>NW_027664004.1:0-1430000 GCF_964034855.1 Anser brachyrhynchus
AACCCTAACCCCTAACCCCTAACCCCTAATGCCTAACCACTAACCCTTAACCCCTAAACTCTAACCGTAACCATAACGCTAACCCTAACCCTAACGCTAACCCTAACCGTAACATTAACCCTAATCCTAACCCTAACCCTAACCCTAACCCTAACCCTAACCCTAACCCTAACCCTAACCCTAACCCTAACCCTAACCCTAACCCTAACCCTAACCCTAACCCTAACCCTAACCCTAACCCTAACCCTAACCCTAACCCTAACCCTAACCCTAACCCTAACCCCTAACCCTAATGGATCTAACCCTAAGACCCTAACCCTAACCCTAACCCTAACCCTAACCCTAACCCTAACCCTAACCCTAACCCTCTAACCCTAACCCTAACTGGTGCCAGTAACCCTAACTGGCACCCTAACTGGTGCCAGTGCAATTACTGGACTCACTGTAGTGTAGCTCAGTGGTGCCAGAGCACTCTCTGGACTCACTGCACTGCATCACCAGTGGTGCCAGTGCACTCTCTGGACTCACTGCACTGCATCCCCAGTGGTGCCAGTGCACTGTCTGGACTCACTGCAGTGTATCGCCATTGGAGCCGGTGCACTCTCTGGACTCACTAAACTGCATCCTCAGTGGTGCCAGAGAACTCTCTGGACTCACTGCAGTGCATCCCCAGTGGTGCCAGTGCACTGTCTGGACTCACTGCATCCCCAGTGGTGCCAGGGCACTCTCTGGACTCACAGCACTGCATCCCCATTGGTGGCAGTGCACTCTCTGGACTCACTGCACTAATACCCCAGTGGTGCCAGTGCAGTCTCTGGACTCACTGCACTGCATCTCCAGTGGTGCCAGTGCACTCTCTGGACTCACTGCAGTGCATCCCAAGTGGTGCCAGTGCACTCTCTGGACTCACTGCACTGCAACCCCAGTGGTGCCAGTGCACTCTCTGGACTCACTGCAGTGCACCCCCACTGGTGCCAGTGCACTCTCTGGACTCACCGCACTGCATGCCCAGTGGTGCCAGTGCACTCTCTGGACTCACTGCACTGCATCCCCAAGGTGCCAGTGCACTCTCTGGACTCAAATGCACTGCATCCCCATTGGTGCCCGTGCACTCTCTGGACTCACTGCAGTGCATCCACAGTGGTGCCAGTGCACTCTCTGGACTCTCTGCTTTGCATCCCCAGTGGTGCCAGTGCACTCTCTGCACTCACTGCAGTGCATCCCCAGTGGTGCCAGTGCACTCTCTGGAGTCACTGCACTGCATCCCCAGTGGTGCCTGTGCAGTCTCTGGACTCACTACAGTTCATCCCCAGTGGAGCCAGTGCACTCTCTGGACTCACTGCACTCCATCCCCACTGGTGCCAGTGCACTCTCTGGACTCACTGCACTCCATACCCACTGGTGCCAGTCCACTCTCTGGACTCACTGCACTGCATCCCCAGTGGTGCCAGTGCACTCTCTGCACTCATGCACTGCATACCCAGTGGTGCCAGTGTATTCTTTGGACTCACTGCACTGCATGAACAGTGGTGCCAGTGCACTCTCTGGACTCACTGCACTGCATCCCCAGTGGTGCCAGTGCACTCTCTGGAGTCACTGTAGTGCATCCCCAGTGGTGCCAGTGCAATCTCAGGACTCACTGCAGTGCAGCTCCAGTTGGTGCCAGTGCAGTCTCTGGACTCACTGCACTGCATCCCCAGTGGTGCCAGTGCACTCTCTGGACTCACTGAAGTGCATCCCCAGTGGTGCCAGTGCACTCTCTGGACTCACTGCACTGCATCCCCAGTGCTGCCAGTGCACTCTCTGGACTCACTGCACTGCATCCCCAGTGGTGCCAGGGCACTCTCTGGAGTCACAGCACTGCATCAACAGTGGTGCCTCTGCACTCTCTGGAGTCACTGCACTGCATCCCCAGTGGTGCCAGTGCACTCTCTGGACTCACTGTAGTGCATCCGCAGTGGTGCCAGTGCACTCTCTGGACTCACTGCAGTGCATCTACAGTAGTGCCAGTGCACTCTCTGGACTCACCAGGGTGCATCCCCAGTGGTGCCAGTGTACTCTCTGGAATCACTGCAGTGCATCCCCAGTGGTGCCAGTGCACTCTCTGGACTCACTGCATTGCATCCCCAGTGGTGCCAGTGCACTCTCTGGACTCACTGCACTGCATCCCCAGTGGTGCCACTGCACTCTCTGGACTCACTGCACTGTATCACCATTGGTGCCAGGGCACTCTCCGGACTCACTGCAGAGCATCCGCAGTGGTGCCAGTGCACTCTTTCGAGTCACTGCAGTGCATCCCCAGTGGTGCCAGTGCACTCTCTGGGCTCACTGCACTGCATCCCCAGTGGTGCCAGTGCACTCTCTGGACTCACTGCAGTGCATCCCCAGTGCTGCCAGTGCACTCTCTGGACTCACTGCAGTGCATCCCCAGTGGTGCCAGTGCACTCTCTGGACTCACTGCACTGCATCCCCAGTGGTGCCAGTGCACTCTCCGGAATCACTGCACTGCATCCACAGAAGTGCCAGTGCACTCTCTGGACTTACTGCAGTGCATCCCCAGTGGTGCCCGTGCACTCTCTGGACTCACTGCAGTGCATCCCCAGTGGTGCCAGTGCACTCTCTGGACTCACTGCATTGCATCCCCAGTGGTGCCAGTGCACTCTCTGCACTCACTGCGCTGCATCCCCAGTGGTGCCAGTGCACTCTCTGGAGTCACTGCACTGCATCCCCAGTGGTGCCTGTGCAGTCTCTGGACTCACTACAGTTCATCCCCAGTGGAGCCAGTGCACTCTCTGGACTTGCCGTGGTGCATCCCCAGTGGTGCCAGTGCACTCTCTGGACTCACTGCAGTGCATGCCCAGTGGTGCCAGTGCACTCTCTGGACTCACTGCACTGCATCCCCAGTGGTGCCAGTGCACTCTCTGGAGTCGCATCACTGCATCAACAGTGGTGCCTCTGCACTCTCTGGAGTCACTGCACTGCATCCCCAGTGCTGCCAGTGCACTCTCTGGACTCACTGCAGTGCATCCCCAGTGGTGCCAGTGCACTCTCTGGACTCACTGCAGTGCATCCCCAGTGGTGCCAGTGCACTCTCTGGACTCACTGCACTGCATCCTCAGTGGTGCCAGTGCACTCTCTGGACTCACTGCACTTCATCCCCAGTGGTGCCAGTGCACTCTCTGGACTCACTGCATTGCATCCCCAGTGGTGCCAATGCACTCTCTGGACTCACTGCACTGCATCCCCATTGGTGCCAGTGCACTCTCTGGACTCACTGCACTGCATCACCATTGGTGCCAGGGCACTCTCCGGACTCACTGCAGTGCATCCGCAGTGGTGCCAGTGCACTCTTTCGAGTCACTGCAGTGCATCCCCAGTAGTGCCAGTGCACTCTCTGGACTCACTGCAGTGCATCCCCAGTGGTGCCAGTGCACTCTCTGCACTCACTGCAGTGCATCCCCAGTGGTGCCAGTGCACTCTCTGGACTCACTGCAGTGCATCCCCAGTGGTGCCAGTGCACTCTCTGCCCTCACTGCAGTGCATCCCCAGTGGTGCCAGTGCACTCTCTGGACTCACTGCAGTGCATCCCCAGTGGTGCCAGTGCACTCTCTGCACTCACTGAACTGCATCTCCGGTGTTCCCAGAGCACTCTCTGGACTCACCGAGGTGCATCCCCAGTGGTGCCACTGCACTCTCTGGACTCACTGCACTGCATCCCCAGTGGTGCCAGTGCACTCTCTGGAATCACTGCAGTGCATCCCCTGTGGTGCCAGTGCACTCTCTGTACTCACTGCACTGCATCCCCAGTGGTGCCAGTGCACTCTCTGAACTCACCGCACTGCATCCCCAGTGGTGTCAGTGCACTCTCTGGACTCACTGCACTGCATCCCCAGTGGTGCCAGTGCACTCTCTGGACTCACCGCATTGCATCCCCAGTGGTGCCAGTGCACTCTCTGGACTCACTGCACTGCATCCCCAGTGGTGCCAGTGCACTCTCTGGAGTCACTGCACTGCATCCTCAGTGGTGCCAGTGCACTCTCTGGACTCAGTGCACTGCATCCCCAGTGGTGCCAGGGCACTCTCTGGACTCACTGCACTGCATCCCCTGTGGTCCCAGTGCACTCTCTGCCCTCACTGCAGTGCATCCCCAGTGGTGCCAGTGCACTCTCTGCACTCACTGCAGTGCATCCCCAGTGGTGCCAGTGCAATCTCTGGGCTCACCGGGGTGCATCCCCAGTGGTGCCAGTGCACTCTCTGGACTCACTGCACTACATCCCCAGTGGTGCCAGTGCACTCTCTGGACTCACTGCAGTGCATCCCCAGTGGTGCCAGTGCACTCTCTGCACTCACTGCACTGCATCCCCAGTGGTGCCAGAGCACTCTCTGGACTCACTGCACTGCATCCCCAGTGGTGCCAGTGCACTCTCTGGACTCACCCGAGTGCATCTGCAGTGGTGCCAGTGCACTCTCTGGACTCACTGCAGTGCATCCCCAGTAGTGCCAGTGCACTCTCTGGACTCACTGCGCTGCATCCCCAGTGGTGCCAGTGCACTTTCTGGACTCACTGCACTGCATTCCCAGTGGTGCCAGTGCACTCTCTGGACTCACTGCAGTGCATCCCAAGTGGTGCCAGTGCACTCTCTGGACTCACTGCACTGCAACCCCAGTGGTGCCAGTGCACTCTCTGGACTCACCATAGTGCACCCCCACTGGTGCCAGTGCACTCTCTGGACTCACCGTACTGCATGCCCAGTGGTGCCAGTGCACTCTCTGGACTCACTGCACTGCATCCCCAAGGTGCCAGTGCACTCTCTGGACTCCCTGCAGTGCATCCACAGTGGTGCCAGTGTACTCTCTGGACTCTCTGCATTGCATCCCCAGTGGTGCCAGTGCACTCTCTGCACTCACTGCAGTGCATCCCCAGTGGTGCCAGTGCACTCTCTGGAGTCACTGCACTCCATCCCCACTGGTGCCAGTGCACTCTCTGGACTCACTGCACTCCATCCCCACTGGTGCCAGTCCACTCTCTGGACTCACTGCACTGCATCCCCAGTGGTGCCAGTGCACTCTCTGCACTCATGCACTGCATACCCAGTGGTGCCAGTGTATTCTTTGGAATCACTGCACTGCATCCCCAGTGGTGCCAGTGTAGTGTCTGGACTCACTGTAGTGCATCCCCAGTGGTGCCAGTGCAATCTCAGGACTCACTGCAGTGCAGCTCCAGTTGGTGCCAGTGCAGTCTCTGGACTCACTGCACTGCATCCCCAGTGGTGCCAGTGCACTCTCTGGACTCACTGAAGTGCATCCCCAGTGGTGCCAGAGCACTCTCTGGACTCACTGCACTGCATCCCCAGTGCTGCCAGTGCACTCTCTGGACTCACTGCACTGCATCCCCAGTGGTGCCAGGGCACTCTCTGGAGTCACAGCACTGCATCAACAGTGGTGCCAGTGCACTGTCTGGACTCACTGCAGTTTATCGCCATTGGAGCCGGTGCTCTCTCTGGACTCACTGCAGTGCATCCCCAGTGGTGCCAGAGAACTCTCTGGACTCACTGCAGTGCATCCCCAGTCGTGCCAGTGCACTCTCTGGACTCACTGCATCCCCAGTGGTGCCAGGGCACTCTCTGGACTCACAGCACTGCATCCCCATTGGTGCCAGTGCACTCTCTGAACTCACTGCACTAATACCCCAGTGGTGCCAGTGCAGTCTCTGGACTCACTGCACTGCATCCCCAGTGGTGCCAGTGCACTCTCTGGACTCACCGGGGTGCATCCCCAGTGGTGCCAGTGCACTCTCTGGACTCAGTGCAGTGCATCCCCAGTGGTGCCAGTGCACTCTCTGGACTCACTGCACTGCATCCCCAGTGGTGCCAGTGTACTCTCTGGACTCACTGCACTGCATCACCATTGGTGCCAGTACACTCTCTGGACTCACTGCAGTGCATCCCCAGTGGTGCCAGTGCACTTTCTGGAGTCACTGCAGTGCATCCACAGTGGTGCCAGCGCACTCTCTGGAGTCACTGCGCTGCGTCCCCAGTGGTGACAGTTCACTCTCTGGACTCACTGTGCTGCATCCCTAGTGGTGCCAGTGCACTCTCTGGACTCACTGCAGTGCATCCCCAGTGGTGCCAGTGCACTCTCTGGACTCACTGCATCCCCAGTGGTGCCAGGGCACTCTCTGGACTCACAGCACTGCATCCCCATTGGTGCCAGTGCACTCTCTGGACTCACTGCACTAATACCCCAGTGGTGCCAGTGCAGTCTCTGGACTCACTGCACTGCATCCCCAGTGGTGCCAGTGCACTCTCTGGACTCACCGGGGTGCATCCCCAGTGGTGCCAGTGCACTCTCTGGAGTCACTGCACTGCATCCCCAGTGGTGTCAGTGCACTCTCTGGACTCAGTGCAGTGCATCCCCAGTGGTGCCAGTGCATTCTCTGGACTCACTGCAGTGCATCCCCAGTGGTGCCAGTGTACTCTCTGGACTCACTGCACTGCATCACCAGTGGTGCCAGTACACTCTCTGGACTCACTGCACTGCAACCCCAGTGGTGCCAGTGCACTTTCTGGAGTCACTGCAGTGCATCCACAGTGGTGCCAGCGCACTCTCTGGAGTCACTGCGCTGCGTCCCCAGTGGTGACAGTTCACTCTCTGGACTCACTGTGCTGCATCCCTAGTGGTGCCAGTGCACTCTCTGGACTCACTGCAGTGTATCCCCTGTGGTGCCAGTGCACTCTGTGGACTCACTGCACTGCATCCCATTGGTGCCAGTGCACTCTCTGGACTCACAGCATTGCATCCCCAGTGGTGCCAGTGCGCTCTCTGGACTCATGCAGTGCATCCCCAGTGGTGCCAGTGCACTCTCTGGACTCACTGCACTTCATCCCCAGTGGTGCCAGTACACTCTCTGTACTCACTGCAGTGCATTCCCAGTTGTGTCAGTGCACTCTCTGGACTCACTGCAGTGAATCCCCGGTCGTGCCAGTGCACTCTCTGGACTCACTGCACTGCATATCCAGTGGTGCCAGTTCACTCTCTGGACTCACTGAACTGCATCCCCAGTGGTGCCAGTGCACTCTCTGTAGTCACTGCGCTGCATCCCCAGTGGTGCCAGTGCACTCTCTGGACTCACTGTGCTGCATCCTCAGTGGTGCCAGTGCACTCTCTGGACTCACTGCAGTGTATCCCCTGTGGTGCCAGTGCACTCTGTGCTCTCAATGCACTGCATCCCAGTGGTGCCAGTGCACTCTCTGGACTCACTGCAGTGAATCCCCGGTTGTGCCAGTTCACTCTCTGGACTCACTGAACTGAATCCCCAGTGGTGCCAGTGCACTCTCTGGACTCACTGTACTGCATCCCCAGTGGTGCCTGTGAAGTCTCTGGACTCACTGCAGTCCATCCCCAGTGGTGCCAGTGCACTCTCTAGACTCACTGCACTGCATCCTCAGTGGTGCCACTGCACTCTCTGGACTCACTGCACTGCATCACCAGTGGTGCCACTGCACTCTCTGGAGTCAATGCAGTGCATCCCCAGTGGTGCCAGTGCACTTTCTGGAGTCACTGCAGTGCATCCCCTGTTGTGCTAGTGCACTCTCTGCATTCACTGCACTGCATCCCCAGTGGTGCCACTGCACTCTGTGGACTCACTGCAGTGCATCCCGAGTGGTGCCAGTGCACTCTCTGGACTCACTGCACTGCATCCCCAGTGGTGCCAGTGCACTCTCTGGACTAACTGCAGTTCATCCCCAGTGGTGCCAGTGCACTCTCTGGACTCACTGCAGTGCATCCCCAGTGGTGCCAGTGCACTTTCTGGAGTCACTGCATTGCATCCCCAGTTGTGCTAGTGCACTCTCTGCATTCACTGCACTGCATCCCCAGAAGTGCCAGTGCACTCTCTGGACTCACTGCAGTGCATCCCTTGTGGTGCCATTGCACTCTCAGGACTCACTGCACTGCATCCCCAGTGGTGCCAGTGCACTCTCTGGACTCACTGTGCTGCATCACTATTGGAGCCAGTGCACTCTCTGGACTCACTGCATTGCATCCCCAGTGGTGCCAGTGCACTGTCTGGACTCACTGCAGTGCATCCCCACTGGTGCCAGTGCACTCTCTGGACTCACTGCAGTGCATCCCCAGTGCTGACAGTGCACTCTCTGGACTCAGTGCACTGCATCCCCAGTGGTGCCAGTGCACTCTCTGGACTCAGTGCAGTGCATCCCCAGTGGTGCCAGTGCACTCTCTGGACTCACTGCACTGCATCCCCAGTGGTGCCAGTGCACTCTCTGAGCTCACTGCACTGCATCCCCAGTGGTGCCAGTGCACTCTCTGGACTCACTGCACTGCATCACCAGTGGTGCCAGTGCACTCTCTGGACTCACTGCACTGCATCCCCAGTGGTGCCAGTGCACTCTCTGGACTCACTGCAGTGCATCCCCAGTGGTGGCAGTGCACTCTCTGGAGTCACTGCGCTGCGTCCCCAGTGGTGCCAGTGCACTCTCTGGACTCACTGTGCTGCATCCCTAGTGGTGCCAGTGCACTCTCTGGACTCACTGCACTGCATCCCCAGTGGTGCCAGTGCACTCTCTGAGCTCACTGCACTGCATCCCCAGTAGTGCCAGTGCACTCTCTGGACTCACTGCACTGCATCCCCATTGGTGCCAGTGCACTCTCTGGACTCACAGCAGTGCATCCCCAATGGTGCCAGTGCAATTACTGGACTCACAGCAGTGCAGATCAGTGGTGCCAGAGCACTCTCTGGACTCACTGCACTGCATTCCCAGTGGTGCCAGTGCACTCTGTGGATTCACTGCACTCCATCCCCAGTGGTGCCACTGCACTCTCTGGACTCACTGCAGTGTATCCCCATTGGAGCCGGTGCACTCTCTGGACTCACTAAACTGCATCCCCAGTGGTGCCAGAGAACTCTCTGGACTCACTGCACTGCATCCCCAGTGGTGCCAGTGCACTCTCTGGACTCACCCGGGTGCATCCCCAGTGGTGCCAGTGCACTCTCTGGACTCACTGCAGTGCATCCCCTGTGATGCCAGTACACTCTCTGGACTCACTGCATTGCATCCCCAGTGGTGCCAGTGCACGCTCTGGACTCACTGCACTGCATTCCCACTGCTGCCAGTGCACTCTCTGGACTCACTGCACTGCATCCCCATTGGTGCCAGTGCACTCTCTGGACTCACTGCAGTGCATCCCCAGTGGTGCCAGTGCACTCTCTGGACTCACTGCACTGCATCACTATTGGTGCCAGGGCACTCTCCGGACTCACTGCAGTGCATCCCCAGTGGTGCCAGTGCACTCTTTCGAGTCACTGCACTGCATCCCCATTAGTGCCAGTGCATTCTCTGGACTCACTGCAGTGCATCCCCAGTGGTGCCAGTGTACTCTCTGGACTCACTGCACTGAATCACCAGTGGTGCCAGTGCACTCTCTGGACTCACTGCACTGCATCACCAGTGGAGCCAGTGCACTCTCTAGACTCACTGCAGTGCATCTCCAGTGGTGCCAGTGCACTCTCTGGACTCACTGCAGTGCATCCACAGTGGTGCCAGTGCACTCTCTGGACTCACTGCAGTGCATCACCAGTGGTGCCAGTGCACTCTCTGGACTCACTGCACTGCATCGCCAGTGGTGCCAGTGCACTCTCTGGACTCACTGTAGTGCATCCCCACTGCAGCCAGTGCACTCTCTGGACTCACTGCACTGCATCACCAGTGGTGCCAGTGCACTCTCTGGACTCACTGCAGTGCATCCCCAGTGGTGCCAGTGTAGTCTCTGGACTCACTGCAGTGCATCCGCAGTGGTGCCAGTGCACTCTTTCAAGTCACTGCACTGCATCCCCATTAGTGCCAGTGCAGTCTCTGGACTCACTGCAGTGCATCCCCAGTGGTGCCAGTGCACTCTCTGGACTCACTGCAGTGCATCTCCAGTGGTGCCAGTGCACTCTCTGCACTCACTGCACTGCATCCCCAGTGGTGCCAGTGCACTCTCTGGACTCACTGCACTGCATCTCCAGTGGTGCCAGTGCACTCTCTGGACTCACTGCAGAGCATCCCCAGTGGTGCCAGTGCACTCTCTGGACTCACTGCAGTGCATCCCCAGTGGTGCCAGTGCACTCTGTGGACTCACTGCACTGCATCCCCAGTGGTGCCAGTGCACGCTCTGGACCCACTGCAGTGCATCCCCACTGGTGCCAGTGCACTCTCTGGACTCACTGCAGTGCATCCCCAGTGGTGCCAGTGCACTCTCTGTAGTTACTGTGCTGCGTCCCCAGTGGTGACTGTTCACTCTCTGGACTCACTGTGCTGCATCCCCAGTGGTGCCAGTGCACTCTCTGGACTCACTGCAGTGTACCCCCTGTAGTGCCAGTGCACTCTGTGGACTCACTGCACTTCATCCCAGTGGTGCCAGTGCACTCTCTGGACTCACTGCACTGCATCCCCAGTGGTGCCAGTGCACTCTCTGGACTCACTGCACTGCATCCCCAGTGGTGTCAGTGCACTCTCTGGACTCACTGCAGTGCAGCCCCTGAGGTGCCAGTGCACTCTCTGTACTCACTGCAGTGCATTCCCAGTGGTGTCAGTGCACTATCTGGACTCACTGCAGTGAATCCCCGGTGGTGCCAGTGCACTCTCTGGACTCACTGCACTGCATCCCCAGTGGTGCCAGTGCAATCTCTGGACTCACTGCACTGCATCCCCAGTGGTGCCAGTGCACTCTCTGGACTCACTGCGCTGCGTCCCCAGTGGTGACAGTTCACTCTCTGGACTTACTGTGCTGCATCCCCAGTGGTGCCAGTGCACTCTCTGGACACAGTGCAGGGTATCCCCAGTGGTGACAGTTCACTCTCTGGACTCACTGCAGTGCAACCCCAGTGGTGCCAGACTACTCTCTGGACTCACTGCACTGTAACCCCTGTGGTGCCATTGCAATCTCGGGACTCACAGCAGTGCAGCTCCAGTTGGTGCCAGTGCACTCTCTGGACTCACTGCACTGCATCCCCAGTGGTGCCAGTGCACTCTCTGGACTCACTGCATTGCATCACCTGTGGTGCCATTGCACTCTCAGGACTCACTGCACTGCATCCCCAGTGGTGCCAGTGCACTCTCTGGACTCACTGCACTGCATCCCCATTGGAGCCAGTGCACTCTCTGGACTCACTGCACTGCATCCCCAGTGGTGCCAGTGCAATCTCTGGTCTCACTGCACTGCATCCCCACTGGTGCCAGTGCACTCTTTGGACTCACTGCAGTGCATCCCCAGTGCTGAGAGTGCACTCTCTGGAAACAGTGCACTGCATCCCCAGTGGTGCCAGTGCACTCTCTGGACTCACTGCACTGCATCCCCAGTGGTGCCAGTGCACTCTCTGGACTCACTGCACTGCATCAACAGTGGTGCCAGTGCACTCTCTGGACTCACTGCACTGCATCCCCAGTGGTGCCAGTGCACTCTCTGGACTCACTGCAGTGCATCCCCTGTGGTGCCATTGCACTCTCAGGACTCACTGCACTGCATCCCCAGTGGTGCCAGTGCACT
Organism: Anser brachyrhynchus; assembly: GCF_964034855.1. Classification (NCBI taxonomy): domain Eukaryota; kingdom Metazoa; phylum Chordata; class Aves; order Anseriformes; family Anatidae; genus Anser; species Anser brachyrhynchus. Next base: position 11,548 of record NW_027664004.1, read on the forward strand.
CTCCGGACTCACAGCACTGCATCCCCAGTGGTGCCAGTGTACTCTCTGGACTCACTGCACTGCATCACCATTGGTGCCAGTGCACTCTCTGGACTCACTGCACTGCATCCCCAGTGGTGCCAGTGCACTCTCTGGACTCACAGCACTGCGTCCCCATTGGTGCCAGTGCACTCTCTGGACTCACTGCACTAAAACACCTGTGGTGCCAGTGCAGTCTCTGATCTCACTGCACTGCATCCCCAGTGGTGCCAGTGCACTCTCTGGACTCACTGTAGTGCATCCCCAGTGCTGAGAATGCACTCTCCGGACTCACTGCAGTGCATCCGCAGTGGTGCCAGTGCACTCTTTCGAGTCACTGCACTGCATCCCCATTAGTGCCAGTGCAGTCTCTGCCCTCACTACAGTGCATCCCCAGTGGTGCCAGTGCACTCTCTGGACTCACTGCACTGCATCCCCAGTGGTGCCAGTGCACTCTCTGGACTCACTGCTCTGCATCCCCATTTGTGCCAGTGCACTGTCTGGACTCACTGCACTGCAGCCCCAGCGGTGCCAGTTCACTCTCTGGACTCACTGCAGAGCATCTCCAGTGGTGCCAGTGCACTTTCTGGACTCACTGCAGTGCATCCCCAGTGGTGCCAGTGCACTCTCTGGACTCACTGCAGTGCATCCCCAGTGGTGCCAGTGCACTCTCTGGACTCACTTCACTGCATCCCCACTCGTGCCAGTGCACTCTCTGGACTCACTGCATTGCATCCCCAGTGGTGCCAGTGCACTCTCTGGACTCACTGCACTGCATCCCCAGTGGAGCCAGTGCACTCTCTGGACTCACTGCAGTGCATCTCCATTGGTGCCAGTGCACTCTCTGGACTCACTGCACTGAATCCCCAGTGGTGCCAGTGCACTCTCTGGACTCACGGCAGTGCATCCCCAGTGGTGCCAGTGCACTCTCTGGACTCACTGCACTGCATCCCCAGTGGTACCAGTGCACTCTCTGGACTCACTGCACTGCATCCCCAGTGGTGCCAGTGCACTCTCTGGACTCACTGCACTGCATCCCCAGTGGTGCCAGTGCACGCTCTGGACCCACTGCACTGCATCCCCACTGGTGCCAGTGCACTCTCTGGACTCACTGAAGTGCATCCCCCGTGGTGCCAGTGCACTCTCTGTAGTCACTGTGCTGCGTCCCCAGTGGTGACAGTTCACTCTCTGGACTCACTGTGCTGCATCCCCAGTGGTGCCAGTGCACTCTCTGGATCCACTGCAGTGCATCTCCAGTGGTGCCAGTGCACTCTCGGGACTCACTGCAGTGCAGCCCCTGAGGTGCCAGTGCACTCTCTGTACTCACTGCAGTGCATTCCCAGTGGTGTCAGTGCACTATCTGGACTCACTGCAGTGAATCCCCGGTGGTGCCAGTGCACTCTCTGGACTCACTGCAGTGCATCCCCAGTGGTGCCTGTGAAGTGTCTGGACTCACTGCAGTGCAACCCCAGTGGTGCCAGACTACTCTCTGGACTCACTGCACTGTAACCCCAGTGGTGCCAGTGCAATCTCGGGACTCACAGCAGTGCAGCTCCAGTTGGTGCCAGTGCACTGTCTGGACTCACTGCAGTTTATCCCCAGTGGTGCAAGGGCACTCTCTGGACTCACTGCACTGCATCCCCAGTGGTGACAGTGCACTCTCTGGACTCACTGCACTAAAACCCCAGTGGTGCCAGTGCACTCTCTGGACTCACTGCAGTGCATCCCCAGTGGTGCCAGTGCACTCTCTGGACTCACTGCAGTGCATCCCCAGTGGTGCCAGTGCACTCTCTGGACTCACTGCAATGCATCCCCAGTGGTGCCAGTGCACTCTCTGGACTCACTGCACTGCATGCCCATTAGTGCCAGTGCATTCTCTGGACTCACTGCAGTGCATCCCCAGTGGTGCCAGTGCACTCTCTGGACTCACTGCACTGCATCACCAGTGGTGCCAGTGCACTCTCTGGAATCACTGCAGTGCATCCCCTGTGGTGCCAGTGCACTCTCTGTACTCACTGCACTGCATCCCCAGTGGTGCCAGTGCACTCTCTGAACTCACCGCACTGCATCCCCAGTGGTGTCAGTGCACTCTCTGGACTCACTGCACTGCATCCCCAGTGGTGCCAGTGCACTCTCTGGACTCACCGCATTGCATCCCCAGTGGTGCCAGTGCACTCTCTGGACTCACTGCACTGCATCCCCAGTGGTGCCAGTGCACTCTCTGGACTCACTGCACTGCAACCCAGTAGTGCCAGTGCAATCTCTGGACTCACTGCACTGCATCCCCATTGGTGCCAGTGCACTCTCTGGACTCACTGCACTGCATCACCATTGGTGCCAGGGCACTCTCCGGACTCACTGCAGTGCATCCGCAGTGGTGCCAGTGAACTCTTTCGAGTCACTGCAGTGCATCCCCAGTGGTGCCAGTGCACTCTCTGGACTCACTGCACTGCATCCCCAGTGGTGCCAGTGCACTCTCTGCACTCACTGCAGTGCATCCCCAGTGGTGCCAGTGCACTCTCTGGACTCACTGCAGTGCATCCCCAGTGGTGCCAGTGCACTCTCTGCCCTCACTGCAGTGCATCCCCAGTGGTGCCAGTGCACTCTCTGCACTCACTGCAGTGCATCCCCAGTGGTGCCAGTGCACTCTCTGCACTCACTGAACTGCATCTCCGGTGTTCCCAGAGCACTCTCTGGACTCACCGAGGTGCATCCCCAGTGGTGCCAGTGCACTCTCTGGACTCACTGCACTGCATCCCCAGTGGTGCCAGTGCACTCTCTGGAATCACTGCAGTGCATCCCCTGTGGTGCCAGTGCACTCTCTGTACTCACTGCACTGCATCCCCAGTGGTGCCAGTGCACTCTCTGAACTCACCGCACTGCATCCCCAGTGGTGTCAGTGCACTCTCTGGACTCACTGCACTGCATCCCCAGTGGTGCCAGTGCACTCTCTGGACTCACCGCATTGCATCCCCAGTGGTGCCAGTGCACTCTCTGGACTCACTGCAGTGCATCCCCAGTGGTGCCAGTGCACTCTCTGGACTCACTGCACTAAAACCCCAGTGGTGCCAGTGCACTCTCTGGACTCACTGCACTGCATCCCAGTGGTGCCAGGGCACTCTCTGGACTCACTGCACTGCATCCCCTGTGGTCCCAGTGCACTCTCTGCCCTCACTGCAGTGCATCCCCAGTGGTGCCAGTGCACTCTCTGCACTCACTGCAGTGCATCCCCAGTGGTGCCAGTGCAATCTCTGGGCTCACCGGGGTGCATCCCCAGTGGTGCCAGTGCACTCTCTGGACTCACTGCACTACATCCCCAGTGGTGCCAGTGCACTCTCTGGACTCACTGCAGTGCATCCCCAGTGGTGCCAGTGCACTCTCTGCACTCACTGCACTGCATCCCCAGTGGTGCCAGTGCACTCTCTGGACTCACTGCACTGCATCCCCAGTGGTGCCAGTGCACTCTCTGGACTCACCCGAGTGCATCCGCAGTGGTGCCAGTGCACTCTCTGGACTCACTGCAGTGCATCCCCAGTAGTGCCAGTGCACTCTCTGGACTCACTGCGCTGCATCCCCAGTGGTGCCAGTGCACTCTCTGGACTCACTGCACTGCATCCCCAGTGGTGCCAGTGCACTCTCTGAGTCACTGCACTGCATTCCCAGTGGTGCCAGTGCACTCTCTGGACTCACTGCAGTGCATCCCAAGTGGTGCCAGTGCACTCTCTGGACTCACTGCACTGCAACCCCAGTGGTGCCAGTGCACTCTCTGGACTCACCATAGTGCACCCCCACTGGTGCCAGTGCACTCTCTGGACTCACCGCACTGCATGCCCAGTGGTGCCAGTGCACTCTCTGGACTCACTGCACTGCATCCCCAAGGTGCCAGTGCACTCTCTAGACTCAACTGCACTGCATCACCAGTGGTGCCCGTGCACTCTCTGGACTCACTGCAGTGCATCCACAGTGGTGCCAGTGCACTCTCTGGACTCTCTGCATTGCATCCCCAGTGGTGCCAGTGCACTCTCTGCACTCACTGCAAGGCATCCCCAGTGGTGCCAGTGCACTCTCTGGAGTCACTGCACTCCATCCCCACTGGTGCCAGTGCACTCTCTGGACTCACTGCACTCCATCCCCACTGGTGCCAGTCCACTCTCTGGACTCACTGCACTGCATCCCCAGTGGTGCCAGTGCACTCTCTGCACTCATGCACTGCATACCCAGTGGTGCCAGTGTATTCTTTGGACTCACTGCACTGCATGAACAGTGGTGCCAGTGCACTCTCTGGACTCACTGCACTGCATCCCCAGTGGTGCCAGTGTAGTGTCTGGACTCACTGCAGTGCATCCCCAGTGGTGCCAGTGCAATCTCAGGACTCACTGCAGTGCAGCTCCAGTTGGTGCCAGTGCAGTCTCTGGACTCACTGCACTGCATCCCCAGTGGTGCCAGTGCACTCTCTGGACTCACTGAAGTGCATCCCCAGTGGTGCCAGAGCACTCTCTGGACTCACTGCAGTGCATCCCCAGTGCTGCCAGTGCACTCTCTGGACTCACTGCACTGCATCCCCAGTGGTGCCAGGGCACTCTCTGGAGTCACAGCACTGCATCAACAGTGGTGCCTCTGCACTCTCTGGAGTCACTGCACTGCATCTCCAGTGGTGCCAGTGCACTCTCTGGACTCACTGTAGTGCATCCCCAGTGGTGCCAGTGCACTCTCTGGACTCACTGCAGTGCATCCCCAGTACTGCCAGTGCACTCTCTGGACTCACCAGGGTGCATCCCCAGTGGTGCCAGTGTACTCTCTAGAATCACTGCAGTGCATCCCCAGTGGTGCCAGTGCACTCTCTGGAGTCACTGCACTGCATTCCCAGTGGTGCCAGTGCACTCTCTGGACTCACTGCATTGCATCCCCAGTGGTGCCAGTGCACTCTCTGGACTCACTGCACTGCATCCCCAGTGGTGCCACTGCACTCTCTGGACTCACTGCACTGTATCACCATTGGTGCCAGGGCACTCTCCGGACTCACTGCAGAGCATCCGCAGTGGTGCCAGTGCACTCTTTCGAGTCACTGCAGTGCATCCCCAGTGGTGCCAGTGCACTCTCTGGGCTCACTGCAGTGCATCCCCAGTGGTGCCAGTGCACTCTCTGGACTCATTGCAGTGCATCCCCAGTGGTGCCAGTGCACTCTCTGCACTCACTGCAGTGCATCCCCAGTGGTGCCAGTGCACTCTCTGGACTCACTGCAGTGCATCCCCAGTGGTGCCAGTGCACTCTCTGCCCTCACTGCAGTGCATCCCCAGTGGTGCCAGTGCACTCTCTGCACTCACTGCAGTGCATCCCCAGTGGTGCCAGTGCACTCTCTGCACTCACTGAACTGCATCTCCGGTGTTCCCAGAGCACTCTCTGGACTCACCGAGGTGCATCCCCAGTGGTGCCAGTGCACTCTCTGGACTCACTGCAGTGCAGCCCCTGAGGTGCCAGTGTACTCTCTGGACTCACTGCACTGCATCCCCAGTGGTGACAGTGCACTCTCTGGAATCACTGCAGTGCATCCCCTGTGGTGCCATTGCACTCTCTGGACTCACTGCACCGCATCCCCAGTGGTGCCTGTGCACTCTCTTGAGTCACTGCACTGCATCCCCAGTAGAGCCAGTGCACTCTCTCGACTCACTGCACTGCAACTCCAGTGGTGCCAGTGCACTCTCTGGACTCACTGCACTGCATCCCCAGTGGTGCCAGTGCACTCTCTGGAGTCACTGCGCTGCATCCCCAGTGGTGCCAGTGCCCTCTGTGGACTCACTGCACTACATCCCCAGTGGGGCCAGTGCACTCTCTGGACTCACTGCAGTGCATCCCCAGTGGTGCCAGTGCACTCTCTGGACTCACCGGGGTGCATCCCCAGTGGTGCCAGTGCACTCTCTGGACTCACCGGGGTGCATCCCTAGTGGTGCCAGTGCACTCTCTGGACTCACTGCAGTGCATCCCCAGTGGTGCCAGTGCACTCTGTGGACTCACTGCACTGCATCCCCAGTGTTGCCAGTGCACTCTCTGGACTCACTGCACTGCATCTCCAGTGGTGCCAGTGCACTCTCTGGACTCACTGCACTGCATCCCCAGTGGTGCCAGTGCACTCTCTGGACTCACTGCAGTGCATCCCCAGTGGTGCCAGTGCACTCTCTGGACTCACTGCACTGCATCCCATTGGTGCCAGTGCACTCTCTGGACTCACTGCAGTGCATCCCCAGTGGTGCCAGTGCACTCTCTGGACTCACTGCACTGCATCCCCAGTTGTGCCACTGCACTCTCTGGACTCACTGCAGTGCATCCCCAGTGGTGCCAGTGCACTCTCTGGACTCACTGCAGTGCTTCCGCACTGGTGCCAGTGCACTCTCTGCACTCACTGCACTGCATCCCCAGTGTTCCAGTGCACTCTCTGGACTACCTGCACTGCATCCCCAGTGGTGCCAGTGCACTCTCTGGACTCACTGCAGTGCATCCCCAGTGGTGCCAATGCACTCTCTGGACTCACTGCACTGCATCCCCAGTGGTGCCAGTGCACTCTCTGGACTCACTGCACTGCATCCCCAGTGGTGCCTTTGCACTCTCAGGACTCACTGCACTGCATCCCCAGTGGTGCCAGTGCAATTACTGGACTCACTGTAGTGTAGCTCAGTGGTGCCAGAGCACTCTCTGGACTCACTGCACTGCATCACCAGTGGTGCCAGTGCACTCTCTGGACTCACTGCACTGTATCCCCAGTGGTGCCAGTGCACTGTCTGGACTCACTGCAGTGTATCGCCATTGGAGCCGGTGCACTCTCTGGACTCACTAAACTGCATCCTCAGTGGTGCCATAGAACTCTCTGGAGTCACTGCAGTGCATCCCCAGTGGTGCCAGTGCACTGTCTGGACTCAATGCATCCCCAGTGGTGCCAGGGCACTCTCTGGACTCACAGCACTGCATCCCCATTGGTGGCAGTGCACTCTCTGGACTCACTGCACTAATACCCCAGTGGTGCCAGTGCAGTCTCTGGACTCACTGCACTGCATCTCCAGTGGTGCCAGTGCACTCTCTGGACTCACTGCAGTGCATCCCAAGTGGTGCCAGTGCACTCTCTGGACTCACTGCACTGCAACCCCAGTGGTGCCAGTGCACTCTCTGGACTCACTGCAGTGCACCCCCACTGGTGCCAGTGCACTCTCTGGACTCACCGCACTGCATGCCCAGTGGTGCCAGTGCACTCTCTGGACTCACTGCACTGCATCCCCAAGGTGCCAGTGCACTCTCTGGACTCAACTGCACTGCATCCCCATTGGTGCCCGTGCACTCTCTGGACTCACTGCAGTGCATCCACAGTGGTGCCAGTGCACTCTCTGGACTCTCTGCATTGCATCCCCAGTGGTGCCAGTGCACTCTCTGCACTCACTGCAGTGCATCCCCAGTGGTGCCAGTGCACTCTCTGGAGTCACTGCACTGCATCCCCAGTGGTGCCTGTGCAGTCTCTGGACTCACTACAGTTCATCCCCAGTGGAGCCAGTGCACTCTCTGGACTCACTGCACTCCATCCCCACTGGTGCCAGTGCACTCTCTGGACTCACTGCACTCCATACCCACTGGTGCCAGTCCACTCTCTGGACTCACTGCACTGCATCCCCAGTGGTGCCAGTGCACTCTCTGCACTCATGCACTGCATACCCAGTGGTGCCAGTGTATTCTTTGGACTCACTGCACTGCATGAACAGTGGTGCCAGTGCACTCTCTGGACTCACTGCACTGCATCCCCAGTGGTGCCAGTGCACTCTCTGGAGTCACTGTAGTGCATCCCCAGTGGTGCCAGTGCAATCTCAGGACTCACTGCAGTGCAGCTCCAGTTGGTGCCAGTGCAGTCTCTGGACTCACTGCACTGTATCCCCAGTGGTGCCAGTGCACTGTCTGGACTCACTGCAGTGTATCGCCATTGGAGCCGGTGCACTCTCTGGACTCACTAAACTGCATCCTCAGTGGTGCCATAGAACTCTCTGGACTCACTGCAGTGCATCCCCAGTGGTGCCAGTGCACTGTCTGGATTCAATGCATCCCCAGTGGTGCCAGGGCACTCTCTGGACTCACAGCACTGCATCCCCATTGGTGGCAGTGAACTCTCTGGACTCACTGCACTAATACCCCAGTGGTGCCAGTGCAGTCTCTGGACTCACTGCACTGCATCTCCAGTGGTGCCAGTGCACTCTCTGGACTCACTGCAGTGCATCCCAAGTGGTGCCAGTGCACTCTCTGGACTCACTGCACTGCAACCCCAGTGGTGCCAGTGCACTCTCTGGACTCACTGCAGTGCACCCCCACTGGTGCCAGTGCACTCTCTGGACTCACCGCACTGCATGCCCAGTGGTGCCAGTGCACTCTCTGGACTCACTGCACTGCATCCCCAAGGTGCCAGTGCACTCTCTGGACTCAACTGCACTGCATCCCCATTGGTGCCCGTGCACTCTCTGGACTCACTGCAGTGCATCCACAGTGGTGCCAGTGCACTCTCTGGACTCTCTGCATTGCATCCCCAGTGGTGCCAGTGCACTCTCTGCACTCACTGCAGTGCATCCCCAGTGGTGCCAGTGCACTCTCTGGAGTCACTGCACTGCATCCCCAGTGGTGCCTGTGCAGTCTCTGGACTCACTACAGTTCATCCCCAGTGGAGCCAGTGCACTCTCTGGACTCACTGCACTCCATCCCCACTGGTGCCAGTGCACTCTCTGGACTCACTGCACTCCATACCCACTGGTGCCAGTCCACTCTCTGGACTCACTGCACTGCATCCCCAGTGGTGCCAGTGCACTCTCTGCACTCATGCACTGCATACCCAGTGGTGCCAGTGTATTCTTTGGACTCACTGCACTGCATGAACAGTGGTGCCAGTGCACTCTCTGGACTCACTGCACTGCATCCCCAGTGGTGCCAGTGCACTCTCTGGAGTCACTGTAGTGCATCCCCAGTGGTGCCAGTGCAATCTCAGGACTCACTGCAGTGCAGCTCCAGTTGGTGCCAGTGCAGTCTCTGGACTCACTGCACTGCATCCCCAGTGGTGCCAGTGCACTCTCTGGACTCACTGAAGTGCATCCCCAGTGGTGCCAGTGCACTCTCTGGACTCACTGCACTGCATCCCCAGTGCTGCCAGTGCACTCTCTGGACTCACTGCACTGCATCCCCAGTGGTGCCAGGGCACTCTCTGGAGTCACAGCACTGCATCAACAGTGGTGCCTCTGCACTCTCTGGAGTCACTGCACTGCATCCCCAGTGGTGCCAGTGCACTCTCTGGACTCACTGTAGTGCATCCCCAGTGGTGCCAGTGCACTCTCTGGACTCACTGCAGTGCATCCCCAGTAGTGCCAGTGCACTCTCTGGACTCACCAGGGTGCATCCCCAGTGGTGCCAGTGTACTCTCTGGAATCACTGCAGTGCATCCCCAGTGGTGCCAGTGCACTCTCTGGAGTCACTGCACTGCATCCCCAGTGGTGCCAGTGCACTCTCTGGACTCACTGCATTGCATCCCCAGTGGTGCCAGTGCACTCTCTGGACTCACTGCACTGCATCCCCAGTGGTGCCACTGCACTCTCTGGACTCACTGCACTGTATCACCATTGGTGCCAGTGCACTCTCCGGACTCACTGCAGAGCATCCGCAGTGGTGCCAGTGCACTCTTTCGAGTCACTGCAGTGCATCCCCAGTGGTGCCAGTGCACTCTCTGGGCTCACTGCAGTGCATCCCCAGTGGTGCCAGTGCACTCTCTGGACTCACTGCAGTGCATCCCCAGTGCTGCCAGTGCACTCTCTGGACTCACTGCAGTGCATCCCCAGTGGTGCCAGTGCACTCTCTGGACTCACTGCACTGCATCCCCAGTGGTGCCAGTGCACTCTCCGGAATCACTGCACTGCATCCACAGAAGTGCCAGTGCACTCTCTGGACTTACTGCAGTGCATCCCCAGTGGTGCCCGTGCACTCTCTGGACTCACTGCAGTGCATCACCAGTGGTGCCAGTGCACTCTCTGGACTCACTGCATTGCATCCCCAGTGGTGCCAGTGCACTCTCTGCACTCACTGCGCTGCATCCCCAGTGGTGCCTGTGCACTCTCTGGAGTCACTGCACTGCATCCCCAGTGGTGCCTGTGCAGTCTCTGGACTCACTACAGCTCATCCCCAGTGGAGCCAGTGCACTCTCTGGACTCACTGCACTGCATCCCCAGTGGTGCCAGTGCACTCTCTGGACTCACTGCAGTGCATGCCCAGTGGTGCCAGTGCACTCTCTGGACTCACTGCACTGCATCCCCAGTGGTGCCAGTGCACTCTCTGGAGTCGCATCACTGCATCAACAGTGGTGCCTCTGCACTCTCTGGAGTCACTGCACTGCATCCCCAGTGGTGCCAGTGCACTCTCTGGAGTCACTGCAGTGCATCCCCAGTGGTGCCAGTGCACTCTCTGGACTCACTGCAGTGCATCCCCAGTGGTGCCAGTGCACTCTCTGGACTCACTGCACTGCATCCCCAGTGGTGCCAGTGCACTCTCTGGACTCACTGCACTTCATCCCCAGTGGTGCCAGTGCACTCTCTGGACTCACTGCATTGCATCCCCAGTGGTGCCAATGCACTCTCTGCACTCACTGCACTGCATCAACAGTGGTGCCAGTGCACTCTCTGGACTCACTGCACTGCATCACCATTGGTGCCAGGGCACTCTCCGGACTCACTGCAGTGCATCTGCAGTGGTGCCAGTGCACTCTTTCGAGTCACTGCAGTGCATCCCCAGTAGTGCCAGTTCACTCTCTGGACTCACTGCAGTGCATCCCCAGTGGTGCCAGTGCACTCTCTGCACTCACTGCAGTGCATCCCCAGTGGTGCCAGTGCACTCTCTGCACTCACTGCAGTGCATCCCCAGTGGTGCCAGTGCACTCTCTGCACTCACTGAACTGCATCTCCGGTGTTCCCAGAGCACTCTCTGGACTCACCGAGGTGCATCCCGAGTGGTGCCAGTGCACTCTCTGGACTCACTGCACTGCATCCCCAGTGGTGCCAGTGCACTCTCTGGAATCACTGCAGTGCATCCCCTGTGGTGCCAGTGCACTCTCTGTACTCACTGCACTGCATCCCCAGTGGTGCCAGTGCACTCTCTGAACTCACCGCACTGCATCCCCAGTGGTGTCAGTGCACTCTCTGGACTCACTGCACTGCATCCCCAGTGGTGCCAGTGCACTCTCTGGACTCACCGCATTGCATCCCCAGTGGTGCCAGTGCACTCTCTGGACTCACTGCACTGCATCCCCAGTGGTGCCAGTGCACTCTCTGGAGTCACTGCACTGCATCCTCAGTGGTGCCAGTGCACTCTCTGGACTCACTGCACTGCATCCCCAGTGGTGCCAGGGCACTCTCTGGACTCACTGCACTGCATCCCCTGTGGTCCCAGTGCACTCTCTGCCCTCACTGCAGTGCATCCCCAGTGGTGCCAGTGCACTCTCTGCACTCACTGCAGTGCATCCCCAGTGGTGCCAGTGCAATCTCTGGGCTCACCGGGGTGCATCTCCAGTGGTGCCAGTGCACTCTCTGGACTCACTGCACTACATCCCCAGTGGTGCCAGTGCACTCTCTGGACTCACTGCAGTGCATCCCCAGTGGTGCCAGTGCACTCTCTGCACTCACTGCACTGCATCCCCAGTGGTGCCAGTGCACTCTCTGGACTCACTGCACTGCATCCCCAGTGGTGCCAGTGCACTCTCTGGACTCACCCGAGTGCATCCGCAGTGGTGCCAGTGCACTCTCTGGACTCACTGCAGTGCATCCCCAGTAGTGCCAGTGCACTCTCTGGACTCACTGCGCTGCATCCCCAGTGGTGCCAGTGCACTCTCTGGACTCACTGCACTGCATTCCCAGTGGTGCCAGTGCACTCTCTGGACTCACTGCAGTGCATCCCAAGTGGTGCCAGTGCACTCTCTGGACTCACTGCACTGCAACCCCAGTGGTGCCAGTGCACTCTCTGGACTCACCATAGTGCACCCCCACTGGTGCCAGTGCACTCTCTGGACTCACCGCACTGCATGCCCAGTGGTGCCAGTGCACTCTCTGGACTCACTGCACTGCATCCCCAAGGTGCCAGTGCACTCTCTAGACTCAACTGCACTGCATCCCCAGTGTTGCCCGTGCACTCTCTGGACTCACTGCAGTGCATCCACAGTGGTGCCAGTGCACTCTCTGGACTCTCTGCATTGCATCCCCAGTGGTGCCAGTGCACTCTCTGCACTCACTGCAGTGCATCCCCAGTGGTGCCAGTGCACTCTCTGGAGTCACTGCACTCCATCCCCACTGGTGCCAGTGCACTCTCTGGACTCACTGCACTCCATCCCCACTGGTGCCAGTCCACTCTCTGGACTCACTGCACTGCATCCCCAGTGGTGCCAGTGCACTCTCTGCACTCATGCACTGCATACCCAGTGGTGCCAGTGTATTCTTTGGAATCACTGCACTGCATCCCCAGTGGTGCCAGTGTAGTGTCTGGACTCACTGTAGTGCATCCCCAGTGGTGCCAGTGCAATCTCAGGACTCACTGCAGTGCAGCTCCAGTTGGTGCCAGTGCAGTCTCTGGACTCACTGCTCTGCATCCCCAGTGGTGCCAGTGCACTCTCTGGACTCACTGAAGTGCATCCCCAGTGGTGCCAGAGCACTCTCTGGACTCACTGCACTGCATCCCCAGTGCTGCCAGTGCACTCTCTGGACTCACTGCACTGCATCCCCAGTGGTGCCAGGGCACTCTCTGGAGTCACAGCACTGCATCAACAGTGGTGCCAGTGCACTGTCTGGACTCACTGCAGTGTATCGCCATTGGAGCCGGTGCTCTCTCTGGACTCACTGCACTGCATCCCCAGTGGTGCCAGAGAACTCTCTGGACTCACTGCAGTGCATCCCCAGTCGTGCCAGTGCACTCTCTGGACTCACTGCATCCCCAGTGGTGCCAGGGCACTCTCTGGACTCACAGCACTGCATCCCCATTGGTGCCAGTGCACTCTCTGAACTCACTGCACTAATACCCCAGTGGTGCCAGTGCAGTCTCTGGACTCACTGCACTGCATCCCCAGTGGTGCCAGTGCACTCTCTGGACTCACTGCACTGCATCCCCAGTGGTGCCAGTGCACTCTCTGGACTCAGTGCAGTGCATCCCCAGAGGTGCCAGTGCACTCTCTGGACTCACTGCACTGCATCCCCAGTGGTGCCAGTGTACTCTCTGGACTCACTGCACTGCATCACCATTGGTGCCAGTACACTCTCTGGACTCACTGCACTGCATCCCCAGTGGTGCCAGTGCACTTTCTGGAGTCACTGCAGTGCATCCACAGTGGTGCCAGCGCACTCTCTGGAGTCACTGCGCTGCGTCCCCAGTGGTGACAGTTCACTCTCTGGACTCACTGTGCTGCATCCCTAGTGGTGCCAGTGCACTCTCTGGACTCACTGCAGTGCATCCCCATGGTGCCAGTGCACTCTCTGGACTCACTGCATCCCCAGTGGTGCCAGGGCACTCTCTGGACTCACAGCACTGCATCCCCATTGGTGCCAGTGCACTCTCTGGACTCACTGCACTAATACCCCAGTGGTGCCAGTGCAGTCTCTGGACTCACTGCACTGCATCCCCAGTGGTGCCAGTGCACTCTCTGGACTCACCGGGGTGCATCCCCAGTGGTGCCAGTGCACTCTCTGGAGTCACTGCACTGCATCCCCAGTGGTGTCAGTGCACTCTCTGGACTCAGTGCAGTGCATCCCCAGTGGTGCCAGTGCATTCTCTGGACTCACTGCACTGCATCCCCAGTGGTGCCAGTGTACTCTCTGGACTCACTGCACTGCATCACCAGTGGTGCCAGTACACTCTCTGGACTCACTACACTGCATCCCCAGTGGTGCCAGTGCACTTTCTGGAGTCACTGCAGTGCATCCACAGTGGTGCCAGCGCACTCTCTGGAGTCACTGCGCTGCGTCCCCAGTGGTGACAGTTCACTCTCTGGACTCACTGTGCTGCATCCCTAGTGGTGCCAGTGCACTCTCTGGACTCACTGCACTGCATTCCCTGTGGTGCCAGTGCACTCTGTGGACTCACTGCACTGCATCCCATTGGTGCCAGTGCACTCTCTGGACTCACAGCATTGCATCCCCAGTGGTGCCAGTGCGCTCTCTGGACTCACTGCAGTGCATCCCCAGTGGTGCCAGTGCACTCTCTGGACTCACTGCACTGCATCCCCAGTGGTGCCAGTACACTCTCTGTACTCACTGCAGTGCATTCCCAGTTGTATCAGTGCACTCTCTGGACTCACTGCAGTGAATCCCCGGTCGTGCCAGTGCACTCTCTGGACTCACTGCACTGCATCTCCAGTGGTGCCAGTTCACTCTCTGGACTCACTGAACTGCATCCCCAGTGGTGCCAGTGCACTCTCTGTAGTCACTGCGCTGCATCCCCAGTGGTGCCAGTGCACTCTCTGGACTCACTGTGCTGCATCCTCAGTGCTGCCAGTGCACTCTCTGGACTCACTGCAGTGTATCCCCTGTGGTGCCAGTGCACTCTGTGCTCTCAATGCACTGCATCCCAGTGGTGCCAGTGCACTCTCTGGACTCACTGCAGTGCAGCCCCTTAGGTGCCAGTGCACTCTCTGGACTCACTGCAGTGAATCCCCGGTTGTGCCAGTTCACTCTCTGGACTCACTGAACTGAATCCCCAGTGGTGCCAGTGCACTCTCTGGACTCACTGTACTGCATCCCCAGTGGTGCCTGTGAAGTCTCTGGACTCACTGCAGTCCATCCCCAGTGGTGCCAGTGCACTCTCTGGACTCACTGCAGTGCATCCCCAGTGGTGCCACTGCACTCTCTGGACTCACTGCACTGCATCACCAGTGGTGCCAGTGCACTCTCTGGAGTCAATGCAGTGCATCCCCAGTGGTGCCAGTGCACTTTCTGGAGTCACTGCAGTGCATCCCCTGTTGTGCTAGTGCACTCTCTGCATTCACTGCACTGCATCCCCAGTGGTGCCACTGCACTCTGTGGACTCACTGCAGTGCATCCCGAGTGGTGCCAGTGCACTCTCTGGACTCACTGCACTGCATCCCCAGTGGTGCCAGTGCACTCTCTGGACTAACTGCAGTTCATCCCCAGTGGTGCCAGTCCACTCTCTGGACTCACTGCAGTGCATCCCCAGTGGTGCCAGTGCACTTTCTGGAGTCACTGCAGTGCATCCCCTGTTGTGCTAGTGCACTCTCTGCATTCACTGCACTGCATCCCCAGAAGTGCCAGTGCACTCTCTGGACTCACTGCAGTGCATCCCTTGTGGTGCCATTGCACTCTCAGGACTCACTGCACTGCATCCCCAGTGGTGCCAGTGCACTCTCTGGACTCACTGTGCTGCATCCCTATTGGAGCCAGTGCACTCTCTGGACTCACTGCACTGCATCCCCAGTGGTGCCACTGCACTCTCTGGACTCACTGCACTGCATCACCAGAGGTGCCAGTGCACTCTCTGGAGTCAATGCAGTGCATCCCCAGTGGTGCCAGTGCACTTTCTGGAGTCACTGCAGTGCATCCCCTGTTGTGCTAGTGCACTCTCTGCATTCACTGCACTGCATCCCCAGTGGTGCCACTGCACTCTGTGGACTCACTGCAGTGCATCCCGAGTGGTGCCAGTGCACTCTCTGGACTCACTGCACTGCATCCCCAGTGGTGCCAGTGCACTCTCTGGACTAACTGCAGTTCATCCCCAGTGGTGCCTGTCCACTCTCTGGACTCACTGCAGTGCATCCCCAGTGGTGCCAGTGCACTTTCTGGAGTCACTGCAGTGCATCCCCTGTTGTGCTAGTGCACTCTCTGCATTCACTGCACTGCATCCCCAGAAGTGCCAGTGCACTCTCTGGACTCACTGCAGTGCATCCCTTGTGGTGCCATTGCACTCTCAGGACTCACTGCACTGCATCCCCAGTGGTGCCAGTGCACTCTCTGGACTCACTGTGCTGCATCCCTATTGGAGCCAGTGCACTCTCTGGACTCTCTGCGTTGCATCCCCAGTGGTGCCAGTGCACTGTCTGGACTCACTGCAGTGCATCCCCACTGGTGCCAGTGCACTCTCTGGACTCACTGCAGTGCATCCCCAGTGCTGACAGTGCACTCTCTGGACTCAGTGCACTGCATCCCCAGTGGTGCCAGTGCACTCTCTGGACTCACTGCAGTGCATCCCCAGTGGTGCCAGTGCACTCTCTGGACTCACTGCACTGCATCCCCAGTGGTGCCAGTGCACTCTCTGAGCTCACTGCACTGCATCCCCAGTGGTGCCAGTGCACTCTCTGGACTCACTGCACTGCATCACCAGTGGTGCCAGTGCACTCTCTGGACTCACTGCACTGCATCCCCAGTGGTGCCAGTGCACTCTCTGGACTCACTGCAGTGCATCCCCAGTGGTGGCAGTGCACTCTCTGGAGTCAATGCGCTGCGTCCCCAGTGGTGCCAGTGCACTCTCTGGACTCACTGTGCTGCATCCCTAGTGGTGCCAGTGCACTCTGTGGACTCACTGCACTGCATCCCCAGTGGTGCCAGTGCACTCTCTGAGCTCACTGCACTGCATCCCCAGTAGTGCCAGTGCACTCTCTGGACTCACTGCACTGCATCCCCATTGGTGCCAGTGCACTCTCTGGACTCACAGCAGTGCATCCCCAATGGTGCCAGTGCAATTACTGGACTCACAGCAGTGCAGATCAGTGGTGCCAGAGCACTCTCTGGACTCACTGCACTGCATTCCCAGTGGTGCCAGTGCACTCTGTGGATTCACTGCACTCCATCCCCAGTGGTGCCACTGCACTCTCTGGACTCACTGCAGTGTATCCCCATTGGAGCCGGTGCACTCTCTGGACTCACTAAACTGCATCACCAGTGGTGCCAGAGAACTCTCTGGACTCACTGCACTGCATCCCCAGTGGTGCCAGTGCACTCTCTGGACTCACCCGGGTGCATCCCCAGTGGTGCCAGTGCACTCTCTGGACTCACTGCAGTGCATCCCCTGTGATGCCAGTACACTCTCTGGACTCACTGCAGTGCATCCCCAGTGGTGCCAGTGCACGCTCTGGACTCACTGCACTGCATTCCCACTGGTGCCAGTGCACTCTCTGGACTCACTACACTGCATCCCCATTGGTGCCAGTGCACTCTCTGGACTCACTGCAGTGCATCCCCAGTGGTGCCAGTGCACTCTCTGGACTCACTGCACTGCATCACTATTGGTGCCAGGGCACTCTCCGGACTCACTGCAGTGCATCCGCAGTGGTGCCAGTGCACTCTTTCGAGTCACTGCACTGCATCCCCATTAGTGCCAGTGCATTCTCTGGACTCACTGCAGTGCATCCCCACTGGTGCCAGTGTACTCTCTGGACTCACTGCACTGAATCACCAGTGGTGCCAGTGCACTCTCTGGACTCACTGCACTGCATCACCAGTGGAGCCAGTGCACTCTCTAGACTCACTGCAGTGCATCTCCAGTGGTGCCAGTGCACTCTCTGGACTCACTGCAGTGCATCCACAGTGGTGCCAGTGCACTCTCTGCACTCACTGCAGTGCATCACCAGTGGTGCCAGTGCACTCTCTGGACTCACTGCACTGCATCCCCAGTGGTGCCAGTGCACTCTCTGGACTCACTGCAGTGCATCCCCACTGCTGCCAGTGCACTCTCTGGACTCACTGCAGTGCATCCCCAGTGGTGCCAGTGTAGTCTCTGGACTCACTGCAGTGCATCCGCAGTGGTGCCAGTGCACTCTTTCAAGTCACTGCACTGCATCCCCATTAGTGCCAGTGCAGTCTCTGGACTCACTGCAGTACATCCCCAGTGGTGCCAGTGCACTCTCTGGACTCACTGCAGTGCATCTCCAGTGGTGCCAGTGCACTCTCTGCACTCACTGCACTGCATCCCCAGTGGTGCCAGTGTACTCTCTGGACTCACTGCACTGCATCTCCAGTGGTGCCAGTGCACTCTCTGGACTCACTGCAGAGCATCCCCAGTGGTGCCAGTGCACTTTCTGGAGTCACTGCAGTGCATCCCCTGCTGTGCTAGTGCACTCTCTGCATTCACTGCACTGCATCCCCAGAAGTGCCAGTGCACTCTCTGGACTCACTGCACTGCATCCCCACTGGTGCCAGTGCACTCTCTGGACTCACTGCATTGCATCCCCAGTGGTGCCAGTGCACTCTCTGGACTCACTGCACTGCATCCCCAGTGGAGCCAGTGCACTCTCTGGACTCACTGCAGTGCATCCCCAGTGGTGCCAGTGCACTCTCTGGACTCACTGCACTGCATCCCCAGTGGTGCCAGTGCACTCTCTGGACTCACTGCAGTGCATCACCGATGGTGCCAGTGCACTCTCTGGACTCACTGCACTGCATCCCCAGTGGTGCCAGTGCACTCTCTGGACTCACTGCAGTGCATCCCCAGTGGTGCCAGTGCACTCTGTGGACTCACTGCACTGCATCCCCAGTGGTGCCAGTGCACGCTCTGGACCCACTGCAGTGCATCCCCACTGGTGCCAGTGCACTCTCTGAACTCACTGCAGTGCATCCCCCGTGGTGACAGTGCACTCTCTGTAGTTACTGTGCTGCGTCCCCAGTGGTGACTGTTCACTCTCTGGACTCACTGTGCTGCATCCCCAGTGGTGCCAGTGCACTCTCTGGACTCACTGCAGTGTACCCCCTGTAGTGCCAGTGCACTCTGTGGACTCACTGCACTTCATCCCAGTGGTGCCACTGCACTCTCTGGACTCACTGCACTGCATCCCCAGTGGTGCCAGTGCACTCTCTGGACTCACTGCACTGCATCCCCAGTGGTGTCAGTGCACTCTCTGGACTCACTGCAGTGCAGCCCCTGAGGTGCCAGTGCACTCTCTGTACTCACTGCAGTGCATTCCCAGTGGTGTCAGTGCACTATCTGGACTCACTGCAGTGAATCCCCGGTGGTGCCAGTGCACTCTCTGGACTCACTGCACTGCATCCCCAGTGGTGCCAGTGCAATCTCTGGACTCACTGCACTGCATCCCCAGTGGTGCCAGTGCACTCTCTGGACTCACTGCGCTGCGTCCCCAGTGGTGACAGTTCACTCTCTGGACTTACTGTGCTGCATCCCCAGTGGTGCCAGTGCACTCTCTGGACTCACTGCAGTGCAACCCCAGTGGTGCCAGACTACTCTCTGGACTCACTGCACTGTAACCCCTGTGGTGCCATTGCAATCTCGGGACTCACAGCAGTGCAGCTCCAGTTGGTGCCAGTGCACTCTCTGGACTCACTGCACTGCATCCCCAGTGGTGCCAGTGCACTCTCTGGACTCACTGCATTGCATCACCTGTGGTGCCATTGCACTCTCAGGACTCACTGCACTGCATCCCCAGTGGTGCCAGTGCACTCTCTGGACTCACTGCACTGCATCCCCATTGGAGCCAGTGCACTCTCTGGACTCACTGCACTGCATCCCCAGTGGTGCCAGTGCAATCTCTGGTCTCACTGCACTGCATCCCCACTGGTGCCAGTGCACTCTTTGAACTCACTGCAGTGCATCCCCAGTGCTGAGAGTGCACTCTCTGGAAACAGTGCACTGCATCCCCAGTGGTGCCAGTGCACTCTCTGGACTCACTGCACTGCATCACCAGTGGTGACAGTTCACTTTCTGGACTCACTGCACTGCATCCCCAGTGGTGCCAGTGCACTCTCTGGACTCACTGCACTGCATCAACAGTGGTGCCAGTGCACTCTCTGGACTCACTGCACTGCATCCCCAGTGGTGCCAGTGCACTCTCTGGACTCACTGCAGTGCATCCCCTGTGGTGCCATTGCACTCTCAGGACTCACTGCACTGCATCCCCAGTGGTGCCAGTGCACTCTCTGGACTCACAGCACTGCATCCCCAGTGGTGCCAGTGTACTCTCTGGACTCACTGCACTGCATCACCATTGGTGCCAGTGCACTCTCTGGACTCACTGCACTGCATCCCCAGTGGTGCCAGTGCACTCTCTGGACTCACAGCACTGCGTCCCCATTGGTGCCAGTGCACTCTCTGGACTCACTGCACTAAAACACCTGTGGTGCCAGTGCAGTCTCTGATCTCACTGCACTGCATCCCCAGTGGTGCCAGTGCACTCTCTGGACTCACTGTAGTGCATCCCCAGTGCTGAGAATGCACTCTCTGGACTCACTGCAGTGCATCCGCAGTGGTGCCAGTGCACTCTTTCGAGTCACTGCACTGCATCCCCATTAGTGCCAGTGCAGTCTCTGGACTCACTGCACTGCATCCCCAGTGGTGCCAGTGCACTCTCTGGACTCACTGCACTGCATCAACAGTGGTGCCAGTGCACTCTCTGGACTCACTGCACTGCATCCCCAGTGGTGCCAGTGCACTCTCTGGACTCACTGCACTGCATCCCCAGTGGTGCCAGTGCACTCTCTGGACTCACTGCTCTGCATCCCCATTTGTGCCAGTGCACTCTCTGGACTCACTGCACTGCAGCCCCAGTGGTGCCAGTTCACTCTCTGGACTCACTGCAGAGCATCTCCACTGGTGCCAGTGCACTTTCTGGACTCACTGCAGTGCATCCCCAGTGGTGCCAGTGCACTCTCTGGACTCACTGCAGTGCATCCCCAGTGGTGCCAGTGCACTCTCTGGACTCACTGCACTGCATCCCCACTCGTGCCAGTGCACTCTCTGGACTCACTGCATTGCATCCCCAGTGGTGCCAGTGCACTCTCTGGACTCACTGCACTGCATCCCCAGTGGAGCCAGTGCACTCTCTGGACTCACTGCAGTGCATCTCCATTGGTGCCAGTGCACTCTCTGGACTCACTGCACTGCATCCCCAGTGGTGCCAGTGCACTCTCTGGACTCACAGCACTGCGTCCCCATTGGTGCCAGTGCACTCTCTGGACTCACTGCACTAAAACACCTGTGGTGCCAGTGCAGTCTCTGATCTCACTGCACTGCATCCCCAGTGGTGTCAGTGCACTCTCTGGACTCACTGTAGTGCATCCCCAGTGCTGAGAATGCACTCTCCGGACTCACTGCAGTGCATCCGCAGTGGTGCCAGTGCACTCTTTCGAGTCACTGCACTGCATCCCCATTAGTGCCAGTGCAGTCTCTGGACTCACTGCACTGCATCCCCAGTGGTGCCAGTGCACTCTCTGGACTCACTGCACTGCATCCCCAGTGGTGCCAGTGCACTCTCTGGACTCACTGCTCTGCATCCCCATTTGTGCCAGTGCACTCTCTGGACTCACTGCACTGCAGCCCCAGTGGTGCCAGTTCACTCTCTGGACTCACTGCAGAGCATCTCCAGTGGTGCCAGTGCACTTTCTGGACTCACTGCAGTGCATCCCCAGTGGTACCAGTGCACTCTCTGGACTCACAGCAGTGCATCCCCAGTGGTGCCAGTGCACTCTCTGGACTCACTGCACTGCATCCCCACTCGTGCCAGTGCACTCTCTGGACTCACTGCATTACATCCCCAGTGGTGCCAGTGCACTCTCTGGACTCACTGCACTGCATCCCCAGTGGAGCCAGTGCACTCTCTGGACTCACTGCAGTGCATCTCCATTGGTGCCAGTGCACTCTCTGGACTCACTGCACTGCATCCCCAGTGGTGCCAGTGCACTCTCTGGACTCACGGCAGTGCATCCCCAGTGGTGCCAGTGCACTCTCTGGACTCACTGCACTGCATCCCCAGTGGTGCCAGTGCACTGTCTGGACTCACTGCACTGCATCCCCAGTGGTGCCAGTGCACTCTCTGGACTCACTGCACTGCATCCCCAGTGGTGCCAGTGCACGCTCTGGACCCACTGCACTGCATCCCCACTGGTGCCAGTGCACTCTCTGGACTCACTGAAGTGCATCCCCCGTGGTGCCAGTGCACGCTCTGTAGTCACTGTGCTGCGTCCCCAGTGGTGACAGTTCACTCTCTGGACTCACTGTGCTGCATCCCCAGTGGTGCCAGTGCACTCTCTGGATCCACTGCAGTGCATCTCCAGTGGTGCCAGTGCACTCTCTGGACTCACTGCACTGCATCCCCGGAGGTGCCAGTGCACTCTCTGGACTCACTGCACTGCATCCCCGGAGGTGCCAGTGCACTCTCTGGACTCACTGCAGTGCATCCCCAGTGGTACCAGTGCACTCTCTGGACTCACTGCAGTGCATCCCCAGTGGTGCCAGTGCACTCTCTGGACTCACTGCACTGCATCCCCACTCGTGCCAGTGCACTCTCTGGACTCACTGCATTACATCCCCAGTGGTGCCAGTGCACTCTCTGGACTCACTGCACTGCATCCCCAGTGGAGCCAGTGCACTCTCTGGACTCACTGCAGTGCATCTCCATTGGTGCCAGTGCACTCTCTGGACTCACTGCACTGCATCCCCAGTGGTGCCAGTGCACTCTCTGGACTCACGGCAGTGCATCCCCAGTGGTGCCAGTGCACTCTCTGGACTCACTGCACTGCATCCCCAGTGGTGCCAGTGCACTGTCTGGACTCACTGCACTGCATCCCCAGTGGTGCCAGTGCACTCTCTGGACTCACTGCACTGCATCCCCAGTGGTGCCAGTGCACGCTCTGGACCCACTGCACTGCATCCCCACTGGTGCCAGTGCACTCTCTGGACTCACTGAAGTGCATCCCCCGTGGTGCCAGTGCACGCTCTGTAGTCACTGTGCTGCGTCCCCAGTGGTGACAGTTCACTCTCTGGACTCACTGTGCTGCATCCCCAGTGGTGCCAGTGCACTCTCTGGATCCACTGCAGTGCATCTCCAGTGGTGCCAGTGCACTCTCTGGACTCACTGCACTGCATCCCCGGAGGTGCCAGTGCACTCTCTGGACTCACTGCACTGCATCCCCGGAGGTGCCAGTGCACTCTCTGGACTCACTGCAGTGCATCCCCAGTGGTGCCAGTGCACTCTCTGGACTCACTGAAGTGCATCACCTGTGGTGCCAGTGCACTCTCAGGACTCACTGCACTGCATCCCCACTGGTGCCAGTGCACTCTCTGGACTCAGTGCAGTGCATCCCCAGTGGTGCCAGTGCACTCTCTGGACTCACTGCACTGCATCACCAGTGGTGCCAGTGCACTCGCTGGAGTCACTGCACTGCATCCCCAGTGGTGCCAGTGTACTCTCTGGACTCACTGCACTGCATCCCCAGTGGTGCCACTGCACTCTGTGGACTCACTGCAGTGCAGCCCGTGAGGTGCCAGTGCACTCTCTGCACTCACTGCAGTGCATCCCCAGTGGTGCCAGTGCACTCTCTGGAGTCACTGCACTGCATCCCCAGTGGTGCCTGTGCAGTCTCTGGACTCACTACAGTTCATCCCCAGTGGAGCCAGTGCACTCTCTGGACTCACTGCACTCCATCCCCACTGGTGCCAGTGCACTCTCTGGACTCACTGCACTGCATCCCCACTGGTGCCAGTCCACTCTCTGGACTCACTGCACTGCATCCCCAGTGGTGCCAGTGCACTCTCTGCACTCATGCACTGCATACCCAGTCGTGCCAGTGTATTCTTTGGACTCACTGCACTGCATGAACAGTGGTGCCAGTGCACTCTCTGGACTCACTGCACTGCATCCCCAGTGGTGCCAGTGTAGTGTCTGGACTCACTGTAGTGCATCCCCAGTGGTGCCAGTGCAATCTCAGGACTCACTGCAGTGCAGCTCCAGTTGGTGCCAGTGCAGTCTCTGGACTCACTGCACTGCATCCCCAGTGGTGCCAGTGCACTCTCTGGACTCACTGCACTGCATCACCAGTGGTGCCAGTGCACTCGCTGGAGTCACTGCACTGCATCCCCAGTGGTGCCAGTGTACTCTCTGGACTCACTGCACTGCATCCCCAGTGGTGCCACTGCACTCTGTGGACTCACTGCAGTGCAGCCCGTGAGGTGCCAGTGCACTCTCTGCACTCACTGCAGTGCATCCCCAGTGGTGCCAGTGCACTCTCTGGAGTCACTGCACTGCATCCCCAGTGGTGCCTGTGCAGTCTCTGGACTCACTACAGTTCATCCCCAGTGGAGCCAGTGCACTCTCTGGACTCACTGCACTCCATCCCCACTGGTGCCAGTGCACTCTCTGGACTCACTGCACTGCATCCCCACTGGTGCCAGTCCACTCTCTGGACTCACTGCACTGCATCCCCAGTGGTGCCAGTGCACTCTCTGCACTCATGCACTGCATACCCAGTCGTGCCAGTGTATTCTTTGGACTCACTGCACTGCATGAACAGTGGTGCCAGTGCACTCTCTGGACTCACTGCACTGCATCCCCAGTGGTGCCAGTGTAGTGTCTGGACTCACTGTAGTGCATCCCCAGTGGTGCCAGTGCAATCTCAGGACTCACTGCAGTGCAGCTCCAGTTGGTGCCAGTGCAGTCTCTGGACTCACTGCACTGCATCCCCAGTGGTGCCAGTGCACTCTCTGGACTCACTGAAGTGCATCCCCAGTGGTGCCAGAGCACTCTCTGGACTCACTGCAGTGCATCCCCAGTGCTGCCAGTGCACTCTCTGGACTCACTGCACTGCATCCCCAGTGGTGCCAGGGCACTCTCTGGAGTCACAGCACTGCATCAACAGTGGTGCCTCTGCACTCTCTGGAGTCACTGCACTGCATCCCCAGTGCTGCCAGTGCACTCTCTGGACTCACTGTAGTGCATCCCCAGTGGTGCCAGTGCACTCTCTGGACTCACTGCAGTGCATCCCCAGTAGTGCCAGTGCACTCTCTGGACTCACTGCACTACATCCCCAGTGGTGCCAGTGTACTCTCTGGACTCACTGCAGTGCATCCCCAGTGGTGCCAGTGCACTCTCTGCACTCACTGCGCTGCATCCCCAGTGGTGCCAGTGCACTCTCTGGAGTCACTGCACTGCATCCCCAGTGGTGCCTGTGCAGTCTCTGGACTCACTACAGTTCATCCCCAGTGGAGCCAGTGCACTCTCTGGACTCACTGCACTGCATCCCCAGTGGTGCCAGTGCACTCTCTGGACTCACTGCAGTGCATGCCCAGTGGTGGCAGTGCACTCTCTGGACTCACTGCACTGCATCCCCAGTGGTGCCAGTGCACTCTCTGGAGTCGCATCACTGCATCAACAGTGGTGCCTCTGCACTCTCTGGAGTCACTGCACTGCATCCCCAGTGCTGCCAGTGCACTCTCTGGACTCACTGCAGTGCATACCCAGTGGTGCCAGTGCACTCTCTGGACTCACTGCACTAAAACCCCAGTGGTGCCAGTGCACTCTCTGGACTCACTGCACTGCATCCCCAGTGGTGCCAGTGCACTCTCTGGACTCACTGCACTTCATCCCCAGTGGTGCCAGTGCACTCTCTGGACTCACAGCATTGCATCCCCAGTGGTGCCAATGCACTCTCTGGACTCACTGCACTGCATCCCCATTGGTGCCAGTGCACTCTCTGGACTCACTGCACTGCATCACCATTGGTGCCAGGGCACTCTCCGGACTCACTGCAGTGCATCCGCAGTGGTGCCAGTGCACTCTTTCGAGTCACTGCAGTGCATCCCCAGTAGTGCCAGTGCACTCTCTGGACTCACTGCAGTGCATCCCCAGTGGTGCCAGTGCACTCTCTGCACTCACTGCAGTGCATCCCCAGTGGTGCCAGTGCACTCTCTGCACTCACTGCAGTGCATCCCCAGTGGTGCCAGTGCACTCTCTGCACTCACTGAACTGCATCTCCGGTGTTCCCAGAGCACTCTCTGGACTCACCGAGGTGCATCCCCAGTGGTGCCAGTGCACTCTCTGGACTCACTGCACTGCATCCCCAGTGGTGCCAGTGCACTCTCTGGAATCACTGCAGTGCATCCCCTGTGGTGCCAGTGCACTCTCTGTACTCACTGCACTGCATCCCCAGTGGTGCCAGTGCACTCTCTGAACTCACCGCACTGCATCCCCAGTGGTGTCAGTGCACTCTCTGGACTCACTGCACTGCATCCCCAGTGGTGCCAGTGCACTCTCTGGACTCACCGCATTGCATCCCCAGTGGTGCCAGTGCACTCTCTGGACTCACTGCACTGCATCCCCAGTGGTGCCAGTGCACTCTCTGGAGTCACTGCACTGCATCCTCAGTGGTGCCAGTGCACTCTCTGGACTCACTGCACTGCATCCCCAGTGGTGCCAGGGCACTCTCTGGACTCACTGCACTGCATCCCCTGTGGTCCCAGTGCACTCTCTGCCCTCACTGCAGTGCATCCCCAGTGGTGCCAGTGCACTCTCTGCACTCACTGCAGTGCATCCCCAGTGGTGCCAGTGCAATCTCTGGGCTCACCGGGGTGCATCCCCAGTGGTGCCAGTGCACTCTCTGGACTCACTGCACTACATCCCCAGTGGTGCCAGTGCACTCTCTGAACTCACTGCAGTGCATCCCCAGTGGTGCCAGTGCACTCTCTGCACTCACTGCACTGCATCCCCAGTGGTGCCAGTGCACTCTCTGGACTCACTGCACTGCATCCCCAGTGGTGCCAGTGCACTCTCTGGACTCACCCGAGTGCATCCGCAGTGGTGCCAGTGCACTCTCTGGACTCACTGCAGTGCATCCCCAGTAGTGCCAGTGCACTCTCTGGACTCACTGCGCTGCATCCCCAGTGGTGCCAGTGCACTCTCTGGACTCACTGCACTGCATTCCCAGTGGTGCCAGTGCACTCTCTGGACTCACTGCAGTGCATCCCAAGTGGTGCCAGTGCACTCTCTGGACTCACTGCACTGCAACCCCAGTGGTGCCAGTGCACTCTCTGGACTCACCATAGTGCACCCCCACTGGTGCCAGTGCACTCTCTGGACTCACCGCACTGCATCCCCAGTGGTGCCAGTGCACTCTCTGGACTCACTGCACTGCATCCCCAAGGTGCCAGTGCACTCTCTAGACTCAACTGCACTGCATCCCCAGTGTTGCCCGTGCACTCTCTGGACTCACTGCAGTGCATCCACAGTGGTGCCAGTGCACTCTCTGGACTCTCTGCATTGCATCCCCAGTGGTGCCAGTGCACTCTCTGCACTCACTGCAGTGCATCCCCAGTGGTGCCAGTGCACTCTCTGGAGTCACTGCACTCCATCCCCACTGGTGCCAGTGCACTCTCTGGACTCACTGCACTCCATCCCCACTGGTGCCAGTCCACTCTCTGGACTCACTGCACTGCATCCCCAGTGGTGCCAGTGCACTCTCTGCACTCATGCACTGCATACCCAGTGGTGCCAGTGTATTCTTTGGAATCACTGCACTGCATCCCCAGTGGTGCCAGTGTAGTGTCTGGACTCACTGTAGTGCATCCCCAGTGGTGCCAGTGCAATCTCAGGACTCACTGCAGTGCAGCTCCAGTTGGTGCCAGTGCAGTCTCTGGACTCACTGCACTGCATCCCCAGTGGTGCCAGTGCACTCTCTGGACTCACTGAAGTGCATCCCCAGTGGTGCCAGAGCACTCTCTGGACTCACTGCACTGCATCCCCAGTGCTGCCAGTGCACTCTCTGGACTCACTGCACTGCATCCCCAGTGGTGCCAGGGCACTCTCTGGAGTCACAGCACTGCATCAACAGTGGTGCCAGTGCACTGTCTGGACTCACTGCAGTGTATCGCCATTGGAGCCGGTGC
This sequence comes from Anser brachyrhynchus, assembly GCF_964034855.1. Taxonomy (NCBI): domain Eukaryota; kingdom Metazoa; phylum Chordata; class Aves; order Anseriformes; family Anatidae; genus Anser; species Anser brachyrhynchus. Next base: position 39,208 of record NW_027664004.1, read on the forward strand.
TCTCTCTGGACTCACTGCAGTGCATCCCCAGTGGTGCCAGAGAACTCTCTGGACTCACTGCAGTGCATCCCCAGTCGTGCCAGTGCACTCTCTGGACTCACTGCATCCCCAGTGGTGCCAGGGCACTCTCTGGACTCACAGAACTGCATCCCCATTGGTGCCAGTGCACTCTCTGAACTCACTGCACTAATACCCCAGTGGTGCCAGTGCAGTCTCTGGACTCACTGCACTGCATCCCCAGTGGTGCCAGTGCACTCTCTGGACTCACCGGGGTGCATCCCCAGTGGTGCCAGTGCACTCTCTGGACTCAGTGCAGTGCATCCCCAGTGGTGCCAGTGCACTCTCTGGACTCACTGCACTGCATCCCCAGTGGTGCCAGTGTACTCTCTGGACTCACTGCACTGCATCACCATTGGTGCCAGTACACTCTCTGGACTCACTGCACTGCATCCCCAGTGGTGCCAGTGCACTTTCTGGAGTCACTGCAGTGCATCCACAGTGGTGCCAGCGCACTCTCTGGAGTCACTGCGCTGCGTCCCCAGTGGTGACAGTTCACTCTCTGGACTCACTGCAGAGCATCTCCACTGGTGCCAGTGCACTCTCTGGACTCACTGCAGTGTATCCCCTGTGGTGCCAGTGCACTCTGTGGACTCACTGCACTGCATCCCATTGGTGCCAGTGCACTCTGTGGACTCACAGCATTGCATCCCCAGTGGTGCCAGTGCGCTCTCTGGACTCACTGCAGTGCATCCCCAGTGGTGCCAGTGCACTCTCTGGACTCACTGCACTGCATCCCCAGTGGTGCCAGTACACTCTCTGTACTCACTGCAGTGCATTCCCAGTTGTGTCAGTGCACTCTCTGGACTCACTGCAGTGAATCCCCGGTCGTGCCAGTGCACTCTCTGGACTCACTGCACTGCATCTCCAGTGGTGCCAGTTCACTCTCTGGACTCACTGAACTGCATCCCCAGTGGTGCCAGTGCACTCTCTGTAGTCACTGCGCTGCATCCCCAGTGGTGCCAGTGCACTCTCTGGACTCACTGTGCTGCATCCTCAGTGGTGCCAGTGCACTCTCTGGACTCACTGCAGTGTATCCCCTGTGGTGCCAGTGCACTCTGTGCTCTCAATGCACTGCATCCCAGTGGTGCCAGTGCACTCTCTGGACTCACTGCAGTGCAGCCCCTTAGGTGCCAGTGCACTCTCTGGAGTCACTGCAGTGAATCCCCGGTTGTGCCAGTTCACTCTCTGGACTCACTGAACTGAATCCCCAGTGGTGCCAGTGCACTCTCTGGACTCACTGTACTGCATCCCCAGTGGTGCCTGTGAAGTCTCTGGACTCACTGCAGTCCATCCCCAGTGGTGCCAGTGCACTCTCTGGACTCACTGTACTGCATCCCCAGTGGTGCCACTGCACTCTCTGGACTCACTGCACTGCATCACCAGTGGTGCCAGTGCACTCTCTGGAGTCAATGCAGTGCATCCCCAGTGGTGCCAGTGCACTTTCTGGAGTCACTGCAGTGCATCCCCTGTTGTGCTAGTGCACTCTCTGCATTCACTGCACTGCATCCCCAGTGGTGCCACTGCACTCTGTGGACTCACTGCAGTGCATCCCGAGTGGTGCCAGTGCACTCTCTGGACTCACTGCACTGCATCCCCAGTGGTGCCAGTGCACTCTCTGGACTAACTGCAGTTCATCCCCAGTGGTGCCAGTCCACTCTCTGGACTCACTGCAGTGCATCCCCAGTGGTGCCAGTGCACTTTCTGGAGTCACTGCAGTGCATCCCCTGTTGTGCTAGTGCACTCTCTGCATTCACTGCACTGCATCCCCAGAAGTGCCAGTGCACTCTCTGGACTCACTGCAGTGCATCCCTTGTGGTGCCATTGCACTCTCAGGACTCACTGCACTGCATCCCCAGTGGTGCCAGTGCACTCTCTGGACTCACTGTGCTGCATCCCTATTGGAGCCAGTGCACTCTCTGGACTCACTGCATTGCATCCCCAGTGGTGCCAGTGCACTGTCTGGACTCACTGCAGTGCATCCCCACTGGTGCCAGTGCACTCTCTGGACTCACTGCAGTGCATCCCCAGTGCTGACAGTGCACTCTCTGGACTCAGTGCACTGCATCCCCAGTGGTGCCAGTGCACTCTCTGGACTCAGTGCAGTGCATCCCCAGTGGTGCCAGTGCACTCTCTGGACTCACTGCACTGCATCCCCACTGGTGCCAGTGCACTCTCTGAGCTCACTGCACTGCATCCCCAGTGGTGCCAGTGCACTCTCTGGACTCACTGCACTGCATCACCAGTGGTGCCAGTGCACTCTCTGGACTCACTGCACTGCATCCCCAGTGGTGCCAGTGCACTCTCTGGACTCACTGCACTGCATCCCCAGTGGTGGCAGTGCACTCTCTGGAGTCACTGCGCTGCGTCCCCAGTGGTGCCAGTGCACTCTCTGGACTCACTGTGCTGCATCCCTAGTGGTGCCAGTGCACTCTCTGGACTCACTGCACTGCATCCCCAGTGGTGCCAGTGCACTCTCTGAGCTCACTGCACTGCATCCCCAGTAGTGCCAGTGCACTCTCTGGACTCACTGCACTGCATCCCCATTGGTGCCAGTGCACTCTCTGGACTCACAGCAGTGCATCCCCAATGGTGCCAGTGCAATTACTGGACTCACAGCAGTGCAGATCAGTGGTGCCAGAGCACTCTCTGGACTCACTGCACTGCATTCCCAGTGGTGCCAGTGCACTCTGTGGATTCACTGCACTCCATCCCCAGTGGTGCCACTGCACTCTCTGGACTCACTGCAGTGTATCCCCATTGGAGCCGGTGCACTCTCTGGACTCACTAAACTGCATCACCAGTGGTGCCAGAGAACTCTCTGGACTCACTGCACTGCATCCCCAGTGGTGCCAGTGCACTCTCTGGACTCACCCGGGTGCATCCCCAGTGGTACCAGTGCACTCTCTGGACTCACTGCAGTGCATCCCCTGTGATGCCAGTACACTCTCTGGACTCACTGCAGTGCATCCCCAGTGGTGCCAGTGCACGCTCTGGACTCACTGCACTGCATTCCCACTGGTGCCAGTGCACTCTCTGGACTCACTGCACTGCATCCCCATTGGTGCCAGTGCACTCTCTGGACTCACTGCAGTGCATCCCCAGTGGTGCCAGTGCACTCTCTGGACTCACTGCACTGCATCACTATTGGTGCCAGGGCACTCTCTGGACTCACTGCACTGCATCACCAGTGGAGCCAGTGCACTCTCTAGACTCACTGCAGTGCATCTCCAGTGGTGCCAGTGCACTCTCTGGACTCACTGCAGTGCATCCACAGTGGTGCCAGTGCACTCTCTGGACTCACTGCAGTGCATCACCAGTGGTGCCAGTGCACTCTCTGGACTCACTGCACTGCATCCCCAGTGGTGCCAGTGCACTCTCTGGACTCACTGCAGTGCATCCCCACTGCTGCCAGTGCACTCTCTGGACTCACTGCACTGCATCCCCAGTGGTGCCAGTGCACTCTCTGGACTCACTGCAGTGCATCCCCAGTGGTGCCAGTGTAGTCTCTGGACTCACTGCAGTGCATCCGCAGTGGTGCCAGTGCACTCTTTCAAGTCACTGCACTGCATCCCCATTAGTGCCAGTGCAGTCTCTGGACTCACTGCAGTACATCCCCAGTGGTGCCAGTGCACTCTCTGGACTCACTGCAGTGCATCTCCAGTGGTGCCAGTGCACTCTCTGCACTCACTGCACTGCATCCCCAGTGGTGCCAGTGTACTCTCTGGACTCACTGCACTGCATCTCCAGTGGTGCCAGTGCACTCTCTGGACTCACTGCAGAGCATCCCCAGTGGTGCCAGTGCACTTTCTGGAGTCACTGCAGTGCATCCCCTGCTGTGCTAGTGCACTCTCTGCATTCACTGCACTGCATCCCCAGAAGTGCCAGTGCACTCTCTGGACTCACTGCACTGCATCCCCACTGGTGCCAGTGCACTCTCTGGACTCACTGCATTGCATCCCCAGTGGTGCCAGTGCACTCTCTGGACTCACTGCACTGCATCCCCAGTGGAGCCAGTGCACTCTCTGGACTCACTGCAGTGCATCCCCAGTGGTGCCAGTGCACTCTCTGGACTCACTGCACTGCATCCCCAGTGGTGCCAGTGCACTCTCTGGACTCACTGCAGTGCATCACCAGCGGTGCCAGTGCACTCTGTGGACTCACTGCACTGCATCCCCAGTGGTGCCAGTGCACTCTCTGGACTCACTGCAGTGCATCCCCAGTGGTGCCAGTGCACTCTGTGGACTCACTGCACTGCATCCCCAGTGGTGCCAGTGCACGCTCTGGACCCACTGCAGTGCATCCCCACTGGTGCCAGTGCACTCTCTGGACTCACTGCAGTGCATCCCCCGTGGTGCCAGTGCACTCTCTGTAGTTACTGTGCTGCGTCCCCAGTGGTGACTGTTCACTCTCTGGACTCACTGCACTTCATCCCAGTGGTGCCAGTGCACTCTCTGGACTCACTGCACTGCATCCCCAGTGGTGCCAGTGCACTCTCTGGACTCACTGCACTGCATCCCCAGTGGTGTCAGTGCACTCTCTGGACTCACTGCAGTGCAGCCCCTGAGGTGCCAGTGCACTCTCTGTACTCACTGCAGTGCATTCCCAGTGGTGTCAGTGCACTATCTGGACTCACTGCAGTGCATCCCCCGTGGTGCCAGTGCACTCTCTGTAGTTACTGCACTGCATCCCCAGTGGTGCCAGTGCAATCTCTGGACTCACTGCACTGCATCCCCAGTGGTGCCAGTGCACTCTCTGGACTCACTGCGCTGCGTCCCCAGTGGTGACAGTTCACTCTCTGGACTTACTGTGCTGCATCCCCAGTGGTGCCAGTGCACTCTCTGGACTCACTGCAGTGCAACCCCAGTGGTGCCAGACTACTCTCTGGACTCACTGCACTGTAACCCCTGTGGTGCCATTGCAATCTCGGGACTCACAGCAGTGCAGCTCCAGTTGGTGCCAGTGCACTCTCTGGACTCACTGCACTGCATCCCCAGTGGTGCCAGTGCACTCTCTGGACTCACTGCATTGCATCACCTGTGGTGCCATTGCACTCTCAGGACTCACTGCACTGCATCCCCAGTGGTGCCAGTGCACTTTCTGGACTCACTGCACTGCATCCCCATTGGAGCCAGTGCACTCTCTGGACTCACTGCACTGCATCCCCAGTGGTGCCAGTGCAATCTCTGGTCTCACTGCACTGCATCCCCACTGGTGCCAGTGCACTCTTTGGACTCACTGCAGTGCATCCCCAGTGCTGAGAGTGCACTCTCTGGAAACAGTGCACTGCATCCCCAGTGGTGCCAGTGCACTCTCTGGACTCACTGCACTGCATCACCAGTGGTGACAGTTCACTTTCTGGACTCACTGCACTGCATCCCCAGTGGTGCCAGTGCACTCTCTGGACTCACTGCACTGCATCAACAGTGGTGCCAGTGCACTCTCTGGACTCACTGCACTGCATCCCCAGTGGTGCCAGTGCACTCTCTGGACTCACTGCAGTGCATCCCCTGTGGTGCCATTGCACTCTCAGGACTCACTGCACTGCATCCCCAGTGGTGCCAGTGCACTCTCTGGACTCACAGCACTGCATCACCAGTGGTGCCAGTGTACTCTCTGGACTCACTGCACTGCATCACCATTGGTGCCAGTGCACTCTCTGGACTCACTGCACTGCATCCCCAGTGGTGCCAGTGCACTCTCTGGACTCACAGCACTGCGTCCCCATTGGTGCCAGTGCACTCTCTGGACTCACTGCACTAAAACACCTGTGGTGCCAGTGCAGTCTCTGATCTCACTGCACTGCATCCCCAGTGGTGCCAGTGCACTCTCTGGACTCACTGTAGTGCATCCCCAGTGCTGAGAATGCACTCTCCGGACTCACTGCAGTGCATCCCCAGTGGTGCCAGTGCACTCTTTCGAGTCACTGCACTGCATCCCCATTAGTGCCAGTGCAGTCTCTGGACTCACTGCACTGCATCCCCAGTGGTGCCAGTGCACTCTCTGGACTCACTGCACTGCATCCCCAGTGGTGCCAGTGCACTCTCTGGACTCACTGCTCTGCATCCCCATTTGTGCCAGTGCACTCTCTGGACTCACTGCACTGCAGCCCCAGTGGTGCCAGTTCACTCTCTGGACTCACTGCAGAGCATCTCCAGTGGTGCCAGTGCACTTTCTGGACTCACTGCAGTGCATCCCCAGTGGTGCCAGTGCACTCTCTGGACTCACTGCAGTGCATCCCCAGTGGTGCCAGTGCACTCTCTGGACTCACTGCACTGCATCCCCACTCGTGCCAGTGCACTTTCTGGACTCACTGCATTGCATCCCCAGTGGTGCCAGTGCACTCTCTGGACTCACTGCACTGCATCCCCAGTGGAGCCAGTGCACTCTCTGGACTCACTGCAGTGCATCTCCATTGGTGCCAGTGCACTCTCTGGACTCACTGCACTGCATCCCCAGTGGTGCCAGTGCACTCTCTGGACTCACAGCACTGCGTCCCCATTGGTGCCAGTGCACTCTCTGGACTCACTGCACTAAAACACCTGTGGTGCCAGTGCAGTCTCTGATCTCACTGCACTGCATCCCCAGTGGTGCCAGTGCACTCTCTGGACTCACTGTAGTGCATCCCCAGTGCTGAGAATGCACTCTCCGGACTCACTGCAGTGCATCCGCAGTGGTGCCAGTGCACTCTTTCGAGTCACTGCACTGCATCCCCATTAGTGCCAGTGCAGTCTCTGGACTCACTGCACTGCATCCCCAGTGGTTCCAGTGCACTCTCTGGACTCACTGCACTGCATCCCCAGTGGTGCCAGTGCACTCTCTGGACTCACTGCTCTGCATCCCCATTTGTGCCAGTGCACTCTCTGGACTCACTGCACTGCAGCCCCAGTGGTGCCAGTTCACTCTCTGGACTCACTGCAGAGCATCTCCAGTGGTGCCAGTGCACTTTCTGGACTCACTGCAGTGCATCCCCAGTGGTACCAGTGCACTCTCTGGACTCACTGCAGTGCATCCCCAGTGGTGCCAGTGCACTCTCTGGACTCACTGCACTGCATCCCCACTCGTGCCAGTGCACTCTCTGGACTCACTGCATTACATCCCCAGTGGTGCCAGTGCACTCTCTGGACTCACTGCACTGCATCCCCAGTGGAGCCAGTGCACTCTCTGGACTCACTGCAGTGCATCTCCATTGGTGCCAGTGCACTCTCTGGACTCACTGCACTGCATCCCCAGTGGTGCCAGTGCACTCTCTGGACTCACGGCAGTGCATCCCCAGTGGTGCCAGTGCACTCTCTGGACTCACTGCACTGCATCCCCAGTGGTGCCAGTGCACTCTCTGGACTCACTGCACTGCATCCCCAGTGGTGCCAGTGCACTCTCTGGACTCACTGCACTGCATCCCCAGTGGTGCCAGTGCACGCTCTGGACCCACTGCACTGCATCCCCACTGGTGCCAGTGCACTCTCTGGACTCACTGAAGTGCATCCCCCGTGGTGCCAGTGCACGCTCTGTAGTCACTGTGCTGCGTCCCCAGTGGTGACAGTTCACTCTCTGGACTCACTGTGCTGCATCCCCAGTGGTGCCAGTGCACTCTCTGGATCCACTGCAGTGCATCTCCAGTGGTGCCAGTGCACTCTCTGGACTCACTGCACTGCATCCCCGGAGGTGCCAGTGCACTCTCTGGACTCACTGGACTGCATCCCCGGAGGTGCCAGTGCACTCTCTGGACTCACTGCAGTGCATCCCCACTGGTGCCAGTGCACTCTCTGGACTCACTGAAGTGCATCACCTGCGGTGCCAGTGCACTCTCAGGACTCACTGCACTGCATCCCCACTGGTGCCAGTGCACTCTCTGGACTCAGTGCAGTGCATCCCCAGTGGAGCCAGTGCACTCTCTGGACTCACTGAAGTGCATCTCCTGTGGTGCCAGTGCACTCTCTGGACTCACTGCAGTGCATCCCCAGTGGTGCCAGTGCACTCTCTGGACTCACTGCACTGCATCACCAGTGGTGCCAGTGCACTCGCTGGAGTCACTGCACTGCATCCCCAGTGGTGCCAGTGTACTCTCTGGACTCACTGCACTGCATCCCCAGTGGTGCCACTGCACTCTGTGGACTCACTGCAGTGCAGCCCGTGAGGTGCCAGTGCACTCTCTGCACTCACTGCAGTGCATCCCCAGTGGTGCCAGTGCACTCTCTGGAGTCACTGCACTGCATCCCCAGTGGTGCCTGTGCAGTCTCTGGACTCACTACAGTTCATCCCCAGTGGAGCCAGTGCACTCTCTGGACTCACTGCACTCCATTCCCACTGGTGACAGTGCACTCTCTGGACTCACTGCACTCCATCCCCACTGGTGCCTGTCCACTCTCTGGACTCACTGCACTGCATACCCAGTGGTGCCAGTGTATTCTTTGGACTCACTGCACTGCATGAACAGTGGTGCCAGTGCACTCTCTGGACTCACTGCACTGCATCCCCAGTGGTGCCAGTGTAGTGTCTGGACTCACTGTAGTGCATCCCCAGTGGTGCCAGTGCAATCTCAGGACTCACTGCAGTGCAGCTCCAGTTGGTGCCAGTGCAGTCTCTGGACTCACTGCACTGCATCCCCAGTGGTGCCAGTGCACTCTCTGGACTCACTGAAGTGCATCCCCAGTGGTGCCAGAGCACTCTCTGGACTCACTGCAGTGCATCCCCAGTGCTGCCAGTGCACTCTCTGGACTCACTGCACTGCATCCCCAGTGGTGCCAGGGCACTCTCTGGAGTCACAGCACTGCATCAACAGTGGTGCCTCTGCACTCTCTGGAGTCACTGCACTGCATCCCCAGTGGTGCCAGTGCACTCTCTGGACTCACTGTAGTGCATCCCCAGTGGTGCCAGTGCACTCTCTGGACTCACTGCAGTGCATCCCCAGTAGTGCCAGTGCACTCTCTGGACTCACCAGGGTGCATCCCCAGTGGTGCCAGTGTACTCTCTGGACTCACTGCAGTGCATCCCCAGTGGTGCCAGTGCACTCTCTGGACTCACTGCACTGCATCCCCAGTGGTGCCAGTGCACACTCTGGACTCACGGCACTGTATCACCATTGGTGCCAGGGCACTCTCCGGACTCACTACAGAGCATCCGCAGTGGTGCCAGTGCACTCTTTCGAGTCACTGCAGTGCATCCCCAGTGGTGCCAGTGCACTCTCTGGGCTCACTGCAGTGCATCCCCAGTGGTGCCAGTGCACTCTCAGGAGTCACTGCGCTGCATCCCCAGTGGTTCCAGTGCACTCTCTGGACTCACTGCACTGCATCCCCAGTGGTGCCAGTGCACTCTCCGGAATCACTGCACTGCATCCACAGAAGTGCCAGTGCACTCTCTGGACTTACTGCAGTGCATCCCCAGTGGTGCCCGTGCACTCTCTGGACTCACTGCAGTGCATCCCCAGTGGTGCCAGTGCACTCTCTGGACTCACTGCATTGCATCCCCAGTGGTGCCAGTGCACTCTCTGCACTCAGTGCACTGCATCCCCAGTGGTGCCAGTGCACTCTCTGGACTCACTGCACTGCATCCCCAGTGGTGCCTGTGCAGTCTCTGGACTCACTACAGTTCATCCCCAGTGGAGCCAGTGCACTCTCTGGACTCACTGCACTGCATCCCCAGTGGTGCCAGTGCACTCTCTGGACTCACTGCTATGCATGCCCAGTGGTGCCAGTGCACTCTCTGGACTCACTGCACTGCATCCCCAGTGGTGCCAGTGCACTCTCTGGAGTCGCATCACTGCATCAACAGTGGTGCCTCTGCACTCTCTGGAGTCACTGCACTGCATCCCCAGTGCTGCCAGTGCACTCTCTGGACTCACTGCAGTGCATCCCCACTGGTGCCAGTACACTCTCTGGACTCACTGCACTGCATCCCCAGTGGTGCCAGTGCACTCTCTGGACTCACTGCACTGCATCCCCAGTGGTACCAGTGCACTCTCTGGACTCACTGCACTTCATCACCAGTGGTGCCAGTGCACTCTTTGGACTCACTGCATTGCATCCCCAGTGGTGCCAATGCACTCTCTGGACTCACTACACTGCATCCCCATTGGTGCCAGTGCACTCTCTGGACTCACTGCACTGCATCACCATTGGTGCCAGGGCACTCTCCGGACTCACTGCAGTGCATCCGCAGTGGTGCCAGTGCACTCTTTCGAGTCACTGCAGTGCATCCCCAGTAGTGCCAGTGCACTCTCTGGACTCACTGCAGTGCATCCCCAGTGGTGCCAGTGCACTCTCTGCACTCACTGCAGTGCATCCCCAGTGGTGCCAGTGCACTCTCTGGACTCACTGCAGTGCATCCCCAGTGGTGCCAGTGCACTCTCTGCCCTCACTGCAGTGCATCCCCAGTGGTGCCAGTGCACTCTCTGCACTCACTGCAGTGCATCCCCAGTGGTGCCAGTGCACTCTCTGCACTCACTGAACTGCATCTCCGGTGTTCCCAGAGCACTCTCTGGACTCACCAAGGTGCATCCCCAGTGGTGCCAGTGCACTCTCTGGACTCACTGCAGTGCAGCCCCTGAGGTGCCAGTGTACTCTCTGGACTCACTGCACTGCATCCCCAGAGGTGCCAGTGCACTCTCTGGACTCACTGCACTGCATCCCCAGTGGTGCCAGTGCACTCTCTGGACTCACTGCAGTGCATCCCCAAGGTGCCAGTGCACTCTCTGGACTCACTGCACTGCATCCCCAGTGGTGCCAGTGCACTCTCTGGACTCACTGCAGTGCATCCCCAGTGGTGCCAGTGCACTCTCTGAACTCACCGCACTACATCCCCAGTGGTGTCAGTGCACTCTCTGGACTCACTGCACTGCATCCCCAGTGGTGCCAGTGCACTCTCTGGACTCACCGCATTGCATCCCCAGTGGTGCCAGTGCACTCTCTTGAGTCACTGCACTGCATCCTCAGTGGTGCCAGTGCACTCTCTGGACTCACTGCACTGCATCCCCAGTGGTGCCAGGGCACTCTCTGGACTCACTACACTGCATCCCCTGTGGTCCCAGTGCACTCTCTGCCCTCACTGCAGTGCATCCCCAGTGGTGCCAGTGCACTCTCTGCACTCACTGCAGTGCATCCCCAGTGGTGCCAGTGCAATCTCTGGGCTCACCGGGATGCATCCCCAGTGGTGCCAGTGCACTCTCTGGACTCACTGCACTACATCCCCAGTGGTGCCAGTGCACTCTCTGGACTCACTGCAGTGCATCCCCAGTGGTGCCAGTGCACTCTCTGGACTCACTGCACTGCATCCCCAGTGGTGCCAGTGCACTCTCTGGACTCACTGCAGTGCATCCGCAGTGGTGCCAGTGCACTCTCTGGACTCACTGCAGTGCATCCCCAGTAGTGCCAGTGCACTCTCTGGACTCACTGCGCTGCATCCCCAGTGGTGCCAGTGCACTCTCTGGACTCACTGCACTGCATCCCCAGTGGTGCCAGTGCACTCTCTGAGTCACTGCACTGCATTCCCAGTGGTGCCAGTGCACTCTCTGGACTCACTGCAGTGCATCCCAAGTGGTGCCAGTGCACTGTCTGGACTCACTGCACTGCAACCCCAGTGGTGCCAGTGCACTCTCTGGACTCACCATAGTGCACCACCACTGGTGCCAGTGCACTCTCTGGACTCACCGCACTGCATGCCCAGTGGTGCCAGTGCACTCTCTGGACTCACTGCACTGCATCCCCAAGGTGCCAGTGCACTCTCTAGACTCAACTGCACTGCATCCCCAGTGGTGCCAGTGTAGTGTCTGGACTCACTGTAGTGCATCCCCAGTGGTGCCAGTGCAATCTCAGGACTCACTGCAGTGCAGCTCCAGTTGGTGCCAGTGCAGTCTCTGGACTCACTGCACTGCATCCCCAGTGGTGCCAGTGCACTCTCTGGACTCACTGAAGTGCATCCCCAGTGGTGCCAGAGCACTCTCTGGACTCACTGCACTGCATCCCCAGTGCTGCCAGTGCACTCTCTGGACTCACTGCACTGCATCCCCAGTGGTGCCAGGGCACTCTCTGGAGTCACAGCACTGCATCAACAGTGGTGCCTCTGCACTCTCTGGAGTCACTGCACTGCATCCCCAGTGGTGCCAGTGCACTCTCTGGACTCACTGTAGTGCATCCCCAGTGGTGCCAGTGCACTCTCTGGACTCACTGCAGTGCATCCCCAGTAGTGCCAGTGCACTCTCTGGACTCACCAGGGTGCATCCCCAGTGGTGCCAGTGTACTCTCTGGAATCACTGCAGTGCATCCCCAGTGGTGCCAGTGCACTCTCTGGAGTCACTGCACTGCATCCCCAGTGGTGCCAGTGCACTCTCTGGACTCACTGCATTGCATCCCCAGTGCTGACAGTGCACTCTCTGGACTCACTGCACTGCATCCCCAGTGGTGCCACTGCACTCTCTGGACTCACTGCACTGTATCACCATTGGTGCCAGGGCACTCTCCGGACTCACTGCAGAGCATCCGCAGTGGTGCCAGTGCACTCTTTCGAGTCACTGCAGTGCATCCCCAGTGGTGCCAGTGCACTCTCTGGGCTCACTGCAGTGCATCCCCAGTGGTGCCAGTGCACTCTCTGGACTCACTGCAGTGCATCCCCAGTGCTGCCAGTGCACTCTCTGGACTCACTGCAGTGCATCCCCAGTGGTGCCAGTGCACTCTCTGGACTCACTGCACTGCATCCCCAGTGGTGCCAGTGCACTCTCCGGAATCACTGCACTGCATCCACAGAAGTGCCAGTGCACTCTCTGGACTCACTGCAGTGCATCCCCAGTGGTGCCCGTGCACTCTCTGGACTCACGGCAGTGCATCCCCAGTGGTGCCAGTGCACTCTCTGGACTCACTGCATTGCATCCCCAGTGGTGCCAGTGCACTCTCTGCAGTCACTGCACTGCATCCCCAGTGGTGCCAGTGCACTCTCCGGAATCACTGCACTGCATCCACAGAAGTGCCAGTGCACTCTCTGGACTCACTGCAGTGCATCCCCAGTGGTGCCCGTGCACTCTCTGGACTCACGGCAGTGCATCCCCAGTGGTTCCAGTGCACTCTCTGGACTCTCTGCATTGCATCCCCAGTGGTGCCAGTGCACTCTCTGCAGTCACTGCACTGCATCCCCAGTGGTGCCAGTGCACTCTCTGGAGTCACTGCACTGCATCCCCAGTGGTGCCTGTTCAGTCTCTGGACTCACTGCAGTGCATCCCCAGTGGTGCCAGTGCACTCTCTGGACTCACTGCACTGCATCCCATTGGTGCCAGTGCACTCTCTGGACTCACTGCACTGCATCCCCAGTTGTGACAGTGCACTCTCTGGACTCACTGCACTGCATCCCCAGTGGTGCCAGTGCACTCTCTGGACTCACTGCAGTGCATCCCCAGTGGTGCCAGTGCACTCTCTGGACTCACTGCAGTGCTTCCGCACTGGTGCCAGTGCACTCTCTGCACTCACTGCACTGCATCCCCAGTGTTCCAGTGCACTCTCTGGACTACCTGCACTGCATCCCCAGTGGTGCCAGTGCACTCTCTGGACTCACTGCAGTGCATCCCCAGTGGTGCCAGTGCACTCTCTGGACTCACTGCACTGCATCCCCAGTGATGCCTTTGCACTCTCAGGACTCACTGCACTGCATCCCCAGTGGTGTCAGTGCAATTAATGGACTCACTGTAGTGTAGCTCAGTGGTGCCAGAGCACTCTCTGGACTCACTGCACTGCATCACCAGTGGTGCCAGTGCACTCTCTGGACTCACTGCACTGCATCCCCAGTGGTGCCAGTGCACTGTCTGGACTCACTGCAGTGTATCGCCATTGGAGCCGGTGCACTCTCTGGACTCACTAAACTGCATCCTCAGTGGTGCCAGAGAGCTCTCTGGACTCACTGCGGTGCATCCCCAGTGGTGCCAGTGCACTGTCTGGACTCACTGCATCCCCAGTGGTGCCAGGGCACTCTCTGGACTCACAGCACTGCATCCCCATTGGTGGCAGTGCACTCTCTGGACTCACTGCACTAATACCCCAGTGGTGCCAGTGCAGTCTCTGGACTCACTGCACTGCATCCCCAGTGGTGCCAGTACACTCTCTGGACTCACTGCAGTGCATCCCCAGTGGTGCCAGTGCAATTACTGGACTCACTGCAGTGCATCCCCAGTGGTGCCAGTGCACTCTCTGCCCTCACTGCAGTGCATCCCCAGTGGTGCCAGTGCACTCTCTGCACTCACTGCAGTGCATCCCCAGTGGTGCCAGTGCACTCTCTGCACTCACTGAACTGCATCTCCGGTGTTCCCAGAGCACTCTCTGGACTCACCGAGGTGCATCCCCAGTGGTGCCAGTGCACTCTCTGGACTCACTGCAGTGCAGCCCCTGAGGTGCCAGTGTACTCTCTGGACTCACTGCACTGCATCCCCAGTGGTGACAGTGCACTCTCTGGACTCACTGCACTGCATCCCCAGTGGTGCCAGTGCACTCTCTGGACTCACTGCAGTGCATCCCCAAGGTGCCAGTGCACTCTCTGGACTCACTGCACTGCATCCCCAGTGGTGCCAGTGCACTCTCTGGACTCACTGCAGTGCATCCCCAGTGGTGCCAGTGCACTCTCTGTACTCACTGCACTGCATCCCCAGTGGTGCCAGTGCACTCTCTGAACTCACCGCACTGCATCCCCAGTGGTGTCAGTGCACTCTCTGGACTCACTGCACTGCATCCCCAGTGGTGCCAGTGCACTCTCTGGACTCACCGCATTGCATCCCCAGTGGTGCCAGTGCACTCTCTGGACTCACTGCAGTGCATCCCTTGTGGTGCCATTGCACTCTCAGGACTCACTGCACTGCATCCCCAGTGGTGCCTGTGCACTCTCTGGACTCACTGTGCTGCATCCCTATTGGAGCCAGTGCACTCTCTGGACTCACTGCACTGCATCCCCAGTGGTGCCACTGCACTCTCTGGACTCACTGCACTGCATCACCAGTGGTGCCAGTGCACTCTCTGGAGTCAATGCAGTGCATCCCCAGTGGTGCCAGTGCACTTTCTGGAGTCACTGCAGTGCATCCCCTGTTGTGCTAGTGCACTCTCTGCATTCACTGCACTGCATCCCCAGTGGTGCCACTGCACTCTGTGGACTCACTGCAGTGCATCCCGAGTGGTGCCAGTGCACTCTCTGGACTCACTGCACTGCATCCCCAGTGGTGCCAGTGCACTCTCTGGACTAACTGCAGTTCATCCCCAGTGGTGCCAGTCCACTCTCTGGACTCACTGCAGTGCATCCCCAGTGGTGCCAGTGCACTTTCTGGAGTCACTGCAGTGCATCCCCTGTTGTGCTAGTGCACTCTCTGCATTCACTGCACTGCATCCCCAGAAGTGCCAGTGCACTCTCTGGACTCACTGCAGTGCATCCCTTGTGGTGCCATTGCACTCTCAGGACTCACTGCACTGCATCCCCAGTGGTGCCAGTGCACTCTCTGGACTCACTGTGCTGCATCCCTATTGGAGCCAGTGCACTCTCTGGACTCACTGCATTGCATCCCCAGTGGTGCCAGTGCACTGTCTGGACTCACTGCAGTGCATCCCCACTGGTGCCAGTGCACTCTCTGGACTCACTGCAGTGCATCCCCAGTGCTGACAGTGCACTCTCTGGACTCAGTGCACTGCATCCCCAGTGGTGCCAGTGCACTCTCTGGACTCAGTGCAGTGCATCCCCAGTGGTGCCAGTGCACTCTCTGGACTCACTGCACTGCATCCCCAGTGGTGCCAGTGCACTCTCTGAGCTCACTGCACTGCATCCCCAGTGGTGCCAGTGCACTCTCTGGACTCACTGCACTGCATCACCAGTGGTGCCAGTCCACTCTCTGGACTCACTGCAGTGCATCCCAAGTGGTGCCAGTGCACTCTCTGGACTCACTGCACTGCAACCCCAGTGGTGCCAGTGCACTCTCTGGACTCACCATAGTGCACCCCCACTGGTGCCAGTGCACTCTCTGGACTCACCGCACTGCATCCCCAGTGGTGCCAGTGCACTCTCTGGACTCACTGCACTGCATCCCCAAGGTGCCAGTGCACTCTCTAGACTCAACTGCACTGCATCCCCAGTGTTGCCCGTGCACTCTCTGGACTCACTGCAGTGCATCCACAGTGGTGCCAGTGCACTCTCTGGACTCTCTGCATTGCATCCCCAGTGGTGCCAGTGCACTCTCTGCACTCACTGCAGTGCATCCCCAGTGGTGCCAGTGCACTCTCTGGAGTCACTGCACTCCATCCCCACTGGTGCCAGTGCACTCTCTGGACTCACTGCACTCCATCCCCACTGGTGCCAGTCCACTCTCTGGACTCACTGCACTGCATCCCCAGTGGTGCCAGTGCACTCTCTGCACTCATGCACTGCATACCCAGTGGTGCCAGTGTATTCTTTGGAATCACTGCACTGCATCCCCAGTGGTGCCAGTGTAGTGTCTGGACTCACTGTAGTGCATCCCCAGTGGTGCCAGTGCAATCTCAGGACTCACTGCAGTGCAGCTCCAGTTGGTGCCAGTGCAGTCTCTGGACTCACTGCACTGCATCCCCAGTGGTGCCAGTGCACTCTCTGGACTCACTGAAGTGCATCCCCAGTGGTGCCAGAGCACTCTCTGGACTCACTGCACTGCATCCCCAGTGCTGCCAGTGCACTCTCTGGACTCACTGCACTGCATCCCCAGTGGTGCCAGGGCACTCTCTGGAGTCACAGCACTGCATCAACAGTGGTGCCAGTGCTCTGTCTGGACTCACTGCAGTGTATCGCCATTGGAGCCGGTGCTCTCTCTGGACTCACTGCAGTGCATCCCCAGTGGTGCCAGAGAACTCTCTGGACTCACTGCAGTGCATCCCCAGTCGTGCCAGTGCACTCTCTGGACTCACTGCATCCCCAGTGGTGCCAGGGCACTCTCTGGACTCACAGAACTGCATCCCCATTGGTGCCAGTGCACTCTCTGAACTCACTGCACTAATACCCCAGTGGTGCCAGTGCAGTCTCTGGACTCACTGCACTGCATCCCCAGTGGTGCCAGTGCACTCTCTGGACTCACCGGGGTGCATCCCCAGTGGTGCCAGTGCACTCTCTGGACTCAGTGCAGTGCATCCCCAGTGGTGCCAGTGCACTCTCTGGACTCACTGCACTGCATCCCCAGTGGTGCCAGTGTACTCTCTGGACTCACTGCACTGCATCACCATTGGTGCCAGTACACTCTCTGGACTCACTGCACTGCATCCCCAGTGGTGCCAGTGCACTTTCTGGAGTCACTGCAGTGCATCCACAGTGGTGCCAGCGCACTCTCTGGAGTCACTGCGCTGCGTCCCCAGTGGTGACAGTTCACTCTCTGGACTCACTGTGCTGCATCCCTAGTGGTGCCAGTGCACTCTCTGGACTCACTGCAGTGCATCCCCAGTGGTGCCAGTGCACTCCCTGGACTCACTGCATCCCCAGTGGTGCCAGGGCACTCTCTGGACTCACAGCACTGCATCCCCACTGGTGCCAGTGCACTCTCTGGACTCACTGCACTAATACCCCAGTGGTGCCAGTGCAGTCTCTGGACTCACTGCACTGCATCCCCAGTGGTGCCAGTGCACTCTCTGGACTCACCGGGGTGCATCCCCAGTGGTGCCAGTGCACTCTCTGGAGTCACTGCACTGCATCCCCAGTGGTGTCAGTGCACTCTCTGGACTCAGTGCAGTGCATCCCCAGTGGTGCCAGTGCATTCTCTGGACTCACTGCACTGCATCCCCAGTGGTGCCAGTGTACTCTCTGGACTCACTGCACTGCATCACCAGTGGTGCCAGTACACTCTCTGGACTCACTGCACTGCATCCCCAGTGGTGCCAGTGCACTTTCTGGAGTCACTGCAGTGCATCCACAGTGGTGCCAGCGCACTCTCTGGAGTCACTGCGCTGCGTCCCCAGTGGTGACAGTTCACTCTCTGGACTCACTGTGCTGCATCCCTAGTGGTGCCAGTGCACTCTCTGGACTCACTGCAGTGTATCCCCTGTGGTGCCAGTGCACTCTGTGGACTCACTGCACTGCATCCCATTGGTGCCAGTGCACTCTCTGGACTCACAGCATTGCATCCCCAGTGGTGCCAGTGCGCTCTCTGGACTCACTGCAGTGCATCCCCAGTGGTGCCAGTGCACTCTCTGGACTCACTGCACTGCATCCCCAGTGGTGCCAGTACACTCTCTGTACTCACTGCAGTGCATTCCCAGTTGTGTCAGTGCACTCTCTGGACTCACTGCAGTGAATCCCCGGTCGTGCCAGTGCACTCTCTGGACTCACTGCACTGCATCTCCAGTGGTGCCAGTTCACTCTCTGGACTCACTGAACTGCATCCCCAGTGGTGCCAGTGCACTCTCTGTAGTCACTGCGCTGCATCCCCAGTGGTGCCAGTGCACTCTCTGGACTCACTGTGCTGCATCCTCAGTGGTGCCAGTGCACTCTCTGGACTCACTGCAGTGTATCCCCTGTGGTGCCAGTGCACTCTGTGCTCTCAATGCACTGCATCCCAGTGGTGCCAGTGCACTCTCTGGACTCACTGCAGTGCAGCCCCTTAGGTGCCAGTGCACTCTCTGGAGTCACTGCAGTGAATCCCCGGTTGTGCCAGTTCACTCTCTGGACTCACTGAACTGAATCCCCAGTGGTGCCAGTGCACTCTCTGGACTCACTGTACTGCATCCCCAGTGGTGCCTGTGAAGTCTCTGGACTCACTGCAGTCCATCCCCAGTGGTGCCAGTGCACTCTCTGGACTCACTGTACTGCATCCCCAGTGGTGCCACTGCACTCTCTGGACTCACTGCACTGCATCACCAGTGGTGCCAGTGCACTCTCTGGAGTCAATGCAGTGCATCCCCAGTGGTGCCAGTGCACTTTCTGGAGTCACTGCAGTGCATCCCCTGTTGTGCTAGTGCACTCTCTGCATTCACTGCACTGCATCCCCAGTGGTGCCACTGCACTCTGTGGACTCACTGCAGTGCATCCCGAGAGGTGCCAGTGCACTCTCTGGACTCACTGCACTGCATCCCCAGTGGTGCCAGTGCACTCTCTGGACTAACTGCAGTTCATCCCCAGTGGTGCCAGTCCACTCTCTGGACTCACTGCAGTGCATCCCCAGTGGTGCCAGTGCACTTTCTGGAGTCACTGCAGTGCATCCCCTGTTGTGCTAGTGCACTCTCTGCATTCACTGCACTGCATCCCCAGAAGTGCCAGTGCACTCTCTGGACTCACTGCAGTGCATCCCTTGTGGTGCCATTGCACTCTCAGGACTCACTGCACTGCATCCCCAGTGGTGCCAGTGCACTCTCTGGACTCACTGTGCTGCATCCCTATTGGAGCCAGTGCACTCTCTGGACTCACTGCATTGCATCCCCAGTGGTGCCAGTGCACTGTCTGGACTCACTGCAGTGCATCCCCACTGGTGCCAGTGCACTCTCTGGACTCACTGCAGTGCATCCCCAGTGCTGACAGTGCACTCTCTGGACTCAGTGCACTGCATCCCCAGTGGTGCCAGTGCACTCTCTGGACTCAGTGCAGTGCATCCCCAGTGGTGCCAGTGCACTCTCTGGACTCACTGCACTGCATCCCCACTGGTGCCAGTGCACTCTCTGAGCTCACTGCACTGCATCCCCAGTGGTGCCAGTGCACTCTCTGGACTCACTGCAGTGCATCACCAGTGGTGCCAGTGCACTCTCTGGACTCACTGCACTGCATCCCCAGTGGTGCCAGTGCACTCTCTGGACTCACTGCACTGCATCCCCAGTGGTGGCAGTGCACTCTCTGGAGTCACTGCGCTGCGTCCCCAGTGGTGCCAGTGCACTCTCTGGACTCACTGTGCTGCATCCCTAGTGGTGCCAGTGCACTCTCTGGACTCACTGCACTGCATCCCCAGTGGTGCCAGTGCACTCTCTGAGCTCACTGCACTGCATCCCCAGTAGTGCCAGTGCACTCTCTGGACTCACTGCACTGCATCCCCATTGGTGCCAGTGCACTCTCTGGACTCACAGCAGTGCATCCCCAATGGTGCCAGTGCAATTACTGGACTCACAGCAGTGCAGATCAGTGGTGCCAGAGCACTCTCTGGACTCACTGCACTGCATTCCCAGTGGTGCCAGTGCACTCTGTGGATTCACTGCACTCCATCCCCAGTGGTGCCACTGCACTCTCTGGACTCACTGCAGTGTATCCCCATTGGAGCCGGTGCACTCTCTGGACTCACTAAACTGCATCACCAGTGGTGCCAGAGAACTCTCTGGACTCACTGCACTGCATCCCCAGTGGTGCCAGTGCACTCTCTGGACTCACCCGGGTGCATCCCCAGTGGTACCAGTGCACTCTCTGGACTCACTGCAGTGCATCCCCTGTGATGCCAGTACACTCTCTGGACTCACTGCAGTGCATCCCCAGTGGTGCCAGTGCACGCTCTGGACTCACTGCACTGCATTCCCACTGGTGCCAGTGCACTCTCTGGACTCACTGCACTGCATCCCCATTGGTGCCAGTGCACTCTCTGGACTCACTGCAGTGCATCCCCAGTGGTGCCAGTGCACTCTCTGGACTCACTGCACTGCATCACTATTGGTGCCAGGGCACTCTCCGGACTCACTGCAGTGCATCCGCAGTGGTGCCAGTGCACTCTTTCGAGTCACTGCACTGCATCCCCATTAGTGCCAGTGCATTCTCTGGACTCACTGCAGTGCATCCCCACTGGTGCCAGTGTACTCTCTGGACTCACTGCACTGAATCACCAGTGGTGCCAGTGCACTCTCTGGACTCACTGCACTGCATCACCAGTGGAGCCAGTGCACTCTCTAGACTCACTGCAGTGCATCTCCAGTGGTGCCAGTGCACTCTCTGGACTCACTGCAGTGCATCCACAGTGGTGCCAGTGCACTCTCTGGACTCACTGCAGTGCATCACCAGTGGTGCCAGTGCACTCTCTGGACTCACTGCACTGCATCCCCAGTGGTGCCAGTGCACTCTCTGGACTCACTGCAGTGCATCCCCACTGCTGCCAGTGCACTCTCTGGACTCACTGCACTGCATCCCCAGTGGTGCCAGTGCACTCTCTGGACTCACTGCAGTGCATCCCCAGTGGTGCCAGTGTAGTCTCTGGACTCACTGCAGTGCATCCGCAGTGGTGCCAGTGCACTCTTTCAAGTCACTGCACTGCATCCCCATTAGTGCCAGTGCAGTCTCTGGACTCACTGCAGTACATCCCCAGTGGTGCCAGTGCACTCTCTGGACTCACTGCAGTGCATCTCCAGTGGTGCCAGTGCACTCTCTGCACTCACTGCACTGCATCCCCAGTGGTGCCAGTGTACTCTCTGGACTCACTGCACTGCATCTCCAGTGGTGCCAGTGCACTCTCTGGACTCACTGCAGAGCATCCCCAGTGGTGCCAGTGCACTTTCTGGAGTCACTGCAGTGCATCCCCTGCTGTGCTAGTGCACTCTCTGCATTCACTGCACTGCATCCCCAGAAGTGCCAGTGCACTCTCTGGACTCACTGCACTGCATCCCCACTGGTGCCAGTGCACTCTCTGGACTCACTGCATTGCATCCCCAGTGGTGCCAGTGCACTCTCTGGACTCACTGCACTGCATCCCCAGTGGAGCCAGTGCACTCTCTGGACTCACTGCAGTGCATCCCCAGTGGTGCCAGTGCACTCTCTGGACTCACTGCACTGCATCCCCAGTGGTGCCAGTGCACTCTCTGGACTCACTGCAGTGCATCACCAGCGGTGCCAGTGCACTCTGTGGACTCACTGCACTGCATCCCCAGTGGTGCCAGTGCACTCTCTGGACTCACTGCAGTGCATCCCCAGTGGTGCCAGTGCACTCTGTGGACTCACTGCACTGCATCCCCAGTGGTGCCAGTGCACGCTCTGGACCCACTGCAGTGCATCCCCACTGGTGCCAGTGCACTCTCTGGACTCACTGCAGTGCATCCCCCGTGGTGCCAGTGCACTCTCTGTAGTTACTGTGCTGCGTCCCCAGTGGTGACTGTTCACTCTCTGGACTCACTGCACTTCATCCCAGTGGTGCCAGTGCACTCTCTGGACTCACTGCACTGCATCCCCAGTGGTGCCAGTGCACTCTCTGGACTCACTGCACTGCATCCCCAGTGGTGTCAGTGCACTCTCTGGACTCACTGCAGTGCAGCCCCTGAGGTGCCAGTGCACTCTCTGTACTCACTGCAGTGCATTCCCAGTGGTGTCAGTGCACTATCTGGACTCACTGCAGTGCATCCCCCGTGGTGCCAGTGCACTCTCTGTAGTTACTGCACTGCATCCCCAGTGGTGCCAGTGCAATCTCTGGACTCACTGCACTGCATCCCCAGTGGTGCCAGTGCACTCTCTGGACTCACTGCGCTGCGTCCCCAGTGGTGACAGTTCACTCTCTGGACTTACTGTGCTGCATCCCCAGTGGTGCCAGTGCACTCTCTGGACTCACTGCAGTGCAACCCCAGTGGTGCCAGACTACTCTCTGGACTCACTGCACTGTAACCCCTGTGGTGCCATTGCAATCTCGGGACTCACAGCAGTGCAGCTCCAGTTGGTGCCAGTGCACTCTCTGGACTCACTGCACTGCATCCCCAGTGGTGCCAGTGCACTCTCTGGACTCACTGCATTGCATCACCTGTGGTGCCATTGCACTCTCAGGACTCACTGCACTGCATCCCCAGTGGTGCCAGTGCACTTTCTGGACTCACTGCACTGCATCCCCATTGGAGCCAGTGCACTCTCTGGACTCACTGCACTGCATCCCCAGTGGTGCCAGTGCAATCTCTGGTCTCACTGCACTGCATCCCCAGTGGTGCCAGTGCACTCTTTGGACTCACTGCAGTGCATCCCCAGTGCTGAGAGTGCACTCTCTGGAAACAGTGCACTGCATCCCCAGTGGTGCCAGTGCACTCTCTGGACTCACTGCACTGCATCACCAGTGGTGACAGTTCACTTTCTGGACTCACTGCACTGCATCCCCAGTGGTGCCAGTGCACTCTCTGGACTCACTGCACTGCATCAACAGTGGTGCCAGTGCACTCTCTGGACTCACTGCACTGCATCCCCAGTGGTGCCAGTGCACTCTCTGGACTCACTGCAGTGCATCCCCTGTGGTGCCATTGCACTCTCAGGACTCACTGCACTGCATCCCCAGTGGTGCCAGTGCACTCTCTGGACTCACAGCACTGCATCACCAGTGGTGCCAGTGTACTCTCTGGACTCACTGCACTGCATCACCATTGGTGCCAGTGCACTCTCTGGACTCACTGCACTGCATCCCCAGTGGTGCCAGTGCACTCTCTGGACTCACAGCACTGCGTCCCCATTGGTGCCAGTGCACTCTCTGGACTCACTGCACTAAAACACCTGTGGTGCCAGTGCAGTCTCTGATCTCACTGCACTGCATCCCCAGTGGTGCCAGTGCACTCTCTGGACTCACTGTAGTGCATCCCCAGTGCTGAGAATGCACTCTCCGGACTCACTGCAGTGCATCCCCAGTGGTGCCAGTGCACTCTTTCGAGTCACTGCACTGCATCCCCATTAGTGCCAGTGCAGTCTCTGGACTCACTGCACTGCATCCCCAGTGGTGCCAGTGCACTCTCTGGACTCACTGCACTGCATCCCCAGTGGTGCCAGTGCACTCTCTGGACTCACTGCTCTGCATCCCCATTTGTGCCAGTGCACTCTCTGGACTCACTGCACTGCAGCCCCAGTGGTGCCAGTTCACTCTCTGGACTCACTGCAGAGCATCTCCAGTGGTGCCAGTGCACTTTCTGGACTCACTGCAGTGCATCCCCAGTGGTGCCAGTGCACTCTCTGGACTCACTGCAGTGCATCCCCAGTGGTGCCAGTGCACTCTCTGGACTCACTGCACTGCATCCCCACTCGTGCCAGTGCACTTTCTGGACTCACTGCATTGCATCCCCAGTGGTGCCAGTGCACTCTCTGGACTCACTGCACTGCATCCCCAGTGGAGCCAGTGCACTCTCTGGACTCACTGCAGTGCATCTCCATTGGTGCCAGTGCACTCTCTGGACTCACTGCACTGCATCCCCAGTGGTGCCAGTGCACTCTCTGGACTCACAGCACTGCGTCCCCATTGGTGCCAGTGCACTCTCTGGACTCACTGCACTAAAACACCTGTGGTGCCAGTGCAGTCTCTGATCTCACTGCACTGCATCCCCAGTGGTGCCAGTGCACTCTCTGGACTCACTGTAGTGCATCCCCAGTGCTGAGAATGCACTCTCCGGACTCACTGCAGTGCATCCGCAGTGGTGCCAGTGCACTCTTTCGAGTCACTGCACTGCATCCCCATTAGTGCCAGTGCAGTCTCTGGACTCACTGCACTGCATCCCCAGTGGTTCCAGTGCACTCTCTGGACTCACTGCACTGCATCCCCAGTGGTGCCAGTGCACTCTCTGGACTCACTGCTCTGCATCCCCATTTGTGCCAGTGCACTCTCTGGACTCACTGCACTGCAGCCCCAGTGGTGCCAGTTCACTCTCTGGACTCACTGCAGAGCATCTCCAGTGGTGCCAGTGCACTTTCTGGACTCACTGCAGTGCATCCCCAGTGGTACCAGTGCACTCTCTGGACTCACTGCAGTGCATCCCCAGTGGTGCCAGTGCACTCTCTGGACTCACTGCACTGCATCCCCACTCGTGCCAGTGCACTCTCTGGACTCACTGCATTACATCCCCAGTGGTGCCAGTGCACTCTCTGGACTCACTGCACTGCATCCCCAGTGGAGCCAGTGCACTCTCTGGACTCACTGCAGTGCATCTCCATTGGTGCCAGTGCACTCTCTGGACTCACTGCACTGCATCCCCAGTGGTGCCAGTGCACTCTCTGGACTCACGGCAGTGCATCCCCAGTGGTGCCAGTGCACTCTCTGGACTCACTGCACTGCATCCCCAGTGGTGCCAGTGCACTCTCTGGACTCACTGCACTGCATCCCCAGTGGTGCCAGTGCACTCTCTGGACTCACTGCACTGCATCCCCAGTGGTGCCAGTGCACGCTCTGGACCCACTGCACTGCATCCCCACTGGTGCCAGTGCACTCTCTGGACTCACTGAAGTGCATCCCCCGTGGTGCCAGTGCACGCTCTGTAGTCACTGTGCTGCGTCCCCAGTGGTGACAGTTCACTCTCTGGACTCACTGTGCTGCATCCCCAGTGGTGCCAGTGCACTCTCTGGATCCACTGCAGTGCATCTCCAGTGGTGCCAGTGCACTCTCTGGACTCACTGCACTGCATCCCCGGAGGTGCCAGTGCACTCTCTGGACTCACTGCACTGCATCCCCGGAGGTGCCAGTGCACTCTCTGGACTCACTGCAGTGCATCCCCACTGGTGCCAGTGCACTCTCTGGACTCACTGAAGTGCATCACCTGCGGTGCCAGTGCACTCTCAGGACTCACTGCACTGCATCCCCACTGGTGCCAGTGCACTCTCTGGACTCAGTGCAGTGCATCCCCAGTGGAGCCAGTGCACTCTCTGGACTCACTGAAGTGCATCTCCTGTGGTGCCAGTGCACTCTCTGGACTCACTGCAGTGCATCCCCAGTGGTGCCAGTGCACTCTCTGGACTCACTGCACTGCATCACCAGTGGTGCCAGTGCACTCGCTGGAGTCACTGCACTGCATCCCCAGTGGTGCCAGTGTACTCTCTGGACTCACTGCACTGCATCCCCAGTGGTGCCACTGCACTCTGTGGACTCACTGCAGTGCAGCCCGTGAGGTGCCAGTGCACTCTCTGCACTCACTGCAGTGCATCCCCAGTGGTGCCAGTGCACTCTCTGGAGTCACTGCACTGCATCCCCAGTGGTGCCTGTGCAGTCTCTGGACTCACTACAGTTCATCCCCAGTGGAGCCAGTGCACTCTCTGGACTCACTGCACTCCATTCCCACTGGTGACAGTGCACTCTCTGGACTCACTGCACTCCATCCCCACTGGTGCCTGTCCACTCTCTGGACTCACTGCACTGCATCCCCAGTGGTGCCAGTGCACTCTCTGCACTCATGCACTGCATACCCAGTGGTGCCAGTGTATTCTTTGGACTCACTGCACTGCATGAACAGTGGTGCCAGTGCACTCTCTGGACTCACTGCACTGCATCCCCAGTGGTGCCAGTGTAGTGTCTGGACTCACTGTAGTGCATCCCCAGTGGTGCCAGTGCAATCTCAGGACTCACTGCAGTGCAGCTCCAGTTGGTGCCAGTGCAGTCTCTGGACTCACTGCACTGCATCCCCAGTGGTGCCAGTGCACTCTCTGGACTCACTGAAGTGCATCCCCAGTGGTGCCAGAGCACTCTCTGGACTCACTGCAGTGCATCCCCAGTGCTGCCAGTGCACTCTCTGGACTCACTGCACTGCATCCCCAGTGGTGCCAGGGCACTCTCTGGAGTCACAGCACTGCATCAACAGTGGTGCCTCTGCACTCTCTGGAGTCACTGCACTGCATCCCCAGTGGTGCCAGTGCACTCTCTGGACTCACTGTAGTGCATCCCCAGTGGTGCCAGTGCACTCTCTGGACTCACTGCAGTGCATCCCCAGTAGTGCCAGTGCACTCTCTGGACTCACCAGGGTGCATCCCCAGTGGTGCCAGTGTACTCTCTGGACTCACTGCAGTGCATCCCCAGTGGTGCCAGTGCACTCTCTGGACTCACTGCACTGCATCCCCAGTGGTGCCAGTGCACACTCTGGACTCACGGCACTGTATCACCATTGGTGCCAGGGCACTCTCCGGACTCACTACAGAGCATCCGCAGTGGTGCCAGTGCACTCTTTCGAGTCACTGCAGTGCATCCCCAGTGGTGCCAGTGCACTCTCTGGGCTCACTGCAGTGCATCCCCAGTGGTGCCAGTGCACTCTCAGGAGTCACTGCGCTGCATCCCCAGTGGTTCCAGTGCACTCTCTGGACTCACTGCACTGCATCCCCAGTGGTGCCAGTGCACTCTCCGGAATCACTGCACTGCATCCACAGAAGTGCCAGTGCACTCTCTGGACTTACTGCAGTGCATCCCCAGTGGTGCCCGTGCACTCTCTGGACTCACTGCAGTGCATCCCCAGTGGTGCCAGTGCACTCTCTGGACTCACTGCATTGCATCCCCAGTGGTGCCAGTGCACTCTCTGCACTCAGTGCACTGCATCCCCAGTGGTGCCAGTGCACTCTCTGGACTCACTGCACTGCATCCCCAGTGGTGCCTGTGCAGTCTCTGGACTCACTACAGTTCATCCCCAGTGGAGCCAGTGCACTGTCTGGACTCACTGCACTGCATCCCCAGTGGTGCCAGTGCACTCTCTGGACTCACTGCTATGCATGCCCAGTGGTGCCAGTGCACTCTCTGGACTCACTGCACTGCATCCCCAGTGGTGCCAGTGCACTCTCTGGAGTCGCATCACTGCATCAACAGTGGTGCCTCTGCACTCTCTGGAGTCACTGCACTGCATCCCCAGTGCTGCCAGTGCACTCTCTGGACTCACTGCAGTGCATCCCCACTGGTGCCAGTACACTCTCTGGACTCACTGCACTGCATCCCCAGTGGTGCCAGTGCACTCTCTGGACTCACTGCACTGCATCCCCAGTGGTACCAGTGCACTCTCTGGACTCACTGCACTTCATCACCAGTGGTGCCAGTGCACTCTTTGGACTCACTGCATTGCATCCCCAGTGGTGCCAATGCACTCTCTGGACTCACTACACTGCATCCCCATTGGTGCCAGTGCACTCTCTGGACTCACTGCACTGCATCACCATTGGTGCCAGGGCACTCTCCGGACTCACTGCAGTGCATCCGCAGTGGTGCCAGTGCACTCTTTCGAGTCACTGCAGTGCATCCCCAGTAGTGCCAGTGCACTCTCTGGACTCACTGCAGTGCATCCCCAGTGGTGCCAGTGCACTCTCTGCACTCACTGCAGTGCATCCCCAGTGGTGCCAGTGCACTCTCTGGACTCACTGCAGTGCATCCCCAGTGGTGCCAGTGCACTCTCTGCCCTCACTGCAGTGCATCCCCAGTGGTGCCAGTGCACTCTCTGCACTCACTGCAGTGCATCCCCAGTGGTGCCAGTGCACTCTCTGCACTCACTGAACTGCATCTCCGGTGTTCCCAGAGCACTCTCTGGACTCACCAAGGTGCATCCCCAGTGGTGCCAGTGCACTCTCTGGACTCACTGCAGTGCAGCCCCTGAGGTGCCAGTGTACTCTCTGGACTCACTGCACTGCATCCCCAGAGGTGCCAGTGCACTCTCTGGACTCACTGCACTGCATCCCCAGTGGTGCCAGTGCACTCTCTGGACTCACTGCAGTGCATCCCCAAGGTGCCAGTGCACTCTCTGGACTCACTGCACTGCATCCCCAGTGGTGCCAGTGCACTCTCTGGACTCACTGCAGTGCATCCCCAGTGGTGCCAGTGCACTCTCTGAACTCACCGCACTACATCCCCAGTGGTGTCAGTGCACTCTCTGGACTCACTGCACTGCATCCCCAGTGGTGCCAGTGCACTCTCTGGACTCACCGCATTGCATCCCCAGTGGTGCCAGTGCACTCTCTTGAGTCACTGCACTGCATCCTCAGTGGTGCCAGTGCACTCTCTGGACTCACTGCACTGCATCCCCAGTGGTGCCAGGGCACTCTCTGGACTCACTACACTGCATCCCCTGTGGTCCCAGTGCACTCTCTGCCCTCACTGCAGTGCATCCCCAGTGGTGCCAGTGCACTCTCTGCACTCACTGCAGTGCATCCCCAGTGGTGCCAGTGCAATCTCTGGGCTCACCGGGATGCATCCCCAGTGGTGCCAGTGCACTCTCTGGACTCACTGCACTACATCCCCAGTGGTGCCAGTGCACTCTCTGGACTCACTGCAGTGCATCCCCAGTGGTGCCAGTGCACTCTCTGGACTCACTGCACTGCATCCCCAGTGGTGCCAGTGCACTCTCTGGACTCACTGCAGTGCATCCGCAGTGGTGCCAGTGCACTCTCTGGACTCACTGCAGTGCATCCCCAGTAGTGCCAGTGCACTCTCTGGACTCACTGCGCTGCATCCCCAGTGGTGCCAGTGCACTCTCTGGACTCACTGCACTGCATCCCCAGTTGTGCCAGTGCACTCTCTGAGTCACTGCACTGCATTCCCAGTGGTGCCAGTGCACTCTCTGGACTCACTGCAGTGCATCCCAAGTGGTGCCAGTGCACTGTCTGGACTCACTGCACTGCAACCCCAGTGGTGCCAGTGCACTCTCTGGACTCACCATAGTGCACCACCACTGGTGCCAGTGCACTCTCTGGACTCACCGCACTGCATGCCCAGTGGTGCCAGTGCACTCTCTGGACTCACTGCACTGCATCCCCAAGGTGCCAGTGCACTCTCTAGACTCAACTGCACTGCATCCCCAGTGGTGCCAGTGTAGTGTCTGGACTCACTGTAGTGCATCCCCAGTGGTGCCAGTGCAATCTCAGGACTCACTGCAGTGCAGCTCCAGTTGGTGCCAGTGCAGTCTCTGGACTCACTGCACTGCATCCCCAGTGGTGCCAGTGCACTCTCTGGACTCACTGAAGTGCATCCCCAGTGGTGCCAGAGCACTCTCTGGACTCACTGCACTGCATCCCCAGTGCTGCCAGTGCACTCTCTGGACTCACTGCACTGCATCCCCAGTGGTGCCAGGGCACTCTCTGGAGTCACAGCACTGCATCAACAGTGGTGCCTCTGCACTCTCTGGAGTCACTGCACTGCATCCCCAGTGGTGCCAGTGCACTCTCTGGACTCACTGTAGTGCATCCCCAGTGGTGCCAGTGCACTCTCTGGACTCACTGCAGTGCATCCCCAGTAGTGCCAGTGCACTCTCTGGACTCACCAGGGTGCATCCCCAGTGGTGCCAGTGTACTCTCTGGAATCACTGCAGTGCATCCCCAGTGGTGCCAGTGCACTCTCTGGAGTCACTGCACTGCATCCCCAGTGGTGCCAGTGCACTCTCTGGACTCACTGCATTGCATCCCCAGTGCTGACAGTGCACTCTCTGGACTCACTGCACTGCATCCCCAGTGGTGCCACTGCACTCTCTGGACTCACTGCACTGTATCACCATTGGTGCCAGGGCACTCTCCGGACTCACTGCAGAGCATCCGCAGTGGTGCCAGTGCACTCTTTCGAGTCACTGCAGTGCATCCCCAGTGGTGCCAGTGCACTCTCTGGGCTCACTGCAGTGCATCCCCAGTGGTGCCAGTGCACTCTCTGGACTCACTGCAGTGCATCCCCAGTGCTGCCAGTGCACTCTCTGGACTCACTGCAGTGCATCCCCAGTGGTGCCAGTGCACTCTCTGGACTCACTGCACTGCATCCCCAGTGGTGCCAGTGCACTCTCCGGAATCACTGCACTGCATCCACAGAAGTGCCAGTGCACTCTCTGGACTCACTGCAGTGCATCCCCAGTGGTGCCCGTGCACTCTCTGGACTCACGGCAGTGCATCCCCAGTGGTGCCAGTGCACTCTCTGGACTCACTGCATTGCATCCCCAGTGGTGCCAGTGCACTCTCTGCAGTCACTGCACTGCATCCCCAGTGGTGCCAGTGCACTCTCCGGAATCACTGCACTGCATCCACAGAAGTGCCAGTGCACTCTCTGGACTCACTGCAGTGCATCCCCAGTGGTGCCCGTGCACTCTCTGGACTCACGGCAGTGCATCCCCAGTGGTTCCAGTGCACTCTCTGGACTCTCTGCATTGCATCCCCAGTGGTGCCAGTGCACTCTCTGCAGTCACTGCACTGCATCCCCAGTGGTGCCAGTGCACTCTCTGGAGTCACTGCACTGCATCCCCAGTGGTGCCTGTTCAGTCTCTGGACTCACTGCAGTGCATCCCCAGTGGTGCCAGTGCACTCTCTGGACTCACTGCACTGCATCCCATTGGTGCCAGTGCACTCTCTGGACTCACTGCACTGCATCCCCAGTGGTGACAGTGCACTCTCTGGACTCACTGCACTGCATCCCCAGTGGTGCCAGTGCACTCTCTGGACTCACTGCAGTGCATCCCCACTGGTGCCAGTGCACTCTCTGGACTCACTGCAGTGCTTCCGCACTGGTGCCAGTGCACTCTCTGCACTCACTGCACTGCATCCCCAGTGTTCCAGTGCACTCTCTGGACTACCTGCACTGCATCCCCAGTGGTGCCAGTGCACTCTCTGGACTCACTGCAGTGCATCCCCAGTGGTGCCAGTGCACTCTCTGGACTCACTGCACTGCATCCCCAGTGATGCCTTTGCACTCTCAGGACTCACTGCACTGCATCCCCAGTGGTGTCAGTGCAATTAATGGACTCACTGTAGTGTAGCTCAGTGGTGCCAGAGCACTCTCTGGACTCACTGCACTGCATCACCAGTGGTGCCAGTGCACTCTCTGGACTCACTGCACTGCATCCCCAGTGGTGCCAGTGCACTGTCTGGACTCACTGCAGTGTATCGCCATTGGAGCCGGTGCACTCTCTGGACTCACTAAACTGCATCCTCAGTGGTGCCAGAGAACTCTCTGGACTCACTGCGGTGCATCCCCAGTGGTGCCAGTGCACTGTCTGGACTCACTGCATCCCCAGTGGTGCCAGGGCACTCTCTGGACTCACAGCACTGCATCCCCATTGGTGGCAGTGCACTCTCTGGACTCACTGCACTAATACCCCAGTGGTGCCAGTGCAGTCTCTGGACTCACTGCACTGCATCCCCAGTGGTGCCAGTACACTCTCTGGACTCACTGCAGTGCATCCCCAGTGGTGCCAGTGCAATTACTGGACTCACTGCAGTGCATCCCCAGTGGTGCCAGTGCACTCTCTGCCCTCACTGCAGTGCATCCCCAGTGGTGCCAGTGCACTCTCTGCACTCACTGCAGTGCATCCCCAGTGGTGCCAGTGCACTCTCTGCACTCACTGAACTGCATCTCCGGTGTTCCCAGAGCACTCTCTGGACTCACCGAGGTGCATCCCCAGTGGTGCCAGTGCACTCTCTGGACTCACTGCAGTGCAGCCCCTGAGGTGCCAGTGTACTCTCTGGACTCACTGCACTGCATCCCCAGTGGTGACAGTGCACTCTCTGGACTCACTGCACTGCATCCCCAGTGGTGCCAGTGCACTCTCTGGACTCACTGCAGTGCATCCCCAAGGTGCCAGTGCACTCTCTGGACTCACTGCACTGCATCCCCAGTGGTGCCAGTGCACTCTCTGGACTCACTGCAGTGCATCCCCAGTGGTGCCAGTGCACTCTCTGTACTCACTGCACTGCATCCCCAGTGGTGCCAGTGCACTCTCTGAACTCACCGCACTGCATCCCCAGTGGTGTCAGTGCACTCTCTGGACTCACTGCACTGCATCCCCAGTGGTGCCAGTGCACTCTCTGGACTCACCGCATTGCATCCCCAGTGGTGCCAGTGCACTCTCTGGACTCACTGCAGTGCATCCCTTGTGGTGCCATTGCACTCTCAGGACTCACTGCACTGCATCCCCAGTGGTGCCTGTGCACTCTCTGGACTCACTGTGCTGCATCCCTATTGGAGCCAGTGCACTCTCTGGACTCACTGCACTGCATCCCCAGTGGTGCCACTGCACTCTCTGGACTCACTGCACTGCATCACCAGTGGTGCCAGTGCACTCTCTGGAGTCAATGCAGTGCATCCCCAGTGGTGCCAGTGCACTTTCTGGAGTCACTGCAGTGCATCCCCTGTTGTGCTAGTGCACTCTCTGCATTCACTGCACTGCATCCCCAGTGGTGCCACTGCACTCTGTGGACTCACTGCAGTGCATCCCGAGTGGTGCCAGTGCACTCTCTGGACTCACTGCACTGCATCCCCAGTGGTGCCAGTGCACTCTCTGGACTAACTGCAGTTCATCCCCAGTGGTGCCAGTCCACTCTCTGGACTCACTGCAGTGCATCCCCAGTGGTGCCAGTGCACTTTCTGGAGTCACTGCAGTGCATCCCCTGTTGTGCTAGTGCACTCTCTGCATTCACTGCACTGCATCCCCAGAAGTGCCAGTGCACTCTCTGGACTCACTGCAGTGCATCCCTTGTGGTGCCATTGCACTCTCAGGACTCACTGCACTGCATCCCCAGTGGTGCCAGTGCACTCTCTGGACTCACTGTGCTGCATCCCTATTGGAGCCAGTGCACTCTCTGGACTCACTGCATTGCATCCCCAGTGGTGCCAGTGCACTGTCTGGACTCACTGCAGTGCATCCCCACTGGTGCCAGTGCACTCTCTGGACTCACTGCAGTGCATCCCCAGTGCTGACAGTGCACTCTCTGGACTCAGTGCACTGCATCCCCAGTGGTGCCAGTGCACTCTCTGGACTCAGTGCAGTGCATCCCCAGTGGTGCCAGTGCACTCTCTGGACTCACTGCACTGCATCCCCAGTGGTGCCAGTGCACTCTCTGAGCTCACTGCACTGCATCCCCAGTGGTGCCAGTGCACTCTCTGGACTCACTGCACTGCATCACCAGTGGTGCCAGTGCACTCTCTGGACTCACTGCACTGCATCCCCAGTGGTGCCAGTGCACTCTCTGGACTCACTGCAGTGCATCCCCAGTGGTGGCAGTGCACTCTCTGGAGTCACTGCGCTGCGTCCCCAGTGGTGCCAGTGCACTCTCTGGACTCACTGTGCTGCATCCCTAGTGGTGCCAGTGCACTCTGTGGACTCACTGCACTGCATCCCCAGTGGTGCCAGTGCACTCTCTGAGCTCACTGCACTGCATCCCCAGTAGTGCCAGTGCACTCTCTGGACTCACTGCACTGCATCCCCATTGGTGCCAGTGCACTCTCTGGACTCACAGCAGTGCATCCCCAATGGTGCCAGTGAAATTACTGGACTCACAGCAGTGCAGATCAGTGGTGCCAGAGCACTCTCTGGACTCACTGCACTGCATTCCCAGTGGTGCCAGTGCACTCTGTGGATTCACTGCACTCCATCCCCAGTGGTGCCACTGCACTCTCTGGACTCACTGCAGTGTATCCCCATTGGAGCCGGTGCACTCTCTGGACTCACTAAACTGCATCACCAGTGGTGCCAGAGAACTCTCTGGACTCACTGCACTGCATCCCCAGTGGTGCCAGTGCACTCTCTGGACTCACCCGGGTGCATCCCCAGTGGTGCCAGTGCACTCTCTGGACTCACTGCAGTGCATCCCCTGTGATGCCAGTACACTCTCTGGACTCACTGCAGTGCATCCCCAGTGGTGCCAGTGCACGCTCTGGACTCACTGCACTGCATTCCCACTGGTGCCAGTGCACTCTCTGGACTCACTGCACTGCATCCCCATTGGTGCCAGTGCACTCTCTGGACTCACTGCAGTGCATCCCCAGTGGTGCCAGTGCACTCTCTGGACTCACTGCACTGCATCACTATTGGTGCCAGGGCACTCTCCGGACTCACTGCAGTGCATCCGCAGTGGTGCCAGTGCACTCTTTCGAGTCACTGCACTGCATCCCCATTAGTGCCAGTGCATTCTCTGGACTCACTGCAGTGCATCCCCACTGGTGCCAGTGTACTCTCTGGACTCACTGCACTGAATCACCAGTGGTGCCAGTGCACTCTCTGGACTCACTGCACTGCATCACCAGTGGAGCCAGTGCACTCTCTAGACTCACTGCAGTGCATCTCCAGTGGTGCCAGTGCACTCTCTGGACTCACTGCAGTGCATCCACAGTGGTGCCAGTGCACTCTCTGCACTCACTGCAGTGCATCACCAGTGGTGCCAGTGCACTCTCTGGACTCACTGCACTGCATCCCCAGTGGTGCCAGTGCACTCTCTGGACTCACTGCAGTGCATCCCCACTGCTGCCAGTGCACTCTCTGGACTCACTGCACTGCATCACCAGTGGTGCCAGTGCACTCTCTGGACTCACTGCAGTGCATCCCCAGTGGTGCCAGTGTAGTCTCTGGACTCACTGCAGTGCATCCGCAGTGGTGCCAGTGCACTCTTTCAAGTCACTGCACTGCATCCCCATTAGTGCCAGTGCAGTCTCTGGACTCACTGCAGTACATCCCCAGTGGTGCCAGTGCACTCTCTGGACTCACTGCAGTGCATCTCCAGTGGTGCCAGTGCACTCTCTGCACTCACTGCACTGCATCCCCAGTGGTGCCAGTGTACTCTCTGGACTCACTGCACTGCATCTCCAGTGGTGCCAGTGCACTCTCTGGACTCACTGCAGAGCATCCCCAGTGGTGCCAGTGCACTTTCTGGAGTCACTGCAGTGCATCCCCTGCTGTGCTAGTGCACTCTCTGCATTCACTGCACTGCATCCCCAGAAGTGCCAGTGCACTCTCTGGACTCACTGCACTGCATCCCCACTGGTGCCAGTGCACTCTCTGGACTCACTGCATTGCATCCCCAGTGGTGCCAGTGCACTCTCTGGACTCACTGCACTGCATCCCCAGTGGAGCCAGTGCACTCTCTGGACTCACTGCAGTGCATCCCCAGTGGTGCCAGTGCACTCTCTGGACTCACTGCACTGCATCCCCAGTGGTGCCAGTGCACTCTCTGGACTCACTGCAGTGCATCACCAGTGGTGCCAGTGCACTCTCTGGACTCACTGCACTGCATCCCCAGTGGTGCCAGTGCACTCTCTGGACTCACTGCAGTGCATCCCCAGTGGTGCCAGTGCACTCTGTGGACTCACTGCACTGCATCCCCAGTGGTGCCAGTGCACGCTCTGGACCCACTGCAGTGCATCCCCACTGGTGCCAGTGCACTCTCTGGACTCACTGCAGTGCATCCCCCGTGGTGCCAGTGCACTCTCTGTAGTTACTGTGCTGCGTCCCCAGTGGTGACTGTTCACTCTCTGGACTCACTGTGCTGCATCCCCAGTGGTGCCAGTGCACTCTCTGGACTCACTGCAGTGTACCCCCTGTAGTGCCAGTGCACTCTGTGGACTCACTGCACTTCATCCCAGTGGTGCCACTGCACTCTCTGGACTCACTGCACTGCATCCCCAGTGGTGCCAGTGCACTCTCTGGACTCACTGCACTGCATCCCCAGTGGTGTCAGTGCACTCTCTGGACTCACTGCAGTGCAGCCCCTGAGGTGCCAGTGCACTCTCTGTACTCACTGCAGTGCATTCCCAGTGGTGTCAGTGCACTCTCTGGACTCACTGCACTGCATCCCCAGTGGTGCCAGTGCACTCTCTGGACTCACTGCACTGCATCCCCATTAGTGCCAGTGCAGTCTCTGGACTCACTGCAGTACATCCCCAGTGGTGCCAGTGCACTCTCTGGACTCACTGCAGTGCATCTCCAGTGGTGCCAGTGCACTCTCTGCACTCACTGCACTGCATCCCCAGTGGTGCCAGTGTACTCTCTGGACTCACTGCACTGCATCTCCAGTGGTGCCAGTGCACTCTCTGGACTCACTGCAGAGCATCCCCAGTGGTGCCAGTGCACTTTCTGGAGTCACTGCAGTGCATCCCCTGCTGTGCTAGTGCACTCTCTGCATTCACTGCACTGCATCCCCAGAAGTGCCAGTGCACTCTCTGGACTCACTGCACTGCATCCCCACTGGTGCCAGTGCACTCTCTGGACTCACTGCATTGCATCCCCAGTGGTGCCAGTGCACTCTCTGGACTCACTGCACTGCATCCCCAGTGGAGCCAGTGCACTCTCTGGACTCACTGCAGTGCATCCCCAGTGGTGCCAGTGCACTCTCTGGACTCACTGCACTGCATCCCCAGTGGTGCCAGTGCACTCTCTGGACTCACTGCAGTGCATCACCAGTGGTGCCAGTGCACTCTCTGGACTCACTGCACTGCATCCCCAGTGGTGCCAGTGCACTCTCTGGACTCACTGCAGTGCATCCCCAGTGGTGCCAGTGCACTCTGTGGACTCACTGCACTGCATCCCCAGTGGTGCCAGTGCACGCTCTGGACCCACTGCAGTGCATCCCCACTGGTGCCAGTGCACTCTCTGGACTCACTGCAGTGCATCCCCCGTGGTGCCAGTGCACTCTCTGTAGTTACTGTGCTGCGTCCCCAGTGGTGACTGTTCACTCTCTGGACTCACTGTGCTGCATCCCCAGTGGTGCCAGTGCACTCTCTGGACTCACTGCAGTGTACCCCCTGTAGTGCCAGTGCACTCTGTGGACTCACTGCACTTCATCCCAGTGGTGCCACTGCACTCTCTGGACTCACTGCACTGCATCCCCAGTGGTGCCAGTGCACTCTCTGGACTCACTGCACTGCATCCCCAGTGGTGTCAGTGCACTCTCTGGACTCACTGCAGTGCAGCCCCTGAGGTGCCAGTGCACTCTCTGTACTCACTGCAGTGCATTCCCAGTGGTGTCAGTGCACTCTCTGGACTCACTGCACTGCATCCCCAGTGGTGCCAGTGCACTCTCTGGACTCACTGCACTGCATCCCCATTAGTGCCAGTGCAGTCTCTGGACTCACTGCAGTACATCCCCAGTGGTGCCAGTGCACTCTCTGGACTCACTGCAGTGCATCTCCAGTGGTGCCAGTGCACTCTCTGCACTCACTGCACTGCATCCCCAGTGGTGCCAGTGTACTCTCTGGACTCACTGCACTGCATCTCCAGTGGTGCCAGTGCACTCTCTGGACTCACTGCAGAGCATCCCCAGTGGTGCCAGTGCACTTTCTGGAGTCACTGCAGTGCATCCCCTGCTGTGCTAGTGCACTCTCTGCATTCACTGCACTGCATCCCCAGAAGTGCCAGTGCACTCTCTGGACTCACTGCACTGCATCCCCACTGGTGCCAGTGCACTCTCTGGACTCACTGCATTGCATCCCCAGTGGTGCCAGTGCACTCTCTGGACTCACTGCACTGCATCCCCAGTGGAGCCAGTGCACTCTCTGGACTCACTGCAGTGCATCCCCAGTGGTGCCAGTGCACTCTCTGGACTCACTGCACTGCATCCCCAGTGGTGCCAGTGCACTCTCTGGACTCACTGCAGTGCATCACCAGTGGTGCCAGTGCACTCTCTGGACTCACTGCACTGCATCCCCAGTGGTGCCAGTGCACTCTCTGGACTCACTGCAGTGCATCCCCAGTGGTGCCAGTGCACTCTGTGGACTCACTGCACTGCATCCCCAGTGGTGCCAGTGCACGCTCTGGACCCACTGCAGTGCATCCCCACTGGTGCCAGTGCACTCTCTGGACTCACTGCAGTGCATCCCCCGTGGTGCCAGTGCACTCTCTGTAGTTACTGTGCTGCGTCCCCAGTGGTGACTGTTCACTCTCTGGACTCACTGTGCTGCATCCCCAGTGGTGCCAGTGCACTCTCTGGACTCACTGCAGTGTACCCCCTGTAGTGCCAGTGCACTCTGTGGACTCACTGCACTTCATCCCAGTGGTGCCACTGCACTCTCTGGACTCACTGCACTGCATCCCCACTGGTGCCAGTGCACTCTCTGGACTCACTGCACTGCATCCCCAGTGGTGTCAGTGCACTCTCTGGACTCACTGCAGTGCAGCCCCTGAGGTGCCAGTGCACTCTCTGTACTCACTGCAGTGCATTCCCAGTGGTGTCAGTGCACTATCTGGACTCACTGCAGTGAATCCCCGGTGGTGCCAGTGCACTCTCTGGACTCACTGCACTGCATCCCCAGTGGTGCCAGTGCAATCTCTGGACTCACTGCACTGCATCCCCAGTGGTGCCAGTGCACTCTCTGGACTCACTGCGCTGCGTCCCCAGTGGTGACAGTTCACTCTCTGGACTTACTGTGCTGCATCCCCAGTGGTGCCAGTGCACTCTCTGGACTCACTGCAGTGCAACCCCAGTGGTGCCAGACTACTCTCTGGACTCACTGCACTGTAACCCCTGTGGTGCCATTGCAATCTCGGGACTCACAGCAGTGCAGCTCCAGTTGGTGCCAGTGCACTCTCTGGACTCACTGCACTGCATCCCCAGTGGTGCCAGTGCACTCTCTGGACTCACTGCATTGCATCACCTGTGGTGCCATTGCACTCTCAGGACTCACTGCACTGCATCCCCAGTGGTGCCAGTGCACTCTCTGGACTCACTGCACTGCATCCCCATTGGAGCCAGTGCACTCTCTGGACTCACTGCACTGCATCCCCAGTGGTGCCAGTGCAATCTCTGGTCTCACTGCACTGCATCCCCACTGGTGCCAGTGCACTCTTTGGACTCACTGCAGTGCATCCCCAGTGCTGAGAGTGCACTCTCTGGAAACAGTGCACTGCATCCCCAGTGGTGCCAGTGCACTCTCTGGACTCACTGCACTGCATCACCAGTGGTGACAGTTCACTTTCTGGACTCACTGCACTGCATCCCCAGTGGTGCCAGTGCACTCTCTGGACTCACTGCACTGCATCAACAGTGGTGCCAGTGCACTCTCTGGACTCACTGCACTGCATCCCCAGTAGTGCCAGTGCACTCTCTGGACTCACTGCAGTGCATCCCCTGTGGTGCCATTGCACTCTCAGGACTCACTGCACTGCATCCCCAGTGGTGCCAGTGCACTCTCTGGACTCACAGCACTGCATCCCCAGTGGTGCCAGTGTACTCTCTGGACTCACTGCACTGCATCACCATTGGTGCCAGTGCACTCTCTGGACTCACTGCACTGCATCCCCAGTGGTGCCAGTGCAGTCTCTGGACTCACAGCACTGCGTCCCCATTGGTGCCAGTGCACTCTCTGGACTCACTGCACTAAAACACCTGTGGTGCCAGTGCAGTCTCTGATCTCACTGCACTGCATCCCCAGTGGTGCCAGTGCACTCTCTGGACTCACTGTAGTGCATCCCCAGTGCTGAGAATGCACTCTCCGGACTCACTGCAGTGCATCCGCAGTGGTGCCAGTGCACTCTTTCGAGTCACTGCACTGCATCCCCATTAGTGCCAGTGCAGTCTCTGGACTCACTGCACTGCATCCCCAGTGGTGCCAGTGCACTCTCTGGACTCACTGCACTGCATCCCCAGTGGTGCCAGTGCACTCTCTGGACTCACTGCTCTGCATCCCCATTTGTGCCAGTGCACTCTCTGGACTCACTGCACTGCAGCCCCAGTGGTGCCAGTTCACTCTCTGGACTCACTGCAGAGCATCTCCAGTGGTGCCAGTGCACTTTCTGGACTCACTGCAGTGCATCCCCAGTGGTGCCAGTGCACTCTCTGGACTCACTGCAGTGCATCCCCAGTGGTGCCAGTGCACTCTCTGGACTCACTGCACTGCATCCCCACTCGTGCCAGTGCACTCTCTGGACTCACTGCATTGCATCCCCAGTGGTGCCAGTGCACTCTCTGGACTCACTGCACTGCATCCCCAGTGGAGCCAGTGCACTCTCTGGACTCACTGCAGTGCATCTCCATTGGTGCCAGTGCACTCTCTGGACTCACTGCACTGCATCCCCAGTGGTGCCAGTGCACTCTCTGGACTCACAGCACTGCGTCCCCATTGGTGCCAGTGCACTCTCTGGACTCACTGCACTAAAACACCTGTGGTGCCAGTGCAGTCTCTGATCTCACTGCACTGCATCCCCAGTGGTGCCAGTGCACTCTCTGGACTCACTGTAGTGCATCCCCAGTGCTGAGAATGCACTCTCCGGACTCACTGCAGTGCATCCGCAGTGGTGCCAGTGCACTCTTTCGAGTCACTGCACTGCATCCCCATTAGTGCCAGTGCAGTCTCTGGACTCACTGCACTGCATCCCCAGTGGTGCCAGTGCACTCTCTGGACTCACTGCACTGCATCCCCAGTGGTGCCAGTGCACTCTCTGGACTCACTGCTCTGCATCCCCATTTGTGCCAGTGCACTCTCTGGACTCACTGCACTGCAGCCCCAGTGGTGCCAGTTCACTCTCTGGACTCACTGCAGAGCATCTCCAGTGGTGCCAGTGCACTTTCTGGACTCACTGCAGTGCATCCCCAGTGGTACCAGTGCACTCTCTGGACTCACTGCAGTGCATCCCCAGTGGTGCCAGTGCACTCTCTGGACTCACTGCACTGCATCCCCACTCGTGCCAGTGCACTCTCTGGACTCACTGCATTACATCCCCAGTGGTGCCAGTGCACTCTCTGGACTCACTGCACTGCATCCCCAGTGGAGCCAGTGCACTCTCTGGACTCACTGCAGTGCATCTCCATTGGTGCCAGTGCACTCTCTGGACTCACTGCACTGCATCCCCAGTGGTGCCAGTGCACTCTCTGGACTCACGGCAGTGCATCCCCAGTGGTGCCAGTGCACTCTCTGGACTCACTGCACTGCATCCCCAGTGGTGCCAGTGCACTCTCTGGACTCACTGCACTGCATCCCCAGTGGTGCCAGTGCACTCTCTGGACTCACTGCACTGCATCCCCAGTGGTGCCAGTGCACGCTCTGGACCCACTGCACTGCATCCCCACTGGTGCCAGTGCACTCTCTGGACTCACTGAAGTGCATCCCCCGTGGTGCCAGTGCACGCTCTGTAGTCACTGTGCTGCGTCCCCAGTGGTGACAGTTCACTCTCTGGACTCACTGTGCTGCATCCCCAGTGGTGCCAGTGCACTCTCTGGATCCACTGCAGTGCATCTCCAGTGGTGCCAGTGCACTCTCTGGACTCACTGCACTGCATCCCCGGAGGTGCCAGTGCACTCTCTGGACTCACTGCACTGCATCCCCAGTGGTGCCAGTGCACTCTCTGGACTCACTGCAGTGCATCCCCAGTGGTGCCAGTGCACTCTCTGGACTCACTGAAGT
This sequence comes from Anser brachyrhynchus, assembly GCF_964034855.1. NCBI lineage: Eukaryota > Metazoa > Chordata > Aves > Anseriformes > Anatidae > Anser > Anser brachyrhynchus. Next base: position 80,939 of record NW_027664004.1, read on the forward strand.
GCATCACCTGTGGTGCCAGTGCACTCTCAGGACTCACTGCACTGCATCCCCACTGGTGCCAGTGCACTCTCTGGACTCAGTGCAGTGCATCCCCAGTGGAGCCAGTGCACTCTCTGGACTCACTGAAGTGCATCTCCTGTGGTGCCAGTGCACTCTCTGGACTCACTGCAGTGCATCCCCAGTGGTGCCAGTGCACTCTCTGGACTCACTGCACTGCATCACCAGTGGTGCCAGTGCACTCGCTGGAGTCACTGCACTGCATCCCCAGTGGTGCCAGTGTACTCTCTGGACTCACTGCACTGCATCCCCAGTGGTGCCACTGCACTCTGTGGACTCACTGCAGTGCAGCCCGTGAGGTGCCAGTGCACTCTCTGCACTCACTGCAGTGCATCCCCAGTGGTGCCAGTGCACTCTCTGGAGTCACTGCACTGCATCCCCAGTGGTGCCTGTGCAGTCTCTGGACTCACTACAGTTCATCCCCAGTGGAGCCAGTGCACTCTCTGGACTCACTGCACTCCATCCCCACTGGTGCCAGTGCACTCTCTGGACTCACTGCACTCCATCCCCACTGGTGCCAGTCCACTCTCTGGACTCACTGCACTGCATCCCCAGTGGTGCCAGTGCACTCTCTGCACTCATGCACTGCATACCCAGTGGTGCCAGTGTATTCTTTGGACTCACTGCACTGCATGAACAGTGGTGCCAGTGCACTCTCTGGACTCACTGCACTGCATCCCCAGTGGTGCCAGTGTAGTGTCTGGACTCACTGTAGTGCATCCCCAGTGGTGCCAGTGCAATCTCAGGACTCACTGCAGTGCAGCTCCAGTTGGTGCCAGTGCAGTCTCTGGACTCACTGCACTGCATCCCCAGTGGTGCCAGTGCACTCTCTGGACTCACTGAAGTGCATCCCCAGTGGTGCCAGAGCACTCTCTGGACTCACTGCAGTGCATCCCCAGTGCTGCCAGTGCACTCTCTGGACTCACTGCACTGCATCCCCAGTGGTGCCAGGGCACTCTCTGGAGTCACAGCACTGCATCAACAGTGGTGCCTCTACACTCTCTGGAGTCACTGCACTGCATCCCCAGTGGTGCCAGTGCACTCTCTGGACTCACTGTAGTGCATCCCCAGTGGTGCCAGTGCACTCTCTGGACTCACTGCAGTGCATCGCCAGTAGTGCCAGTGCACTCTCTGGACTCACCAGGGTGCATCCCCAGTGGTGCCAGTGTACTCTCTGGACTCACTGCAGTGCATCCCCACTGGTGCCAGTGCACTCTCTGCACTCACTGCGCTGCATCCCCAGTGGTGCCAGTGCACTCTCTGGAGTCACTGCACTGCATCCCCAGTGGTGCCTGTGCAGTCTCTGGACTCACTACAGTTCATCCCCAGTGGAGCCAGTGCACTCTCTGGACTCACTGCACTGCATCCCCAGTGGTGCCAGTGCACTCTCTGGACTCACTGCAGTGCATGCCCAGTGGTGCCAGTGCACTCTCTGGACTCACTGCACTGCATCCCCAGTGGTGCCAGTGCACTCTCTGGAGTCGCATCACTGCATCAACAGTGGTGCCTCTGCACTCTCTGGAGTCACTGCACTGCATCCCCAGTGCTGCCAGTGCACTCTCTGGACTCACTGCAGTGCATCCCCAGTGGTGCCAGTGCACTCTCTGGACTCACTGCAGTGCATCCCCAGTGGTGCCAGTGCACTCTCTGGACTCACTGCACTGCATCCCCAGTGGTGCCAGTGCACTCTCTGGACTCACTGCACTTCATCCCCAGTGGTGCCAGTGCACTCTCTGGACTCACTGCATTGCATCCCCAGTGGTGCCAATGCACTCTCTGGACTCACTGCACTGCATCCCCATTGGTGCCAGTGCACTCTCTGGACTCACTGCACTGCATCACCATTGGTGCCAGGGCACTCTCCGGACTCACTGCAGTGCATCCGCAGTGGTGCCAGTGCACTCTTTCGAGTCACTGCAGTGCATCCCCAGTAGTGCCAGTGCACTCTCTGGACTCACTGCAGTGCATCCCCAGTGGTGCCAGTGCACTCTCTGCACTCACTGCAGTGCATCCCCAGTGGTGCCAGTGCACTCTCTGCACTCACTGCAGTGCATCCCCAGTGGTGCCAGTGCACTCTCTGCACTCACTGAACTGCATCTCCGGTGTTCCCAGAGCACTCTCTGGACTCACCGAGGTGCATCCCCAGTGGTGCCAGTGCACTCTCTGGACTCACTGCACTGCATCCCCAGTGGTGCCAGTGCACTCTCTGGAATCACTGCAGTGCATCCCCTGTGGTGCCAGTGCACTCTCTGTACTCACTGCACTGCATCCCCAGTGGTGCCAGTGCACTCTCTGAACTCACCGCACTGCATCCCCAGTGGTGTCAGTGCACTCTCTGGACTCACTGCACTGCATCCCCAGTGGTGCCAGTGCACTCTCTGGACTCACCGCATTGCATCCCCAGTGGTGCCAGTGCACTCTCTGGACTCACTGCAGTGCATCCCCAGTGGTGCCAGTGCACTCTCTGGAGTCACTGCACTGCATCCTCAGTGGTGCCAGTGCACTCTCTGGACTCACTGCACTGCATCCCCAGTGGTGCCAGGGCACTCTCTGGACTCACTGCACTGCATCCCCTGTGGTCCCAGTGCACTCTCTGCCCTCACTGCAGTGCATCCCCAGTGGTGCCAGTGCACTCTCTGCACTCACTGCAGTGCATCCCCAGTGGTGCCAGTGCAATCTCTGGGCTCACCGGGGTGCATCCCCAGTGGTGCCAGTGCACTCTCTGGACTCACTGCACTACATCCCCAGTGGTGCCAGTGCACTCTCTGAACTCACTGCAGTGCATCCCCAGTGGTGCCAGTGCACTCTCTGCACTCACTGCACTGCATCCCCAGTGGTGCCAGTGCACTCTCTGGACTCACTGCACTGCATCCCCAGTGGTGCCAGTGCACTCTCTGGACTCACCCGAGTGCATCCGCAGTGGTGCCAGTGCACTCTCTGGACTCACTGCAGTGCATCCCCAGTAGTGCCAGTGCACTCTCTGGACTCACTGCGCTGCATCCCCAGTGGTGCCAGTGCACTCTCTGGACTCACTGTACTGCATTCCCAGTGGTGCCAGTGCACTCTCTGGACTCACTGCAGTGCATCCCAAGTGGTGCCAGTGCACTCTCTGGACTCACTGCACTGCAACCCCAGTGGTGCCAGTGCACTCTCTGGACTCACCATAGTGCACCCCCACTGGTGCCAGTGCACTCTCTGGACTCACCGCACTGCATGCCCAGTGGTGCCAGTGCACTCTCTGGACTCACTGCACTGCATCCCCAAGGTGCCAGTGCACTCTCTAGACTCAACTGCACTGCATCCCCAGTGTTGCCCGTGCACTCTCTGGACTCACTGCAGTGCATCCACAGTGGTGCCAGTGCACTCTCTGGACTCTCTGCATTGCATCCCCAGTGGTGCCAGTGCACTCTCTGCACTCACTGCAGTGCATCCCCAGTGGTGCCAGTGCACTCTCTGGAGTCACTGCACTACATCCCCACTGGTGCCAGTGCACTCTCTGGACTCACTGCACTCCATCCCCACTGGTGCCAGTCCACTCTCTGGACTCACTGCACTGCATCCCCAGTGGTGCCAGTGCACTCTCTGCACTCATGCACTGCATACCCAGTGGTGCCAGTGTATTCTTTGGAATCACTGCACTGCATCCCCAGTGGTGCCAGTGTAGTGTCTGGACTCACTGTAGTGCATCCCCAGTGGTGCCAGTGAAATCTCAGGACTCACTGCAGTGCAGCTCCAGTTGGTGCCAGTGCAGTCTCTGGACTCACTGCACTGCATCCCCAGTGGTGCCAGTGCACTCTCTGGACTCACTGAAGTGCATCCCCAGTGGTGCCAGAGCACTCTCTGGACTCACTGCACTGCATCCCCAGTGCTGCCAGTGCACTCTCTGGACTCACTGCACTGCATCCCCAGTGGTGCCAGGGCACTCTCTGGAGTCACAGCACTGCATCAACAGTGGTGCCAGTGCACTGTCTGGACTCACTGCAGTGTATCGCCATTGGAGCCGGTGCTCTCTCTGGACTCACTGCAGTGCATCCCCAGTGGTGCCAGAGAACTCTCTGGACTCACTGCAGTGCATCCCCAGTCGTGCCAGTGCACTCTCTGGACTCACTGCATCCCCAGTGGTGCCAGGGCACTCTCTGGACTCACAGCACTGCATCCCCATTGGTGCCAGTGCACTCTCTGAACTCACTGCACTAATACCCCAGTGGTGCCAGTGCAGTCTCTGGACTCACTGCACTGCATCCCCAGTGGTGCCAGTGCACTCTCTGGACTCACCGGGGTGCATCCCCAGTGGTGCCAGTGCACTCTCTGGACTCACTGCACTGCATCCCCAGTGGTGCCAGTGCACTCTCTGGACTCACTGCACTGCATCCCCAGTGGTGCCAGTGTACTCTCTGGACTCACTGCACTGCATCACCATTGGTGCCAGTACACTCTCTGGACTCACTGCACTGCATCCCCAGTGGTGCCAGTGCACTTTCTGGAGTCACTGCAGTGCATCCACAGTGGTGCCAGCGCACTCTCTGGAGTCACTGCGCTGCGTCCCCAGTGGTGACAGTTCACTCTCTGGACTCACTGTGCTGCATCCCTAGTGGTGCCAGTGCACTCTCTGGACTCACTGCAGTGCATCCCCAGTGGTGCCAGTGCACTCTCTGGACTCACTGCATCCCCAGTGGTGCCAGGGCACTCTCTGGACTCACAGCACTGCATCCCCATTGGTGCCAGTGCACTCTCTGGACTCACTGCACTAATACCCCAGTGGTGCCAGTGCAGTCTCTGGACTCACTGCACTGCATCCCCAGTGGTGCCAGTGCACTCTCTGGACTCACCGGGGTGCATCCCCAGTGGTGCCAGTGCACTCTCTGGAGTCACTGCACTGCATCCCCAGTGGTGTCAGTGCACTCTCTGGACTCAGTGCAGTGCATCCCCAGTGGTGCCAGTGCATTCTCTGGACTCACTGCACTGCATCCCCAGTGGTGCCAGTGTACTCTCTGGACTCACTGCACTGCATCACCAGTGGTGCCAGTACACTCTCTGGACTCACTGCACTGCATCCCCAGTGGTGCCAGTGCACTTTCTGGAGTCACTGCAGTGCATCCACAGTGGTGCCAGCGCACTCTCTGGAGTCACTGCGCTGCGTCCCCAGTGGTGACAGTTCACTCTCTGGACTCACTGTGCTGCATCCCCAGTGGTGCCAGTGCACTCTCTGGACTCACTGCAGTGTATCTCCTGTGGTGCCAGTGCACTCTGTGGACTCACTGCACTGCATCCCATTGGTGCCAGTGCACTCTCTGGACTCACAGCATTGCATCCCCAGTGGTGCCAGTGCGCTCTCTGGACTCACTGCAGTGCATCCCCAGTGGTGCCAGTGCACTCTCTGGACTCACTGCACTGCATCCCCAGTGGTGCCAGTACACTCTCTGTACTCACTGCAGTGCATTCCCAGTTGTGTCAGTGCACTCTCTGGACTCACTGCAGTGAATCCCCGGTCGTGCCAGTGCACTCTCTGGACTCACTGCACTGCATCTCCAGTGGTGCCAGTTCACTCTCTGGACTCACTGAACTGCATCCCCAGTGGTGCCAGTGCACTCTCTGTAGTCACTGCGCTGCATCCCCAGTGGTGCCAGTGCACTCTCTGGACTCACTGTGCTGCATCCTCAGTGGTGCCAGTGCACTCTCTGGACTCACTGCAGTGTATCCCCTGTGGTGCCAGTGCACTCTGTGCTCTCAATGCACTGCATCCCAGTGGTGCCAGTGCACTCTCTGGACTCACTGCAGTGCAGCCCCTAAGGTGCCAGTGCACTCTCTGGACTCACTGCAGTGAATCCCCGGTTGTGCCAGTTCACTCTCTGGACTCACTGAACTGAATCCCCAGTGGTGCCAGTGCACTCTCTGGACTCACTGTACTGCATCCCCAGTGGTGCCTGTGAAGTCTCTGGACTCACTGCAGTCCATCCCCAGTGGTGCCAGTGCACTCTCTGGACTCACTGCACTGCATCCCCAGTGGTGCCACTGCACTCTCTGGACTCACTGCACTGCATCACCAGTGGTGCCAGTGCACTCTCTGGAGTCAATGCAGTGCATCCCCAGTGGTGCCAGTGCACTTTCTGGAGTCACTGCAGTGCATCCCCTGTTGTGCTAGTGCACTCTCTGCATTCACTGCACTGCATCCCCAGTGGTGCCACTGCACTCTGTGGACTCACTGCAGTGCATCCCGAGTGGTGCCAGTGCACTCTCTGGACTCACTGCACTGCATCCCCAGTGGTGCCAGTGCACTCTCTGGACTAACTGCAGTTCATCCCCAGTGGTGCCAGTCCACTCTCTGGACTCACTGCAGTGCATCCCCAGTGGTGCCAGTGCACTTTCTGGAGTCACTGCAGTGCATCCCCTGTTGTGCTAGTGCACTCTCTGCATTCACTGCACTGCATCCCCAGAAGTGCCAGTGCACTCTCTGGACTCACTGCAGTGCATCCCTTGTGGTGCCATTGCACTCTCAGGACTCACTGCACTGCATCCCCAGTGGTGCCAGTGCACTCTCTGGACTCACTGTGCTGCATCCCTATTGGAGCCAGTGCACTCTCTGGACTCACTGCATTGCATCCCCAGTGGTGCCAGTGCACTGTCTGGACTCACTGCAGTGCATCCCCACTGGTGCCAGTGCACTCTCTGGACTCACTGCAGTGCATCCCCAGTGCTGACAGTGCACTCTCTGGACTCAGTGCACTGCATCCCCAGTGGTGCCAGTGCACTCTCTGGACTCAGTGCAGTGCATCCCCAGTGGTGCCAGTGCACTCTCTGGACTCACTGCACTGCATCCCCACTGGTGCCAGTGCACTCTCTGAGCTCACTGCACTGCATCCCCAGTGGTGCCAGTGCACTCTCTGGACTCACTGCACTGCATCACCAGTGGTGCCAGTGCACTCTCTGGACTCACTGCACTGCATCCCCAGTGGTGCCAGTGCACTCTCTGGACTCACTGCAGTGCATCCCCAGTGGTGGCAGTGCACTCTCTGGAGTCACTGCGCTGCGTCCCCAGTGGTGCCAGTGCACTCTCTGGACTCACTGTGCTGCATCCCTAGTGGTGCCAGTGCACTCTGTGGACTCACTGCACTGCATCCCCAGTGGTGCCAGTGCACTCTCTGAGCTCACTGCACTGCATCCCCAGTAGTGCCAGTGCACTCTCTGGACTCACTGCACTGCATCCCCATTGGTGCCAGTGCACTCTCTGGACTCACAGCAGTGCATCCCCAATGGTGCCAGTGCAATTACTGGACTCACAGCAGTGCAGATCAGTGGTGCCAGAGCACTCTCTGGACTCACTGCACTGCATTCCCAGTGGTGCCAGTGCACTCTGTGGATTCACTGCACTCCATCCCCAGTGGTGCCACTGCACTCTCTGGACTCACGGCAGTGTATCCCCATTGGAGCCGGTGCACTCTCTGGACTCACTAAACTGCATCACCAGTGGTGCCAGAGAACTCTCTGGACTCACTGCACTGCATCCCCAGTGGTGCCAGTGCACTCTCTGGACTCACCCGGGTGCATCCCCAGTGGTGCCAGTGCACTCTCTGGACTCACTGCAGTGCATCCCCTGTGATGCCAGTACACTCTCTGGACTCACTGCAGTGCATCCCCAGTGGTGCCAGTGCACGCTCTGGACTCACTGCACTGCATTCCCACTGGTGCCAGTGCACTCTCTGGACTCACTGCACTGCATCCCCATTGGTGCCAGTGCACTCTCTGGACTCACTGCAGTGCATCCCCAGTGGTGCCAGTGCACTCTCTGGACTCACTGCACTGCATCACTATTGGTGCCAGGGCACTCTCCGGACTCACTGCAGTGCATCCGCAGTGGTGCCAGTGCACTCTTTCGAGTCACTGCACTGCATCCCCATTAGTGCCAGTGCATTCTCTGGACTCACTGCAGTGCATCCCCACTGCTGCCAGTGCACTCTCTGGACTCACTGCACTGCATCACCAGTGGTGCCAGTGCACTCTCTGGACTCACTGCAGTGCATCCCCAGTGGTGCCAGTGTAGTCTCTGGACTCACTGCAGTGCATCCGCAGTGGTGCCAGTGCACTCTTTCAAGTCACTGCACTGCATCCCCATTAGTGCCAGTGCAGTCTCTGGACTCACTGCAGTACATCCCCAGTGGTGCCAGTGCACTCTCTGGACTCACTGCAGTGCATCTCCAGTGGTGCCAGTGCACTCTCTGCACTCACTGCACTGCATCCCCAGTGGTGCCAGTGTACTCTCTGGACTCACTGCACTGCATCTCCAGTGGTGCCAGTGCACTCTCTGGACTCACTGCAGAGCATCCCCAGTGGTGCCAGTGCACTTTCTGGAGTCACTGCAGTGCATCCCCTGCTGTGCTAGTGCACTCTCTGCATTCACTGCACTGCATCCCCAGAAGTGCCAGTGCACTCTCTGGACTCACTGCACTGCATCCCCACTGGTGCCAGTGCACTCTCTGGACTCACTGCATTGCATCCCCAGTGGTGCCAGTGCACTCTCTGGACTCACTGCACTGCATCCCCAGTGGAGCCAGTGCACTCTCTGGACTCACTGCAGTGCATCCCCAGTGGTGCCAGTGCACTCTCTGGACTCACTGCACTGCATCCCCAGTGGTGCCAGTGCACTCTCTGGACTCACTGCAGTGCATCACCAGTGGTGCCAGTGCACTCTCTGGACTCACTGCACTGCATCCCCAGTGGTGCCAGTGCACTCTCTGGACTCACTGCAGTGCATCCCCAGTGGTGCCAGTGCACTCTGTGGACTCACTGCACTGCATCCCCAGTGGTGCCAGTGCACGCTCTGGACCCACTGCAGTGCATCCCCACTGGTGCCAGTGCACTCTCTGGACTCACTGCAGTGCATCCCCCGTGGTGCCAGTGCACTCTCTGTAGTTACTGTGCTGCGTCCCCAGTGGTGACTGTTCACTCTCTGGACTCACTGCACTTCATCCCAGTGGTGCCAGTGCACTCTCTGGACTCACTGCACTGCATCCCCAGTGGTGCCAGTGCACTCTCTGGACTCACTGCACTGCATCCCCAGTGGTGTCAGTGCACTCTCTGGACTCACTGCAGTGCAGCCCCTGAGGTGCCAGTGCACTCTCTGTACTCACTGCAGTGCATTCCCAGTGGTGTCAGTGCACTATCTGGACTCACTGCAGTGCATCCCCCGTGGTGCCAGTGCACTCTCTGTAGTTACTGCACTGCATCCCCAGTGGTGCCAGTGCAATCTCTGGACTCACTGCACTGCATCCCCAGTGGTGCCAGTGCACTCTCTGGACTCACTGCGCTGCGTCCCCAGTGGTGACAGTTCACTCTCTGGACTTACTGTGCTGCATCCCCAGTGGTGCCAGTGCACTCTCTGGACTCACTGCAGTGCAACCCCAGTGGTGCCAGACTACTCTCTGGACTCACTGCACTGTAACCCCTGTGGTGCCATTGCAATCTCGGGACTCACAGCAGTGCAGCTCCAGTTGGTGCCAGTGCACTCTCTGGACTCACTGCACTGCATCCCCAGTGGTGCCAGTGCACTCTCTGGACTCACTGCATTGCATCACCTGTGGTGCCATTGCACTCTCAGGACTCACTGCACTGCATCCCCAGTGGTGCCAGTGCACTTTCTGGACTCACTGCACTGCATCCCCATTGGAGCCAGTGCACTCTCTGGACTCACTGCACTGCATCCCCAGTGGTGCCAGTGCAATCTCTGGTCTCACTGCACTGCATCCCCACTGGTGCCAGTGCACTCTTTGGACTCACTGCAGTGCATCCCCAGTGCTGAGAGTGCACTCTCTGGAAACAGTGCACTGCATCCCCAGTGGTGCCAGTGCACTCTCTGGACTCACTGCACTGCATCACCAGTGGTGACAGTTCACTTTCTGGACTCACTGCACTGCATCCCCAGTGGTGCCAGTGCACTCTCTGGACTCACTGCACTGCATCAACAGTGGTGCCAGTGCACTCTCTGGACTCACTGCACTGCATCCCCAGTGGTGCCAGTGCACTCTCTGGACTCACTGCAGTGCATCCCCTGTGGTGCCATTGCACTCTCAGGACTCACTGCACTGCATCCCCAGTGGTGCCAGTGCACTCTCTGGACTCACAGCACTGCATCCCCAGTGGTGCCAGTGTACTCTCTGGACTCACTGCACTGCATCACTTTTGGTGCCAGTGCACTCTCTGGACTCACTGCACTGCATCCCCAGTGGTGCCAGTGCACTCTCTGGACTCACAGCACTGCGTCCCCATTGGTGCCAGTGCACTCTCTGGACTCACTGCACTAAAACACCTGTGGTGCCAGTGCAGTCTCTGATCTCACTGCACTGCATCCCCAGTGGTGCCAGTGCACTCTCTGGACTCACTGTAGTGCATCCCCAGTGCTGAGAATGCACTCTCCGGACTCACTGCAGTGCATCCGCAGTGGTGCCAGTGCACTCTTTCGAGTCACTGCACTGCATCCCCATTAGTGCCAGTGCAGTCTCTGGACTCACTGCACTGCATCCCCAGTGGTGCCAGTGCACTCTCTGGACTCACTGCACTGCATCCCCAGTGGTGCCAGTGCACTCTCTGGACTCACTGCTCTGCATCCCCATTTGTGCCAGTGCACTCTCTGGACTCACTGCACTGCAGCCCCAGTGGTGCCAGTTCACTCTCTGGACTCACTGCAGAGCATCTCCAGTGGTGCCAGTGCACTTTCTGGACTCACTGCAGTGCATCCCCAGTGGTGCCAGTGCACTCTCTGGACTCACTGCAGTGCATCCCCAGTGGTGCCAGTGCACTCTCTGGACTCACTGCACTGCATCCCCACTCGTGCCAGTGCACTTTCTGGACTCACTGCATTGCATCCCCAGTGGTGCCAGTACACTCTCTGGACTCACTGCACTGCATCCCCAGTGGAGCCAGTGCACTCTCTGGACTCACTGCAGTGCATCTCCATTGGTGCCAGTGCACTCTCTGGACTCACTGCACTGCATCCCCAGTGGTGCCAGTGCACTCTCTGGACTCACAGCACTGCGTCCCCATTGGTGCCAGTGCACTCTCTGGACTCACTGCACTAGAACACCTGTGGTGCCAGTGCAGTCTCTGATCTCACTGCACTGCATCCCCAGTGGTGCCAGTGCACTCTCTGGACTCACTGTAGTGCATCCCCAGTGCTGAGAATGCACTCTCCGGACTCACTGCAGTGCATCCGCAGTGGTGCCAGTGCACTCTTTCGAGTCACTGCACTGCATCCCCATTAGTGCCAGTGCAGTCTCTGGACTCACTGCACTGCATCCCCAGTGGTTCCAGTGCACTCTCTGGACTCACTGCACTCCATCCCCAGTGGTGCCAGTGCACTCTCTGGACTCACTGCTCTGCATCCCCATTTGTGCCAGTGCACTCTCTGGACTCACTGCACTGCAGCCCCAGTGGTGCCAGTTCACTCTCTGGACTCACTGCAGAGCATCTCCAGTGGTGCCAGTACACTTTCTGGACTCACTGCAGTGCATCCCCAGTGGTACCAGTGCACTCTCTGGACTCACTGCAGTGCATCCCCAGTGGTGCCAGTGCACTCTCTGGACTCACTGCACTGCATCCCCACTCGTGCCAGTGCACTCTCTGGACTCACTGCATTACATCCCCAGTGGTGCCAGTGCACTCTCTGGACTCACTGCACTGCATCCCCAGTGGAGCCAGTGCACTCTCTGGACTCACTGCAGTGCATCTCCATTGGTGCCAGTGCACTCTCTGGACTCACTGCACTGCATCCCCAGTGGTGCCAGTGCACTCTCTGGACTCACGGCAGTGCATCCCCAGTGGTGCCAGTGCACTCTCTGGACTCACTGCACTGCATCCCCAGTGGTGCCAGTGCACTCTCTGGACTCACTGCACTGCATCCCCAGTGGTGCCAGTGCACTCTCTGGACTCACTGCACTGCATCCCCAGTGGTGCCAGTGCACGCTCTGGACCCACTGCACTGCATCCCCACTGGTGCCAGTGCACTCTCTGGACTCACTGAAGTGCATCCCCCGTGGTGCCAGTGCACGCTCTGTAGTCACTGTGCTGCGTCCCCAGTGGTGACAGTTCACTCTCTGGACTCACTGTGCTGCATCCCCAGTGGTGCCAGTGCACTCTCTGGATCCACTGCAGTGCATCTCCAGTGGTGCCAGTGCACTCTCTGGACTCACTGCACTGCATCCCCGGAGGTGCCAGTGCACTCTCTGGACTCACTGCACTGCATCCCCGGAGGTGCCAGTGCACTCTCTGGACTCACTGCAGTGCATCCCCAGTGGTGCCAGTGCACTCTCTGGACTCACTGCAGTGCATCTCCATTGGTGCCAGTGCACTCTCTGGACTCACTGCACTGCATCCCCAGTGGTGCCAGTGCACTCTCTGGACTCACAGCACTGCGTCCCCATTGGTGCCAGTGCACTCTCTGGACTCACTGCACTAGAACACCTGTGGTGCCAGTGCAGTCTCTGATCTCACTGCACTGCATCCCCAGTGGTGCCAGTGCACTCTCTGGACTCACTGTAGTGCATCCCCAGTGCTGAGAATGCACTCTCCGGACTCACTGCAGTGCATCCGCAGTGGTGCCAGTGCACTCTTTCGAGTCACTGCACTGCATCCCCATTAGTGCCAGTGCAGTCTCTGGACTCACTGCACTGCATCCCCAGTGGTTCCAGTGCACTCTCTGGACTCACTGCACTCCATCCCCAGTGGTGCCAGTGCACTCTCTGGACTCACTGCTCTGCATCCCCATTTGTGCCAGTGCACTCTCTGGACTCACTGCACTGCAGCCCCAGTGGTGCCAGTTCACTCTCTGGACTCACTGCAGAGCATCTCCAGTGGTGCCAGTGCACTTTCTGGACTCACTGCAGTGCATCCCCAGTGGTACCAGTGCACTCTCTGGACTCACTGCAGTGCATCCCCAGTGGTGCCAGTGCACTCTCTGGACTCACTGCACTGCATCCCCACTCGTTCCAGTGCACTCTCTGGACTCACTGCATTACATCCCCAGTGGTGCCAGTGCACTCTCTGGACTCACTGCACTGCATCCCCAGTGGAGCCAGTGCACTCTCTGGACTCACTGCAGTGCATCTCCATTGGTGCCAGTGCACTCTCTGGACTCACTGCACTGCATCCCCAGTGGTGCCAGTGCACTCTCTGGACTCACGGCAGTGCATCCCCAGTGGTGCCAGTGCACTCTCTGGACTCACTGCACTGCATCCCCAGTGGTGCCAGTGCACTCTCTGGACTCACTGCACTGCATCCCCAGTGGTGCCAGTGCACTCTCTGGACTCACTGCACTGCATCCCCAGTGGTGCCAGTGCACGCTCTGGACCCACTGCACTGCATCCCCACTGGTGCCAGTGCACTCTCTGGACTCACTGAAGTGCATCCCCCGTGGTGCCAGTGCACGCTCTGTAGTCACTGTGCTGCGTCCCCAGTGGTGACAGTTCACTCTCTGGACTCACTGTGCTGCATCCCCAGTGGTGCCAGTGCACTCTCTGGATCCACTGCAGTGCATCTCCAGTGGTGCCAGTGCACTCTCTGGACTCACTGCACTGCATCCCCGGAGGTGCCAGTGCACTCTCTGGACTCACTGCACTGCATCCCCGGAGGTGCCAGTGCACTCTCTGGACTCACTGCAGTGCATCCCCAGTGGTGCCAGTGCACTCTCTGGACTCACTGAAGTGCATCACCTGTGGTGCCAGTGCACTCTCAGGACTCACTGCACTGCATCCCCACTGGTGCCAGTGCACTCTCTGGACTCAGTGCAGTGCATCCCCAGTGGAGCCAGTGCACTCTCTGGACTCACTGAAGTGCATCTCCTGTGGGGCCAGTGCACTCTCTGGACTCACTGCAGTGCATCCCCAGTGGTGCCAGTGCACTCTCTGGACTCACTGCACTGCATCACCAGTGGTGCCAGTGCACTCGCTGGAGTCACTGCACTGCATCCCCAGTGGTGCCAGTGTACTCTCTGGACTCACTGCACTGCATCCCCAGTGGTGCCACTGCACTCTGTGGACTCACTGCAGTGCAGCCCGTGAGGTGCCAGTGCACTCTCTGCACTCACTGCAGTGCATCCCCAGTGGTGCCAGTGCACTCTCTGGAGTCACTGCACTGCATCCCCAGTGGTGCCTGTGCAGTCTCTGGACTCACTACAGTTCATCCCCAGTGGAGCCAGTGCACTCTCTGGACTCACTGCACTCCATCCCCACTGGTGCCAGTGCACTCTCTGGACTCACTGCACTCCATCCCCACTGGTGCCAGTCCACTCTCTGGACTCACTGCACTGCATCCCCAGTGGTGCCAGTGCACTCTCTGCACTCATGCACTGCATACCCAGTGGTGCCAGTGTATTCTTTGGACTCACTGCACTGCATGAACAGTGGTGCCAGTGCACTCTCTGGACTCACTGCACTGCATCCCCAGTGGTGCCAGTGTAGTGTCTGGACTCACTGTAGTGCATCCCCAGTGGTGCCAGTGCAATCTCAGGACTCACTGCAGTGCAGCTCCAGTTGGTGCCAGTGCAGTCTCTGGACTCACTGCACTGCATCCCCAGTGGTGCCAGTGCACTCTCTGGACTCACTGAAGTGCATCCCCAGTGGTGCCAGAGCACTCTCTGGACTCACTGCAGTGCATCCCCAGTGCTGCCAGTGCACTCTCTGGACTCACTGCACTGCATCCCCAGTGGTGCCAGGGCACTCTCTGGAGTCACAGCACTGCATCAACAGTTGTGCCTCTGCACTCTCTGGAGTCACTGCACTGCATCCCCAGTGGTGCCAGTGCACTCTCTGGACTCACTGTAGTGCATCCCCAGTGGTGCCAGTGCACTCTCTGGACTCACTGCAGTGCATCCCCAGTAGTGCCAGTGCACTCTCTGGACTCACCAGGGTGCATCCCCAGTGGTGCCAGTGTACTCTCTGGACTCACTGCAGTGCATCCCCAGTGGTGCCAGTGCACTCTCTGGACTCACTGCACTGCATCCCCAGTGGTGCCAGTGCACACTCTGGACTCACGGCACTGTATCACCATTGGTGCCAGGGCACTCTCCGGACTCACTACAGAGCATCCGCAGTGGTGCCAGTGCACTCTTTCGAGTCACTGCAGTGCATCCCCACTGGTGCCAGTGCACTCTCTGGGCTCACTGCAGTGCATCCCCAGTGGTGCCAGTGCACTCTCAGGAGTCACTGCGCTGCATCCCCAGTGGTTCCAGTGCACTCTCTGGACTCACTGCACTGCATCCCCAGTGGTGCCAGTGCACTCTCCGGAATCACTGCACTGCATCCACAGAAGTGCCAGTGCACTCTCTGGACTTACTGCAGTGCATCCCCAGTGGTGCCCGTGCACTCTCTGGACTCACTGCAGTGCATCCCCAGTGGTGCCAGTGCACTCTCTGGACTCACTGCATTGCATCCCCAGTGGTGCCAGTGCACTCTCTGCACTCACTGCACTGCATCCCCAGTGGTGCCAGTGCACTCTCTGGACTCACTGCACTGCATCCCCAGTGGTGCCTGTGCAGTCTCTGGACTCACTACAGTTCATCCCCAGTGGAGCCAGTGCACTCTCTGGACTCACTGCACTGCATCCCCAGTGGTGCCAGTGCACTCTCTGGACTCACTGCAGTGCATGCCCAGTGGTGCCAGTGCACTCTCTGGACTCACTGCACTGCATCCCCAGTGGTGCCAGTGCACTCTCTGGAGTCGCATCACTGCATCAACAGTGGTGCCTCTGCACTCTCTGGAGTCACTGCACTGCATCCCCAGTGCTGCCAGTGCACTCTCTGGACTCACTGCAGTGCATCCCCACTGGTGCCAGTACACTCTCTGGACTCACTGCACTGCATCCCCAGTGGTGCCAGTGCACTCTCTGGACTCACTGCACTGCATCCCCAGTGGTGCCAGTGCACTCTCTGGACTCACTGCACTTCATCACCAGTGGTGCCAGTGCACTCTTTGGACTCACTGCATTGCATCCCCAGTGGTGCCAATGCACTCTCTGGACTCACTACACTGCATCCCCATTGGTGCCAGTGCACTCTCTGGACTCACTGCACTGCATCACCATTGGTGCCAGGGCACTCTCCGGACTCACTGCAGTGCATCCCCAGTGGTGCCAGTGCACTCTTTCGAGTCACTGCAGTGCATCCCCAGTAGTGCCAGTGCACTCTCTGGACTCACTGCAGTGCATCCCCAGTGGTGCCAGTGCACTCTCTGCACTCACTGCAGTGCATCCCCAGTGGTGCCAGTGCACTCTCTGGACTCACTGCAGTGCATCCCCAGTGGTGCCAGTGCACTCTCTGCCCTCACTGCAGTGCATCCCCAGTGGTGCCAGTGCACTCTCTGCACTCACTGCAGTGCATCCCCAGTGGTGCCAGTGCACTCTCTGCACTCACTGAACTGCATCTCCGGTGTTCCCAGAGCACTCTCTGGACTCACCGAGGTGCATCCCCAGTGGTGCCAGTGCACTCTCTGGACTCACTGCAGTGCAGCCCCTGAGGTGCCAGTGTACTCTCTGGACTCACTGCACTGCATCCCCAGAGGTGACAGTGCACTCTCTGGACTCACTGCACTGCATCCCCAGTGGTGCCAGTGCACTCTCTGGACTCACTGCAGTGCATCCCCAAGGTGCCAGTGCACTCTCTGGACTCACTGCACTGCATCCCCAGTGGTGCCAGTGCACTCTCTGGACTCACTGCAGTGCATCCCCAGTGGTGCCAGTGCACTCTCTGGACTCACTGCACTGCATCCCCAGTGGTGCCAGTGCACTCTCTGGAATCACTGCAGTGCATCCCCTGTGGTGCCAGTGCACTCTCTGTACTCACTGCACTGCATCCCCAGTGGTGCCAGTGCACTCTCTGAACTCACCGCACTGCATCCCCAGTGGTGTCAGTGCACTCTCTGGACTCACTGCACTGCATCCCCAGTGGTGCCAGTGCACTCTCTGGACTCACCGCATTGCATCCCCAGTGGTGCCAGTGCACTCTCTGGACTCACTGCACTGCATCCCCAGTGGTGCCAGTGCACTCTCTGGAATCACTGCAGTGCATCCCCTGTGGTGCCAGTGCACTCTCTGTACTCACTGCACTGCATCCCCAGTGGTGCCAGTGCACTCTCTGAACTCACCGCACTACATCCCCAGTGGTGTCAGTGCACTCTCTGGACTCACTGCACTGCATCCCCAGTGGTGCCAGTGCACTCTCTGGACTCACCGCATTGCATCCCCAGTGGTGCCAGTGCACTCTCTGGAGTCACTGCACTGCATCCTCAGTGGTGCCAGTGCACTCTCTGGACTCACTGCACTGCATCCCCAGTGGTGCCAGGGCTCTCTCTGGACTCACTGCACTGCATCCCCTGTGGTCCCAGTGCACTCTCTGCCCTCACTGCAGTGCATCCCCAGTGGTGCCAGTGCACTCTCTGCACTCACTGCAGTGCATCCCCAGTGGTGCCAGTGCAATCTCTGGGCTCACCGGGATGCATCCCCAGTGGTGCCAGTGCACTCTCTGGACTCACTGCACTACATCCCCAGTGGTGCCAGTGCACTCTCTGGACTCACTGCAGTGCATCCCCAGTGGTGCCAGTGCACTCTCTGGACTCACTGCACTGCATCCCCAGTGGTGCCAGTGCACTCTCTGGACTCACTGCAGTGCATCCCCAGTGGTGCCAGTGCACTCTCTGGACTCACTGCAGTGCATCCCCAGTAGTGCCAGTGCACTCTCTGGACTCACTGCGCTGCATCCCCAGTGGTGCCAGTGCACTCTCTGGACTCACTGCACTGCATCCCCAGTGGTGCCAGTGCACTCTCTGAGTCACTGCACTGCATTCCCAGTGGTGCCAGTGCACTCTCTGGACTCACTGCAGTGCATCCCAAGTGGTGCCAGTGCACTGTCTGGACTCACTGCACTGCAACCCCAGTGGTGCCAGTGCACTCTCTGGACTCACCATAGTGCACCACCACTGGTGCCAGTGCACTCTCTGGACTCACCGCACTGCATGCCCAGTGGTGCCAGTGCACTCTCTGGACTCACTGCACTGCATCCCCAAGGTGCCAGTGCACTCTCTAGACTCAACTGCACTGCATCCCCAGTGGTGCCAGTGCAATCTCAGGACTCACTGCAGTGCAGCTCCAGTTGGTGCCAGTGCAGTCTCTGGACTCACTGCACTGCATCCCCAGTGGTGCCAGTGCACTCTCTGGACTCACTGAAGTGCATCCCCAGTGGTGCCAGAGCACTCTCTGGACTCACTGCACTGCATCCCCAGTGCTGCCAGTGCACTCTCTGGACTCACTGCACTGCATCCCCAGTGGTGCCAGGGCACTCTCTGGAGTCACAGCACTGCATCAACAGTGGTGCCTCTGCACTCTCTGGAGTCACTGCACTGCATCCCCAGTGGTGCCAGTGCACTCTCTGGACTCACTGTAGTGCATCCCCAGTGGTGCCAGTGCACTCTCTGGACTCACTGCAGTGCATCCCCAGTAGCGCCAGTGCACTCTCTGGACTCACCAGGGTGCATCCCCAGTGGTGCCAGTGTACTCTCTGGAATCACTGCAGTGCATCCCCAGTGGTGCCAGTGCACTCTCTGGAGTCACTGCACTGCATCCCCAGTGGTGCCAGTGCACTCTCTGGACTCACTGCATTGCATCCCCAGTGCTGACAGTGCACTCTCTGGACTCACTGCACTGCATCCCCAGTGGTGCCACTGCACTCTCTGGACTCACTGCACTGTATCACCATTGGTGCCAGGGCACTCTCCGGACTCACTGCAGAGCATCCGCAGTGGTGCCAGTGCACTCTTTCGAGTCACTGCAGTGCATCCCCAGTGGTGCCAGTGCACTCTCTGGGCTCACTGCAGTGCATCCCCAGTGGTGCCAGTGCACTCTCTGGACTCACTGCAGTGCATCCCCAGTGCTGCCAGTGCACTCTCTGGACTCACTGCAGTGCATCCCCAGTGGTGCCAGTGCACTCTCTGGACTCACTGCACTGCATCCCCAGTGGTGCCAGTGCACTCTCCGGAATCACTGCACTGCATCCACAGAAGTGCCAGTGCACTCTCTGGACTCACTACAGTGCATCCCCAGTGGTGCCCGTGCACTCTCTGGACTCACGGCAGTGCATTCCCAGTGGTGCCAGTGCACTCTCTGGACTCACTGCATTGCATCCCCAGTGGTGCCAGTGCACTCTCTGCACTCACTGCACTGCATCCCCAGTGGTGCCAGTGCACTCTCTGGAGTCACTGCACTGCATCCCCAGTGGTGCCTGTTCAGTCTCTAGACTCACTACATTGCATCCCCAGTGGAGCCAGTGCACTCTCTGGACTCACTGCACTGCATCCCCAGTGGTGCCAGTGCACTCTCTGGACTCACTGCAGTGCATGCCCAGTGGTGCCAGTGCACTCTCTGGACTCACTGCACTGTATCCCCAGTGGTGCCAGTGCACTCTCTGGAGTCGCATCACTGCATCAACAGTGGTGCCTCTGCACTCTCTGGAGTCACTGCACTGCATCCCCAGTGCTGCCAGTGCACTCTCTGGACTCACTGCAGTGCATCCCCAGTGGTGCCAGTGCACTCTCTGGACTCACTGCACTGCATCCCCAGTGGTGCCAGTGCACTCTCTGGACTCACTGCACTGCATCCCCAGTGGTGCCAGTGCACTCTCTGGACTCACTGCACTTCATCCCCAGTGGTGCCAGTGCACTCTCTGGACTCACTGCACTGCATCCCCATTGGTGCCAGTGCACTCTCTGGACTCACTGCACTGCATCACCATTGGTGCCAGGGCACTCTCCGGACTCACTGCAGTGCATCCGCAGTGGTGCCAGTGCACTCTTTCGAGTCACTGCAGTGCATCCCCAGTAGTGCCAGTGCACTCTCTGGACTCACTGCAGTGCATCCCCAGTGGTGCCAGTGCACTCTCTGGACTCACTGCACTGCATCCCCAGTGGTGCCAGTGCACTCTCTGGACTCACTGCAGTGCATCCCCAGTGGTGCCAGTGCACTCTCTGCCCTCACTGCAGTGCATCCCCAGTGGTGCCAGTGCACTCTCTGCACTCACTGCAGTGCATCCCCAGTGGTGCCAGTGCACTTTCTGCACTCACTGAACTGCATCTCCGGTGTTCCCAGAGCACTCTCTGGACTCACCGAGGTGCATCCCCAGTGGTGCCAGTGCACTCTCTGGACTCACTGCAGTGCAGCCCCTGAGGTGCCAGTGTACTCTCTGGACTCACTGCACTGCATCCCCAGTGGTGACAGTGCACTCTCTGGAATCACTGCAGTGCATCATCTGTGCTGCCATTGCACTCTCTGGACTCACTGCACCGCATCCCCAGTGGTGCCTGTGCACTCTCTTGAGTCACTGCACCGCATCCCCAGTAGAGCCAGTGCACTCTCTCGACTCACTGCACTGCAACTCCAGTGGTGCCAGTGCACTCTCTGGACTCACTGCACTGCATCCCCAGTGGTGCCAGTGCACTCTCTGGAGTCACTGCGCTGCATCCCCAGTGGTGCCAGTGCCCTCTGTGGACTCACTGCACTGCATCCCCAGTGGGGCCAGTGCACTCTCTGGACTCACTGCAGTGCATCCCCAGTGGTGCGAGTGCACTCTCTGGACTCACTGAACTTCATCCCCAGTGGTGCCAGTGCACTCTCTGGACTCACCGGGGTGCATCCCCAGTGGTGCCAGTGCACTCTCTGGACTCACCGGGGTGCGTCGGTAGTGGTGCCAGTGCACTCTCTGGACTCACTGCAGTGCATCCCCAGTGGTGCCAGTGCACTCTGTGGACTCACTGCACTGCATCCCCAGTGTTGCCAGTGCACTCTCTGGAGTCACTGCACTGCATCCCCAGTGGTGCCAGTGCACTCTCTGGACTCACTGCACTGCATCCCCAGTGGTGCCAGTGCACTCTCTGGACTCACTGCAGTGCATCCCCAGTGGTGCCAGTGCACTCTCTGGACTCACTGCACTGCATCCCATTGGTGCCAGTGCACTCTCTGGACTCACTGCACTGCATCCCCAGTGGTGACAGTGCACTCTCTGGACTCACTGCACTGCATCCCCAGTTGTGCCTCTGCACTCTCTGGACTCACTGCAGTGCATCCCCAGTGGTGCCAGTGCACTCTCTGGACTCACTGCAGTGCTTCCGCACTGGTGCCAGTGAACTCTCTGCACTCACTGCACTGCATCCCCAGTGTTCCAGTGCACTCTCTGGACTACCTGCACTGCATCCCCAGTGGTGCCAGTGCACTCTCTGGACTCACTGCAGTGCATCCCCAGTGGTGCCAGTGCACTCTCTGGACTCACTGCACTGCATCCCCAGTGGTGCCTTTGCACTCTCAGGACTCACTGCACTGCATCCCCAGTGGTGCCAGTGCAATTAATGGACTCACTGTAGTGTAGCTCAGTGGTGCCAGAGCACTCTCTGGACTCACTGCACTGCATCACCAGTGGTGCCAGTGCACTCTCTGGACTCACTGCACTGCATCCCCAGTGGTGCCAGTGCACTGTCTGGACTCACTGCAGTGTATCGCCATTGGAGCCGGTGCACTCTCTGGACTCACTAAACTGCATCCTCAGTGGTGCCAGAGAACTCTCTGGACTCACTGCAGTGCATCCCCAGTGGTGCCAGTGCACTGTCTGGACTCACTGCATCCCCAGTGGTGCCAGGGCACTCTCTGGACTCACAGCACTGCATCCCCATTGGTGGCAGTGCACTCTCTGGACTCACTGCACTAATACCCCAGTGGTGCCAGTGCAGTCTCCGGACTCACTGCACTGCATCCCCAGTGGTGCCAGTACACTCTCTGGACTCACTGCAGTGCATCCCCAGTGGTGCCAGTGCAATTACTGGACTCACTGCAGTACATCCCCAGTGGTGCCAGTGCACTCTCTGCCCTCACTGCAGTGCATCCCCAGTGGTGCCAGTGCACTCTCTGCACTCACTGCAGTGCATCCCCAGTGGTGCCAGTGCACTCTCTGCACTCACTGAACTGCATCTCCGGTGTTCCCAGAGCACTCTCTGGACTCACCGAGGTGCATCCCCAGTGGTGCCAGTGCACTCTCTGGACTCACTGCAGTGCAGCCCCTGAGGTGCCAGTGTACTCTCTGGACTCACTGCACTGCATCCCCAGTGGTGACAGTGCACTCTCTGGACTCACTGCACTGCATCCCCAGTGGTGCCAGTGCACTCTCTGGACTCACTGCAGTGCATCCCCAAGGTGCCAGTGCACTCTCTGGACTCACTGCACTGCATCCCCAGTGGTGCCAGTGCACTCTCTGGACTCACTGCAGTGCATCCCCAGTGGTGCCAGTGCACTCTCTGTACTCACTGCACTGCATCCCCAGTGGTGCCAGTGCACTCTCTGAACTCACCGCACTGCATCCCCAGTGGTGTCAGTGCACTCTCTGGACTCACTGCACTGCATCCCCAGTGGTGCCAGTGCACTCTCTGGACTCACCGCATTGCATCCCCAGTGGTGCCAGTGCACTCTCTGGACTCACTGCACTGCATCCCCAGTGGTGCCAGTGCACTCTCTGGAGTCACTGCACTGCATCCTCAGTGGTGCAAGTGCACTCTCTGGATTCACTGCACTGCATCCCCACTGGTGCCAGGGCACTCTCTGGACTCACTGCACTGCATCCCCTGTGGTCCCAGTGCACTCTCTGCCCTCACTGCAGTGCATCCCCAGTGGTGCCAGTGCACTCTCTGCACTCACTGCAGTGCATCCCCAGTGGTGCCAGTGCAATCTCTGGGCTCACCGGGGTGCATCCCCAGTGGTGCCAGTGCACTCTCTGGACTCACTGCACTGCATCCCCAGTGGTGCCAGTGCACTCTCTGGACTCACTGCAGTGCATCCCCAGTGGTGCCAGTGCACTCTCTGCACTCACTGCACTGCATCCCCAGTGGTGCCAGTGCACTCTCTGGACTCACTGCACTGCATCCCCAGTGGTGCCAGTGCACTCTCTGGACTCACTGCAGTGCATCCGCAGTGGTGCCAGTGCACTCTCTGGACTCACTGCAGTGCATCCCCAGTAGTGCCAGTGCACTCTCTGGACTCACTGCGCTGCATCCCCAGTGGTGCCAGTGCATTCTCTGGACTCACTGCACTGCATCCCCAGTGGTGCCAGTGCACTCTCTGAGTCACTGCACTGCATTCCCAGTGGTGCCAGTGCACTCTCTGGACTCACTGCAGTGCATCCCAAGTGGTGCCAGTGCACTCTCTGGACTCACTGCACTGCAACCCCAGTGGTGCCAGTGCACTCTCTGGACTCACTGCAGTGCACCCCCACTGGTGCCAGTGCACTCTCTGGACTCACCGCATTGCATCCCCAGTGGTGCCAGTGCACTCTCTGGACTCACTGCACTGCATCCCCAGTGGTGCCAGTGCACTCTCTGGAGTCACTGCACTGCATCCTCAGTCGTGCAAGTGCACTCTCTGGATTCACTGCACTGCATCCCCACTGGTGCCAGGGCACTCTCTGGACTCACTGCACTGCATCCCCTGTGGTCCCAGTGCACTCTCTGCCCTCACTGCAGTGCATCCCCAGTGGTGCCAGTGCACTCTCTGCACTCACTGCAGTGCATCCCCAGTGGTGCCAGTGCACTCTCTGGACTCACTGCACTGCATCCCCAGTGGTGCCAGTGCACTCTCTGGACTCACTGCAGTGCATCCGCAGTGGTGCCAGTGCACTCTCTGGACTCACTGCAGTGCATCCCCAGTAGTGCCAGTGCACTCTCTGGACTCACTGCGCTGCATCCCCAGTGGTGCCAGTGCATTCTCTGGACTCACTGCACTGCATCCCCAGTGGTGCCAGTGCACTCTCTGAGTCACTGCACTGCATTCCCAGTGGTGCCAGTGCACTCTCTGGACTCACTGCAGTGCATCCCAAGTGGTGCCAGTGCACTCTCTGGACTCACTGCACTGCAACCCCAGTGGTGCCAGTGCACTCTCTGGACTCACTGCAGTACACCCCCACTGGTGCCAGTGCACTCTCTGGACTCACCGCACTGCATGCCCAGTGGTGCCAGTGCACTCTCTGGACTCACTGCACTGCATCCCCAAGGTGCCAGTGCACTCTCTAGACTCAACTGCACTGCATCCCCAGTGGTGCCCGTGCACTCTCTGGTCTCACTGCAGTGCATCCACAGTGGTGCCAGTGCACTCTCTGGACTCTCTGCATTGCATCCCCAGTGGTGTCAGTGCACTCTCTGTACTCACTGCAGTGCATCCCCAGTGGTGCCAGTGCACTCTCTGGAGTCACTGCACTGCATCCCCAGTGGTGCCTGTGCAGTCTCTGGACTCACTACAGTTCATCCCCAGTGGAGCCAGTGCACTCTCTGGACTCACTGCACTCCATCCCCACTGGTGCCAGTGCACTCTCTGGACTCACTGCACTCCATCCCCACTGGTGCCAGTCCACTCTCTGGACTCACTGCACTGCATCCCCAGTGGTGCCAGTGCACTCTCTGGACTCACTGCAGTGCATCCCCAGTAGTGCCAGTGCACTCTCTGGACTCACCAGGGTGCATCCCCAGTGGTGCCAGTGTACTCTCTGGAATCACTGCAGTGCATCCCCAGTGGTGCCAGTGCACTCTCTGGAGTCACTGCACTGCATCCCCAGTGGTGCCAGTGCCCTCTCTGGACTCACTGCATTGCATCCCCAGTGGTGCCAGTGCACTCTCTGGACTCACTGCACTGCATCCCCAGTGGTGCCACTGCACTCTCTGGACTCACTGCACTGTATGACCATTGGTGCCAGGGCACTCTCCGGACTCACTGCAGAGCATCCCCAGTGGTGCCAGTACACTCTCTGGACTCACTGCACTGCATCCCCAGTGGTGCCAGTGCACTTTCTGGAGTCACTGCAGTGTATCCCCTGTGGTGCCAGTGCACTCTGTGGACTCACTGCACTGCATCCCATTGGTGCCAGTGCACTCTCTGGACTCACAGCATTGCATCCCCAGTGGTGCCAGTGCGCTCTCTAGACTCACTGCAGTGCATCCCCAGTGGTGCCAGTGCACTCTCTGGACTCACTGCACTGCATCCCCAGTGGTGCCAGTACACTCTCTGTACTCACTGCAGTGCATTCCCAGTTGTGTCAGTGCACTCTCTGGACTCACTGCAGTGAATCCCCGGTCGTGCCAGTGCACTCTCTGGACTCACTGCACTGCATCTCCAGTGGTGCCAGTTCACTCTCTGGACTCACTGAACTGCATCCCCAGTGGTGCCAGTGCACTCTCTGTAGTCACTGCGCTGCATCCCCAGTGGTGCCAGTGCACTCTCTGGACTCACTGCGCTACATCCTCAGTGGTGCCAGTGCACTCTCTGGACTCACTGCAGTGTATCCCCTGTGGTGCCAGTGCACTCTGTGCTCTCACTGCACTGCATCCCAGTGGTGCCAGTGCACTCTCTGGACTCACTGCAGTGCAGCCCCTTAGGTGCCAGTGCACTCTCTGGACTCACTGCAGTGAATCCCCGGTTGTGCCAGTTCACTCTCTGGACTCACTGAACTGAATCCCCAGTGGTGCCAGTGCACTCTCTGGACTCACTGCATTGCATCCCCAGTGGTGCCAATGCACTCTCTGGACTCACTGCACTGCATCCCCATTGGTGCCAGTGCACTCTCTGGACTCACTGCACTGCATCACCATTGGTGCCAGGGCACTCTCCGGACTCACTGCAGTGCATCCGCAGTGGTGCCAGTGCACTCTTTCGAGTCACTGCAGTGCATCCCCAGTAGTGCCAGTGCACTCTCTGGACTCACTTCAGTGCATCCCCAGTGGTGCCAGTGCACTCTCTGCACTCACTGCAGTGCATCCCCAGTGGTGCCAGTGCACTCTCTGGACTCACTACAGTGCATCCCCAGTGGTGCCAGTGCACTCTCTGCCCTCACTACAGTGCATCCCCAGTGGTGCCAGTGCACTCTCTGCACTCACTGCAGTGCATCCCCAGTGGTGCCAGTGCACTCTCTGCACTCACTGAACTGCATCTCCGGTGTTCCCAGAGCACTCTCTGGACTCACCGAGGTGCATCCCCAGTGGTGCCAGTGCACTCTCTGGACTCACTGCAGTGCAGCCCCTGAGGTGCCAGTGTACTCTCTGGACTCACTGCACTGCATCCCCAGTGGTGACAGTGCACTCTCTGGAATCACTGCACTGCATCCCCTGTGGTGCCATTGCACTCTCTGGACTCACTGCACCGCATCCCCAGTGGTGCCTGTGCACTCTCTTGAGTCACTGCACTGCATCCCCAGTAGAGCCAGTGCACTCTCTCGACTCACTGCACTGCAACTCCAGTGGTGCCAGTGCACTCTCTGGACTCACTGCACTGCATCCCCAGTGGTGCCAGTGCACTCTCTGGAGTCACTGCGCTGCATCCCCAGTGGTGCCAGTGCCCTCTGTGGACTCACTGCACTACATCCCCAGTGGGGCCAGTGCACTCTCTGGACTCACTGCAGTGCATCCCCAGTGGTGCGAGTGCACTCTCTGGACTCACCGGGGTGCATCCCCAGTGGTGCCAGTGCACTCTCTGGACTCACCGGGGTGCATCCCTAGTGGTGCCAGTGCACTCTCTGGACTCTCTGCAGTGCATCCCCAGTGGTGCCAGTGCACTCTGTGGACTCACTGCACTGCATCCCCAGTGTTGCCAGTGCACTCTCTGGAGTCACTGCAGTGCATCCCGAGTGGTGCCAGTGCACTCTCTGGATTCACTGCACTGCATCCCCAGTCGTGCCAGTGCACTCTCTGGACTCACTGCAGTGCATACCCAGTGGTGCCAGTGCACTCTCTGGACTCACTGCAGTGCATCCCATTGGTGCCAGTGCACTCTCTGGACTCACTGCAGTGCATCCCCAGTGGTGCCAGTGCACTCTCTGGACTCACTGCACTGCATCCCCAGTGGTGCCACTGCACTCTCTGGACTCACTGCAGTGCATCCCCAGTGGTGCCAGTGCACTCTCTGGACTCACTGCAGTGCTTCCGCACTGGTGCCAGTGCACTCTCTGCACTCACTGCACTGCATCCCCAGTGTTCCAGTGCACTCTCTGGACTACCTGCACTGCATCCCCAGTGGTGCCAGTGCACTCTCTGGACTCACTGCAGTGCATCCCCAGTGCTGACAGTGCACTCTCTGGACTCACTGCACTGCATCCCCAGTGGTGCCAGTGCACTCTCTGGACTCACTGCACTGCTCCCCAGTGGTGCCTTTGCACTCTCAGGACTCACTGCACTGCATCCCCAGTGGTGCCAGTGCAATTACTGGACTCACTGTAGTGTAGCTCAGTGGTGCCAGAGCACTCTCTGGACTCACTGCACTGCATCACCAGTGGTGCCAGTGCACTCTCTGGACTCACTGCACTGCATCCCCAGTGGTGCCAGTGCACTGTCTGGACTCACTGCAGTGTATCGCCATTGGAGCCGGTGCACTCTCTGGACTCACTAAACTGCATCCCCAGTGGTGCCAGAGAACTCTCTGGACTCACTGCAGTGCATCCCCAGTGGTGCCAGTGCACTGTCTGGACTCACTGCATCCCCAGTGGTGCCAGGGCACTCTCTGGACTCACAGCACTGCATCCCCATTGGTGGCAGTGCACTCTCTGGACTCACTGCACTAATACCCCAGTGGTGCCAGTGCAGTCTCTGGACTCACTGCACTTCATCCCCAGTGGTGCCAGTGCACTCTCTGGACTCACTGCACTGCATCCCCAGTGGTGCCAGTGCACTCTCTGGACTCACTGCAGCGCATCCCCAGTGGTGCCAGTGCACTCTCTGGACTCACTGCAGCGCATCCCCAGTGGTGCCAGTACACTCTCTGGACTCACTGCAGTGCATCCCCAGTGGTGCCAGTGCACTCTCTGGACTCACTGCCGTGCATCCCCAGTGGTGCCAGTGCACTTTCTGGAGTCACTGCAGTGCATCCCCTGTTGTGCCAGTGCACTCTCTGACCTCACTGCACTGCATCCCCAGAAGTGCCAGTGCACTCTCTGGACTCACTGCACTGCATCCCAGTGGTTCCATTGCACTCTCTGGACTCACTGCATTGCATCCCCAGTGGTGTCAGTGCACTCTCTGGACTCAGTGCAGTGCATCCCCAGTGGTGCCAGTGCACTCTCTGGACTCACTGCACTGCTACCCCACTGGTGCCAGTGCACTCTCTGGACTCACTGCACTGCATCCCCAGTGGTGCCACTGCACTCTCTGGACTCACTGCAGTGCATCCCCAGTGGTGCCAGTGCACTCTCTGGACTCACTGCAGTGCTTCTGCACTGGTGCCAGTGCACTCTCTGCACTCACTGCACTGCATCCCCAGTGGTGCCAGTGCACTCTCTGGACTACCTGCACTGCATCCCCAGTGGTGCCAGTGCACTCTCTGGACTCACTGCAGTGCAGCCCCAGTGGTGCCAGTGCACTCTCTGGACTCACTGCACTGCATCCCCAGTGGTGCCAGTGCACTCTCTGGACTCACTGCACTGCATCCCCAGTGGTGCCTTTGCACTCTGAGGACTCACTGCACTGCATCCCCAGTGGTGCCAGTGCAATTACTGGACTCACTGTAGTGTAGCTCAGTGGTGCCAGAGCACTCTCTGGACTCACTGCACTGCATCCCCAGTGGTGCCAGTGCACTCTCTGGACTCACTGCACTGCATCCCCAGTGGTGCCAGTGCACTGTCTGGACTCACTGCAGTGTATCGCCATTGGAGCCGGTGCTCTCTCTGGACTCACTGCAGTGCATCCCCAGTGGTGCCAGAGAACTCTCTGGACTCACTGCAGTGCATCCCCAGTGGTGCCAGTGCACTCTCTGGACTCACTGCATCCCCAGTGGTGCCAGGGCACTCTCTGGACTCACAGCACTGCATCCCCATTGGTGCCAGTGCACTCTCTGAACTCACTGCACTAATACCCCAGTGGTGCCAGTGCAGTCTCTGGACTCACTGCACTGCATCCCCAGTGGTGCCAGTGCACTCTCTGGACTCACCGGGGTGCATCCCCAGTGGTGCCAGTGCACTCTCTGGAGTCACTGCACTGCATCCCCAGTGGTGTCAGTGCACTCTCTGGACTCACTGCAGTGCATCCCCAGTGGTGCCAGTGCACTCTCTGGACTCACTGCACTGCATCCCCAGTGGTGCCAGTGTACTCTCTGGACTCACTGCACTGCATCACCAGTGGTGCCAGTACACTCCCTGGACTCACTGCACTGCATCCCCAGTGGTGCCAGTGCACTTTCTGGAGTCACTGCAGTGCATCCACAGTGGTGCCAGCGCACTCTCTGGAGTCACTGCGCTGCGTCCCCAGTGGTGACAGTTAACTCTCTGGACTCACTGTGCTGCATCCCTAGTGGTGCCAGTGCACTCTCTGGACTCACTGCAGTGCATCCCAAGTGGTGCCAGTGCACTCTCTGGACTCACTGCATCCCCAGTGGTGCCAGGGCACTCTCTGGACAAACAGCACTGCATCCCCATTGGTGCCAGTGCACTCTCTGGCGTCACTGCACTAATACCCCAGTGGTGCCAGTGCAGTCTCTGGACTCACTGCACTGCATCCCCAGTGGTGCCAGTGCACTCTCTGGACTCACCGGGGTGCATCCCCTGTGGTGCCAGTGCACTCTCTGGAGTCACTGCACTGCATCCCCAGTGGTGTCAGTGCACTCTCTGGACTCAGTGCAGTGCATCCCCAGTGGTGCCAGTGCATTCTCTGGATTCACTGCAGTGCATCCCCAGTGGTGCCAGTGTACTCTCTGGACTCACTGCACTGCATCACCAGTGGTGCCAGTACACTCTCTGGACTCACTGCACTGCATCCCCAGTGGTGCCAGTGCACTTTCTGGAGTCACTGCAGTGCATCCACAGTGGTGCCAGCGCACTCTCTGGAGTCACTGCGCTGCGTCCCCAGTGGTGACAGTTCACTCTCTGGACTCACTGTGCTGCATCCCTAGTGGTGCCAGTGCACTCTCTGGACTCACTGCAGTGCAGCCCCTGAGGTGCCAGTGTACTCTCTGGACTCACTGCACTGCATCCCCAGTGGTGACAGTGCACTCTCTGGAATCACTGCACTGCATCCCCTGTGGTGCCATTGCACTCTCTGGACTCACTGCACCGCATCCCCAGTGGTGCCTGTGCACTCTCTTGAGTCACTGCACTGCATCCCCAGTAGAGCCAGTGCACTCTCTCGACTCACTGCACTGCAACTCCAGTGGTGCCAGTGCACTCTCTGGACTCACTGCACTGCATCCCCAGTGGTGCCAGTGCACTCTCTGGAGTCACTGCGCTGCATCCCCAGTGGTGCCAGTGCCCTCTGTGGACTCACTGCACTACATCCCCAGTGGGGCCAGTGCACTCTCTGGACTCACTGCAGTGCATCCCCAGTGGTGCGAGTGCACTCTCTGGACTCACCGGGGTGCATCCCCAGTGGTGCCAGTGCACTCTCTGGACTCACCGGGGTGCATCCCTAGTGGTGCCAGTGCACTCTCTGGACTCTCTGCAGTGCATCCCCAGTGGTGCCAGTGCACTCTGTGGACTCACTGCACTGCATCCCCAGTGTTGCCAGTGCACTCTCTGGAGTCACTGCAGTGCAT
This sequence comes from Anser brachyrhynchus, assembly GCF_964034855.1. Classification (NCBI taxonomy): domain Eukaryota; kingdom Metazoa; phylum Chordata; class Aves; order Anseriformes; family Anatidae; genus Anser; species Anser brachyrhynchus. The sequence goes on from NW_027664004.1 coordinate 111,554, forward strand.
CCCGAGTGTTGCCAGTGCACTCTCTGGATTCACTGCACTGCATCCCCAGTCGTGCCAGTGCACTCTCTGGACTCACTGCAGTGCATACCCAGTGGTGCCAGTGCACTCTCTGGACTCACTGCAGTGCATCCCATTGGTGCCAGTGCACTCTCTGGACTCACTGCAGTGCATCCCCAGTGGTGCCAGTGCACTCTCTGGACTCACTGCACTGCATCCCCAGTGGTGCCACTGCACTCTCTGGACTCACTGCAGTGCATCCCCAGTGGTGCCAGTGCACTCTCTGGACTCACTGCAGTGCTTCCGCACTGGTGCCAGTGCACTCTCTGCACTCACTGCACTGCATCCCCAGTGTTCCAGTGCACTCTCTGGACTACCTGCACTGCATCCCCAGTGGTGCCAGTGCACTCTCTGGACTCACTGCAGTGCATCCCCAGTGCTGACAGTGCACTCTCTGGACTCACTGCACTGCATCCCCAGTGGTGCCAGTGCACTCTCTGGACTCACTGCACTGCTCCCCAGTGGTGCCTTTGCACTCTCAGGACTCACTGCACTGCATCCCCAGTGGTGCCAGTGCAATTACTGGACTCACTGTAGTGTAGCTCAGTGGTGCCAGAGCACTCTCTGGACTCACTGCACTGCATCACCAGTGGTGCCAGTGCACTCTCTGGACTCACTGCACTGCATCCCCAGTGGTGCCAGTGCACTGTCTGGACTCACTGCAGTGTATCGCCATTGGAGCCGGTGCACTCTCTGGACTCACTAAACTGCATCCCCAGTGGTGCCAGAGAACTCTCTGGACTCACTGCAGTGCATCCCCAGTGGTGCCAGTGCACTGTCTGGACTCACTGCATCCCCAGTGGTGCCAGGGCACTCTCTGGACTCACAGCACTGCATCCCCATTGGTGGCAGTGCACTCTCTGGACTCACTGCACTAATACCCCAGTGGTGCCAGTGCAGTCTCTGGACTCACTGCACTTCATCCCCAGTGGTGCCAGTGCACTCTCTGGACTCACTGCACTGCATCCCCAGTGGTGCCAGTGCACTCTCTGGACTCACTGCAGCGCATCCCCAGTGGTGCCAGTGCACTCTCTGGACTCACTGCAGCGCATCCCCAGTGGTGCCAGTACACTCTCTGGACTCACTGCAGTGCATCCCCAGTGGTGCCAGTGCACTCTCTGGACTCACTGCCGTGCATCCCCAGTGGTGCCAGTGCACTTTCTGGAGTCACTGCAGTGCATCCCCTGTTGTGCCAGTGCACTCTCTGACCTCACTGCACTGCATCCCCAGAAGTGCCAGTGCACTCTCTGGACTCACTGCACTGCATCCCAGTGGTTCCATTGCACTCTCTGGACTCACTGCATTGCATCCCCAGTGGTGTCAGTGCACTCTCTGGACTCAGTGCAGTGCATCCCCAGTGGTGCCAGTGCACTCTCTGGACTCACTGCACTGCTACCCCACTGGTGCCAGTGCACTCTCTGGACTCACTGCACTGCATCCCCAGTGGTGCCACTGCACTCTCTGGACTCACTGCAGTGCATCCCCAGTGGTGCCAGTGCACTCTCTGGACTCACTGCAGTGCTTCTGCACTGGTGCCAGTGCACTCTCTGCACTCACTGCACTGCATCCCCAGTGGTGCCAGTGCACTCTCTGGACTACCTGCACTGCATCCCCAGTGGTGCCAGTGCACTCTCTGGACTCACTGCAGTGCAGCCCCAGTGGTGCCAGTGCACTCTCTGGACTCACTGCACTGCATCCCCAGTGGTGCCAGTGCACTCTCTGGACTCACTGCACTGCATCCCCAGTGGTGCCTTTGCACTCTGAGGACTCACTGCACTGCATCCCCAGTGGTGCCAGTGCAATTACTGGACTCACTGTAGTGTAGCTCAGTGGTGCCAGAGCACTCTCTGGACTCACTGCACTGCATCCCCAGTGGTGCCAGTGCACTCTCTGGACTCACTGCACTGCATCCCCAGTGGTGCCAGTGCACTGTCTGGACTCACTGCAGTGTATCGCCATTGGAGCCGGTGCTCTCTCTGGACTCACTGCAGTGCATCCCCAGTGGTGCCAGAGAACTCTCTGGACTCACTGCAGTGCATCCCCAGTGGTGCCAGTGCACTCTCTGGACTCACTGCATCCCCAGTGGTGCCAGGGCACTCTCTGGACTCACAGCACTGCATCCCCATTGGTGCCAGTGCACTCTCTGAACTCACTGCACTGCATCCCCAGTGGTGCCAGTGCACTCTCTGGACTCACCGGGGTGCATCCCCAGTGGTGCCAGTGCACTCTCTGGAGTCACTGCACTGCATCCCCAGTGGTGTCAGTGCACTCTCTGGACTCACTGCAGTGCATCCCCAGTGGTGCCAGTGCACTCTCTGGACTCACTGCACTGCATCCCCAGTGGTGCCAGTGTACTCTCTGGACTCACTGCACTGCATCACCAGTGGTGCCAGTACACTCCCTGGACTCACTGCACTGCATCCCCAGTGGTGCCAGTGCACTTTCTGGAGTCACTGCAGTGCATCCACAGTGGTGCCAGCGCACTCTCTGGAGTCACTGCGCTGCGTCCCCAGTGGTGACAGTTCACTCTCTGGACTCACTGTGCTGCATCCCTAGTGGTGCCAGTGCACTCTCTGGACTCACTGCAGTGTATCCCCTGTGGTGCCACTGCACTCTGTGGACTCACTGCACTGCATCCCATTGGTGTCAGTGCACTCTCTGTAGTCACTGCGCTGCATCCCCAGTGGTGCCAGTGCACTCTCTGGACTCACTGTGCTGCATCCTCAGTGGTGCCAGTGCACTCTCTGGACTCACTGCAGTGCAGCCCCTTAGGTGCCAGTGCACTCTCTGGACTCACTGCAGTGAATCCCCGGTTGTGCCAGTTCACTCTCTGGACTCACTGAACTGAATCCCCAGTGGTGCCAGTGCACTCTCTGGACTCACTGTGCTGCATCCCTAGTGGTGCCAGTGCACTCTCTGGACTCACTGCACTGCATCCCCAGTGGTGCCAGTGCACTCTCTGAGCTCACTGCACTGCATCCACAGTAGTGCCAGTGCACTCTCTGGACTCACTGCACTGCATCCCCATTGGTGCAAGTGCACTCTCTGGACTCACAGCAGTGCATCCCCAATGGTGCCAGTGCAATTACTGGACTCACAGCAGTGCAGATCAGTGGTGCCAGAGCACTCTCTGGACTCACTGCACTGCATCCCCAGTGGTGCCAGTGCACTCTGTGGATTCACTGCACTCCATCCCCAGTGGTGCCACTGCACTCTCTGGACTCACTGCACTGTATCCCCATTGGAGCCGGTGCACTCTCTGGACTCACTAAACTGCATCCCCAGTGGTGCCAGAGAACTCTCTGGACTCACTGCACTGCATCCCCAGTGGTGCCAGTGCACTCTCTGGACTCACCCGGGTGCATCCCCAGTGGTGCCAGTGCACTCTCTGCACTCACTGCAGTGCATCCCCTGTGGTGCCAGTACACTCTCTGGACTCACTGCAGTGCATCACCTGTGGTGCCAGTGCACGCTCTGGACTCACTGCACTGCATTCCCACTGGTGCCAGTGCACTCTCTGGACTCACTGCACTGCATCCCCAGTGGTGCCAGTGCACTCTCTGGACTCACTGCAGTGCATCCCCAGTGGTGCCAGTGCACTCTCTGGACTCACTGCACTGCATCACTATTGGTGCCAGGGCACTCTCCGGACTCACTGCAGTGCATCCGCAGTGGTGCCAGTGCACTCTTTCGAGTCACTGCACTGCATCCCCATTAGTGCCAGTGCATTCTCTGGACTCACTGCAGTGCATCCCCAGTGGTGCCAGTGTACTCTCTGGACTCACTGCACTGAATCACCAGTGGTACCAGTGCACTCTCTGGACTCACAGCACTGCATCCCCAGTGGAGCCAGTGCACTCTCTGGACTCACTGCAGTGCATCTCCAGTGGTGCCAGTGCACTCTCTGGACTCACTGCAGTGCATCCACAGTGGTGCCAGTGCACTCTCTGGACTCACTGCAGTGCATCACCAGTGGTGCCAGTGCACTCTCTGGACTCACTGCAGTGCATCCACAGTGGTGCCAGTGCACTCTCTGGACTCACTGCAGTGCATCCCCAGTGGTGCCAGTGCACTCTCTGGACTCACTGCACTGCATCACCAGTGGTGCCAGTGCACTCTCTGGACTCACTGCAGTGCATCCCCAGTGGTGCCAGTGTAGTCTCTGGACTCACTGCAGTGCATCCGCAGTGGTGCCAGTGCACTCTTTCAAGTCACTGCACTGAATCCCCATTAGTGCCAGTGCAGTCTCTGGACTCACTGCAGTGCATCCCCAGTGGTGCCAGTGCACTCTCTGGACTCACTGCAGTGCATCTCCAGTGGTGCCAGTGCACTCTCTGCACTCACTGCACTGCATCCCCAGTGGTGCCAGTGTACTCTCTGGAGTCACTGCACTGCATCCCCAGTGGTGCCAGTGCACTCTCTGGACTCACTGCACTGCATCCCCAGTGGTGCCAGTGCACTTTCTGGAGTCACTGCAGTGCATCCCCTGCTGTGCTAGTGCACTCTCTGCATTCACTGCAGTGCATCCCCAGAAGTGCCAGTGCACTCTCTGGACTCACTGCACTGCATCCCCACTGGTGCCAGTGCACTCTCTGGACTCACTGCATTGCATCCCCAGTGGTGCCAGTGCACTCTCTGGACTCACTGCACTGCATCCCCAGTGGAGCCAGTGCACTCTCTGGACTCAGTGCAGTGCATCTCCAGTGGTGCCAGTGCCCTCTCTGGACTCACTGCACTGCATCCCCAGTGGTGCCATTGCACTCTCTGGACTCACTGCAGTGCATCACCAGTGGTGCCAGTGCACTCTCTGGACTCACTGCACTGCATCCCCAGTGGTGCCAGTGCACTCTCTGGACTCACTGCAGTGCATCCCCAGTGGTGCCAGTGCACTCTGTGGACTCACTGCACTGCATCCCCAGTGGTGCCAGTGCACGCTCTGGACTCACTGCAGTGCATCCCCACTGGTGCCAGTGCACTCTCTGGACTCACTGCAGTGCATCCCCCGTGGTGCCAGTGCACTCTCTGTAGTTACTGTGCTGCGTCCCCAGTGGTGACTGTTCACTCTCTGGACTCAATGTGCTGCATCCCCAGTGGTGCCAGTGCACTCTCTGGACTCACTGCAGTGTACCCCCTGTGGTGCCAGTGCACTCTGTGGACTCACTGCACTGCATCCCAGTGGTGCCAGTGCACTCTCTGGACTCACTTCACTGCATCCCCAGTGGTGCCAGTGCACTCTCTGGACTCAGTGCACTGCATCCCCAGTGGTGTCAGTGCACTCTCTGGACTCACTGCAGTGCAGCCCCTGAGGTGCCAGTGCACTCTCTGTACTCACTGCAGTGCATTCCCAGTGGTGTCAGTGCACTATCTGGACTCACTGCAGTGAATCCCCGGTGGTGCCAGTGCACTCTCTGGACTCACTGCACTGCATCCCAAGTGGTGCCAGTGCAATCTCTGGACTCACTACACTGCATCCCCAGTGGTGCCAGTGCACTCTCTGGACTCACTGCGCTGCGTCACCAGTGGTGACAGTTCACTCTCTGGACTTACTGTGCTGCATCCCCAGTGGTGCCAGTGCACTCTCTGGACACAGTGCAGGGTATCCCCAGTGGTGACAGTTCACTCTCTGGACTCACTGCAGTGCAACCCCAGTGGTTCCAGACTACTCTCTGGACTCACTGCACTGTAACCCCTGTGGTGCCATTGCAATCTCGGGACTCACAGCAGTGCAGCTCCAGTTGGTGCCAGTGCACTCTCTGGACTCACTGCACTGCATCCCCAGTGGTGCCAGTGCACTCTCTGGACTCACTGCATTGCATCACCTGTGGTGCCATTGCACTCTCAGGACTCACTGCACTGCATCCCCAGTGGTGCCAGTGCACTCTCTGGACTCACTGCACTGCATCCCCATTGGAGCCAGTGCACTCTCTGGACTCACTGCACTGCATCCCCAGTGGTGCCAGTGCAATCTCTGGTCTCACTGCACTGCATCCCCACTGGTGCCAGTGCACTCTTTGGACTCACTGCAGTGCATCCCCAGTGCTGAGAGTGCACTCTCTGGACTCAGTGCACTGCATACCCAGTGGTGCCAGTGCACTCTCTGGACTCACTGCACTGCATCACCAGTGGTGACAGTTCACTTTCTGGACTCACTGCACTGCATCCCCAGTGGTGCCAGTGCACTCTCTGGACTCACTGCACTGCATCAACAGTGGTGCCAGTGCACTCTCTGGACTCACTGCACTGCATCCCCAGTGGTGCCAGTGCACTCTCTGGACTCACTGCAGTGCATCCCCTGTGGTGCCATTGCACTCTCAGGACTCACTGCACTGCATCCCCAGTGGTGTCAGTGCACTCTCTGGACTCACAGCACTGCATCCCCAGTGGTGCCAGTGTACTCTCTGGACTCACTGCACTGCATCACCATTGGTGCCAGTGCACTCTCTGGACTCACTGCACTGCATCCCCAGTGGTGCCAGTGCACTCTCTGGACTCACAGCACTGCGTCCCCATTGGTGCCAGTGCACTCTCTGGACTCACTGCTCTGCATCCCCATTTGTGCCAGTGCACTCTCTGGACTCACTGCACTGCAGCCCCAGTGGTGCCAGTTCACTCTCTGGACTCACTGCAGAGCATCTCCAGTGGTGCCAGTGCACTTTCTGGACTCACTGCAGTGCATCCCCAGTGGTGCCAGTGCACTCTCTGGACTCACTGCAGTGCATCCCCAGTGGTGCCAGTGCACTCTCTGGACTCACTGCACTGCATCCCCACTCGTGCCAGTGCACTCTCTGGACTCACTGCATTGCATCCCCAGTGGTGCCAGTGCACTCTGTGGACTCACTGCAGTGCATCCCCAGTGGTGCCAGTGCACTCTCTGCACTCACTGCACTGCATCCCCAGTGGTGCCAGTGCACGCTCTGGACCCACTGCACTGCATCCCCACTGGTGCCAGTGCACTCTCTGGACTCACTGAAGTGCATCCCCAGTGGTGCCAGTGCACTCTCTGTAGTCACTGTGCTGCGTCCCCAGTGGTGACAGTTCACTCTCTGGACTCACTGTGCTGCATCCCCAGTGGTGCCAGTGCACTCTCTGGATCCACTGCAGTGCATCTCCAGTGGTGCTAGTGCACTCTCGGGACTCACTGCAGTGCAGCCCCTGAGGTGCCAGTTCACTCTCTGTACTCACTGCAGTGCATTACCAGTGGTGTCAGTGCACTATCTGGACTCACTGCAGTGAATCCCCGGTGGTGCCAGTGCACTCTCTGGACTCACTGCAGTGCATCCCCAGTGGTGCCTGTGAAGTGTCTGGACTCACTGCAGTGCAACCCCAGTGGTGCCAGACTACTCTCTGGACTCACTGCACTGTAACCCCTGTGGTGCCAGTGCAATCTCGGGACTCACAGCAGTGCATCCCCAGTGGTGCGAGTGCACTCTCTGGACTCACCGGGGTGCATCCCCAGTGGTGCCAGTGCACTCTCTGGACTCACCGGGGTGCATCCCTAGTGGTGCCAGTGCACTCTCTGGACTCACTGCAGTGCATCCCCAGTGTTGCCAGTGCACTCTCTGGCGTCACTGCACTAATACCCCAGTGGTGCCAGTGCAGTCTCTGGACTCACTGCACTGCATCCCCAGTGGTGCCAGTGCACTCTCTGGACTCACCGGGGTGCATCCCCAGTGGTGCCAGTGCACTCTCTGGACTCACTGCAGTGCATCCCCTGTGGTGCCAGTACACTCTCTGGACTCACTGTAGTGCATCCCCAGTGGTGCCAGTGTACTCTCTGGACTCACTGCACTGCATCACCAGCGGTGCCAGTGCACTCTCTGGACTCACTGCAGTGCATCCCCAGTGGTGCCAGTGCACTTTCTGGAGTCACTGCAGTGCATCCCCTGTTGTGCCAGTGCACTCTCTGCACTCACTGCACTGCATCCCCAGAAGTGCAAGTGCACTCTCTGGACTCACTGCACTGCATCCCAGTGGTTCCATTGCACTCTCTGGACTCACTGCATTGCATCCCCAGTGGTGTCAGTGCACTCTCTGGACTCAGTGCAGTGCATCCCCAGTGGTGCCAGTGCACTCTCTGGACTCACTGCAGTGCTTCCCCACTGGTGCCAGTGCACTCTCTGGACTCACTGCACTGCATCCCCAGTGGTGCCACTGCACTCTCTGGACTCACTGCAGTGCATCCCCAGTGGTGCCAGTGCACTCTCTGGACTCACTGCAGTGCTTCTGCACTGGTGCCAGTGCACTCTCTGCACTCACTGCACTGCATCCCCAGTGTTCCAGTGCACTCTCTGGACTCACTGCACTGCATCCCCAGTGGTGCCAGTGCACTCTCTGGACTCACTGCAGTGCAGCCCCAGTGGTGCCAGTGCACTCTCAGGACTCACTGCACTGCATCACCAGTGGTGCCAGTGCAATTACTGGACTCACTGTACTGTAGCTCAGTGGTGCCAGAGCACTCTCTGGACTCACTACACTGCATCCCCAGTGGTGCCAGTGCACTCTCTGGACTCACTAAACTGCATCCCCAGTGGTGCCAGAGAACTCTCTGGACTCACTGCAGTGCATCCCCAGTGGTGCCAGTGCACTCTCTGCACTCACTGCATCCCCAGTGGTGCCTGGGCACTCTCTGGACTCACAGCACTGCATCCCCTTTGGTGCCAGTGCACTCTCTGGACTCACTGCACTAATACCCCAGTGGTGCCAGTGCAGTCTCTGGACTCACTGCACTGCATCCCCAGTGGTGCCAGTGCACTCTCTGGACTCACCGGGGTGCATCCCCAGTGGTGCCAGTGCACTCTCTGGAGTCACTGCACTGCATCCCTAGTGGTGTCAGTGCACTCTCTGGACTCAGTGCAGTGCATCCCCAGTGGTTCCAGTGCACTCTCTGGACTCACTGCACTGCATCCCCAGTGGTGCCAGTGTACTCTCTGGACTCACTACACTGCATCACCAGTGGTGCCAGTACACTCTCTGGACTCACTGCAGTGCATTACCAGTGGTGTCAGTGCACTATCTGGACTCACTGCAGTGAATCCCCGGTGGTGCCAGTGCACTCTCTGGACTCACTGCAGTGCATCCCCAGTGGTGCCTGTGAAGTGTCTGGACTCACTGCAGTGCAACCCCAGTGGTGCCAGACTACTCTCTGGACTCACTGCACTGTAACCCCTGTGGTGCCAGTGCAATCTCGGGACTCACAGCAGTGCATCCCCAGTGGTGCGAGTGCACTCTCTGGACTCACCGGGGTGCATCCCCAGTGGTGCCAGTGCACTCTCTGGACTCACCGGGGTGCATCCCTAGTGGTGCCAGTGCACTCTCTGGACTCACTGCAGTGCATCCCCAGTGTTGCCAGTGCACTCTCTGGCGTCACTGCACTAATACCCCAGTGGTGCCAGTGCAGTCTCTGGACTCACTGCACTGCATCCCCAGTGGTGCCAGTGCACTCTCTGGACTCACCGGGGTGCATCCCCAGTGGTGCCAGTGCACTCTCTGGACTCACTGCAGTGCATCCCCTGTGGTGCCAGTACACTCTCTGGACTCACTGTAGTGCATCCCCAGTGGTGCCAGTGTACTCTCTGGACTCACTGCACTGCATCACCAGCGGTGCCAGTGCACTCTCTGGACTCACTGCAGTGCATCCCCAGTGGTGCCAGTGCACTTTCTGGAGTCACTGCAGTGCATCCCCTGTTGTGCCAGTGCACTCTCTGCACTCACTGCACTGCATCCCCAGAAGTGCAAGTGCACTCTCTGGACTCACTGCACTGCATCCCAGTGGTTCCATTGCACTCTCTGGACTCACTGCATTGCATCCCCAGTGGTGTCAGTGCACTCTCTGGACTCAGTGCAGTGCATCCCCAGTGGTGCCAGTGCACTCTCTGGACTCACTGCAGTGCTTCCCCACTGGTGCCAGTGCACTCTCTGGACTCACTGCACTGCATCCCCAGTGGTGCCACTGCACTCTCTGGACTCACTGCAGTGCATCCCCAGTGGTGCCAGTGCACTCTCTGGACTCACTGCAGTGCTTCTGCACTGGTGCCAGTGCACTCTCTGCACTCACTGCACTGCATCCCCAGTGTTCCAGTGCACTCTCTGGACTCACTGCACTGCATCCCCAGTGGTGCCAGTGCACTCTCTGGACTCACTGCAGTGCAGCCCCAGTGGTGCCAGTGCACTCTCAGGACTCACTGCACTGCATCACCAGTGGTGCCAGTGCAATTACTGGACTCACTGTACTGTAGCTCAGTGGTGCCAGAGCACTCTCTGGACTCACTACACTGCATCCCCAGTGGTGCCAGTGCACTCTCTGGACTCACTAAACTGCATCCCCAGTGGTGCCAGAGAACTCTCTGGACTCACTGCAGTGCATCCCCAGTGGTGCCAGTGCACTCTCTGCACTCACTGCATCCCCAGTGGTGCCTGGGCACTCTCTGGACTCACAGCACTGCATCCCCTTTGGTGCCAGTGCACTCTCTGGACTCACTGCACTAATACCCCAGTGGTGCCAGTGCAGTCTCTGGACTCACTGCACTGCATCCCCAGTGGTGCCAGTGCACTCTCTGGACTCACCGGGGTGCATCCCCAGTGGTGCCAGTGCACTCTCTGGAGTCACTGCACTGCATCCCTAGTGGTGTCAGTGCACTCTCTGGACTCAGTGCAGTGCATCCCCAGTGGTTCCAGTGCACTCTCTGGACTCACTGCACTGCATCCCCAGTGGTGCCAGTGTACTCTCTGGACTCACTACACTGCATCACCAGTGGTGCCAGTACACTCTCTGGACTCACTGCACTGCATCCCCAGTGGTGCCAGTGCACTTTCTGGAGTCACTGCAGTGCATCCACAGTGGTGCCAGCGCACTCTCTGGAGTCACTGCGCTGCGTCCCCAGTGGTGACAGTTCACTCTCTGGACTCACTGTGCTGCATCCCTAGTGGTGCCAGTGCACTCTCTGGACTCACTGCAGTGCATCCCCAGTGGTGCCAGTGCACTCTCTGGACTCACTGCATCCCCAGTGGTGCCAGGGCACTCTCTGGACTCACAGCACTGCATCCCCATTGGTGCCAGTGCACTCTCTGGACTCACTGCACTAATACCCCAGTGGTGCCAGTGCAGTCTCTGGACTCACTGCACTGCATCACCAGTGGTGCCAGTGCACTCTCTGGACTCACCGGGGTGCATCCCCAGTGGTGCCAGTGCACTCTCTGGAGTCACTGCACTGCATCCCCAGTGGTGTCAGTGCATTCTCTGGACTCACTGCAGTGCATCCCCAGTGGTGCCAGTGTACTCTCTGGACTCACTGCACTACATCACCAGTGGTGCCAGTACACTCTCTGGACTCACTGCACTGCATCCCCAGTGGTGCCAGTGCACTTTCTGGAGTCACTGCAGTGCATCCACAGTGGTGCCAGCGCACTCTCTGGAGTCACTGCGCTGCGTCCCCAGTGGTGACAGTTCACTCTCTGGACTCACTGTGCTGCATCCCTAGTGGTGCCAGTGCACTCTCTGGACTCACTGCAGTGTATCCCCTGTGGTGCCAGTGCACTCTCTGGACTCACTGCAGTGCATCTCCAGTGGTGCCAGTTCACTCTCTGGACTCACTGAACTGCATCCCCAGTGGTGCCAGTGCACTCTCTGTAGTCACTGCGCTGCATCCCCAGTGGTGCCAGTGCACTCTCTGGACTCACTGCGCTGCATCCTCAGTGGTGCCAGTGCACTCTCTGGACTCACTGCAGTGTATCCCCTGTGGTGCCAGTGCACTCTGTGCTCTCACTGCACTGCATCCCAGTGGTGCCAGTGCACTCTCTGGACTCACTGCAGTGCAGCCCAAGTGGTGCCAGTGCACTCTCTGGACTCACTGCAGTGCAGCCCCTTAGGTGCCAGTGCACTCTCTGGACTCCTTGCAGTGAATCACCGGTGGTGCCAGTGCACTCTCTGGACTCACTGCAGTGAATCCCCGGTTGTGCCAGTTCACTCTCTGGACTCACTGAACTGAATCACCAGTGTTGCCAGTGTACTCTCTGGACTCACTGTACTGCATCCCCAGTGGTGCCTGTGAAGTCTCTGGAGTCACTGCAGTCCATCCCCAGTGGTGCAAGTGCACTCTCTGGACTCACTGCACTGCATCCCCAGTGGTGCCACTGCACTCTCTGGACTCACTGCACTGCATCACCAGTGGTGCCAGTGCACTCTCTGGAGTCAATGCAGTGCATCCCCAGTGGTGCCAGTGCACTTTCTGGAGTCACTGCAGTGCATCCCCTGTTGTGCTAGTGCACTCTCTGCATTCACTGCACTGCATCCCCAGAAGTGCCAGTGCACTCTCTGGACTCACTGCAGTGCATCCCTTGTGGTGCCATTGCACTCTCAGGACTCACTGCAGTGCATCCCCAGTGGTGCCAGTGCACTCTCTGGACTCACTGTGCTGCATCCCTATTGGAGCCAGTGCACTCTCTGGACTCACTGCATTGCATCCCCAGTGGTTCCAGTGCACTGTCTGGACTCACTGCAGTGCATCCCCACTGGTGCCAGTGCACTCTCTGGACTCACTGCAGTGCATCCCCAGTGCTGACAGTGCACTCTCTGGACTCAGTGCACTGCATCCCCAGTGGTGCCAGTGCACTCTCTGGACTCAGTGCAGTGCATCCCCAGTGGTGCCAGTGCACTCTCTGGACTCACTGCAGTGCATACCCAGTGGTGCCAGTGCACTCTCTGGACTCACTGCAGTGCATCCCCAATCGTACCAGTGCACTCTCTGGACTCACTGCACTGCATCCCCAGTGGTACCAGTGCACTCTCTGGACTCACTGCACTGCATCCCCAGTGGTGCCAGTGCACTCTCTGGACTCACTGCACTTCATCCCCATTGGTGCCAGTGCACTCTCTGGACTCACTGCACTGCATCCCCAGTGGTGACAGTGCACTCTCTGGACTTGCCGTGGTGCATCCCCAGTGGTGCCAGTGCACTCTCTGGACTCACTGTACTGCATCCCCAGTGGTGCCTGTGAAGTCTCTGGACTCACTGCAGTGCATCCCCAGTGGTGCCAGTGCAATCTCAGGACTCACAGCAGTGCAGCTCCAGTTGGTGCCAGTGCACTCTCTGGAGTCACTGCACTGCATCCCCAGTGCTGACAGTGCACTCTCTGGACTCACTGCACTGCATCCCCAGTGGTGCCAGTGTACTCTCTGGACTCAGTGGACTGCATCTCCAGTGGTGCCACTGCACTCTCTGGACTCACTGCAGTGCATCCCCAGTGGTGCCAGTGCACTCTCTTTACTCACTGCACTGCATCCCCAGTGTTGCCAGTGCACTCTCTGCACTCACTGCACTGCATCAACAGTGGTGCCAGTGCACTCTCTGGACTCACTGCACTGCATCCCCAGTGGTGCCAGTGCACACTCTGGACTCACTGCACTGCATCCCCAGTGGTGCCAGTGCACTCTCTGGACTCACTGCACTGCATCCCCAGTGGTGCCAGTGCACTCTCTGGACTCACGGCAGTGCATCCCCAGTGGTGCCAGTGCACTCTCTGGACTCACTGCACTGCATCCCCAGTGGTGCCAGTGCACTCTCTGGACTCACTGCACTGCATCCCCAGTGGTGCCAGTGCACTCTCTGGACTTGCCGGGGTGCATCCCCAGTGGAGCCAGTGCAGTCTCTGTGTTAGTGTTGGGGAGAATCGAATGGATGTTTTACTAATGTCTCTTAGGTAATGGGACCTACAGTATAATTAAGCATTGCCAAATGTACTTACATTATCAATTAATCTATGTATACTGGATACTTAGGGAGTACATTGAACAATCAAAAGAATCATTGAAGGGGAACCTTGGGAGGGAACAGGTACAACCTGACCTTGGATAAGGGCCTGGAAATGATGAAATGAGTTGAAGCAGAACCAAGAAGCGGAGGGAGCATGTGTCGAGTAAGAAAGGTGAAAAGTTTAGCGGAGAGGAAGACTCCTTACTTCATCTGCACGACCACCTGGACGACCACCAGAGTGCGCCACGCATGTGCAAAGGGGAGGGGAGCTAATTAGAATGAAAAGCGAGGCTACTGTTGCAACCTGTAATGAATATGTATACCTGACGCAATATTGTATGTATAAATAATGGCTGGGAAGTAACGGGACTTGAAGCCAGATTTGGGCACCTGCCCCGGCTTCCAGCGCTGAATAAAGCACCTTCATATAATCACTTGGTTATTATGTGGTTGCTAGGCTAACATCTGGACTCACTGCAGTGCATCCCCAGTGGTGCCAGTGCACTCTCTGGAGTCACTGCAGTGCATCCCCAGTGGTGCCAGTGCACTCCCTGGACTCACTGCAGTGCATCCCCAGTGGTGCCAGTGCACTCTCTGGACTCACTGCAGTGCATCCCCAGTGGTGCCAGTGCACTCTCTGGACTCACTGCAGTGCATACCCAGTGGTGCCAGTGCACTCTCTGGACTCACTGCAGTGCATCCCCAATCGTACCAGTGCACTCTCTGGACTCACTGCACTGCATCCCCAGTGGTACCAGTGCACTCTCTGGACTCACTGCACTGCATCCCCAGTGGTGCCAGTGCACTCTCTGGACTCACTGCACTTCATCCCCATTGGTGCCAGTGCACTCTCTGGACTCACTGCACTGCATCCCCAGTGGTGACAGTGCACTCTCTGGACTTGCCGTGGTGCATCCCCAGTGGTGCCAGTGCACTCTCTGGAGTCACCGGGGTGCATCCCCAGAGGTGCCAGTGCACTCTCTGGACTCACTGCACTACATCCCCAGTGGTGCCAGTTCACTCTCTGGACTCACTGAACTGAATCCCCAGTGGTGCCAGTGCACTCTCTGGACTCACTGTACTGCATCTCCAGTGGTGCCTGTGAAGTCTCTGGACTCACTGCAGTGCATCCCCAGTGGTGCCAGTGCAATCTCAGGACTCACAGCAGTGCAGCTCCAGTTGGTGCCAGTGCACTCTCTGGACTCACTGCACTGCATCCCCAGTGCTGACAGTGCACTCTCTGGACTCACTGCACTGCATCCCCAGTGGTGCCAGTGTACTCTCTGGACTCAGTGGACTGCATCCCCAGTGGTGCCACTGCACTCTCTGGACTCACGGCAGTGCATCCCCACTGGTGCCAGTGCACTCTCTGGAGTCACTGCACTGCATACCCAGAAGTGCCAGTGCACTCTCTGGAGTCACTGCACTGCATCCCCAGTGGTGCCAGTGCACTCTGTGGACTCACTGCAGTGCAGCCCCTGAGGTGCCAGTGTACTCTCTGGACTCACTGCACTGCATCCCCAGTGGTGACAGTGCACTCTCTGGAATCACTGCAGTGCATCCCCTGTGGTGCCATTGCACTCTCTGGACTCACTGCACCGCATCCCCAGTGGTGCCTGTGCACTCTCTTGAGTCACTGCACTGCATCCCCAGTAGAGCCAGTGCACTCTCTCGACTCACTGCACTGCAACTCCAGTGGTGCCAGTGCACTCTCTGGACTCACTGCACTGCATCCCCAGTGGTGCCAGTGCACTCTCTGGAGTCACTGCGCTGCATCCCCAGTGGTGCCAGTGCCCTCTGTGGACTCACTGCACTACATCCCCAGTGGGGCCAGTGCACTCTCTGGACTCACTGCAGTGCATCCCCAGTGGTGCGAGTGCACTCTCTGGACTCACCGGGGTGCATCCCCAGTGGTGCCAGTGCACTCTCTGGACTCACCGGGGTGCATCCCTAGTGGTGCCAGTGCACTCTCTGGACTCACTGCAGTGCATCCCCAGTGGTGCCAGTGCACTCTCTGGACTCACTGCACTGCATCCCCAGTGTTGCCAGTGCACTCTCTGGAGTCACTGCACTAATACCCCAGTGGTGCCAGTGCAGTCTCTGGACTCACTGCACTGCATCCCCAGTGGTGCCAGTGCACTCTCTGGACTCACCGGGGTGCATCCCCAGTGGTGCCAGTGCACTCTCTGGACTCACTGCAGTGCATCCCCAGTGGTGCCAGTACACTCTCTGGACTCACTGCAGTGCATCCCCAGTGGTGCCAGTGTACTCTCTGGACTCACTGCACTGCATCACCAGCGGTGCCAGTGCACTCTCTGGACTCACTGCAGTGCATCCCCAGTGGTGCCAGTGCACTTTCTGGAGTCACTGCAGTGCATCCCCTGTTGTGCCAGTGCACTCTCTGGACTCACTGCACTGCATCCCAGTGGTTCCATTGCACTCTCTGGACTCACTGCATTGCATCCCCAGTGGTGTCAGTGCACTCTCTGGACTCAGTGCAGTGCATCCCCAGTGGTGCCAGTGCACTCTCTGGACTCACTGCAGTGCTTCCCCAGTGGTGCCAGTGCACTCTCTGGACTCACTGCAGTGCATCCCCAGTGGTGCCACTGCACTCTCTGGACTCACTGCAGTGCATCCCCAGTGGTGCCAGTGCACTCTCTGGACTCACTGCAGTGCTTCTGCACTGGTGCCAGTGCACTCTCTGCACTCACTGCACTGCATCCCCAGTGTTCCAGTGCACTCTCTGGACTACCTGCACTGCATCCCCAGTGGTGCCAGTGCACTCTCTGGACTCACTGCAGTGCAGCCCCAGTGGTGCCAGTGCACTCTCTGGACTCACTGCACTGCATCCCCAGTGGTGCCAGTGCACTCTCTGGACTCACTGCACTACATCCCCAGTGGTGCCTTTGCACTCTCAGGACTCACTGCACTGCATCACCAGTGGTGCCAGTGCAATTACTGGACTCACTGTAGTGTAGCTCAGTGGTGCCAGAGCACTCTCTGGACTCACTGCACTGCATCCCCAGTGGTGCCAGTGCACTCTCTGGACTCACTAAACTGCATCCCCAGTGGTGCCAGAGAACTCTCTGGACTCACTGCAGAGCATCCCCAGTGGTGCCAGTGCACTCTCTGGACTCACTGCATCCCCAGTGGTGCCAGGGCACTCTCTGGACTCACAGCACTGCATCCCCTTTGGTGCCAGTGCACTCTCTGGACTCACTGCACTAATACCCCAGTGGTGCCAGTGCACTCTCTGGACTCACTGCACTGCATCCCCAGTGGTGCCAGTGCACTCTCTGGACTCACCGGGGTGCATCCCCAGTGGTGCCAGTGCACTCTCTGGAGTCACTGCACTGCATCCCTAGTGGTGTCAGTGTACTCTCTGGACTCAGTGCAGTGCATCCCCAGTGGTGCCAGTGTACTCTCTGGACTCACTGCACTGCATCACCAGTGGTGCCAGTACACTCTCTGGACTCACTGCACTGCATCCCCAGTGGTGCCAGTGCACTTTCTGGAGTCACTGCAGTGCATCCACAGTGGTGCCAGCGCACTCTCTGGAGTCACTGCGCTGCGTCCCCAGTGGTGACAGTTCACTCTCTGGACTCACTGTGCTGCATCCCTAGTGGTGCCAGTGCACTCTCTGGACTCACTGCAGTGCATCCCCAGTGGTGCCAGTGCACTCTCTGGACTCACTGCATCCCCAGTGGTGCCAGGGCACTCTCTGGACTCACAGTACTGCATCCCCATTGGTGCCAGTGCACTCTCTGGACTCACTGCACTAATACCCCAGTGGTGCCAGTGCAGTCTCTGGACTCACTGCACTGCATCACCAGTGGTGCCAGTGCACTATCTGGACTCACCGGGGTGCATCCCCAGTGGTGCCAGTGCACTCTCTGGAGTCACTGCACTGCATCCCCAGTGGTGTCAGTGCACTCTCTGGACTCAGTGCAGTGCATCCCCAGTGGTGCCAGTGCATTCTCTGGACTCACTGCAGTGCATCCCCAGTGGTGCCAGTGTACTCTCTGGACTCACAGCACTGCATCACCAGTGGTGCCAGTACACTCTCTGGACTCACTGCACTGCATCCCCAGTGGTGCCAGTGCACTTTCTGGAGTCACTGCAGTGCATCCACAGTGGTGCCAGCGCACTCTCTGGAGTCACTGCGCTGCGTCCCCAGTGGTGACAGTTCACTCTCTGGACTCACTGTGCAGCATCCCTAGTGGTGCCAGTGCACTCTCTGGACTCACTGCAGTGTATCCTCTGTGGTGCCAGTGCACTCTCTGGACTCACTGCAGTGCATCCCCAGTGGTGCCAGTGCACTCTCTGGACTCACTGCACTGCATCCCCAGTGGTGCCAGTGCACTCTCTGAGCTCACTGCACTGCATCCCCAGTGGTGCCAGTGCACTCTCTGGACTCACTGCACTGCATCACCAGTGGTGCCAGTGCACTCTCTGGACTCACTGCACTGCATCCCCAGTGGTGCCAGTGCACTCTCTGGACTCACTGCACTGCATCACCAGTGGTGCCAGTGTAGTCTCTGGACTCACAGCAGTGCAGATCAGTGGTGCCAGAGCACTCTCTGGACTCACTGCACTGCATCCCCAGTGGTGCCACTGCACTCTCTGGACTCACTGCAGTGTATCCCCATTGGAGCCGGTGCAGTCTCTGGATTCACTAAACTGCATCCCCAGTGGTGCCAGAGAACTCTCTGGACTCACTGCAGTGCATCCCCAGTGGTGCCAGTGCACTCTATGGACTCACCGGGGTGCATCCCCAGTGGTGCCAGTGCACTCTCTGGACTCACTGCAGTGCATCCCCAAAGTGCCAGTACACTCTCTGGACTCACTGCAGTGCATCCCCAGTGGTGCCAGTGCACTCTCTGGACTCACCCGGGTGCATCCCCAGTGGTGCCAGTGCACTCTCTGGACTCACTGCACTGCATCCCCAGTGGTTCCATTGCACTCTCTGGACTCACTGCATTGCATCCCCAGTGGTGCCTGTGAACTCTCTGGACTCAGTGCAGTGCATCCCCAGTGGAGCCAGTGCACTCTCTGGACTCACTGCAGTGCATCTCCAGTGGTGCCAGTGCACTCTCTGGACTCACTGCAGTGCATCCGCAGTGGTGCCAGTGCACTCTCTGGACTCCTTGCAGTGAATCACCGGTGGTGCCAGTGCACTCTCTGGACTCACTGCAGTGAATCCCCGGTTGTTCCAGTTCACTCTCTGGACTCACTGAACTGAATCCCCAGTGTTGCCAGTGCACTCTCTGGACTCACTGTACTGCATCCCCAGTGGTGCCTGTGAAGTCTCTGGAGTCACTGCAGTCCATCCCCAGTGGTGCAAGTGCACTCTCTGGACTCACTGCACTGCATCCCCAGTGGTGCCACTGCACTCTCTGGACTCACTGCACTGCATCACCAGTGGTGCCAGTGCACTCTCTGGAGTCAATGCAGTGCATCCCCAGTGGTGCCAGTGCACTTTCTGGAGTCACTGCAGTGCATCCCCTGTTGTGCTAGTGCACTCTCTGCATTCACTGCACTGCATCCCCAGAAGTGCCAGTGCACTCTCTGGACTCACTGCAGTGCATCCCCAGTGGTGCCAGTGCACTCTCTGGACTCACTGCACTGCATCCCCAGTGGTGCCAGTGCACTCTCTGGACTAACTGCAGTTCATCCCCAGTGGTGCCAGTGCACTCTCTGGACTCACTGCAGTGCATCCCCAGTGGTGCCAGTGCACTTTCTGGAGTCACTGCAGTGCATCCCCTGTTGTGCTAGTGCACTCTCTGCATTCACTGCACTGCATCCCCTCTGGTGCCAGTGCACTCTCTGGACTCACTGCAGTGCATCCCTTGTGGTGCCATTGCACTCTCAGGACTCACTGCACTGCATCCCCAGTGGTGCCAGTGCACTCTCTGGACTCACTGTGCTGCATCCCTATTGGAGCCAGTGCACTCTCTGGACTCACTGAACTGCATCCCCAGTGGTGCCAGTGCACTGTCTGGACTCACTGCAGTGCATCCCCACTGGTGCCAGTGCACTCTCTGGACTCACTGCAGTGCATCCCCAGTGCTGACAGTGCACTCTCTGGACTCACTGCACTGCATCCCCAGTGGTGCCAGTGCACTCTCTGGACTCAGTGCAGTGCATCCCCAGTGGTGCCAGTGCACTCTCTGGACTCACTGCACTGCATCCCCAGTGGTGCCAGTGCACTCTCTGAGCTCACTGCACTGCATCCCCAGTGGTGCCAGTGCACTCTCTGGACTCACTGCACTGCATCACCAGTGGTGCCAGTGCACTCTCTGGACTCACTGCGCTGCATCCCCACTGCTGCCAGTGCACTCTCTGGACTCACTGCACTGCATCCCCAGTGGTGCCAGTGTAGTCTCTGGACTCACAGCAGTGCAGATCAGTGGTGCCAGAGCACTCTCTGGACTCACTGCACTGCATCCCCAGTGGTGCCACTGCACTCTCTGGACTCACTGCAGTGTATCCCCATTGGAGCCGGTGCAGTCTCTGGATTCACTAACCTGCATCCCCAGTGGTGCCAGAGAACTCTCTGGACTCACTGCAGTGCATCCCCAGTGGTGCCAGTGCACTCTATGGACTCACCGGGGTGCATCCCCAGTGGTGCCAGTGCACTCTCTGGACTCACTGCAGTGCATCCCCAAAGTGCCAGTACACTCTCTGGACTCACTGCAGTGCATCCCCAGTGGTGCCAGTGCACTCTCTGGACTCACCCGGGTGCATCCCCAGTGGTGCCAGTGCACTCTCTGGACTCACTGCACTGCATCCCCAGTGGTTCCATTGCACTCTCTGGACTCACTGCATTGCATCCCCAGTGGTGCCTGTGAACTCTCTGGACTCAGTGCAGTGCATCCCCAGTGGAGCCAGTGCACTCTCTGGACTCACTGCAGTGCATCTCCAGTGGTGCCAGTGCACTCTCTGGACTCACTGCAGTGCATCCGCAGTGGTGCCAGTGCACTCTCTGGACTCACTGCAGTGCATCCCCAGTGGTGCCAGTGCACTCTCTGGACTCACTGCACTGCATCCCCAGCGGTGCCAGTGCACGCCCTGGACCCACTGCAGTGCATCCCCACTGGTGCCAGTGCACTCTCTGGACTCACTGCAGTGCATCCCCAGTGGTGGCAGTGCACTCTCTGGAGTCACTGCGCTGCGTCCCCAGTGGTGACAGTTCACTCTCTGGACTCATTGTGCTGCATCCCTAGTGGTGCCAGTGCACTCTCTGGACTCACTGCACTGCATCCCCAGTGGTGCCAGTGCACTCTCTGAGCTCACTGCACTGCATCCCCAGTAGTGCCAGTGCACTCTCTGGACTCACTGCACTGCATCCCCATTGGTGCCAGTGCACTCTCTGGACTCACAGCAGTGCATCCCCAGTGGTGCCAGTGCAATTACTGGACTCACAGCAGTGCAGATCAGTGGTGCCAGAGCACTCTCTGGACTCACTGCACTGCATCCCCAGTGGTGCCAGTGCACTCTGTGGATTCACTGCACTCCATCCCCAGTGGTGCTACTGCACTCTCTGGACTCACTGCAGTGTATCCCCATTGGAGCCGGTGCACTCTCTGGACTCACTAAACTGCATCCCCAGTGGTGCCAGAGAACTCTCTGGACTCACTGCACTGCATCCCCAGTGGTGCCAGTGCACTCTCTGGACTCACCCGGGTGCATCCCCAGTGGTGCCAGTGCACTCTCTGGACTCACTGCAGTGCATCCCCAGTGGTGCCAGTGCACGCTCTGGACTCACTGCACTGCATCCCCAGTGGTGCCAGTGCACTCTCTGGACTCACTGCACTGCATCCCCAGTGGTGCCAGTGCACTCTCTTTACTCACTGCACTGCATCACCAGTGGTGCCAGTGCACTCTCTGGACTCACTGCACTGCATCCCCTGTGGTGCCAGTACACTCTCTGGACTCACTGCAGTGCATCACCAGTGGTGCCAGTGCACGCTCTGGACTCACTGCACTGCATTCCCACTGGTGCCAGTGCACTCTCTGGACTCACTGCACTGCATCCCCAGTGGTGCCAGTGCACTCTCTGGACTCACTGCAGTGCATCACCATTGGTGCCAGGGCACTCTCCGGACTCACTGCACTGCATCACTATTGGTGCCAGTGCACTCTCTGGACTCACTGCACTGCAGCCCCAGTGGTGCAAGTGCACTCTTTCGAGTCACTGCACTGCATCCCCATTAGTGCCAGTGCAGTCTCTGGACTCACTGCAGTGCATCCCCAGTGGTGCCAGTGCACTCTCTGGACTCACTGCACTGCATCCCCAGTGGTGCCAGTGCACTCTCTGGACTCACTGCAGTGCATGCCCAGTGGTGCCAGTGCACTCTCTGCACTCACTGCACTGCATCCCCAGTGGTGCCAGTGTACTCTCTGGACTCACTGCACTGCATCACCAGTGGTGCCAGTGCACTCTCTGGACTCACTGCAGTGCATCTCCAGTGGTGCCAGTGCACTCTTTGGACTCACTGCACTGCATCCCCAGTGGTGCCAGTGCACTCTCTGGACTCACTGCAGTGCATCCCGAGTGGTGCCAGTGCACTCTCTGCACTCACTGCACTGCATCCCCAGTGGTGCCAGTGTACTCTCTGGACTCACTGCACTGTATCCCCATTAGTGCCAGTGCAGTCTCTGGACTCACTGCAGTGCATCCCCAGTGGTGCCAGTGCACTCTCTGGACTCACTGCACTGCATCCCCAGTGGTGCCAGTGCACTCTCTGGACTCACTGCAGTGCATCCCGAGTGGTGCCAGTGCACTCTCTGCACTCACTGCACTGCATCCCCAGTGGTGCCAGTGTACTCTCTGGACTCACTGCAGTGCATCACCAGTGGTGCCAGTGCACTCTCTGGACTCACTGCACTGCATCCCCAGTGGTGCCAGTGCACTCTCTGGACTTACTGCAGTGCATCCCCAGTGGTGCCAGTGCACTCTGTGGACTCACTGCACTGCATCCCCAGTGGTGCCAGTGCACGCTCTGGACCCACTGCAGTGCATCCCCACTGGTGCCAGTGCACTCTCTGGACTCACTGCAGTGCATCCCCCGTGGTGCCAGTGCACTCTCTGTAGTTACTGTGCTGCCTCCCCAGTGGTGACTGTTCACTCTCTGGACTCACTGTGCTGCATCCCCAGTGGTGCCAGTGCACTCTCTGGACTCACTGCAGTGTACCCCCTGTGGTGCCAGTGCACTCTGTGGACTCACTGCACTGCATCCCAGTTGTGCCAGTGCACTCTCTGGACTCACTGCAGTGCATCCCCAGTGGTGCCAGTGCACTCTCTGGACTCACTGCAGTGCATCCCCAGTGGTGCCAGTGCACTCTCTGGACTCACTGCAGTGCATCCCCAGTGGTGCCAGTGCACTCTCTGGACTCACTGCACTGCATCCCCAGTGGTGCCAGTGCACTCTCTGGACTCACTGCAGTGCATCCCCAGTGGTGCCAGTGTAGTCTCTGGACTCACTGCAGTGCATCCGCAGTGGTGCCAGTGCACTCTTTCGAGTCACTGCACTGCATCCCCATTAGTGCCAGTGCAGTCTCTGGACTCACTGCAGTGCATCCCCAGTGGTGCCAGTGCACTCTCTGGACTCACTGCACTGCATCCCCAGTGGTGCCAGTGATCTCTCTGGACTCACTGCAGTGCATCCCCAGTGGTGCCAGTGCACTCTCTGCACTCACTGCACTGCATCCCCAGTGGTGCCAGTGTACTCTCTGGACTCACTGCACTGCATCACCAGTGGTGCCAGTGCACTCTCTGGACTCACTGCAGTGCATCTCCAGTGGTGCCAGTGCACTCTTTGGACTCACTGCACTGCATCCCCAGTGGTGCCAGTGCACTCTCTGGACTCACTGCACTGCATCACCAGTGGTGCCAGTGCACTCTCTGGACTCACTGCACTGCATCCCCAGTGGTGCCAGTGCACTCTCTGGACTCACTGCAGTGCATCCCCAGTGGTGCCAGTGCACTCTGTGGACTCACTGCACTGCATCCCCAGTGGTGCCAGTGCACGCTCTGGACCCACTGCAGTGCATCCCCACTGGTGCCAGTGCACTCTCTGGACTCACTGCACTGCATCCCCCGTGGTGCCAGTGCACTCTCTGTAGTTACTGTGAGGCGTCCCCAGTGGTGACTGTTCACTCTCTGGACTCACTGTGCTGCATCCCCAGTGGTGCCAGTGCACTCTCTGGACTCACTGCAGTGTACCCCCTGTGGTGCCAGTGCACTCTGTGGACTCACTGCACTGCATCCCAGTGGTGCCAGTGCACTCTCTGGACTCACTGCACTGCATCCCAGTGGTGCCAGTGCACTCTCTGGACTCACTGCACTGCATCCCCAGTGGTGTCAGTGCACTCTCTGGACTCACTGCAGTGCAGCCCCTGAGGTGCCAGTGCACTCTCTGTACTCACTGCAGTGCATTCCCAGTGGTGTCAGTGCACTATCTGGACTCACTGCAGTGAATCCCCGGTGGTGCCAGTGCACTCTCTGGACTCACTGCACTGCATCCCCAGTGGTGCCAGTGCACTCTCTGGACTCACTGCATTGCATCCCCAGTGGTGCCAGTGCACTCTCTGTATTCACTGCGCTGCGTCCCCAGTGGTGACAGTTCACTCTCTGGACTTACTGTGCTGCATCCCCAGTGGTGCCAGTGCACGCTCTGGACACAGTGCAGGGTATCCCCAGTGGTGACAGTGCACTCTCTGGACTCACTGCACTGTAACCGCTGTGGTGCCATTGCAATCTCGGGACTCACAGCAGTGCAGCTCCAGTTGGTGCCAGTGCACTCTCTGGACTCACTGCACTGCATCCCCAGTGGTGCCAGTGCACTCTCTGGACTCACTGAAGTGCATCCCCCGTGGTGCCAGTGCACTCTCTGTAGTCACTGCAGTGTACCCCCTGTGGTGCCAGTGCACTCTGTGGACTCACTGCACTGCATCCCAGTGGTGCCAGTGCACTCTCTGCACTCACTGCGCTGCGTCCCCAGTGGTGACAGTTCACTCTCTGGACTCACTGCGCTGCATCCCCAGTGGTGCCAGTGCACTCTCTGGACTCACTGTAGTGTATCCCCAGTGGTGCCAGTGCACTCTGTGGACTCACTGCACTGCATCCCAGTGGTGCCAGTGCACTCTCTGGACTCACTACAGTGCAGCCCCTGAGGTGCCAGTGCACTCTCTGTACTCACTGCAGTGCATTCCCAGTGGTGTCAGTGCACTATCTGGATTCACTGCAGTGAATCCCCGGTGGTGCCAGTGCACTCTCTGGACTCACTGCAGTGCATCCCCAGTGGTGCCTGTGAAGTGTCTGGACTCACTGCAGTGCAACCCCAGTGGTGCCAGACTACTCTCTGGACTCACTGCACTGTAACCCCTGTGGTGCCAGTGCAATCTCGGGACTCACAGCAGTGCAGCTCCAGTTGGTGCCAGTGCACTGTCTGGACTCACTGCAGTTTATCCCCAGTGGTGCAAGGGCACTCTCTGGACTCACTGCACTGCATCCCCAGTGGTGACAGTGCACTCTCTGGACTCACTGCACTAAAACCCCAGTGGTGCCAGTGCACTCTCTGAGCTCACTGCACTGCATCCCCAGTGGTGCCAGTGCACTCTCTGGACTCACTGCACTGCATACCCAGTGGTGCCAGTGCACTCTCTGGACTCACTGCAATGCATCCCCAGTGGTGCCAGTGCACTCTCTGCACTCACTGCACTGCATCCCCAGTGGTGCCAGTGCACGCCCTGGACCCACTGCAGTGCATCCCCACTGGTGCCAGTGCACTCTCTGGACTCACTGCAGTGCATCCCCAGTGGTGGCAGTGCACTCTCTGGAGTCACTGCGCTGCGTCCCCAGTGGTGACAGTTCACTCTCTGGACTCATTGTGCTGCATCCCTAGTGGTGCCAGTGCACTCTCTGGACTCACTGCACTGCATCCCCAGTGGTGCCAGTGCACTCTCTGAGCTCACTGCACTGCATCCCCAGTAGTGCCAGTGCACTCTCTGGACTCACTGCACTGCATCACCATTGGTGCCAGTGCACTCTCTGGACTCACAGCAGTGCATCCCCAATGGTGCCAGTGCAATTACTGGACTCACAGCAGTGCAGATCAGTGGTGCCAGAGCACTCTCTGGACTCACTGCACTGCATCCCCAGTGGTGCCAGTGCACTCTGTGGATTCACTGCACTCCATCCCCAGTGGTGCTACTGCACTCTCTGGACTCACTGCACTGCATCCCCAGTGGTGGCAGTGCACTCTCTGGAGTCACTGCGCTGCGTCCCCAGTGGTGACAGTTCACTCTCTGGACTCATTGTGCTGCATCCCTAGTGGTGCCAGTGCACTCTCTGGACTCACTGCACTGCATCCCCAGTGGTGCCAGTGCACTCTCTGAGCTCACTGCACTGCATCCCCAGTAGTGCCAGTGCACTCTCTGGACTCACTGCACTGCATCACCATTGGTGCCAGTGCACTCTCTGGACTCACAGCAGTGCATCCCCAATGGTGCCAGTGCAATTACTGGACTCACAGCAGTGCAGATCAGTGGTGCCAGAGCACTCTCTGGACTCACTGCACTGCATCCCCAGTGGTGCCAGTGCACTCTGTGGATTCACTGCACTCCATCCCCAGTGGTGCTACTGCACTCTCTGGACTCACTGCAGTGCATCCCCAGTGGTGGCAGTGCACTCTCTGGAGTCACTGCGCTGCGTCCCCAGTGGTGACAGTTCACTCTCTGGACTCATTGTGCTGCATCCCTAGTGGTGCCAGTGCACTCTCTGGACTCACTGCACTGCATCCCCAGTGGTGCCAGTGCACTCTCTGAGCTCACTGCACTGCATCCCCAGTAGTGCCAGTGCACTCTCTGGACTCACTGCACTGCATCACCATTGGTGCCAGTGCACTCTCTGGACTCACAGCAGTGCATCCCCAATGGTGCCAGTGCAATTACTGGACTCACAGCAGTGCAGATCAGTGGTGCCAGAGCACTCTCTGGACTCACTGCACTGCATCCCCAGTGGTGCCAGTGCACTCTGTGGATTCACTGCACTCCATCCCCAGTGGTGCTACTGCACTCTCTGGACTCACTGCACTGCATCCCCAGTGGTGCCAGTGCACTCTCTGGACTCACTAAACTGCATCCCCAGTGGTGCCAGAGAACTCTCTGGACTCACTGCACTGCATCCCCAGTGGTGCCAGTGCACTCTCTGGACTCACCCGGGTGCATCCCCAGTGGTGCCAGTGCACTCTCTGGACTCACTGCAGTGCATCACCAGTGGTGCCAGTGCACGCTCTGGACTCACTGCACTGCATCCCCAGTGGTGCCAGTGCACTCTCTGGACTCACTGCACTGCATCCCCAGTGGTGCCAGTGCACTCTCTGGACTCACTGCACTGCATCACCAGTGGTGCCAGTGCACTCTCTGGACTCTCTGCACTGCATCCCCTGTGGTGCCAGTACACTCTCTGGACTCACTGCAGTGCATCACCAGTGGTGCCAGTGCACGCTCTGGACTCACTGCACTGCATTCCCACTGGTGCCAGTGCACTCTCTGGACTCACTGCACTGCATCCCCAGTGGTGCCAGTGCACTCTCTGGACTCACTGCAGTGCATCCCCAGTGGTGCCAGTGCACTCTCTGGACTCACTGCACTGCATCACTATTGGTGCCAGTGCACTCTCTGGACTCACTGCAGTGCATCCGCAGTGGTGCCAGTGCACTCTTTCGAATCACTGCACTGCATCCCCATTAGTGCCAGTGCAGTCTCTGGACTCACTGCAGTGCATCCCCAGTGGTGCCAGTGCACTCTCTGGACTCACTGCACTGCATCCCCAGTGGTGCCAGTGCACTCTCTGGACTCACTGCAGTGCATCCCGAGTGGTGCCAGTGCACTCTCTGCACTCACTGCACTGCATCCCCAGTGGTGCCAGTGTACTCTCTGGACTCACTGCACTGCATCACCAGTGGTGCCAGTGCACTCTCTGGACTCACTGCAGTGCATCTCCAGTGGTGCCAGTGCACTCTTTGGACTCACTGCACTGCATCCCCAGTGGTGCCAGTACACTCTCTGGACTGACTGCAGTGCATCCCCAGTGGTGCCAGTGCACTCTCTGGACTCACTGCACTGCATCCCCAGTGGTGCCAGTGCACTCTCTGGACTCACTGCAGTGAATCCCCAGTGGTGCCAGTGCACTCCATGGACTCACTGCACTGCATCCCCAGTGGTGCCAGTGCACGCTCTGGACCCACTGCAGTGCATCCCCACTGGTGCCAGTGCACTCTCTGGACTCACTGCAGTGCATCCCCCGTGGTGCCAGTGCACTCTCTGTAGTTACTGTGCTGCGTCCCCAGTGGTGACTGTTCACTCTCTGGACTCACTGTGCTGCATCCCCAGTGGTGCCAGTGCACTCTCTGGACTCACTGCAGTGTACCCCCTGTGGTGCCAGTGCACTCTGTGGACTCACTGCACTGCATCCCAGTGGTGCCAGTGCACTCTCTGGACTCACTGCAGTGCATCCCCAGTGGTGCCAGTGCACTCTCTGGACTCACTGCAGTGCATCCCCAGTGGTGCCAGTGCACTCTCTGGACTCACTGCAGTGCATCCCCAGTGGTGCCAGTGCACTCTCTGGACTCACTGCACTGCATCACCAGTGGTGCCAGTGCACTCTCTGGACTCACTGCAGTGCATCCCCAGTGGTGCCAGTGTAGTCTCTGGACTCACTGCAGTGCATCCGCAGTGGTGCCAGTGCACTCTTTCGAGTCACTGCACTGCATCCCCATTAGTGCCAGTGCAGTCTCTGGACTCACTGCAGTGCATCCCCAGTGGTGCCAGTGCACTCTCTGGACTCACTGCACTGCATCCCCAGTGGTGCCAGTGATCTCTCTGGACTCACTGCAGTGCATCCCCAGTGGTGCCAGTGCACTCTCTGCACTCACTGCACTGCATCCCCAGTGGTGCCAGTGTACTCTCTGGACTCACTGCACTGCATCACCAGTGGTGCCAGTGCACTCTCTGGACTCACTGCAGTGCATCTCCAGTGGTGCCAGTGCACTCTTTGGACTCACTGCACTGCATCCCCAGTGGTGCCAGTGCACTCTCTGGACTCACTGCACTGCATCACCAGTGGTGCCAGTGCACTCTCTGGACTCACTGCACTGCATCCCCAGTGGTGCCAGTGCACTCTCTGGACTCACTGCAGTGCATCCCCAGTGGTGCCAGTGCACTCTGTGGACTCACTGCACTGCATCCCCAGTGGTGCCAGTGCACGCTCTGGACCCACTGCAGTGCATCCCCACTGGTGCCAGTGCACTCTCTGGACTCACTGCACTGCATCCCCCGTGGTGCCAGTGCACTCTCTGTAGTTACTGTGAGGCGTCCCCAGTGGTGACTGTTCACTCTCTGGACTCACTGTGCTGCATCCCCAGTGGTGCCAGTGCACTCTCTGGACTCACTGCAGTGTACCCCCTGTGGTGCCAGTGCACTCTGTGGACTCACTGCACTGCATCCCAGTGGTGCCAGTGCACTCTCTGGACTCACTGCACTGCATCCCAGTGGTGCCAGTGCACTCTCTGGACTCACTGCACTGCATCCCCAGTGGTGTCAGTGCACTCTCTGGACTCACTGCAGTGCAGCCCCTGAGGTGCCAGTGCACTCTCTGTACTCACTGCAGTGCATTCCCAGTGGTGTCAGTGCACTATCTGGACTCACTGCAGT
Organism: Anser brachyrhynchus; assembly: GCF_964034855.1. Taxonomy (NCBI): domain Eukaryota; kingdom Metazoa; phylum Chordata; class Aves; order Anseriformes; family Anatidae; genus Anser; species Anser brachyrhynchus. The sequence goes on from NW_027664004.1 coordinate 141,079, forward strand.
GAATCCCCGGTGGTGCCAGTGCACTCTCTGGACTCACTGCACTGCATCCCCAGTGGTGCCAGTGCACTCTCTGGACTCACTGCATTGCATCCCCAGTGGTGCCAGTGCACTCTCTGTATTCACTGCGCTGCGTCCCCAGTGGTGACAGTTCACTCTCTGGACTTACTGTGCTGCATCCCCAGTGGTGCCAGTGCACGCTCTGGACACAGTGCAGGGTATCCCCAGTGGTGACAGTGCACTCTCTGGACTCACTGCACTGTAACCCCTGTGGTGCCATTGCAATCTCGGGACTCACAGCAGTGCAGCTCCAGTTGGTGCCAGTGCACTCTCTGGACTCACTGCACTGCATCCCCAGTGGTGCCAGTGCACTCTCTGGACTCACTGAAGTGCATCCCCCGTGGTGCCAGTGCACTCTCTGTAGTCACTGCAGTGTACCCCCTGTGGTGCCAGTGCACTCTGTGGACTCACTGCACTGCATCCCAGTGGTGCCAGTGCACTCTCTGCACTCACTGCGCTGCGTCCCCAGTGGTGACAGTTCACTCTCTGGACTCACTGCGCTGCATCCCCAGTGGTGCCAGTGCACTCTCTGGACTCACTGTAGTGTATCCCCAGTGGTGCCAGTGCACTCTGTGGACTCACTGCACTGCATCCCAGTGGTGCCAGTGCACTCTCTGGACTCACTACAGTGCAGCCCCTGAGGTGCCAGTGCACTCTCTGTACTCACTGCAGTGCATTCCCAGTGGTGTCAGTGCACTATCTGGATTCACTGCAGTGAATCCCCGGTGGTGCCAGTGCACTCTCTGGACTCACTGCAGTGCATCCCCAGTGGTGCCTGTGAAGTGTCTGGACTCACTGCAGTGCAACCCCAGTGGTGCCAGACTACTCTCTGGACTCACTGCACTGTAACCCCTGTGGTGCCAGTGCAATCTCGGGACTCACAGCAGTGCAGCTCCAGTTGGTGCCAGTGCACTGTCTGGACTCACTGCAGTTTATCCCCAGTGGTGCAAGGGCACTCTCTGGACTCACTGCACTGCATCCCCAGTGGTGACAGTGCACTCTCTGGACTCACTGCACTAAAACCCCAGTGGTGCCAGTGCACTCTCTGAGCTCACTGCACTGCATCCCCAGTGGTGCCAGTGCACTCTCTGGACTCACTGCACTGCATACCCAGTGGTGCCAGTGCACTCTCTGGACTCACTGCAATGCATCCCCAGTGGTGCCAGTGCACTCTCTGGACTCACTGCACTGCATGCCCATTAGTGCCAGTGCATTCTCTGGACTCACTGCAGTGCATCCCCAGTGGTGCCAGTGCACTCTCTGGACTCACTGCACTGCATCCATTTTGGTGCAACTGCACTCTCTGGACTCACTGCACTGCAACCCAGTGGTGCCAGTGCAATCTCTGGACTCACTGCACTGCATCCCCATTGGAGCCAGTGCACTCTCTGGACTCACTGCAGTGCATCCCCGTAGTGCCAGTGCACTCTCTGGACGCACTGCACTGCACCCCAGTGGTGCCAGTGCAATCTCTGGACTTACTGCACTGCATCCCCAGTGGTGCCAGAGCAATCTCTGGACTCACTGCACTGCATCCCCAGTGCTGCAAGTGCACTCTCTGGACTCACTGCACTCCATCCCCAGTGGGGCCACTGCACTCTCTGGACTCACTGCAGTGTATCCCCATTGGAGCCGGTGCACTCTCTGAACTCACTAAACTGCATCCCCAGTGGTGCCGGAGAACTCTCAGCACTCACTGCAGTGTATCCCCAGTGGTGCCAGTGCACTCTCTGGACTCACTGCAGTGCATCCCCTGTGGTGCCAGTACACTCTCTGGACTCACTGCAGTGCATCCCCAGTGGTGCCAGTGCAATCTCAGGACTCACAGCAGTGCAGCTCCAGTTGGTGCCAGTGCACTCTCTGGACTCACTGCACTGCATCCCCATCAGTGCCAGTGCATTCTCTGGACTCACTGCAGTGCATCCCCAGTGGTGCCAGTGCACTCTCTGGACTCACTGCACTGCATCCCCAGAGGTGCCAGTGCACTCTCTGGACTCACTGCAGTGCATCCCCAGTGGTGCCAGTGCACTCTCTGGACTCACTGAAGTGCATCACCTGTGGTGCCAGTGCACTCTCTGGACTCACTGCACTGCATCCCCACTGGTGCCAGTGCACTCTCTGGACTCAGTGCAGTGCATCCCCAGTGGAGCCAGTGCACTCTCTGGACTCACTGAAGTGCATCACCAGTGGCGCCAGTGCACTCTCTGGACCCACTGCAGTGCATCCCCAGTGGTGACAGTGCACTCTCTGGACTCACTGTGCTGCATCCCCAGTGGAGCCAGTGCACTGTGTGCTCTCACTGCACTGTATCCCCAGTGGTGCCAGTGCTCTCTCTGTACTCACTGCAGTGCATTCCCTGTGGTGCCAGTGCACTCTCTGGACGCCTTGCAGTGAATCCCCAGTGGTGCCAGTGCACTCTCTGGACTCACTGCACTAAATCCCCAGTGGTGCCAGTTCACTCTCTGGACTCACTGCACTGCATCCCCAGTGGTGCCAGTGTAGTCTCTGGACTCACTGCAGTGCATCCCCAGTGGTGCCAGAGAACTCTCTGGGCTCACTGTGCTGCATCCCTATTGGAGCCAGTGCACTCTCTGGACTCACTGCATTGCATCCCCAGTGGTGCCAGTGCACTGTCTGGACTCACTGCAGTGCATCCCCACTGGTGCCAGTGCACTCTCTGGACTCACTGCAGTGCATCCCCAGTGCTGACAGTGCACTCTCTGGACTCAGTGCAGTGCATCCCCAGTGGTGCCAGTGCACTCTCTGGACTCAGTGCAGTGCATCCCCAGTGGTGCCAGTGCACTCTCTGGACTCACTGCACTGCATCCCCAGTGGTGCCAGTGCACTCTCTGAGCTCACTGCACTGCATCCCCAATGGTGCCAGTGCACTCTCTGGACTCACTGCACTGCATCCCCAGTGGTGCCAGTGCACTCTCTGGACTCACTGAAGTGCATCACCAGTGGCGCCAGTGCACTCTCTGGACCCACTGCAGTGCATCCCCAGTGGTGACAGTGCACTCTCTGGACTCACTGTGCTGCATCCCCAGTGGAGCCAGTGCACTGTGTGCTCTCACTGCACTGTATCCCCAGTGGTGCCAGTGCTCTCTCTGTACTCACTGCAGTGCATTCCCTGTGGTGCCAGTGCACTCTCTGGACGCCTTGCAGTGAATCCCCAGTGGTGCCAGTGCACTCTCTGGACTCACTGCACTAAATCCCCAGTGGTGCCAGTTCACTCTCTGGACTCACTGCACTGCATCCCCAGTGGTGCCTTTGAAGTCTCTGGACTCACTGCAGTGCATCCCCAGTGGTGCCAGAGAACTCTCTGGGCTCACTGTGCTGCATCCCTATTGGAGCCAGTGCACTCTCTGGACTCACTGCATTGCATCCCCAGTGGTGCCAGTGCACTGTCTGGACTCACTGCAGTGCATCCCCACTGGTGCCAGTGCACTCTCTGGACTCACTGCAGTGCATCCCCAGTGCTGACAGTGCACTCTCTGGACTCAGTGCAGTGCATCCCCAGTGGTGCCAGTGCACTCTCTGGACTCAGTGCAGTGCATCCCCAGTGGTGCCAGTGCACTCTCTGGACTCACTGCACTGCATCCCCAGTGGTGCCAGTGCACTCTCTGAGCTCACTGCACTGCATCCCCAATGGTGCCAGTGCACTCTCTGGACTCACTGCACTGCATCCCCAGTGGTGCCAGTGCACTCTCTGGACTCACTGCACTGCATCCCCAGTGGTGCCAGTGTAGTCTCTGGACTCACAGCAGTGCAGATCAGTGGTGCCAGAGCACTCTCTGGACTCACTGCACTGCATCCCCAGTGGTGCCACTGCACTCTCTGGACTCACTGCAGTGTATCCCCATTGGAGCCGGTGCACTCTCTGGATTCACTAAACTGCATCCCCAGTGGTGCCAGAGAACTCTCTAGACTCACTGCAGTGCATCCCCAGTGGTGCCAGTGCACTCTATGGACTCACCGGGGTGCATCCCCAGTGGTGCCAGTGCACTCTCTGGACTCACTGCACTGCATCCCCAAAGTGCCAGTACACTCTCTGGACTCACTGCAGTGCATCCCCAGTGGTGCCAGTGCACTCTCTGGACTCACTGCAGTGCATCCCCAGTGGTGCCAGTGCACTCTCTGGACTCACTGCAGTGCATTCCCAGTGGTGCCAGTGCACTCTCTGGACTCACTGCACTGCATCACCATTGGTGCCAGGGCACTCTCCAGACTCACTGCAGTGCATCCGAAGTGGTGCCAGTGCACTCTTTCGAGTTACTGCACTGCACCCCCATTAGTGCCAGTGCATTCTCTGGACTCACTGCAGTGCATCCCCACTGGTGCCAGTGTACTCTCTGGACTCACTGCACTGCATCCCCAGTGGTGCCAGTGCACTCTCTGGACTCACCCGGGTGCATCCCCAGTGGTGCCAGTGCACTCTCTGGACTCACTGCACTGCATCCCCAGTGGTTCCATTGCACTCTCTGGACTCACTGCATTGCATCCCCAGTGGTGCCTGTGAACTCTCTGGACTCAGTGCAGTGCATCCCCAGTGGAGCCAGTGCACTCTCTGGACTCACTGCAGTGCATCTCCAGTGGTGCCAGTGCACTCTCTGGACTCACTGCAGTGCATCCGCAGTGGTGCCAGTGCACTCTCTGGACTCACTGCAGTGCATCCCCAGTGGTGCCAGTGCACTCTCTGCACTCACTGCACTGCATCCCCAGTGGTGCCAGTGCACGCCCTGGACCCACTGCAGTGCATCCCCACTGGTGCCAGTGCACTCTCTGGACTCACTGCAGTGCATCCCCAGTGGTGGCAGTGCACTCTCTGGAGTCACTGCGCTGCGTCCCCAGTGGTGACAGTGCACTCTCTGGACTCACTGCACTGCATCCCCAGTGGTGCCAGTGCACTCTCTGAGCTCACTGCACTGCATCCCCAGTAGTGCCAGTGCACTCTCTGGACTCACTGCACTGCATCACCATTGGTGCCAGTGCACTCTCTGGACTCACAGCAGTGCATCCCCAATGGTGCCAGTGCAATTACTGGACTCACAGCAGTGCAGATCAGTGGTGCCAGAGCACTCTCTGGACTCACTGCACTGCATCCCCAGTGGTGCCAGTGCACTCTGTGGATTCACTGCACTCCATCCCCAGTGGTGCTACTGCACTCTCTGGACTCACTGCACTGCATCCCCAGTGGTGCCAGTGCACTCTCTGGACTCACTAAACTGCATCCCCAGTGGTGCCAGAGAACTCTCTGGACTCACTGCACTGCATCCCCAGTGGTGCCAGTGCACTCTCTGGACTCACCCGGGTGCATCCCCAGTGGTGCCAGTGCACTCTCTGGACTCACTGCAGTGCATCACCAGTGGTGCCAGTGCACGCTCTGGACTCACTGCACTGCATCCCCAGTGGTGCCAGTGCACTCTCTGGACTCACTGCACTGCATCCCCAGTGGTGCCAGTGCACTCTCTGGACTCACTGCACTGCATCACCAGTGGTGCCAGTGCACTCTCTGGACTCTCTGCACTGCATCCCCTGTGGTGCCAGTACACTCTCTGGACTCACTGCAGTGCATCACCAGTGGTGCCAGTGCACGCTCTGGACTCACTGCACTGCATTCCCACTGGTGCCAGTGCACTCTCTGGACTCACTGCACTGCATCCCCAGTGGTGCCAGTGCACTCTCTGGACTCACTGCAGTGCATCCCCAGTGGTGCCAGTGCACTCTCTGGACTCACTGCACTGCATCACTATTGGTGCCAGTGCACTCTCTGGACTCACTGCAGTGCATCCGCAGTGGTGCCAGTGCACTCTTTCGAATCACTGCACTGCATCCCCATTAGTGCCAGTGCAGTCTCTGGACTCACTGCAGTGCATCCCCAGTGGTGCCAGTGCACTCTCTGGACTCACTGCACTGCATCCCCAGTGGTGCCAGTGCACTCTCTGGACTCACTGCAGTGCATCCCGAGTGGTGCCAGTGCACTCTCTGCACTCACTGCACTGCATCCCCAGTGGTGCCAGTGTACTCTCTGGACTCACTGCACTGCATCACCAGTGGTGCCAGTGCACTCTCTGGACTCACTGCAGTGCATCTCCAGTGGTGCCAGTGCACTCTTTGGACTCACTGCACTGCATCCCCAGTGGTGCCAGTACACTCTCTGGACTGACTGCAGTGCATCCCCAGTGGTGCCAGTGCACTCTCTGGACTCACTGCACTGCATCCCCAGTGGTGCCAGTGCACTCTCTGGACTCACTGCAGTGAATCCCCAGTGGTGCCAGTGCACTCCCTGGACTCACTGCACTGCATCCCCAGTGGTGCCAGTGCACGCTCTGGACCCACTGCAGTGCATCCCCACTGGTGCCAGTGCACTCTCTGGACTCACTGCAGTGCATCCCCCGTGGTGCCAGTGCACTCTCTGTAGTTACTGTGCTGCGTCCCCAGTGGTGACTGTTCACTCTCTGGACTCACTGTGCTGCATCCCCAGTGGTGCCAGTGCACTCTCTGGACTCACTGCAGTGTACCCCCTGTGGTGCCAGTGCACTCTGTGGACTCACTGCACTGCATCCCAGTGGTGCCAGTGCACTCTCTGGACTCACTGCAGTGCATCCCCAGTGGTGCCAGTGCACTCTCTGGACTCACTGCAGTGCATCCCCAGTGGTGCCAGTGCACTCTCTGGACTCACTGCAGTGCATCCCCAGTGGTGCCAGTGCACTCTCTGGACTCACTGCACTGCATCACCAGTGGTGCCAGTGCACTCTCTGGACTCACTGCAGTGCATCCCCAGTGGTGCCAGTGTAGTCTCTGGACTCACTGCACCGCATCCCCAGTGGTGCCAGTGCACTCTTTCGAGTCACTGCACTGCATCCCCATTAGTGCCAGTGCAGTCTCTGGACTCACTGCAGTGCATCCCCAGTGGTGCCTGTGCACTCTCTGGACTCACTGCACTGCATCCCCACTGGTGCCAGTGCACTCTCTGGACTCACTGCACTGCATCCCCAGTGGTGCCAGTGCACTCTCTGCACTCACTGCACTGCATCCCCAGTGGTGCCAGTGTACTCTCTGGACTCACTGCACTGCATCACCAGTGGTGCCAGTGCACTCTCTGGACTCACTGCAGTGCATCTCCAGTGGTGCCAGTGCACTCTTTGGACTCACTGCACTGCATCCCCAGTGGTGCCAGTGCACTCTCTGGACTCACTGCAGTGCATCACCAGTGGTGCCAGTGCACTCTCTGGACTCACTGCACTGCATCCCCAGTGGTGCCAGTGCACTCTCTGGACTCACTGCACTGCATCCCCAGTGGTGCCAGTGCACTCTCTGCACTCACTGCACTGCATCCCCAGTGGTGCCAGTGCACGCTCTGGACCCACTGCAGTGCATCCCCACTGGTGCCAGTGCACTCTCTGGACTCACTGCAGTGCATGCCCCGTGGTGCCAGTGCACTCTCTGTAGTTACTGTGCTGCGTCCCCAGTGGTGACTGTTCACTCTCTGGACTCACTGTGCTGCATCCCCAGTGGTGCCAGTGCACTCTCTGGACTCACTGCAGTGTACCCCCTGTGGTGCCAGTGCACTCTGTGGACTCACTGCAATGCATCCCAGTGGTGCCAGTGCACTCTCTGTACTCACTGCAGTGCATCCCCAGTGGTGCCAGTGCACTCTCTGGACTCACTGCACTGCATCCCAGTGGTGCCAGTGCACTCTCTGGACTCACTGCACTGCATCCCCAGTGGTGTCAGTGCACTCTCTGGACTCAGTGCAGTGCAGCCCCTGAGGTGCCAGTGCACTCTCTGTACTCACTGCAGTGCATTCCCAGTGGTGTCAGTGCACTATCTGGACTCACTGCAGTGAATCCCCGGTGGTGCCAGTGCACTCTCTGGACTCACTGCACTGCATCCCCAGTGGTGCCAGTGCACTCTCTGGACTCACTGCACTGCATCCCCAGTGGTGCCAGTGCACTCTCTGTATTCACTGCGCTGCGTCCCCAGTGGTGACAGTTCACTCTCTGGACTTACTGTGCTGCATCCCCAGTGGTGCCAGTGCACTCTCTGGACACAGTGCAGGGTATCCCCAGTGGTGACAGTGCACTCTCTGGACTCACTGCGCTGTAACCCCTGTGGTGCCATTGCAATCTCGGGACTCACAGCAGTGCAGCTCCAGTTGGTGCCAGTGCACTCTCTGGACTCACTGCACTGCATCCCCAGTGGTGCCAGTGCACTCTCTGGACTCCCTGAAGTGCATCCCCCGTGGTGCCAGTGCACTCTCTGTAGTCACTGCAGTGTACCCCCTGTGGTGCCAGTGCACTCTGTGGACTCACTGCACTGCATCCCAGTGGTGCCAGTGCACTCTCTGCACTCACTGCGCTGCGTCCCCAGTGGTGACAGTTCACTCTCTGGACTCACTGCGCTGCATCCCCAGTGGTGCCAGTGCACTCTCTGGACTCACTGTAGTGTATCCCCTGTGGTGCCAGTGCACTCTGTGGACTCACTGCACTGCATCCCAGTCGTGCCAGTGCACTCTCTGGATCCACTGCAGTGCATCTCCAGTGGTGCCAGTGAACTCTCTGGAATCACTACAGTGCAGCCCCTGAGGTGCCAGTGCACTCTCTGTACTCACTGCAGTGCATTCCCAGTGGTGTCAGTGCACTATCTGGACTCACTGCAGTGAATCCCCGGTGGTGCCAGTGCACTCTCTGGACTCACTGCAGTGCATCCCCAGTGGTGCCTGTGAAGTGTCTGGACTCACTGCAGTGCAACCCCAGTGGTGCCAGACTACTCTCTGGACTCACTGCACTGTAACCCCTGTGGTGCCAGTGCAATCTCGGGACTCACAGCAGTGCAGCTCCAGTTGGTGCCAGTGCACTGTCTGGACTCACTGCAGTTTATCCCCAGTGGTGCAAGGGCACTCTCTGGACTCACTGCACTGCATCCCCAGTGGTGACAGTGCACTCTCTGGACTCACTGCACTAAAACCCCAGTGGTGCCAGTGCACTCTCTGGACTCACTGCAGTGCATCCCCAGTGGTGCCAGTGCACTCTCTGGACTCACTGCACTGCATACCCAGTGGTGCCAGTGCACTCTCTGGACTCACTCTACTGCATCCCCAGTGGTGGTAGTGTACTCTCTGGACTCACTGCAGTGCATCACCTGTGGTGTCAGTGCACTCTCTGGACTCACTGCACTTCATCCCCATTGGTGCCAGTGCACTCTCTGGAATCACTGCAGTGCATCCCCTGTGGTGCCAGTGCACTCTCTGGACTCACTGCACTGCATCACCTGTGGTGCCAGTGCACTCTCTGGACTCACTGCACTGCATCCCCAGTGGTGCCAGTGCACTCTCTGAACTCACCGCACTGCATCCCCAGTGGTGTCAGTGCACTCTCTGGACTCACTGCACTGCATCCCCAGTGGTGCCAGTGCACTCTCTGGACTCACTGCATTGCATCCCCAGTGGTGCCAGTGCAATCTCTGGACTCACTGCACTGCATCCCCAGTGGTGCCAGTGCACTCTCTGGAGTCACTGCACTGCATCCTCAGTGGTGCCAGTCCACTCTCTGGACTCACTGCACTGCATCCCCAAGGTGCCAGTGCACTCTCTGGACTCACTGCAGTCCATCCCCAGTGGTGCCACTGCACTCTCTGGACTCACTGCAGTGCATCCCCAGTGGTGCCAGGGCACTCTCTGCAGACAATGCAGTGCATCCCCAAAGGTGACAGTGCACTCTCTGGACTCACTGTACTGCTCGAGCCGCGGCAACCGCTCCAGCCGCGGTAGCCACTCCAGCCTCGGCAGCCGCTCCAGCCGCTCCATCCGCGGCAGCCGCGGCAGCCGGTCCAGCCGCGGCAGCCGCTCCATCCGCGGCATACGCGGCAGACGCTCCAGCCGCTCCAGCCGCGGCAGCCGCTCCAACCGCGGCAGGCGCTCCAGCCGCGGCAGCCGCTCCAGCCACGGCAGACGCGGCAGCCGCTCCAGCCGTGGCAGCCGCTCCACTCGGTAGCGGCTTTAGCGGCTGCCGCGGCTGGAGCGGCTGCCGCGGCTGGAGCGACTGCGTCGGCTGGAGCGGATGCCGAGGCTGGAGCAGTGCAGTGAGTCCAGAGAGTGCACTGGCACCACTGGGGATGCACTGCAGTGAGTCCAGAGAGTGTACTGGCACCACTGGGGATGTAGTGCAGTGAGTCCAGAGAGGTCACTGGCACCACTGGGGATGCAGTGCAGTGAGTCCAGAGAGTGCACTGGCATCACTGGGGATGCAGTGCGGTGAGTCCAGAGTGCACTGGCACCACTGGGGATGCAGTGCAGTGAGTCAAGAGAGGTCACTGGCACCACTGGGGATGCACCCCGGTGAGTCCAGAGAGTGCACTGGCACCACTGGGGATGCACCCTGGCAAGTCCAGAGAGTGCACTGTCACCACTGGGGATGCACCTCGGTGAGTCCAGAGAGTGCACTGGCACCACTGGGGATGCACTGCAGTGAGTCCAGAGAGTGCACTGGCACCAGTGGGGATGCAGTGCAATGAGTCCAGAGAGTGCACTGGCACCACTGGGGATGCAGTGCAGTGAGACCACAGATTGCAGTGGCACCACTGGGAATGGAGTGCAGTGAGTCCAGAGAGTGCACTGGCACCACTGGGGATGCACTCGGGTGAGTCCAGAGAGTGCACTGGTACCACTGGGGATGCACCCCGGCAAGTCCAGAGAGTGCACTCTCTGGACTCACTGACGTGCATCCCCAGTGGTGCCATTGCACTCTCTGGACTCACTGCACTGCATTCCCAGTGGTGCCAGTGCACTCCCTGGACTCACTGCAGTGCATCCCCAGTGGTGCCAGTGCACTCACTGGACTCACTGTACTGCATCACAGGTGGTGCCAGTGCACTCTCTGGACTCACTGCACTGCATCCCCAGTGGTGCCAGTGCACTCTCTGGACTCACTGCACTGCATCGCCAGTGGTGCCAGTGCGCTCTCTGGACTCACTGCACTGCAACCCAAGTGGTGCCAGTGCACAATCAGGACTCACTGCAGTGCAACACCAGTGGTGCCAGTGTACTCTCTGGACTCACTGCACTGCAACCCCAGTGGTGCCTGTGCAGTCTCTGGACTCAGTACATTGCATCCCCAGTGGTGCAAGTGCAGTCTCTGCACTCAGTGCAGTGCATCCCCACTGGTGCCAGTGCACTCTTTGGACTCACTGCACTGCATCCTCAGTGGTGCCAGTGCACTCTCTGGACCCACTGCAGTACACCCCCAGTGGTGCCAGTGCACTCTCTGGACTCACTGCAATGCATCCACATTGGTGCCAGTGCACTCTCTGGACTCACTGCACTGCATCCCCAGTGGTGCCAGTTCGCTCTCTGGAGACACTGCAGTGCATCCCCAGTGATGCCAGTATACTCTCTGGACTCACGGCACTGCATCACCTGTGGTGCCAGTGCAGTCTCTGGTGTCACTGCACTGCATCCCCAGTGGTGCCAGTGTAGTCTCTGGACTCGCTGAACTGCATCCCCAGTGGTGCCAGTGCACTCTCTGGACTCACTGCACTGCTCCAACCGCGGCATCCGCTCCAGCCGCCTCAGCCGCGCCAGCCGCGGTAGCCCCTCCAGCCGCGGCAGACGCTCTAGACGCTCCAGCCGCCGCAGCCGCTCCAGCCGCGGCAGCCGCTCCAGCCGCGGCAGCCGCGAAAGCCGCTACCGAGTGGAGCGGCTGCCGCGGCTGGAGCGGCTACCGCGGTTGGTGCGGCTCCGCGGCTGGAGCGGCTGACGCGTATGCCGCGGCTGGAGCGGTTGCCGAGGCTCGAACAGTACAGTGAAGCCAGAGAGTGCACTGTCACCTTTGGGGATGCACTGCATTGTCTGCAGAGAGTGCCCTGGCACCACTGGGGATGCACTGCAGTGAGTCCAGAGAGTGCCCTGGCACCACTGGGGATGCACTGCAGTGAGTCCAGAGAGTGCATTGGCACCACTGGGGATGCAGTGCAGTGAGTCCAGAGAGTGCACTGGCACCACTGGGGATGCAGTGCAGTGAGTCCAGAGAGGGCACTGTCAGCAATGGCGATGCAGTGCAGTGAGTCCAGAGAGTGCACTGACACCACTGGGGATGCAGTGCAGTGAGACCAGAGACTTCACAGGCACCACTGGGGATGCAGTGCAGTGAGTCCAGAGAGTGCACTGGCACCACTGGGGATGCAGTGCAGTGAGTGCAGAGAGTGCACTGGCACAAAAGGGAATGCACTGCAGTGAGTCCAGAGAGTGCACTGGCACCACTGGGGATGCAGTGCAGTGACTCCAGAGAGTGCACTGGCACTTCTGGGTATGCACTGCAGTGAGTCCAGAGAGTGCACTGGCACCACTGGGGATGCAGTCCACTGAGTCCAGAGAGTACACTGGCACCACTGGGGATGCAGTGCAGTGAGTCCAGAGAGTGCACTGTCAGCACTGGGGATGCACTGCAGTGAGTCCAGAGAGTGCACTGGCACCAACTGGAGCTGCACTGCTGTGAGTCCTGAGATTGCACTGGCACCACTGGGGATGCACTGCAGTGAGTCCAGAGACTTCACAGGCACCACTGGGGATGCAGTACAGTGAGTCCAGAGAGTGCACTGGCACCACTGGGGATTCAGTTCAGTGAGTCCAGAGAGTGAACTGGCACCACTGGGGATGCACCCCGGTGACTCCAGAGAGTGCACTGGCACCACTGGGGATGCACCACGGCAAGTCCAGAGAGTGCACTGTCACCACTGGGGATGCAGTGCAGTGAGTCCAGAGAGTGCACTGGCACCAATGGGGATGAAGTGCAGTGAGTCCAGAGAGTGCACTGGCACCACTGGGGATGCAGTGCAGTGAGTCCAGAGAGTGCACTGGTACCACTGGGGATGCAGTGCAGTGAGTCCAGAGAGTGCACTGGTACGATTGGGGATGCACTGCAGTGAGTCCAGAGAGTGCACTGGCACCACTGGGGATGCACTGCAGTGAGTCCAGAGAGTGCACTGGCACCACTGGGGATGCAATGCAGTGAGTCCAGAGAGTGCACTGGCACCACTGGGGATGCACTGCAGTGAGTCCAGGGAGTGCACTGGCACCACTGGGGATGCACTGCAGTGACTCCAGAGAGTGCACTGGCACCACTGGGGATGCACTGCAGTGAGTCCAGATGTTAGCCTAGCAACCACATAATCACCAAGTGATTATATGAAGGTGCTTTATTCAGCGCTGGAAGCCGGGGCAGGTGCCCAAATCTGGCTTCAAGTCCCGTTACTTCCCAGCCATTATTTATACATACAATATTGCGTCAGGTATACATATTCATTACAGGTTGCAACAGCAGCCTCGCTTTTCATTCTAATTAGCTCCCCTCCCCTTTGCACATGCGTGGCGCACTCTGGTGGTCGTCCAGGTGGTCGTGCAGATGAAGTAAGGAGTCTTCCTCTCCGCTAAACTTTTCACCTTTCTTACTCGACACATGCTCCCTCCGCTTCTTGGTTCTGCTTCAACTCATTTCATCATTTCCAGGCCCTTATCCAAGGTCAGGTTGTACCTGTTCCCTCCCAAGGTTCCCCTTCAATGATTCTTTTGATTGTTCAATGTACTCCCTAAGTATCCAGTATACATAGATTAATTGATAATGTAAGTACATTTGGCAATGCTTAATTATACTGTAGGTCCCATTACCTAAGAGACATTAGTAAAACATCCATTCGATTCTCCCCAACACTAACACAGAGACTGCACTGGCTCCACTGGGGATGCACCCCGGCAAGTCCAGAGAGTGCACTGGCACCACTGGGGATGCAGTGCAGTGAGTCCAGAGAGTGCACTGGCACCACTGGGGATGCAGTGCCGTGAGTCCAGAGAGTGCACTGGCACCACTGGGGATGCACTGCAGTGAGTCCAGAGAGTGCACTGGCACCACTGGGGATGCAGTGCAGTGAGTCCAGAGTGTGCACTGGCACCACTGGGGATGCAGTGCAGTGAGTCCAGAGAGTGCACTGGCACCAGTGGGGATGCAGTGCAGTGAGTGCAGAGAGTGCACTGGCACCACTGGGGATGCACTGCAGTGAGTCCAGAGAGTGCAGTGGCACCACTGGAGATGCAGTCCACTGAGTCCAGAGAGTACACTGGCACCACTGGGGATGCAGTGCAGTGAGTCCAGAGAGTGCACTGTCAGCACTGGGGATGCAGTGCAGTGAGTCCAGAGAGTGCACTGGCACCAACTGGAGCTGCACTGCTGTGAGTCCTGAGATTGCACTGGCACCACTGGGGATGCACTGCAGTGAGTCCAGAGACTTCACAGGCACCACTGGGGATGCAGTACAGTGAGTCCAGAGAGTGCACTGGCACCACTGGGGATTCAGTTCAGTGAGTCCAGAGAGTGAACTGGCACCACTGGGGATGTAGTGCAGTGAGTCCAGAGAGTGCACTGGCACCTCTGGGGATGCACCCCGGTGACTCCAGAGAGTGCACTGGCACCACTGGGGATGCACCACGGCAAGTCCAGAGAGTGCACTGTCACCACTGGGGATGCAGTGCAGTGAGTCCAGAGAGTGCACTGGCACCACTGGGGATGCAGTGCAGTGAGTCCAGAGAGTGCACTGGCACCACTGGGGATGCAGTGCAGTGAGTCCAGAGAGTGCACTGGCACCACTGGGGATGCAGTGCAGTGAGTCCAGAGAGTGCACTGGCACCACTGGGGATGCACTGCCGTGAGTCCAGAGAGTGCACTGGCACCACTGGGGATGCACTGCAGTGAGTCCAGAGAGTGCACTGGCACCACTGGGGATGCAGTGCAGTGAGTCCAGAGAGTGCACTGGCACCACTGGGGATGCAGTGCAGTGAGTCCAGAGAGTGCACTGGCACCACTGGGGATGCACTGCCGTGAGTCCAGAGAGTGCACTGGCACCACTGGGGATGCACTGCAGTGAGTCCAGAGAGTGCACTGGCACCACTGGAAATGCAGTGCAGTGAGTCCAGAGAGTGCACTGGCACCACTGGGGATGCAGTGCAGTGAGTCCAGAGAGTGCACTGGCACCACTGGGGATGCAGTGCAGTGAGTCCAGAGAGTGCACTGGCACCACTGGGGATGCACTGCAGTGAGTCCAGAGAGTGCACTGGCACCACTGGGGATGCACTGCAGTGAGTCCAGAGTGTGCACTGGCACCACTGGGGATGCACTGCAGTGAGTCCAGAGAGTGCACTGGCACCACTGGGGATGCACTGCCGTGAGTCCAGAGAGTGCACTGGCACCACTGGGGATGCACTGCAGTGAGTCCAGAGAGTGCACTGGCACCACTGGGGATGCAGTGCAGTGAGTCCAGAGTGTGCACTGGCACCACTGGGGATGCAGTGCAGTGAGTCCAGAGAGTGCACTGTCAGCACTGGGAATGCAGTGCAGTGAGTGCAGAGAGTGCACTGGCAACACTGGGGATGCAGTGCAGTGAGTAAAGAGAGTGCACTGGCACCACTGGGGATGCACGGCAGTGAGTCCAGAGAGTGCACTGGCACCACTGGGGATTCAGTTCAGTGAGTCCAGAGAGTGAACTGGCACCACTGGGGATGTAGTGCAGTGAGTCCAGAGAGTGCACTGGCACCTCTGGGGATGCACCCCGGTGACTCCAGAGAGTGCACTGGCACCACTGGGGATGCACCACGGCAAGTCCAGAGAGTGCACTGTCACCACTGGGGATGCAGTGCAGTGAGTCCAGAGAGTGCACTGGCACCACTGGGGATGCACTGCAGTGAGTCCAGAGAGTGCACTGGCACCACTGGGGATGCAGTGCAGTGAGTCCAGAGAGTGCACTGGCACCACTGGGGATGCAGTGCAGTGAGTCCAGAGAGTGCACTGGCACCACTGGGGATGCACTGCCGTGAGTCCAGAGAGTGCACTGGCACCACTGGGGATGCACTGCAGTGAGTCCAGAGAGTGCACTGGCACCACTGGGGATGCAGTGCAGTGAGTCCAGAGAGTGCACTGGCACCACTGGGGATGCAGTGCAGTGAGTCCAGAGAGTGCACTGGCACCACTGGGGATGCACTGCCGTGAGTCCAGAGAGTGCACTGGCACCACTGGGGATGCACTGCAGTGAGTCCAGAGAGTGCACTGGCACCACTGGAAATGCAGTGCAGTGAGTCCAGAGAGTGCACTGGCACCACTGGGGATGCAGTGCAGTGAGTCCAGAGAGTGCACTGGCACCACTGGGGATGCAGTGCAGTGAGTCCAGAGAGTGCACTGGCAGCACTGGGGATGCACTGCAGTGAGTCCAGAGAGTGCACTGGCACCACTGGGGATGCACTGCAGTGAGTCCAGAGTGTGCACTGGCACCACTGGGGATGCACTGCAGTGAGTCCAGAGAGTGCACTGGCACCACTGGGGATGCACTGCCGTGAGTCCAGAGAGTGCACTGGCACCACTGGGGATGCACTGCAGTGAGTCCAGAGAGTGCACTGGCACCACTGGGGATGCAGTGCAGTGAGTCCAGAGTGTGCACTGGCACCACTGGGGATGCAGTGCAGTGAGTCCAGAGAGTGCACTGTCAGCACTGGGAATGCAGTGCAGTGAGTGCAGAGAGTGCACTGGCAACACTGGGGATGCAGTGCAGTGAGTAAAGAGAGTGCACTGGCACCACTGGGGCTGCACGGCAGTGAGTCCAGAGAGTGCAGTGGCACCACTGGGGATGCAGTCCCCTGAGTCCAGAGAGTACACTGGCACCACTGGGGATGCAGTGCAGTGAGTCCAGAGAGTGCACTGTCAGCACTGGGGATGCAGTGCAGTGAGTCCAGAGAGTGCACTGGCACCAACTGGAGCTGCACTGCTGTGACTCCTGAGATTGCACTGGCACCACTGGGAATGCACTGCAGTGAGTCCAGAGAGTGCACTGGCACCACTGGGGATGCAGTGCAGTGAGTCCAGAGAGTGCACTGGCACCACTGGGGATGCACTGCCGTGAGTCCAGAGAGTGCACTGGCAACACTGGGGATGCAGTGCAGTGAGTCCAGAGAGTGCACTGGCACCAACTGGAGCTGCACTGCTGTGAGTCCTGAGATTGCACTGGCACCACTGGGGATGCACTGCAGTGAGTCCAGAGAGTGCACTGGCACCACTGGGGATGCACTGCAGTGAGTCCAGAGAGTGCACTGGCACAACTGGGGATGCAGTGCAGTGAGTCCAGAGAGTGCACTGGCACCACTGGGGATGCAGTGCAGTGAGTCCAGAGAGTGCACTGGCACCACTGGGGATGCACTGCCGTGAGTCCAGAGAGTGCACTGGCACCACTGGGGATGCAGTGCAGTGAGTCCAGAGAGTGCACTGGCACCACTGGGGATGCAGTGCAGTGAGTCCAGAGAGTGCACTGGCACCACTGGGGATGCAGTGCAGTGAGTCCAGAGAGTGCACTGGCACCACTGGGGATGCACTGCCGTGAGTCCAGAGAGTGCACTGGCACCACTGGGGATGCACTGCAGTGAGTCCAGAGAGTGCACTGGCACCACTGGGGATGCAGTGCAGTGAGTCCAGAGTGTGCACTGGCACCACTGGGGATGCAGTGCAGTGAGTCCAGAGAGTGCACTGGCACCACTGGGGATGCACTGCCGTGAGTCCAGAGAGTGCACTGGCACAATTGGGGATGCACTGCAGTGAGTCCAGAGAGTGCACTGGCACCACTGGGGATGCAGTGCAGTGAGTCCAGAGAGTGCACTGGCACCACTGTTGATGCAGTGCAGTGAGTGCAGAGAGTGCACCGGCAACACTGGGGATGCAGTGCAGTGAGTAAAGAGAGTGCACTGGCACCACTGGGGATGCAGTGCAGTGAGTCCAGAGAGTGCAGTGGCACCACAGGGGATGCAGTGCAGTGAATCCAGAGAGTGCACTGGCACCACTGGGGATGCAGTGCAGTGAGTCCAGAGAGTGTACTGGCACCACTGGGGATGCAGTGCAGTGAGTCCAGAGAGTGCACTGGCATCACTGGGGATGCAGTGCGGTGAGTCCAGAGAGTACAGTGGCACAACTGGGGATGCAGTGCAGTGAGTCCAGAGAGTGCACTGGCACCACTGTTGATGCAGTGCAGTGAGTGCAGAGAGTGCACTGGCACCATTGGGGATGCACTGCAGTGAGTCCAGAGAGTGTACTGGCACCACTGGGGATGCAGTGCAGTGAGTCCAGAGAGTACAGTGGCACAACTGGGGATGCAGTGCAGTGAGTCCAGAGAGTGCACTGGCACCACTGGGGATGCACTGCAGTGAGTCCAGAGAGTGTACTGGCACCACTGGGGATGTAGTGCAGTGAGTCCAGAGAGTGCACTGGCATCACTGGGGATGCAGTGCGGTGAGTCCAGAGTGCACTGGCACCACTGGGGATGCAGTGCAGTGAGTCAAGAGAGGTCACTGGCACCACTGGGGATGCACCCTGGCAAGTCCAGAGAGTGCACTGTCACCACTGGGGATGCAGTGCAGTGAGTCCAGAGAGTGCACTGGCACCACTGGGGATGCAGTGCAGTGAGTCCAGAGAGTGCACTGGTACCACTGGGGACGCACCTCGGTGAGTCCAGAGAGTGCACTGGCACCACTGGGGATGCACTGCAGTGAGTCCAGAGAGTGCACTGGCACTACTGGGGATGCAGTGCAATGAGTCCAGAGAGTTCACTGGCACCACTGGGGATGCAGTGCAGTGAGACCACAGATTGCAGTGGCACCACTGGGAATGGAGTGCAGTGAGTCCAGAGAGTGCACTGGCACCACTGGGGATGCACTCGGGTGAGTCCAGAGAGTGCACTGGTACCACTGGGGATGCACTCGGGTGAGTCCAGAGAGTGCATTCGCACCACTGGGGATGCAGTGCAGTGAGTCCAGAGAGTGCACTGGCACCACTGGGAATGCAACCCCGTGAGTCCAGAGAGTGCACTGGCACCACTGGGGATGCACCCCGGCAAGTCCAGAGAGTGCACTCTCTGGACTCACTGACGTGCATCCCCAGTGGTGCCATTGCACTCTCTGGACTCACTGCACTGCATTCCCAGTGGTGCCAGTGCACTCCCTGGACTCACTGCAGTGCATCCCCAGTGGTGCCAGTGCACTCACTGGACTCACTGTACTGCATCACAGGGGGTGCCAGTGCACTCTCTGGACTCACTGCACTGCATCCCTGTGGTGCCAGTGCACTCTCTGGAATCACTGCACTGCATCCCCAGTGGTGCCAGTGCACTCTCTGGACTCACTGCACTGCATCGCCAGTGGTGCCAGTGCGCTCTCTGGACTCACTGCACTGCATCCCCAGTGGTGCCAGTGCACTCTCTGGACTCAGTGCAGTGCATCCCCAGTGGTGCCAGTGCACTCTCTGGACCCACTGCAGTGCATCCCCACTGGTGCCAGTGCACTCTCTGGACTCACTGCAGTGCATCCCCAGTGGTGCCAGTGCACTCTCTGGAGTCACTGCACTGCATCCCCAGAAGTGCCAGTGCACTCTCTGGAGTCACTGCACTGCATCCCCAGTGGTGCCAGTGCACTCTCTGGACTCACTCTACTGCATCCCCAGTGGTGGTAGTGTACTCTCTGGACTCACTGCAGTGCATCCCCTGTGGTGTCAGTGCACTCTCTGGACTCACTGCACTGCATCCCCAGTGGTGCCAGTGCACTCTCTGGAATCACTGCAGTGCATCCCCTGTGGTGCCAGTGCACTCTCTGGACTCACTGCACTGCATCACCTGTGGTGCCAGTGCACTCTCTGGACTCACTGCACTGCATCCCCACTGGTGCCAGTGCACTCTCTGAACTCACCGCACTGCATCCCCAGTGGTGTCAGTGCACTCTCTGGACTCACTGCACTGCATCCCCAGTGGTGCCAGTGCACTCTCTGGACTCACCGCATTGCATCCCCAGTGGTGCCAGTGCACTCTCTGGACTCACTGCACTGCATCCCCAGTGGTGCCAGTGCACTCTCTGGAGTCACTGCACTGCATCCTCAGTGGTGCCAGTCCACCCTCTGGACTCACTGCACTGCATCCCCAGTGGTGCCAGGGCACTCTCTGGACTCACTGCACAGCATCCCCAGTGGTGACAGTGCACTCTCTGGACTCACTGCACTGCATCCCCAGTGGTGCCAGTGCACTCTCTGGACTCATTGCAGTGCATCCCCAGTGCTGCCAGTGCACTCTCTGGACTCACTGCAGTGCATCCCCAGTGCTGCCAGTGCACTCTCTGCCCTCACTGCAGTGCATCCCCAGTGGTGCCAGTGCACTCTCTGCACTCACTGCAGTGCATCCCCAGTGGTGCCAGTGCACTCTCTGGACTCACTGCACTGCATCCCCAGTGGTGACAGTGCACTCTCTGGACTCACTGCACTGCATCCCCAGTGGTGCCAGTGCACTCTCTGGACTCATTGCAGTGCATCCCCAGTGCTGCCAGTGCACTCTCTGCACTCACTGCAGTGCATCCCCAGTGGTGCCAGTGCACTCTCTGGACTCACTGCAGTGCATCCCCAGTGGTGCCAGTGCACTCTCCGGAATCACTGCACTGCATCACCAGTGGTGTCAGTGCACTCTCTGGACTCACTGCAGTGCATCCCCAGTGGTGCCCGTGCACTCTCTGGACTCACTGCAGTGCATCCCCAGTGGTGCCAGTGCACTCTCTGGACTCACTGCATTGCATCCCCAGTGGTGCCAGTGCACTCTCTGCAGTCACTGCACTGCATCCCCAGTGGTGCCAGTGCACTCTCTGGAGTCACTGCACTGCATCCCCACTGGTGCCTGTGCAGTCTCTGGACTCACTACAGTTCATCCCCAGTGGAGCCAGTGCACTCTCTGGACTCACTGCACTGCATCCCCAGTGGTGCCAGTGCACTCTCTGGACTCAGTGCACTCCATCCCCACTGGTGCCAGTCCACTCTCTGGACTCACTGCACTGCATCCCCAGTGGTGCCAGTGGACTCTCTACACTCATGCACTGCATACCCAGTGGTGCCAGTGCACTCTTTGGACTCACTGCACTGCATGAACAGTGGTGCCAGTGCACTCTCCGGAATCACTGCACTGCATCCCCAGTGGTGTCAGTGCACTATCTGGACTCACTGCAGTGCATCCCCAGTGGTGCCAGTGCACTCTTTCGAGTCACTGCACTGCCTCCCCATTAGTGCCAGTGCAGTCTCTGGACTCACTGCATTGCATCCCCAGTGGTGCCAGTGCACTCTCTGCAGTCACTGCACTGCATCCCCAGTGGTGCCAGTGCACTCTCTGGACTCACTGCACTGCATCCCCAGTGGTGCCTGTGCAGTCTCTGGACTCACTACACTTCATCCCCAGTGGAGCCAGTGCACTCTCTGGACTCACTGAACTGCATCCCCAGTGGTGCCAGTGCACTCTCTGGACTCAGTGCACTCCATCCCCACTGGTGCCAGTGCACTCTCTGGACTCACTGCACTGCATCCCCAGTGGTGCCACTGCACTCTCTGGACTCACTGCAGTGCATCCCCAGTGGTGCCAGTGCACTCTCTGGACTCACTGCACTGCATCCCCAGTGGTGCCAGTGCACTGTCTGGACTCACTGCAGTGCATCCCCACTGGTGCCAGTGCACTCTCTGGAGTCACTGCACTGCATCCCCAGTGGTGCCAGAGCACTCTCTGGACTCACTGCAGTGCATCCCCAGTGGTGCCAGTGCACTCTCTGGAGTCACTGCACTGCATCCCCAGTGGTGCCAGTGCACTCTCTGGACTCACTGCAGTGTATCCCCAGTGGTGCCAGTGCACTCTCTGGACTCACTGAACTGCATCCCCAGTGGTGCCAGAGCACTCTCTGGACTCACTGCATTGCATCCCCAGTGCTGCCAGTGCACTCTCTGGACTCACTGCACTGCATCGCCAGTGGTGCCAGTGCCCTCTCTGGACTCACTGCACTGCATCACCAGTGGTGCCAGTGCACTCTCTGGACTCAGTGCACTGCATCCCCAGTGGTGCCAGTGCACTCTCTGGACTCACTGCAGTGCATCCCCAGTGGTGCCAGTGCACTCTCTGGACTCACTGCAGTGCGTCCCAAGTGGTGCCAGTGCACTCTCTGGACTCACTGCACTGCATCCCCAGTGGTGCCAGAGCACTCTCCGGAATCACTGCAGTGCATCCCCAGTGGTGCCAGTGCACTCTCTGGACTCACTGCAGTGCATCCCCAGTGGTGCCAGTGCACTCTCTGGACTCACGACAGTGCATCCCCAGTGGTGCCAGTGCACTCTCTGCACTCACTGCAGTGCATCCCCAGTGGTGCCAGTGTAATCTCTGGGCTCACTGCAGTGCACCCCCACTGGTGCCAGTGCACTCTCTGGACTCACTGCACTGCATCCCCACTGGTGCCAGTGCACTCTCTGGACTCACCGCACTGCATCCCCAGTGGTGCCAGTGCACTCTCTGGACTCAACTGCACTGCATCCCCAGTGCTGCCAGTGCACTCTCTGCACTCACTGAACTCCATCCCCAGTGGTGCCAGTGCACTCTCTGGACTCACTGCAGTGCATCCCAAGTGGTGCCAGTGCACTCTCTGGACTCACTGCACTTAATCCCCAGTGGTGCCAGTGCACTCTCCGGAATCACTGCAGTGCATCCCCAGTGGTGCCAGTGCACTCTTTCGAGTCACTGCAGTGCATCCCCAGTGGTGCCAGTGCACTCTCTGGACTCACTGCACTGCATCCCCAGTGGTGCCAGTGCACTCTCTGGAATCACTGCAGTGCACCCCCACTGGTGCCAGTGCACTCTCTGGACTCACTGCACTGCATCCCCAGTGGTGCCAGGGCACTCTCTGGACTCACTGCACTGCATCCCCAAGGTGCCAGTGCACTCTCTGGACTCAACTGCACTGCATCCCCAGTGCTGCCAGTGCACTCTCTGCACTCACTGAACTGCATCCCAAGTGGTGCCAGTGCACTCTCTGGACTCACTGCACTGCATCCCAAGTGGTGCCAGTGCACTCTCTGGACTCACTGCACTTCATCCCCAGTGGTGCCAGTGCACTCTCTGGACTCACTGCATTGCATCCCCAGTGGTGCCAGTGCACTCTCTGGACTCACTGCACTGCATCCCCAGTGGTGTCACTGCACTCTCTGGACTCATTGCACTGCATCCCCAGTGGTGCCAGTGCACTCTTTCGAGTCACTGCAGTGCATCCCCAGTTGTGCCAGTGCACTCTCTGGACTCACTGCACTGCATCCCCAGTGGTGCCAGTGCACTCTCTGGAATCACTGCAGTGCATCCCCAGTGGTGCCAGTGCACTCTCTGGACTCATTGCACTGCATCCCCAGTGGTGCCAGAGCACTCTCTGGACTCACTGCACTGCATCCCCAGTGGTGCCACTGCACTCTCTGGACTCACTGCACTGCATCACCATTGGTGCCAGTGCACTCTCCGGACTCACTGCAGTGCATCCCCAGTGGTGCCAGTGCACTCTTTTGAGTCACTGCAGTGCATCCCCAGTGGTGCCAGTGCACTCTCTGGACTCACTGCAGTGCATCCCCAGTGGTGCCAGTGCACTCTCTGGACTCACTGCAGTGCATCCCCAGTGGTGCCAGTGCACTCTCTGGACTCACTGCACTGCATCCCCAGTGGTGCCAGTGCACTCTCTGGAGTCGCAGCACTGCATCAACAGTGGTGCCTCTGCACTCTCTGGAGTCACTGCACTGCATCCCCAGTGCTGCCAGTGCACTCTCTGGACTCACTGCAGTGCATCGCCAGTGGTGCCAGTGCACTCTCTGGACACACTGCACTGCATCACCAGTGGTGCCAGTGCACTCTCTGGACTCACTGCACTGCATTACCAGTGGTGCCAGTGCGCTCTCTGGAGACACTGCAGTGCATCTCCTCTGGTGCCAGTGCACTCTCTGGACTCACTGCAGTGCATCCCCAGTGGTGCCAGTGTACTCTCTGGACTCACGGCACTGCATCCCCAGTGGTGCCAGTGCAGTCTCTGGAGTCACTGTAGTGCATCCCCAGTGTTGCCAGGGCACTCTCTGTACTCACTGCAGTGCATCCCCAGTGGTGCCAGTGCACTCTCTGGACTCACTGCACTGCATCCCCAGTGGTGCCAGTGCACTCTCTGGACTCACTGCACTGCAGCCCCTGAGGAGCCAGTGCACTCTCTGGACTCACTGCAGTGCATCCCCAGTGGTGCCAGTGCACTCTCTGGACTCACTGCAGTGCATCCCTAGTGGTGCCAGTGCACTCTCTGGACTCACTGAAGTGCATCCCCAGTGGTGCCAGTGCACTCTCTGGACTCACTGCACTGCATCTCCAGTGGTGCCATTGCACTCTCTGGACTCACTGCACTGCATTCCCAGTGGTGCCAGTGCACTCTCTGGACTCACTGCAGTGCATCCCCAGTGGTGCCAGTGCACTCTCTGGACTCACTGCACTGCATTACCAGTGGTGCCAGTGCGCTCTCTGGAGACACTGCAGTGCATCTCCTCTGGTGCCAGTGCACTCTCTGGACTCACTGCAGTGCATCCCCAGTGGTGCCAGTGTACTCTCTGGAATCACGACACTGCATCCCCAGTGGTGCCAGTGCAGTCTCTGGAGTCACTGTAGTGCATCCCCAGTGTTGCCAGTGCACTCTCTGGACTCACTGCACTGCATCCCCAGTGGTGCCAGTGCACTCTCTGGACTCACTGCAGTGAATCCCCTGTGGTGCCAGTGCACTCTCTGGACTCACTGCACTGCATCCCCAGTGGTGCCAGTGCACTCTCTGGACTCACTGCAGTGCAGCCCCTGAGGTGCCAGTGCACTCTCTGGACTCACTGCAGTGCATCCCCAGTGGTGCCAGTGCACTCTCTGGACTCACTGCAGTGCATCCCCAGTGGTGCCAGTGCACTCTCTGGACTCACTGCACTAAAGGCCCAGTGGTGCCAGAGCACTCTCTGGACTAATTGCACTGCATCCCCAGTGGTGCCAGGGCACTCTCCGGACTCACTGCAGTGCATCCGCAGTGGTGCCACTGCACTCTTTC
The DNA here is from genome assembly GCF_964034855.1 of Anser brachyrhynchus. Taxonomy (NCBI): domain Eukaryota; kingdom Metazoa; phylum Chordata; class Aves; order Anseriformes; family Anatidae; genus Anser; species Anser brachyrhynchus. Next base: position 166,088 of record NW_027664004.1, read on the forward strand.
GAGTCACTGCACTGCATCCCCAAGGTGCCAGTGCACTTTCTGGACTCACTGCAGTGCATCCCCAAGGTGCCAGTGCACTCTCTGGACTCACTGCACTGCATCCCCACTGGTGCCACTGCACTGTCTGGACTCACTGCAGTGCAGCCCCTGAGGTGCCAGTGCCCTCTTTGTACTCACTGCAGTGCACATCCAGTGGTGCCAGTGCACTCTCTGGACTCACTGCACTGCATCCCCAGTGGTGCCAGTGCACTCTCTGGACTCACTGCACTGCATCCCCAGTGGAGCCAGTGCACTCTCTGGACTAACTGCATTGCATCCCCAGTGGTGCCAGTGCACTCTCTGGAATCACTGCAGTGCATCCCCTGTGGTGCCATTGCACTCTCTGGACTCACTGCAGTGCATCCCCAGTGGTGCCAGTGCACTCTCTGGACACACTGCACTGCATCACCAGTGGTGCCAGTGCACTCTCTGGACTCACTGCACTTCATCCCCAGTGGTGCCAGTGCACTCTCTGGACTCACTGCAGTGCATCCCCAGTGGTGCCAGTGCACTCTGGACTCACTGCAGTGCATCCCTAGTGTTGCCAGTGCACTCTCTGGACTCACTGAACTGCATCCCCAGTGGTGCCAGTGCACTCTCTGGACTCACTGCACTGCATCCCCAGTGGAGCCAGTGCACTCTCTGGACTAACTGCATCGCATCACCAGTGGTGCCAGTGCACTCTCTGGACTAACTGCATTGCATCCCCACTGGTGCCAGGGCACTCTCCGGACTCACTGCAGTGCATCCGCAGTGGTGCCACTGCACTCTTTCGAGTCACTGCACTGCATCCCCAGTGGTGCCAGTGCAGTCTCTGGAGTCACTGTAGTGCATCCCCAGTGTTGCCAGTGCACTCTCTGGACTCACTGCAGTGCATCCCCAGTGGTGCCAGTGCACTCTCTGGACTCACTGCACTAAAGCCCCAGTGGAGCCAGAGCACTCTCTGGACTAATTGCACTGCATCCCCAGTGGTGCCAGGGCACTCTCTGTACTCACTGCAGTGCATCCGCAGTGGTGCCACTGCACTCTTTCGAGTCACTGCACTGCATACCCAAGGTGCCAGTGCACTCTCTGGACTCACTGCACTGCATCCCCACTGGTGCCTCTGCACTGTCTGGACTCACTTCAGTGCAGCCCCTGAGGTGCCAGTGCCCTCTTTGTACTCACTGCAGTGCATCTCCAGTGGTGCCAGTGCACTCTCTGGACTCACTGCAGTGCATCCCCACTGGTGCCAGTGCACTCTCTGGACACACTGCACTGCATCCCCAGTGGTGCCAGTGCACTCTCTGGAATCACTGCAGTGCATCCCCAGTGGTGCCATTGCACTCTCTGGACTCACTGCAGTGCATCCCCACTGGAGCCAGTGCACTCTCTGGACTAACTGCATTGCATCCCCAGTGGTGCCAGTGCACTCTCTGGGCTCACTGCAGTGCATACCCAGTGGTGCTAGGGCACTCTCCGGACTCACTGCAGTGCATCAGCAGTGATGCCAGTGCACTATTTCGAGTCACTGCACTGCATCCCCAAGGTGCTAGTGCACTTTCTGGACTCACTGCAGTGCATCCCCAAGGTGCCAGTGCACTCTCTGGACTCACTGCACTGCATCCCCAGTGTTGCCAGTGCACTCTCTGGACTCACTGCGGAGCATCCCCAGTGTGCCAGTGCACTCTCTGGACTCACTGCATTGCATCCCCAGTGGTGCCAGTGCACTCTCTGTAGTCACTGCGCTGCATCCCCAGTGGTGACAGTGCACTCCCTGGACTCACTGCAGTGCATCTCCAGTGGTGCCAGTGCACTCTCTGGACTCACTGCAGTGCATCCCCACTGGTGCCAGTGCACTCTCTGGACACACTGCACTGCATCCCCAGTGGTGCCAGTGCACTCTCTGGAATCACTGCAGTGCATCACATGTGGTGCCAATGCACTCTCTGGACTCACTGCAGTGCATCCCCAGTGGTGCCAGTGCACTCTCTGGGCTCACTGCAGTGCATACCCAGTGGTGCTAGGGCACTCTCCGGACTCACTGCAGTGCATCAGCAGTGATGCCAGTGCACTATTTCGAGTCACTGCACTGCATCCCCAAGGTGCTAGTGCACTTTCTGGACTCACTGCAGTGCATCCCCAAGGTGCCAGTGCACTCTCTGGACTCACTGCACTGCATCCCCAGTGGTGCCAGTGCACAATCTGCAGTCACTGCAGTGTATCCCCAGTGGTGCCAGTGCACTCTCTGGGCTCACTGCAGTGCATACCCAGTGGTGCTAGGGCACTCTCCGGACTCACTGCAGTGCATCAGCAGTGATGCCAGTGCACTATTTCGAGTCACTGCACTGCATCCCCAAGGTGCTAGTGCACTTTCTGGACTCACTGCAGTGCATCCCCAAGGTGCCAGTGCACTTTCTGGACTCACTGCACTGCATCCCCAGTGGTGCCAGTGCGCTCTCTGGACTCACTGCAGTGCATCCCCAGTGGTGCCAGGGCACTCTCTGCAGACAATGCAGTGCATCCCCAAAGGTGACAGTGCACTCTCTGGCTTCACTGTACTGTTCGAGCCGCGGCAGCCGCTCCAGCCGCGTTAGCCCCTCCAGCCTCGGCAACCGCTCCATCCGCGGCATACGCGGCAGCCGCTCCAGCCTCTCCAGCCGCGGCAGCCGCACCAACCGCGGTAGCCGCTCCAGCCGCGGCAGCCGCTCCACTCGGTAGCGGCTTTCGCGGCTGCCGCGGCTGGAGCGGCTGCCGCGGCTGGAGCGGCTGCGGCGGCTGGAGCGTCTAGAGCGTCTGCCGCGGCTGGAGGGGCTACCGCGGCTGGAGCGGCTGAGGCGGCTGGAGCGGATGCCGCGGTTGGAGCAGTGCAGTGAGTCCACAGAGTGCACTGGCACCACCAGGGATTCAGATACATTCTCACTGCAGTGAGATCCCCAGTAGTGCCAGTGCACTCTCTGGACTCACTGCACTGCATCCCCAGTGGTGCCAGTGCACTCTCTGGACTCACTGCACTGCATCGCCAGTGGTGCCAGTGCGCTCTCTGGACTCACTGCACTGCATCCCAAGTGGTGCCAGTGCACAATCAGGACTCACTGCAGTGCAACACCAGTGGTGCCAGTGTACTCTCTGGACTCACTGCACTGCAACCCCAGTGGTGCCTGTGCAGTCTCTGGACTCAGTACATTGCATCCCCAGTGGAGCAAGTGCAATCTCTGCACTCAGTGCAGTGCATCTCCAGTGGTGCCAGTGCACTCTCTGGACCCACTGCAGTACACCCCCAGTGGTGCCAGTGCACTCTCTGGACTCACTGCAATGCATCCACATTGGTGCCAGTGCACTCTCTGGACTCACTGCACTGCATCCCCAGTGGTGCCAGTGCGCTCTCTGGAGACACTGCAGTGCATCCCCAGTGATGCCAGTATACTCTCTGGACTCACGGCACTGCATCACCTGTGGTGCCAGTGCAGTCTCTGGTGTCACTGCACTGCATCCCCAGTGGTGCCAGTGTAGTCTCTGGACTCACTGCACTGCATCCCCAGTGGTGCCAGTGCACTCTCTGAACTCACTGCACTGCATCCCCAGTGGTGCCAGTGCACTCTCTGGACTCACTGCAGTGCATCCCCAGTGGTGCCAGGGCACTCTCTGCAGACAATGCAGTGCATCCCCAAAGGTGACAGTGCACTCTCTGGCTTCACTGTACTGTTCGAGCCTCGGCAACCGCTCCAGCCGCGGCATACGCGTCAGCCGCTCCAGCCGCGGAGCCGCACCAACCGCGGTAGCCGCTCCAGCCGCGGCAGCCGCTCCACTCGGTAGCGGCTTTCGCGGCTGCCGCGGCTGGAGCGGCTGCCGCGGCTGGAGCGGCTGCGGCGGCTGGAGCGTCTAGAGCGTCTGCCGCGGCTGGAGGGGCTACCGCGGCTGGAGCGGCTGAGGCGGCTGGAGCGGATGCCGCGGTTGGAGCAGTGCAGTGAGTCCACAGAGTGCACTGGCACCACCAGGGATTCAGATACATTCTCACTGCAGTGAGATCCCCAGTAGTGCCAGTGCACTCTCTGGACTCACTGCACTGCATCCCCATTGCTGACAGTGCCGTCTCTGGACTCAGTGCACTGCATCCCCAGTGGTGCCAGTTCACTCTCTGGACTCACTGCACTGCATCCCCAAAAGTGCCAGTGCACTCTCTGGACTCACTGCACTGCATCCCCATTGCTGACAGTGCCCTCTCTGGACTCAGTGCACAGCATCCCCAGTGGTGCCAGTGCACTCTCTGCACTCACTGCACTGCATCCCCAGTGGTGCCATCTCACTCTCTGGACTCACTGCAGTGCATCCCAATGGTGCCAGTGCACTCTCTGGACTCACTGAACTGCATCCCCAGTGGTGCCAGTGCACTCTCTGGACTCACTGAAGTGCATCCCCAGTGGAGCCAGTGCTCTCTGTGGACTCACTGCACTGCATCCCCAGTGGTGCCAGTGCACTCTCTGGACTCACTGCACTGTATCCCCAAGGTGCCAGTGCACTCTCTGGACTCACTGCACTGCATTTCCAGTGGTGCCAGTGCACTCTCTGAACTCACTGCAGTGCATCCCCAGTGGTGCCAGTGCACTCTCTGGACTCACTGCAGTGCATCCCCAGTGGCGCCAGTGCACTCTCTGGACTCACTGCACTGCATCCCAGTGGTACCATTGCACTCTCTGGACTCACTGCAGTGCATCCCCAGTGGTGCCAGTGCACTCTCTGGACTAACTGCACTGTATCCCCAGTGGTGCCAGTGCACTCTCTGGACTCACTGCACTGCATCCCCAAGGTGCCAGTGCACTCTCTGGACTCACTGCAGTCCATCCCCAGTGGTGCCACTGCACTCTCTGGACTCACTGCAGTGCATCCCCAGTGGTGCCAGGGCACTCTCTGCAGACAATGCAGTGCATCCCCAAAGGTGACAGTGCACTCTCTGGACTCACTGTACTGCTCGAGCCGCGGCAACCGCTCCAGCCGCGGTAGCCACTCCAGCCTCGGCAGCCGCTCCAGCCGCTCCATCCGCGGCAGCCGCGGCAGCCGGTCCAGCCGCGGCAGCCGCTCCATCCGCGGCATACGCGGCAGACGCTCCAGCCGCTCCAGCCGCGGCAGCCGCTCCAACCGCGGCAGGCGCTCCAGCCGCGGCAGCCGCTCCAGCCACGGCAGACGCGGCAGCCGCTCCAGCCGTGGCAGCCGCTCCACTCGGTAGCGGCTTTAGCGGCTGCCGCGGCTGGAGCGGCTGCCGCGGCTGCCGAGGCTGGAGCGGCTGCCGCGGCTGGAGCGACTGCGTCGGCTGGAGCGGATGCCGCGGCTGGAGCAGTGCAGTGAGTCCAGAGAGTGCACTGGCACCACTGGGGATGCACTGCAGTGAGTCCAGAGAGTGTACTGGCACCACTGGGGATGTAGTGCAGTGAGTCCAGAGAGGTCACTGGCACCACTGGGGATGCAGTGCAGTGAGTCCAGAGAGTGCACTGGCATCACTGGGGATGCAGTGCGGTGAGTCCAGAGTGCACTGGCACCACTGGAGATGCAGTGCAGTGAGTCAAGAGAGGTCACTGGCACCACTGGGGATGCACCCCGGTGAGTCCAGAGAGTGCACTGGCACCACTGGGGATGCACCCTGGCAAGTCCAGAGAGTGCACTGTCACCACTGGGGATGCACCTCGGTGAGTCCAGAGAGTGCACTGGCACCACTGGGGATGCACTGCAGTGTGTCCAGAGAGTGCACTGGCACCAGTAGGGATGCAGTGCAATGAGTCCAGAGAGTGCACTGGCACCACTGGGGATGCAGTGCAGTGAGACCACAGATTGCAGTGGCACCACTGGGAATGGAGTGCAGTGAGTCCAGAGAGTGCACTGGCACCACTGGGGATGCACTCGGGTGAGTCCAGAGAGTGCACTGGTACCACTGGGGATGCACCCCGGCAAGTCCAGAGAGTGCACTCTCTGGACTCACTGACGTGCATCCCCAGTGGTGCCATTGCACTCTCTGGACTCACTGCACTGCATTCCCAGTGGTGCCATTGCACTCCCTGGACTCACTGCAGTGCATCCCCAGTGGTGCCAGTGCACTCACTGGACTCACTGTACTGCATCACAGCTGGTGCCAGTGCACTCTCTGGACTCACTGCACTGCATCCCCAGTGGTGCCAGTGCACTCTCTGGACTCACTGCACTGCATCCCTGTGGTGCCAGTGCACTCTCTGGACTCACTGCACTGCATCCCCAGTGGTGCCAGTGCACTCTCTGGACTCACTGCACTGCATCGCCAGTGGTGCCAGTGCGCTCTCTGGACTCACTGCACTGCATCCCAAGTGGTGCCAGTGCACAATCAGGACTCACTGCAGTGCAACACCAGTGGTGCCAGTGTACTCTCTGGACTCACTGCACTGCAACCCCAGTGGTGCCTGTGCAGTCTCTGGACTCAGTACATTGCATCCCCAGTGGAGCAAGTGCAATCTCTGCACTCAGTGCAGTGCATCTCCAGTGGTGCCAGTGCACTCTCTGGACCCACTGCAGTACACCCCCAGTGGTGCCAGTGCACTCTCTGGACTCACTGCAATGCATCCACATTGGTGCCAGTGCACTCTCTGGACTCACTGCACTGCATCCCCAGTGGTGCCAGTGCGCTCTCTGGAGACACTGCAGTGCATCCCCAGTGATGCCAGTATACTCTCTGGACTCACGGCACTGCATCACCTGTGGTGCCAGTGCAGTCTCTGGTGTCACTGCACTGCATCCCCAGTGGTGCCAATGCACTCTCTGGACTCACTGCAGTGCATCCCCAGTGGTGCCAGTGCACTCTGTGGACTCACTGCACTGCTCCAACCGCGGCATCCGCTCCAGCCGCCTCAGCCGCGCCAGCCGCGGTAGCCCCTCCAGCCGCGGCAGACGCTCTAGACGCTCCAGCCGCCGCAGCCGCTCCAGCCGCGGCAGCCGCTCCAGCCGCGGCAGCCGCGAAAGCCGCTACCGAGTGGAGCGGCTGCCGCGGCTGGAGCGGCTACCGCGGTTGGTGCGGCTCCGCGGCTGGAGCGGCTGACGCGTATGCCGCGGCTGGAGCGGTTGCCGAGGCTCGAACAGTACAGTGAAGCCAGAGAGTGCACTGTCACCTTTGGGGATGCACTGCATTGTCTGCAGAGAGTGCCCTGGCACCACTGGGGATGCACTGCAGTGAGTCCAGAGAGTGCACTGGCACCACTGGGGATGCACTGCAGTGAGTCCAGAGAGGGCACTGGCACCACTGGGGATGCAGTGCAGTGAGTCCAGAGAGGGCACTGTCAGCAATGGGGATGCAGTGCAGTGAGTCCAGAGAGTGCACTGACACCACTGGGGATGCAGTGCAGTGAGACCAGAGACTTCACAGGCACCACTGGGGATGCAGTGCAGTGAGTCCAGAGAGTGCACTGGCACCACTGGGGATGCAGTGCAGTGAGTGCAGAGAGTGCACTGGCACAAAAGGGAATGCACTGCAGTGAGTCCAGAGAGTGCACTGGCACCACTGGGGATGCAGTGCAGTGACTCCAGAGAGTGCACTGGCACTTCTGGGTATGCACTGCAGTGAGTCCAGAGAGTGCACTGGCACCACTGGGGATGCAGTCCACTGAGTCCAGAGAGTACACTGGCACCACTGGGGATGCAGTGCAGTGAGTCCAGAGAGTGCACTGTCAGCACTGGGGATGCACTGCAGTGAGTCCAGAGAGTGCACTGGCACCAACTGGAGCTGCACTGCTGTGAGTCCTGAGATTGCACTGGCACCACTGGGGATGCACTGCAGTGAGTCCAGAGACTTCACAGGCACCACTGGGGATGCAGTACAGTGAGTCCAGAGAGTGCACTGGCACCACTGGGGATTCAGTTCAGTGAGTCCAGAGAGTGAACTGGCACCACTGGGGATGCACCCCGGTGACTCCAGAGAGTGCACTGGCACCACTGGGGATGCACCACGGCAAGTCCAGAGAGTGCACTGTCACCACTGGGGATGCAGTGCAGTGAGTCCAGAGAGTGCACTGGCACCAATGGGGATGAAGTGCAGTGAGTCCAGAGAGTGCACTGGCACCACTGGGGATGCAGTGCAGTGAGTCCAGAGAGTGCACTGGTACCACTGGGGATGCAGTGCAGTGAGTCCAGAGAGTGCACTGGTACGATTGGGGATGCACTGCAGTGAGTCCAGAGAGTGCACTGGCACCACTGGGGATGCACTGCAGTGAGTCCAGAGAGTGCACTGGCACCACTGGGGATGCAATGCAGTGAGTCCAGAGAGTGCACTGGCACCACTGGGGATGCACTGCAGTGAGTCCAGGGAGTGCACTGGCACCACTGGGGATGCACTGCAGTGACTCCAGAGAGTGCACTGGCACCACTGGGGATGCACTGCAGTGAGTCCAGATGTTAGCCTAGCAACCACATAATCACCAAGTGATTATATGAAGGTGCTTTATTCAGCGCTGGAAGCCGGGGCAGGTGCCCAAATCTGGCTTCAAGTCCCGTTACTTCCCAGCCATTATTTATACATACAATATTGCGTCAGGTATACATATTCATTACAGGTTGCAACAGCAGCCTCGCTTTTCATTCTAATTAGCTCCCCTCCCCTTTGCACATGCGTGGCGCACTCTGGTGGTCGTCCAGGTGGTCGTGCAGATGAAGTAAGGAGTCTTCCTCTCCGCTAAACTTTTCACCTTTCTTACTCGACACATGCTCCCTCCGCTTCTTGGTTCTGCTTCAACTCATTTCATCATTTCCAGGCCCTTATCCAAGGTCAGGTTGTACCTGTTCCCTCCCAAGGTTCCCCTTCAATGATTCTTTTGATTGTTCAATGTACTCCCTAAGTATCCAGTATACATAGATTAATTGATAATGTAAGTACATTTGGCAATGCTTAATTATACTGTAGGTCCCATTACCTAAGAGACATTAGTAAAACATCCATTCGATTCTCCCCAACACTAACACAGAGACTGCACTGGCTCCACTGGGGATGCACCCCGGCAAGTCCAGAGAGTGCACTGGCACCACTGGGGATGCAGTGCAGTGAGTCCAGAGAGTGCACTGGCACCACTGGGGATGCAGTGCCGTGAGTCCAGAGAGTGCACTGGCACCACTGGGGATGCACTGCAGTGAGTCCAGAGAGTGCACTGGCACCACTGGGGATGCAGTGCAGTGAGTCCAGAGTGTGCACTGGCACCACTGGGGATGCAGTGCAGTGAGTCCAGAGAGTGCACTGGCACCAGTGGGGATGCAGTGCAGTGAGTGCAGAGAGTGCACTGGCACCACTGGGGATGCACTGCAGTGAGTCCAGAGAGTGCAGTGGCACCACTGGAGATGCAGTCCACTGAGTCCAGAGAGTACACTGGCACCACTGGGGATGCAGTGCAGTGAGTCCAGAGAGTGCACTGTCAGCACTGGGGATGCAGTGCAGTGAGTCCAGAGAGTGCACTGGCACCAACTGGAGCTGCACTGCTGTGAGTCCTGAGATTGCACTGGCACCACTGGGGATGCACTGCAGTGAGTCCAGAGACTTCACAGGCACCACTGGGGATGCAGTACAGTGAGTCCAGAGAGTGCACTGGCACCACTGGGGATTCAGTTCAGTGAGTCCAGAGAGTGAACTGGCACCACTGGGGATGTAGTGCAGTGAGTCCAGAGAGTGCACTGGCACCTCTGGGGATGCACCCCGGTGACTCCAGAGAGTGCACTGGCACCACTGGGGATGCACCACGGCAAGTCCAGAGAGTGCACTGTCACCACTGGGGATGCAGTGCAGTGAGTCCAGAGAGTGCACTGGCACCACTGGGGATGCACTGCAGTGAGTCCAGAGAGTGCACTGGCACCACTGGGGATGCAGTGCAGTGAGTCCAGAGAGTGCACTGGCACCACTGGAAATGCAGTGCAGTGAGTCCAGAGAGTGCACTGGCACCACTGGGGATGCACTGCCGTGAGTCCAGAGAGTGCACTGGCACCACTGGGGATGCACTGCAGTGAGTCCAGAGAGTGCACTGGCACCACTGGGGATGCAGTGCAGTGAGTCCAGAGAGTGCACTGGCACCACTGGGGATGCAGTGCAGTGAGTCCAGAGAGTGCACTGGCACCACTGGGGATGCACTGCCGTGAGTCCAGAGAGTGCACTGGCACCACTGGGGATGCAATGCAGTGAGTCCAGAGAGTGCACTGGCACCACTGGAAATGCAGTGCAGTGAGTCCAGAGAGTGCACTGGCACCACTGGGGATGCAGTGCAGTGAGTCCAGAGAGTGCACTGGCACCACTGGGGATGCAGTGCAGTGAGTCCAGAGAGTGCACTGGCACCACTGGGGATGCACTGCAGTGAGTCCAGAGAGTGCACTGGCACCACTGGGGATGCACTGCAGTGAGTCCAGAGTGTGCACTGGCACCACTGGGGATGCACTGCAGTGAGTCCAGAGAGTGCACTGGCACCACTGGGGATGCACTGCCGTGAGTCCAGAGAGTGCACTGGCACCACTGGGGATGCACTGCAGTGAGTCCAGAGAGTGCACTGGCACCACTGGGGATGCAGTGCAGTGAGTCCAGAGTGTGCACTGGCACCACTGGGGATGCAGTGCAGTGAGTCCAGAGAGTGCACTGTCAGCACTGGGAATGCAGTGCAGTGAGTGCAGAGAGTGCACTGGCAACACTGGGGATGCAGTGCAGTGAGTAAAGAGAGTGCACTGGCACCACTGGGGATGCACGGCAGTTAGTCCAGAGAGTGCACTGGCACCACTGGGGATTCAGTTCAGTGAGTCCAGAGAGTGAACTGGCACCACTGGGGATGTAGTGCAGTGAGTCCAGAGAGTGCACTGGCACCTCTGGGGATGCACCCCGGTGACTCCAGAGAGTGCACTGGCACCACTGGGGATGCACCACGGCAAGTCCAGAGAGTGCACTGTCACCACTGGGGATGCAGTGCAGTGAGTCCAGAGAGTGCACTGGCACCACTGGGGATGCACTGCAGTGAGTCCAGAGAGTGCACTGGCACCACTGGGGATGCAGTGCAGTGAGTCCAGAGAGTGCACTGGCACCACTGGGGATGCAGTGCAGTGAGTCCAGAGAGTGCACTGGCACCACTGGGGATGCACTGCCGTGAGTCCAGAGAGTGCACTGGCACCACTGGGGATGCACTGCAGTGAGTCCAGAGAGTGCACTGGCACCACTGGGGATGCAGTGCAGTGAGTCCAGAGAGTGCACTGGCACCACTGGGGATGCAGTGCAGTGAGTCCAGAGAGTGCACTGGCACCACTGGGGATGCACTGCCGTGAGTCCAGAGAGTGCACTGGCACCACTGGGGATGCACTGCAGTGAGTCCAGAGAGTGCACTGGCACCACTGGAAATGCAGTGCAGTGAGTCCAGAGAGTGCACTGGCACCACTGGGGATGCAGTGCAGTGAGTCCAGAGAGTGCACTGGCACCACTGGGGATGCAGTGCAGTGAGTCCAGAGAGTGCACTGGCACCACTGGGGATGCACTGCAGTGAGTCCAGAGAGTGCACTGGCACCACTGGGGATGCACTGCAGTGAGTCCAGAGTGTGCACTGGCACCACTGGGGATGCACTGCAGTGAGTCCAGAGAGTGCACTGGCACCACTGGGGATGCACTGCCGTGAGTCCAGAGAGTGCACTGGCACCACTGGGGATGCACTGCAGTGAGTCCAGAGAGTGCACTGGCACCACTGGGGATGCAGTGCAGTGAGTCCAGAGTGTGCACTGGCACCACTGGGGATGCAGTGCAGTGAGTCCAGAGAGTGCACTGTCAGCACTGGGAATGCAGTGCAGTGAGTGCAGAGAGTGCACTGGCAACACTGGGGATGCAGTGCAGTGAGTAAAGAGAGTGCACTGTCACCACTGGGGATGCACGGCAGTGAGTCCAGAGAGTGCAGTGGCACCACTGGGGATGCAGTCCACTGAGTCCAGAGAGTACACTGGCACCACTGGGGATGCAGTGCAGTGAGTCCAGAGAGTGCACTGTCAGCACTGGGGATGCAGTGCAGTGAGTCCAGAGAGTGCACTGGCACCAACTGGAGCTGCACTGCTGTGACTCCTGAGATTGCACTGGCACCACTGGGAATGCACTGCAGTGAGTCCAGAGAGTGCACTGGCACCACTGGGGATGCAGTGCAGTGAGTCCAGAGAGTGCACTGGCACCACTGGGGATGCACTGCCGTGAGTCCAGAGAGTGCACTGGCAACACTGGGGATGCAGTGCAGTGAGTCCAGAGAGTGCACTGGCACCAACTGGAGCTGCACTGCTGTGAGTCCTGAGATTGCACTGGCACCACTGGGGATGCACTGCAGTGAGTCCAGAGAGTGCACTGGCACCACTGGGGATGCACTGCAGTGAGTCCAGAGAGTGCACTGGCACAACTGGGGATGCAGTGCAGTGAGTCCAGAGAGTGCACTGGCACCACTGGGGATGCAGTGCAGTGAGTCCAGAGAGTGCACTGGCACCACTAGGGATGCACTGCCGTGAGTCCAGAGAGTGCACTGGCACCACTGGGGATGCAGTGCAGTGAGTCCAGAGAGTGCACTGGCACCACTGGGGATGCAGTGCAGTGAGTCCAGAGAGTGCACTGGCACCACTGGGGATGCAGTGCAGTGAGTCCAGAGAGTGCACTGGCACCACTGGGGATGCACTGCCGTGAGTCCAGAGAGTGCACTGGCACCACTGGGGATGCACTGCAGTGAGTCCAGAGAGTGCACTGGCACCACTGGGGATGCAGTGCAGTGAGTCCAGAGTGTGCACTGGCACCACTGGGGATGCAGTGCAGTGAGTCCAGAGAGTGCACTGGCACCACTGGGGATGCACTGCCGTGAGTCCAGAGAGTGCACTGGCACAATTGGGGATGCACTGCAGTGAGTCCAGAGAGTGCACTGGCACCACTGGGGATGCAGTGCAGTGAGTCCAGAGAGTGCACTGGCACCACTGTTGATGCAGTGCAGTGAGTGCAGAGAGTGCACCGGCAACACTGGGGATGCAGTGCAGTGAGTAAAGAGAGTGCACTGGCACCACTGGGGATGCAGTGCAGTGAGTCCAGAGAGTGCAGTGGCACCACAGGGGATGCAGTGCAGTGAATCCAGAGAGTGCACTGGCACCACTGGGGATGCAGTGCAGTGAGTCCAGAGAGTGTACTGGCACCACTGGGGATGCAGTGCAGTGAGTCCAGAGAGTGCACTGGCATCACTGGGGATGCAGTGCGGTGAGTCCAGAGAGTACAGTGGCACAACTGGGGATGCAGTGCAGTGAGTCCAGAGAGTGCACTGGCACCACTGTTGATGCAGTGCAGTGAGTGCAGAGAGTGCACTGGCACCATTGGGGATGCACTGCAGTGAGTCCAGAGAGTGTACTGGCACCACTGGGGATGCAGTGCAGTGAGTCCAGAGAGTACAGTGGCACAACTGGGGATGCAGTGCAGTGAGTCCAGAGAGTGCACTGGCACCACTGGGGATGCACTGCAGTGAGTCCAGAGAGTGTACTGGCACCACTGGGGATGTAGTGCAGTGAGTCCAGAGAGTGCACTGGCATCACTGGGGATGCAGTGCGGTGAGTCCAGAGTGCACTGGCACCACTGGGGATGCAGTGCAGTGAGTCAAGAGAGGTCACTGGCACCACTGGGGATGCACCCTGGCAAGTCCAGAGAGTGCACTGTCACCACTGGGGATGCAGTGCAGTGAGTCCAGAGAGTGCACTGGCACCACTGGGGATGCAGTGCAGTGAGTCCAGAGAGTGCACTGGTACCACTGGGGACGCACCTCGGTGAGTCCAGAGAGTGCACTGGCACCACTGGGGATGCACTGCAGTGAGTCCAGAGAGTGCACTGGCACTACTGGGGATGCAGTGCAATGAGTCCAGAGAGTTCACTGGCACCACTGGGGATGCAGTGCAGTGAGACCACAGATTGCAGTGGCACCACTGGGAATGGAGTGCAGTGAGTCCAGAGAGTGCACTGGCACCACTGGGGATGCACTCGGGTGAGTCCAGAGAGTGCACTGGTACCACTGGGGATGCACTCGGGTGAGTCCAGAGAGTGCATTCGCACCACTGGGGATGCAGTGCAGTGAGTCCAGAGAGTGCACTGGCACCACTGGGAATGCAACCCCGTGAGTCCAGAGAGTGCACTGGCACCACTGGGGATGCACCCCGGCAAGTCCAGAGAGTGCACTCTCTGGACTCACTGACGTGCATCCCCAGTGGTGCCATTGCACTCTCTGGACTCACTGCACTGCATTCCCAGTGGTGCCAGTGCACTCCCTGGACTCACTGCAGTGCATCCCCAGTGGTGCCAGTGCACTCACTGGACTCACTGTACTGCATCACAGGGGGTGCCAGTGCACTCTCTGGACTCACTGCACTGCATCCCTGTGGTGCCAGTGCACTCTCTGGAATCACTGCACTGCATCCCCAGTGGTGCCAGTGCACTCTCTGGACTCACTGCACTGCATCGCCAGTGGTGCCAGTGCGCTCTCTGGACTCACTGCACTGCATCCCCAGTGGTGCCAGTGCACTCTCTGGACTCAGTGCAGTGCATCCCCAGTGGTGCCAGTGCACTCTCTGGACCAACTGCAGTGCATCCCCACTGGTGCCAGTGCACTCTCTGGACTCACTGCAGTGCATCCCCAGTGGTGCCAGTGCACTCTCTGGAGTCACTGCACTGCATCCCCAGAAGTGCCAGTGCACTCTCTGGAGTCACTGCACTGCATCCCCAGTGGTGCCAGTGCACTCTCTGGACTCACTCTACTGCATCCCCAGTGGTGGTAGTGTACTCTCTGGACTCACTGCAGTGCATCCCCTGTGGTGTCAGTGCACTCTCTGGACTCACTGCACTGCATCCCCAGTGGTGCCAGTGCACTCTCTGGAATCACTGCAGTGCATCCCCTGTGGTGCCAGTGCACTCTCTGGACTCACTGCACTGCATCACCTGTGGTGCCAGTGCACTCTCTGGACTCACTGCACTGCATCCCCACTGGTGCCAGTGCACTCTCTGAACTCACCGCACTGCATCCCCAGTGGTGTCAGTGCACTCTCTGGACTCACTGCACTGCATCCCCAGTGGTGCCAGTGCACTCTCTGGACTCACCGCATTGCATCCCCAGTGGTGCCAGTGCACTCTCTGGACTCACTGCACTGCATCCCCAGTGGTGCCAGTGCACTCTCTGGAGTCACTGCACTGCATCCTCAGTGGTGCCAGTCCACCCTCTGGACTCACTGCACTGCATCCCCAGTGGTGCCAGGGCACTCTCTGGACTCACTGCACAGCATCCCCAGTGGTGACAGTGCACTCTCTGGACTCACTGCACTGCATCCCCAGTGGTGCCAGTGCACTCTCTGGACTCATTGCAGTGCATCCCCAGTGCTGCCAGTGCACTCTCTGGACTCACTGCAGTGCATCCCCAGTGCTGCCAGTGCACTCTCTGCCCTCACTGCAGTGCATCCCCAGTGGTGCCAGTGCACTCTCTGCACTCACTGCAGTGCATCCCCAGTGGTGCCAGTGCACTCTCTGGACTCACTGCACTGCATCCCCAGTGGTGACAGTGCACTCTCTGGACTCACTGCACTGCATCCCCAGTGGTGCCAGTGCACTCTCTGGACTCATTGCAGTGCATCCCCAGTGCTGCCAGTGCACTCTCTGCACTCACTGCAGTGCATCCCCAGTGGTGCCAGTGCACTCTCTGGACTCACTGCACTGCATCCCCAGTGGTGCCAGTGCACTCTCCGGAATCACTGCACTGCATCCCCAGTGGTGTCAGTGCACTCTCTGGACTCACTGCAGTGCATCCCCAGTGGTGCCCGTGCACTCTCTGGACTCACTGCAGTGCATCCCCAGTGGTGCCAGTGCACTCTCTGGACTCACTGCATTGCATCCCCAGTGGTGCCAGTGCACTCTCTGCAGTCACTGCACTGCATCCCCAGTGGTGCCAGTGCACTCTCTGGAGTCACTGCACTGCATCCCCACTGGTGCCTGTGCAGTCTCTGGACTCACTACAGTTCATCCCCAGTGGAGCCAGTGCACTCTCTGGACTCACTGCACTGCATCCCCAGTGGTGCCAGTGCACTCTCTGGACTCAGTGCACTCCATCCCCACTGGTGCCAGTCCACTCTCTGGACTCACTGCACTGCATCCCCAGTGGTGCCAGTGGACTCTCTACACTCATGCACTGCATACCCAGTGGTGCCAGTGCACTCTTTGGACTCACTGCACTGCATGAACAGTGGTGCCAGTGCACTCTCCGGAATCACTGCACTGCATCCCCAGTGGTGTCAGTGCACTATCTGGACTCACTGCAGTGCATCCCCAGTGGTGCCAGTGCACTCTTTCGAGTCACTGCACTGCATCCCCATTAGTGCCAGTGCAGTCTCTGGACTCACTGCATTGCATCCCCAGTGGTGCCAGTGCACTCTCTGCAGTCACTGCACTGCATCCCCAGTGGTGCCAGTGCACTCTCTGGACTCACTGCACTGCATCCCCAGTGGTGCCTGTGCAGTCTCTGGACTCACTACACTTCATCCCCAGTGGAGCCAGTGCACTCTCTGGACTCACTGAACTGCATCCCCAGTGGTGCCAGTGCACTCTCTGGACTCAGTGCACTCCATCCCCACTGGTGCCAGTGCACTCTCTGGACTCACTGCACTGCATCCCCAGTGGTGCCACTGCACTCTCTGGACTCACTGCAGTGCATCCCCAGTGGTGCCAGTGCACTCTCTGGACTCACTGCACTGCATCCCCAGTGGTGCCAGTGCACTGTCTGGACTCACTGCAGTGCATCCCCACTGGTGCCAGTGCACTCTCTGGAGTCACTGCACTGCATCCCCAGTGGTGCCAGAGCACTCTCTGGACTCACTGCAGTGCATCCCCAGTGGTGCCAGTGCACTCTCTGGAGTCACTGCACTGCATCCCCAGTGGTGCCAGTGCACTCTCTGGACTCACTGCAGTGTATCCCCAGTGGTGCCAGTGCACTCTCTGGACTCACTGAACTGCATCCCCAGTGGTGCCAGAGCACTCTCTGGACTCACTGCATTGCATCCCCAGTGCTGCCAGTGCACTCTCTGGACTCACTGCACTGCATCGCCAGTGGTGCCAGTGCCCTCTCTGGACTCACTGCACTGCATCACCAGTGGTGCCAGTGCACTCTCTGGACTCAGTGCACTGCATCCCCAGTGGTGCCAGTGCACTCTCTGGACTCACTGCAGTGCATCCCCAGTGGTGCCAGTGCACTCTCTGGACTCACTGCAGTGCGTCCCAAGTGGTGCCAGTGCACTCTCTGGACTCACTGCACTGCATCCCCAGTGGTGCCAGAGCACTCTCCGGAATCACTGCAGTGCATCCCCAGTGGTGCCAGTGCACTCTCTGGACTCACTGCAGTGCATCCCCAGTGGTGCCAGTGCACTCTCTGGACTCACGACAGTGCATCCCCAGTGGTGCCAGTGCACTCTCTGCACTCACTGCAGTGCATCCCCAGTGGTGCCAGTGTAATCTCTGGGCTCACTGCAGTGCACCCCCACTGGTGCCAGTGCACTCTCTGGACTCACTGCACTGCATCCCCACTGGTGCCAGTGCACTCTCTGGACTCACCGCACTGCATCCCCAGTGGTGCCAGTGCACTCTCTGGACTCAACTGCACTGCATCCCCAGTGCTGCCAGTGCACTCTCTGCACTCACTGAACTCCATCCCCAGTGGTGCCAGTGCACTCTCTGGACTCACTGCAGTGCATCCCAAGTGGTGCCAGTGCACTCTCTGGACTCACTGCACTTAATCCCCAGTGGTGCCAGTGCACTCTCCGGAATCACTGCAGTGCATCCCCAGTGGTGCCAGTGCACTCTTTCGAGTCACTGCAGTGCATCCCCAGTGGTGCCAGTGCACTCTCTGGACTCACTGCACTGCATCCCCAGTGGTGCCAGTGCACTCTCTGGAATCACTGCAGTGCACCCCCACTGGTGCCAGTGCACTCTCTGGACTCACTGCACTGCATCCCCAGTGGTGCCAGGGCACTCTCTGGACTCACTGCACTGCATCCCCAAGGTGCCAGTGCACTCTCTGGACTCAACTGCACTGCATCCCCAGTGCTGCCAGTGCACTCTCTGCACTCACTGAACTGCATCCCAAGTGGTGCCAGTGCACTCTCTGGACTCACTGCACTGCATCCCAAGTGGTGCCAGTGCACTCTCTGGACTCACTGCACTTCATCCCCAGTGGTGCCAGTGCACTCTCTGGACTCACTGCATTGCATCCCCAGTGGTGCCAGTGCACTCTCTGGACTCACTGCACTGCATCCCCAGTGGTGTCACTGCACTCTCTGGACTCATTGCACTGCATCCCCAGTGGTGCCAGTGCACTCTTTCGAGTCACTGCAGTGCATCCCCAGTTGTGCCAGTGCACTCTCTGGACTCACTGCACTGCATCCCCAGTGGTGCCAGTGCACTCTCTGGAATCACTGCAGTGCATCCCCAGTGGTGCCAGTGCACTCTCTGGACTCATTGCACTGCATCCCCAGTGGTGCCAGAGCACTCTCTGGACTCACTGCACTGCATCCCCAGTGGTGCCACTGCACTCTCTGGACTCACTGCACTGCATCACCATTGGTGCCAGTGCACTCTCCGGACTCACTGCAGTGCATCCCCAGTGGTGCCAGTGCACTCTTTTGAGTCACTGCAGTGCATCCCCAGTGGTGCCAGTGCACTCTCTGGACTCACTGCAGTGCATCCCCAGTGGTGCCAGTGCACTCTCTGGACTCACTGCAGTGCATCCCCAGTGGTGCCAGTGCACTCTCTGGACTCACTGCACTGCATCCCCAGTGGTGCCAGTGCACTCTCTGGAGTCGCAGCACTGCATCAACAGTGGTGCCTCTGCACTCTCTGGAGTCACTGCACTGCATCCCCAGTGCTGCCAGTGCACTCTCTGGACTCACTGCAGTGCATCGCCAGTGGTGCCAGTGCACTCTCTGGACACACTGCACTGCATCACCAGTGGTGCCAGTGCACTCTCTGGACTCACTGCACTGCATTACCAGTGGTGCCAGTGCGCTCTCTGGAGACACTGCAGTGCATCTCCTCTGGTGCCAGTGCACTCTCTGGACTCACTGCAGTGCATCCCCAGTGGTGCCAGTGTACTCTCTGGACTCACGGCACTGCATCCCCAGTGGTGCCAGTGCAGTCTCTGGAGTCACTGTAGTGCATCCCCAGTGTTGCCAGGGCACTCTCTGTACTCACTGCAGTGCATCCCCAGTGGTGCCAGTGCACTCTCTGGACTCACTGCACTGCATCCCCAGTGGTGCCAGTGCACTCTCTGGACTCACTGCACTGCAGCCCCTGAGGAGCCAGTGCACTCTCTGGACTCACTGCAGTGCATCCCCAGTGGTGCCAGTGCACTCTCTGGACTCACTGCAGTGCATCCCTAGTGGTGCCAGTGCACTCTCTGGACTCACTGAAGTGCATCCCCAGTGGTGCCAGTGCACTCTCTGGACTCACTGCACTGCATCTCCAGTGGTGCCATTGCACTCTCTGGACTCACTGCACTGCATTCCCAGTGGTGCCAGTGCACTCTCTGGACTCACTGCAGTGCATCCCCAGTGGTGCCAGTGCACTCTCTGGACTCACTGCACTGCATTACCAGTGGTGCCAGTGCGCTCTCTGGAGACACTGCAGTGCATCTCCTCTGGTGCCAGTGCACTCTCTGGACTCACTGCAGTGCATCCCCAGTGGTGCCAGTGTACTCTCTGGAATCACGGCACTGCATCCCCAGTGGTGCCAGTGCAGTCTCTGGAGTCACTGTAGTGCATCCCCAGTGTTGCCAGTGCACTCTCTGGACTCACTGCACTGCATCCCCAGTGGTGCCAGTGCACTCTCTGGACTCACTGCAGTGAATCCCCGGTGGTGCCAGTGCACTCTCTGGACTCACTGCACTGCATCCCCAGTGGTGCCAGTGCACTCTCTGGACTCACTGCAGTGCAGCCCCTGAGGTGCCAGTGCACTCTCTGGACTCACTGCAGTGCATCCCCAGTGGTGCCAGTGCACTCTCTGGACTCACTGCAGTGCATCCCCAGTGGTGCCAGTGCACTCTCTGGACTCACTGCACTAAAGGCCCAGTGGTGCCAGAGCACTCTCTGGACTAATTGCACTGCATCCCCAGTGGTGCCAGGGCACTCTCCGGACTCACTGCAGTGCATCCGCAGTGGTGCCACTGCACTCTTTCGAGTCACTGCACTGCATCCCCAAGGTGCCAGTGCACTTTCTGGACTCACTGCAGTGCATCCCCAAGGTGCCAGTGCACTCTCTGGACTCACTGCACTGCATCCCCACTGGTGCCACTGCACTGTCTGGACTCACTGCAGTGCAGCCCCTGAGGTGCCAGTGCCCTCTTTGTACTCACTGCAGTGCACATCCAGTGGTGCCAGTGCACTCTCTGGACTCACTGCACTGCATCCCCAGTGGTGCCAGTGCACTCTCTGGACTCACTGCACTGCATCCCCAGTGGAGCCAGTGCACTCTCTGGACTAACTGCATTGCATCCCCAGTGGTGCCAGTGCACTCTCTGGAATCACTGCAGTGCATCCCCTGTGGTGCCATTGCACTCTCTGGACTCACTGCAGTGCATCCCCAAGGTGCCAGTGCACTTTCTGGACTCACTGCAGTGCATCCCCAAGGTGCCAGTGCACTCTCTGGACTCACTGCACTGCATCCCCACTGGTGCCACTGCACTGTCTGGACTCACTGCAGTGCAGCCCCTGAGGTGCCAGTGCCCTCTTTGTACTCACTGCAGTGCACATCCAGTGGTGCCAGTGCACTCTCTGGACTCACTGCACTGCATCCCCAGTGGTGCCAGTGCACTCTCTGGACTCACTGCACTGCATCCCCAGTGGAGCCAGTGCACTCTCTGGACTAACTGCATTGCATCCCCAGTGGTGCCAGTGCACTCTCTGGAATCACTGCAGTGCATCCCCTGTGGTGCCATTGCACTCTCTGGACTCACTGCAGTGCATCCCCAGTGGTGCCAGTGCACTCTCTGGACACACTGCACTGCATCACCAGTGGTGCCAGTGCACTCTCTGGACTCACTGCACTTCATCCCCAGTGGTGCCAGTGCACTCTCTGGACTCACTGCAGTGCATCCCCAGTGGTGCCAGTGCACTCTGGACTCACTGCAGTGCATCCCTAGTGTTGCCAGTGCACTCTCTGGACTCACTGAACTGCATCCCCAGTGGTGCCAGTGCACTCTCTGGACTCACTGCACTGCATCCCCAGTGGAGCCAGTGCACTCTCTGGACTAACTGCATCGCATCACCAGTGGTGCCAGTGCACTCTCTGGACTAAGTGCATTGCATCCCCACTGGTGCCAGGGCACTCTCCGGACCTACTGCAGTGCATCCGCAGTGGTGCCACTGCACTCTTTCGAGTCACTGCACTGCATCCCCAAGGTGCCAGTGCTCTCTCTGGACTCACTGCAGTGCATCCCCAGTGGTGCCAGTGCACTCTCTGGACTCACTGCACTAAAGCCCCAGTGGAGCCAGAGCACTCTCTGGACTAATTGCACTGCATCCCCAGTGGTGCCAGGGCACTCTCTGTACTCACTGCAGTGCATCCGCAGTGGTGCCACTGCACTCTTTCGAGTCACTGCACTGCATACCCAAGGTGCCAGTGCACTCTCTGGACTCACTGCACTGCATCCCCACTGGTGCCTCTGCACTGTCTGGACTCACTTCAGTGCAGCCCCTGAGGTGCCAGTGCCCTCTTTGTACTCACTGCAGTGCATCTCCAGTGGTGCCAGTGCACTCTCTGGACTCACTGCAGTGCATCCCCACTGGTGCCAGTGCACTCTCTGGACACACTGCACTGCATCCCCAGTGGTGCCAGTGCACTCTCTGGAATCACTGCAGTGCATCCCCAGTGGTGCCATTGCACTCTCTGGACTCACTGCAGTGCATCCCCACTGGAGCCAGTGCACTCTCTGGACTAACTGCATTGCATCCCCAGTGGTGCCAGTGCACTCTCTGGGCTCACTGCAGTGCATACCCAGTGGTGCTAGGGCACTCTCCGGACTCACTGCAGTGCATCAGCAGTGATGCCAGTGCACTATTTCGAGTCACTGCACTGCATCCCCAAGGTGCTAGTGCACTTTCTGGACTCACTGCAGTGCATCCCCAAGGTGCCAGTGCACTCTCTGGACTCACTGCACTGCATCCCCAGTGTTGCCAGTGCACTCTCTGGACTCACTGCGGAGCATCCCCAGTGTGCCAGTGCACTCTCTGGACTCACTGCATTGCATCCCCAGTGGTGCCAGTGCACTCTCTGTAGTCACTGCGCTGCATCCCCAGTGGTGACAGTGCACTCCCTGGACTCACTGCAGTGCATCTCCAGTGGTGCCAGTGCACTCTCTGGACTCACTGCAGTGCATCCCCACTGGTGCCAGTGCACTCTCTGGACACACTGAACTGCATCCCCAGTGGTGCCAGTGCACTCTCTGGAATCACTGCAGTGCATCACATGTGGTGCCAATGCACTCTCTGGACTCACTGCAGTGCATCCCCAGTGGTGCCAGTGCACTCTCTGGGCTCACTGCAGTGCATACCCAGTGGTGCTAGGGCACTCTCCGGACTCACTGCAGTGCATCAGCAGTGATGCCAGTGCACTATTTCGAGTCACTGCACTGCATCCCCAAGGTGCTAGTGCACTTTCTGGACTCACTGCAGTGCATCCCCAAGGTGCCAGTGCACTCTCTGGACTCACTGCACTGCATCCCCAGTGGTGCCAGTGCACAATCTGCACTCACTGCACTGCATCCCCAGTGGTGCCAGTGCACTCTCTGGACTCACTGCACTGCATCCCCAGTGGTGCCAGTGCGCTCTCTGGAGACACTGCAGTGCATCCCCAGTGATGCCAGTATACTCTCTGGACTCACGGCACTGCATCACCTGTGGTGCCAGTGCAGTCTCTGGTGTCACTGCACTGCATCCCCAGTGGTGCCAGTGTAGTCTCTGGACTCACTGAACTGCATCCCCAGTGGTGCCAGTGCACTCTCTGGACTCACTGCACTGCATCCCCAGTGGTGCCAGTGCACTCTCTGGACTCACTGCAGTGCATCCCCAGTGGTGCCAGGGCACTCTCTGCAGACAATGCAGTGCATCCCCAAAGGTGACAGTGCACTCTCTGGCTTCACTGTACTGTTCGAGCCGCGGCAGCCGCTCCAGCCGCGTTAGCCCCTCCAGCCTCGGCAACCGCTCCATCCGCGGCATACGCGGCAGCCGCTCCAGCCTCTCCAGCCGCGGCAGCCGCACCAACCGCGGTAGCCGCTCCAGCCGCGGCAGCCGCTCCACTCGGTAGCGGCTTTCGCGGCTGCCGCGGCTGGAGCGGCTGCCGCGGCTGGAGCGGCTGCGGCGGCTGGAGCGTCTAGAGCGTCTGCCGCGGCTGGAGGGGCTACCGCGGCTGGAGCGGCTGAGGCGGCTGGAGCGGATGCCGCGGTTGGAGCAGTGCAGTGAGTCCACAGAGTGCACTGGCACCACCAGGGATTCAGATACATTCTCACTGCAGTGAGATCCCCAGTAGTGCCAGTGCACTCTCTGGACTCACTGCACTGCATCCCCATTGCTGACAGTGCCGTCTCTGGACTCAGTGCACTGCATCCCCAGTGGTGCCAGTTCACTCTCTGGACTCACTGCAGTGCATCCCCAAAAGTGCCAGTGCACTCTCTGGACTCACTGCACTGCATCCCCATTGCTGACAGTGCCCTCTCTGGACTCAGTGCACAGCATCCCCAGTGGTGCCAGTGCACTCTCTGCACTCACTGCACTGCATCCCCAGTGGTGCCATCTCACTCTCTGGACTCACTGCAGTGCATCCCAATGGTGCCAGTGCACTCTCTGGACTAACTGAACTGCATCCCCAGTGGTGCCAGTGCACTCTCTGGACTCACTGCAGTGCATCCCCAGTGGTGCCAGTGCACTCTCTGGACTCACTGCAGTGCATCCCCAGTGGTGCCAGTGCACTCTCTGAACTCACTGCACTGCATCCCCAAGGTGCCAGTGCACTCTCTGGACTCACTGCACTGCATCCCCAGTGGTGCCAGTGCACTCTCTGGACTCACTGACGTGCATCCCCAGTGGTGCCAGTGCACTCCCTGGACTCACTGCAGTGCATCCCCAGTGGTACCAGTGCACTCACTGGACTCACTGTACTGCATCACAGGTGGTGCCAGTGCACTCTCTGGACTCACTGCACTGCATCCCCAGTGGTGCCAGTGCACTCTCTGGACTCACTGCACTGCATCCCTGTGGTGCCAGTGCACTCTCTGGACTCACTGCACTCCATCCCCAGTGGTGCCAGGGCACTCTCTGGACTCACTGCACTCCATCCCCAGTGGTGCCAGTGCACTCTCTGGACCCACTGCAGTGCATCCCCACTGGTGCCAGTGCACTCTCTGGACTCACTGCAGTGCATCCCCAGTGGTGCCAGTGCACTCTCTGGAGTCACTGCACTGCATCCCCAGAAGTGCCAGTGCACAATCAGGACTCACTGCAGTGCAACACCAGTGGTGCCAGTGTACTCTCTGGACTCACTGCACTGCAACCCCAGTGGTGCCTGTGCAGTCTCTGGACTCAGTACATTGCATCCCCAGTGGTGCAAGTGCAGTCTCTGCACTCAGTGCAGTGCATCTCCAGTGGTGCCAGTGCACTCTCTGGACCCACTGCAGTACACCCCCAGTGGTGCCAGTGCACTCTCTGGACTCACTGCAATGCATCCACATTGGTGCCAGTGCACTCTCTGGACTCACTGCACTGCATCCCCAGTGGTGCCAGTGCGCTCTCTGGAGACACTGCAGTGCATCCCCAGTGATGCCAGTATACTCTCTGGACTCACGGCACTGCATCACCTGTGGTGCCAGTGCAGTCTCTGGTGTCACTGCACTGCATCCCCAGTGGTGCCAGTGTAGTCTCTGGACTCACTGAACTGCATCCCCAGTGGTGCCAGTGCACTCTCTGGACTCACTGCACTGCATCCCCAGTGGTGCCAGTGCACTCTCTGGACTCACTGCAGTGCATCCCCAATGGTGCCAGGGCACTCTCTGCAGACAATGCAGTGCATCCCCAAAGGTGACAGTGCACTCTCTGGCTTCACTGTACTGTTCGAGCCGCGGCAGCCGCTCCAGCCGCGTTAGCCCCTCCAGCCTCGGCAACCGCTCCATCCGCGGCATACGCGTCAGCCGCTCCAGCCGCGGAGCCGCACCAACCGCGGTAGCCGCTCCAGCCGCGGCAGCCGCTCCACTCGGTAGCGGCTTTCGCGGCTGCCGCGGCTGGAGCGGCTGCCGCGGCTGGAGCGGCTGCCGCGGCTGGAGCGTCTAGAGCGTCTGCCGCGGCTGGAGGGGCTACCGCGGCTGGAGCGGCTGAGGCGGCTGGAGCGGATGCCGCGGTTGGAGCAGTGCAGTGAGTCCACAGAGTGCACTGGCACCACCAGGGATTCAGATACATTCTCACTGCAGTGAGATCCCCAGTAGTGCCAGTGCACTCTCTGGACTCACTGCACTGCATCCCCATTGCTGACAGTGCCGTCTCTGGACTCAGTGCACTGCATCCCCAGTGGTGCCAGTTCACTCTCTGGACTCACTGCAGTGCATCCCCAAAAGTGCCAGTGCACTCTCTGGACTCACTGCACTGCATCCCCATTGCTGACAGTGCCCTCTCTGGACTCAGTGCACAGCATCCCCAGTGGTGCCAGTGCACTCTCTGCACTCACTGCACTGCATCCCCAGTGGTGCCATCTCACTCTCTGGACTCACTGCAGTGCATCCCAATGGTGCCAGTGCACTCTCTGGACTCACTGAACTGCATCCCCAGTGGTGCCAGTGCACTCTCTGGACTCACTGAAGTGCATCCCCAGTGGAGCCAGTGCTCTCTGTGGACTCACTGCACTGCATCCCCAGTGGTGCCAGTGCACTCTCTGGACTCACTGCACTGCATCCCCAAGGTGCCAGTGCACTCTCTGGACTCACTGCACTGCATCCCAGTGGTGCCAGTGCACTCTCTGAACTCACTGCAGTGCATCCCCAGTGGTGCCAGTGCACTCTCTGGACTCACTGCAGTGCATTACCAGTGGCGCCAGTGCACTCTCTGGACTCACTGCACTGCATCCCAGTGGTGCCAGTGCACTCTCTGGACTCACTGCACTGCATCCCCAGTGGTGCCAGTGCACTCTCTGGAGTCACTGCACTGCATCCCCAGTGGTGCCTGTGCAGTCTCTGGACTCACTACACTTCATCCCCAGTGGAGCCAGTGCACTCTCTGGACTCACTGCACTGCATCTCCAGTGGTGCCAGTGCACTCTCTGGACTCAGTGCACTCCATCCCCAGTGGTGCCAGTGCACTCTCTGGACTCAACTGCACTGCATCCCCAGTGCTGCCAGTGCACTCTCTGCACTCACTGAACTGCATCCCCAGTGGTGCCAGTGCACTCTCTGGACTCACTGCACTGCATCCCCAGTGGTGCCAGTGCACTCCCTGGACTCACTGCACTTCATCCCCAGTGGTGCCAGTGCACTCTCTGGACTCACTGCATTGCATCCCCAGTGGTGCCAGTGCACTCTCTGGACTCACTGCACTGCATCCCCAGTGGTGTCACTGCACTCTCTGGACTCACTGCACCGCATCACCATTGGT
This sequence comes from Anser brachyrhynchus, assembly GCF_964034855.1. Lineage (NCBI taxonomy): Eukaryota > Metazoa > Chordata > Aves > Anseriformes > Anatidae > Anser > Anser brachyrhynchus. Next base: position 192,764 of record NW_027664004.1, read on the forward strand.
GCCAGGGCACTCTCCGGACTCACTGCAGTGCATCCGCAGTGGTGCCAGTGCACTCTTTCGAGTCACTGCAGTGCATCCCCAGTGGTGCCAGTGCACTCTCTGGACTCACTGCACTGCATCCCCAGTGGTGCCAGTGCACTCTCTGGAATCTGTGCACTGCATCCCCAGTGGTGCCAGTGCACTCTCTGGACTCATTGCACTGCATCCCCAGTGGTGCCAGTGCACTCTCTGGACTCACTGCACTGCATCCCCAGTGGTGCCACTGCACTCTCTGGACTCACTGCACTGCATCCCCAGTGGTGCCAGTGCACTCTCTGGACTCACTGCAGTGCATCCCCAGTGGTGCCAGTGCACTCTCTGGACTCACTGCACTGCATCCCCAGTGGTGCCAGTGCACTCTCTGGACTCACTGCAGTGCATCCCCAGTGGTGCCAGTGCACTCTCTGGAGTCACTGCAGTGTATCCCCAGTGGTGCCAGTGCACTCTCTGGACTCACTGAACTGCATCCCCAGTGGTGCCAGAGCACTCTCTGGACTCACTGCATTGCATCTCCAGTGCTGCCAGTGCACTCTCTGGACTCACTGCACTGCATCGCCAGTGGTGCCAGTGCCCTCTCTGGACTCACTGCACTGCATCACCAGTGGTGCCAGTGCACTCTCTGGACTCAGTGCACTGCATCCCCAGTGGTGCCAGTGCACTCTCTGGACTCACTGCAGTGCATCCCCAGTGGTGCCAGTGCACTCTCTGGACTCACTGCAGTGCGTCCCAAGTGGTGCCAGTGCACTCTCTGGACTCACTGCACTGCATCCCCAGTGGTGCCAGAGCACTCTCCGGAATCACTGCAGTGCATCCCCAGTGGTGCCAGTGCACTCTCTGGACTCACTGCAGTGCATCCCCAGTGGTGCCAGTGCACTCTCTGGACTCACGACAGTGCATCCCCAGTGGTGCCAGTGCACTCTCTGCACTCACTGCAGTGCATCCCCAGTGGTGCCAGTGTAATCTCTGGGCTCACTGCAGTGCACCCCCACTGGTGCCAGTGCACTCTCTGGACTCACTGCACTGCATCACCAGTGGTGCCAGTGCACTCTCTGGACTCACCGCACTGCATCCCCAAGGTGCCAGTGCACTCTCTGGACTCAACTGCACTGCATCCCCAGTGCTGCCAGTGCACTCTCTGCACTCACTGAACTCCATCCCCAGTGGTGCCAGTGCACTCTCTGGACTCACTGCAGTGCATCCCAAGTGGTGCCAGTGCACTCTCTGGACTCACTGCACTTAATCCCCAGTGGTGCCAGTGCACTCTCCGGAATCACTGCAGTGCATCCCCAGTGGTGCCAGTGCACTCTTTCGAGTCACTGCAGTGCATCCCCAGTGGTGCCAGTGCACTCTCTGGACTCACTGCACTGCATCCCCAGTGGTGCCAGTGCACTCTCTGGAATCACTGCAGTGCACCCCCACTGGTGCCAGTGCACTCTCTGGACTCACTGCACTGCATCCCCAGTGGTGCCAGGGCACTCTCTGGACTCACTGCACTGCATCCCCAAGGTGCCAGTGCACTCTCTGGACTCAACTGCACTGCATCCCCAGTGCTGCCAGTGCACTCTCTGCACTCACTGAACTGCATCCCAAGTGGTGCCAGTGCACTCTCTGGACTCACTGCACTGCATCCCAAGTGGTGCCAGTGCACTCTCTGGACTCACTGCACTTCATCCCCAGTGGTGCCAGTGCACTCTCTGGACTCACTGCATTGCATCCCCAGTGGTGCCAGTGCACTCTCTGGACTCACTGCACTGCATCCCCAGTGGTGTCACTGCACTCTCTGGACTCACTGCACTGCATCACCATTGGTGCCAGGGCACTCTCTGGACTCACTGCACTGCATCCCCAGTGGTGCCAGTGCACTCTTTCGAGTCACTGCAGTGCACCCCCACTGGTGCCAGTGCACTCTCTGGACTCACTGCACTGCATCCCCAGTGGTGCCAGGGCACTCTCTGCACTCACTGCACTGCATCCCCAAGGTGCCAGTGCACTCTCTGGACTCAACTGCACTGCATCCCCAGTGCTGCCAGTGCACTCTCTGCACTCACTGAACTGCATCCCAAGTGGTGCCAGTGCACTCTCTGGACTCACTGCACTGCATCCCAAGTGGTGCCAGTGCACTCTCTGGACTCACTGCACTTCATCCCCAGTGGTGCCAGTGCACTCTCTGGACTCACTGCATTGCATCCCCAGTGGTGCCAGTGCACTCTCTGGACTCACTGCACTGCATCCCCAGTGGTGTCACTGCACTCTCTGGACTCACTGCACTGCATCACCATTGGTGCCAGGGCACTCTCTGGACTCACTGCACTGCATCCCCAGTGGTGCCAGTGCACTCTTTCGAGTCACTGCAGTGCATCCCCAGTGGTGCCAGTGCACTCTCTGGACTCACTGCACTGCATCCCCAGTGGTGCCAGTGCACTCTCTGGAATCACTGCAGTGCATCCCCAGTGGTGCCAGTGCACTCTCTGGACTCATTGCACTGCATCCCCAGTGGTGCCAGAGCACTCTCTGGACTCACTGCACTGCATCCCCAGTGGTGCCACTGCACTCTCTGGACTCACTGCACTGCATCACCATTGGTGCCAGTGCACTCTCCGGACTCACTGCAGTGCATCCCCAGTGGTGCCAGTGCACTCTTTTGAGTCACTGCAGTGCATCCCCAGTGGTGCCAGTGCACTCTCTGGACTCACTGCAGTGCATCCCCAGTGGTGCCAGTGCACTCTCTGGACTCACTGCACTGCATCCCCAGTGGTGCCAGTGCACTCTCTGGACTCACTGCAGTGCATCCCCAGTGGTGCCAGTGCACTCTCTGGACTCACTGCACTGCATCCCCAGTGGTGCCAGTGCACTCTCTGGAGTCGCAGCACTGCATCAACAGTGGTGCCTCTGCACTCTCTGGAGTCACTGCACTGCATCCCCAGTGCTGCCAGTGCACTCTCTGGACTCACTGCAGTGCATCGCCAGTGGTGCCAGTGCACTCTCTGGACACACTGCACTGCATCACCAGTGGTGCCAGTGCACTCTCTGGACTCACTGCACTGCATTACCAGTGGTGCCAGTGCGCTCTCTGGAGACACTGCAGTGCATCTCCTCTGGTGCCAGTGCACTCTCTGGACTCACTGCAGTGCATCCCCAGTGGTGCCAGTGTACTCTCTGGACTCACGGCACTGCATCCCCAGTGGTGCCAGTGCAGTCTCTGGAGTCACTGTAGTGCATCCCCAGTGTTGCCAGGGCACTCTCTGTACTCACTGCAGTGCATCCCCAGTGGTGCCAGTGCACTCTCTGGACTCACTGCACTGCATCCCCAGTGGTGCCAGTGCACTCTCTGGACTAACTGCATTGCATCCCCAGTGGTGCCAGTGCACTCTCTCGAATCACTGCAGTGCATCCCCTGTGGTGCCATTGCACTCTCTGGACTCACTGCACTGCATTCCCAGTGGTGCCAGTGCACTCTCTGGACTCACTGCAGTGCATCCCCAGTGGTGCCAGTGCACTCTCTGGACTCACTGCACTGCATCACCAGTGGTGCCAGTGCACTCTCTGGACTCACTGCACTGCATTACCAGTGGTGCCAGTGCGCTCTCTGGAGACACTGCAGTGCATCTCCTCTGGTGCCAGTGCACTCTCTGGACTCACTGCAGTGCATCCCCAGTGGTGCCAGTGTACTCTCTGGAATCAAGGCACTGCATCCCCAGTGGTGCCAGTGCAGTCTCTGGAGTCACTGTAGTGCATCCCCAGTGTTCCAGTGCACTCTCTGGACTCACTGCACTGCATCCCCAGTGGTGCCAGTGCACTCTCTGGACTCACTGCAGTGAATCCCCGGTGGTGCCAGTGCACTCTCTGGACTCACTGCACTGCATCCCCAGTGGTGCCAGTGCACTCTCTGGACTCACTGCAGTGCAGCCCCTGAGGTGCCAGTGCACTCTCTGGACTCACTGCAGTGCATCCCCAGTGGTGCCAGTGCACTCTCTGGACTCACTGCAGTGCATCCCCAGTGGTGCCAGTGCACTCTCTGGACTCACTGCACTAAAGGCCCAGTGGTGCCAGAGCACTCTCTGGACTAATTGCACTGCATCCCCAGTGGTGCCAGGGCACTCTCCGGACTCACTGCAGTGCATCCGCAGTGGTGCCACTGCACTCTTTCGAGTCACTGCACTGCATCCCCAAGGTGCCAGTGCACTTTCTGGACTCACTGCACTGCATCCCCACTGGTGCCACTGCACTGTCTGGACTCACTGCAGTGCAGCCCCTGAGGTGCCAGTGCCCTCTTTGTACTCACTGCAGTGCATCTCCAGTGGTGCCAGTGCACTCTCTGGACTCACTGCACTGCATCCCTAGTGGTGCCAGTGCACTCTCTGGACTCACTGAAGTGCATCCCCAGTGGTGCCAGTGCACTCTCTGGACTCACTGCACTGCATCTCCAGTGGAGCCAGTGCACTCTCTGGACTAACTGCATTGCATCCCCAGTGGTGCCAGTGCACTCTCTCGAATCACTGCAGTGCATCCCCTGTGGTGCCATTGCACTCTCTGGACTCACTGCACTGCATTCCCAGTGGTGCCAGTGCACTCTCTGGACTCACTGCAGTGCATCCCCAGTGGTGCCAGTGCACTCTCTGGACTCACTGCACTGCATCACCAGTGGTGCCAGTGCACTCTCTGGACTCACTGCACTGCATTACCAGTGGTGCCAGTGCGCTCTCTGGAGACACTGCAGTGCATCTCCTCTGGTGCCAGTGCACTCTCTGGACTCACTGCAGTGCATCGCCAGTGGTGCCAGTGTACTCTCTGGAATCACGGCACTGCATCCCCAGTGGTGCCAGTGCAGTCTCTGGAGTCACTGTAGTGCATCCCCAGTGTTGCCAGTGCACTCTCTGGACTCACTGCACTGCATCCCCAGTGGTGCCAGTGCACTCTCTGGACTCACTGCAGTGAATCCCCGGTGGTGCCAGTGCACTCTCTGGACTCACTGCACTGCATCCCCAGTGGTGCCAGTGCACTCTCTGGACTCACTGCAGTGCAGCCCCTGAGGTGCCAGTGCACTCTCTGGACTCACTGCAGTGCATCCCCAGTGGTGCCAGTGCACTCTCTGGACTCACTGCAGTGCATCCCCAGTGGTGCCAGTGCACTCTCTGGACTAACTGCACTAAAGGCCCAGTGGTGCCAGAGCACTCTCTGGACTAATTGCACTGCATCCCCAGTGGTGCCAGGGCACTCTCCGGACTCACTGCAGTGCATCCGCAGTGGTGCCACTGCACTCTTTCGAGTCACTGCACTGCATCCCCAAGGTGCCAGTGCACTTTCTGGACTCACTGCAGTGCATCCCCAAGGTGCCAGTGCACTCTCTGGACTCACTGCACTGCATCCCCACCGGTGCCACTGCACTGTCTGGACTCACTGCAGTGCAGCCCCTGAGGTGCCAGTGCCCTCTTTGTACTCACTGCAGTGCATCTCCAGTGGTGCCAGTGCACTCTCTGGACTCACTGCACTGCATCCCCAGTGGTGCCAGTGCACTCTCTGGACTCACTGCACTGCATCCCCAGTGGAGCCAGTGCACTCTCTGGACTAACTGCATTGCATCCCCAGTGGTGCCAGTGCACTCTCTGGAATCACTGCAGTGCATCCCCAGTGGTGCCAGTGCACTCTCTGGAGTCACTGCACTGCATCCCCAAGGTGCCAGTGCACTTTCTGGACTCACTGCAGTGCATCCCCAAGGTGCCAGTGCACTCTCTGGACTCACTGAACTGCATCCCCAGTGGTGCCAGAGCACTCTCTGGACTCACTGCATTGCATCCCCAGTGGTGCCAGTGCACTCTCTGGACTCACTGCACTGCATCGCCAGTGGTGCCAGTGCCCTCTCTGGACTCACTGCACTGCATCGCCAGTGGTGCCAGTGCACTCTCTGGACTCAGTGCACTGCATCCCCAGTGGTGCCAGTGCACTCTCTGGACTCACTGCAGTGCATCCCCAGTGGTGCCAGTGCACTCTCTGGACTCACTGCAGTGCGTCCCAAGTGGTGCCAGTGCACTCTCTGGACTCACTGCACTGCATCCCCAGTGGTGCCAGAGCACTCTCCGGAATCACTGCAGTGCATCCCCAGTGGTGCCAGTGCACTCTCTGGACTCACTGCAGTGCATCCCCAGTGGTGCCAGTGCACTCTTTCGAGTCACTGCAGTGCATCCCCAGTGGTGCCAGTGCACTCTCTGGACTCACTGCACTGCATCCCCAGTGGTGCCAGTGCACTCTCTGGAATCACTGCAGTGCACCCCCACTGGTGCCAGTGCACTCTCTGGACTCACTGCACTGCATCCCCAGTGGTGCCAGGGCACTCTCTGGACTCACTGCACTGCATCCCCAAGGTGCCAGTGCACTCTCTGGACTCAACTGCACTGCATCCCCAGTGCTGCCAGTGCACTCTCTGGACTCACTGCACTTCATCCCCAGTGGTGCCAGTGCACTCTCTGGACTCACTGCATTGCATTCCCAGTGGTGCCAGTGCACTCTCTGGACTCACTGCACTGCATCCCCAGTGGTGTCACTGCACTCTCTGGACTCACTGCACTGCATCACCATTGGTGCCAGGGCACTCTCTGGACTCACTGCACTGCATCCCCAGTGGTGCCAGTGCACTCTTTCGAGTCACTGCAGTGCATCCCCAGTGGTGCCAGTGCACTCTCTGGACTCACTGCACTGCATCCCCAGTGGTGCCAGTGCACTCTCTGGAATCACTGCAGTGCATCCCCAGTGGTGCCAGTGCACTCTCTGGACTCATTGCACTGCATCCCCAGTGGTGCCAGAGCACTCTCTGGACTCACTGCACTGCATCCCCAGTGGTGCCACTGCACTCTCTGGACTCACTGCACTGCATCACCATTGGTGCCAGTGCACTCTCCGGACTCACTGCAGTGCATCCCCAGTGGTGCCAGTGCACTCTTTTGAGTCACTGCAGTGCATCCCCAGTGGTGCCAGTGCACTCTCTGGAGTCACTGCAGTGCATCCCCAGTGGTGCCAGTGCACTCTCTGGACTCACTGCACTGCGTCCCCAGTGGTGCCAGTGCACTCTCTGGACTCACTGCAGTGCATCCCCAGTGGTGCCAGTGCACTCTCTGGACTCACTGCACTGCATCCCCAGTGGTGCCAGTGCACTCTCTGGAGTCGCAGCACTGCATCAACAGTGGTGCCTCTGCACTCTCTGGAGTCACTGCACTGCATCCCCACTGCTGCCAGTGCACTCTCTGGACTCACTGCAGTGCATCGCCAGTGGTGCCAGTGCACTCTCTGGACACACTGCACTGCATCACCAGTGGTGCCAGTGCACTCTCTGGACTCACTGCACTGCATTACCAGTGGTGCCAGTGCTCTCTCTGGAGACACTGCAGTGCATCTCCTCTGGTGCCAGTGCACTCTCTGGACTCACTGCAGTGCATCCCCAGTGGTGCCAGTGTACTCTCTGGACTCACGGCACTGCATCCCCAGTGGTGCCAGTGCAGTCTCTGGAGTCACTGTAGTGCATCCCCAGTGTTGCCAGGGCACTCTCTGTACTCACTGCAGTGCATCCCCAGTGGTGCCAGTGCACTCTCTGGACTCACTGCACTGCATCCCCAGTGGTGCCAGTGCACTCTCTGGACTCACTGCACTGCAGCCCCTGAGGAGCCAGTGCACTCTCTGCACTCACTGCAGTGCATCCCCAGTGGTGCCAGTGCACTCTCTGGACTCACTGCAGTGCATCCCTAGTGGTGCCAGTGCACTCTCTGGACTCACTGAAGTGCATCCCCAGTGGTGCCAGTGCACTCTCTGGACTCACTGCACTGCATCTCCAGTGGAGCCAGTGCACTCTCTGGACTAACTGCATTGCATCCCCAGTGGTGCCAGTGCACTCTCTCGAATCACTGCAGTGCATCCCCTGTGGTGCCATTGCACTCTCTGGACTCACTGCACTGCATTCCCAGTGGTGCCAGTGCACTCTCTGCACTCACTGCAGTGCATCCCCAGTGGTGCCAGTGCACTCTCTGGACTCACTGCACTGCATCACCAGTGGTGCCAGTGCACTCTCTGGACTCACTGCACTGCATTACCAGTGGTGCCAGTGCGCTCTCTGGAGACACTGCAGTGCATCTCCTCTGGTGCCAGTGCACTCTCTGGACTCACTGCAGTGCATCCCCAGTGGTGCCAGTGTACTCTCTGGAATCACGGAACTGCATCCCCAGTGGTGCCAGTGCAGTCTCTGGAGTCACTGTAGTGCATCCCCAGTGTTGCCAGTGCACTCTCTGGACTCACTGCACTGCATCCCCAGTGGTGCCAGTGCACTCTCTGGACTCACTGCAGTGAATCCCCGGTGGTGCCAGTGCACTCTCTGGACTCACTGCACTGCATCCCCAGTGGTGCCAGTGCACTCTCTGGACTCACTGCAGTGCAGCCCCTGAGGTGCCAGTGCACTCTCTGGACTCATTGCAGTGCATCCCCAGTGGTGCCAGTGCACTCTCTGGACTCACTGCAGTGCATCCCCAGTGGTGCCAGTGCACTCTCTGGACTCACTGCACTAAAGGCCCAGTGGTGCCAGAGCACTCTCTGGACTAATTGCACTGCATCCCCAGTGGTGCCAGGGCACTCTCCGGACTCACTGCAGTGCATCCGCAGTGGTGCCACTGCACTCTTTCGAGTCACTGCACTGCATCCCCAAGGTGCCAGTGCACTTTCTGGACTCACTGCAGTGCATCCCCAAGGTGCCAGTCCACTCGGTAGCGGCTTTCGCGGCTGCCGCGGCTGGAGCGGCTGCCGCGGCTGGAGCGGCTGCCGCGGCTGGAGCGTCTAGAGCGTCTGCCGCGGCTGGAGGGGCTACCGCGGCTGGAGCGGCTGAGGCGGCTGGAGCGGATGCCGCGGTTGGAGCAGTGCAGTGAGTCCACAGAGTGCACTGGCACCACCAGGGATTCAGATACATTCTCACTGCAGTGAGATCCCCAGTAGTGCCAGTGCACCCTCTGGACTCACTGCACTGCATCCCCATTGCTGACAGTGCCGTCTCTGGACTCAGTGCACTGCATCCCCAGTGGTGCCAGTTCACTCTCTGGACTCACTGCAGTGCATCCCCAAAAGTGCCAGTGCACTCTCTGGACTCACTGCACTGCATCCCCATTGCTGACAGTGCCCTCTCTGGACTCAGTGCACAGCATCCCCAGTGGTGCCAGTGCACTCTCTGCACTCACTGCACTGCATCCCCAGTGGTGCCATCTCACTCTCTGGACTCACTGCAGTGCATCCCAATGGTGCCAGTGCACTCTCTGGACTCAGTGCACTGCATCCCCAGTGGTGCCAGTGCACTCTCTGGACTCACTGAAGTGCATCCCCAGTGGAGCCAGTGCTCTCTGTGGACTCACTGCACTGCATCCCCAGTGGTGCCAGTGCACTCTCTGGACTCACTGCACTGCATCCCCAAGGTGCCAGTGCACTCTCTGGACTCACTGCAGTGCATCCCCAGTGGTGCCAGTGCACTCTCTGAACTCACTGCACTGCATCCCCAAGGTGCCAGTGCACTCTCTGGACTCACTGCACTGCATCCCCAGTGGTGCCAGTGCACTCTCTGGACTCACTGACGTGCATCCCCAGTGGTGCCATTGCACTCTCTGGACTCACTGCACTGCATTCCCAGAGGTGCCAGTGCACTCCCTGGACTCACTGCAGTGCATCCCCAGTGGTGCCAGTGCACTCACTGGACTCACTGTACTGCATCACAGGTGGTGCCAGTGCACTCTCTGGACTCACTGCACTGCATCCCCAGTGGTGCCAGTGCACTCTCTGGACTCACTGCACTGCATCCCCAGTGGTGCCAGTGCACTCTCTGGACTCACTGCACTGCATCCCCAGTGGTGCCAGTGCACTCTCTGGACTCACTGCACTGCATCGCCAGTGGTGCCAGTGCGCTCTCTGGACTCACTGCACTGCATCCCCAGTGGTGCCAGTGCACTCTCTGGACTCAGTGCAGTGCATCCCCAGTGGTGCCAGTGCACTCTCTGGACCCACTGCAGTGCATCCCCACTGGTGCCAGTGCACTCTCTGGACTCACTGCAGTGCATCCCCAGTGGTGCCAGTGCACTCTCTGGAGTCACTGCACTGCATCCCCAGAAGTGCCAGTGCACAATCAGGACTCACTGCAGTGCAACACCAGTGGTGCCAGTGTACTCTCTGGACTCACTGCACTGCAACCCCAGTGGTGCCTGTGCAGTCTCTGGACTCAGTACATTGCATCCCCAGTGGTGCAAGTGCAGTCTCTGCACTCAGTGCAGTGCATCTCCTGTGGTGCCAGTGCACTCTCTGGACCCACTGCAGTACACCCCCAGTGGTGCCAGTGCACTCTCTGGACTCACTGCAATGCATCCACATTGGTGCCAGTGCACTCTCTGGACTCACTGCACTGCATCCCCAGTGGTGCCAGTGCGCTCTCTGGAGACACTGCAGTGCATCCCCAGTGATGCCAGTATACTCTCTGGACTCACGGCACTGTATCAGCTGTGGTGCCAGTGCAGTCTCTGGTGTCACTGCACTGCATCCCCAGTGGTGCCAGTGTAGTCTCTGGACTCACTGAACTGCATCCCCAGTGGTGCCAGTGCACTCTCTGGACTCACTGCACTGCATCCCCAGTGGTGCCAGTGCACTCTCTGGACTCACTGCAGTGCATCCCCAGTGGTGCCAGGGCACTCTCTGCAGACAATGCAGTGCATTCCCAAAGGTGACAGTGCACTCTCTGGCTTCACTGTACTGTTCGAGCCGCGGCAGCCGCTCCAGCCGCGTTAGCCCCTCCAGCCTCGGCAACCGCTCCATCCGCGGCATACGCGTCAGCCGCTCCAGCCGCGGAGCCGCACCAACCGCGGTAGCCGCTCCAGCCGCGGCAGCCGCTCCACTCGGTAGCGGCTTTCGCGGCTGCCGCGGCTGGAGCGGCTGCCGCGGCTGGAGCGGCTGCGGCGGCTGGAGCGTCTAGAGCGTCTGCCGCGGCTGGAGGGGCTACCGCGGCTGGAGCGGCTGAGGCGGCTGGAGCGGATGCCGCGGTTGGAGCAGTGCAGTGAGTCCACAGAGTGCACTGGTACCACTGGGGATGCACTGCAGTGAGTCCAGAGAGTGCACTGGTACCACTGGGGATGCAGTGCAGTGAGTCCAGAGAGTGCACTGGTACGATTGGGGATGCACTGCAGTGAGTCCAGAGAGTGCACTGGCACCACTGGGTATGCACTGCAGTGAGTCCAGAGAGTGCACTGGCACCACTGGGGATGCAATGCAGTGAGTCCAGAGAGTGCACTGGCACCACTGGGGATGCACTGCAGTGAGTCCAGGGAGTGCACTGGCACCACTGGGGATGCACTGCAGTGACTCCAGAGAGTGCACTGGCACCACTGGGGATGCACTGCAGTGAGTCCAGATGTTAGCCTAGCAACCACATAGTAACCAAGTGATTATATGAAGGTGCTTTATTCAGCGCTGGAAGCCGGGGCAGGTGCCCAAATCTGGCTTCAAGTCCCGTTACTTCCCAGCCATTATTTATACATACAATATTGCGTCAGGTATACATATTCATTACAGGTTGCAACAGCAGCCTCGCTTTTCATTCTAATTAGCTCCCCTCCCCTTTGCACATGCGTGGCGCACTCTGGTGGTCGTCCAGGTGGTCGTGCAGATGAAGTAAGGAGTCTTCCTCTCCGCTAAACTTTTCACCTTTCTTACTCGACACATGCTCCCTCCGCTTCTTGGTTCTGCTTCAACTCATTTCATCATTTCCAGGCCCTTATCCAAGGTCAGGTTGTACCTGTTCCCTCCCAAGGTTCCCCTTCAATGATTCTTTTGATTGTTCAATGTACTCCCTAAGTATCCAGTATACATAGATTAATTGATAATGTAATTACATTTGGCAATGCTTAATTATACTGTAGGTCCCATTACCTAAGAGACATTAGTAAAACATCCATTCGATTCTCCCCAACACTAACACAGAGACTGCACTGGCTCCACTGGGGATGCACCCCGGCAAGTCCAGAGAGTGCACTGGCACCACTGGGGATGCAGTGCAGTGAGTCCAGAGAGTGCACTGGCACCACTGGGGATGCAGTGCAGTGAGTCCAGAGTGTGCACTGGCACCACTGGGGATGCAGTGCAGTGAGTCCAGAGAGTGCACTGGCACCACTGTTGATGCAGTGCAGTGAGTGCAGAGAGTGCACTGGCACCACTGGGGATGCAGTGCAGTGAGTAAAGAGAGTGCACTGGCACCACTGGGGATGCACTGCAGTGAGTCCAGAGAGTGCAGTGGCACCACTGGAGATGCAGTCCACTGAGTCCAGAGAGTACACTGGCACCACTGGGGATGCAGTGCAGTGAGTCCAGAGAGTGCACTGTCAGCACTGGGGATGCAGTGCAGTGAGTCCAGAGAGTGCACTGGCACCAACTGGAGCTGCACTGCTGTGAGTCCTGAGATTGCACTGGCACCACTGGGGATGCACTGCAGTGAGTCCAGAGACTTCACAGGCACCACTGGGGATGCAGTACAGTGAGTCCAGAGAGTGCACTGGCACCACTGGGGATGCAGTGCAGTGAGTCCAGAGAGTGCACTGGCACCACTGGGGATGCAGTGCAGTGAGTCCAGAGAGTGCACTGGCACCACTGGGGATGCACTACCGTGAGTCCAGAGAGTGCACTGGCACCACTAGGGATGCACTGCAGTGAGTCCAGAGAGTGCACTGGCACCACTGGGGATGCAGTGCAGTGAGTCCAGAGAGTGCACTGGCACCACTGGGGATGCAGTGCAGTGAGTCCAGAGAGTGCACTGGCACCACTGGGGATGCACTGCCGTGAGTCCAGAGAGTGCACTGGCACCACTGGGGATGCACTGCAGTGAGTCCAGAGAGTGCACTGGCACCACTGGAAATGCAGTGCAGTGAGTCCAGAGAGTGCACTGGCACCACTGGGGATGCACTGCAGTGAGTCCAGAGAGTGCACTGGCACCACTGGGGATGCAGTGCAGTGAGTCCAGAGAGTGCACTGGCACCACTGGGGATGCACTGCCGTGAGTCCAGAGAGTGCACTGGCACCACTGGGGATGCACTGCAGTGAGTCCAGAGAGTGCACTGGCACCACTGGGGATGCACTGCAGTGAGTCCAGAGTGTGCACTGGCACCACTGGGGATGCACTGCAGTGAGTCCAGAGAGTGCACTGGCACCACTGGGGATGCACTGCCGTGAGTCCAGAGAGTGCACTGACACCACTGGGGATGCACTGCAGTGAGTCCAGAGAGTGCACTGGCACCACTGGGGATGCAGTGCAGTGAGTCCAGAGTGTGCACTGGCACCACTGGGGATGCAGTGCAGTGAGTCCAGAGAGTGCACTGTCAGCACTGGGGATGCAGTGCAGTGAGTGCAGAGAGTGCACTGGCAACACTGGGGATGCAGTGCAGTGAGTAAAGAGAGTGCACTGGCACCACTGGGGATGCAGTTCAGTGAGTCCAGAGAGTGCAGTGGCACCACTGGGGATGCAGTCCACTGAGTCCAGAGAGTACACTGGCACCACTGGGGATGCAGTGCAGTGAGTCCAGAGAGTGCACTGTTAGCACTGGGGATGCAGTGCAGTGAGTCCAGAGAGTGCACTGGCACCAACTGGAGCTGCACTGCTGTGAGTCCTGAGATTGCACTTGCACCACTGGGGATGCACTGCAGTGAGTCCAGAGAGTGCACTGGACCACTGGGGATGCACTGCAGTGAGTCCAGAGACTTCACAGGCACCACTGGGGATGCAGTACAGTGAGTCCAGAGAGTGCACTGGCACCACTGGGGATTCAGTTCAGTGAGTCCAGAGAGTGAACTGGCACCACTGGGGATGTAGTGCAGTGAGTCCAGAGAGTGCACTGGCACCTCTGGGGATGCACCCCGGTGACTCCAGAGAGTGCACTGGCACCACTGGGGATGCACCACGGCAAGTCCAGAGAGTGCACTGTCAGCAATGGGGATGCAGTGCAGTGAGTCCAGAGAGTGCACTGGCACCACTGGGGATGCAGTGCAGTGAGTCCAGAGAGTGCACTGGCACCACTGGGGATGCAGTGCAGTGAGTCCAGAGAGTGCACTGGCACCACTGGGCATGCAGTGCAGTGAGTCCAGAGAGTGCACTGGCACCACTGGGGATGCACTACCGTGAGTCCAGAGAGTGCACTGGCACCACTAGGGATGCACTGCAGTGAGTCCAGAGAGTGCACTGGCACCACTGGGGATGCAGTGCAGTGAGTCCAGAGAGTGCACTGGCACCACTGGGGATGCAGTGCAGTGAGTCCAGAGAGTGCACTGGCACCACTGGGGATGCACTGCCGTGAGTCCAGAGAGTGCACTGGCACCACTGGGGATGCACTGCAGTGAGTCCAGAGAGTGCACTGGCACCACTGGAAATGCAGTGCAGTGAGTCCAGAGAGTGCACTGGCACCACTGGGGATGCAGTGCAGTGAGTCCAGAGAGTGCACTGGCACCACTGGGGATGCAGTGCAGTGAGTCCAGAGAGTGCACTGGCACCACTGGGGATGCACTGCCGTGAGTCCAGAGAGTGCACTGGCACCACTGGGGATGCACTGCAGTGAGTCCAGAGAGTGCACTGGCACCACTGGGGATGCACTGCAGTGAGTCCAGAGTGTGCACTGGCACCACTGGGGATGCACTGCAGTGAGTCCAGAGAGTGCACTGGCACCACTGGGGATGCACTGCCGTGAGTCCAGAGAGTGCACTGACACCACTGGGGATGCACTGCAGTGAGTCCAGAGAGTGCACTGGCACCACTGGGGATGCAGTGCAGTGAGTCCAGAGTGTGCACTGGCACCACTGGGGATGCAGTGCAGTGAGTCCAGAGAGTGCACTGTCAGCACTGGGGATGCAGTGCAGTGAGTGCAGAGAGTGCACTGGCAACACTGGGGATGCAGTGCAGTGAGTAAAGAGAGTGCACTGGCACCACTGGGGATGCAGTTCAGTGAGTCCAGAGAGTGCAGTGGCACCACTGGGGATGCAGTCCACTGAGTCCAGAGAGTACACTGGCACCACTGGGGATGCAGTGCAGTGAGTCCAGAGAGTGCACTGTTAGCACTGGGGATGCAGTGCAGTGAGTCCAGAGAGTGCACTGGCACCAACTGGAGCTGCACTGCTGTGAGTCCTGAGATTGCACTTGCACCACTGGGGATGCACTGCAGTGAGTCCAGAGAGTGCACTGGACCACTGGGGATGCACTGCCGTGAGTCCAGAGAGTGCACTGGCACCACTGGGGATGCACTGCAGTGAGTCCAGAGAGTGCACTGGCACCACTGGGGATGCACTGCAGTGAGTCCAGAGTGTGCACTGGCACCACTGGGGATGCACTGCAGTGAGTCCAGAGAGTGCACTGGCACCACTGGGGATGCACTGCCGTGAGTCCAGAGAGTGCACTGACACCACTGGGGATGCACTGCAGTGAGTCCAGAGAGTGCACTGGCACCACTGGGGATGCAGTGCAGTGAGTCCAGAGTGTGCACTGGCACCACTGGGGATGCAGTGCAGTGAGTCCAGAGAGTGCACTGTCAGCACTGGGGATGCAGTGCAGTGAGTGCAGAGAGTGCACTGGCAACACTGGGGATGCAGTGCAGTGAGTAAAGAGAGTGCACTGGCACCACTGGGGATGCACTGCAGTGAGTCCAGAGAGTGCAGTGGCACCACTGGGGATGCAGTCCACTGAGTCCAGAGAGTACACTGGCACCACTGGGGATGCAGTGCAGTGAGTCCAGAGAGTGCACTGTCAGCACTGGGGATGCAGTGCAGTGAGTCCAGAGAGTGCACTGGCACCAACTGGAGCTGCACTGCTGTGAGTCCTGAGATTGCACTGGCACCACTGGGGATGCACTGCAGTGAGTCCAGAGAGTGCACTGGACCACTGGGGATGCAGTGCAGTGAGTCCAGAGAGTGCACTGGCACCACTGGGGATGCACTGCCGTGAGTCCAGAGAGTGCACTGGCACCACTGGGGATGCAGTGCAGTGAGTCCAGAGAGTGCACTGGCACCAACTGGAGCTGCACTGCTGTGAGTCCTGAGATTGCACTGGCACCACTGGGGATGCACTGCAGTGAGTCCAGAGAGTGCACTGGCACCACTGGGGATGCACTGCAGTGAGTCCAGAGAGTGCACTGGCACAACTGGGGATGCAGTGCAGTGAGTCCAGAGAGTGCACTGGCACCAATGGGGATGCAGTGCAGTGAGTCCAGAGAGTGCACTGGCACCACTGGGGATGCACTGCCGTGAGTCCAGAGAGTGCACTGGCACCACTGGGGATGCAGTGCAGTGAGTCCAGAGAGTGCACTGGCACCACTGGGGATGCAGTGCAGTGAGTCCAGAGAGTGCACTGGCACCACTGGGGATGCACTGCAGTGAGTCCAGAGAGTGCACTGGCACCACTGGGGATGCAGTGCAGTGAGTCCAGAGAGTGCACTGGCACCACTGTTGATGCAGTGCAGTGAGTGCAGAGAGTGCACTGGCAACACTGGGGATGCAGTGCAGTGAGTAAAGAGAGTGCACTGACACCACTGGGGATGCAGTGCAGTGAGTCCAGAGAGTGCAGTGGCACCACTGGGGATGCACCCCGGTGAGTCCAGAGAGTGCACTGGCACCACTGGGGATGCACCCCGGCAAGTCCATAGAGTGCACTGTCACCACTGGGGTTGCAGTGCAGTGAGTCCAGAGAGTGCACTGGCCCCACTGGGGATGCAGTGCAGTGAGTCCAGAGAGTGCACTGGCACCACTGGGGATGCACTGCCGTGAGTCCAGAGAGTGCACTGGGATCACAGGGGAAGCAGTGCAGTGAGTGCAGAGAGTGCACTGGCACCACTGGCGATGCAGTGCAGTGAGTCCAGAGAGTGCACTGGCACCAGTGGGGATGCAGTGCAGTGAGTCCAGAGAGTGCCCCAGCACCACTGGGGATGCAGTGCAGTGAGTCCAGAGAGTGCAGTGGCACCACTGGGGATGCAGTGCAGTGAGTCCAGAGAGTGCACTGGCACCACTGGGGATGCAGTGCGGTGAGTCCAGAGTGCACTGGCACCACTGGGGATGCAGTGCAGTGAGTCAAGAGAGGTCACTGGCACCACTGGGGATGCACCCCGGTGAGTCCAGAGAGTGCACTGGCACCACTGGGGATGCACCCTGGCAAGTCCAGAGAGTGCACTGTCACCACTGGGGATGCAGTGCAGTGAGTCCAGAGAGTGCACTGGCAACACTGGGGATGCAGTGCAGTGAGTCCAGAGAGTGCACTGGTACCACTGGGGATGCACTGCAGTGAGTCCAGAGAGTGCACTGGCACTACTGGGGATGCAGTGCAATGAGTCCAAAGAGTGCACTGGCACTACTGGGGATGCAGTGCAATGAGTCCAAAGAGTGCACTGGCACCACTGGGGATGCAGTGCAGTGAGACCAGAGAGTGCACTGGTACCACTGGGGATGCACTCGGGTGAGTCCAGAGAGTGCACTGGTACCACTGGGGATGCACTCGGGTGAGTCCAGAGAGTGCATTGGCACCACTGGGGATGCAGTGCAGTGAGTCCAGAGAGTGCACTGGCACCACTGGGAATGCAACCCCGTGAGTCCAGAGAGTGCACTGGCACCACTGGGGATGCACCCCGGCAAGTCCAGAGAGTGCACTCTCTGGACTCACTGACGTGCATCCCCAGTGGTGCCATTGCACTCTCTGGACTCACTGCACTGCATTCCCAGTGGTGCCAGTGCACTCCCTGGACTCACTGCAGTGCATCCCCAGTGGTGCCAGTGCACTCACTGGACTCACTGTACTGCATCACAGGTGGTGCCAGTGCACTCTCTGGACTCACTGCACTGCATCCCCAGTGGTGCCAGTGCACTCTCTGGACTCACTGCACTGCATCCCTGTGGTGCCAGTGCACTCTCTGGACTCACTGCACTGCATCCCCAGTGGTGCCAGTGCACTCTCTGGACTCACTGCACTGCATCGCCAGTGGTGCCAGTGCGCTCTCTGGACTCACTGCACTGCATCCCAAGTGGTGCCAGTGCACTCTCTGGACTCAGTGCAGTGCATCCCCAGTGGTGCCAGTGCACTCTCTGGACCCACTGCAGTGCATCCCCACTGGTGCCAGTGCACTCTCTGGACTCACTGCAGTGCATCCCCACTGGTGCCAGTGCACTCTCTGGAGTCACTGCACTGCATCCCCAGAAGTGCCAGTGCACTCTCTGGAGTCACTGCACTGCATCCCCAGTGGTGCCAGTGCACTCTCTGGACTCACTCTACTGCATCCCCAGTGGTGGTAGTGTACTCTCTGGACTCACTGCAGTGCATCCCCTGTGGTGTCAGTGCACTCTCTGGACTCACTGCACTGCATCCCCAGTGGTGCCAGTGCACTCTCTGGAATCACTGCAGTGCATCCCCTGTGGTGCCAGTGCACTCTCTGGACTCACTGCACTGCATCACCTGTGGTGCCAGTGCACTCTCTGCACTCACTGCACTGCATCCCCAGTGGTGCCAGTGCACTCTCTGAACTCACCGCACTGCATCCCCAGTGGTGTCAGTGCACTCTCTGGACTCACTGCACTGCATCCCCAGTGGTGCCAGTGCACTCTCTGGACTCACCGCATTGCATCCCCAGTGGTGCCAGTGCACTCTCTGGACTCACTGCACTGCATCCCCAGTGGTGCCAGTGCACTCTCTGGAGTCACAGCACTGCCTCCTCAGTGGTGCCAGTCCACCCTCTGGACTCACTGCACTGCATCCCCAGTGGTGCCAGGGCACTCTCTGGACTCACTGCACCGCATCCCCAGTGGTGCCAGGGCACTCTCTGCCCTCACTGCAGTGCATCCCCAGTGGTGCCAGTGCACTCTCTGCACTCACTGCAGTGCATCCCCAGTGGTGCCAGTGCACTCTCTGGACTCACTGCACTGCATCCCCAGTGGTGACAGTGCACTCTCTGGACTCACTGCACTGCATCCCCAGTGGTGCCAGTGCACTCTCTGCACTCACTGAACTGCATCCCCAGTGGTGCCAGTACACTCTCTGGACTCACTGCAGTGCATCCGCAGTGGTGCCAGTGCACTCTCTGGACTCACTGCAGTGCATCCCCAGTAGTGCCAGTGCACTCTCTGGACTCACTGCGCTGCATCCCCAGTGGTGCCAGTGCACTCTCTGCACTCACTGCACTGCATCCCCAGTGGTGCCAGGGCACTCTCCGGACTCACTGCAGTGCATCCGCAGTGGTGCCAGTGCACTCTCTGGACTCACTGCAGTGCATCCCCAGTGGTGCCCGTGCACTCTCTGGACTCACTGCAGTGCATCCCCAGTGGTGCCAGTGCACTCTCTGGACTCACTGCATTGCATCCCCAGTGGTGCCAGTGCACTCTCTGCAGTCACTGCACTGCATCCCCAGTGGTGCCAGTGCACTCTCTGGAGTCACTGCACTGCATCCCCACTGGTGCCTGTGCAGTCTCTGGACTCACTACAGTTCATCCCCAGTGGAGCCAGTGCACTCTCTGGACTCACTGCACTGCATCCCCAGTGGTGCCAGTGCACTCTCTGGACTCAGTGCACTGCATCCCCACTGGTGCCAGTCCACTCTCTGGACTCACTGCACTGCATCCCCAGTGGTGCCAGTGGACTCTCTACACTCATGCACTGCATACCCAGTGGTGCCAGTGCACTCTTTGGACTCACTGCACTGCATGAACAGTGGTGCCAGTGCACTCTCTGGACTCACTGCACTGCATCCCCAGTGGTGCCAGTGTACTCTCCGGAATCACTGCACTGCATCCCCAGTGGTGTCAGTGCACTATCTGGACTCACTGCAGTGCATCCCCAGTGGTGCCAGTGCACTCTTTCGAGTCAGTGCACTGCATCCCCATTAGTGCCAGTGCAGTCTCTGGACTCACTGCATTGCATCCCCAGTGGTGCCAGTGCACTCTCTGCAGTCACTGCACTGCATCCCCAGTGGTGCCAGTGCACTCTCTGGAGTCACTGCACTGCATCCCCAGTGGTGCCTGTGCAGTCTCTGGACTCACTGCACTGCATCCCCAGTGGAGCCAGTGCACTCTCTGGACTCACTGCACTGCATCCCCAGTGGTGCCAGTGCACTCTCTGGACTCACTGCAGTGCATCCCCACTGGTGCCAGTGCACTCTCTGGACTCACTGCACTGCATCCCCACTGGTGCCAGTGCACTCTCTGGAGTCACTGCAGTGTATCCCCAGTGGTGCCAGTGCACTCTCTGGACTCACTAAACTGCATCCCCAGTGGTGCCAGAGCACTCTCTGGACTCACTGCATTGCATCCCCAGTGCTGCCAGTGCACTCTCTGGACTCACTGCACTGCATCGCCAGTGGTGCCAGTGCACTCTCTGGACTCACTGCAGTGCGTCCCAAGTGGTGCCAGTGCACTCTCTGGACTCACTGCACTGCATCCCCAGTTGTGCCAGTGCACTCTCTGGACTCACGGCAGTGCATCCCCAGTGGTGCCAGTGCACTCTCTGCACTCACTGCAGTGCATCCCCAGTGGTGCCAGTGTAATCTCTGGGCTCACTGCAGTGCACCCCCACTGGTGCCAGTGCACTCTCTGGACTCACTGCACTGCATCCCCAGTGGTGCCAGTGCACTCTCTGGACTCACCGGACTGCATCCCCAAGGTGCCAGTGCACTCTCTGGACTCAACTGCACTTCATCCCCAGTGCTGCCAGTGCACTCTCTGCACTCACTGAACTGCATCCCCAGTGGTGCCAGTGCACTCTCTGGACTCACTGCATTGCATCCCCAGTGGTGCCAGTGCACTCTCTGGACTCACTGCACTGCATCCCCAGTGGTGCCAGTGCACTCTCTGGACTCACTGCACTGCATCCCCAGTGGTGCCAGTGCACTCTCTGGACTCACTGCAGTGCATCCCCAGTGGTGCCAGGGCACTCTCTGCACTCACTGCACTGCATCCCCACTGGTGCCAGTGCACTCTCTGGACTCACTGCACTGCAACCCCAGTGGTGCCAGTGCACTCTCTGGACTCACTGCAGTGCACCCCCACTGGTGCCAGTGCACTCTCTGGACTCACTGCACTGCATCCCCAGTGGTGCCAGTGCACTCTCTGGACTCACCGCACTGCATCCCCAAGGTGCCAGTGCACTCTCTGGACTCAACTGCACTGCATCCCCAGTGCTGCCAGTGCACTCTCTGCACTCACTGAACTGCATCCCCAGTGGTGCCAGTGCACTCTCTGGACTCACTGCACTGCATCCCCAGTGGTGCCAGTGCACTCTCTGGACTCACTGCACTTCATCCCCAGTGGTGCCAGTGCACTCTCTGGACTCACTGCATTGCATCCCCAGTGGTGCCAGTGCACTCTCTGGACTCACTGCACTGCATCCCCAGTGGTGTCACTGCACTCTCAGGACTCACTGCACCGCATCACCATTGGTGCCAGGGCACTCTCCGGACTCACTGCAGTGCATCCGCAGTGGTGCCAGTGCACTCTTTCGAGTCACTGCAGTGCATCCCCAGTGGTGCCAGTGCACTCTCTGGACTCACTGCACTGCATCCCCAGTGGTGCCAGTGCACTCTCTGGAATCACTGCAGTGCATCCCCAGTGGTGCCAGTGCACTCTCTGGACTCATTGCACTGCATCCCCAGTGGTGCCAGTGCACTCTCTGGACTCACTGCACTGCATCGCCAGTGGTGCCACTGCACTCTCTGGACTCACTGCAGTGCATCCCCAGTGGTGCCAGTGCACTCTCTGGACTCACTGCACTGCATCCCCAGTGGTGCCAGTGCACTGTCTGGACTCACTGCAGTGCATCCCCAGTGGTGCCAGTGCACTCTCTGGAGTCACTGCAGTGTATCCCCAGTGGTGCCAGTGCACTCTCTGGACTCACTGAACTGCATCCCCAGTGGTGCCAGAGCACTCTCTGGACTCACTGCATTGCATCCCCAGTGCTGCCAGTGCACTCTCTGGACTCACTGCACTGCATCGCCAGTGGTGCCAGTGCACTCTCTGGACTCACTGCACTGCATCACCAGTGGTGCCAGTGCACTCTCTGGACTCAGTGCACTGCATCCCCAGTGGTGCCAGTGCACTCTCTGGACTCACTGCAGTGCATCCCCAGTGGTGCCAGTGCACTCTCTGGACTCACTGCAGTGCGTCCCAAGTGGTGCCAGTGCACTCTCTGGACTCACTGCACTGCATCCCCAGTAGTGCCAGTGCACTCTCCGGAATCACTGCAGTGCATCCCCAGTGGTGCCAGTGCACTCTCTGGACTCACTGCAGTCCATCCCCAGTGGTGCCAGTGCACTCTCTGGACTCACGACAGTGCATCCCCATTGGTGCCAGTGTACTCTCTGCACTCTCTGCAGTGCATCCCCAGTGGTGCCAGTGTAATCTCTGGGCTCACTGCAGTGCACCCCCACTGGTGCCAGTGCACTCTCTGGACTCACTGCACTGCATCACCAGTGGTGCCAGTGCACTCTCTGGACTCACCGCACTGAATCCCCAAGGTGCCAGTGCACTCTCTGGACTCAACTGCACTGCATCCCCAGTGCTGCCAGTGCACTCTCTGCACTCACTGAACTCCATCCCCAGTGGTGCCAGTGCACTCTCTGGACTCACTGCAGTGCATCCCAAGTGGTGCCACTGCACTCTCTGGACTCACTGCACTTAATCCCCAGTGGTGCCAGTGCACTCTCCGGAATCACTGCAGTGCATCCCCAGTGGTGCCAGTGCACTCTCTGGACTCACTGCACTGCATCCACAGTGGTGCCAGTGCACTCTCTGGACTCACTGCATTGCATCCCCAGTGGTGCCAGTGCACTCTCTGGACTCACTGCACTGCATCCCCAGTGGTGCCAGTGCACTCTCTGGACTCACTGCACTGCATCCCCAGTGGTGCCAGGGCACTCTCTGCACTCACTGCACTGCATCCCCAGTGGTGCCAGTGCACTCTCTGGACTCACTGCACTGCAACCCCAGTGGTGCCAGTGCACTCTCTGGACTCACTGCAGTGCACCCCCACTGGTGCCAGTGCACCCCCACTGGTGCCAGTGCACTCTCTGGACTCACTGCACTGCATCCCCAGTGGTGCCAGTGCACTCTCTGGACTCACTGCACTGCATCCCCAAGGTGCCAGTGCACTCTCTGGACTCAACTGCACTGCATCCCCAGTGGTGCCAGTGCACTCTCTGGACTCACTGCACTTCATCCCCAGTGGTGCCAGTGCACTCTCTGGACTCACTGCATTGCATCCCCAGTCGTGCCAGTGCACTCTCTGGACTCACTGCACTGCATCCCCAGTGGTGTCACTGCACTCTCTGGACTCACTGCACTGCATCACCATTGGTGCCAGGGCACTCTCCGGACTCACTGCAGTGCATCCGCAGTGGTGCCAGTGCACTCTTTCGAGTCACTGCAGTGCATCCGCAGTGGTGCCAGTGCACTCTCTGGACTCACTGCACTGCATCCCCAGTGGTGCCAGTGCACTCTCTGGAATCACTGCAGTGCATCCCCAGTGGTGCCAGTGCACTCCCTGGACTCATTGCACTGCATCCCCAGTGGTGCCAGAGCACTCTCTGGACTCACTGCACTGCATCCCCAGTGGTGCCAGTGCACTCTCTGGACTCACTGCACTGCATCCCCAGTGGTGCCAGTGCACTCTCTGGAGTCGCAGCACTGCATCAACAGTGGTGCCTCTGCACTCTCTGGAGTCACTGCACTGCATCCCCAGTGCTGCCAGTGCACTCTCTGGACTCACTGCAGTGCATCGCCAGTGGTGCCAGTGCACTCTCTGGACACACTGCACTGCATCACCAGTGGTGCCAGTGCACTCTCTGGACTCACTGCACTGCATTACCAGTGGTGCCAGTGCGCTCTCTGGAGACACACTGCAGTGCATCTCCTCTGGTGCCAGTGCACTCTCTGGACTCACTGCAGTGCATCCCCAGTGGTGCCAGTGTACTCTCTGGACTCACGGCACTGCATCCCCAGTGGTGCCAGTGCAGTCTCTGGAGTCACTGTAGTGCATCCCCAGTGTTGCCAGGGCACTCTCTGTACTCACTGCAGTGCATTCCCAGTGGTGCCAGTGCACTCTCTGGACTCACTACACTGCATCCCCAGTGGTGCCAGTGCACTCTCTGGACTCACTGCACTGCATCCCCAGTGGTGCCAGTGCACTCTCTGGACTCACTGCAGTGCATCCCCTGAGGTGCCAGTGCACTCTCTGGACTCACTGCAGTGCATCCCCAGTGGTGCCAGTGCACTCTCTGGACTCACTGCAGTGCATCCCTAGTGTTGCCAGTGCACTCTCTGGACTCACTGAACTGCATCCCCAGTGGTGCCAGTGCACTCTCTGGACTCACTGCACTGCATCTCCAGTGGAGCCAGTGCACTCTCTGGACTAACTGCATTGCATCCCCAGGGGTGCCAGTGCACTCTCTCGAATCACTGCAGTGCATCCCCTGTGGTGCCATTGCACTCTCTGGACTCACTGCACTGCATTCCCAGTGGTGCCAGTGCACTCTCTGGACTCACTGCATTTCATCCCCAGTGGTGCCAGTGCACTCTCTGGACTCACTGCACTGCATCACCAGTGGTGCCAGTGCACTCTCTGGACTCACTGCACTGCATTACCAGTGGTGCCAGTGCGCTCTCTGGACTCACTGCACTGCATCCCCAGTGGTGCCAGTGCACTCTCTGGACTCACTGCACTGCATCCCCAGTGGAGCCAGTGCACTCTCTGGACTAACTGCATTGCATCCCCAGTGGTGCCAGTGCACTCTCTGGAATCACTGCAGTGCATCCCCTGTGGTGCCATTGCACTCTCTGGACTCACTGCAGTGCATCCCCAGTGGTGCCAGTGCACTCTCTGGACACACTGCACTGCATCACCAGTGGCGCCAGTGCACTCTCTGGACTCACTGCACTGCATTACCAGTGGTGCCAGTGCGCTCTCTGGAGACACTGCAGTGCATCTCCTCTGGTGCCAGTGCACTCTCTGGACTCACTGCAGTGCATCCCCAGTCGTGCCAGTGTACTCTCTGGACTCACGGCACTGCATCCCCAGTGGTGCCAGTGCAGTCTCTGGAGTCACTGCAGTGCAGCCCCTGAGGTGCCAGTGCACTCTCTGGACTCACTGCAGTGCATCCCCAGTGGTGCCAGTGCACTCTCTGGACTCACTGCAGTGCATCCCTAGTGTTGCCAGTGCACTCTCTGGACTCACTGAACTGCATCCCCAGTGGTGCCAGTGCACTCTCTGGACTCACTGCACTGCATCCCCAGTGGAGCCAGTGCACTCTCTGGACTAACTGCATCGCATCCCCAGTGGTGCCAGTGCACTCTCTGGACTAACTGCATTGCATCCCCAGTGGTGCCAGTGCACTCTCTGGACTCACTGCAGTGCATCCCCAGTGGTGCCAGTGCACTCTCTGGACTCACTTCACTAAAGCCCCAGTGGTGCCAGAGCACTCTCTGGACTAATTTCACTGCATCCCCAGTGGTGCCAGGGCACTCTCCGGACTCACTGCAGTGCATCAGCAGTGGTGCCACTGCACTCTTTCGAGTCACTGCACTGCATCCCCAAGGTGGCAGTGCACTCTCTGGACTCACTGCAGTGCATCCCCAGTGGTGCCAGTGCACTCTCTGGACTCACTGCACTAAAGCCCCAGTGGTGCCAGAGCACTCTCTGGACTAATTGCACTGCATCCCCAGTGGTGCCAGGGCACTCTCCGGACTCACTGCAGTGCATCCGCAGTGGTGCCACTGCACTCTTTCGAGTCACTGCACTGCATACCCAAGGTGCCAGTGCACTCTCTGGGCTCACTGCAGTGCATACCCAGTGGTGCTAGGACACTCTCCGGACTCACTGCAGTGCATCAGCAGTGATGCCAGTGCACTATTTCGAGTCACTGCACTGCATCCCCAAGGTGCTAGTGCACTTTCTGGACTCACTGCAGTGCATCCCCAAGGTGCCAGTGCACTCTCTGGACTCATTGCAGTGCATCCCCAATGGTGCCACTGCACTCTCTGGACTCAATGCAGTGCATCCCCAGTGGTGCCACTGCACTCTCTGGACTCACTGCAGTGTAGCCCCAGTGGTGCAAGGGCACTCTCTGGACTCACTGCACTAAAACCCCAGTGGTGCCAGTGCACTCTCTGGAGTCACTGCAGTGCATCCCCTGTTGAGCCAGTGCACTCTCTGGACTCACTGCACTGCATCACCTGTGGTGCCAGTGCACTCTCTGGACTCACTGCACTGCATCCCCAGTGTTGCCAGTGCACTCTCTGGACTCACTGCAGAGCATCCCCAGTGTGCCAGTGCACTCTCTGGACTCACTGCAGTCCATCCCCAGTGGTGCCAGTGCACTCTCTGTAGTCACTGCGCTGCATCCCCAGTGGTGACAGTGCACTCCCTGGACTCACTGCAGTGCATCTCCAGTGGTGCCAGTGCACTCTCTGGACTCACTGCAGTGCATCCCCACTGGTGCCAGTGCACTCTCTGGACACACTGCACTGCATCCCCAGTGGTGCCAGTGCACTCTCTGGAATCACTGCAGTGCATCCCATGTGGTGCCATTGCACTCTCTGGACTCACTGCAGTGCATCCCCAGTGGAGCCAGTGCACTCTCTGGACTAACTGCATTGCATCCCCAGTGGTGCCAGTGCACTCTCTGGGCTCACTGCAGTGCATACCCAGTGGTGCTAGGGCACTCTCCGGACTCACTGCAGTGCATCAGCAGTGATGCCAGTGCACTATTTCGAGTCACTGCACTGCATCCCCAAGGTGCTAGTGCACTTTCTGGACTCACTGCAGTGCATCCCCAAGGTGCCAGTGCACTCTCTGGACTCACTGCACTGCATCCCCAATGGTGCCACTGCACTCTCTGGACTCAATGCAGTGCATCCCCAGTGGTGCCACTGCACTCTCTGGACTCACTGCAGTGTAGCCCCAGTGGTGCAAGGGCACTCTCTGGACTCACTGCACTAAAACCCCAGTGGTGCCAGTGCACTCTCTGGAGTCACTGCACTGCATCCCCAATGGTGCCACTGCACTCTCCGGACTCACTGCACTAAAACCCCAGTGGTGCCAGTGCACTCTCTGGACTCACTGCACTGCATCCCCAGTGGTGCCAGTGCACTCTCTGGAGACACTGCAGTGCATCCCCTGTTGAGCCAGTGCACTCTCTGGACTCACTGCACTGCATCCCCTGTGGTGCCAGTGCACTCTCTGGACTCACTGCACTGCATCCCCAGTGTTGCCAGTGCACTCTCTGGACTCACTGCACAGCATCCCCAGTGTGCCAGTGCACTCTCTGGACTCACTGCAGTCCATCCCCAGTGGTGCCAGTGCACTCTCTGTAGTCATTGCGCTGCATCCCCAGTGGTGACAGTGCACTCCCTGGACTCACTGCAGTGCATCCCGAGTGGTGCCAGTACACTCCCTGGACTCACTGCACTGCATCCCCAGTGGTGCCAGGGCACTCTCTGGACTCACTGCACTGCATCCCCAGTGGTGACAGTGGCTCTCTGGACTCACTGCACTGCATCCCCAGTGGTGCCAGTGCACTCTCTGGAGTCACTGCACTGCATCCCCAGTGGTGCCAGTGCACTCTCTGTACTCACTGCGCTGCATCCCCAGTGGTGCCAGTGCACAATCTGCAGTCACTGCAGTGTATCCCCAGTGGTGCCAGTGCACTCTCTGGACTCAGTGCATTGCATCCCAGTGGTGCCAGTGCACTCTCTGGACTCACTGCAGTGCAGCCCCAGTGCTGCCAGTGCACTCTCTGGACTCACTGCAGTGCATCCCCAGTGGTGCCAGTGCACTCTCTGGACTCACTGCAGTGCATCCCCAGTGGTGCCAGTGCACTCTTTGGACTCACTGCACTGCATCCCCAGTGGTGCCAGTGTAGTCTCTGGACTCACTGCAGTGCATCCCCAGTGGTGCCAGTGCACTCTTTGGACTCACTGCACTGCATCCCCAGTGGTGCCAGTGTAGTCTCTGGACTCACTGAACTGCATCCCCAGTGGTGCCAGTGCACAATCAGGACTCACTGCAGTGCAACACCAGTGGTGCCAGTGTACTCTCTGGACTCACTGCACTGCAACCCCAGTGGTGCCTGTGCAGTCTCTGGACTCAGTACATTGCATACCCAGTGGTGCAAGTGCAGTCTCTGCACTCAGTGCAGTGCATTCCCACTGGTGCCAGTGCACTCTCTGGACCCACTGAAGTACACCCCCAGTGCTGCCAGTGCACTCTCTGGACTCACTGCAGTGCATCCCCAGTGGTGCCAGTGCACTCTCTGGACTCACTGCACAGCATCCCCAGTGGTGCCAGTGCGCTCTCTGGAGACACTGCAGTGCATCCCCAGTGATGCCAGTATACTCTCTGGACTCACGGCACTGCATCACCTGTGGTGCCAGTGCAGTCTCTGGTGTCACTGCACTGCATCCCCAGTGGTGCCAGTGTAGTCTCTGGACTCACTGAACTGCATCCCCAGTGGTGCCAGTGCACAATCAGGACTCACTGCAGTGCAACCCCAGTGGTGCCAGTGTACTCTCTGGACTCACTGCACTGCATCCCCAGTGGTGCCCCTGCACTCTCTGGACTCACTGCACTGCATCACCAGTGGTGCCACTGCACTCTTCGGACTCACCTGGGTGCATCCGAAGTGGTGCCAGTGCACTCTCTGGAGTCACTGCACTACATCCCCAGAGGTGCCCATGCACTCTCTGGACTCACTGCACTGCATCCCCAGTGGTGCCAGTGCACTCTCTGGACTCACGGCACTGCATCCCCACTGGTGCCAGTGCACTCTCTGGAATCACTGCAGTTCATCTCCTGTGGTGCCAGTGCACTCTCTGGACTCATTGCACTGCATCCCCAGTGGTGCCAGTGCACTCTCTGGACTCACTGCATTTCATCCCCAGTGGTGCCAGTGCACTCTCTGGACTCACTGCACTGCATCCGCAGTGGTGCCAGGGCACTTTTTCGAGTGACTGCACTGCATCCCCATTAGTGCCAGTGCAATCTCTGGACTCACTGCACTGCATCCCCAGTGGTGCCAATGCACTCTCTGGACTCACTACACTGCATCCCCAAGGTTCCAGTGCACTCTCTGGACTCACTTCAGTGCATCCCCAGTGGTGCCAGTGCACTCTCTGGACTCACTGCACTGCATCCCCAGTGGTGCCAATGCACTCTCTGGACTCACTGCACTGCACCCCCAGTGATGCCAGTGCACTCTCTGGACTCACTGCACTGCATCCCCAGTAGTGCCAGTGCACTCTCTGGACTCACTGCACTGCATCCCCAGTGGTACCAGTGCACTCTCTGGAGTCACTGCACTGCATCCCCATTGGTGCCAGTGCACTCTCTGGACTCACTGCACTGCATCCCCAGTGTTGCCAGGGCACTCTCTGGAGTCACTGCACTGCATCCCCAGTGGTGTCAGTGCACTCTCTGCACTCACTGCACTGCATCCCCAGTGGTGCCAGTGCACTCTCTGGACTCACTGCACTGCATCCCCAGTGGTGCCAGTGCACGCTCTGGAGTCACTGCACTGCATCCCCAGTGGTGCCAGTGCACTCTCTGGACTCACTGCAGTGCATCCCCAGTGGTGCCAGTGCACTCTCTGGACTCACTGCACTGCATCCCCAGTGGTGCCAGTGCACTCTCTGCACTCACTGCACTGCATCCCCAGTGATTCCAGTGCACTCTCTGGACTCACCGAGGTGCATCCCCAGTGGTGCCAGTGCACTCTCTGGACTCACTACACTGCATCTCCAGTGGTGCCAGTGCATTCTCTGGACTCACTGCAGTGCAGCCCCTGAGGTGCCAGTGCCCTCTCTGGACTCACTGCACTGCATCCCCAGTGGTGCCAGTGCACTCCCTGGACTCACTGCAGTGCATCCCCAGTGGTGCCAGTGCACTCTCTGCACTCACTGCACTGCATCCCCAGTGGTGCCAGTGCACTCTCTGGACTCACATCACTGAATGAACAGTGGTGCCAGTGCACTCTCTGGACTCACTGCACTGCATCCCCAGTGGTGCCAGTGTAGTCTCTGGACTCACTACACTACATCCCCAGTGGTGCTAGTGCAATCTCTGGACTCACGGCACTGCATCCCCAGTGATGCCAGTGCACTCTCTGGACTCACTGCAGTTTATCCCCAGTGGTGCCTGTGCACTCTCTGGACTCTCTGCACTGCATCCACAGTGGTGCCAGTGCACTCTCTGTTCTCACTGCAGTGCATCCCCAGTGGTGCCAGTGCACTCTCTGGACTCACTGCACTAAAGCCCCAGTGGTGCCAGTGCACTCACTGTACTGCATCCCCACTGGTGCCAGTACACTCTCTGGACTCACTGCACTGCATCCACAGTGGTGCCAGTGCACTCTCTGGACTCACTGCACTGCATCCCCAGTGGTGCCTGTGCACTCTCTGGACTCACTGCACTGCATCCCCAGTGGTGCCAGTGCACTCTCTGAGTCAGTGCACTGCATCCCCAGTGGTGCCAGTGCACTCTCTGGACTCACCGAGGTGCATCCCCAGTGGTGACAGTGCACTCTCTGGACTCACTGCAGTGCATCCCCAGTGGTCCAGTGCACTCTCTGGACTCACTGCAGTGCAGCCGCAGTGGTGCCAGTGCACTCTCTGTAGTCACTGCGCTGCATCCCCAGTGGTGCCAGTGCACTCTCTGGACTCACTGCCCTGCATCCCCAGTGGTGCCAGTGCACTCTCTGGACTCACTGTACTGCATCCCCAGTGGTGCCAGTGCACTCTCTGGACTCACTGAGCTGCATCCCCAGTGGTGCCAGAGCACTCTCTGGACTCACTGCAGTGCAACCCCAGTGGTGTCAGTGCACTCTCTGGGCTCACTGAACTGCATCCCCAGTGGTGCCAGTGCACTCTCTGGAATCACTGCAGTGCATCCCCTGTGGTGCCATTGCACTCTCTGGACTCACTGCACTGCATCCCCAGTGGTGCCAGTGCACTCTCTGGAGTCACTGAACTGCATCCCCCAGTGGAGCCAGTGCACTCTCTGGACTAACTGCATTGCATCCCCAGTGGTGCCAGTGCACTCTCTGGACTCACTGCACTGCATCCCCAGTGTTGCCAGTACACTCTCTGGACTCACAGCACTGCATCCCCAATGGGGCCACTGCACTCTCTGGACTCACTGCAGTGCATCCCCAGTGGTGCCAGTGCACTCTCTGGACTCACTGCACTAAAGCCCCAGTGGTGCCAGTGCACTCACTGTACTGCATCCCCACTGGTGCCAGTACACTCTCTGGACTCACTGCAGTGCATCCCCAGTGGTGCCAGTGCACTCTCTGGACTCACTGCAGTGCATTCCCAGTGGTGCCAGTGCACTCTCTGGACTCACTGCACTGCATCCCCAGTGGTGCCAGTGCACTCTCTGGACTCACTGCAGTGCATCCCCACTGGTGCCAGTGCACTTTCTGGACTCACTGCAGTGCATCCCCAGTGTGCCAGTGCACTCTCTGGACTCACTGCAGTGCATCCCCAGTGGTGCCAGAGCACTCTCTGTAGTCACTGCGCTGCATCCCCAGTGGTGACAGTACACTCTCTGGACTCACTGCACTGCATCCCCAGTGGTGCCAGTGAACTCTCTGGACTCACTGCAGTGGATCCCCAGTGGTGCCAGTGTACTCTCTGGACTCACTGCACTGCATCGCCAGTGGTGCCAGTGCACTCTCTGGACTCACTGCACTGCGTCCCCAGTGGTGCCAGTGCACTCTCTGGACTCACTGCACTGCATCACCAGTGGTGCCAGTGCACTCTCTGGACTCACTCCAGTGCATCCCCAGTGGTGCCAGTGCACTCTCTGGACTCACTGCACTGCATCCCCAGTGCTGCCAGTGCACTTTCTGGACTCACTGCACTGCATCCCCAGTGCTGACCGTGCACTCTCTGGACTCACTGCAGTGCATCCCCAGTGGTGCCAGTGCACTCTCTGGACTCACTGCACTGCATCCCCAGTGCTGCCAGTGCACTTTCTGGACTCACTGCACTGCATCCCCAGTACTGACCGTGCACTCTCTGGACCCACTGCAGTGCACATCCAGTGGTGCCAGTGCCCTCTCTGTAGTCACTGCGCTGCATCCCAAGTGGTGCCAGTGCACTCTCTGGACCCACTGCAGTGCATCCCCAGTGGTGCCAGTGCACTCTCTGGACTCACTGCACTGCATCCCCAGTGGTGGCAGTGCACTCTCTGGACTCACTGCGCTTCATCCCCAGTGGTGCCAGTGCACAATCTGGAGTCACTGCAGTGTATCCCCAGTGGTGCCAGTGCACTCTCTATAGTCACTGCGCTGCATCCCCAGTGTTCCCAGTGCATTCTCTGGACTCACTGCGCTGCATCCCCAGTGGTGCCAGTGCCCTCTCTGGACTCACTGCAGTGCATCCCCAGTGGTTCCAGTGCACTCTCTGGACTCACTGCAATGTAGCCCCTGACGTGCCAGTGCACTCTCTGGACTCACTGCACTGCATCCCAAGTGGTGCCAGTGCACTCTCTGGACCCACTGCAGTGCATATCCAGTGGTGCCAGTGCACTCTCTGGAGCCACTGCACTGCATCCCCAGTGGTGCCAGTGCACTCTGTGGACTCACTGCACTGCATCCCCAGTGGTGACAGTGCACTCTCTGGACTCACTGCACAGCATCCCAAGTGGTGCCAGTGCACTCTCTGGACCCACTGCAGTGCATATCCAGTGGTGCCAGTGCCCTCTCTGTAGTCACTGCGCTGCATCCCAAGTGGTGCCAGTGCACTCTCTGGACCCACTGCAGTGCATATCCAGTGGTGCCAGTGCACTCTCTGGACCCACTGCAGTGCATCCCCAGTGGTGCCAGTGCACTCTGTGGACTCACTGCACTGCATCCGCAATGGTGCCAGTGCACTCTCTGGACTCACTGCACTGCATCCCCAGTGGTGCCAGTGCACTCTCTGGAATCATTGCACTGCATCCCAAGTGTGCCTGTGCACTCTCCGGACTCCCTGCACTGCATCCCCAGTGCTGCCAGTGCACTCTCTGGACTCACCGGGGTGCATCCCCAGTGGTGCCAGTGCACTCTCTGGAGTCACTGCAGTGCATCGCCAGTGGTGCCAGTGCACTCTCTGGACTCACCAGGGTGCATCATCAGTGGTGCCAGTGCACTCTCTGGACTCACTGCAGTGCATCCCCATTGGTGACAGTGCACTCTCTGGACTCACTGCATTTCATCCCCAGTGGTGCCAGTGCACTCTCTGGACTCATTGCACTGCATCCGCAGTGGTGCCAGGGCACTTTTTCGAGTCACTGCACTTCATCCCCATTAGTGCCAGTGAAATCTCTGGACTCACTGCAGTGCATCCCTAGTGGTGCCACTGCACTCTCTGGACTCAATGCAGTGCATCCCCAGTGGTGCCAGTGCACTCTCTGGACTCACTACACTGCATCCCCAAGGTTCCAGTGCACTCTCTGGACTCACTTCAGTGCATCCCCAGTGGTGCCAATGCACTCTCTGGACTCACTGCACTGCACCCCCAGTTGTGCCAGTGCACTCTGTGGACTCACTGCACTGCATCCCCAGTAGTGCCAGTGCACTCTCTGGACTCACTGCACTGCATCCCCAGTGGTACCAGTGCACTCTCTGGAGTCACTGCACTGCATCCCCATTGGTGCCAGTGCACTCTCTGGACTCACTGCACTGCATCCCCAGTGGTGCAAGGGCACTCTCTGGAGTCACTGCACTGCATCCCCAGTGCTGCCAGTGCACTCTCTGGACTCACTGCAGTGCATCCCCAGTGGTGCCAGTGCACTCTCTGGACTCACTGCACAGCATCCCCAGTGGTGCCAGTGCGCTCTCTGGAGACACTGCAGTGCATCCCCAGTGATGCCAGTATACTCTCTGGACTCACGGCACTGCATCACCTGTGGTGCCAGTGCAGTCTCTGGTGTCACTGCACTGCATCCCCAGTGGTGCCAGTGTAGTCTCTGGACTCACTGAACTGCATCCCCAGTGGTGCCAGTGCACAATCAGGACTCACTGCAGTGCAACCCCAGTGGTGCCAGTGTACTCTCTGGACTCACTGCACTGCATCCCCAGTGGTGCCCCTGCACTCTCTGGACTCACTGCACTGCATCACCAGTGGTGCCACTGCACTCTTCGGACTCACCTGGGTGCATCCGAAGTGGTGCCAGTGCACTCTCTGGAGTCACTGCACTACATCCCCAGAGGTGCCCATGCACTCTCTGGACTCACTGCACTGCATCCCCAGTGGTGCCAGTGCACTCTCTGGACTCACGGCACTGCATCCCCACTGGTGCCAGTGCACTCTCTGGAATCACTGCAGTTCATCTCCTGTGGTGCCAGTGCACTCTCTGGACTCATTGCACTGCATCCCCAGTGGTGCCAGTGCACTCTCTGGACTCACTGCATTTCATCCCCAGTGGTGCCAGTGCACTCTCTGGACTCACTGCACTGCATCCGCAGTGGTGCCAGGGCACTTTTTCGAGTGACTGCACTGCATCCCCATTAGTGCCAGTGCAATCTCTGGACTCACTGCACTGCATCCCCAGTGGTGCCAATGCACTCTCTGGACTCACTACACTGCATCCCCAAGGTTCCAGTGCACTCTCTGGACTCACTTCAGTGCATCCCCAGTGGTGCCAGTGCACTCTCTGGACTCACTGCACTGCATCCCCAGTGGTGCCAATGCACTCTCTGGACTCACTGCACTGCACCCCCAGTGATGCCAGTGCACTCTCTGGACTCACTGCACTGCATCCCCAGTAGTGCCAGTGCACTCTCTGGACTCACTGCACTGCATCCCCAGTGGTACCAGTGCACTCTCTGGAGTCACTGCACTGCATCCCCATTGGTGCCAGTGCACTCTCTGGACTCACTGCACTGCATCCCCAGTGTTGCCAGGGCACTCTCTGGAGTCACTGCACTGCATCCCCAGTGGTGTCAGTGCACTCTCTGCACTCACTGCACTGCATCCCCAGTGGTGCCAGTGCACTCTCTGGACTCACTGCACTGCATCCCCAGTGGTGCCAGTGCACGCTCTGGAGTCACTGCACTGCATCCCCAGTGGTGCCAGTGCACTCTCTGGACTCACTGCAGTGCATCCCCAGTGGTGCCAGTGCACTCTCTGGACTCACTGCACTGCATCCCCAGTGGTGCCAGTGCACTCTCTGCACTCACTGCACTGCATCCCCAGTGATTCCAGTGCACTCTCTGGACTCACCGAGGTGCATCCCCAGTGGTGCCAGTGCACTCTCTGGACTCACTACACTGCATCTCCAGTGGTGCCAGTGCATTCTCTGGACTCACTGCAGTGCAGCCCCTGAGGTGCCAGTGCCCTCTCTGGACTCACTGCACTGCATCCCCAGTGGTGCCAGTGCACTCCCTGGACTCACTGCAGTGCATCCCCAGTGGTGCCAGTGCACTCTCTGCACTCACTGCACTGCATCCCCAGTGGTGCCAGTGCACTCTCTGGACTCACATCACTGAATGAACAGTGGTGCCAGTGCACTCTCTGGACTCACTGCACTGCATCCCCAGTGGTGCCAGTGTAGTCTCTGGACTCACTACACTACATCCCCAGTGGTGCTAGTGCAATCTCTGGACTCACGGCACTGCATCCCCAGTGATGCCAGTGCACTCTCTGGACTCACTGCAGTTTATCCCCAGTGGTGCCTGTGCACTCTCTGGACTCTCTGCACTGCATCCACAGTGGTGCCAGTGCACTCTCTGTTCTCACTGCAGTGCATCCCCAGTGGTGCCAGTGCACTCTCTGGACTCACTGCACTAAAGC
This sequence comes from Anser brachyrhynchus, assembly GCF_964034855.1. NCBI lineage: Eukaryota > Metazoa > Chordata > Aves > Anseriformes > Anatidae > Anser > Anser brachyrhynchus. The sequence continues at coordinate 228,620 of NW_027664004.1, forward strand.
CCCAGTGGTGCCAGTGCACTCACTGTACTGCATCCCCACTGGTGCCAGTACACTCTCTGGACTCACTGCACTGCATCCACAGTGGTGCCAGTGCACTCTCTGGACTCACTGCACTGCATCCCCAGTGGTGCCTGTGCACTCTCTGGACTCACTGCACTGCATCCCCAGTGGTGCCAGTGCACTCTCTGAGTCAGTGCACTGCATCCCCAGTGGTGCCAGTGCACTCTCTGGACTCACCGAGGTGCATCCCCAGTGGTGACAGTGCACTCTCTGGACTCACTGCAGTGCATCCCCAGTGGTCCAGTGCACTCTCTGGACTCACTGCAGTGCAGCCGCAGTGGTGCCAGTGCACTCTCTGTAGTCACTGCGCTGCATCCCCAGTGGTGCCAGTGCACTCTCTGGACTCACTGCCCTGCATCCCCAGTGGTGCCAGTGCACTCTCTGGACTCACTGTACTGCATCCCCAGTGGTGCCAGTGCACTCTCTGGACTCACTGAGCTGCATCCCCAGTGGTGCCAGAGCACTCTCTGGACTCACTGCAGTGCAACCCCAGTGGTGTCCGTGCACTCTCTGGGCTCACTGAACTGCATCCCCAGTGGTGCCAGTGCACTCTCTGGAATCACTGCAGTGCATCCCCTGTGGTGCCATTGCACTCTCTGGACTCACTGCACTGCATCCCCAGTGGTGCCAGTGCACTCTCTGGAGTCACTGAACTGCATCCCCCAGTGGAGCCAGTGCACTCTCTGGACTAACTGCATTGCATCCCCAGTGGTGCCAGTGCACTCTCTGGACTCACTGCACTGCATCCCCAGTGTTGCCAGTACACTCTCTGGACTCACAGCACTGCATCCCCAATGGGGCCACTGCACTCTCTGGACTCACTGCAGTGCATCCCCAGTGGTGCCAGTGCACTCTCTGGACTCACTGCACTAAAGCCCCAGTGGTGCCAGTGCACTCACTGTACTGCATCCCCACTGGTGCCAGTACACTCTCTGGACTCACTGCAGTGCATCCCCAGTGGTGCCAGTGCACTCTCTGGACTCACTGCAGTGCATTCCCAGTGGTGCCAGTGCACTCTCTGGACTCACTGCACTGCATCCCCAGTGGTGCCAGTGCACTCTCTGGACTCACTGCAGTGCATCCCCACTGGTGCCAGTGCACTTTCTGGACTCACTGCAGTGCATCCCCAGTGTGCCAGTGCACTCTCTGGACTCACTGCAGTGCATCCCCAGTGGTGCCAGAGCACTCTCTGTAGTCACTGCGCTGCATCCCCAGTGGTGACAGTACACTCTCTGGACTCACTGCACTGCATCCCCAGTGGTGCCAGTGAACTCTCTGGACTCACTGCAGTGGATCCCCAGTGGTGCCAGTGTACTCTCTGGACTCACTGCACTGCATCGCCAGTGGTGCCAGTGCACTCTCTGGACTCACTGCACTGCGTCCCCAGTGGTGCCAGTGCACTCTCTGGACTCACTGCACTGCATCACCAGTGGTGCCAGTGCACTCTCTGGACTCACTCCAGTGCATCCCCAGTGGTGCCAGTGCACTCTCTGGACTCACTGCACTGCATCCCCAGTGCTGCCAGTGCACTTTCTGGACTCACTGCACTGCATCCCCAGTGCTGACCGTGCACTCTCTGGACTCACTGCAGTGCATCCCCAGTGGTGCCAGTGCACTCTCTGGACTCACTGCACTGCATCCCCAGTGCTGCCAGTGCACTTTCTGGACTCACTGCACTGCATCCCCAGTACTGACCGTGCACTCTCTGGACCCACTGCAGTGCACATCCAGTGGTGCCAGTGCCCTCTCTGTAGTCACTGCGCTGCATCCCAAGTGGTGCCAGTGCACTCTCTGGACCCACTGCAGTGCATCCCCAGTGGTGCCAGTGCACTCTCTGGACTCACTGCACTGCATCCCCAGTGGTGGCAGTGCACTCTCTGGACTCACTGCGCTTCATCCCCAGTGGTGCCAGTGCACAATCTGGAGTCACTGCAGTGTATCCCCAGTGGTGCCAGTGCACTCTCTATAGTCACTGCGCTGCATCCCCAGTGTTCCCAGTGCATTCTCTGGACTCACTGCGCTGCATCCCCAGTGGTGCCAGTGCCCTCTCTGGACTCACTGCAGTGCATCCCCAGTGGTTCCAGTGCACTCTCTGGACTCACTGCAATGTAGCCCCTGACGTGCCAGTGCACTCTCTGGACTCACTGCACTGCATCCCAAGTGGTGCCAGTGCACTCTCTGGACCCACTGCAGTGCATATCCAGTGGTGCCAGTGCACTCTCTGGAGCCACTGCACTGCATCCCCAGTGGTGCCAGTGCACTCTGTGGACTCACTGCACTGCATCCCCAGTGGTGACAGTGCACTCTCTGGACTCACTGCACAGCATCCCAAGTGGTGCCAGTGCACTCTCTGGACCCACTGCAGTGCATATCCAGTGGTGCCAGTGCCCTCTCTGTAGTCACTGCGCTGCATCCCAAGTGGTGCCAGTGCACTCTCTGGACCCACTGCAGTGCATATCCAGTGGTGCCAGTGCACTCTCTGGACCCACTGCAGTGCATCCCCAGTGGTGCCAGTGCACTCTGTGGACTCACTGCACTGCATCCGCAATGGTGCCAGTGCACTCTCTGGACTCACTGCACTGCATCCCCAGTGGTGCCAGTGCACTCTCTGGAATCATTGCACTGCATCCCAAGTGTGCCTGTGCACTCTCCGGACTCCCTGCACTGCATCCCCAGTGCTGCCAGTGCACTCTCTGGACTCACCGGGGTGCATCCCCAGTGGTGCCAGTGCACTCTCTGGAGTCACTGCAGTGCATCGCCAGTGGTGCCAGTGCACTCTCTGGACTCACCAGGGTGCATCATCAGTGGTGCCAGTGCACTCTCTGGACTCACTGCAGTGCATCCCCATTGGTGACAGTGCACTCTCTGGACTCACTGCATTTCATCCCCAGTGGTGCCAGTGCACTCTCTGGACTCATTGCACTGCATCCGCAGTGGTGCCAGGGCACTTTTTCGAGTCACTGCACTTCATCCCCATTAGTGCCAGTGAAATCTCTGGACTCACTGCAGTGCATCCCTAGTGGTGCCACTGCACTCTCTGGACTCAATGCAGTGCATCCCCAGTGGTGCCAGTGCACTCTCTGGACTCACTACACTGCATCCCCAAGGTTCCAGTGCACTCTCTGGACTCACTTCAGTGCATCCCCAGTGGTGCCAATGCACTCTCTGGACTCACTGCACTGCACCCCCAGTTGTGCCAGTGCACTCTGTGGACTCACTGCACTGCATCCCCAGTAGTGCCAGTGCACTCTCTGGACTCACTGCACTGCATCCCCAGTGGTACCAGTGCACTCTCTGGAGTCACTGCACTGCATCCCCATTGGTGCCAGTGCACTCTCTGGACTCACTGCACTGCATCCCCAGTGGTGCAAGGGCACTCTCTGGAGTCACTGCACTGCATCCCCAGTGGTGCCAGTGCACTCTCTGGACTCACTGCACTGCATCCCCAGTGGCGCCAGTGCACTCTCTGGAGTCACTGCACTGCATCCCCAGTGGTGCCAGTGCACTCTCTGGACTCACTGCACTGCATCCCCAGTGGTGCCAGTGCACTCCCTGGACTCACTGCAGTGCATCCCCAGTGGTGCCAGTGCACTCTCTGCACTCACTGCACTGCATCCCCAGTGGTGCAAGGGCACTCTCTGGAGTCACTGCACTGCATCCCCAGTGGTGCCAGTGCACTCTCTGGACTCACTGCACTGCATCCCCAGTGGTGCAAGGGCACTCTCTGGACTCACTGCACTGCATCCCTAGTGGTGCCAGTGCACTCTCTGGACTCACCGAGGTGCATCCCCAGTGGTGACAGTGCACTCTCTGCACTCACTGCAGTGCATCCCCAGTGGTCCAGTGCACTCTCTGGACTCACTGCAGTGCAGCCCCAGTGCTGCCAGTGCACTCTCTGGAGTCACTGCGCTGCATCCCCAGTGGTGCCAGTGCACTCTCTGGACTCACTGCACTGCATCCCCAGTGGTGCCAGTGCACTCTCTGGACTCACTGCACTGCATCCCCAGTGGTGCCAGTGCACTCTCTGGACTCACTGAGCTGCATCCCCAGTGGTGCCAGTGCACTCTCTGGACTCACTGAGCTGCATCCCCAGTGGTGCCAGTGTAATCTCTGGGCTCACTGCAGTGCAACCCCAGTGGTGCCAGTGCACTCTCTGGACTCACTGCACTGCATCCCCAGTGGTGCCAGTGCACCCTCTGGAATCACTGCAGTGCATCCCCTGTGGTGCCATTGCACTCTCTGGACTCACTGCAGTGCATCCCCAGTGGTGCCAGTGCACTCTCTGGAGTCACTGAACTGCATCCCCCAGTGGAGCCAGTGCACTCTCTGGACTAACTGCATTGCATCCCCAGTGGTGCCAGTGCACTCTCTGGAGTCACTGCACTGCATCCCCAGTGGTGCCAGTACACTCTCTGGACTCACAGCACTGCATCCCCAATGGGGCCACTGCACTCTCTGGACTCACTGCAGTGCATCCCAAGTGGTGCCAGTGCACTCTCTGGACTCACTGCATTAAAACCCCAGTGGTGTCAGTGGACTCTCTGGACCCACTGCAATACACCCCCAGTGGTGCCAGTGCACTCTCTGGACTCACTGCATTGCATCCTCAGTGGTGCCAGTGCACTCTCCAGACTCACTGCAGTGCATCCCCAGTGGTGCCAGTGCACTCTCTGGACTCACTGCACTGCATCCCCAGTGGTGCCAGTGCACTCTCTGCACTCACTGCACTGCATCCCCAGTGGTGCCAGTGCACTCTCTGGACTCACTGCAGTGCATCCCCAGTGTGCCAGTGCACTCTCTGGACTCACTACACTGCATCCCCAGTGGTGCCAGAGCACTCTCTGTAGTCACTGCGCTGCATCCCCAGTGGTGACAGTGCACTCTCTGGACTCACTGCACTGCATCCCCAGTGGTGCCAGTGAACTCTCTGGACTCACTGCAGTGGATCCCCAGTGGTGCCAGTGCACTCTCTGGACTCACTGCACTGCATCCCCAGTGGTGCCAGTGCACTCTCTGGACTCACTGCACTGCGTCCCCAGTGGTGCCAGTGCACTCTCTGGACTCACTGCACTGCATCACCAGTGGTGCCAGTGCACTCTCTGGACTCACTGCAGTGCATCCCCAGTGGTGCCAGTGCACTCTCTGGACTCACTGCACTGCATCCCCAGTGCTGCCAGTGCACTTTCTGGACTCACTGCACTGCATCCCCAGTGCTGACCGTGCACTCTCTGGAGTCACTGCACTGCATCCCCAGTGGTGCCAGTGCACTCTCTGGACTCACTGCACTGCATCCCCAGTGGCGCCAGTGCACTCTCTGGAGTCACTGCACTGCATCCCCAGTGGTGCCAGTGCACTCTTTCGAGTCACTGCACTGCATCCCCAGTGGTACCAGTGCACTCTCTGGACTCACTGCACTGCATCCCCAGTGGTGCCAGTGCACTCTCTGGAGTCACTGCACTGCATCCCCAGTGGTGCCTGTGCAGTCTCTGGACTCACTGCAGTGCATCCCCAGTGGTGCCAGTGCGCTCTCTGGACTCACTGCACTGCATCCCCAATGGTGCCAGTGCACTCTCTGCACTCACTGCACTGCATCCCCAGTGATTCCAGTGCACTCTCTGGACTCACCGAGGTGCATCCCCAGTGGTGCCAGTGCACTCTCTGGACTCACTACACTGCATCTCCAGCGGTGCCAGTGCATTCTCTGGACTCACTGCAGTGCAGCCCCTGAGGTGCCAGTGCCCTCTCTGGACTCACTGCACTGCATCCCCAGTGGTGCCAGTGCACTCCCTGGACTCACTGCAGTGCATCCCCAGTGGTGCCAGTGCACTCTCTGCACTCACTGCACTGCATCCCCAGTGGTGCCAGTGCACTCTCTGGACTCACATCACTGAATGAACAGTGGTGCCAGTGCACTCTCTGGACTCGCTGCACTGCATCCCCAGTGGTGCCAGTGTAGTCTCTGGACTCACTACACTGCATCCCCAGTGATGCCAGTGCACTCTCTGGACTCACTGCAGTTTATCCCCAGTGGTGCCTGTGCACTCTCTGGACTCTCTGCACTGCATCCCCAGTGGTGCCAGTGCACTCTCTGTTCTCACTGCAGTGCATCCCCAGTGGTGCCAGTGCACTCTCTGGACTCACTGCACTAAAGCCCCAGTGGTGCCAATGCACTCACTGTACTGCATCCCCACTGGTGCCAGTGCACTCTCTGGACTCACTGCACTGCATCCCCAGTGGTGCCAGTGCACTCTCTGGACTCACTGCACTGCATCCCCAGTGGTGCCTGTGCACTCTCTGGACTCACTGCACTGCATCCCCAGTGGTGCCAGTGCACTCTCTGATGTCAGTGCACTGCATCCCCAGTGGTGCCAGTGCACTCTCTGGACTCACCGAGGTGCATCCCCAGTGGTGACAGTGCACTCTCTGGACTCACTGCAGTGCATCCCCAGTGGTCCAGTGCACTCTCTGGACTCACTGCAGTGCAGCCCCAGTTGTGCCAGTGCACTCTCTGGAATCACTGCGCTGCATCCCCAGTGGTGCCAGTGCACTCTCTGGAGTCACTGCACTGCATCCCCAGTGGTGCCAGTGCACTCTCTGGACTCACTGAGCTGCATCCCCAGTGGTGCCAGAGCACTCTCTGGACTCAATGCAGTGCAACCCCAGTGGTGCCAGTGCACTCTCTGGACTCACTGCACTGCATCCCCAGTGGTGCCAGTGCACCCTCTGGAATCACTGCAGTGCATCCCCTGTGGTGCCATTGCACTCTCTGGACTCACTGCAGTGCATCCGCAGTGGTGCCAGTGCACTCTCTGGACTCACTGAACTGCATCCCCCAGTGGAGCCAGTGCACTCTCTGGACTAACTGCATTGCATCCCCAGTGGTGCCAGTGCACTCTCTGAACTCACTGCATTAAAACCCCAGTGGTGTCAGTGGACTCTCTGGACCCACTGCAATACACCCCCAGTGGTGCCAGTGCACTCTCTGGACTCACTGCATTGCATCCTCAGTGGTGCCAGTGCACTCTCCAGACTCACTGCAGTGCATCCCCAGTGGTGCCAGTGCACTCTCTGGACTCACTGCACTGCATCCCCAGTGGTGCCAGTGCACTCTCTGCACTCACTGCACTGCATCCCCAGCGGTGCCAGTGCACTCTCTGGACTCACTGCAGTGCATCCCCAGTGTGCCAGTGCACTCTCTGGACTCACTACACTGCATCCCCAGTGGTGCCAGAGCACTCTCCTTAGTCACTCCGCTGCATCCCCACTGGTGACAGTGCACTCTCTGGACTCACTGCACTGCATCACCAGTGGTGCCAGTGCACTCTCTGGACTCACTGCACTGCATCGCCAGTGGTGCCAGTGCACTCTCTGGACTCACTGCACTGCGTCCCCAGTGGTGCCAGTGCACTCTCTGGACTCACTGCACTGCATCACCAGTGGTGCCAGTGCACTCTCTGGACTCACTGCAGTGCATCCCCAGTGGTGCCAGTGCACTCTCTGGACTCACTGCACTGCATCCCCAGTGCTGCCAGTGCACTTTCTGGACTCACTGCACTGCATCCCCAGTGCTGACCGTACACTCTCTGGACTCACTGCAGTGCATCCCCAGTGGTGCCAGTGCACTCTCTGGACTCACTGCACTTCATCCCCAGTGGTGCCAGTGCACTCTCAGGACTCACTGCACTGCATGCCCACTGCTGCCAGTGCACTCTCTGGACTCACTGCACTGCATGCCCAGTGGTGCCAGTGCACTCTCTGGACTCACTGCAGTGCATCAACTGTTGTGCTAGTGCACTCTCTGCACTCAGAGCAATGCATCCCCTGTGGTGCCAGTGCACTCTCTGGAGTCACTGCGCTGCATCCCCAGGGGTGCCAGTGCACTCTCTGGACTCACTGCAGTGAATCCCCAGTGGTGCCAGTGCACTCTCTGGAATCACTGCAGTGCATCCCCAGTGGTGCCAGTGCACTCTCTGGACTCACTGCAGTGCATCCCCACTGGTGCCAGTGCACTCTCTGGACTAACTGAACTGCATCCCCAGTGGTGCCAGTGCACTCTCTGGACTCACTGCAGTGCATCCCCAGTGGTGCCAGTGAACTCTCTGGACTCACTGCAGTGCATCTCCAGTGGTGCCAGGGCACTCTCTGCACCCACTGCAGTTCATCCCAACTGGTGCCAGTGCACTCTCTGGACTCACTGCACTGCATCCCCAGTGGTGCCAGTGCACTCTCTATAGTCACTACGCTGCATCCCCAGTGTTGCCAGTGCATTCTCTGGACTCACTGCGATGCATCCCCAGTGGTGCCAGTGCACTCTCTGGACTCACTGCAGTGCATCCCCAGTGGTGCCAGTGCACTCTCTGGACTCACTGCACTGCATCCCCAGTGGTGCCAGTGCACTCTCTGTAGTCACTCCGCTGCATCCCCACTGGTGACAGTGCACTCTCTGGACTCACTGCACTGCATCACCAGTGGTGCCACTGCACTCTTCGGACTCACCTGGGTGCATCCGAAGTGGTGCCAGTGCACTCTCTGGAGTCACTGCACTACATCCCCAGAGGTGCCACTGCACTCTCTGGACTCACCGGGGTGCATCCCCAGTGGTGCCAGTGCACTCTCTGGAGTCACTGCACTGCATCCCCACTGGTGCCAGAGCACTCTCTGGACTCACTGCACTGCATCCCCAGTGGTGCCAGTGCACTCTCTGGAGTCACTGCACTGCATCCCCAGTGCTGCCAGTGCACTTTCTGGACTCACTGCACTGCATCCCCAGTGCTGACCGTGCACTCTCTGGACTCACTGCAGTGCATCCCCAGTGGTGCCAGTGCACTCTCTGGACTCACTGCACTTCATCCCCAGTGGTGCCAGTGCACTCTCTGCACTCACTGCACTGCATGCCCACTGCTGCCAGTGCACTCTCTGGACTCACTGCACTGCATGCCCAGTGGTGCCAGTGCACTCTCTGGACTCACTGCAGTGCATCAACTGTTGTGCTAGTGCACTCTCTGCACTCAGAGCAATGCATCCCCTGTGGTGCCAGTGCACTCTCTGGACTCACTGCACTGCATCCCCAGGGGTGCCAGTGCACTCTCTGGACTCACTGCAGTGAATCCCCAGTGGTGCCAGTGCACTCTCTGGAATCACTGCAGTGCATCCCCAGTGGTGCCAGTGCACTCTCTGGACTCACTGCAGTGCATCCCCACTGGTGCCAGTGCACTCTCTGGACTAACTGAACTGCATCCCCAGTGGTGCCAGTGCACTCTCCAGACTCACTGCAGTGCATCCCCAGTGGTGCCAGTGAACTCTCTGGACTCACTGCAGTGCATCTCCAGTGGTGCCAGGGCACTCTCTGCACCCACTGCAGTGCATCCCAACTGGTGCCAGTGCACTCTCTGGACTCACTGCACTGCATCCCCAGTGGTGCCAGTGCACTCTCTATAGTCACTACGCTGCATCCCCAGTGTTGCCAGTGCATTCTCTGGACTCACTGCGATGCATCCCCAGTGGTGCCAGTGCACTCTCTGGACTCACTGCAGTGCATCCCCAGTGGTGCCAGTGCACTCTCTGGACTCACTGCACTGCATCCCCAGTGGTGCCAGTGCACTTTCTGGACTCACTGCACTGCATCCCCAGTGCTGACCGTGCACTCTCTGGACTCACTGCAGTGCATACCCAGTGGTGCCAGTGCACTCTCTGGACTCACTGCACTGCATCCCCAGTGGTGCCAGTGCACTCTCTGCACTCACTGCACTGCATCCCCAGTGGTGCCAGTGCACTCTCTGGACTCACTGCAGTGCATCCCCAGTGGTGCCAGTGCACTCTCTGGACTCACTGCAATGTAGCCCCTGAGGTGCCAGTGCACTCTCTGGACTCACTGCACTGCATCCCCAGTGGTGCCAGTGCACTCTCTGGACTCACTGCACTGCATCCCCAGTGTTGCCAGTGCACTCTCTGGACTCACTGAACTGCATCCCCACTGGTGCCAGTGCCCTCTCTGGACTCACTGCACTGCATCCCAAGTGGTGCCAGTGCACTCTCTGGACCCACTGCAGTGCATATCCAGTGGTGCCAGTGCCCTCTCTGTAGTCACTGCGCTGCATCCCAAGTGGTGCCAGTGCACTCTCTGGACCCACTGCAGTGCATCCCCAGTGGTGCCAGTGCACTCTGTGGACTCACTGCACTGCATCCCCAGTGGTGGCAGTGCACTCTCTGGACTCATTGCGCTGCATCCCCAGTGGTGCCAGTGCACAATCTGGAGTCACTGCAGTGTATCCCCAGTGGTGCCAGTGCACTCTCTATAGTCACTGCGCTGCATCCCCAGTGTTGCCAGTGCCCTCTCTGGACTCACTGCAGTGCATCCCCAGTGGTGCCAGTGCACTCTCTGGACTCACTGCAATGTAGCCCCTGACGTGTCAGTGCACTCTCTGGACTCACTGCACTGCATCCCCAGTGGTGCCAGTGTACTCTCTGGACCCACTGCAGTGCATATCCAGTGGTGCCAGTGCACTCTCTGGACCCACTGCAGTGCATCCCCAGTGGTGCCAGTGCACTCTGTGGACTCACTGCACTGCATCCCCAATGGTGCCAGTGCACTCTCTGGACTCACTGCACTGCATCCCCAGTGGTGCCAGTGCACTCTCTGGACTCACTGCACTGCATCCCCAGTGTGCCTGTGCACTCTCCGGACTCCCTGCACTGCATCCCCAGTGTTGCCAGTGCACTCTCTGGACTCACCGGGGTGCATCCCCAGTGGTGCCAGTGCACTCTCTGGAGTCACTGCAGTGCATCCCCGGTGGTGCCAGTGCACTCTCTGGACTCCCTGCAGTGCATCACCAGTGTTGCCAGTGCACTCTCTGGACTCACTGAACTGCATCCCCAGTGGTGCCAGTGCACTCTCTGGAGTCACTGCGCTGCATCCCCAGGGGTGCCAGTGCACTCTCTGGAATCACTGCAGTGCATCCCCAGTGGTGCCAGTGCACTCTCTGGACTCACTGCAGTGCATCCCCAGTGGTGCCAGTGCACTCTCTGGACTCACTGCAGTGCATCCCCAGTGGTGCCAGTGCACTCTCTGTAGTCACTGCGCTGCATCCCCTGTGGTGACAGTGCACTCTGGACTCACTGCGCTGCATCCCCAGTGGTGCCAGTGCACAATCTGGAGTCACTGCACTGCATCTCCAGTGGTGCCAGTGCACTCTCTGGAGTCACTGCAGTGCATCTCCAGTGGTGCCAGGGCACTCTCTGCACCCACTGCAGTGCATCCCAACTGGTGCCAGTGCACTCTCTGGACTCACTGCACTGCATCCCCAGTGGTGCCAGTGCACTCTCTATAGTCACTGCGCTGCATCCCCAGTGTTGCCAGTGCATTCTCTGGACTCACTGCGATGCATCCCCAGCGGTGCCAGTGCACTCTCTGGACTCACTGCAGTGCATCCCCAGTGGTGCCAGTGCACTCTCTGGACTCACTGCACTGCATCCCCAGTGGTGCCAGTGCACTTTCTGGACTCACTGCACTGCATCCCCAGTGCTGACCGTGCACTCTCTGGACTCATTGCAGTGCATACCCAGTGGTGCCAGTGCACTCTCTGGACTCACTGCACTGCATCCCCAGTGGTGCCAGTGCACTCTCTGCACTCACTGCACTGCATCCCCAGTGGTGCCAGGGCACTCTCTGAACTCACTGCACTGCATGCCCAGTGGTGCCAGTGCACTCTCTGGACTCACTGCAATGTAGCCCCTGAGGTGCCAGTGCACTCTCTGGACTCACTGCACTGCATCCCCAGTGGTGCCAGTGCACTCTCTGGACTCAGTGCAGTGAATCCCCAGTGGTGCCAGTGCACTCTCTGGAGTCACTGCACTGCATCCCCAGTGTTGCCAGTGCACTCTCTGGACTCACTGAACTGCATCCCCAGTGGTGCCAGTGCACTCTCTGGACTCACTGCAGTGCATCTCCAGTGGTGCCAGTGCACTCTCTGGACCCTCTGCATTGCATCCCCACTGGTGCCAGTGCCCTCTCTGGACTCACTGCACTGCATCCCCAGTGGTGCCAGTGCACTCTCTGGACCCACTGCAGTGCATCCCCAGTGGTGCCAGTGCACTCTCTGGACTCACTGCACTGCATCCCCAGTGGTGGCAGTGCACTCTCTGGACTCACTGCGCTGCATCCCCAGTGGTGCCAGTGCACAATCTGGAGTCACTGCAGTGTATCCCCAGTGGTGCCAGTGCACTCTCTATAGTCACTGCGCTGCATCCCCAGTGTTGCCAGTGCATTCTCTGGACTCACTGCGCTGCATCCCCAGTGGTGCCAGTGCACTCTCTGGACTCAGTGCAGTGAATCCCCAGTGGTGCCAGTGCACTCTCTGGACTCACTGCACTGCATCCCCAGTGTTGCCAGTGCACTCTCTGGACTCACTGAACTGCATCCCCACTGGTGCCAGTGCCCTCTCTGGACTCACTGCACTGCATCCCAAGTGGTGCCAGTGTACTCTCTGGACCCACTGCAGTGCATATCCAGTGGTGCCAGTGCCCTCTCTGTAGTCACTGCGCTGCATCCCAAGTGGTGCCAGTGCACTCTCTGGACCCACTGCAGTGCATCCCCAGTGGTGCCAGTGCACTCTGTGGACTCACTGCACTGCATCCCCAGTGGTGGCAGTGCACTCTCTGGACTCACTGCGCTGCATCCCCAGTGGTGCCAGTGCACAATCTGGAGTCACTGCAGTGTATCCCCTGTGGTGCCAGTGCACTCTCTATAGTCACTGCGCTGCATCCCCAGTGTTGCCAGTGCATTCTCTGGACTCACTGCGCTGCATCCCCAGTGGTGCCAGTGCCCTCTCTGGACTCACTGCAGTGCATCCCCAGTGGTGCCAGTTCACTCTCTGGACTCACTGCAATGTAGCCCCTGACGTGCCAGTGCACTCTCTGGACTCACTGCACTGCATCCCAAGTGGTACCAGTGCACTCTCTGGACCCACTGCAGTGCATATCCAGTGGTGCCAGTGCACTCTCTGGACCCACTGCAGTGCATCCCCAGTGGTGCCAGTGCACTCTGTGGACTCACTGCACTGCATCCCCAATGGTGCCAGTGCACTCTCTGGACTCACTGCACTGCATCCCCAGTGGTGCCAGTGCACTCTCTGGACTCACTGCACTGCATCCCCAGTGTGCCTGTGCACTCTCCGGACTCCCTGCACTGCATCCCCAGTGTTGCCAGTGCACTCTCTGGACTCACCGGGGTGCATCCCCAGTGGTGCCAGTGCACTCTCTGGAGTCACTGCAGTGCATCCCCAGTGGTGCCAGTGCACTCTCTGGACTCACCAGGGTGCATCATCAGTGGTGCCAGTGCACTCTCTGGACTCACTGCAGTGCATCCCCATTGGTGACAGTGCACTCTCTGGACTCACTGCATTGCATCCCCAGTGATGCCAGTGCACTCTCTGGACTCACTGCAGTGAATCCCCGGTGGTGCCAGTGCACTCTCTGGACTCCCTGCAGTGCATCACCAGTGTTGCCAGTGCACTCTCTGGACTCACTGAACTGCATCCCCAGTGGTGCCAGTGCACTCTCTGGAGTCACTGCGCTGCATCCCCAGGGGTGCCAGTGCACTCTCTGGACTCACTGCAGTGAATCCCCAGTGGTGCCAGTGCACTCTCTGGAATCACTGCAGTGCATCCCCAGTGGTGCCAGTGCACTCTCTGGACTCACTGCAGTGCATCCCCAGTGGTGCCAGTGCACTCTCTGGACTCACTGCAGTGCATACCCAGTGGTGCCAGTGCACTCTCTGGACTAACTGAACTGCATCCCCAGTGGTGCCAGTGCACTCTCTGGACTCACTGCAGTGCATCCCCAGTGGTGCCAGTGAACTCTCTGGACTCACTGCAGTGCATCCCCAGTGGTGCCAGTGCACTCTCTGTAGTCACTGCGCTGCATCCCCTGTGGTGACAGTGCACTCTGGACTCACTGCGCTGCATCCCCAGTGGTGCCAGTGCACAATCTGGAGTCACTGCACTGCATCTCCAGTGGTGCCAGTGCACTCTCTGGAGTCACTGCAGTGCATCTCCAGTGGTGCCAGGGCACTCTCTGCACCCACTGCAGTGCATCCCAACTGGTGCCAGTGCACTCTCTGGACTCACTGCAGTGCATCCCCAGTGGTGCCAGTGCACTCTCTGGACTCACTGCAGTGCATCCCCACTGGTGCCAGTGCACTCTCTGGACTCACTGCACTGCATCCCCAGTGTTGCCAGTGCATTCTCTGGACTCACTGCGATGCATCCCCAGTGGTGCCAGTGCACTCTCTGGACTCACTGCACTGCATCCCCAGTGGTGCCAGTGCACTCTCTGGACTCACTGCACTGCATCCCCAGTGGTGCCAGGGCACTCTCTGAACTCACTGCACTGCATGCCCAGTGGTGCCAGTGCACTCTCTGGACTCACTGCATTTCATCCCCAGTGGTGCCAGTGCACTCTCTGGACTCAGTGCAGTGAATCCCCAGTGGTGCCAGTGCACTCTCTGGACTCACTGCACTGCATCCCCAGTGTTGCCAGTGCACTCTCTGGACTCACTGAACTGCATCCCCAGTGGTGCCAGTGCACTCTCTAGACTCACTGCAGTGCATCCCCAGTGGTGCCAGTGCACTCTCTGGACTCACTGCAGTGCATCTCCAGTGGTGCCAGGGCACTCTCTGCACCCACTGCAGTGCATCCCAACTGGTGCCAGTGCACTCTCTGGACTCACTGCACTGCATCCCCAGTGGTGCCAGTGCACTCTCTATAGTCACTACGCTGCATCCCCAGTGTTGCCAGTGCATTCTCTGGACTCACTGCGATGCATCCCCAGTGGTGCCAGTGCACTCTCTGGACTCACTGCAGTGCATCCCCAGTGGTGCCAGTGCACTCTCTGGACTCACTGCACTGCATCCCCAGTGGTGCCAGTGCACTCTCTGTAGTCACTCCGCTGCATCCCCACTGGTGACAGTGCACTCTCTGGACTCACTGCACTGCATCACCAGTGGTGCCACTGCACTCTTCGGACTCACCTGGGTGCATCCGAAGTGGTGCCAGTGCACTCTCTGGAGTCACTGCACTACATCCCCAGAGGTGCCACTGCACTCTCTGGACTCACTGCAGTGCATCCCCAGTGGTGCCAGTGCACTCTCTGGAGTCACTGCACTGCATCCCCACTGGTGCCAGAGCACTCTCTGGACTCACTGCAGTGCATCCCCAGTGGTGCCAGTGCACTCTCTGGACTCACTGCACTGCATCCCCAGTGCTGCCAGTGCACTTTCTGGACTCACTGCACTGCATCCCCAGTGCTGACCGTGCACTCTCTGGACTCACTGCAGTGCATCCCCAGTGGTGCCAGTGCACTCTCTGGACTCACTGCACTTCATCCCCAGTGGTGCCAGTGCACTCTCTGCACTCACTGCACTGCATGCCCACTGCTGCCAGTGCACTCTCTGGACTCACTGCACTGCATCCCCAGTGGTGCCAGTGCACTCTCTGGACTCACTGCAGTGCATCAACTGTTGTGCTAGTGCACTCTCTGCACTCAGAGCAATGCATCCCCTGTGGTGCCAGTGCACTCTCTGGAGTCACTGCGCTGCATCCCCAGGGGTGCCAGTGCACTCTCTGGACTCACTGCAGTGAATCCCCAGTGGTGCCAGTGCACTCTCTGGAATCACTGCAGTGCATCCCCAGTGGTGCCAGTGCACTCTCTGGACTCACTGCAGTGCAACCCCACTGGTGCCAGTGCACTCTCTGGACTAACTGAACTGCATCCCCAGTGGTGCCAGTGCACTCTCTAGACTCACTGCAGTGCATCCCCAGTGGTGCCAGTGAACTCTCTGGACTCACTGCAGTGCATCTCCGGTGGTGCCAGGGCACTCTCTGCACCCACTGCAGTGCATCCCAACTGGTGCCAGTGCACTCTCTGGACTCACTGCACTGCATCCCCAGTGGTGCCAGTGCACTCTCTATAGTCACTACGCTGCATCCCCAGTGTTGCCAGTGCATTCTCTGGACTCACTGCGATGCATCCCCAGTGGTGCCAGTGCACTCTCTGGACTCACTGCACTGCATCCCCACTGGTGCCAGTGCACTCTCTGGACTCACTGCACTGCATCCCCAGTGGTGCCAGTGCACTTTCTGGACTCACTGCACTGCATCCCCAGTGCTGACCGTGCACTCTCTGGACTCACTGCAGTGCATACCCAGTGGTGCCAGTGCACTCTCTGGACTCACTGCACTGCATCCCCAGTGGTGCCAGTGCACTCTCTGCACTCACTGCACTGCATCCCCAGTGGTGCCAGGGCACTCTCTGGACTCACTGCACTGCATGCCCAGTGGTGCCAGTGCACTCTCTGGACTCACTGCAATGTAGCCCCTGAGGTGCCAGTGCACTCTCTGGACTCACTGCACTGCATCCTCAGTGGTGCCAGTGCACTCTCTGGACTCACTGCACTGCATCCCCAGTGTTGCCAGTGCACTCTCTGGACTCACTGAACTGCATCCCCACTGGTGCCAGTGCCCTCTCTGGACTCACTGCACTGCATCCCAAGTGGTGCCAGTGCACTCTCTGGACCCACTGCAGTGCATATCCAGTGGTGCCAGTGCCCTCTCTGTAGTCACTGCGCTGCATCCCAAGTGGTGCCAGTGCACTCTCTGGACCCACTGCAGTGCATCCCCAGTGGTGCCAGTGCACTCTGTGGACTCACTGCACTGCATCCCCAGTGGTGGCAGTGCACTCTCTGGACTCACTGCGCTGCATCCCCAGTGGTGCCAGTGCACAATCTGGAGTCACTGCAGTGTATCCCCAGTGGTGCCAGTGCACTCTCTATAGTCACTGCGCTGCATCCCCAGTGTTGCCAGTGCCCTCTCTGGACTCACTGCAGTGCATCCCCAGTGGTGCCAGTGCACTCTCTGGACTCACTGCAATGTAGCCCCTGACGTGTCAGTGCACTCTCTGGACTCACTGCACTGCATCCCCAGTGGTGCCAGTGTACTCTCTGGACCCACTGCAGTGCATATCCAGTGGTGCCAGTGCACTCTCTGGACCCACTGCAGTGCATCCCCAGTGGTGCCAGTGCACTCTGTGGACTCACTGCACTGCATCCCCAATGGTGCCAGTGCACTGTCTGGACTCACTGCACTGCATCCCCAGTGGTGCCAGTGCACTCTCTGGACTCACTGCACTGCATCCCCAGTGTGCCTGTGCACTCTCCGGACTCCCTGCACTGCATCCCCAGTGTTGCCAGTGCACTCTCTGGACTCACCGGGGTGCATCCCCAGTGGTGCTAGTGCACTCTCTGGAGTCACTGCAGTGCATCCCCGGTGGTGCCAGTGCACTCTCTGGACTCCCTGCAGTGCATCACCAGTGTTGCCAGTGCACTCTCTGGACTCACTGAACTGCATCCCCAGTGGTGCCAGTGCACTCTCTGGAGTCACTGCGCTGCATCCCCAGGGGTGCCAGTGCACTCTCTGGACTCACTGCAGTGCATCCCCAGTGGTGCCAGTGCACTCTCTGGACTCACTGCAGTGCATCCCCAGTGGTGCCAGTGCACTCTCTGGACTCACTGCAGTGCATCCCCAGTGGTGCCAGTGCACTCTCTGTAGTCACTGCGCTGCATCCCCTGTGGTGACAGTGCACTCTGGACTCACTGCGCTGCATCCCCAGTGGTGCCAGTGCACAATCTGGAGTCACTGCACTGCATCTCCAGTGGTGCCAGTGCACTCTCTGGAGTCACTGCAGTGCATCTCCAGTGGTGCCAGGGCACTCTCTGCACCCACTGCAGTGCATCCCAACTGGTGCCAGTGCACTCTCTGGACTCACTGCACTGCATCCCCAGTGGTGCCAGTGCACTCTCTATAGTCACTGCGCTGCATCCCCAGTGTTGCCAGTGCATTCTCTGGACTCACTGCGATGCATCCCCAGCGGTGCCAGTGCACTCTCTGGACTCACTGCAGTGCATCCCCAGTGGTGCCAGTGCACTCTCTGGACTCACTGGACTGCATCCCCAGTGGTGCCAGTGCACTTTCTGGACTCACTGCACTGCATCCCCAGTGCTGACCGTGCACTCTCTGGACTCATTGCAGTGCATACCCAGTGGTGCCAGTGCACTCTCTGGACTCACTGCACTGCATCCCCAGTGGTGCCAGTGCACTCTCTGCACTCACTGCACTGCATCCCCAGTGGTGCCAGGGCACTCTCTGAACTCACTGCACTGCATGCCCAGTGGTGCCAGTGCACTCTCTGGACTCACTGCAATGTAGCCCCTGAGGTGCCAGTGCACTCTCTGGACTCACTGCACTGCATCCCCAGTGGTGCCAGTGCACTCTCTGGACTCAGTGCAGTGAATCCCCAGTGGTGCCAGTGCACTCTCTGGACTCACTGCACTGCATCCCCAGTGTTGCCAGTGCACTCTCTGGACTCAGTGCAGTGAATCCCCAGTGGTGCCAGTGCACTCTCTGGACTCACTGCACTGCATCCCCAGTGTTGCCAGTGCACTCTCTGGACTCACTGAACTGCATCCCCAGTGGTGCCAGTGCACTCTCTGGACTCACTGCAGTGCATCTCCAGTGGTGCCAGTGCACTCTCTGGACCCTCTGCATTGCATCCCCACTGGTGCCAGTGCCCTCTCTGGACTCACTGCACTGCATCCCCAGTGGTGCCAGTGCACTCTCTGGACTCACTGCACGGCATCCCCACTGGTGCCAGTGCACTCTCTGGACTCACTGCACTGCATCCCCAGTGGTGGCAGTGCACTCTCTGGACTCACTGCGCTGCATCCCCAGTGGTGCCAGTGCACAATCTGGAGTCACTGCAGTGTATCCCCAGTGGTGCCAGTGCACTCTCTATAGTCACTGCGCTGCATCCCCAGTGTTGCCAGTGCATTCTCTGGACTCACTGCGCTGCATCCCCAGTGGTGCCAGTGCACTCTCTGGACTCACTGCATTGCATCCCCAGTGGTGCCAGTGCACTCTCTGGACTCACTGCACTGCATCCCCAGTGTTGCCAGTGCACTCTCTGGACTCACTGAACTGCATCCCCACTGGTGCCAGTGCCCTCTCTGGACTCACTGCACTGCATCCCAAGTGGTGCCAGTGCACTCTCTGGACCCACTGCAGTGCATATCCAGTGGTGCCAGTGCCCTCTCTGTAGTCACTGCGCTGCATCCCAAGTGGTGCCAGTGCACTCTCTGGACCCACTGCAGTGCATCCCCAGTGGTGCCAGTGCACTCTGTGGACTCACTGCACTGCATCCGCAGTGGTGGCAGTGCACTCTCTGGACTCACTGCGCTGCATCCCCAGTGGTGCCAGTGCACAATCTGGAGTCACTGCAGTGTATCCCCTGTGGTGCCAGTGCACTCTCTATAGTCACTGCGCTGCATCCCCAGTGTTGCCAGTGCATTCTCTGGACTCACTGCGCTGCATCCCCAGTGGTGCCAGTGCCCTCTCTGGACTCACTGCAGTGCATCCCCAGTGGTGCCAGTGCACTCTCTGGACTCACTGCAATGTAGCCCCTGACGTGCCAGTGCACTCTCTGGACTCACTGCACTGCATCCCAAGTGGTACCAGTGCACTCTCTGGACCCACTGCAGTGCATATCCAGTGGTGCCAGTGCACTCTCTGGACCCACTGCAGTGCATCCCCAGTGGTGCCAGTGCACTCTGTGGACTCACTGCACTGCATCCCCAATGGTGCCAGTGCACTCTCTGGACTCACTGCACTGCATCCCCAGTGGTGCCAGTGCACTCTCTGGACTCACTGCACTGCATCCCCAGTGTGCCTGTGCACTCTCCGGACTCCCTGCACTGCATCCCCAGTGTTGCCAGTGCACTCTCTGGACTCACCGGGGTGCATCCCCAGTGGTGCCAGTGCACTCTCTGGAGTCACTGCAGTGCATCCCCAGTGGTGCCAATGCACTCTCTGGACTCACCAGGGTGCATCATCAGTGGTGCCAGTGCACTCTCTGGACTCACTGCAGTGCATCCCCATTGGTGACAGTGCACTCTCTGGACTCACTGCATTGCATCCCCAGTGATGCCAGTGCACTCTCTGGACTCACTGCAGTGAATCCCCGGTGGTGCCAGTGCACTCTCTGGACTCCCTGCAGTGCATCACCAGTGTTGCCAGTGCACTCTCTGGACTCACTGAACTGCATCCCCAGTGGTGCCAGTGCACTCACTGGAGTCACTGCGCTGCATCCCCAGTGGTGCCAGTGCACTCTCTGGACTCACTGCAGTGAATCCCCAGTGGTGCCAGTGCACTCTCTGGACCCACTGCAGTGCATCCCCAGTGGTGCCAGTGCACTCTCTGGACTCACTGCAGTGCATCCCCAGTGGTGCCAGTGCACTCTCTGGAGTCACTGCACTGCATCCGCACTGGTGCCAGTGCACTCTCTGGACTAACTGAACTGCATCCCCAGTGGTGCCAGTGCACTCTCTGGACTCACTGCAGTGCATCCCCAGTGGTGCCAGTGAACTCTCTGGACTCACTGCAGTGCATCCCCAGTGGTGCCAGTGCACTCTCTGTAGTCACTGCGCTGCATCCCCTGTGGTGACAGTGCACTCTGGACTCACTGCGCTGCATCCCCAGTGGTGCCAGTGCACTCTCTGGAGTCACTGCAGTGCATCTCCAGTGGTGCCAGGGCACTCTCTGCACCCACTGCAGTGCATCCCAACTGGTGCCAGTGCACTCTCTGGACTCACTGCAGTGCATACCCAGTGGTGCCAGTGCACTCTCTGGACTCACTGCACTGCATCCCCAGTGGTGCCAGTGCACTCTCTGGACTCACTGCACTGCATCCCCAGTGGTGCCAGGGCACTCTCTGAACTCACTGCACTGCATGCCCAGTGGTGCCAGTGCACTCTCTGGACTCACTGCATTTCATCCCCAGTGGTGCCAGTGCACTCTCTGGACTCACTGCACTGCATCCCCAGTGGTGCCAGTGCACTCTCTGGACTCAGTGCAGTGAATCCCCAGTGGTGCCAGTGCACTCTCTGGACTCACTGCACTGCATCCCCAGTGTTGCCAGTGCACTCTCTGGACTCACTGAACTGCATCCCCAGTGGTGCCAGTGCACTCTCTGGACTCACTGCAGTGCATCTCCAGTGGTGCCAGTGCACTCTCTGGACCCTCTGCATTGCATCCCCACTGGTGCCAGTGCCCTCTCTGGACTCACTGCACTGCATCCCAAGTGGTGCCAGTGCACACTCTGGACCCACTGCAGTGCATCCCCAGTGGTGCCAGTGCACTCTCTGGACTCACTGCACTGCATCCCCAGTGGTGCCAGTGCACTCTCTGGACTCACTGCGCTGCATCCCCAGTGGTGCCAGTGCACTCTCTATAGTCACTGCGCTGCATCCCCAGTGTTGCCAGTGCATTCTCTGGACTCACTGCGCTGCATCCCCAGTGGTGCCAGTGCCCTCTTTGGACTCACTGCAGTGCATCCCCAGTGGTGCCAGTGCACTCTCTGGACTCACTGCAATGTAGCCCCTGACGTGCCAGTGCACTCTCTGGACTCACTGCACTGCATCCCAAGTGGTGCCAGTGCACTCTCTGGACCCACTGCAGTGCATATCCAGTGGTGCCAGTGCACTCTCTGGACCCACTGCAGTGCATCCCCAGTGGTGCCAGTGCACTCTGTGGACTCACTGCACTGCATCCCCAATGGTGCCAGTGCACTCTCTGGACTCACTGCACTGCATCCCCACTGGTGCCAGTGCACTCTCTGGACTCACTGCACTGCATCCCCAGTGTGCCTGTGCACTCTCCGGACTCCCTGCACTGCATCCCCAGTGTTGCCAGTGCACTCTCTGGACTCACCGGGGTACATCCCCAGTGGTGCCAGTGCACTCTCTGGACTCACTGCAGTGCAGCCCCAGTGGTGCCAGTGCACTCTCTGGACTCACCAGGGTGCATCATCAGTGGTGCCAGTGCACTCTCTGGACTCACTGCAGTGCATTCCCATTGGTGACAGTGCACTCTCTGGACTCCCTGCAGTGCATCACCAGTGTTGCCAGTGCACTCTCTGGACTCACTGAACTGCATCCCCAGTGGTGCCAGTGCACTCTCTGGACTCACTGCACTAAAAACCCAGTGGTGCCAGTGCACTCTCTGGAGTCAATGCAGTGCATCTCCAGTGGTGCCAGTGCACTCTCTGGACTCACTGCACTGCATCCCCACTGGTGCCAGTGCACTCTCTGGACTCACTGCACTGCATCCCCAGTGGTGCCAGTGCACTCCCTGGACTCACTGCAGTGCATCCCCAGTGGTGCCAGTGCACTCTATGGAGACACTGCACTGCATCCCCACTGGTGCCAGTGCACTCTCTGGACTCACTGCACTGCATCCCCACTGGTGCCAGTGCACTCTCTGGACTCACTGCACTGCATCCCCAGTGGTGCCAGTGCACTCTCTGGAGTCACTGCACTGCATCCCCAGTGGTGCCAGTGCACTCTCTAGACTCACTGCACTGCATCCCCACTGGTGCCAGTGCACTCTCTGGACTCACTGCACTGCATCCCGACTGGTGCCAGTGCACTCTCTGGACTCACTGCACTGCATCCCCACTGCTGCCAGTGCACTCTCTGGAGTCACTGCACTGCATCCACAGTGGTGCCAGTGCACTCTCTGTAGTCACTGCACTGCATCCCCACTGGTGCCAATGCACTCTCTGGAGTCACTGCAGTGCATCCCCACTGGTGCCAGTGCACTCTCTGGAGTCACTGCACTGCATCCCCACTGGTGCCAGTGCACGGTCTGGAGTCACTGCACTGCATCCCCACTGCTACCAGTGCACTCTCTGGACTCACTGCACTGCATCCCCAGTGGTGCCAGTGCACTCTCTGGACTCACTGCACTGCAACCCCAGTGGTGCCAGTGCACTCTCTGGACTCACTGCACTGCATCCCCAGTGGTGCCAGTGCACTCTCTGGGCTCACTGCACTGCATCCCCAGTGGTGCCAGTACACTCTCTGGAGACACTGCACTGCATCCCCACTGGTGCCAGTGCACTCTCTGGACTCACTGCACTGCATTCCCACTGGTGCCAGTGAACTGCCTGGACTCACTGCACTGCATCCCCACTGGTGCCAGTGAACTGCCTGGACTCACTGCACTGCATCCCCAATGGTGCCAGTGCACTCTCTGGACTCACTGCACTGCATCCCCACTGGTGCCAGTGCACTCTCTGGACTCACTGCACTGCATCCCCAGTAGTGCCAGTGCACTTTCTGGAGTCACTGCACTGCATCCCTAGTGGTGCCAGTGCACTCTCTGGACTCACTGCACTGCATCCCCACTGGTGCCAGTGCACTCTCTAGAGTCACTGCACTGCATCCCCAGTGGTGCCAGTGCACTCTCTAGAGTCACTGCACTGATCCGCAGTGGTCCCAGTGCACTCTCTGGACCCACTGCACTGCATCCCCAGTGGTGCCAGTGCACTCTCTGGACTCACTGCACGGCATCCCCACTGGTGCCAGTGCACTCTCTGGAGTCACTGCACTGCATCCCCAGTGGTGCCAGTGCACTCTCTGGACTCACTGCACTGCATCCCCACTGGTGCCAATGCACTCTCTGGAGTCACTGCACTGCATCCCCAGTAGTGCCAGTGCACTCTCTGGACTCACTGCACTGCATGCCCACTGGTGCCAGTGCACTATAAGGACTCACTGCACTGCATGCCCACTGGTGCCAGTGCACTCTCTGGACTCACTGCACTGCATCCCCACTGGTGCCAGTGCACTCTCTGGAGACACTGCACTGCATGCCCACTGGTGCCAGTGCACTCTCAGGACTCACTACACTGCATCCCCACTGGTGCCAGTGCACTCCCTAGAGTCACTGCACTCCAACCCCACTGGTGCCAGTGCACTCTCTAGAGTCACTGCACTGATCCGCAGTGGTGCCAGTGCACTCTCTGGACTCACTGCACTGCATCTCCACTGGTGCCAGTGCACTCTCTGGACTCACTACACTGCATCCCCACTGGTGCCAGTGCACTCTCTGGACTCACTGCAGTGCATCCCCACTGGTGCCAGTGAACTCTCTGGACTCACTGCACTGCATCCCCAGTGGTGCCAGTGCACTCTCTGGACTCACAGCACTGCATCCCCAATGGTGCCAGTGCACTCTCTGGACTCACTGCACTGCATCCCCAGTAGTGCCAGTGCACTTTCTGGAGTCACTGCACTGCATCCCTAGTCGTGCCAGTGAACTCTCTGGACTCACTGCACTGAATCCCCGGTGGTGCCAGTGCACTCTCTGGACTCACTGCACTGCATCCCCACTGGTGCCAGTGCACTCTCTGGAGTCACTGCACTGCATCACCACTGGTGCCAGTGCACTCTAAGGACTCACTACACTGCACTGCATCCCCAGTGGTGCCAATGCACTCTCTGGACTCACTGCACTGCATCCCCACTGGTGCCAGTGCACTCTAAGGACTCACTACACTGCACTGCATCCCCAGTGGTGCCAATGCACTCTCTGGACTCACTGCACTGCATCCCCAGTGGTGCCAGTGCACTCTCTGGACTCACTGCACTGCATCCCCACTAGTGCCAGTGCACTTTCTGGATTCATTGCACTGCATCCCTAGTGGTGCCAGTGAACTCTCTGGACTCACTGCACTGCATCCCCAGTGGTGCCAGTGCACTCTCTGGACTCACTGCACTGCATCCCCAGTGGTGCCACTGCACTCTCTAGAGTCACTGCACTGCATCCCCACTGGTCCCAGTGCACTCTAAGGACTCACTGCACTGCATCCCCACTGGTGCCAGTGCACTCTCTGGACTCACTGCACTGCATCCCCAGTGGTGCCACTGCACTCTCTGGACTCACTGCACTGCATTCCCACTGGTGCCAGTGCACTCTCTGGACTCACTGCACTGAATCCCCACTGGTTCCAGTGCACTCTCTAGAGTCACTGCACTCCAACCCCAATGGTGCCAGTGCACTCTATGGAGTCACTGCACTGATCCGCAGTGGTGTATGTGCACTCTCTGGACTCACTGCACTGCATCCCCACTGGTGCCAGTGCACTCTCTGGAGTCACTGCACTGCATCCCCACTGGTGCCAGTGCACTCTCTGGACTCACTGCACTGCATCCCCACTGGTGCCAGTGCACTCTAAGGACTCACTGCACTGCATCCCCACTGGTGCCAGTGCACTCTCTGGACTCACTGCAGTGCATCCCCACTGGTGCCAGTGCACTCTCTGGAGTCACTGCACTGCATCCCCACTGGTGCCAGTGCACTCTCTGGAGTCACTGCACTGCATGCCCACTGGTGCCAGTGCACTCTCTGGACTCACTGCACTGCATCACCTCTGGTGCCAGTGCACTCTCTGGACTCACTGCACTGCATCCCCAGTGGTGCCAGTGCACTCTCTAGAGTCACTGCACTCCAACCCCACTGGTGCCAGTGCACTCTCTAGAGTCACTACACTGCATCCCCACTGGTACCAGTGCACTCTCTGGACTCACTGCACTGCATCCCCAGTGGTGCCAGTGCACTCTCTGGAGTCACTGCACTGCATCCCCACTGGTGCCAGTGCACTCTCTGGACTCACTGCACTGCATCCCCACTGCTGCCAATGCACTCTCTGGACTCACTGCACTGCATCCCCACTGGTTCCCGTGCATTCTCTGGACTCACTACACTGCATCCCCACTGGTGCCAGTGCACTCTCTGGACTCACTGCACTGCATCTCCACTGGTGCCAGTGCACTCTCTGGACTCACTGCACTGCATCCCCACTGGTGCCAGTGCACTCTCTGGACTCACTGCACTGCATCCCCAGAAGTGCCAGTGCACTCTCTGGAGTCACTGCACTGCATCCCAAGTGGTGCCAGTGAACTCTCTAGACTCACTGCACTGCATCCCCACTGGTGCCAGTGCACTCTCTGGACTCACTGCACTGCATCCCCAGTGGTGCCAGTGCACTCTCTGGACTCACTGCACTGCATCCCCACTGCTGCCAGTGCACTCTCTGGAGTCACTGCACTGCATCCCCACTGGTGCCAGTGCAGTCTCTGGAGTCACTGCACTGCATCCCCACTGGTCCCAATGCACTCTCTGTAGTCACTGCAGTGCATCCCCACTGGTGCCCGTGCACTCTCTGCAGTCACTGCACTGCATCCCCACTGGTGCCAGTGCACTGTCTGGACTCACTGCAGTGCATCACCACTGGTGCCAGTGCACTCTCTGGACTCACTGCACTGCATCCCCACTGGTGCCAGTGCACTCTCTGGAGTCACTGCTCTGCATCCCCAGTTTCGCCAGTACACTCTCTGGAGACACTGCACTGCATCCCCTCTGGTGCCAGTGCACTCTCTGGAGTCACTGCACTGCATTCCCACTGGTGCCAGTGCACTCTCTGGAGTCACTGTACTGCATCCCCACTGGTGCCAGTGAACTGCCTGGACTCACTGCACTGCATCCCCACTGGTGCCAGTGCACTCTCTGGACTCACTGCACTGCATCCCCAGTAGTGCCAGTGCACTTTCTGCAGTCACTGCACTGCCTCCCTAGTGGTGCCAGTGCACTCTCTGGACTCACTGCACTGCATCCCCACTGGTGCCAGTACACTCTCTAGAGTCACTACACTCCAACCCCACTGGTGCCAGTGCACTCTCTAGAGTCACTGCACTGATCCGAAGTGGTGCCAGTGCACTCTCTGGACTCACTGCACTGCATCCCCACTGGTGCCAGTGCACTCTCTAGACTCACTGCACGGCATCCCCACTGGTGCCAGTGCACTCTCTGGAGTCACTGCAGTGCATCCCCAGTGGTGCCAGTGCACTCTCTGGACTCACTGCACTGCATACCCACTGGTGTCAATGCACTCTCTGGACTCACTGCAGTGCATCCCCACTGGTGCCAGTGCACTCTCTGGACTCACTGCACTGCATCCCCACTGGTGCCAGTGCACTCTCTGGACTCACTGCACTGCATCCCCAGTGGTGCCAGTGCACTCTCTGGACTCACTGCACTGCATCCCCACTGGTGCCAGTGCACTCTCTGCACTCACTGCACTGCATCCCCACTGGTGCCAGTGCACTCTCAGGACTCACTACACTGCATCCCCTCTGGTGCCAGTGAATCTCTAGAGTCACTGCACTCCAACACCACTGGTGCCAGTGCACTCTCTAGAGTCACTGCACTGATCCGCAGTGGTGCCAGTGCACTCTTTGGACTCACTGCACTGCATCCTCACTGGTACCAGTGCACTCTCTGGACTCACTGCACTGCATCCCCACTGGTGCCAGTGCACTCTCTGGACTCACTGCACTGCAACCCCACCGGTGCCAGTGCACTCTCTGGACTCACTACACTGCATCCCCAGTGGTGCCAGTGCACTCTCTGGACTCACTGCACTGCATCCCCAGTGGTGCCAGTGCACTCTCTGGAGTCACTGCACTGCATCCCCACTGGTGCCAGTGCACTCTCTGGACTCACTGCACTGCATCCCCAGTAGTGCCAGTGCACTCTCTGGAGTCACTGCACTGCATCCCCACTGGTGCCAGTGCACTCTCTGGAGTCACTGCACTGCATCCCCAGTGGTGCCAGTGCACTCTCTGGACTCACTGCACTGCATCCCCACTGGTGGCAGTGCACTCTCTGGACTCACTGCACTGCAACCCCACTGGTGCCAGTGCACTCTCTGGACTCACTACACTGCATCCCCGGTGGTGCCAGTGCACTCTCTGGAGTCACTGCACTGCATCCCCACTGGTGCCAGTGAACTGCCTGGACTCACTGCACTGCATCCCTAGTGGTGCCAGTGCACTCTCTGGACTCACTGCACTGCATCCCCAGTAGTGCCAGTGCACTTTCTGCAGTCACTGCACTGCCTCCCTAGTGGTGCCAGTGCACTCTCTGGACTCACTGCACTGCATCCCCACTGGTGCCAGTGCACTCTCTAGAGTCACTACACTCCAACCCCACTGGTGCCAGTGCACTCTCTAGAGTCACTGCACTGATCCGAAGTGGTGCCAGTGCACTCCCTGGACTCACTGCACTGCATCCCCACTGGTGCCAGTGCACTCTCTGGACTCACTGCACGGCATCCCCACTGGTGCCAGTGCACTCTCTGGAGTCACTGCAGTGCATCCCCAGTGGTGCCAGTGCACTCTCTGGACTCACTGCACTGCATACCCACTGGTGTCAATGCACTCTCTGGAGTCACTGCACTGCATCCCTACTGGTGCCAGTGCACTCTCTGGACTCACTGCACTGCATCCCCACTGGTGCCAGTGCACTCTCTGCACTCACTGCACTGCATCCCCACTGGTGCCAGTGCACTCTCAGGACTCACTGCACTGCATCCCCTCTGGTGCCAGTGCACTCTCTAGAGTCACTGCACTCCAACCACACTGGTGCCAGTGCACTCTCTAGAGTCACTGCACTGATCCGCAGTGGTGCCAGTGCACTCTCTGGACTCACTGCACTGCATCCCCACTGGTACCAGTGCACTCTCTGGACTCACTGCACTGCATCCCCACTGGTACCGGTGCACTCTCTGGACTCACTACACTGCATCCCCACTGGTGCCAGTGCACTCTCTGGACTCACTGCACTGCATCCCCAGTGGTGCCAGTGCACTCTCTGGAGTCACTGCACTGCATCCCCACTGGTGCCAGTGCACTCTCTGGACTCACTGCACTGCATCCCCAGTAGTGCCAGTGCACTTTCTGGAGTCACTGCACTGCATCCCTAGTGGTGCCAGTGCACTCTCTGGAGTCACTGCACTGCATCCCCACTGGTGCCAGTGCACTCTCTGGAGTCACTGCACTGCATCCCCAGTGGTGCCAGTGCACTCTCTGGACTCACTGCAGTGCATCCCCACTGGTGCCAGTGCACTCTCTGGACTCACTGCACTGCAACCCCACTGGTGCCAGTGCACTCTCTGGACTCACTACACTGCATCCCCACTGGTGCCAGTGCAGTCTCTGGACTCACTGCAGTGCATCCCCGGTGGTGCCAGTGCACTCTCTGGACTCACTGCACTGCATCCCCACTGGTGCCAGTGCACTCTCTGGACTCACTGCACTGCATCCCCAGTAGTGCCAGTGCACTTTCTGGAGTCACTGCACTGCATCCCTAGTGGTGCCAGTGCACTCTCTGGACTCACTGCACTGCATCCCCAGTGGTGCCAGTGCACTCTCTGGACTCACTGCACTGCATCCCCTGTGGTGCCAGTGCACTCTCTGGACTCACTGCAGTGCATCCCCAGTGGTGCCAGTGCACTCTCTGGACTCACTGCAGTGCATCCCCAGTGGTGCCAGTGCACTCTCTGGAATCACTGCAGTGCATCCCCTGTGCTGCCATTGCACTCTCTGTACTCACTGCACTGCATCCCGACTGGTGCCAGTGCACTCTCTGTACTCACTGCACTGCATCCCCAGTGGAGCCAGAGCACTCTCTGGACTCACTGCATTGCATCCCCAGTGGTGCCAGTGCACTCTCTGGACTCACTGCACTGCATCCCCTCTGGTGCCAGTGCACTCTCTGGACTCACTGCAGTGCATTCCCAGTTGTACCAATGCACTCTCTGGACTCACTGCACTGCATCACCAGTGGTGCCAGTGCACTCTCTGGAATCACTGCAGTGCATCCCCTGTGCTGCCATTGCACTCTCTGTACTCACTGCACTGCATCCCCAGTGGTGCCAGTGCACTCTCTGTACTCACTGCACTGCATCCCCAGTGGAGCCAGAGCACTCTCTGGACTCACTGCAGTGCATCCCCAGTGGTGCCAGTGCACTCTCTGGAGTCACTGCACTGCATCCCCAGTGGCGCCAGTACACTCTCTGGAGACACTGCACTGCATCCCCACTGGTGCCAGTGCACTCTCTGGACTCACTGCACTGCATTCCCACTGGTGCCAGTGCACTCTCTGGAGTCACTGCACTGCATCCCCACTGGTGCCAGTGAACTGCCTGGACTCACTGCACTGCATCCCCACTGGTGCCAGTGCACTCTGTGGACTCACTGCACTGCATCCCCAGTAGTGACAGTGCACTTTCTGCAGTCACTGCACTGCCTCCCTAGTGGTGCCAGTGCACTCTCTGGACTCACTGCACTGCATCCCCACTGGTGCCAGTGCACTCTCTAGAGTCACTGCACTCCAACGCCACTGGTGCCAGTGCACTCTCTAGAGTCACTGCACTGATCCGAAGTGGTACCACTGCACTCTCTGGACTCACTGCACTGCATCCCCACTGGTGCCAGTGCACTCTCTGGACTCACTGCACGGCATCCCCACTGGTGCCAGTGCAGTCTCTGTAGTCACTGCAGTGCATCCCCAGTGGTGCCAGTGCACTCTCTGGACTCACTGCACTGCATCCCCACTGGTGCCAGTGCACTATAAGGACTCACTGCACTGCATTCCCAGTGGTGCCAGTGCACTCTCTGGACTCACTGCACTGCATCCCCACTGGTGCCAGTGCACTATAAGGACTCACTGCACTGCATCCCCAGTGGTGCCAGTGCACTCTCTGGACTCACTGCACTGCATCCCCACTGGTGCCAGTGCACTCTCTGCGCTCACTGCACTGCATCCCCACTGGTGCCAGTGCACTCTCAGGACTCACTACACTGCATCCCCACTGGTGCCAGTGCACTCTCTAGAGTCACTGCACTCCAACCCCACTGGTGCCAGTGCACTCTCTAGAGTCACTGCACTGATCCGCAGTGGTGCCAGTGCACTCTCTGGACTCACTGCACTGCATCCCCACTGGTGCCAGTGCACTCTATGGAGTCACTGCACTGCATCCCCACTGCTGCCAGTGCACTCTCTGGACTCAATGCACTGCATCCCCAGTGGTGCCAGTGCACTCTCTGGAGTCACTGCACTGCATCCCCACTGGTGCCAGTGCACTCTCTGGACTCAATGCACTACATCCCCACTGGTGCCAATGCACTCTCTGGACTCACTGCACTGCATCCCCACTGGTGCCAGTGCACTCTCTGGACTGACTGCACTGCATCCCCACTGGTGCCAGTGCAGTCTCTGTAGTCACTGCAGTGCATCCCCAGTGGTGCCAGTGCACTCTCTGGACTCACTGCACTGCATCCCCACTGGTGCCAGTGCACTCTCTGGACTCACTGCACTGCATCCCCAGTAGTGCCAGTGCACTTTCTGGAGTCACTGCACTGCAACCCCACTGGTGCCAGTGCACTCTCTGGACTCACTACACTGCATCCCCACTGGTGCCAGTGCACTCTCTGGAGTCACTGCACTGCATCCCCAGTGGTGCCAGTGCACTCTCTGGACTCACTGCACTGCATCCCCACTGCTGCCAGTGCACTCTCTGGAGTCACTGCACTGCATCCCCACTGGTGCCAGTGAACTCTCTGGACTCACTGCACTCCATCCCCACTGGTGCCAGTGCACTCTCTGGACTCACTGCAGTGCATCCCCAGTGGTGCCAGTGCACTCTCTGGACTCACTGCACTGCATCCCCAGTGGTGCCAGTGCACTCTCTGGACTTACTGCACTGCATCCCCAGTGGTGCCAGTGCACTCTCTGGACTCACTGCAGTGCATCCCCTGTGGTGCCAGTGCACTCTCTGTACTCACTTCAGTGCATCCCCAGTGGTGCCAGTGCACTCTCTGGACTCACTGCACTGCATCCCCAGTGGTGCCAGTGCACTCTCTGGACTCATTGCACTGCATCCCCAGTGGTGCCAGTGCACTCTCTGGAATCACTGCAGTGCATCCCCAGTGGTGCCAGTGCACTCTCTGTACTCACTGCACTGCATCCCCAGTGGTGCCAGTGCACTCTCTGTACTCACTGCACTGCATCCCCAGTGGAGCCAGAGCACTCTCTGGACTCACTGCATTGCATCCCCAGTGGTGCCAGTGCACTCTCTGGACTCACTGCACTGCATCCCCAGTGGTGCCAGTGCACTCTCTGGACTCACTGCACTGCATCCCCAGTGGTGCCAGTGCACTCTCTGGACTAACTGCACTGCATCCCCTGTGGTGCCAGGGCACTCTCCGGACTCACTGCAGTGCATTCGCAGTGGTGCCAGTGCACTCTTTGGACTCACTGCACTGCATCCCCATTAGTGCCAGGTCATTCTCTGGACTCACTGCAGTGCATCCCCAGTGTTGACAGTGCACTCTCTGGACTCACTGCACTGCATCCCCAGTGGTGCCAGTGCACTCTCTGGACACACTGCAGTGTATCCCCAGTGGTGCAAGGGCACTCTCTGGACTAACTGCACTAAAACCCCAGTGGTGCCAGTGCACTCTCTGGACTCACAGCACTGCATCCCCAATGGTGCCACTGCACTCTCTGGACTCACTGCAGTGCATCCCTAGTGGTGCCAGTGCACTCTCTGCACTCACTGCACTGCATCCCCAGTGGTGCCAGTGCACTCTCTGCACTCACTGAACTGCATCTCCAGTGATGCCAGTGCACTCTCTGGACTCAGTGCACTGCAGCCCCAGTGGTGCCAGTGCACTCTCTGGAGACACTGCAGTGCATCCCCAGTGTTGCCAGTGCACTCTCTGGAGTCACTGCTTTGCATCCCCACTGGTGCCATTGCACTCTCTGGACTGACTGCACTGCATCCCCACTGGTGCCAGTGCACTCTCTGCACTCACAGCACTGCATACCCACTGGTGCCAGTGCACTCTCTGGACTCACTGCACTGCATCCCCAGTGGTGCCAGTGCACTCTCTGGACTCACTGCACTGCATCCCCAGTGGTGCCAGTGCACTCTCTGGACTAACTGCACTGCATCCCCTGTGGTGCCAGGGCACTCTCCGGACGCACTGCAGTGCATTCGCAGTGGTGCCAGTGCACTCTTTGGACTCACTGCACTGCATCCCCATTAGTGCCAGGTCATTCTCTGGACTCACTGCAGTGCATCCCCAGTGTTGACAGTGCACTCTCTGGACTCACTGCACTGCATCCCCAGTGGTGCCAGTGCACTCTCTGGACACACTGCAGTGTATCCCCAGTGGTGCAAGGGCACTCTCTGGACTAACTGCATTAAAACCCCAGTGGTGCCAGTGCACTCTGGACTCACAGCACTGCATCCCCAATGGTGCCACTGCACTCTCTGGACTCACTACACTGCATCCCCACTGGTGCCAGTGCAGTCTCTGCAGTCACTGCAGTGCATCCCCAGTGGTGCCAGTGCACTCTTTGGACTCACTGCACTGCATCCCCACTGGTGCCAGTGCACTCTCTGGACTCACTGCACTGCATCCCCAGTAGTGCCAGTGCACTTTCTGGAGTAACTGCACTGCATCCCTAGTGGTGCCAGTGCACTCTCTGGACTCACTGCACTGCATCCCCAGTGGTGCCAGTGCACTCTCTGGACTCACTGCACTGCCTCACCAGTGGTGCCAGTGCACTCTCTGGACTCACTGCACTGCATCCCCACTGCTGCCAGTGCACTCTCTGGAGTCACTGCACTGCATCCCCACTGGTGCCAGTGAACTCTCTGGACTCACTGCACTCCATCCCCACTGGTGCCAGTGCACTCTCTGGACTCACTGCACTGCATCCCCACTGGTGCCAGTGCACTCTCTGGAATCACTGCACTGCATCCCCTGTGGTGCCAGTGCACTCTCTGGACTTAGTGCACTGCATCCCCAGTGGTGCCAGTGCACTCTCTGGACTCACTGCAGTGCATCCCCTGTGGTGCCAGTGCACTCTCTGGACTCACTGCACTGCATCCCCAGTGGTGCCAGTGCACTCTCTGGACTCACTGCACTGCATCCCCAGTGGTGCCAGTGCACTCTCTGGACTCACTGCACTGCATCCCCAGTGGTGCCAGTGCACTCTCTGGACTCACTGCAGTGCATTCCCACTGGTGCCAATGCACTCTCTGGACTCACTGCACTGCATCACCAGTGGTGCCAGTGCACTCTCTGGCATCACTGCAGTGCATCCCCTGTGCTGCCATTGCACTCTCTGTACTCACTGCACTGCATCCCCAGTGGTGCCAGTGCACTCTCTGTACTCACTGCACTGCATCCCCAGTGGAGCCAGAGCACTCTCTGGACTCACTGCATTGCATCCCCAGTGGTGCCAGTGCACTCTCTGGACTCACTGCACTACATCCCCACTGGTGCCAGTGCACTCTCTGGACTCACTGCACTGCATCCCCAGTGGTGCCAGTGCACTCTCTGGACTCACTGCACTGCATCCCCAGTGGTGCCAGTGCACTCTCTGGACACACTGCAGTGTATCCCCAGTGGTGCAAGGGCACTCTCTGGACTAACTGCACTAAAACCCCAGTGGTGCCAGTGCACTCTCTGGACTCACAGCACTGCATCCCCAATGGTGCCACTGCACTCTCTGCACTCACTGCACTGCATCCCCAGTGGTGCCAGTGCACTCTCTGCACTCACTGAACTGCATCCCCAGTGATGCCAGTGCACTCTCTGGACTCACTGCACTGCATCCCCAGTGGTGCCAGTGCACTCTCTGGAGACACTGCAGTGCATCCCCAGTGGTGCCAGTGCACTCTCTGGAGTCACTGCTTTGCATCCCCACTGGTGCCATTGCACTCTCTGAACTGACTGCACTGCATCCCCACTTGTGCCAGTGCACTCTCTGCACTCACTGCACTGCATACCCACTGGTGCCAGTGCACTCTCTGGACTCACTGCACTGCAACCCCACTGGTGCCAGTGCACTCTCTGGACTCACTACACTGCATCCCCACTTGTGCCAGTGCACTCTCTGGACTCACTGCACTGCACCCCACTGGTGCCAGTCGACTCTCTGGAGTCACTGCACTGCATCCCCACTGGTGCCAGTGCACTCTCTGGACTCACTGCACTGCATCCCCAGTGGCGCCAGTACACTCTCTGGAGACACTGCACATCATCCCCACTGGTGCCAGTGCACTCTCTGGACTCACTGCACTGCATTCCCACTGGTGCCAGTGCACTCTCTGGAGTCACTGCACTGCATCCCCACTGGTGCCAGTGCACTCTCTGGAGTCAGTGCACTGCATCCCCACTGGTGCCAGTGCACTCTGTGGACTCACTGCACTGCATCCCCAGTAGTGCCAGTGCAATTTCTGCAGTCACTGCACTGCCTCCCTAGTGGTGCCAGTGCACTCTCTGGACTCACTGCACTGCATCCCCACTGGTGCCAGTGCACTCTCTAGAGTCACTACACTCCAACCCCACTGGTGCCAGTGCACTCTCTAGAGTCACTGCACTGATCCGAAGTGGTGCCAGTGCACTCTCTGGAGTCACTGCACTGCATCCCCACTGGTACCAGTGCACTCTCTGGAGTCACTGCACTGCATCCCCACTGGTGCCAGTGCACTCTATGGAGTCACTGCACTGCATCCCCACTGGTGCCAGTGCACTCTCAGGACTCACTGCACTGCATCCCCAGTGGTGCCAGTGCAGTCTCTGGACTCACTGCACTGCATCCCCACTGGTGCCAGTGCACTCTCTGGTCTCACTGCACTACATCCCCACTGGTGCCAATGCACTCTCTGGACTCACTGCAGTGCATCCCCACTGGTGCCAGTGCACTCTCTGGACTGACTGCACTGCATCCCCACTGGTGCCAGTGCACTCTCTGGACTCACTGCACTGCATCCCCACTGGTGCCAGTGCACTCTCTGGACTCACTGCACTGCAACCCCACTGGTGCCAGTGCACTCTCTGGACTCACTACACTGCATCCCCACTGGTGCCAGTGCACTCTCAGGACTCACTGCACTGCATCCCCAGTGGTGCCAGTGCACTCTCTGGACTCACTGCACTGCATCCCCACTGGTGCCAGTGCACTCTCTGGACTCACTGCACTGCAACCCCACTGGTGCCAGTGCACTGTCTGGACTCACTACACTGCATCCCCACTGGTGCCAGTGCAGTCTCTGGAGTCACTGCAGTGCATCCCCAGTGGTGCCAGTGCACTATCTGGACTCACTGCACTGCATCCCCACTGGTGCCAGTGCACTCTCTGGACTCACTGCACTGCATCCCCAGTAGTGCCAGTGCACTTTCTGGAGTCACTGCACTGCATCCCTAGTGGTGCCAGTGCACTCTCTGGACTCACTGCACTGCAACCCCACTGGTGCCAGTGCACTCTCTGGACTCACTACACTGCATCCCCACTGGTGCCAGTGCACTCTCTGGACTCACTGCACTGCACCCCACTGGTGCCAGTCGACTCTCTGGACTCACTGCACTGCATCCCCACTGGTGCCAGTGCACTCTCTGGAGTCACTGCACTGCATCCCCAGTGGCGCCAGTACACTCTCTGGAGACACTGCACTGCATCCCCAGTGGTGCCAGTGCACTCTCTGAACTCACTGAACTGCATTCCCACTGGTGCCAGTGCACTCTCTGGAGTCACTGCACTGCATCCCCACTGGTGCCAGTGAGCTGCCTGGACTCACTGCACTGCATCCCCACTGGTGCCAGTGCACTCTGTGGACTCACTGCACTGCATCCCCAGTGGTGCCAGTGCACTTTCTGCAGTCACTGCACTGCCTCCCTAGTGGTGCCAGTGCACTCTCTGGACTCACTGCACTGCATCCCCACTGGTGCCAGTGCACTCTCTAGAGTCACTACACTCCAACCCCACTGGTGCCAGTGCACTCTCTAGAGTCACTGCACTGATCCGAAGTGGTGCCAGTGCACTCTCTGGACTCACTGCACTGCATCCCCAGTGGTACCAGTGCACTCTCTGGAGTCACTGCACTGCATCCCCACTGGTGCCAGTGCACTCTATGGAGTCACTGCACTGCATCCCCACTGGTGCCAGTGCACTCTCAGGACTCACTGCACTGCATCCCCAGTGGTGCCAGTGCAGTCTCTGGACTCACTGCACTGCATCCCCACTGGTGCCAGTGCACTCTCTGGACTCACTGCACTACATCCCCACTGGTGCCAATGCACTCTCTGGACTCACTGCAGTGCATCCCCACTGGTGCCAGTGCACTCTCTGGACTGACTGCACTGCATCCCCACTGGTGCCAGTGCACTCTCTGGACTCACTGCACTGCATCCCCACTGGTGCCAGTGCACTCTCTGGACTCACTGCACTGCAACCCCACTGGTGCCAGTGCACTCTCTGGACTCACTACACTGCATCCCCACTGGTGCCAGTGCACTCTCAGGACTCACTGCACTGCATCCCCAGTGGTGCCAGTGCACTCTCTGGACTCACTGCACTGCATCCCCACTGGTGCCAGTGCACTCTCTGGACTCACTGCACTGCAACCCCACTGGTGCCAGTGCACTCTCTGGACTCACTGCACTGCATTCCCAGTAGTGCCAGTGCACTTTCTGGAGTCACTGCACTGCATCCCTAGTGGTGCCAGTGCACTCTCTGGACTCACTGCACTGCAACCCCACTGGTGCCAGTGCACTCTCTGGACTCACTACACTGCATCCCCACTGGTGCCAGTGCACTCTCTGGACTCACTGCACTGCACCCCACTGGTGCCAGTCGACTCTCTGGACTCACTGCACTGCATCCCCACTGGTGCCAGTGCACTCTCTGGAGTCACTGCACTGCATCCCCAGTGGCGCCAGTACACTCTCTGGAGACACTGCACTGCATCCCCACTGGTGCCAGTGCACTCTCTGGACTCACTGCACTGCATTCCCACTGGTGCCAGTGCACTCTCTGGAGTCACTGCACTGCATCCCCACTGGTGCCAGTGAGCTGCCTGGACTCACTGCACTGCATCCCCACTGGTGCCAGTGCACTCTGTGGACTCACTGCACTGCATCCCCAGTAGTGCCAGTGCACTTTCTGCAGTCACTGCACTGCCTCCCTAGTGGTGCCAGTGCACTCTCTGGACTCACTGCACTGCATCCCCAGTAGTGCCAGTGCACTCTCTAGAGTCACTACACTCCAACCCCACTGGTGCCAGTGCACTCTCTAGAGTCACTGCACTGATCCGAAGTGGTGCCAGTGCACTCTCTGGACTCACTGCACTGCATCCCCACTGGTACCAGTGCACTCTCTGGAGTCACTGCACTGCATCCCCACTGGTGCCAGTGCACTCTATGGAGTCACTGCACTGCATCCCCACTGGTGCCACTGCACTCTCAGGACTCACTGCACTGCATCCCCAGTGGTGCCAGTGCAGTCTCTGGACTCACTGCACTGCATCCCCACTGGTGCCAGTGCACTCTCTGGACTCACTGCACTACATCCCCACTTGTGCCAATGCACTCTCTGGACTCACTGCAGTGCATCCCCACTGGTGCCAGTGCACTCTCTGGACTGACTGCACTGCATCCCCACTGGTGCCAGTGCACTCTCTGGACTCACTGCACTGCATCCCCACTGGTGTCAGTGCACTCTCTGGACTCACTGCACTGCAACCCCACTGGTGCTAGTGCACTCTCTGGACTCACTACACTGCATCCCCACTGGTGCCAGTGCACTCTCAGGACTCACTGCACTGCATCCCCAGTGGTGCCAGTGCACTCTCTGGACTCACTGCACTGCATCCTCACTGGTTCCAGTGCACTCTCTGGACTCACTGCACTGCAACCCCACTGGTGCCAGTGCACTCTCTGGACTCACTACACTGCATCCCCACTGGTGCCAGTGACTCTCTGGAGTCACTGCAGTGCATCCCCAGTGGGTGCCAGTGCACTCTCTAGAGTCACTACACTCCAACCCCACTGGTGCCAGTGCACTCTATAGAGTCACTGCACTGATCCGAAGTGGTGCCAGTGCACTCTCTGGACTCACTGCACTGCATCCCCACTGGTACCAGTGCACTCTCTGGAGTCACTGCACTGCATCCCCACTGGTGCCAGTGCACTCTATGGAGTCACTGCACTGCATCCCCACTGGTGCCAGTGCACTCTCAGGACTCACTGCACTGCATCCCCAGTGGTGCCAGTGCAGTCTCTGGACTCACTGCACTGCATCCCCACTGGTGCCAGTGCACTCTCTGGACTCACTGCACTACATCCCCACTGGTGCCAATGCACTCTCTGGACTCACTGCAGTGCATCCCCACTGGTGCCAGTGCACTCTCTGGACTGACTGCACTGCATCCCCACTGGTGCCAGTGCACTCTCTGGACTCACTGCACTGCATCCCCACTGGTGCCAGTGCACTCTCTGGACTCACTGCACTGCAACCCCACTGGTGCCAGTGCACTCTCTGGACTCACTACACTGCATCCCCACTGGTGCCAGTGCACTCTCAGGACTCACTGCACTGCATCCCCAGTGGTGCCAGTGCACTCTCTGGACTCACTGCAGTGCATCCCCACTGGTGCCAGTGCACTCTCTGGACTCACTGCACTGCAACCCCACTGGTGCCAGTGCACTCTCTGGACTCACTACACTGCATCCCCACTGGTGCCAGTGCAGTCTCTGGAGTCACTGCAGTGCATCCCCAGTGGTGCCAGTGCACTCTCTGGACTCACTGCACTGCATCCCCACTGGTGCCAGTGCACTCTCTGGACTCACTGCACTGCATCCCCAGTAGTGCCAGTGCACTTTCTGGAGTCACTGCACTGCATCCCTAGTGGTGCCAGTGCACTCTCTGGACTCACTGCACTGCATCCCCAGTGGTGCCAGTGCACTCTCTGGACTCACTGCACTGCATCCCCACTGCTGCCAGTGCACTCTCTGGAGTCACTGCACTGCATCCCCACTGGTGCCAGTGAACTCTCTGGACTCACTGCACTCCATCCCCACTGGTGCCAGTGCACTCCCTGGACTCACTGCACTGCATCCCCAGTGGTGCCAGTGCACTCTATGGAATCACTGCACTGCATCCCCTGTGGTGCCAGTGCACTCTCTGGACTTACTGCACTGCATCCCCAGTGGTGCCAGTGCACTCTCTGGACTCACTGCAGTGCATCCCCTGTGGTGCCAGTGCACTCTCTGGACTCACTTCAGTGCATCCCCATTGGTGCCAGTGCACTCTCTGGACTCACTGCAGTGCATTCCCAGTGGTACCAATGCACTCTCTGGACTCACTGCACTGCATCCCCAGTGGTGCCAGTGCACTCTCTGGAATCACTGCAGTGCATCCCCTGTGCTGCCATTGCACTCTCTGTACTCACTGCACTGCATCCCCAGTGGTGCCAGTGCACTCTCTGGACTCACTGCACTGCATCCCCAGTGGAGCCAGAGCACTCTCTGGACTCACTGCATTGCATCCCCAGTGGTGCCAGTGCACTCTCTGGACTTACTGCACTGCATCCCCAGTGGTGCCAGTGCACTCTCTGGACTCACTGCAGTGCATCCCCTGTGGTGCCAGTGCACTCTCTGGACTCACTTCAGTGCATCCCCAGTGGTGCCAGTGCACTCTCTGGACTCACTTCAGTGCATTCCCAGTGGTACCAATGCACTCTCTGGACTCACTGCACTGCATCACCAGTGGTGCCAGTGCACTCTCTGGAATCACTGCACTGCATCCCCTGTGCTGCCATTGCACTCTCTGTACTCACTGCACTGCATCCCCAGTGGTGCCAGTGCACTCTCTGTACTCACTGCACTCCATCCCCAGTGGAGCCAGAGCACTCTCTGGACTCACTGCATTGCATCCCCAGTGGTGCCAGTGCACTCTCTGGACTCACTGCACTGCATCCCCACTGGTGCCAGTGCACTCTCTGGACTCACTGCACTGCATCCCCAGTGGTGCCTGTGCACTCTCTGGAGTCACTGCTTTGCATCCCCACTGGTGCCAGTGCACTCTCTGGACTCACTGCACTACAGCCCCACTGCTGCCAGTGCACTCTCTGGAGTCACTGCACTGCATCCCCACTGGTACCAGTGCACTCTCTGGAGTCACTGCACTGCAACCCCACTGGTGCCAGTGCACTCTCTGGACTCACTGCACTGCATCCCCACTGGTGCCAGTGCACTCCCTGGAGTCACTGCACTGCATCCCCAGTGGTGCCAGTACACTCTCTGGAGACACTGCACTGCATCCCCACTGGTGCCAGTGCACTCTCTGGACTCACTGCACTGCATCCCCAGTGGTGCCAGTGCACTCTCTGGAGTCACTGCACTGCATCCCCACTGGTGCCAGTGAACTGCCTGGACTCACTGCACTGCATCCCCACTGGTGCCAGTGCACTCTCTGGACTCACTGCAGTGCATCCCCAGTAGTGCCAGTGCACTTTCTGGAGTCACTGCACTGCCTCCCTAGTGGTGCCAGTGCACTCTCTGGACTCACTGCACTGCATCCCCACTGGTGTCAATGCACTCTCTGGAGTCACTGCACTGCATCCCTACTGGTGCCAGTGCACTCTCTGGACTCACTGCACTGCATCCCCACTGGTGCCAGTGCACTATAAGGACTCACTGCACTGCATCCCCAGTGGTGCCAGTGCACTCTCTGGACTCACTGCACTGCATCCCCACTGGTGCCAGTGCACTCTCTGCACTCACTGCACTGCATCCCCACTGGTGCCAGTGCACTCTCAGGACTCACTACACTGCATCCCCACTGGTGCCAGTGCACTCTCTAGAGTCACTGCACTCCAACCCCACTGGTGCCAGTGCACTCTCTAGAGTCACTGCACTGATCCGCAGTGGTGCCAGTGCACTCTCTGGACTCACTGCACTGCATCCCCACTGGTACCAGTGCACTCTCTGGACTCACTGCACTGCATCCCCACTGGTGCCAGTGCACTCTATGGAGTCACTGTACTGCATCCCCACTGGTGCCAGTGCACTCTCTGGACTCACTGCACTGCATCCCCAGTGGTGCCAGTGCAGTCTCTGGACTCACTGCACTGCATCCCCACTGGTGCCAATGCACTCTCTGGACTCAATGCACTACATCCCCACTGGTGCCAATGCACTCTCTGGACTCACTGCAGTGCATCCCCACTGGTGCCAGTGCACTCTCTGGACTGACTGCACTGCATCCCCACTGGTGCCAGTGCACTCTCTGGACTCACTGCACTGCATCCCCACTGGTGCCAGTGCACTCTAAGGACTCACTGCACTGCAACCCCACTGGTGCCAGTGCACTCTCTGGACTCACTACACTGCATCCCCAGTGGTGCCAGTGCACTCTCAGGACTCACTGCACTGCATCCCCAGTGGTGCCAGTGCACTCTCTGGACTCACTGCACTGCATCCCCACTGGTGCCAGTGCACTCTCTGGACTCACTGCACTGCATCTGCAGTAGTGCAAGTGCACTTTCTGGAGTCACTGCACTGCATCCCTAGTGGTGCCACTGCACTCTCTGGAGTCACTGCACTGCATCCCCACTGGTGCCTGTGCACTCTCTGGAGTCACTGCACTGCATCCCCAGTGGTGCCAGTGCACTCTCTGGACTCACTACACTGCATCCCCACTGGTGCCAGTGCACTCTCTGGACTCACTGCACTGCATCCCCACTGGTGCCAGTGCACTCTCTGGACTCACTACACTGCATCCCCACTGGTGCCAGTGCAGTCTCTGGAGTCACTGCAGTGCATCCCCAGTGGTGCCAGTGCACTCTCTGGACTCACTGCACTGCATCCCCACTGGTGCCAGTGCACTCTCTGGACTCACTGCACTGCATCCCCAGTAATGCCAGTGCACTTTCTGCAGTCACTGCACTGCATCCCTAGTGGTGCCAGTGCACTCTCTGGACTCACTGCACTGCATCCCCAGTGGTGCCAGTGCACTCTCTGGAGTCACTGCACTGCATCCCCAGTGGTGCCAGAGCACTCTCTGGACTCACTGCACTGCATCCCCACTGCTGCCAGTGCACTCTCTGGAGTCACTGCACTGCATCCCCACTGGTGCCAGTGTACTCTCTGGACTCACTGCACTGCATCCCCACTGGTGCCAGTGCACTCTCTGGACTCACTGCACTGCATCCCCAGTGGTGCCAGTGCACTCTCTGGAATCACTGCACTGCATCCCCTGTGGTGCCAGTGCACTCTCTGGACTTACTGCACTGCATCCCCAGTGGTGCCAGTGCACTCTCTGGACTCACTGCAGTGCATCCCCTGTGGTGCCAGTGCACTCTCTGGACTCACTGCAGTGCATCCCCAGTGGTGCCAGTGCACTCTCTGGACTCATTGCACTGCATCCCCAGTGGTGCCAGTGCACTCTCTGGACTCACTGCAGTGCATTCCCAGTGGTACCAATGCACTCTCTGGACTCACTGCACTGCATCCCCAGTGGTGCCAGTGCACTCTCTGGAATCACTGCAGTGCATCCCCTGTGCTGCCATTGCACTCTCAGGACTCACTGCACTGCATCCCCAGTGGTGCCAGTGCACTCTCTGGACTCACTGCACTGCATCCCCAGTGGTGCCAGTGCACTCTCTGGACTCACTGCACTGCATCCCCAGTGGTGCCAGTGCACTCTCTGGACTAACTGCACTGCATCCCCTGTGGTGCCAGGGCACTCTCCTGGACTCACTGCAGTGCATTCGCAGTGGTGCCAGTGCACTCTTTCGAGTCACTGCACTGCATCCCCATTAGTGCCAGGTTATTCTCTGGACTCACTGCAGTGCATCCCCAGTGTTGACAGTGCACTCTCTGGACTCACTGCACTGCAACCCCAGTGGTGCCAGTGCACTCTCTGGACACACTGCAGTGTATCCCCAGTGGTGCAAGGGCACTCTCTGGACTAACTGCACTAAAACCCCAGTGGTGCCAGTGCACTCTCTGGACTCACAGCACTGCATCCCCAATGGTGCCAGTGCACTCTCTGCACTCATTGAACTGCATCCCCAGTGATGCCAGTGCACTCTCTGACTCA
Source organism: Anser brachyrhynchus (assembly GCF_964034855.1). Classification (NCBI taxonomy): domain Eukaryota; kingdom Metazoa; phylum Chordata; class Aves; order Anseriformes; family Anatidae; genus Anser; species Anser brachyrhynchus. Next base: position 272,369 of record NW_027664004.1, read on the forward strand.
CTGCACTGCAGCCCCAGTGGTGCCAGTGCACTCTCTGGAGACACTGCAGTGCATCCCCAGTGGTGCCAGTGCACTCTCTGGAGTCACTGCTTTGCATCCCCACTGGTGCCAGTGCACTCTCTGGACTGACTGCACTGCATTCCCACTGGTGCCAGTGCACTCTCTGCACTCACAGCACTGCATAACCACTGGTGCCAGTGCACTCTCTGGACTCACTGCACTGCATCCCCACTGGTGCCAGTGCACTCTCTGGACTCACTGCACTGCAACCCCACTGGTGCCAGTGCACTCTCTGGACTCACTACACTGCATCCCCACTGGTGCCAGTGCAGTCTCTGCAGTCACTGCAGTGCATCCCCAGTGGTGCCAGTGCACTCTTTGGACTCACTGAACTGCATCCCCACTGGTGCCAGTGCACTCTCTGGACTCACTGCACTGCATCCCCAGTAGTGCCAGTGCACTTTCTGGAGTCACTGCACTGCATCCCTACTGGTGCCAGTGCACTCTCTGGACTCACTGCACTGCATCCCCAGTGGTGCCAGTGCACTCTCTGGACTCACTGCACTGCATCCCCAGTGGTGCCAGTGCACTCTCTGGACTCACTGCACTGCAACCCCACTGGTGCCAGTGCACTCTCTGGACTCACTGCACTGCATCCCCACTGGTGCCAGTGAACTCTCTGGACTCACTGCACTCCATCCCCACTGGTGCCAGTGCACTCTCTGGACTCACTGCACTGCATCCCCACTGGTGCCAGTGCACTTTCTGGAATCACTGCAGTGCATCCCCTGTGGTGCCAGTGCACTCTCTGGTCTTACTGCACTGCATCCCCAGTGGTGCCAGTGAACTCTCTGGACTCACTGCAGTGCATCCCCTGTGGTGCCAGTGCACTCTCTGGACTCACTGCAGTGCATCCCCAGTGGTGCCAGTGCACTCTCTGGACTCACTGCACTGCATCCCCAGTGGTGCCAGTGCACTTTCTGGACTCACTGCACTGCATCCCCAGTGCTGACCGTGCACTCTCTGGACTCACTGCAGTGCATCCCCTGTGCTGCCAGTGCACTCTCTGGACTCACTGCAGTGCATCCCCAGTGGTGCCAGTGCACTCTCTGGACTCACTGCACTGCATCCCCAGTGGTGCAAGTGCACTCTCTGGTCTCACTGCAGTGCATTCCCAGTGGTGCCCATGCACTCTCTGGACTCACTGCACTGCATCACCAGTGGTGCCAGTGCACTCTCTGGAATCACTGCAGTGCATCCCCTGTGCTGCCATTGCACTCTCTGTACTCACTGCACTGCATCCCCAGTGGTGCCAGTGCACTCTCTGTACTCACTGCACTGCATCCCCAGTGGAGCCAGAGCACTCTCTGGACTCACTGCATTGCATCCCCAGTGGTGCCAGTGCACTCTCTGGTCTCACTGCACTGCATCCCCACTGGTGCCAGTGCACTCTCTGGACTCACTGCACTGCATCCCCAGTGGTGCCAGTGCACTCTCTGGACTAACTGCACTGCATCCCCTGTGGTGCCAGGGCACTCTCCGGACTCACTGCAGTGCATCCGCAGTGGTGCCAGTGCACTCTTTCGAATCACTGCACTGCATCCCCATTAGTGCCAGGTCATTCTCTGGACTCACTGCAGTGCATCCCCAGTGTTGACAGTGCACTCTCTGGACTCACTGCACTGCATCCCCAGTGGTGCCAGTGCACTCTCTGGACACACTGCAGTGTATCCCCAGTGGTGCAAGGGCACTCTCTGGACTAACTGCACTGCATCCCCAGTGGTGCCAGTGCACTCTCTGGATTCAAAACACTGCATCCCCAATGGTGCCACTGCACTCTCTGGACTCACTGCAGTGCATCCCCAGTCGTGCCAGTTCACTCTCTGCACTCACTGCACTGCATCCCCAGTGGTGCCAGTGCACTCTCTGGAGACACTGCACTGCATCCCCAGTGATGCCAGTGCACTCTCTGGACTCACTGCTTTGCATCCCCACTGGTGCCATTGCACTCTCTGAACTGACTGCACTGCATCCCCACTGGTGCCAGTGCACTCTCTGGACTCACTGCACTGCATACCCACTGGTGCCAGTGCACTCTCTGGACTCACTGCACTGCATCCCCAGTAGTGCCAGTGCACTTTCTGGAGTCACTGCACTGCATCCCTAGTGGTGCCAGTGCACTCTCTGGACTCACTGCACTGCATCCCCAGTGGTGCCAGTGCACTCTCTGGACTCACTGCACTGCATCCCCAGTAGTGCCAGTGCACTTTCTGGAGTCACTGCACCGCATCCCAAGTGGTGCCAGTGCACTCTCTGGACTCACTGCAGTGAATCCCTGGTGGTGCCAGTGCACTCTCTGGACTCACTGCACTGCATCCCCAGTGGTGCCAGTGCACTCTCTGGACTCACTGCACTGCATCCCCACTGGTGCCAGTGCACTCTCTGGACTCACTGCACTGCATCCCCACTGGTGCCAATGCACTCTCTGGACTCACTGCACTGCATCCCCACTGGTGCCAGTGCACTATAAGGACTCACTGCACTGCATGCCCACTGGTGCCAGTGCACTCTCTGGACTCACTGCACTGCATCCCCACTGGTGCCAGTGCACTCTCAGGACTCACTACACTGCATCCCCACTGGTGCCAGTGCACTCTCTAGAGTCACTGCACTCCAACCCCACTGGTGCCAGTGCACTCTCTAGAGTCACTGCACTTATCCGCAGTGGTGCCAGTGCACTCTCTCGACTCACTGCACTGCATCCCCAGTAGTGCCAGTGCACTCTCTGGACTCACTGCAGTGCATCCCCTGTGGGGCCAGTGCACTCTCTGGACTCACTGCACTGCATCCCCAGTGGTGCCAGTGCACTCTCTGGACTCACTGCACTGCATCCCCAGTGGTGCCAGTGCAATCTCTGGACTCACTGCACTGCATCACGACTTGTGCCAGTGCACTCTCTGGACTCACTGCACTGCATCCCCACTGGTGCCAGTGCACTCTCTGGACTCACTGCACTGCATCCCCAGTGGTGCCAGGGCACTCTCTGGACTCACTGCACTGCATCCCCACTGGTGCCAATGCACTCTCTGGAGTCACTGCAGTGCATCCCCACTGGTGCCAGTGCACTCTCTGGAGTCACTGCACTGCATCCCCACTGGTGCCAGTGCACGGTCTGGACTCACTGCAGTGCATCCCCAGTGGTGCCAGTGCACTCTCTGGAGTCACTGCACTGTATCCCCAGTGTTGCCAGTGCACTCTCTGGACTCACTGCAGTGCATCCCCACTGGTGCCAGTGCACTCTCTGGACTCACTGCACTGCATCCCCTGTGGTGCCAGTGCACTCTCTGGACTTACTGCACTGCATCCCCAGTGGTGCCAATGCACTCTCTGGACTAACTGCACTGCATCTCCTGTGGAGCCAGTGCACTCACGGGACTCACTGCACTGCATCCCCAGTGGTGCCAGTGCACTCTCTGGACTCACTGCACTGCATCCCCACTGGTGCCAGTGCACTCTCTGGACTCACTGCACTGCATCCCCTGTGGTGCCAGTGCACTCTCTGGAGTCACTGCACTGCATCCCCAGTGGTGCCAGTGCACTCTCTCGACTAACTGCACTGCATCCCCTGTGGTGCCAGGGCACTCTCCGGACTCACTGCAGTGCATCCGCAGTGGTGCCAGTGCACTCTTTCGAGTCACTGCACTGCATCCCCATTAGTGCCAGGTCATTCTCTGGACTCACTGCAGTGCATCCCCAGTGTTGACAGTGCACTCTCTGGACTCACTGCACTGCATCCCCAGTGGTGCCAGTGCACTCTCTGGACACACTGCAGTGTATCCCCAGTGGTGCAAGGGCACTCTCTGGACTAACTGCACTAAAACCCCAGTGGTGCCAGTGCACTCTCTGGACTCACTGCACTGCATCCCCAATGGTGCCACTGCACTCTCTGGACTCACTGCAGTGCATCCCCAGTGGTGCCAGTGCACTCTCTGCACTCACTGCACTGCATCCCCAGTGGTGCCAGTGCACTCTCTGCACTCACTGAACTGCATCCCCAGTGATGCCAGTGCACTCTCTGGACTCACTGCACTGCATCCCCACTGGTGCCAGTGCACTCTCTGCACTCACTGCACTGCATACCCACTGGTGCCAGTGCACTCTCTGGACTCACTGCACTGCAACCCCACTGGTGCCAGTGCACTCTCTGGACTCACTACACTGCATCCCCACTGGTGCCAGTGCACTCTCTGGACTCACTGCACTGCACCTCCACTGGTGCCAGTCGACTCTCTGGACTCACTGCACTGCATCCCCAGTAGTGCCAGTGCACTTTCTGGAGTCACTGCACTGCATCCCAAGTGGTGCCAGTGCACTCTCTGGACTCACTGCACTGCATCCCCAGTGGTGCCAGTGCACTTTCTGGAGTCACTGCACTGCATCCCTAGTGGTGCCAGTGAACTCTCTGGACTCACTGCACTGCATCCCCAGTGGTGCCAGTGCACTCTCTGGACTCACTGCACTGCATCCCCACTGGTGCCAGTGCACTCTCTGGAGTCACTGCACTGCATCCCCACTCGTGCCAATGCACTCTCTGGACTCACTGCACTGCATCCCCACTGGTGCCAGTGCACTATAAGGACTCACTGCACTGCATGCCCACTGGTGCCAGTGCACTCTCTGCACTCACTGCACTGCATCCCCACTGGAGCCAGTGCACTCTCAGGACTCACTACACTGCATCCCCACTGGTGTCAGTGCACTCTCTAGAGTCACTGCACTCCAACCCCACTGGTGCCAGTGCACTCTCTAGAGTCACTGCACTGATCCGCAGTGGTGCCAGTGCACTCTCTCGACTCACAGCACTGCATCCCCAGTAGTGCCAGTGGACTCTCTGTACTCACTGCACTGCATCCCCTGTGGGGCCAGTGCACTCTCTGGACTCACTGCACTGCATCCCTAGTGGTGCCAGTGCACTCTCTGGACTCACTGCACTGCATCCCCAGTGGTGCCAGTGCACTCTCTGGACTCACTGCACTGCATCCCGACTGGTGCCAGTGCACTCTCTGGACTCACTGCACTGCATCCCCACTGGTGCCAGTGCACTCTCTGGACTCACTGCACTGCATCCCCAGTGGTGCCAGTGCACTCTCTGGAGTCACTGCACTGCATCCCCACTGGTGCCAATGCACTCTCTGGAGTCACTGCAGTGCATCCCCACTGGTGCCAGTGCACTCTCTGGAGTCACTGCACTGCATCCCCACTGGTGCCAGTGCACGGTCTGGACTCACTGAAGTGCATCCCCACTGGTGCCAGTGCACTCTCTGGACTCACTGCAGTGCATCCCCAGTGGTGCCAGTGCACTCTCTGGACTCACTGCACTGCATCCCCAGTGGGGCCAGTGCACTCTCTGGACTCACTGCACTGCATCCCCACTGGTGCCAATGCACTCTCTGTACTCACTGCACTGCAGCCCCACTGCTACCAGTGCACTCTCTGGACTCACTGCACTGCATCCCCACTGGTGCCAGTGCACTCTCTGGACTCACTGCACTGCATCCCCACTGGTGCCAGTGCACTCTCTGGACTCACTGCACTGCATCCCCACTGGTGCCAGTGCACTCTCTGGGCTCACTGCACTGCATCCCCAGTGGTGCCAGTACACTCTCTGGAGACACTGCACTGCATCCCCACTGGTGCCAGTGCACTCTCTGGACTCACTGCACTGCATCCCCACTGGTGCCAGTGCACTATAAGGACTCACTGCACTGCATCCCCAGTAGTGCCAGTACACTTTCTGGAGTCACTGCACTGCCTCCCTAGTGGTGCCAGTGCACTCTCTGGACTCACGACACTGCATCCCCACTGGTGCCAGTGCACTCCCTAGAGTCACTGCACTCCAACCCCACTGGTGCCAGTGCACTCTCTAGAGTCACTGCACTGATCCGCAGTGGTGCCAGTGCACTCTCTGGAGTCACTGCACTGCATCCCCACTGGTGCCAGTGCACTCACTGGACTCACTGCAGTGCATCCCCTGTGGGGCCAGTGCACTCTCTGGAGTCACTGCAGTGCATCCCCAGTGGTGCCAGTGTACTCTCTGGACTCACTGCACTGAATCCCCTGTGGTGCCAGTGCACTCTCTGGAGTCACTGCACTGCATCCCCAGTAGTGCCAGTGCACTCTCTGGACTCACTGCACTGCATCCCCACTGGTGCCAGTGCACTATAGGGACTCACTGCACTGCATACCCACTGGTGCCAGTGCACTCTCTGGACTCACTTCACTGCATCCCCAGTGGTGCCAGTGCACTCTCTGGACTCACTGCACTACATCCCCACTGGTGCCAGTGCACTCTCTGGAGTCACTGCAGTGCATCCCCACTGGTGCCAGTGCACTCTCTGGAGTCACTGCAATGCATCCCCAGTGGTGCCAGTGCACTCTCTGGAGTCACTACACTGCAACCACACTGGTGCCAGTGCACTCTCAGGAGTCACTGCACTGCATCCCCAGTGATGCCGGTGCACTCTCTGGACTCACTGCACTGCATCCCCACTGTTGCCAGTGCACTCTCTGGACTCACTGCACTGCATCCCCAGTGGTGCCACGGCACTCTCTGGACTCACTGCTTTGCATCCCCACTGGTACCATTGCACTCTCTGGAGTCACTGCACTGCAACCCCACTGGTGCCAGTGCACTCTCTGGACTCACTACACTGCATCTCCACTGGTGCCAGTGAAATCTCTGGACTCACTGCACTGCATCTCCACTGGTGCCAGTGCACTCTCTGGACTCACTGCACTGCATCCCCAGTAGTGCCAGTGCACTTTCTGGAGTCACTGCACCGCATCCCAAGTGGTGCCAGTGAACTCTCTGGACTCACTGCACTGCATCCCCAGTGGTGCCAGTGCACTCTCTGGACTCACTGCAGTGCATCCCCACTGGTGCCAGTGAACTCTCTGGACTCACTGCACTGCATCCCCAGTGGTGCCAGTGCACTCTCTGGACTAACTGCACTGCATCCCCATTGGTGCCTGTGCACTCTCTGGACTCACTGCACTGCATCCCCAGTAGTGCCAGTGCACTTTCTGGAGTCACTGCACTGCATCCCTAGTGGTGCCAGTGAACTCTCTGGACTCACTGCACTGAATCCCCGGTGGTGCCAGTGCACTCTCTGGACTCACTGCAGTGCAACCCCACTGGTGCCAGTGCACTCTCTGGAGTCACTGCACTGCATCCCCAGTGGTGCTAGTGCACTCTCTGCACTCACTGCACTGCATCCCCACTGGTGCCAGTGCACTCTAAGGACTCACTACACTGCACTGCATCCCCAGTGGTGCCAGTGCACTCTCTGGACTCACTGTACTGCATCCCCACTGGTGCCAGTGCACTCTCTGGACTCACTGCAGTGCATCCCCAGTAGTGCCAGTGCACTTTCTGGAGTCACTGCACTGCATCCCTAGTGGTGCCAGTGAACTCTCTGGACTCACTGCACTGCATCCCCAATGGTGCCAGTGCACTCTCTGGACTCACTGCACTGCATCCCCAGTGGTGCCACTGCACTCTCTGGAGTCACTGCAATGCATCCCCACTGGTGCCAGTGCACTCTAAGGACTCACTGCACTGCACTGCATCCCCAGTGGTGCCAGTGAACTCTCTGGAGTCACTGCACTGCATCCCCAGTGGTGCCAGTGCACTCTCTGGTCTCCCTGCACTGCATCCCCAGTGGTGCAAGTGCACTCTCTGGACTCACTGCACTGCATCCCCACTGGTGCCAGTGCACTCTCTGGACTCACTGCACTGCATCCCCAGTGGTGCCAGTGCACTCTCTGGACTCACTGCACTGCATCCCCACTGGTGCAACTGCACTCTCTGGACTCACTGCACTTCATTCCCACTGGTGCCAGTGCACTCTCTGCACTCACTGCACTGCATCCCCACTGGTGCCAGTGCACTCTCTGGACTCACTGCACTACATCCCCACTGGTGCCAGTGCACTCTCTAGAGTCACTGCACTCCAACCCCAATGGTGCCAGTGCACTCTATGGAGTCACTGCACTGCATCCCCAGTGGTGCCAGTGCACTCTCTGGACTCACTGCACTGCATCCCCACTGGTGCCAGTGCACTCTCTGGAGTCACTGCACTGCATCCCCACTGGTGCCAGTGCACTCTCTGGACTCACTGCACTGCATCCCCACTGGTGCCAGTGCACTCTCTGGACTCACTGCACTGCATGCCCACTGGTGCCAGTGCACTCTCTGGACTCACTGCACTGCATCCCCACTGGTGCCAGTGCACTCTCTGGAGTCACTGCACTGCATCCCCACTGGTGCCAGTGCACTCTCTGGACTCACTGCACTGCATCCCCAGTAGTGCCAGTGCACTTTCTGGAGTCACTGCACTGCATCCCCAGTGGTGCCAGTGAACTCTCTGGACTCACTGCACTGCATCCCCACTGGTGCCAGTGCACTCTCTAGAGTCACTGCACTCCAACCCCACTGGCGCCAGTGCACTCTCTAGAGTCACTGCACTGATCCGCAGTGGTGCCAGTGCACTCTCTCGACTCACTGCACTGCATCCCCAGTAGTGCCAGTGGACTCTCTGGACTCACTGCAGTGCATCCCCAGTGGGGCCAGTGCACTCTCTGGACTCACTGCACTGCATCCCCAGTGGTGCCAGTGCACTCTCTGGACTCACTGCACTGCATCCGCAGTGGTGCCAGTGCAATCTCTGGACTCACTGCACTGCATCACGACTTGTGCCAGTGCACTCTCTGGACTCACTGCACTGCATCCCCACTGCTGCCAGTGCACTCTCTGGACTCACTGCACTGCATCCCCAGTGGTGCCAGTGCACTCTCTGGAGTCACTGCACTGCATCCCCACTGGTGCCAATGCACTCTCTGGAGTCACTGCACTGCATCCCCACTGGTGCCAGTGCACTCTCTGGAGTCACTGCACTGCATCCCCACTGGTGCCAGTGCACGGTCTGGACTCACTGCAGTGCATCCCCACTGGTGCCAGTGCACTCTCTGGAGTCACTGCACTGCATCCCCAGTGGTGCCAGTGCACTCTCTGGACTCACTGCAGTGCATCCCCACTGGTGCCAGTGCACTCTCTGGACTCACTGCACTGCATCCCCTGTGGTGCCAGTGCATTCTCTGGACTTACTGCACTGCATCCCCAGTTTTTCCAATGCACTCTCTGGACTAACTGCACTGCATCCCCTGTGGTGCCAGGGCACTCTCCGGACTCACTGCACTGCATCCCCAGTGGTGCCAGTGCACTCTCTGGACTCACTGCACTGCATCCCCACTGGTGCCAGTGCACTCTCTGGACTCACTGCACTGCATCCCCTGTGGTGCCAGTGCACTCTCTGGACTTACTGCACTGCATCCCCAGTGGTGCCAGTGCACTCTCTCGACTAACTGCACTGCATCCCCTGTGGTGCCAGGGCACTCTCCGGACTCACTGCACTGCATCCGCAGTGGTGCCAGTGCACTCTTTCGAGTCACTGTACTGCATCCCCATTAGTGCCAGGTCATTCTCTGGACTCACTGCAGTGCATCCCCAGTGTTGACAGTGCACTCTCTGTACTCACTGCACTGCATCACCAGTGGTGCCAGTGCACTCTCTGCACTCACTGCACTGCATCCCCAGTGGTGCAAGGGCACTCTCTGGACTAACTGCACTAAAACCCCAGTGGTGCCAGTGCACTCTCTGGACTCACAGCACTGCATCCCCAATGGTGCCACTGCACTCTCTGGACTCACTGCAGTGCATCCCCAGTGGTGCCAGTGCACTCTCTGCACTCACTGCACTGCATCCCCAGTGGTGCCAGTGCACTCTCTGCATTCACTGAACTGCATCCCCAGTGATGCCAGTGCACTCTCTGGACTCACTGCACTGCATCCCCAGTGGTGCCAGTGCACTCTCTGGACTCACTGCTTTGCATCCCCACTGGTGCCATTGCACTCTCTGGACTGACTGCACTGCATCCCCACTGGTGCCAGTGCACTCTCTGCACTCACTGCACTGCATACCCACTGGTGCCAGTGCACTCTCTGGACTCACTGCACTGCAACCCCACTGGTGCCAGTGCACTCTCTGGACTCACTACACTGCATCCCCACTGGTGCCAGTGCACTCTCTGGACTCACTGCACTGCATCCCCACTGGTGCCAGTACACTCTCTGGACTCACTGCAGTGAATCCCCAGTGGTGCCAGTGCACTCTCTGGACTCACTGCACTGCATCCCCAGTGGTGCCAGTGCACTCTCTGGACTCACTGCACTGCATCCCCAGTGGTGCCAGTGCACTCTCTGGACTCACTGCACTGCATTCCCACTGGTGCCAGTGCACTCTCTGGACTCACTGCACTGCATCCCCAGTAGTTCCAGTGCACTTTCTGGAGTCACTGCACTGCATCCCTAGTGGTGCCAGTGAACTCTCTGGACTCACTGCACTGCATCCCCAGTGGTGCCAGTGCACTCTCTGGACTCACTGCACTGCATTCCCACTGGTGCCAGTGCACTCTCTGGACTCACTGCACTGCATCCCCAGTAGTTCCAGTGCACTTTCTGGAGTCACTGCACTGCATCCCTAGTGGTGCCAGTGAACTCTCTGGACTCACTGCACTGCATCCCCACTGGTGCCAGTGCACTCTCTGGAGTCACTGCACTGCATCCCCACTGGTGCCAATGCACTCTCTGGACTCACTGCACTGCATCCCCACTGGTGCCAGTGCACTATAAGGACTCACTGCACTGCATGCCCACTGGTGCCAGTGCACTCTCTGCACTCACTGCACTGCATCCCCACTGGTGCCAGTGCACTCTCAGGACTCACTACACTGCATCCCCACTGGTGTCAGTGCACTCTCTAGAGTCACTGCACTCCAACCCCACTGGTGCCAGTGCACTCTCTAGAGTCACTGCACTGATCCGCAGTGGTGCCAGTGCACTCTCTCGACTCACAGCACTACATCCCCAGTAGTGCCAGTGGACTCTCTGTACTCACTGCAGTCCATCCCCTGTGGGGCCAGTGCACTCTCTGGACTCACTGCACTGCATCCCCAGTGGTGCCAGTGCACTCTCTGGACTCACTGCACTGCATCCCCAGTGGTGCCAGTGCACTCTCTGGACTCACTGCACTGCATCCCGACTGGTGCCAGTGCACTCTCTGGACTCACTGCACTGCATCCCCAGTGGGGCCAGTGCACTCTCTGGACTCACTGCACTGCATCCCCACTGGTGCCAGTGCACTCTCTGGAGTCACTGCACTGCATCCCCACTGGTGCCAATGCACTCTCTGGAGTCACTGCAGTGCATCCCCACTGGTGCCAGTGCACTCTCTAGAGTCACTGCACTGCATCCCCACTGGTGCCAGTGCACGGTCTGGACTCACTGCAGTGCATCCCCAGTGGTGCCAGTGCACTCTCTGGAGTCACTGCACTGCATCCCCAGTGGTGCCAGTGCACTCTCTGGACTCACTGCACTGCATCCCCAGTGGGGCCAGTGCACTCTCTGGACTCACTGCACTGCATCCCCAGTGGTGCCAATGCACTCTCTGGACTCACTGCACTGCAGCCCCACTGCTGCCAGTGCACTCTCTGGACTCACTGCACTGCATCCCCACTGGTGCCAGTGCACTCTCTGGACTCACTGCACTGCAACCCCAGTGGTGCCAGTGCACTCTCTGGACTCACTGCACTGCATCCCCAGTGGTGCCAGTGCACTCTCTGGGCTCACTGCACTGCATCCCCAGTGGTGCCAGTACACTCTCTGGAGACACTGCACTGCATCCCCACTGGTGCCAGTGCACTCTCTGGACTCACTGCACTGCATCCCCACTGGTGCCAGTGCACTCTCTGGAATCACTGCACTGCATCCCCAGTAGTGCCAGTGCACTTTCTGGAGTCACTGCACTGCCTCCCTAGTGGTGCCAGTGCACTCTCTGGACTCACTACACTGTATCCCCACTGGTGCCAGTGCACTCTCTAGAGTCACTGCACTCCAACCCCACTGGTGCCAGTGCACTCTCTAGAGTCACTGCACTGATCCGCAGTGGTGCCAGTGCACTCTCTGGACTCACTGCACTGCATCCCAAGTGGTGCCAGTGCACTCTCTGGACTCACTGCACGGCATCCCCACTGATGCCAGTGCACTCTCTGGAGTCACTGCAGTGCATCCCCAGTGGTGCCAGTGTACTCTCTGGACTCACTGCACTGAATCCCCGGTGGTGCCAGTGCACTCTCTGGAGTCACTGCACTGCATCCCCAGTAGTGCCAGTGCACTCTCTGGACTCACTGCACTGCATCCCCACTGGTGCCAGTGCACTATAGGGACTCACTGCACTGCATACCCACTGGTGCCAGTGCACTCTCTAGAGTCACTGCACTGATCCGCAGTGGTGCCAGTGCACTCTCTCGACTCACAGCACTGCATCCCCAGTAGTGCCAGTGGACTCTCTGTACTCACTGCAGTGCATCCCCTGTGGGGCCAGTGCACTCTCTGGACTCACTACACTGCATCCCCACTGGTGCCAGTGCACTCTCTGGACTCACTGCACTGCATCCCCAGTGGTGCCAGTGCACTCTCTTAACTCACTGCACTGCATCCCCACTGGTGCCAGTGCACTCTCTGGACTCACTGCACTGCATCCCCACTGCTGCCAGTGCACTCTCTGGACTCACTGCACTGCATCCCCAGTGGTGCCAGTGCACTCTCTGGACTCACTGCACTGCATCCCCACTGGTGCCAATGCACTCTCTGGAGTCACTGCAGTGCATCCCCACTGGTGCCAGTGCACTCTCTGGAGTCACTGCATTGCAACCCCACTGGTGCCAGTGCACGGTCTGGACTCACTGCACTGCATCCCCACTGGTGCCAGTGCACTCTCTGGAGTCACTGCACTGCATCCCCAGTGGTGCCAGTGCACTCTCTGGACTCACTGCACTGCATCCCCAGTGGGGCGAGTGCACTCTCTGGACTCACTGCACTGCATCCCCACTGGTGCCAATGCACTCTCTGGACTCACTGCACTGCAGCCCCACTGGTGCCAGTGCACTCTCTGGACTCACTGCACTGCATCCCCACTGGTGCCAGTACACTCTACACTCTCTGGAGACACTGCACTGCATCCCCACTGGTGCCAGTGCACTCTCTGGACTCACTGCACTGCATCCCCACTGGTGCCAGTGCACTCTCTGGACTCACTGCAGTGCATCCCCAGTAGTGCCAGTGCACTTTCTGGAGTCACTGCACTGCATCCCTAGTGGTGCCAGTGAACTCTCTGGACTCACTGCACTGCATCCCCAATGGTGCCAGTGCACTCTCTGGACTCACTGCACTGCATCCCCAGTGGTGCCACTGCACTCTCTGGAGTCACTGCAATGCATCCCCACTGGTGCCAGTGCACTCTAAGGACTCACTGCACTGCACTGCATCCCCAGTGGTGCCAGTGAACTCTCTGGAGTCACTGCACTGCATCCCCAGTGGTGCCAGTGCACTCTCTGGTCTCACTGCACTTCATCCCCAGTGGTGCCAGTGCACTCTCTGGACTCACTGCACTGCATCCCCAATGGTGCCAGTGCACTCTCTGGACTCACTGCACTGCATCCCCAGTGGTGCCAGTGCACTCTCTGGACTCACTGCACTGCATCCCCACTGGTGCAACTGCACTCTCTGGACTCACTAAACTGCATCCCCACTGGTGCCAGTGCACTCTCTGGACTCACTGCACTGCGTCCCCAGTGGTGCCAGTGCACTCTCTAGAGTCACTGCACTCCAACCCCACTGGTGCCAGTGCACTCTCTAGAGTCACTACACTGCATCCCCACTGCTACCACTCTCTGGACTCACTGCACTGCATCCCCAGTGGTGCCAGTGCACTCTCTGGACTCACTGCACTGCATCCCCACTGGTGCCAGTGCACTCTCTGGACTCACTGCACTGCATCCCCACTGCTGCCAATGCACTCTCTAGACTCACTGCACTGCAACCCCACTGGTGCCCGTGCATTCTCTGGACTCACTACACTGCATCTCCAGTGGTGCCAGTGCACTCTCTGGACTCACTGCACTGCATCCCCACTGGTGCCAGTGCACTCTCTGGACTCACTAAACTGCATCCCCACTGGTGCCAGTGCACTCTCTGGACTCACTGCACTGCATCCCCAGAAGTGCCAGTGCACTCTCTGGAGTCACTGCACTGCATCCCCAGTGGTGCCAGTGCACTCTCTGGACTCACTGCACTGCATCCCCACTGGTGCCAGTGCACTCTCTGGACTCACTGCACTGCATACCCACTGGTGCCAGTGCACTCTCTGGAGTCACTGCACTGCATCCCCACTGGTGCCAGTGAACTCTCTGGACTCACTGCACTGCATCCCCACTGGTGCCAGTGCACTCTCTGGACTCACTGCACTGCATCCCCAGTGGTGACAGTGCACTCTCTGGACTCACTGCACTGCATCCCCACTGCTGCCAGTGCACTCTCTGGACTCACTGCACGGCATCCCCACTGATGCCAGTGCACTCTCTGGAGTCACTGCAGTGCATCCCCAGTGGTGCCAGTGTACTCTCTGGACTCACTGCACTGAATCCCCGGTGGTGCCAGTGCACTCTCTGGAGTCACTGCACTGCATCCCCAGTAGTGCCAGTGCACTCTCTGGACTCACTGCACTGCATCCCCACTGGTGCCAGTGCACTATAGGGACTCACTGCACTGCATACCCACTGGTGCCAGTGCACTCTCTAGAGTCACTGCACTGATCCGCAGTGGTGCCAGTGCACTCTCTCGACTCACAGCACTGCATCCCCAGTAGTGCCAGTGGACTCTCTGTACTCACTGCAGTGCATCCCCTGTGGGGCCAGTGCACTCTCTGGACTCACTGCACTGCATCCCCAGTGGTGCCAGTGCACTCTCTTAACTCACTGCACTGCATCCCCACTGGTGCCAGTGCACTCTCTGGACTCACTGCAGTGCATCCCCAGTAGTGCCAGTGCACTTTCTGGAGTCACTGCACTGCATCCCTAGTGGTGCCAGTGAACTCTCTGGACTCACTGCACTGCATCCCCAATGGTGCCAGTGCACTCTCTGGACTCACTGCACTGCATCCCCAGTGGTGCCACTGCACTCTCTGGAGTCACTGCAATGCATCCCCACTGGTGCCAGTGCACTCTAAGGACTCACTGCACTGCACTGCATCCCCAGTGGTGCCAGTGAACTCTCTGGAGTCACTGCACTGCATCCCCAGTGGTGCCAGTGCACTCTCTGGTCTCACTGCACTTCATCCCCAGTGGTGCCAGTGCACTCTCTGGACTCACTGCACTGCATCCCCACTGGTGCCAGTGCACTCTCTGGACTCACTGCACTGCATCCCCAGTGGTGCCAGTGCACTCTCTGGACTCACTGCACTGCATCCCCACTGGTGCAACTGCACTCTCTGGACTCACTAAACTGCATCCCCACTGGTGCCAGTGCACTCTCTGGACTCACTGCACTGCATCCCCACTGGTGCCAGTGCACTCTCTGGAGTCACTGCACTGCATCCCCACTGGTGCCAGTGCACTCTCTGCACTCACTGCACTGCATCCCCAGTGGTGACAGTGCACTCTCTGGACTCACTGCACTGCGTCCCCAGTGGTGCCAGTGCACTCTCTAGAGTCACTGCACTCCAACCCCACTGGTGCCAGTGCACTCTCTAGAGTCACTACACTGCATCCCCACTGCTACCACTCTCTGGACTCACTGCACTGCATCCCCAGTGGTGCCAGTGCACTCTCTGGACTCACTGCACTGCATCCCCACTGGTGCCAGTGCACTCTCTGGACTCACTGCACTGCATCCCCACTGCTGCCAATGCACTCTCTAGACTCACTGCACTGCAACCCCACTGGTGCCCGTGCATTCTCTGGACTCACTACACTGCATCTCCAGTGGTGCCAGTGCACTCTCTGGACTCACTGCACTGCATCCCCACTGGTGCCAGTGCACTCTCTGGACTCACTAAACTGCATCCCCACTGGTGCCAGTGCACTCTCTGGACTCACTGCACTGCATCCCCAGAAGTGCCAGTGCACTCTCTGGAGTCACTGCACTGCATCCCCAGTGGTGCCAGTGCACTCTCTGGACTCACTGCACTGCATCCCCACTGGTGCCAGTGAACTCTCTGGACTCACTGCACTGCATCCCCACTGGTGCCAGTGCACTCTCTGGACTCACTGCACTGCATCCCCAGTGGTGACAGTGCACTCTCTGGACTCACTGCACTGCATCCCCACTGCTGCCAGTGCACTCTCTGGACTCACTGCACTGCATCCCCACTGGTGCCAATGCACTCTCTGGAGTCACTGCAGTGCATCCCCACTGGTGCCTGTGCACTCTCTGGAGTCACTGCACTGCATCCCCACTGCTACCAGTGCACTGTCTGGACTCACTGCAGTGCATCACCACTGGTGCCAGTGCACTCTCTGGAGTCACTGCACTGCATCCCCACTGGTGCCAGTGCACTCTCTGGAGTCACTGCACTGCATCCCCACTGGTGCCAGTGCACTCTCTGGAGTCACTGCACTGCATCCCCAGTGGTGCCAGTGCACTCTCTGGACTCACTGCACTGCATCCCTAGTGGTGCCAGTGCACTCTCTGGAGTCACTGCTTTGCATCCCCACTGGTGCCAATGCACTCTCTGGACTCACTGCACTGCAGCCCCACTGCTGCCAGTGCACTCTCTGGAGTCACTGCACTGCATCCCTAGTGGTGCCAGTGAACTCTCTGGACTCACTGCACTGAATCCCCGGTGGTGCCAGTGCACTCTCTGGACTTACTGCACTGCATCCCCACTGGTGCCAGTGCACTCTCTGGAGTCACTGCACTGCATCCCCAGTAGTTCCAGTGCACTTTCTGGAGTCACTGCACTACATCCCTAGTGGTGCCAGTGAACTCTCTGGACTCACTGCACTGAATCCCCGGTGGTGCCAGTGCACTCTCTGGACTCACTGCACTGCATCCCCACTGGTGCCAGTGCACTCTCTGGACTCACTGCACTGCATCCCCACTGGTGCCAGTGCACTATAAGGACTCACTGCACTGCATGCCCACTGGTGCCAGTGCACTCTCTAGAGTCACTGCACTCCAACCCCACTGGTGCCAGTTCACTCTCTAGAGTCACTGCACTGATCCGCAGTGGTGCCAGTGCACTCTCTGGACTCACTGCACTGCATCCCCACTGGTACCAGTGCACTCTCTGGACTCACTGCACTGCATCCCCAGTGGTGCCAGTGCACTCTCTGGACTCACTGAACTGCATCCCCAGTAGTGCCAGTGCACTTTCTGAACTCACTGCACTGCATCCCTAGTGGTGCCAGTGCACTCTCTGGAGTCACTGCACTGCATCCCCAGTGGTGACAGTGCACTCTCTGGACTCACTGCAGTGCATCCCCTGTGGTGCCAGTGCACTCTCTGGAGTCACTGCTTTGCATCCCCACTGGTGCCAGTGCATTCACTGGACTCACTGCACTGCATCTCCAGTGTTGCCAGTGCACTCTCTGGACTGACTACACTGCATCCCCACTGGTGCCAGTGCACTCTCTGGACTCACTGCACTGCATCCCCAGTGGTGCCAGTGCACTCTCTGGACTCACTGCACTGCATCCCCACTGGTGCCAGTGCACTCTCTGGACTCACTGCACTGCATGCGCACTGGTGCCAGTGCACTCTCTGGACTCACAGCACTGCATCCCCACTGGTGCCAGTGCACTCTCTGGACTCACTGCACTGCATCCCCAGTAGTGCCAGTGGATTCTCTGTACTCACTGCAGTGCATTCCCTGTGGTGCCAGTGCACTCTCTGGACTCACTGCAGTGCATCCCCAGTGGTGCCAGTGCACTCTCTGGACTCACTGCACTGCATCCCCAGTGGTGCCAGTGCACTCTCTGGACTCACTGCACTGCATCCCGACTGGTGCCAGTGCACTCTCTGGACTCACTGCACTGCATCCCCACTGCTGCCAGTGCACTCTCTGGAGTCACTGCACTGCATCCCCACTGGTGCCAATGCACTCTCTGGAGTCACTGCAGTGCATCCCCACTGGTGCCAGTGCACTCTCTGGAGTCACTGCACTGCATCCCCACTGGTGCCAGTGCACTCTCTGGACTCACTGCAGTGCACCCCCACTGGTGCCAGTGCACTCTCTGGACTCACTGCACTGAATCCCCACTGGTGCCAGTGCACTCTCTGGACTCACTGCACTGCATCCCCAGTGGTGCCAGTGCACTCTCTGGACTCACTGCACTGCATCCCCAGTGGTGCCAGTGCACTCTCTGGACTCACTGCACTGCATCCCCAGTGGTGCCAGTGCACTCTCTAGAGTCACTGCACTCCAACCCCACTGGTGCCAGTGCACTCTATGGAGTCACTGCACTGATCCTCAGTGGAGTCAGTGCACTCTCTGGACTCACTGCACTGCATCCCCACTGGTGCCAGTGCACTCTCTGGACTCACTGCACTGCATCCCTAGTGGTGCCAGTGCACTCTCTGGAGTCACTGCACTGCATCCCCACTGGTGCCAGTGCACTCTCTGCACTCACTGCACTGCATCCCCACTGGTGCCAGTGCACTCTATGGAGTCACTGCACTGATCCTCAGTGGAGTCAGTGCACTCTCTGGACTCACTGCAGTGCACCCCCACTGGTGCCAGTGCACTCTCTGGACTCACTGCACTGAATCCCCACTGGTGCCAGTGCACTCTCTGGACTCACTGCACTGCATCCCTAGTGGTGCCAGTGCACTCTCTGGAGTCACTGCACTGCATCCCCACTGGTGCCAGTGCACTCTCTGCACTCACTGCACTGCATCCCCACTGGTGCCAGTGCACTCTCTGGACTCACTGCAGTGCATCCCCAGTGGTGCCAGTGCACTCTCTGGACTGACTGCACTGCATCCCCACTGGTGCCAGTGCACTCTCTGCACTCACTGCACTGCATCCCCACTGGTGCCAGTGCACTCTCTGGACTCACTGCACTGAATCCCCACTGGTGCCAGTGCACTCTCTGGACTCACTGCACTGCATCCCCAGTGGTGCCAGTGCACTCTCTGGACTCACTGCACTGCATCCCCAGTGGTGCCAGTGCACTCTCTGCACTCACTGCACTGCATCCCCACTGGTGCCAGTGCACTCTCTGGACTCACTGCACTGAATCCCCACTGGTGCCAGTGCACTCTCTGGACTCACTGCACTGCATCCCCAGTGGTGCCAGTGCACTCTCTGGACTCACTGCACTGCATCCCCAGTGGTGCCAGTGCACTCTCTGGACTCACTGCACTGCATCCCCAGTGGTGCCAGTGCACTCTCTAGAGTCACTGCACTCCAACCCCACTGGTGCCAGTGCACTCTATGGAGTCACTGCACTGATCCTCAGTGGAGTCAGTGCACTCTCTGGACTCACTGCACTGCATCCCCACTGGTGCCAGTGCACTCTCTGGAGTCACTGCAGTGCATCCCCACTGGTGCCAGTGCACTCTCTGGACTCACTGCACTGCATCCCCAGTGGTGCCAGTGCACTCTCTGGACTCACTGCACTGCATCCCCAGTGGTGCCAGTGCATTCTCCGGAGACACTGCAGTGCATCCCCAGTGGTGCTAGTGCACTCTCTGGGCTCACTGCACTGCATTCCCACTGGTGCCAGTGCACTCTCTGGACTCACTGCACTGCATCCCCACTGGTGCCAGTGCACTCTCTGGACTGACTGCACTGCATCCCCACTGGTGCCAGTGCACTCTCTGGAGTCACTGCACTGCCTACCCACTGGTGCCAGTGCACTCTCTGGCGTCACTGCACTGCAACACCACTGTTGCCAGTGCACTCTCTGGAGTCACTACACTGCATCCCCACTGGTGCCAGTGCACTCTCTGGACTCACTGCACTGCATCCCCACTGGTGCCAATGCACTCTCTGGACTCACTGCACTGCAGCCCCACTGCTGCCAGTGCACTCTCTGGACTCACTGCACTGCATCCCCACTGGTGCCAGTGCACTCTCTGGACTCACTGCACTGCATCCCCACTGGTGCCAGTGAACTCTCTGGACTCACTGCACTGCATCCCCACTGGTGCCAGTGAACTCTCTGGACTCACTGCACTGCATCCCCAGTAGTGCCAGTGCACTTTCTGGAGTCACTGCACTGCATCCCTGGTGGTGCTAGTGAACACTCTGGACTCACTGCACTGCATCCCCACTGGTGACAGTGCACTCTCTGGACTCACTGCACGGCATCCCCACTGGTGCCAGTGCACTCTCTGGAGTCACTGCAGTGCATCCCCAGTGGTGCCAGTGCACTCTCTGGAGTCACTGCAGTGCATCCCCACTGGTGCCAGTGCACTCTCTGGACTCACTGCACTGCATCCCCACTGGTGCCAGTGCAATCTAAGGACTCACTGCACTGCATGCCCACTGGTGCCAGTGCACTCTCTGGACTCACTGCACTGCATCCCCACTGGTGCCAGTGCACTCTCTGGACTCACTGCAGTGCATCCCCACTGGTGCCAGTGCACTCTCTGGACTCACTGCACTGCATCCCCACTGGTGCCAGTGCACTCTCTGGAGTCACTGCACTGCATCCCCAGTGGTGCCAGTGCACTCTCTGGACTCACTGCACTGCATCCCCACTGGTGCCAGTGCACTCTCTGGACTCACTGCACTGCATCCCCACTGGTGCCAGTGCACTCTCTGGACTCACTGCACTGCATCCCCACTGGTGCCAGTGCACTCTCTGGAGTCACTGCACTGCATCCCCACTGGTGCCACTATACTCTCTGGAGACACTGCACTGCATCCCCACTGGTGCCAGTGAACTGCCTGGACTCACTGCACTGCATCCCCACTGGTGCCAGTGAACTGCCTGGACTCACTGCACTGCATCCCCACTGGTGCCAGTGCACTCTCTGGATTCACTGCACTGCAACCCCACTGGTGCCAGTGAACTCTCTGGACTCACTACACTGCATCCCCACTGGTGCCAGTGCACTCTCTGGACTCACTGCACTGCATCCCCACTGGTGCCAGTGCACTCTCTGGACTCACTGCACTGCATCCCCAGTGGTGCCAGTGCACTCTCTGGACTCACTGCACTGCATCCCCACTGGTGCAACTGCACTCTCTGGACTCACTAAACTGCATCCCCACTGGTGCCAGTGCACTCTCTGGACTCACTGCACTGCATCCCCACTGGTGCCAGTGCACTCTCTGGAGTCACTGCACTGCATCCCCACTGGTGCCAGTGCACTCTCTGCACTCACTGCACTGCATCCCCAGTGGTGACAGTGCACTCTCTGGACTCACTGCACTGCGTCCCCAGTGGTGCCAGTGCACTCTCTAGAGTCACTGCACTCCAACCCCACTGGTGCCAGTGCACTCTCTAGAGTCACTACACTGCATCCCCACTGCTACCACTCTCTGGACTCACTGCACTGCATCCCCAGTGGTGCCAGTGCACTCTCTGGACTCACTGCACTGCATCCCCACTGGTGCCAGTGCACTCTCTGGACTCACTGCACTGCATCCCCACTGCTGCCAATGCACTCTCTAGACTCACTGCACTGCAACCCCACTGGTGCCCGTGCATTCTCTGGACTCACTACACTGCATCTCCAGTGGTGCCAGTGCACTCTCTGGACTCACTGCACTGCATCCCCACTGGTGCCAGTGCACTCTCTGGACTCACTAAACTGCATCCCCACTGGTGCCAGTGCACTCTCTGGACTCACTGCACTGCATCCCCAGAAGTGCCAGTGCACTCTCTGGAGTCACTGCACTGCATCCCCAGTGGTGCCAGTGCACTCTCTGGACTCACTGCACTGCATCCCCACTGGTGCCAGTGAACTCTCTGGACTCACTGCACTGCATCCCCACTGGTGCCAGTGCACTCTCTGGACTCACTGCACTGCATCCCCAGTGGTGACAGTGCACTCTCTGGACTCACTGCACTGCATCCCCACTGCTGCCAGTGCACTCTCTGGACTCACTGCACTGCATCCCCACTGGTGCCAATGCACTCTCTGGAGTCACTGCAGTGCATCCCCACTGGTGCCTGTGCACTCTCTGGAGTCACTGCACTGCATCCCCACTGCTACCAGTGCACTGTCTGGACTCACTGCAGTGCATCACCACTGGTGCCAGTGCACTCTCTGGAGTCACTGCACTGCATCCCCACTGGTGCCAGTGCACTCTCTGGAGTCACTGCACTGCATCCCCACTGGTGCCAGTGCACTCTCTGGAGTCACTGCACTGCATCCCCAGTGGTGCCAGTGCACTCTCTGGACTCACTGCACTGCATCCCTAGTGGTGCCAGTGCACTCTCTGGAGTCACTGCTTTGCATCCCCACTGGTGCCAATGCACTCTCTGGACTCACTGCACTGCAGCCCCACTGCTGCCAGTGCACTCTCTGGAGTCACTGCACTGCATCCCTAGTGGTGCCAGTGAACTCTCTGGACTCACTGCACTGAATCCCCGGTGGTGCCAGTGCACTCTCTGGACTTACTGCACTGCATCCCCACTGGTGCCAGTGCACTCTCTGGAGTCACTGCACTGCATCCCCAGTAGTTCCAGTGCACTTTCTGGAGTCACTGCACTACATCCCTAGTGGTGCCAGTGAACTCTCTGGACTCACTGCACTGAATCCCCGGTGGTGCCAGTGCACTCTCTGGACTCACTGCACTGCATCCCCACTGGTGCCAGTGCACTCTCTGGACTCACTGCACTGCATCCCCACTGGTGCCAGTGCACTATAAGGACTCACTGCACTGCATGCCCACTGGTGCCAGTGCACTCTCTAGAGTCACTGCACTCCAACCCCACTGGTGCCAGTTCACTCTCTAGAGTCACTGCACTGATCCGCAGTGGTGCCAGTGCACTCTCTGGACTCACTGCACTGCATCCCCACTGGTACCAGTGCACTCTCTGGACTCACTGCACTGCATCCCCAGTGGTGCCAGTGCACTCTCTGGACTCACTGAACTGCATCCCCAGTAGTGCCAGTGCACTTTCTGAACTCACTGCACTGCATCCCTAGTGGTGCCAGTGCACTCTCTGGAGTCACTGCACTGCATCCCCAGTGGTGACAGTGCACTCTCTGGACTCACTGCAGTGCATCCCCTGTGGTGCCAGTGCACTCTCTGGAGTCACTGCTTTGCATCCCCACTGGTGCCAGTGCATTCACTGGACTCACTGCACTGCATCTCCAGTGTTGCCAGTGCACTCTCTGGACTGACTACACTGCATCCCCACTGGTGCCAGTGCACTCTCTGGACTCACTGCACTGCATCCCCAGTGGTGCCAGTGCACTCTCTGGACTCACTGCACTGCATCCCCACTGGTGCCAGTGCACTCTCTGGACTCACTGCACTGCATGCGCACTGGTGCCAGTGCACTCTCTGGACTCACAGCACTGCATCCCCACTGGTGCCAGTGCACTCTCTGGACTCACTGCACTGCATCCCCAGTAGTGCCAGTGGATTCTCTGTACTCACTGCAGTGCATTCCCTGTGGTGCCAGTGCACTCTCTGGACTCACTGCAGTGCATCCCCAGTGGTGCCAGTGCACTCTCTGGACTCACTGCACTGCATCCCCAGTGGTGCCAGTGCACTCTCTGGACTCACTGCACTGCATCCCGACTGGTGCCAGTGCACTCTCTGGACTCACTGCACTGCATCCCCACTGCTGCCAGTGCACTCTCTGGAGTCACTGCACTGCATCCCCACTGGTGCCAATGCACTCTCTGGAGTCACTGCAGTGCATCCCCACTGGTGCCAGTGCACTCTCTGGAGTCACTGCACTGCATCCCCACTGGTGCCAGTGCACTCTCTGGACTCACTGCAGTGCACCCCCACTGGTGCCAGTGCACTCTCTGGACTCACTGCACTGAATCCCCACTGGTGCCAGTGCACTCTCTGGACTCACTGCACTGCATCCCCAGTGGTGCCAGTGCACTCTCTGGACTCACTGCACTGCATCCCCAGTGGTGCCAGTGCACTCTCTGGACTCACTGCACTGCATCCCCAGTGGTGCCAGTGCACTCTCTAGAGTCACTGCACTCCAACCCCACTGGTGCCAGTGCACTCTATGGAGTCACTGCACTGATCCTCAGTGGAGTCAGTGCACTCTCTGGACTCACTGCACTGCATCCCCACTGGTGCCAGTGCACTCTCTGGACTCACTGCACTGCATCCCTAGTGGTGCCAGTGCACTCTCTGGAGTCACTGCACTGCATCCCCACTGGTGCCAGTGCACTCTCTGCACTCACTGCACTGCATCCCCACTGGTGCCAGTGCACTCTATGGAGTCACTGCACTGATCCTCAGTGGAGTCAGTGCACTCTCTGGACTCACTGCAGTGCACCCCCACTGGTGCCAGTGCACTCTCTGGACTCACTGCACTGAATCCCCACTGGTGCCAGTGCACTCTCTGGACTCACTGCACTGCATCCCTAGTGGTGCCAGTGCACTCTCTGGAGTCACTGCACTGCATCCCCACTGGTGCCAGTGCACTCTCTGCACTCACTGCACTGCATCCCCACTGGTGCCAGTGCACTCTCTGGACTCACTGCAGTGCATCCCCAGTGGTGCCAGTGCACTCTCTGGACTGACTGCACTGCATCCCCACTGGTGCCAGTGCACTCTCTGCACTCACTGCACTGCATCCCCACTGGTGCCAGTGCACTCTCTGGACTCACTGCACTGAATCCCCACTGGTGCCAGTGCACTCTCTGGACTCACTGCACTGCATCCCCAGTGGTGCCAGTGCACTCTCTGGACTCACTGCACTGCATCCCCAGTGGTGCCAGTGCACTCTCTGCACTCACTGCACTGCATCCCCACTGGTGCCAGTGCACTCTCTGGACTCACTGCACTGAATCCCCACTGGTGCCAGTGCACTCTCTGGACTCACTGCACTGCATCCCCAGTGGTGCCAGTGCACTCTCTGGACTCACTGCACTGCATCCCCAGTGGTGCCAGTGCACTCTCTGGACTCACTGCACTGCATCCCCAGTGGTGCCAGTGCACTCTCTAGAGTCACTGCACTCCAACCCCACTGGTGCCAGTGCACTCTATGGAGTCACTGCACTGATCCTCAGTGGAGTCAGTGCACTCTCTGGACTCACTGCACTGCATCCCCACTGGTGCCAGTGCACTCTCTGGAGTCACTGCAGTGCATCCCCACTGGTGCCAGTGCACTCTCTGGACTCACTGCACTGCATCCCCAGTGGTGCCAGTGCACTCTCTGGACTCACTGCACTGCATCCCCAGTGGTGCCAGTGCATTCTCCGGAGACACTGCAGTGCATCCCCAGTGGTGCTAGTGCACTCTCTGGGCTCACTGCACTGCATTCCCACTGGTGCCAGTGCACTCTCTGGACTCACTGCACTGCATCCCCACTGGTGCCAGTGCACTCTCTGGACTGACTGCACTGCATCCCCACTGGTGCCAGTGCACTCTCTGGAGTCACTGCACTGCCTACCCACTGGTGCCAGTGCACTCTCTGGCGTCACTGCACTGCAACACCACTGTTGCCAGTGCACTCTCTGGAGTCACTACACTGCATCCCCACTGGTGCCAGTGCACTCTCTGGACTCACTGCACTGCATCCCCACTGGTGCCAATGCACTCTCTGGACTCACTGCACTGCAGCCCCACTGCTGCCAGTGCACTCTCTGGACTCACTGCACTGCATCCCCACTGGTGCCAGTGCACTCTCTGGACTCACTGCACTGCATCCCCACTGGTGCCAGTGAACTCTCTGGACTCACTGCACTGCATCCCCACTGGTGCCAGTGAACTCTCTGGACTCACTGCACTGCATCCCCAGTAGTGCCAGTGCACTTTCTGGAGTCACTGCACTGCATCCCTGGTGGTGCTAGTGAACACTCTGGACTCACTGCACTGCATCCCCACTGGTGACAGTGCACTCTCTGGACTCACTGCACGGCATCCCCACTGGTGCCAGTGCACTCTCTGGAGTCACTGCAGTGCATCCCCAGTGGTGCCAGTGCACTCTCTGGAGTCACTGCAGTGCATCCCCACTGGTGCCAGTGCACTCTCTGGACTCACTGCACTGCATCCCCACTGGTGCCAGTGCAATCTAAGGACTCACTGCACTGCATGCCCACTGGTGCCAGTGCACTCTCTGGACTCACTGCACTGCATCCCCACTGGTGCCAGTGCACTCTCTGGACTCACTGCAGTGCATCCCCACTGGTGCCAGTGCACTCTCTGGACTCACTGCACTGCATCCCCACTGGTGCCAGTGCACTCTCTGGAGTCACTGCACTGCATCCCCAGTGGTGCCAGTGCACTCTCTGGACTCACTGCACTGCATCCCCACTGGTGCCAGTGCACTCTCTGGACTCACTGCACTGCATCCCCACTGGTGCCAGTGCACTCTCTGGACTCACTGCACTGCATCCCCACTGGTGCCAGTGCACTCTCTGGAGTCACTGCACTGCATCCCCACTGGTGCCACTATACTCTCTGGAGACACTGCACTGCATCCCCACTGGTGCCAGTGAACTGCCTGGACTCACTGCACTGCATCCCCACTGGTGCCAGTGAACTGCCTGGACTCACTGCACTGCATCCCCACTGGTGCCAGTGCACTCTCTGGATTCACTGCACTGCAACCCCACTGGTGCCAGTGAACTCTCTGGACTCACTACACTGCATCCCCACTGGTGCCAGTGCACTCTCTGGAGTCACTGCACTGCATCCCCACTGGTGCCAGTGCACTATAAGGACTCACTGCACTGCATCCCCACTGGTGCCAGTGCACTCTGTGGACTCACTGCACTGCATCCCCAGTAGTGCCAGTGAACTCTCTGGACTCACTGCACTGCATCCCCACTGGTGCCAGTGCACTCTCTGGAGTCACTGGACTGCATCCCCACTGGTGCCAGTGAACTCTCTGGACTCACTGCACTGCATCCCCACTGCTACCAGTGCACTCCCTGGAATCACTGCCCTGCATCCCCACTGGTGCCAGTGCACTCTCTGGACTCACTGCACTGCATCCCCACTGCTGCCAGTGCACTCTCTGGAGTCACTGCACTGCATCCCCAGTGGTGCCAGTGCACTCTCTGGACTCACTGCACTGCATCCCCAGTGGTGCCAGTGCACTCTCTGGAGTCACTGCACTGCATCCCCACTGGTGCCAGTGCACTCTCTGGACTCACTGCACTGCATCCCCAGTGGTGCCAATGCACTCTCTGGACTCACTGCACTGCATCCCCAGTGGTGCCAGTGCACTCTCTGGAGTCACTGCACTGCATCCCCACTGGTGCCAGTGCACTCTCTAGAGTCACTGCACTCCAACCCCACTGGTACCAGTGCACTCTCTGGACTCACTGCACTGCATCCCCACTGGTGCCAGTGCACTGTCTGGAGTCACTGCACTGCATCCCCACTGGTGCCAGTGCACTCTCTGGACTCACTGCACTGCATCCCCACTGGTGCCAGTGCACTTTCTGGAGTCACTGCACTGCATCCCTAGTGGTGCCAGTGAACTCTCTGGACTCACTGCACTGAATCCCCGGTGGTGCCAGTGCACTCTCTGGACTCACTGCACTGCATCCCCACTGGTGCCAGTGCACTCTCTGGACTCACTGCTTTGCATCCCCACTGGTGCCATTGCACTCTCTGGACTGACTGCACTGCATCCCCAGTGGTGCCAGTGCACTCTCTGGACTCACTGCACTGCAACCCCACTGGTGCCAGTGCACTCTCTGGACTCACTGCACTGCATCCCCACTGGTGCCAGTGAACTCTCTGGACTCACTGCACTGCATCCCCACTGGTGCCAATGCACTCTCTGGACTCACTGCACTGCAGCCCCACTGCTGCCAGTGCACTCTCTGGACTCACTGCACTGCATCCCCACTGGTGCCAGTGCACTCTCTGGACTCACTGCACTGCATCCCCACTGGTGCCAGTGAACTCTCTGGACTCACTGCACTGCATCCCCACTGGTGCCAGTGAACTCTCTGGACTCACTGCACTGCATCCCCAGTAGTGCCAGTGCACTTTCTGGAGTCACTGCACTGCATCCCTGGTGGTGCTAGTGAACTCTCTGCACTCACTGCACTGCATCCCCACTGGTGCCAGTGCACTCTCTGGACTCACTGCAATGCATCCCCAGTGGTGCCAGTGCACTCTCTGGAGTCACTGCACTGCAACCCCACTGGTGCCAGTGCACTCTCTGGAGTCACTGCACTCGAACCCCACTGGTGCCAGTGCACTCTCTGGACTCACTGCACTGCATCCCCACTGGTGCCAGTGCAATCTAAGGACTCACTGCACTGCATACCCCACTGGTGCCAGTGCACTCTCTGGACTCACTGCACTGCATCCCCAGTGGTGCCAGTGCACTCTCTGGACTCACTGCAGTGCATCCCCACTGGTGCCAGTGCACTCTCTGGACTCACTGCACTGCATCCCCACTGGTGCCAGTGCACTCTCTGGAGTCACTGCACTGCATCCCCAGTGGTGCCAGTGCACTCTCTGGACTCACTGCACTGCATCCCCACTGGTGCCAGTGCACTCTCTGGACTCACTGCACTGCAACCCCACTGGTGCCAGTGCACTCTCTGGACTCACTGCACTGCATCCCCACTGGTGCCAGTGCACTCTCTGGAGTCACTGCACTGCATCCCCACTGGTGCCACTATACTCTCTGGAGACACTGCAATGCATTCCCAGTGGTGCCAGTGCACTCTCTGGAGTCACTGCACTGCAACCCCAGTGGTGCCAGTGAACTGCCTGGACTCACTGCACTGCATCCCCACTGGTGCCAGTGCACTCTCTGGATTCACTGCACTGCAACCCCACTGGTGCCAGTGAACTCTCTGGACTCACTACACTGCATCCCCACTGGTGCCAGTGCACTCTCTGGAGTCACTGCACTGCATCCCCACTGGTGCCAGTGCACTATAAGGACTCACTGCACTGCATCCCCACTGGTGCCAGTGCACTCTCTGGACTCACTGCACTGCATCCCCAGTAGTGCCAGTGAACTCTCTGGACTCACTGCACTGCATCCCCACTGGTGCCAGTGCACTCTCTGGAGTCACTGGACTGCATCCCCACTGGTGCCAGTGAACTCTCTGGACTCACTGCACTGCATCCCCACTGCTACCAGTGCACTCCCTGGACTCACTGCCCTGCATCCCCACTGGTGCCAGTGCACTCTCTGGACTCACTGCACTGCATCCCCACTGCTGCCAGTGCACTCTCTGGAGTCACTGCACTGCATCCCCAGTGGTGCCAGTGCACTCTCTGGACTCACTGCACTGCATCCCCAGTGGTGCCAGTGCACTCTCTGGAGTCACTGCACTGCATCCCCACTGGTGCCAGTGCACTCTCTGGACTCACTGCACTGCATCCCCAGTGGTGCCAATGCACTCTCTGGACTCACTGCACTGCATCCCCAGTGGTGCCAGTGCACTCTCTGGAGTCACTGCAGTGCATCCCCACTGGTGCCAGTGCACTCTCTAGAGTCACTGCACTCCAACCCCACTGGTACCAGTGCACTCTCTGGACTAACTGCACTGCATCCCCACTGGTGCCAGTGCACTGTCTGGAGTCACTGCACTGCATCCCCACTGGTGCCAGTGCACTCTCTGGACTCACTGCACTGCATCCCCACTGGTGCCAGTGCACTCTCTAGACTCACTGCACTGCATCCCCACTGCTGCCAGTGCACTCTCTGGAGTCACTGCACTGCATCCCCACTGGTGCCAGTGCACTCTCTGGACTCACTGCACTGCATCCCCAGTGGTGCCAGTGCACTCTCTGGAGTCACTGCACTGCATTCCCACTGGTGCCAATGCACTCTCTGGACTCACTGCACTGCATCCCCACTGGTGCCAGTACACTCTCTGGAGACACTGCAGTGCATCCCCACTGGTTCCAGTGCACTCTCTCAACTCACTGCACTGCATTCCCACTGGTGCCAGTGCACTCTCTGGACTCACTGCTTTGCATCCCCACTGGTGCCATTGCACTCTCTGGACTGACTGCACTGCATCCCCACTGAAGCCAGTGCACTCTCTGGACTCACTGCACTGCAACCCCACTGGTGCCAGTGAACTCTCTGGACTCACTGCACTGCATCCCCAGTAGTGCCAGTGCACTTTCTGGAGTCACTGCACTGCATCCCTGGTGGTGCTAGTGAACTCTCTGCACTCACTGCACTGCATCCCCACTGGTGCCAGTGCACTCTCTGGACTCACTGCAATGCATCCCCAGTGGTGCCAGTGCACTCTCTGGAGTCACTGCACTGCAACCCCACTGGTGCCAGTGCACTCTCTGGAGTCACTGCACTCGAACCCCACTGGTGCCAGTGCACTCTCTGGACTCACTGCACTGCATCCCCACTGGTGCCAGTGCAATCTAAGGACTCACTGCACTGCATGCCCCACTGGTGCCAGTGCACTCTCTGGACTCACTGCAGTGCATCCCCACTGGTGCCAGTGCACTCTCTGGACTCACTGCACTGCATCCCCACTGGTGCCAGTGCACTCTCTGGAGTCACTGCACTGCATCCCCAGTGGTGCCAGTGCACTCTCTGGACTCACTGCACTGCATCCCCACTGGTGCCAGTGCACTCTCTGGACTCACTGCACTGCAACCCCACTGGTGCCAGTGCACTCTCTGGACTCACTGCACTGCATCCCCACTGGTGCCAGTGCACTCTCTGGAGTCACTGCACTGCATCCCCACTGGTGCCACTATACTCTCTGGAGACACTGCAATGCATTCCCAGTGGTGCCAGTGCACTCTCTGGAGTCACTGCACTGCAACCCCAGTGGTGCCAGTGAACTGCCTGGACTCACTGCACTGCATCCCCACTGGTGCCAGTGCACTCTCTGGATTCACTGCACTGCAACCCCACTGGTGCCAGTGAACTCTCTGGACTCACTACACTGCATCCCCACTGGTGCCAGTGCACTCTCTGGAGTCACTGCACTGCATCCCCACTGGTGCCAGTGCACTATAAGGACTCACTGCACTGCATCCCCACTGGTGTCAGTGCACTCTCTGGACTCACTGCACTGCATCCCCAGTAGTGCCAGTGAACTCTCTGGACTCACTGCACTGCATCCCCACTGGTGCCAGTGCACTCTCTGGAGTCACTGGACTGCATCCCCACTGGTGCCAGTGAACTCTCTGGACTCACTGCACTGCATCCCCACTGCTACCAGTGCACTCCCTGGACTCACTGCCCTGCATCCCCACTGGTGCCAGTGCACTCTCTGGACTCACTGCACTGCATCCCCACTGCTGCCAGTGCACTCTCTGGAGTCACTGCACTGCATCCCCAGTGGTGCCAGTGCACTCTCTGGACTCACTGCACTGCATCCCCAGTGGTGCCAGTGCACTCTCTGGAGTCACTGCACTGCATCCCCACTGGTGCCAGTGCACTCTCTGGACTCACTGCACTGCATCCCCAGTGGTGCCAATGCACTCTCTGGACTCACTGCACTGCATCCCCAGTGGTGCCAGTGCACTCTCTGGAGTCACTGCAGTGCATCCCCACTGGTGCCAGTGCACTCTCTAGAGTCACTGCACTCCAACCCCACTGGTACCAGTGCACTCTCTGGACTAACTGCACTGCATCCCCACTGGTGCCAGTGCACTGTCTGGAGTCACTGCACTGCATCCCCACTGGTGCCAGTGCACTCTCTGGACTCACTGCACTGCATCCCCAGTGGTGCCAGTGCACTCTCTGGACTCACTGCACTGCAACCCCACTGGTGCCAGTGCACTCTCTGGACTCACTGCACTGCATCCCCACTGGTGCCAGTGAACTCTCTGGACTCACTGCACTGCATCTCCACTGGTGCCAGTGCACTCTCTGGACTCATTGCACTGCATCCCCAGTGGTGCCAGTGCACTCTCTGGAGTCACTGCACTGCATCCCCATTGCTGCCAGTGCACTCTCTGGACTCACTGCACTGCATCCCCACTGGTGCCAGTGCAGTCTATGGACTCACTGCACTGCAACCCCACTGGTGCCAGTGCACTCTCTGGACTCACTGCACTGCATCCCCACTGGTGCCAGTGCACTCTCTGGAGTCACTGCACTGCATCCCCACTGGTGCCAGTGCACTCTCTGGACTCACTGCACTGCATCCCCAGTAGTGCCAGTGCACTTTCTGGACTCTCTGCACTGCATCCCTAGTGGTGCCAGTGCACTCTCTGGACTCACTGCACTGCATCCCCACTGGTGACAGTGCACTCTCTGGACTCACTGCACTGCATCCCCACTGGTACCAGTGAACTCTCTGGACTCACTGCACTGCATCCCCACTAGTGCCAGTGCACTGTCTGGACTCACTGCAGTGCATCCCCACTGAAGCCAGTGCACTCTCTGCACTCACTGCACTGCATCCCCACTGGTGCCAGTGCACTCTCTAGAGTCACTGCACTCCAACCCCACTGGTACCAGTGCACTCTCTGGACTCACTGCACTGCATCCCCACTGCTGCCAGAGCACTCTCTGGAGTCACTGCACTGCATCCCTACTGGTGCCAGTGCACTCTCTGGACTCACTGCACTGCATCCCCAGTGGTGCCAGTGCACTCTCTAGACTCACTGCACTGCATCCCCACTGGTGCCAGTGCACTCTCTGGAGTCACTGCACTGCATCCCCAGTGGTGCCAGTGCACTCTCTGGACTCACTGCACTGCATCCCCACTGGTGCCAGTGCACTCTCTGGACTCACTGCACTGCATCCCCACTGGTGTCAATGCACTCTCTGGACTCACTGCACTGCATCCCCACTGGTGCCAGTGCACTCTCTGGAGACACTGCAGTGCATCCCCACTGGTTCCAGTGCACTCTCTGAACTGACT
The DNA here is from genome assembly GCF_964034855.1 of Anser brachyrhynchus. NCBI lineage: Eukaryota > Metazoa > Chordata > Aves > Anseriformes > Anatidae > Anser > Anser brachyrhynchus. Next base: position 305,264 of record NW_027664004.1, read on the forward strand.
GCACTGCATCCCCACTGGTGCCAGTGCACTCTCTGGACTCACTGCACTGCATCCCCACTGGTGCCAGTGCACTCTCTGGACTCACTGCACTGCATGCCCACTGGTGCCAGTGAACTCTCTGGACTCACTGCACTGCATCCCCACTGGTGCCAGTGCACTCTCTGGAGTCACTGCACTGCATCCCCAGTGGTGCCACTGCACTCTCTGGACTCACTGCACTGCATCCCCAGTGGTGCCAGTGCACTCTCTGGACTCACTGCACTGCATCCCCACTGGTGCCAGTGCACTCTCTGGAGTCACTGCACTGCAACCCCACTGGTGCCAGTGCACTCTCTGGACTCACTACACTGCATCCCCACTGGTGCCAGTGCACTCTCTGGACTCATCGCACTGCATCCCCACTGGTACCAGTGCACTCTCTGGACTCACTGCACTGCATCCCCACTGGTGCCAGTGCACTTTCTGGAGTCACTGCACTGCATCCCTAGTGGTGCCAGTGCACTTTCTGGAGTCACTGCACTGCATCCCCAGTGATGCCAGTGCACTCTCTGGACTCACTGCACTGCATCCCCACTGGTGCCAATGCACTCTCTGGACTCACTGCACTGCATCCCCACTGGTGCCAGTGCACTGTCTGGACTCACTGCAGTGCATCCCCACTGGTGCCAGTGCTCTCTCTGGAGTCACTGCACTGCATCCCCACTGGTGCCAGTGAACTCTCTGGACTCACTGCACTGCATCCCCAGTGGTGCCAGTGCACTCTCTGGACTCACTACACTGCATCCCCACTGGTGCCAGTGCACTCTCTGGACTCACTGCACTGCATCCCCACTGGTGCCAGTGCACTTTATGGAGTCACTGCACTGCATCCCTGGTGGTGCCAGTGAACTCTCTGGACTCACTGCACTGCATCCCCAGTGGTGACAGTGCACTCTCTGGACTCACTGCACGACATCCCCAGTGGTGCCAGTGCACTCTCTGGAGTCACTGCAGTGCATCCCCAGTGGTGCCAGTGTACTCTCTGGAGTCACTGCACTGCATCCCCACTGGTGCCAATGCACTCTCTGGACTCACTGCACTGCATCCCCACTGGTGCCAGTGCACTCTCTGGACTCACTGCACTGCATCCCCACTGGTGCCAGTGCAATCTAAGGACTCACTGCACTGCATCCCCACTGGTGCCAGTGCACTCTCTGGACTCACTGCACTGCATCCCCACTGGTGCCAGTGCACTCTCTGGACTCACTGCACTGCACCCCCACTGGTGCCAGTGCACTCTCTGGACTCACTGCACTGCATCCCCAGTAGTGCCAGTGCACTTTCTGGAGTCACTGCACTGCATCCCTAGTGGTGCCAGTGAACTCTCTGGACTCACTGCACTGCATCCCCAGTGGTGCCAGTGCACTCTCTGGACTCACTGCACTGCATCCCCAGTGGTGCCAGTGCACTCTCTGGACTCACTGCACTACATCCCCACTGGTGCCAATGCACTCTCTGGACTCACTGCAGTGCATGCCCACTGGTGCCAGTGCACTCTCTGGACTCACTACACTGCATCCCCAGTAGTGCCAGTGCACTCTCTGGAGTCACTGCACTGCATCCCCACTGGTGCCAGTGAACTCTCTGGACTCACTGCACTGCATCCCCAGTGGTGCCAGTGCACTCTCTGGACTCACAGCACTGCATCCCCAATGGTGCCACTGCACTCTCTGGACTCACTGCACTGCATCCCCACTGGTGCCAGTGCACTCTCTGGACTGACTGCACTGCATCCCCACTGCTGCCAGTGCACTCTCTGCACTCACTGCACTGCATCCCCAGTGGTGCCAGTGCACTCTCTGGAGTCACTGCACTGCATCCCCACTGGTGCCAATGCACTCTCTGGAGTCACTGCAGTGCATCCCCAGTGGTGCCAGTGCACTGTCTGGAGTCACTGCACTGCATCCCCCGTGGTGCCAGTGCACTCTCTGGAGTCACTGCACTGCATCCCCACTGGTGCCAGTGCACTTTCTGGACTCACTGCAGTGCATCCCCACTGGTGCCAGTCCACTCTCTGGAGTCACTGCACTGCATCCCCACTGCTGCCAGTGCACTCTCTGGACTCACTGCACTGCAGCCCCACTGCTGCCAGTGCACTCTATGGACTGACTGCACTGCATCCCCAGTGGTGCCAGTGCACTCTCTGGACTCACTGCACTGCATCCCCAGTAGTGCCAGTGCACTTTCTGGAGTCACTGCTCCGCATCCCAAGTGGTGCCAGTGAACTCTCTGGACTCACTGCACTGCATCCCCACTGGTGCCAGTGCACTCTCTGGACTCACTGCACTGCATCCCCAGTGGTGCCAGTGCACTCTCTGGACTCCCTGCACTGCATCCCCACTGGTGCAAGTGCACTCTCTGGAGTCACTGCACTGCATCCCCACTGGTGCCAGTGCACTCTTCGGACCCACTGCACTGCATCCCAACTGGTGCCAGTGCACTCTCTGGACTCACTGCACTGCATCCCCACTGGTGCCAGTGCACTCTCTGGGCTCACTGCACTGCAACCCCACTGCTGCCAGTGCACTCTCTGGAGTCACTGCACTGCATGCCCACTGGTGCCAGTGCACTCTCTGGACTCACTGCACTGCAACCCCACTGGTGCCAGTGCACTCTCTGGACTCACTGCACTGCATCCCCACTGGTGCCAATGCACTCTCTGGGCTCACTGCAGTGCATCCCCAGTGGTGCCAGTATACTCTCTGAAGACACTGCACTGCATCCCCACTGGTGCCAGTGAACTGCCTGGACTCACTGCACTGCATCCCCACTGGTGCCAGTGCACTCTCTGGACTCACTGCACTGCATCCCCAGTGGTGCCAGTGCACTCTCTGGAGTCACTGCACTGCATCCCCACTGGTGCCAGTGCACTCTCTGGACTCACTACACTGCAACCCCACTGGTGCCAGTGAACTCTCTGGACTCACTACACTGCATCCCCACTGGTGCCAGTGCACTCTCTGGACTCACTGCACTGCATCCCCACTGGTGCCAGTGCACTCTCTGGAGTCACTGCACTGCATCCCCACTGGTGCCAGTGCACTCTCTGGACTCACTGCACTGCATCCCCACTGGTGCCAGTGCACTCTCTGGAGTCACTGCACTGCATCCCCACTGGTGCCAATGCACTCTCTGGAGTCACTGCAGTGCATCCCCACTGGTGCCCGTGCACTCTCTGCAGTCACTGCACTGCATCCCCACTGGTGCCCGTGAACTCTCTGGACTCACTGCACTGCATCCCCAGTGGTTCCAGTGCACTCTCTGGACTCACTGCACTGCATCCCCAGTGGTGCCAGTGCACTCTCTGGACTCACTGCACTGCATCCCCACTGCTGCCAGTGCACTCTCTGCACTCACTGCACTGCATCCCCACTGGTGACAGTGCACTCTCTAGAGTCACTGCACTGATCCGCAGTGGTGCCAGTGCACTCTCTGAACTCACTGCACTGCATCTCCACTGGTACCAGTGCACTCTCTGGACTCACTGCACTGCATCCCCACTGGTGCCAATGCACTCTCTGGACTCACTGCAGTGCATCCCCACTGGTGCCAGTGCACTCTCTGGAGTCACTGCACTGCATCCCCAGTGGTGCCAGTGAACTCTCTGGACTCACTGCACTGCATCCCCACTGGTGCCAGTGCACTCTCTGGACTCACTGCACTGCATCCCCAGTGGTGCCAGTGCACTCTCTGGACTCACTGCACTGCATCCCCACTGGTGCCAGTGCACTCTCTGGACTCACTGCACTGCATCCCCACTGCTGCCAGAGCACTCTCTGGAGTCACTGCACTGCATCCCCACTGGTGCCAGTGCACTTTCTGGACTCACTGCACTGCATCCCCACTGGTGCCAGTGCACTCTCTAGACTCACTGCACTGCATCCCCACTGGTGCCAGTGCACTCTCTGGAGTCACTGCACTGCATCCCCACTGGTGCCAGTGCACTCTCTGGACTCACTGCACTGCATCCCCACTGCTGCCAGTGCACTCTCTGGAGTCACTGCACGGCATCCCCACTGGTGCCAGTGCACTCTCTGGACTCACTGCACTGCATCCCCAGTGGTGCCAGTGCACTCTCTGGAGACACTGCAGTGCATCCCCACTGGTTCCAGTGCACTCTCTCAACTCACTGCACTGCATTCCCACTGGTGCCAGTGCACTCTCTGGAGTCACTGCACTGCATCCCCAGTGGTGCCAGTGCACTCTCTGGACTCACTGCACTGCATCTCCACTGCTGCCAGTGCACTCTCTGGACTCACTGCACTGTATTCCCACTGGTGCCAGTGCACTCTCTGGACTCACTGCACTGCAACCCCACTGGTGCCAGTGCACTCTCTGGACTCACTACACTGCATCCCCACTGTTGTCAGTGCACTCTCTGGACTCACTGCACTGCATTCCCACTGGTGCCAGTGCACTCTCTGGACTCACTGCACTGCAACCCCACTGGTGCCAGTGCACTCTCTGGACTCACTGCACTGCATCCCCAGTGGTGCCAGTGCACTCTCTGGACTGACTGCACTGCATCCCCACTGGTGCCAGTGCAGTCTATGGAGTCACTGCACTGCATCCCCAGTGGTGCCAGTGCACTGTCTGGACTCACTGCACTGCATACCCAGTAGTGCCAGTGCACTTTATGGAGTCACTACACTGCATCCCTAGTGGAGCCAGTGCACTCTCTGGACTCACTGCACTGCATCCCCACTGGTGCCAGTGCACTCTCTGGACTCACTGCACTGCATCCCCACTGGTGCCAGTGCAGTCTATGGAGTCACTGCACTGCATCCCCAGTGGTGCCAGTGCACTGTCTGGACTCACTGCAGTGCATCCCCACTGGTGCCAGTGCACTCTCTGGAGTCACTGCACTGCATCCCCACTGGTGCCAGTGCACTCTCTGGACTCACTGCACTGCATCCCCAGTAGTGCCAGTGCACTTTCTGGACTCACTGCACTGCATCCCTAGTGGTGCCAGTGCACTCTCTGGACTCACTGCACTGCATCCCCACTGGTGACAGTGCACTCTCTGGACTCACTGCACTGCATCCCCACTGGTGCCAGTGAACTCTCTGGACTCACTGCACTGCATCCCCAGTGGTGCCAGTGGACTCTCTGGACTCACTGCAGTGCATCCCCAGTGGTGCCAGTGCACTGTCTGGACTCACTGCACTGCATCCCGACTGGTGCCAGTGCACTCTCTGGAGTCACTGCACTGCATTCCCACTGGTGCCAGTGCACTCTCAGGACTCACTGCACTGCATCCCCACTGGTGCCAGTGCACTCTCTGGACTCACTGCAATGCATCCCCAGTGGTGCCAGTGCACTCTCTGGAGTCACTGCACTGCAACCCCACTGGTGCCAGTGCACTCTCTGGAGTCACTGCACTGCATCCCCAGTGATGCCAGTGCACTCTCTGGACTCACTGCACTGCATCCCCACTGGTGCCAGTGCACTCTCTGGAGACACTGCAGTGCATCCTCAGTGGTGCCAGTGCACTCTCTGGAGTCACTGCTTTGCATCCCCACTGGTGCCATTGCACTCTCTGGACTGACTGCACTGCATCCCCACTGGTGCCAGTGCACTCTCTGGACTCACTACACTGCATCCCCAGTGGTGCCAGTGCACTCTCTGGACTCACTGCACTGCATCTCCACTGGTGCCAGTGCACTCTCTGGACTCACTGCACTGCATCCCCAGTAGTGCCAGTGCACTTTCTGGACTCACTGCAGTGCATCCCCACTGGTGCCAGTGCACTCTCTGGACTCACTGCACTGCATCCCCAGTGGTGCCAGTGCACTCTCTGGAGTCACTGCACTGCATCCCCAGTGGTGCCAGTGCACTCTCTGGACTCACTGCACTGCATCCCCACTGCTGCCAGTGCACTCTCTGGAGTCACTGCACTGCATCCCCACTGCTGCCAGTGCACTCTCTGGAGTCACTGCACTGCATCCCCACTGGTGACAGTGCACTCTCTGGACTCACTGCACTGCATCCCCACTGGTGCCAGTGAACTCTCTGGACTCACTGCACTGCATCCCCAGTGGTGCCAGTGCACTCTCTGGACTCACTGCAGTGCATCCCCAGTGGTGCCAGTGCACTGTCTGGACTCACTGCACTGCATCCCGACTGGTGCCAGTGCACTCTCTGGAGTCACTGCACTGCATCCCCACTGGTGCCAGTGCACTCTCAGGACTCACTGCACTGCATCCCCACTGGTGCCAGTGCACTCTCTGGACTCACTGCAATGCATTCCCAGTGGTGCCAGTGCACTCTCTGGAGTCACTGCACTGCAACCCCAGTGGTGCCAGTGCACTCTCTGGAGTCACTGCACTGCATCCCCAGTGATGCCAGTGCACTCTCTGGACTCACTGCACTGCATCACCACTGGTGCCAGTGCACTCTCTGGAGACACTGCAGTGCATCTCCAGTGGTGCCAGTGCACTCTCTGGAGTCACTGCTTTGCATCCCCACTGGTGCCATTGCACTCTCTGGACTGACTGCACTGCATCCCCACTGGTGCCAGTGCACTCTCTGCACTCACTGCACTGCATACCCACTGGTGCCAGTGCACTCTCTGGAGTCACTGCACTGCAACCCCACTGGTGCCAGTGCACTCTCTGGAGTCACTACACTGCATCCCCAATGGTGCCAGTGCACTCTCTGGACTCACTGCACTGCATCTCCACTGGTGCCAGTGCACTCTCTGGACTCACTGCACTGCATCCCCAGTAGTGCCAGTGCACTTTCTGGACTCACTGCAGTGCATCCCCACTGGTGCCAGTGAACTCTCTGGACTCACTGCACTGCATTCCCAGTGGTGCCAGTGCACTCTCTGGACTCACTGCACTGCATCCCCTCTGGTGCCAGTGCACTTTCTGGAGTCACTGCACTGCATCCCTAGTGGTGCCAGTGAACTCTCTGGACTCACTGCACTGAATCCCCGGTGGTGCCAGTGCACTCTCTGGACTCACTGCACTGCATCCCCACTGGTGCCAGTGCACTCTCTGGAGTCACTGCAGTGCATCCCCAGTGGTGCCAGTGCACTCTCTGGACTCACTGCACTGCATCCCCACTGGTGCCAGTGCACTCTAAGGACTCACTACACTGCACTGCATCCCCAGTGGTGCCAGTGAACTCTCTGGACTCACTGCACTGCATCCCCACTGGTGCCAGTGCAGTCTCTGGACTCACTGCACTGCATCCCCACTGGTGCCAGTGCACTGTCTGGACTCACTGCAGTGCATCCCCACTGGTGCCAGTGCACTCTCTGGAGTCACTGCACTGCATCCCCACTGGTGCCAGTGAACTCTCTGGACTCACTGCACTGCATCCCCACTGGTGCCAGTGCACTCTCTGGACTCACTGCACTGCATCCCCAGTAGTGCCAGTGCACTTTCTGGACTCACTGCACTGCATCCCTAGTGGTGCCAGTGCACTCTCTGGAGTCACTGCACTGCATCCCCACTGGTACCAGTGCACTCTCTGGACTCACTGCACTGCATCCCAAGTGGTGCCAGTGAACTCTCTGGACTCACTGCACTGCATCCCCACTGGTGCCAGTGCACTCTCTGGAATCACTGCAGTGCATCCCCAGTGGTGCCAGTGCACTGTCTGGACTCGCTGCACTGCATCCCGACTGGTGCCAGTGCACTCTCTGGAGTCACTGCACTGCATCCCCACTGGTGCCAGTGCACTCTCAGGACTCACTGCACTGCATCCCCACTGGTGCCAGTGCACTCTCTGGACTCACTGCAATGCATCCCCAGTGGTGCCAGTGCACTCTCTGGACTCACTGCACTGCAACCCCACTGGTGCCAGTGCACTCTCTGGAGTCACTGCACTGCATCCCCAGTGATGCCAGTGCACTCTCTGGACTCACTGCACTGCATCCCCACTGGTGCCAGTGCAATCTCAGGAGACACTGCAGTGCATCCCCAGTGGTTCCAGTGCACTCTCTGGAGTCACTGCTTTGCATCACCACTGGTGCCATTGCACTCTCTGGACTGACTGCACTGCATCCCCACTGGTGCCAGTGCACTCTCTGGAGTCACTGCACTGCATACCCACTGGTGCCAGTGCACTCTCTGGAGTCACTGCACTGCAACCCCACTGGTGCCAGTGCACTCTCTGGACTCACTACACTGCATCCCCAGTGGTGCCAGTGCACTCTCTGGACTCACTGCACTGCATCCCCACTGGTGCCAGTGAACTCTCTGGACTCACTGCACTGCATCCCCACTGGTGCCAGTGAACTCTCTGGACTCACTGCACTGCATTCCCAGTGGTGCCAGTGCACTCTCTGGACTCACTGCACTGCATCCCCAGTGGTGCCAGTGCACTTTCTGGAGTCACTGCACTGCATCCCCACTGGTGCCAGTGCACTCTCCGGACTCACTGCACTGCATCCCCACTAGTGCCAGTGCACTCTAAGGACTCACTACACTGCACTGCATCCCCAGTGGTGCCAGTGAACTCTCTGGACTCACTGCACTGCATCCCCAGTGGTGCCAGTGAACTCTCTGGACTCACTGCACTGCATCCCCAGTGGTGCCAGTGCACTCTCTGGACTCACTGCACTGCATCCCCACTGGTGCCAGTGCACTCTCTGGACTCACTGCACTACATCCCCACTGGTGCCAGTGCACTCTCTGGACTCACTGCACTGCATCCCCACTGGTGCCAGTGCACTCTCTGGAGTCACTGCTTTGCATCCCCACTGGTGCCAGTGCACTCTCTGGACTCACTGCACTACATCCCCACTGGTGCCAGTGCACTCTCTGGACTCACTGCACTGCATCCCCACTGGTGCCAGTGCACTCTCTGGACTCACTGCACTGCATCCCCACTGCTGCCAGAGCACTCTCTGGAGTCACTGCACTGCATCCCCACTGGTGCCAGTGCACTCTCTGGACTCACTGCACTGCATCACCACTGCTGCCAGTGCACTCTCTAGACTCACTGCACTGCATCCCCACTGGTGCCAGTGCACTCTCTGGACTCACTGCACTGCAACCCCACTGGTGCCAGTGCACTCTCTGGACTCACTGCACTGCATCCCCACTGGTGCCAGTGCACTCTCTGGAGTCAGTGCACTGCATCCCCACTGGTGCCAATGCACTCTCTGGACTCACTGCACTGCATCCCCAGTGGTGCCAGTGCACTCTCTGGAGACACTGCAGTGCATCCGCACTGGTTCCAGTGCACTCTCTCAACGCACTGCACTGCATTCCCACTGGTGCCAGTGCACTCTCTGGACTCACTGCTTTGCATTCCCACTGGTGCCATTGCACTCTCTGGACTCACTGCACTGCATCCCCACTGGTGCCAGTGCACTCTCTGGACTCACTGCACTGCATCCCCACTGGTGCCAGTGCACTCTCTGGACTCACTGCACTGCATCCCCACTGGTGCCAGTGCACTCTCTGGACTCACTGCACTGCATCTCCAGTAGTGCCAGTGCACTTTCTGGAGTCACTGCACTGCATCCCCAGTGGTGCCAGTGCACTCTCTGGACTCACTGCACTGCATTCCCACTGGTGCCAGTGCACTCTCTGGACTCACTGCTTTGCATCCCCACTGGTGCCAGTGCAGTCTCTGCAGTCACTGCACTGCATCCCCACTGGTGCCAGTGCACTCTCTGGACTCACTGCTTTGCATCCCCACTGGTGCCAGTGCACTCTCTGGAGTCACTGCTTTGCATCCCCACTGGTGCCAGTGCACTCTCTGGAGTCACTGCTTTGCATCCCCACTGGTGCCAGTGCACTCTCTGGACTCACTGCACTACATCCCCACTGGTGCCAGTGCACTCTCTGGACTCACTGCACTGCATTCCCAGTGGTGCCAGTGCACTCTCTGGACTCACTGCACTGCATCCCCACTGGTGCCAGTGCACTTTCTGGAGTCACTGCACTGCATCCCTAGTGGTGCCAGTGAACTCTCTGGAGTCACTGCACTGAATCCCCGGTGGTGCCAGTGCACTCTCTGGACTCACTGCACTGCATCCCCACTGGTGCCAGTGCACTCTCTGGAGTCACTGCAGTGCATCCCCACTGGTGCCAGTGCACTCTCTGGACTCACTGCACGGCATTCCCACTGGTGCCAGTGCACTCTCTGGAGTCACTGCAGTGCATCCCCAGTGGTGCCAGTGCACTCTCTGGACTCACTGCACTGCATCCCCACTGGTGCCAGTGCACTATAAGGACTCACTGCACTGCATCCCCAGTGGTGCCAGTGCACTCTCTGGACTCACTGCACTGCATCCCCACTGGTGCCAGTGCACTATAAGGACTCACTGCACTGCATCCCCAGTGGTGCCAGTGCACTCTCTGGACTCACTGCACTGCATCCCCACTGGTGCCAGTGCACTCTCTGCACTCACTGCACTGCATCCCCACTGGTGCCAGTGCACTCTCAGGACTAACTACACTGCATCCCCACTGGTGCCAGTGCACTCTCTAGAGTCACTGCACTCCAACCCCACTGGTGCCAGTGCACTCTCTAGAGTCACTACACTGCATCCCCACTGCTGCCAGAGCACTCTCTGGAGTCACTGCACTGCATCCCCACTGGTGCCAGTGCACTCTCTGGACTCACTGCACTGCATCACCACTGCTGCCAGTGCACTCTCTAGACTCACTGCACTGCATCCCCACTGGTGCCAGTGCACTCTCTGGACTCACTGCACTGCAACCCCACTGGTGCCAGTGCACTCTCTGGACTCACTGCACTGCATCCCCACTGGTGCCAGTGCACTCTCTGGACTCACTGCACTGCATCCCCACTGGTGCCAATGCACTCTCTGGACTCACTGCACTGCATCCCCAGTGGTGCCAGTGCACTCTCTGGAGACACTGCAGTGCATCCGCACTGGTTCCAGTGCACTCTCTCAACTCACTGCACTGCATTCCCACTGGTGCCAGTGCACTCTCTGGACTCACTGCTTTGCATTCCCACTGGTGCCATTGCACTCTCTGGACTCACTGCACTGCATCCCCACTGGTGCCAGTGCACTCTCTGGACTCACTGCACTGCATCCCCACTGGTGCCAGTGCACTCTCTGGACTCACTGCACTGCATCCCCACTGGTGCCAGTGCACTCTCTGGACTCACTGCACTGCATCTCCAGTAGTGCCAGTGCACTTTCTGGAGTCACTGCACTGCATCCCCAGTGGTGCCAGTGCACTCTCTGGACTCACTGCACTGCATTCCCACTGGTGCCAGTGCACTCTCTGGACTCACTGCTTTGCATCCCCACTGGTGCCATTGCACTCTCCGGACTCACTGCAGTGCATCCCCACTGGTGCCAGTGCACTCTCTGGACTCACTGCACTGCATCCCCAGTGGTGCCAGTGCACTCTATGGAGACACTGCAGTGCATCCCCAGTGGTGCCAGTGCACTCTCTGGTGTCACTGCTTTGCATCCCCACTGGTGCCAGTGCACTCTCTGGACTGACTGCACTGCATCCCCACTGGTGCCAATGCACTCTCTGGACTCACTGCACTGCATCCCCAGTAGTGCCAGTGCACTTTCTGGAGTCACTTCACTGCATCCCTAGTGGTGCCAGTGCACTCTCTGGAGTCACTGCACTGCATCCCCAGTGGTGCCAGTGCACTCTCTGGACTCACTGCACTGCCTCCCCAGTGGTGCCAGTGCACTCTCTGGAGTCACTGCTCTGCATCCCCACTGGTGCCAGTGCACTCTCTGGACTCACTGCAGTGCATCCCCACTGGTGCCAGTGCACTCCCTGGACTCACTGCACTGCATCCCCAGTGGTGCCAGTGCACTCTCTGGACTCACTGCACTGCATCCCCACTGGTGCCAGTGCACTCTCTGGACTCACTGCACTGCATCCCCAGTGGTGCCAGTGCACTCTCTGGACTCACTGCACTGCATCCCCACTGGTGCCAGTGCACTCTCTGGAGTCACTGCACGACATCCCCACTGGTGCCAGTGCACTCTCTGGACTCACTGCAATGCATCCCCAGTGGTGCCAGGGCACTCTCTGGACTCACTGCACTGCAAACCCACTGGTGCCAGTGCACTCTCTGGAGTCACTGCACTGCATCCCCAGTGATGCCAGTGCACTCTCTGGACTCACTGCACTGCATCCCCACTGCTGCCAGTGCACTCTATGGAGACACTGCAGTGCATCCCCAGTGGTGCCAGTGCACTCTCTGGTGTCACTGCTTTGCATCCCCACTGGTGCCAGTGCACTCTCTGGACTGACTGCACTGCATCCCCACTGGTGCCAGTGCACTCTCTGGACTCACTGCACTGCATCCCCAAGAGTGCCAGTGCACTTTCTGGAGTCACTGCACTGCATCCCTAGTGGTGCCAGTGCACTCTCTGGACTCACTGCACTGAATCCCCGGTGGTGCCAGTGCACTCTCTGGACTCACTGCACTGCATCCCCAGTGGTGCCAGTGCACTCTCTGGACTCACTGCACTGCATCCCCAGTGGTGCCAGTGCACTCTCTGGGCTCACTGCACTGCATCCCCACTGGTGCCAGTGGACTCTCTGGACTCACTGCACTGCATCCCCACTGGTGCCAGTGCACTTTCTGGAGTCACTGCACTGCATCCCTAGTGGTGCCAGTGAACTCTCTGGAGTCACTGCACTGAATCCCCGGTGGTGCCAGTGCACTCTCTGGACTCACTGCACTGCATCCCCACTGGTGCCAGTGCACTCTCTGGAGTCACTGCAGTGCATCCCCACTGGTGCCAGTGCACTCTCTGGACTCACTGCACTGCATCCCCACTGGTGCCAGTGCACTCTAAGGACTCACTACACTGCACTGCATCCCCAGTGGTGCCAGTGAACTCTCTGGACTCACTGCACTGCATCCCCAGTGGTGCCAGTGAACTCTCTGGACTCACTGCACTGCATCCCCAGTGGTGCCAGTGCACTCTCTGGACTCACTGCACTGCATCCCCACTGGTGCCAGTGCACTCTCTGGACTCACTGCACTACATCCCCACTGGTGCCAGTGCACTCTCTGGACTCACTGCACTGCATCCCCACTGGTGCCAGTGCACTCTCTGGAGTCACTGCTTTGCATCCCCACTGGTGCCAGTGCACTCTCTGGACTCACTGCACTACATCCCCACTGGTGCCAGTGCACTCTCTGGACTCACTGCACTGCATCCCCACTGGTGCCAGTGCACTCTCTGGACTCACTGCACTGCATCCCCACTGCTGCCAGAGCACTCTCTGGAGTCACTGCACTGCATCCCCACTGGTGCCAGTGCACTCTCTGGACTCACTGCACTGCATCACCACTGCTGCCAGTGCACTCTCTAGACTCACTGCACTGCATCCCCACTGGTGCCAGTGCACTCTCTGGACTCACTGCACTGCAACCCCACTGGTGCCAGTGCACTCTCTGGACTCACTGCACTGCATCCCCACTGGTGCCAGTGCACTCTCTGGAGTCAGTGCACTGCATCCCCACTGGTGCCAATGCACTCTCTGGACTCACTGCACTGCATCCCCAGTGGTGCCAGTGCACTCTCTGGAGACACTGCAGTGCATCCGCACTGGTTCCAGTGCACTCTCTCAACTCACTGCACTGCATTCCCACTGGTGCCAGTGCACTCTCTGGACTCACTGCTTTGCATTCCCACTGGTGCCATTGCACTCTCTGGACTCACTGCACTGCATCCCCACTGGTGCCAGTGCACTCTCTGGACTCACTGCACTGCATCCCCACTGGTGCCAGTGCACTCTCTGGACTCACTGCACTGCATCCCCACTGGTGCCAGTGCACTCTCTGGACTCACTGCACTGCATCTCCAGTAGTGCCAGTGCACTTTCTGGAGTCACTGCACTGCATCCCCAGTGGTGCCAGTGCACTCTCTGGACTCACTGCACTGCATTCCCACTGGTGCCAGTGCACTCTCTGGACTCACTGCTTTGCATCCCCACTGGTGCCATTGCACTCTCCGGACTCACTGCAGTGCATCCCCACTGGTGCCAGTGCACTCTCTGGACTCACTGCACTGCATCCCCAGTAGTGCCAGTGCACTCTATGGAGACACTGCAGTGCATCCCCAGTGGTGCCAGTGCACTCTCTGGTGTCACTGCTTTGCATCCCCACTGGTGCCAGTGCACTCTCTGGACTGACTGCACTGCATCCCCACTGGTGCCAGTGCACTCTCTGGACTCACTGCACTGCATCCCCAGTAGTGCCAGTGCACTTTCTGGAGTCACTTCACTGCATCCCTAGTGGTGCCAGTGCACTCTCTGGAGTCACTGCACTGCATCCCCAGTGGTGCCAGTGCACTCTCTGGACTCACTGCACTGCCTCCCCACTGGTGCCAGTGCACTCTCTGGAGTCACTGCTCTGCATCCCCACTGGTGCCAGTGCACTCTCTGGACTCACTGCAGTGCATCCCCACTGGTGCCAGTGCACTCCCTGGACTCACTGCACTGCATCCCCAGTGGTGCCAGTGCACTCTCTGGACTCACTGCACTGCATCCCCACTGGTGCCAGTGCACTCTCTGGACTCACTGCACTGCATCCCCAGTGGTGCCAGTGCACTCTCTGGACTCACTGCACTGCATCCCCACTGGTGCCAGTGCACTCTCTGGAGTCACTGCACGACATCCCCACTGGTGCCAGTGCACTCTCTGGACTCACTGCAATGCATCCCCAGTGGTGCCAGGGCACTCTCTGGACTCACTGCACTGCAAACCCACTGGTGCCAGTGCACTCTCTGGAGTCACTGCACTGCATCCCCAGTGATGCCAGTGCACTCTCTGGACTCACTGCACTGCATCCCCAGTGGTGCCAGTGCACTCTATGGAGACACTGCAGTGCATCCCCAGTGGTGCCAGTGCACTCTCTGGTGTCACTGCTTTGCATCCCCACTGGTGCCAGTGCACTCTCTGGACTGACTGCACTGCATCCCCACTGGTGCCAGTGCACTCTCTGGACTCACTGCACTGCATCCCCAAGAGTGCCAGTGCACTTTCTGGAGTCACTGCACTGCATCCCTAGTGGTGCCAGTGCACTCTCTGGACTCACTGCACTGAATCCCCGGTGGTGCCAGTGCACTCTCTGGACTCACTGCACTGCATCCCCAGTGGTGCCAGTGCACTCTCTGGACTCACTGCACTGCATCCCCAGTGGTGCCAGTGCACTCTCTGGGCTCACTGCACTGCATCCCCACTGGTGCCAGTGGACTCTCTGGACTCACTGCACTGCATCCCCACTGGTGCCAGTGCACTCTCTGGAGTCACTGCACTTCATCCCCAGTGGTGCCAGTGCACTCTCTGGACTCACTGCACTGCATCCCCACTGCTGCCAGTGCACTCTCTGGACTCACTGCACTGCATCCCCACTGGTGCCAGTGCACTCTCTGGACTCACTGCACTGCAACCCCACTGGTGCCAGTGCACTCTCTGGACTCACTACACTGCATCCCCACTGGTGCCAGTGCACTCTCTGGACTCACTGCACTGCATCCCCAGTGGTGCCAGTGCACTCTCTGGACTCACTGCACTGCATCCCCACTGGTGCCAGTACACTCTAAGGACTCACTACACTGCACTGCATCCCCAGTGGTGCCAGTGAACTCTCTGGACTCACTGCACTGCATCCCCAGTGGTGACAGTGCACTCTCTGGACTCACTGCACTGCATCACCACTGGTGCCAGTGCACTCTCTGGACTCACTGCACTGCATCCCCACTGGTGCCAGTGCACTCTCTGGACTCACTGCACTACATCCCCACTGGTGCCAGTGCACTCTCTGCACTCACTGCACTGCATCCCCACTGGTGTCAGTGCACTCTCTGGAGTCACTGCTTTGCATACCCACTAGTGCCAGTGCACTCTCTGGACTCACTAAACTGCATCCCCACTGGTGCCAGTGCACTCTCTGGGCTCACTGCACTGCATCCCCACTGGTGCCAGTGGACTCTCTGGACTCACTGCACTGCATCCCCAGTGGTGCCAGTGCACTCTCTGGAGTCACTGCACTGCATCCCCACTGGTGCCAGTGCACTCTCTGGACTCACTGCACTGCATCCCCAGTGGTGCCAATGCACTCTCTGGACTCACTGCACTGCATCCCCACTGGTGCCAGTGCACTCTCTGGACTCACTAAACTGCATCCCCACTGGTGCCACTGCACTCTCTGGAGACACTGCAGTGCATCCCCACTGGTTCCAGTGCACTCTCTCAACTCACTGCACTGCATTCCCACTGGTGCGAGTGCACTCTCTGGACTCACTGCTTTGCATCCCCACTGGTGCCATTGCACTCTCTGGACTCACTGCACTGCATCCCCAGTGGTGCCAGTGCACTCTCTGGAGTCACTGCTTTGCATCCCCACTGGTGCCAGTGCACTCTCTGGACTCACTGCACTACATCCCCAAAGGTGCCAGTGCACTCTCTGGACTCACTGCTTTGCATCCCCACTGGTGCCATTGCACTCTCTGAACTGACTGCACTGCATCCCCAGTGGTGCCAGTGCACTCTCTGGACTCACTGCACTGCATCCCCAGTGTTGCCAGTGCACTCTCTGGGCTCAATGCACTGCACACCCACTGGTGCCAGTGGACTCTCTGGACTCACTGCACTGCATCCCCACTGGTGCCAGTGCACTCTCTGGACTCACTGCACTGCATCCCCACTGCTGCCAGTGCACTCTCTGGACTCACTGCACTGCATCCCCACTGGTTCCAGTGCACTCTCTCAACTCACTGCACTGCATTCCCACTGGTGCCAGTGCACTCTCTGGACTCAATACACTGCATCCCCACTGGTGCCAGTGCACTCTCTGGACTCACTGCACTGCATCCCCACTGGTGCCAGTGCACTCTCTGGACTCACTGCACTGCATCCCCCGTGGTGCCAGTGCACTCTCTGGACTCACTGCACTGCATCTCCAGTAGTGCCAGTGCACTTTCTGGAGTCACTGCACTGCATCCCTAGTGGTGCCAGTGCACTCTCTGGACTCACTGCACTGCATCCCCAGTGGTGCCACGGCACTCTCTGGACTCACTGCACTGCATCCCCACTGGTGCCAGTGCACTCTCTGGACTCACTGCACTGCATCCCCTGTAGTGCCAGTGCACTTTCTGGACTCACTGCACTGCATCCCCACTGGTGCCAGTGAACTCTCTGGAGTCACTGCACTGCATCCCCACTGGTGCCAGTGCACTCTCTGGACTCACTGCACTGCATCCCCACTGGTGCCAGTGAACTCTCTGGACTCACTGCACTGCATCCCCACTGGTGCCAGTGCACTCTCTGGACTCATTGCAATGCACGCCCCCTGGTGCCAGTGCACTCTCGGGACTCACTGCACTGCATCCCCACTGGTGCCAGTGCACTCTCTGCACTCACTGCACTGCATCCCCACTGGTGCCAGTGCACTCTCTGGACTCACTGCACTGCATCCCCACTGGTGCCAGTGCACTCTCTAGAGTCACTACACTGAATCCCCACTGGTGCCAGTTCACTCTCTAGAGTCACTGCACTGATCCGCAGTGGTGCCAGTGCACTCTCTGGACTCACTGCACTGCATCCCCACTGGTACCAGTGCACTCTCTGGACTCACTGCACTGCATCCCCACTGGTGCCAGTGCACTCTAAGGACTCACTACACTGCACTGCATCCCCAGTGGTGCCAGTGAACTCTCTGGACTCACTGCACTGCATCCCCACTGGTGCCAGTGCACTCTCTGGACTCACTGCACTGCATCCCCACTGGTGCCAGTGCACTCTCTGGACTCACTGCACTGCATCCCCAGTAGTGCCAGTGCACTCTCTGGACTCACTGCACTGCATCCCCAGTGGTGCCAGTGCACTCTCTGGACTCACTGCACTGCATCCCCAGTGGTGCCAGTGCACTCTCTGGACTCACTGCACTGCATCCCCACTGCTGCCAGTGCACTCTCTGGACTCACTGCACTGCATCCCCAGTGGTGCCAGTGCACTCTCTGGACTCACTGCACTGCATCCCCACTGGTGCCAGTGCACTCTCTGGACTCACTGCACTGAATCCCCACTGCTCACAGTGCACTCTCAGGAGTCACTGCACTCCAACCCCACTGGTGCCAGTGCACTCTATGGAGTCACTGCACTTATCCCCACTAGTGCCAGTGCACTCTCTGGACTCACTGCACTGCATCCCCAGTGGTGCCAGTGCACTCTCTGGACTCACTGCACTGCATCCCCAGTGGTGCCAGTGCACTCTCTGGAGTCACTGCACTGCATCCCCACAGATGCCAGTGCACTCTCTGGACTCACTGCACTGCATCCCCACTGGTGCCAGTGCACTATCTGAACTCACTGCACTGCATCCCCATTGATACCAGTGTACTCTCCGGAGACACTGCAGTGCATCCCCAGTTGTTGCTAGTGCACTCTCTGGAGTCACTGCACTGCATTCCCACTGGTGCCAGTGCACTCTCTGGAGTCACTGCTTTGCATCCCCACTGGTGCCAGTTCACTCTCTAGAGTCACTGCACTGATCCGCAGTGGTGCCAGTGCACTCTCTGGACTCACTGCACTGCATCCCCACTGGTACCAGTGCACTCTCTGGACTCACTGCACTGCATCCCCACTGGTGCCAGTGCACTCTCTGGACTCACTGCACTGCATCCCCAGTGGTGCCAGTGCACTCTCTGGACTCACTGCACTGCATCCCCACTGGTGCCAGTGCACTCTCTGCACTCACTGCTCTGCATCCCCACTGGTGCCAGTGCACTTTCTGGAGTCACTGCACTGCATAACCACTGTTGACAGTGCACTCTCTGGACTCACTACACTGCATCCCCACTGGTGCCAATGCACTCTCTGGACTCACTGCACTGCATCCCCAGTGGTGCCAGTGCACTCTCTGGACTCACTGCACTGCATCCCCACTGGTGCCAGTACACTCTCTGGACTCACTGCACTGCATCCCCAGTAGTTCCAGTGCACTCTCTGGAGTCACTGCACTGCATCCCCACTGGTGCCAGTGCACTCTCTGGACTCACTGCACTGCATCCCCAGTGGTGCCAGTGCACTCTCTGGACTCACTGCACTGCATCCCCACTGGTGCCAATGCACTCTCTGGACTCACTGCACTGCATAACCACTGCTGCCAGTGCACTCTCTGGAGACACTGCAGTGCATCCGCACTGGTTCCAGTGCACTCTCTCAACTCACTGCACTGCATTCCCACTGGTGCCAGTGCACTCTCTGGACTCACTGCTTTGCATCCCCACTGGTGCCATTGCACTATCTGGACTGACTGCACTGCATCCCCAGTGGTGCCAGTGCACTTTCTGGACTCACTGCACTGCATCCCCACTGGTGCCAGTGCACTCTCTGGGCTCACTACACTGCATCCCCACTGGTGCCAGTGGACTCTCTGGACTCACTGCACTGCATCCCCACTGGTGCCAATGCACTCTCTGGACTCACTGCACTGCATCCCCAGTGGTGCCAGTGCACTCTCTGGACTCACTGCACTGCATCCCCACTGGTGCCAGTGCACTCTCTAGAGTCGCTGCACTGCATCCCCACTGCTGCCAGTGCACTCTCTGGAGTCACTGCACTGCATCACCAGTAGTGCCAGTGAACTCTCTGGACTCACTGCACTGCATCCCCAGTGGTGCCAGTGCACTCTCTGGACTCACTGCACTGCATCCCCAGTGGTGCCAGTGAACTCTCTGGACTCACTGCACTGCATCCCCAGTGGTGCCAGTGCACTCTCTGGACTCACTTCACTGCATCCCCAGTGGTGCCAGTGCATTCTCTGGAGTCACTGCACTGCATCCCCAGTGGTGCCAGTACACTCTCTGGACTCACTGCACTGCATCCCCAGTGGTGCCAGTGCACTCTCTGGACTCACTCCACTGCATCCCCACTGGTGCCAGTGCACTCTCTGGACTCACTGCTCTGCATCCCCACTGGTGCCAGTGCACTTTCTGGAGTCACTGCACTGCATAACCACTGTTGACAGTGCACTCTCTGGACTCACTACACTGCATCCCCACTGGTGCCAATGCACTCTGTGGACTCACTGCACTGCATCCCCAGTGGTGCCAGTGCACTCTCTGGACTCACTGCACTGCATCCCCACTGGTGCCAGTGCACTCTCTAGAGTCGCTGCACTGCATCCCCACTGGTGCCAGTGCACTTTCTGGAGTCACTGCACTGCATGCCAAGCGGTGCCAGTGAACTCTCTCAGGACTCACTGCACTGCATCCCCACGTGGTGCCAGTGCACTCTCTGGACTCACTGCACTGCATCCCCACTGGTGCCAGTGCACTCTCTGGACTCACTTCACTGCATCCCTACTGGTGCCAGTGCACTCTCTGGAGTCACTGCACTGCATCCCCACTGGTGCCAGTACACTCTCTGGACTCACTGCACTGCATCCCCACTGGTGCCAGTGCACTCTCTGGACTCACTGCACTGCATCCCCACTGGTGCCAATGCACTCTCTGGACTCACTGCACTGCATAACCACTGCTGCCAGTGCACTCTCTGGAGACACTCCAGTGCATCCCCACTGGTTCCAGTGCACTCTCTCAACTCACTGCACTGCATTCCCACTGGTGGCAGTGCACAATCTGGACTCACTGCTTTGCATCCCCACTGGTGCCATTGCACTGTCTGGACTGACTGCACTGCATCCCCACTTGTGCCAGTGCACTCTCTGTACTCACTGCACTGCATCCCCACTGGTGCCAGTGCACTCTCTGGGCTCACTGAACTGCATCCCCACTAGTGCCAGTGGACTCTCTGGACTCACTGCACTGCATCCCCACTGGTGCCAGTGCACTCTCTGGAGTCACTGCACTGCATCCCCAGTGGTGCCAGTGCACTCTCTGGACTCACTGCACTGCATCCCCACTGCTGCCAGTGCACTCTCTGGACTCACTGCACTGCATCCCCACTGGTGCCAGTGCACTCTCTGGACTCACTGCACTGCAACCCCACTGGTGCCAGTGCACTCTCTGGGCTCACTACACTGCATCCCCACTGGTGCCAGTGCACTCTCTGGACTCACTGCACTGCATCCCCAGTGGTGCCAGTGCACTCTCTGGACTCACTGCACTGCATCCCGACTGGTGCCAGTGCACTCTCTGGACTCACTGCACTGCATCTCCAGTAGTGCCAGTGCACTTTCTGGAGTCACTGCACTGCATCCCTAGTGGTGCCAGTGCACTCTCTGGACTCACTGCACTGCATCCCCACTGGTGCCAATGCACTCTCTGGACTCACTGCACTGCATCCCCACTGGTGCCAGTGCACTCTCTGGAGTCACTGCACTGCATCCCCACTGGTGCCAGTGCACTGTCTGGACTCACTGCACTGCATCCCCACTGGTGCCAGTGCACTCTCTGGAGTCACTGCACTGCATCCCCACTGGTGCCAGTGAACTCTCTGGAGACACTGCACTGCATCCCCAGTGATGCCAGTGCACTCTCTGGACTCACTGCACTGCATCCCCAGTAGTGCCAGTGAACTCTCTGGACTCACTGCACTGCATCCCCACTGGTGCCAGTGCACTCTCTGGACTCATTGCACTGCACGCCCACTGGTGCCAGTGCACTCTCGGGACTCACTGCACTGCATCCCCACTGGTGCCAGTGCACTCTCTGCACTCACTGCACTGCATCCCCAGTGGTGCCAGTGCACTCTCTGGACTCACTGCACTGCATCCCCAGTGGTGCCAGTGCACTCTCTGGACTCACTGCACTGCATCCCCACTGGTGCCAGTTCACTCTCTAGAGTCACTGCACTGATCCGCAGTGGTGCCAGTGCACTCTCTGGACTCACTGCACTGCATCCCCACTGGTACCAGTGCACTCTCTGGACTCACTGCACTGCATCCCCACTGGTGCCAGTGCACTCTCTGGAGTCACTGCAATGCATCCCCAGTGGTGCCAGTGCACTCTCTGGAGACACTGCAGTGCATCCCCACTGGTGCCTGTGCACTCTCTGGACTCACTGCACTGCAACCCCACTGGTGCCAGTGCACTCTCTGGACTCACTACACTGCATCCCCACTGGTGCCAGTGCACACTCTGGACTCACTGCACTGCATCTCCACTGGTGCCAGTGCACTCTCTGGACTCACTGCACTGCATCCCCAGTAGTGCCAGTGCACTTTCTGGAGTCACTGCACTGCATCTCCAGTAGTGCCAGTGCACTTTCTGGAGTCACTGCACTGCATCCCTAGTGGTGCCAGTGCACTCTCTGGACTCACTGCACTGCATCCCCAGTGGTGCCACGGCACTCTCTGGACTCACTGCACTGCATCCCCACTGGTGCCAGTGCACTCTCTGGACTCACTGCACTGCATCCCCAGTGGTGCCAGTGCACTCTCTGGACTCACTGCAGTGCATCCCCACTGGTGCCAGTGCACTCTCTGGAGTCACTGCACTGCATCCCCACTGGTGCCAGTGCACTGTCTGGACTCACTGCACTGCATCCCCACTGGTGCCAGTGCACTCTCTGGAGTCACTGCACTGCATCCCCACTGGTGCCAGTGAACTCTCTGGACTCACTGCACTGCATGCCCACTGCTGCCAGTGCACTCTCTGGACTCACTGCACTGCATCCCCACTAGTGCCAGTGAACTCTCTGGACTCACTGCACTGCATCCCCACTGGTGCCAGTGCACTCTCTGGACTCATTGCACTGCACGCCCACTGGTGCCAGTGCACTCTCGGGACTCACTGCACTGCATCCCCACTGGTGCCAGTGCACTCTCTGCACTCACTGCACTGCATCCCCACTGGTGCCAGTGCACTCTCTGGACTCACTGCACTGCATCCCCACTGGTGCCAGTACACTCTCTAGAGTCACTGCACTGAATCCCCACTAGTGCCAGTTCACTCTCTAGAGTCACTGCACTGATCCGCAGTGGTGCCAGTGCACTCTCTGGACTCACTGCACTGCATCCCCACTGGTACCAGTGCACTCTCTGGACTCACTGCACTGCATCCCCACTGGTGCCAGTGCACTCTCTGGACTCACTGCACTGCAACCCCACTGGTGCCAGTGCACTCTCTGGACTCACTACACTGCATCCCCACTGGTGCCAGTTCACTCTCTGGACTCACTGCACTGCATCTCCACTGGTGCCAGTGCACTCTCTGGACTCACTGCACTGCATCCCCAGTAGTGCCAGTGCACTTTCTGGAGTCACTGCACTGCATCTCCAGTAGTGCCAGTGCACTTTCTGAAGTCACTGCACTGCATCCCCACTGCTGCCAGTGCACTCTCTAGACTCACTGCACTGCATCCCCAGTGGTGCCACGGCACTCTCTGGACTCACTGCACTGCATCCCCACTGGTGCCAGTGCACTCTCTGGAGTCACTGCACTGCATCCCCACTGGTGCCAGTGCACTCTCTGGAGTCACTGCACTGCATCCCCACTAGTGCCAGTGCACTGTCTGGACTCACTGCAGTGCATCCCCACTGGTGCCAGTGCACTCTCTGGAGTCACTGCACTGCATCCCCACTGGTGCCAGTGAACTCTCTGGACTCACTGCACTGCATGCCCACTGGTGCCAGTGCACTCTCTGGACTCACTGCACTGCATCCCCAGTAGTGCCAGTGAACTCTCTGGACTCACTGCACTGCATCCCCACTGGTGCCAGTGCACTCTCTGGACTCATTGCACTGCACGCCCACTGGTGCCAGTGCACTCTCGGGACTCACTGCACTGCATCCCCACTGGTGCCAGTGCACTCTCTGCACTCATTGCACTGCATCCCCAGTGGTGCCAGTGCACTCTCTGGACTCACTGCACTGCATTCCCACTGGTGCCAGTGCACTCTCTAGAGTCACTGCACTGATCCGCAGTGGTGCCTGTTCACTCTCTGGACTCACTGCACTGCATCCCCACTGGTACCAGTGCACTCTCTGGACTCACTGCACTGCATCCCCACTGGTGCCAGTGCACTCTCTGGACTCACTGCACTGCATCCCCACTGGTGCCAATGCACTCTCTGGACTCACTGCACTGCATAACCACTGCTGCCAGTGCACTCTCTGGAGACACTGCAGTGCATCCGCACTGGTTCCAGTGCACTCTCTCAACTCACTGCACTGCATTCCCACTGGTGCCAGTGCACTCTCTGGACTCACTGCTTTGCATCCCCACTGGTGCCATTGCACTGTCTGGACTGACTGCACTGCATCCCCACTGGTGCCAGTGCACTCTCTGTACTCACTGCACTGCATCCCCACTGGTGCCAGTGCACTCTCTGGGCTCACTGAACTGCATCCCCACTGGTGCCAGTGGACTCTCTGGACTCACTGCACTGCATCCCCACTGGTGCCAGTGCACTCTCTGGAGTCACTGCACTGCATCCCCAGTGGTGCCAGTGCACTCTCTGGACTCACTGCACTGCATCCCCACAGATGCCAGTGCACTCTCTGGACTCACTGCACTGCATCCCCACTGGTGCCAGTGCACTCTCTGGACTCACTGCACTGCAACCCCACTGGTGCCAGTGCACTCTCTGGACTCACTACACTGCATCCCCAGTGGTGCCAGTGCACTCTCTGGACTCACTGCACTGCATCCCCAGTGGTGCCAGTGCACTCTCTGGACTCACTGCACTGCATCCCCACTGGTGCCAGTGCACTCTCTGGACTCACTGCACTGCATCTCCAGTAGTGCCAGTGCACTTTCTGGAGTCACTGCACTGCATCCCTAGTGGTGCCAGTGCACTCTCTGGACTCACTGCACTGCATCCCCAGTGGTGCCACGGCACTCTCTGGACTCACTGCACTGCATCCCCACTGGTGCCAGTGCACTCTCTGGACTCACTGCACTGCATCCCCACTGCTGCCAGTGCACTCTCTGGACTCACTGCACTGTATTCCCACTGGTGCCAGTGCACTCTCTGGACTCACTGCACTGCAACCCCACTGGTGCCAGTGCACTCTCTGGACTCACTACACTGCATCCCCACTGCTGCCAGTGCACTCTCTGGACTCACTGCACTGCATTCCCACTGGTGCCAGTGCACTCTCTGGACTCACTGCACTGCAACCCCACTGGTGCCAGTGCACTCTCTGGACTCACTGCACTGCATCCCCAGTGGTGCCAGTGCACTCTCTGGACTGACTGCACTGCATCCCCACTGGTGCCAGTGCACTCTCTGGACTCACTGCACGGCATCCCCACTGGTGCCAGTGCAGTCTCTGGAGTCACTGCAGTGCATCCCCAGTGGTGCCAGTGCACTCTCTGGACTCACTGCACTGCATACCCACTGGTGTCAATGCACTCTCTGGAGTCACTGCACTGCATCCCTACTGGTGCCAGTGCACTCTCTGGACTCACTGCACTGCATCCCCAGTGGTGCCAGTGCACTATAAGGACTCACTGCACTGCATCCCCAGTGGTGCCAGTGCACTCTCTGGACTCACTGCACTGCATCCCCACTGGTGCCAGTGCACTCTCTGCACTCACTGCACTGCATCCCCACTGGTGCCAGTGCACTCTCACGACTCACTACACTGCATCCCCTCTGGTGCCAGTGCACTCTCTAGAGTCACTGCACTCCAACCCCACTGGTGCCAGTGCACTCTCTAGAGTCACTGCACTGATCCGCAGTGGTGCCAGTGCACTCTCTGGACTCACTGCACTGCATCCCCACTGGTACCAGTGCACTCTCTGGACTGACTGCACTGCATCCCCACTGGTGCCAGTGCACTCTCTGGACTCACTGCACTGCAACCCCACCGGTGCCAGTGCACTCTCGGGACTCACTACACTGCATCCCCACTGCTGCCAGTGCACTCTCTGGACTCACTGCACTGCATCCCCAGTGGTGCCAGTGCACTCTCTGGAGTCACTGCACTGCATCCCCACTGGTGCCAGTGCACTCTCTGGACTCACTGCACTGCATCCCCAGTAGTGCCAGTGCACTTTCTGGAGTCACTGCACTGCATCCCTAGTGGTGCCAGTGCACTCTCTGGAGCCACTGCACTGCATCCCCACTGGTGCCAGTGCACTCTCTGGAGTCACTGCACTGCATCCCCAGTGGTGCCAGTGCACTCTCTGGACTCACTGCAGTGCATCCCCACTGGTGCCAGTGCACTCTCTGGACTCACTGCACTGCAACCCCACTGGTGCCAGTGCACTCTCTGGACTCACTACACTGCATCCCCACTGGTGCTAGTGCAGTCTCTGGACTCACTGCAGTGCATCCCCGGTGGTGCCAGTGCACTCTCTGGACTCACTGCACTGCATCCCCACTGGTGCCAGTGCACTCTCTGGACTCACTGCACTGCATCCCCAGTAGTGCCAGTGCACTTTCTGGAGTCACTGCACTGCATCCCTAGTGGTGCCAGTGCACTCTCTGGACTCACTGCACTGCATCCCCAGTGGTGCCAGTGCACTCTCTGGTCTCACTGCACTGCATCCCCAGTGGTGCCAGTGCACTCTCTGGACTCACTGCACTGCATCCCCACTACTGCCATTGCACTCTCTGGAGTCACTGCACTGCATCCCAACTGGTGCCAGTGAACTCTCTGGACTCACTGCACTGCAACCCCACTGGTGCCAGTGCACTCTCTGGACTCACTGCACTGCATCCCCAGTGGTGCCAGTGCACTCTCTGGACTCACTGCACTGCATCCCCTGTGGTGCCAGTGCACTCTCTGGACTCACTTCAGTGCATCCCCAGTGGTGCCAGTGCTCTCTCTGGACTCACTGCAGTGCATCCCCAGTGGTGCCAGTGCACTCTCTGGACTCATTGCACTGCATCCCCAGTGGTGCCAGTGCACTCTCTGGACTCACTGCAGTACATTCCCAGTGGTACCAATGCACTCTCTGGACTCACTGCACTGCATCACCAGTGGTGCCAGTGCACTCTCTGGAATCACTGCAGTGCATCCCCTGTGCTGCCATTGCACTCTCTGTACTCACTGCACTGCATCCCCACTGGTGCCAGTGCACTCTCTGTACTCACTGCACTGCATACCCAGTGGAGCCAGAGCACTCTCTGACCTCACTGCATTGCATCCCCAGTGGTGCCAGTGCACTCTCTGGACTCACTGCACTGCATCCCCACTGGTGCCAGTGCACTCTCTGGACTCACTGCAGTGCATTCCCAGTGGTACCAATGCACTCTCTGGACTCACTGCACTGCATCACCAGTGGTGCCAGTGCACTCTCTGGAATCACTGCAGTGCATCCCCTGTGCTGCCATTGCACTCTCTGTACTCACTGCACTGCATCCCCAGTGGTGCCAGTGCACTCTCTGGACTCACTGCAGTGCATCCCCAGTGGTGCCAGTGCACTCTCTGGACTCATTGCACTGCATCCCCAGTGGTGCCAGTGCACTCTCTGGACTCACTGCAGTGCATTCCCAGTGGTATCAATGCACTCTCTGGACTCACTGCACTGCATCACCAGTGGTGCCAGTGCACTCTCTGGAATCACTGCACTGCATCCCCACTGGTGCCAGTGCACTCTTTGGACTCACTGCACTGCATCCCCATTAGTGCCAGGTCATTCTCTGGACTCACTGCAGTGCATCCCCAGTGTTGACAGTGCACTCTCTGGACTCACTGCACTGCATCCCCAGTGGTGCCAGTGCACTCTCTGGACACACTGCAGTGTATCCCCAGTGGTGCAAGGGCACTCTCTGGACTAACTGCACTAAAACCCCAGTGGTGCCAGTGCACTCTCTGGACTCACAGCACTGCATCCCCAATGGTGCCACTGCACTCTCTGGACTCACTGCAGTGCATCCCCAGTGGTGCCAGTGCACTCTCTGCAGTCACTGCACTGCATCCCCAGTGGTGCCAGTGCACTCTCTGCACTCACTGAACTGCATCTCCAGTGATGCCAGTGCACTCTCTGGACTCACTGCACTGCAGCCCCAGTGGTGCCAGTGCACTCTCTGGAGACACTGCAGTGCATCCCCAGTGGTGCCAGTGCACTCTCTGGAGTCACTGCTTTGCATCCCCACTGGTGCCATTGCACTCTCTGGACTGACTGCACTGCATCCCCACTGGTGCCAGTGCACTCTCTGCACTCACAGCACTGCATACCCACTGGTGCCAGTGCACTCTCTGGACTCACTGCACTGCATCCCCAGTGGTGCCAGTGCACTCTCTGGACTCACTGCACTGCATCCCCTGTGGTGCCAGGGCACTCTCCGGACTCACTGCAGTGCATTCGCAGTGGTGCCAGTGCACTCTTTGGACTCACTGCACTGCATCCCCATTAGTGCCAGGTCATTCTCTGGACTCACTGCAGTGCATCCCCAGTGTTGACAGTGCACTCTCTGGACTCACTGCACTGCATCCCCAGTGGTGCCAGTGCACTCTCTGGACACACTGCAGTGTATCCCCAGTGGTGCAAGGGCACTCTCTGGACTAACTGCACTAAAACCCCAGTGGTGCCAGTGCACTCTCTGGACTCACAGCACTGCATCCCCAATGGTGCCACTGCACTCTCTGGACTCACTAAACTGCATCCCCACTGGTGCCAGTGCAGTCTCTGCAGTCACTGCAGTGCATCCCCAGTGGTGCCAGTGCACTCTTTGGACTCACTGCACTGCATCCCCACTGGTGCCAGTGCACTCTCTGGACTCACTGCACTGCATCCCCAGTAGTGCCAGTGCACTTTCTGGAGTCACTGCACTGCATCCCTAGTGGTGCCAGTGCACTCTCTGGACTCACTGCACTGCATCCCCAGTGGTGCCAGTGCACTCTCTGGACTCACTGCACTGCATCACCAGTGGTGCCAGTTCACTCTCTGGACTCACTGCACTGCATCCCCACTGCTGCCAGTGCACTCTCTGGAGTCACTGCACTGCATCCCCACTGGTGCCAGTGAATTCTCTGGACTCACTGCACTCCATCCCCACTGGTGCCAGTGCACTCTCTGGACTCACTGCACTGCATCCCCACTGGTGCCAGTGCACTCTCTGGAATCACTGCACTGCATCCCCTGTGGTGCCAGTGCACTCTCTGGACTTACTGCACTGCATCCCCAGTGGTGCCAGTGCACTCTCTGGACTCACTGCAGTGCATCCCCTGTGGTGCCAGTGCACTCTCTGGACTCACTGCACTGCATCCCCAGTGGTGCCAGTGCACTCTCTGGACTCACTGCACTGCATCCCCAGTGGTGCCAGTGCACTCTCTGGACTCACTGCAGTGCATCCCCAGTGGTGCCAGTGCACTCTCTGGACTCACTGCAGTGCATCCCCACTGGTGCCAGTGCACTCTCTGGACTCACTGCACTGCATCACCAGTGGTGCCAGTGCACTCTCTGGCTTCACTGTAGTGCATCCCCTGTGCTGCCATTGCACTCTCTGTACTCACTGCACTGCATCCCCAGTGGTGCCAGTGCACTCTCTGTACTCACTGCACTGCATCCCCAGTGGAGCCAGAGCACTCTCTGGACTCACTGCATTGCATCCCCAGTGGTGCCAGTGCACTCTCTGGACTCACTGCACTGCATCCCCACTGGTGCCAGTGCACTCTCTGGACTAACTGCACTGCATCCCCTGTGGTGCCAGGGCACTCTCCGGACTCACTGCAGTGCATCCGCAGTCGTGCCAGTGCACTCTTTCGAGTCACTGCACTGCATCCCCAGTGGTGCCAGTGCACTCTCTGGACTCACTGCAGTGCATCCCCACTGGTGCCAGTGCACTCTCTGGACTCACTGCACTGCAACCCCACTGGTGCCAGTGCACTCTCTGGACTCACTACACTGCATCCCCACTGGTGCCAGTGCAGTCTCTGGACTCACTGCAGTGCATCCCCGGTGGTGCCAGTGCACTCTCTGGACTCACTGCACTGCATCCCCACTGGTGCCAGTGCACTCTCTGGACTCACTGCACTGCATCCCCAGTAGTGCCAGTGCACTTTCTGGAGTCACTGCACTGCATCCCTAGTGGTGCCAGTGCACTCTCTGGACTCACTGCACTGCATCCCCAGTGGTGCCAGTGCACTCTCTGGACTCACTGCACTGCATCCCCAGTGGTGCCAGTGCACTCTCTGGACTCACTGCACTGCATCCCCACTACTGCCATTGTACTCTCTGGAGTCACTGCACTGCATCCCCACTGGTGCCAGTGAACTCTCTGGACTCACTGCACTCCATCCCCAGTGGTGCCAGTGCACTCTCTGGACTCACTGCACTGCATCCCCAGTGGTGCCAGTGCACTCTCTGGACTCACTGCACTGCATCCCCTGTGGTGCCAGTGCACTCTCTGGACTCACTTCAGTGCATCCCCAGTGGTGCCAGTGCACTCTCTGGACTCACTGCAGTGCATCCCCAGTGGTGCCAGTGCACTCTCTGGACTCATTGCACTGCATCCCCAGTGGTGCCAGTGCACTCTCTGGACTCACTGCAGTACATTCCCAGTGGTACCAATGCACTCTCTGGACTCACTGCACTGCATCACCAGTGGTGCCAGTGCACTCTCTGGAATCACTGCAGTGCATCCCCTGTGCTGCCATTGCACTCTCTATACTCACTGCACTGCATCCCCACTGGTGCCAGTGCACTCTCTGTACTCACTGCACTGCATCCCCAGTGGAGCCAGAGCACTCTCTGGACTCACTGCATTGCATCCCCAGTGGTGCCAGTGCACTCTCTGGACTCACTGCACTGCATCCCCACTGGTGCCAGTGCACTCTCTGGACTCACTGCAGTGCATTCCCAGTGGTACCAATGCACTCTCTGGACTCACTGCACTGCATCCCCAGTGGTGCCACTGCACTCTCTGGAATCACTGCAGTGCATCCCCTGTGCTGCCATTGCACTCTCTGTACTCACTGCACTGCATCCCCAGTGGTGCCAGTGCACTCTCTGTACTCACTGCACTGCATCCCCAGTGGAGCCAGAGCACTCTCTGGACTCACTGCAGTGCATCCCCAGTGGTGCCAGTGCACTCTCTGGAGTCACTGCACTGCATCCCCAGTGGCGCCAGTACACTCTCTGGAGACACTGCACTGCATCCCCACTGGTGCCAGTGCACTCTCTGGACTCACTGCACTGCATTCCAACTGGTGCCAGTGCACTCTCTGGAGTCACTGCACTGCATCCCCACTGGTGCCAGTGAACTGCCTGGACTCACTGCACTGCATCCCCACTGGTGCCAGTGCACTCTGTGGACTCACTGCACTGCATCCCCAGTAGTGCCAGTGCACTTTCTGCAGTCACTGCACTGCCTCCCTAGTGGTGCCAGTGCACTCTCTGCACTCACTGCACTGCATCCCCACTGGTGCCAGTGCACTCTCTAGAGTCACTGCACTCCAACCCCACTGGTGCCAGTGCACTCTCTAGAGTCACTGCACTGATCCGAAGTGGTACCACTGCACTCTCTGGACTCACTGCACTGCATCCCCACTGGTGCCAGTGCACTCTCTGGACTCACTGCACGGCATTCCCACTGGTGCCAGTGCACTCTCTGGAGTCACTGCAGTGCATCCCCAGTGGTGCCAGTGCACTCTCTGGACTCACTGCACTGCATCCCCACTGGTGCCAGTGCACTATAAGGACTCACTGCACTGCATCCCCAGTGGTGCCAGTGCACTCTCTGGACTCACTGCACTGCATCCCCACTGGTGCCAGTGCACTATAAGGACTCACTGCACTGCATCCCCAGTGGTGCCAGTGCACTCTCTGGACTCACTGCACTGCATCCCCACTGGTGCCAGTGCACTCTCTGCACTCACTGCACTGCATCCCCACTGGTGCCAGTGCACTCTCAGGACTCACTACACTGCATCCCCACTGGTGCCAGTGCACTCTCTAGAGTCACTGCACTCCAACCCCACTGGTGCCAGTGCACTCTCTAGAGTCACTGCACTGATCCGCAGTGGTGCCAGTGCACTCTCTGGACTCACTGCACTGCATCCCCACTGGTGCCAGTGCACTCTATGGAGTCACTGCACTGCATCCCCACTGCTGCCAGTGCACTCTCTGGACTCACTGCACTGCATCCCCAGTGGTGCCAGTGCACTCTCTGGAGTCACTGCACTGCATCCCCACTGGTGCCAGTGCACTCTCTGGACTCAATGCACTACATCCCCACTGGTGCCAATGCACTCTCTGGACTCACTGCACTGCATCCCCACTGGTGCCAGTGCACTCTCTGGACTGACTGCACTGCATCCCCACTGGTGCCAGTGCAGTCTCTGTAGTCACTGCAGTGCATCCCCAGTGGTGCCAGTGCACTCTCTGGACTCACTGCACTGCATCCCCACTGGTGACAGTGCACTCTCTGGACTCACTGCACTGCATCCCCAGTGCTGCCAGTGCACTTTCTGGAGTCACTGCACTGCATCCCTAGTGGTGCCAGTGCACTCTCTGGACTCACTGCACTGCATCCCCAGTGGTGCCAGTGCACTCTCTGGAGACACTGCACTGCATCCCCAGTGGTGCCAGTGCACTCTCTGGACTCACTGCACTGCATCCCCACTGCTGCCAGTGCACTCTCTGGAGTCACTGCACTGCATCCCCACTGGTGCCAGTGAACTCTCTGGACTCACTGCACTCCATCCCCACTGGTGCCAGTGCACTCTCTGGACTCACTGCAGTGCATCCCCAGTGGTGCCAGTGCACTCTCTGGACTCACTGCACTGCATCCCCAGTGGTGCCAGTGCACTCTCTGGACTTACTGCACTGCATCCCCAGTGGTGCCAGTGCACTCTCTGGACTCACTGCAGTGCATCCCCTGTGGTGCCAGTGCACTCTCTGTACTCACTTCAGTGCATCCCCAGTGGTGCCAGTGCACTCTCTGGACTCACTGCAGTGCATCCCCAGTGGTGCCAGTGCACTCTCTGGACTCATTGCACTGCATCCCCAGTGGTGCCAGTGCACTCTCTGGACTCACTGCAGTGCATTCCCAGTGGTATCAATGCACTCTCTGGACTCACTGCACTGCATCACCAGTGGTGCCAGTGCACTCTCTGGAATCACTGCAGTGCATCCCCAGTGGTGCCAGTGCACTCTCTGTACTCACTGCACTGCATCCCCAGTGGTGCCAGTGCACTCTCTGTACTCACTGCACTGCATCCCCAGTAGAGCCAGAGCACTCTCTGGACTCACTGCATTGCATCTCCAGTGGTGCCAGTGCACTCTCTGGACTCACTGCACTGCATCCCCAGTGGTGCCAGTGCACTCTCTGGACTCACTGCACTGCATCCCCAGTGGTGCCAGTGCACTCTCTGGACTAACTGCACTGCATCCCCTGTGGTGCCAGGGCACTCTCCGGACTCACTGCAGTGCATTCGCAGTGGTGCCAGTGCACTCTTTGGACTCACTGCACTGCATCCCCATTAGTGCCAGGTCATTCTCTGGACTCACTGCAGTGCATCCCCAGTGTTGACAGTGCACTCTCTGGACTCACTGCACTGCATCCCCAGTGGTGCCAGTGCACTCTCTGGACACACTGCAGTGTATCCCCAGTGGTGCAAGGGCACTCTCTGGACTAACTGCACTAAAACCCCAGTGGTGCCAGTGCACTCTCTGGACTCACAGCACTGCATCCCCAATGGTGCCACTGCACTCTCTGGACTCACTGCAGTGCATCCCCAGTGGTGCCAGTGCACTCTCTGCACTATCTGCACTGCATCCCCAGTGGTGCCAGTGCACTCTCTGCACTCACTGAACTGCATCTCCAGTGATGCCAGTGCACTCTCTGGACTCACTGCACTGCAGCCCCAGTGGTGCCAGTGCACTCTCTGGAGACACTGCAGTGCATCCCCAGTGGTGCCAGTGCACTCTCTGGAGTCACTGCTTTGCATCCCCACTGGTGCCATTGCACTCTCTGGACTGACTGCACTGCATCCCCACTGGTGCCAGTGCACTCTCTGCACTCACAGCACTGCATCCCCACTGGTGCCAGTGCACTCTCTGGAGTCACTGCACTGCATCCCCAGTGGTGCCAGTGCACTCTCTGGACTCACTGCACTGCATCCCCAGTGGTGCCAGTGCACTCTCTGGACTAACTGCACTGCATCTCCTGTGGTGCCAGGGCACTCTCCGGACTCACTGCAGTGCATTCGCAGTGGTGCCAGTGCACTCCTTGGACTCACTGCACTGCATCCCCATTAGTGCCAGGTCATTCTCTGGACTCACTGCAGTGCATCCCCAGTGTTGACAGTGCACTCTCTGGACTCACTGCACTGCATCCCCAGTGGTGCCAGTGCACTCTCTGGACACACTGCAGTGTATCCCCAGTGGTGCAAGGGCACTCTCTGGACTAACTGCACTAAAACCCCAGTGGTGCCAGTGCACTCTCTGGACTCACAGCACTGCATCCCCAATGGTGCCACTGCACTCTCTGGACTCACTACACTGCATCCCCACTGCTGCCAGTGCAGTCTCTGCAGTCACTGCAGTGCATCCCCAGTGGTGCCAGTGCACTCTTTGGACTCACTGCACTGCATCCCCACTGGTGCCAGTGCACTCTCTGGACTCACTGCACTGCATCCCCAGTAGTGCCAGTGCACTTTCTGGAGTCACTGCACTGCATCCCTAGTGGTGCCAGTGCACTCTCTGGACTCACTGCACTGCATCCCCAGTGGTGCCAGTGCACTCTCTGGACTCACTGCACTGCATCACCAGTGGTGCCAGTGCACTCTCTGGACTCACTGCACTGCATCCCCACTGCTGCCAGTGCACTCTCTGGAGTCACTGCACTGCATCCCCACTGGTGCCAGTGAACTCTCTGGACTCACTGCACTCCATCCCCACTGGTGCCAGTGCACTCTCTGGACTCACTGCACTGCATCCCCACTGGTGCCAGTGCACTCTCTGGAATCACTGCACTGCATCCCCTGTGGTGCCAGTGCACTCTCTGGACTTACTGCACTGCATCCCCAGTGGTGCCAGTGCACTCTCTGGACTCACTGCAGTGCATCCCCTGTGGTGCCAGTGCACTCTCTGGACTCACTGCACTGCATCCCCAGTGGTGCCAGTGCACTCTCTGGACTCACTGCACTGCATCCCCAGTGGTGCCAGTGCACTCTCTGGACTCACTGCACTGCATCCCCAGTGGTGCCAGTGCACTCTCTGGACTCACTGCAGTGCATTCCCACTGGTGCCAATGCACTCTCTGGACTCACTGCACTGCATCACCAGTGGTGCCAGTGCACTCTCTGGCATCACTGCAGTGCATCCCCTGTGCTGCCATTGCACTCTCTGTACTCACTGCACTGCATCCCCAGTGGTGCCAGTGCACTCTCTGTACTCACTGCACTGCATCCCCAGTGGAGCCAGAGCACTCTCTGGACTCACTGCATTGCATCCCCAGTGGTGCCAGTGCACTCTCTGGACTCACTGCACTACATCCCCACTGGTGCCAGTGCACTCTCTGGACTCACTGCACTGCATCCCCAGTGGTGCCAGTGCACTCTCTGGACTAACTGCACTGCATCCCCTGTGGTGCCAGGGCACTCTCCGGACTCACTGCAGTGCATCCGCAGTCGTGCCAGTGCACTCTTTCGAGTCACTGCACTGCATCCCCATTAGTGCCAGGTCATTCTCTGGACTCACTGCAGTGCATCCCCAGTGTTGACAGTGCACTCTCTGGACTCACTGCACTGCATCCCCAGTGGTGCCAGTGCAGTCTCTGGACACACTGCAGTGTATCCCCAGTGGTGCAAGGGCACTCTCTGGACTAACTGCACTAAAACCCCAGTGGTGCCAGTGCACTCTCTGGACTCACAGCACTGCATCCCCAATGGTGCCACTGCACTCTCTGCACTCACTGCACTGCATCCCCAGTGGTGCCAGTGCACTCTCTGCACTCACTGAAATGCATCCCCAGTGATGCCAGTGCACTCTCTGGACTCACTGCACTGCATCCCCAGTGGTGCCAGTGCACTCTCTGGAGACACTGCAGTGCATCCCCAGTGGTGCCAGTGCACTCTCTGGAGTCACTGCTTTGCATCCCCACTGGTGCCATTGCACTCTCTGAACTGACTGCACTGCATCCCCTGTGGTGCCAGTGCACTCTCTGCACTCACTGCACTGCATACCCACTGGTGCCAGTGCACTCTCTGGACTCACTGCACTGCAACCCCACTGGTGCCAGTGCACTCTCTGGACTCACTACACTGCATCCCCACTGGTGCCAGTGCACTCTCTGGACTCACTGCACTGCACCCCACTGGTGCCAGTCGACTCTCTGGAGTCACTGCACGGCATCCCCACTGGTGCCAGTGCACTCTCTGGACTCACTGCACTGCATCCCCAGTGGCGCCAGTACACTCTCTGGAGACACTGCACATCATCCCCACTGGTGCCAGTGCACTCTCTGGACTCACTGCACTGCATTCCCACTGGTGCCAGTGCACTCTCTGGAGTCACTGCACTGCATCCCCACTGGTGCCAGTGCACTCTCTGGAGTCAGTGCACTGCATCCCCGCTGGTGCCAGTGCACTCTTTGGACTCACTGCACTGCATCCCCTGTAGTGCCAGTGCACTTTCTGCAGTCACTGCACTGCCTCCCTAGTGGTGCCAGTGCACTCTCTGGACTCACTGCACTGCATCCCCACTGGTGCCAGTGCACTCTCTAGAGTCACTACACTCCAACCCCACTGGTGCCAGTGCACTCTCTAGAGTCACTGCACTGATCCGAAGTGGTGCCAGTGCACTCTCTGGACTCACTGCACTGCATCCCCACTGGTACCAGTGCACTCTCTGGAGTCACTGCACTGCATCCCCACTGGTGCCAGTGCACTCTATGGAGTCACTGCACTGCATCCCCACTGGTGCCAGTGCACTCTCAGGACTCACTGCACTGCATCCCCAGTGGTGCCAGTGCAGTCTCTGGACTCACTGCACTGCATCCCCACTGGTGCCAGTGCACTCTCTGGACTCACTGCACTACATCCCCACTGGTGCCAATGCACTCTCTGGACTCACTGCACTGAATCCCCGGTGGTGCCAGTGCACTCTCTGGACTTACTGCACTGCATCCCCACTGG
The DNA here is from genome assembly GCF_964034855.1 of Anser brachyrhynchus. Lineage (NCBI taxonomy): Eukaryota > Metazoa > Chordata > Aves > Anseriformes > Anatidae > Anser > Anser brachyrhynchus. The sequence goes on from NW_027664004.1 coordinate 342,236, forward strand.
TGCCAGTGCACTCTCTGGACTCACTGCACTGCATCCCCAGTGGTGCCAGTGCACTCTCTGGACTCACTGCACTGCAACCCCACTGGTGCCAGTGCACTCTCTGGACTCACTACACTGCATCCCCACTGGTGCCAGTGCACTCTCAGGACTCACTGCACTGCATCCCCAGTGGTGCCAGTGCACTCTCTGGACTCACTGCACTGCATCCCCACTGGTGCCAGTGCACTCTCTGGACTCACTGCACTGCAACCCCACTGGTGCCAGTGCACTCTCTGGACTCACTACACTGCATCCCCACTGGTGCCAGTGCAGTCTCTGGAGTCACTGCAGTGCATCCCCAGTGGTGCCAGTGCACTCTCTGGACTCACTGCACTGCATCCCCACTGGTGCCAGTGCACTCTCTGGACTCACTGCACTGCATCCCCAGTAGTGCCAGTGCACTTTCTGGAGTCACTGCACTGCATCCCTAGTGGTGCCAGTGCACTCTCTGGACTCACTGCACTGCAACCCCACTGGTGCCAGTGCACTCTCTGGACTCACTGCACTGCACCCCACTGGTGCCAGTCGACTCTCTGGACTCACTGCACTGCATCCCCACTGGTGCCAGTGCACTCTCTGGAGTCACTGCACTGCATCCCCAGTGGCGCCAGTACACTCTCTGGAGACACTGCACTGCATCCCCACTGGTGCCAGTGCACTCTCTGGACTCACTGCACTGCATCACCAGTGGTGCCAGTGCACTCTCTGGAGTCACTGCACTGCATCCCCAGTGGCGCCAGTACACTCTCTGGAGACACTGCACTGCATCCCCAGTGGTGCCAGTGCACTCTCTGTACTCACTGCACTGCATCCCCAGTGGAGCCAGAGCACTCTCTGGACTCACTGCATTGCATCCCCAGTGGTGCCAGTGCACTCTCTGGACTCACTGCACTGCATCCCCACTGGTGCCAGTGCACTCTCTGGACTCACTGCACTGCATCCCCACTGGTGCCAGTGCACTCTCTGGACTCACTGCACGGCATTCCCACTGGTGCCAGTGCACTCTCTGGAGTCACTGCAGTGCATCCCCAGTGGTGCCAGTGCACTCTCTGGACTCACTGCACTGCATCCCCACTGGTGCCAGTGCACTATAAGGACTCACTGCACTGCATCCCCAGTGGTGCCAGTGCACTCTCTGGACTCACTGCACTGCATCCCCACTGGTGCCAGTGCACTATAAGGACTCACTGCACTGCATCCCCAGTGGTGCCAGTGCACTCTCTGGACTCACTGCACTGCATCCCCACTGGTGCCAGTGCACTCTCTGCACTCACTGCACTGCATCCCCACTGGTGCCAGTGCACTCTCAGGACTCACTACACTGCATCCCCACTGGTGCCAGTGCACTCTCTAGAGTCACTGCACTCCAACCCCACTGGTGCCAGTGCACTCTCTGGACTCACTGCACTGCATCCCCAGTGGTGCCAGTGCACTCTCTGGACTCACTGCACTGCAACCCCACTGGTGCCAGTGCACTCTCTGGACTCACTACACTGCATCCCCACTGGTGCCAGTGCACTCTCAGGACTCACTGCACTGCATCCCCAGTGGTGCCAGTGCACTCTCTGGACTCACTGCACTGCATCCCCACTGGTGCCAGTGCACTCTCTGGACTCACTGCACTGCAACCCCACTGGTGCCAGTGCACTCTCTGGACTCACTACACTGCATCCCCACTGGTGCCAGTGCAGTCTCTGGAGTCACTGCAGTGCATCCCCAGTGGTGCCAGTGCACTCTCTGGACTCACTGCACTGCATCCCCACTGGTGCCAGTGCACTCTCTGGACTCACTGCACTGCATCCCCAGTAGTGCCAGTGCACTTTCTGGAGTCACTGCACTGCATCCCTAGTGGTGCCAGTGCACTCTCTGGACTCACTGCACTGCAACCCCACTGGTGCCAGTGCACTCTCTGGACTCACTGCACTGCACCCCACTGGTGCCAGTCGACTCTCTGGACTCACTGCACTGCATCCCCACTGGTGCCAGTGCACTCTCTGGAGTCACTGCACTGCATCCCCAGTGGCGCCAGTACACTCTCTGGAGACACTGCACTGCATCCCCACTGGTGCCAGTGCACTCTCTGGACTCACTGCACTGCATCACCAGTGGTGCCAGTGCACTCTCTGGAGTCACTGCACTGCATCCCCAGTGGCGCCAGTACACTCTCTGGAGACACTGCACTGCATCCCCAGTGGTGCCAGTGCACTCTCTGTACTCACTGCACTGCATCCCCAGTGGAGCCAGAGCACTCTCTGGACTCACTGCATTGCATCCCCAGTGGTGCCAGTGCACTCTCTGGACTCACTGCACTGCATCCCCACTGGTGCCAGTGCACTCTCTGGACTCACTGCACTGCATCCCCACTGGTGCCAGTGCACTCTCTGGACTCACTGCACGGCATTCCCACTGGTGCCAGTGCACTCTCTGGAGTCACTGCAGTGCATCCCCAGTGGTGCCAGTGCACTCTCTGGACTCACTGCACTGCATCCCCACTGGTGCCAGTGCACTATAAGGACTCACTGCACTGCATCCCCAGTGGTGCCAGTGCACTCTCTGGACTCACTGCACTGCATCCCCACTGGTGCCAGTGCACTATAAGGACTCACTGCACTGCATCCCCAGTGGTGCCAGTGCACTCTCTGGACTCACTGCACTGCATCCCCACTGGTGCCAGTGCACTCTCTGCACTCACTGCACTGCATCCCCACTGGTGCCAGTGCACTCTCAGGACTCACTACACTGCATCCCCACTGGTGCCAGTGCACTCTCTAGAGTCACTGCACTCCAACCCCACTGGTGCCAGTGCACTCTCTAGAGTCACTGCACTGCATCCCCAGTGGTGCCAGTGCACTCTCTGGACTCACTGCACTGCATCCCCACTGGTGCCAGTGCACTCTATGGAGTCACAGCACTGCATCCCCACTGCTGCCAGTGCACTCTCTGGACTCACTGCACTGCATCCCCAGTGGTGCCAGTGCACTCTCTGGAGTCACTGCACTGCATCCCCACTGGTGCCAGTGCACTCTCTGGACTCAATGCACTACATCCCCACTGGTGCCAATGCACTCTCTGGACTCACTGCACTGCATCCCCACTGGTGCCAGTGCACTCTCTGGACTGACTGCACTGCATCCCCACTGGTGCCAGTGCAGTCTCTGTAGTCACTGCAGTGCATCCCCAGTGGTGCCAGTGCACTCTCTGGACTCACTGCACTGCAACCCCACTGGTGCCAGTGCACTCTCTGGACTCACTGCACTGCACCCCACTGGTGCCAGTCGACTCTCTGGACTCACTGCACTGCATCCCCACTGGTGCCAGTGCACTCTCTGGAGTCACTGCACTGCATCCCCAGTGGCGCCAGTACACTCTCTGGAGACACTGCACTGCATCCCCACTGGTGCCAGTGCACTCTGTGGACTCACTGCACTGCATCACCAGTGGTGCCAGTGCACTCTCTGGCTTCACTGTAGTGCATCCCCTGTGCTGCCATTGCACTCTCTGTACTCACTGCACTGCATCCCCAGTGGTGCCAGTGCACTCTCTGTACTCACTGCACTGCATCCCCAGTGGAGCCAGAGCACTCTCTGGACTCACTGCATTGCATCCCCAGTGGTGCCAGTGCACTCTCTGGACTCACTGCACTGCATCCCCACTGGTGCCAGTGCACTCTCTGGACTCACTGCACTGCATCCCCACTGGTGCCAGTGCACTCTCTGGACTCACTGCACGGCATTCCCACTGGTGCCAGTGCACTCTCTGGAGTCACTGCAGTGCATCCCCAGTGGTGCCAGTGCACTCTCTGGACTCACTGCACTGCATCCCCACTGGTGCCAGTGCACTATAAGGACTCACTGCACTGCATCCCCAGTGGTGCCAGTGCACTCTCTGGACTCACTGCACTGCATCCCCACTGGTGCCAGTGCACTATAAGGACTCACTGCACTGCATCCCCAGTGGTGCCAGTGCACTCTCTGGACTCACTGCACTGCATCCCCACTGGTGCCAGTGCACTCTCTGCACTCACTGCACTGCATCCCCACTGGTGCCAGTGCACTCTCAGGACTCACTACACTGCATCCCCACTGGTGCCAGTGCACTCTCTAGAGTCACTGCACTCCAACCCCACTGGTGCCAGTGCACTCTCTAGAGTCACTGCACTGATCCGCAGTGGTGCCAGTGCACTCTCTGGACTCACTGCACTGCATCCCCACTGGTGCCAGTGCACTCTATGGAGTCACTGCACTGCATCCCCACTGCTGCCAGTGCACTCTCTGGACTCACTGCACTGCATCCCCAGTGGTGCCAGTGCACTCTCTGGAGTCACTGCACTGCATCCCCACTGGTGCCAGTGCACTCTCTGGACTCAATGCACTACATCCCCACTGGTGCCAATGCACTCTCTGGACTCACTGCACTGCATCCCCATTAGTGCCAGGTCATTCTCTGGACTCACTGCAGTGCATCCCCAGTGTTGACAGTGCACTCTCTGGACTCACTGCACTGCATCCCCAGTGGTGCCAGTGCACTCTCTGGACACACTGCAGTGTATCCCCAGTGGTGCAAGGGCACTCTCTGGACTAACTGCACTAAAACCCCAGTGGTGCCAGTGCACTCTCTGGACTCACAGCACTGCATCCCCAATGGTGCCACTGCACTCTCTGGACTCACTGCAGTGCATCCCCAGTGGTGCCAGTGCACTCTCTGCACTCACTGCACTGCATCCCCAGTGGTGCCAGTGCACTCTCTGCACTCACTGAACTGCATCTCCAGTGATGCCAGTGCACTCTCTGGACTCACTGCACTGCAGCCCCAGTGGTGCCAGTGCACTCTCTGGAGACACTGCAGTGCATCCCCAGTGGTGCCAGTGCACTCTCTGGAGTCACTGCTTTGCATCCCCACTGGTGCCATTGCACTCTCTGGACTGACTGCACTGCATCCCCACTGGTGCCAGTGCACTCTCTGCACTCACAGCACTGCATACCCACTGGTGCCAGTGCACTCTCTGGACTCACTGCACTGCATCCCCAGTGGTGCCAGTGCACTCTCTGGACTCACTGCACTTCATCCCCAGTGGTGCCAGTGCACTCTCTGGACTAACTGCACTGCATCCCCTGTGGTGCCAGGGCACTCTCCGGACTCACTGCAGTGCATTCGCAGTGGTGCCAGTGCACTCTTTGGACTCACTGCACTGCATCCCCATTAGTGCCAGGTCATTCTCTGGACTCACTGCAGTGCATCCCCAGTGTTGACAGTGCACTCTCTGGACTCACTGCACTGCATCCCCAGTGGTGCCAGTGCACTCTCTGGACACACTGCAGTGTATCCCCAGTGGTGCAAGGGCACTCTCTGGACTAACTGCACTAAAACCCCAGTGGTGCCAGTGCACTCTCTGGACTCACAGCACTGCATCCCCAATGGTGCCACTGCACTCTCTGGACTCACTACACTGCATCCCCACTGGTGCCAGTGCAGTCTCTGCAGTCACTGCAGTGCATCCCCAGTGGTGCCAGTGCACTCTTTGGACTCACTGCACTGCATCCCCACTGGTGCCAGTGCACTCTCTGGACTCACTGCACTGCATCCCCAGTAGTGCCAGTGCACTTTCTGGAGTCACTGCACTGCATCCCTAGTGGTGCCAGTGCACTCTCTGGACTCACTGCACTGCATCCCCAGTGGTGCCAGTGCACTCTCTGGACTCACTGCACTGCATCACCAGTGGTGCCAGTGCACTCTCTGGACTCACTGCACTGCATCCCCACTGCTGCCAGTGCACTCTCTGGAGTCACTGCACTGCATCCCCACTGGTGCCAGTGAACTCTCTGGACTCACTGCACTCCATCCCCACTGGTGCCAGTGCACTCTCTGGACTCACTGCACTGCATCCCCACTGGTGCCAGTGCACTCTCTGGAATCACTGCACTGCATCCCCTGTGGTGCCAGTGCACTCTCTGGACTCACTGCACTGCATCCCCAGTGGTGCCAGTGCACTCTCTGGACTCACTGCACTGCATCCCCAGTGGTGCCAGTGCACTCTCTGGACTCACTGCACTGCATCCCCAGTGGTGCCAGTGCACTCTCTGGACTCACTGCAGTGCATTCCCACTGGTGCCAATGCACTCTCTGGACTCACTGCACTGCATCACCAGTGGTGCCAGTGCACTCTCTGGCATCACTGCAGTGCATCCCCTGTGCTGCCATTGCACTCTCTGTACTCACTGCACTGCATCCCCAGTGGTGCCAGTGCACTCTCTGTACTCACTGCACTGCATCCCCAGTGGAGCCAGAGCACTCTCTGGACTCACTGCATTGCATCCCCAGTGGTGCCAGTGCACTCTCTGGACTCACTGCACTACATCCCCACTGGTGCCAGTGCACTCTCTGGACTCACTGCACTGCATCCCCAGTGGTGCCAGTGCACTCTCTGGACTAACTGCACTGCATCCCCTGTGGTGCCAGGGCACTCTCCGGACTCACTGCAGTGCATCCGCAGTCGTGCCAGTGCACTCTTTCGAGTCACTGCACTGCATCCCCATTAGTGCCAGGTCATTCTCTGGACTCACTGCAGTGCATCCCCAGTGTTGACAGTGCACTCTCTGGACTCACTGCACTGCATCCCCAGTGGTGCCAGTGCAGTCTCTGGACACACTGCAGTGTATCCCCAGTGGTGCAAGGGCACTCTCTGGACTAACTGCACTAAAACCCCAGTGGTGCCAGTGCACTCTCTGGACTCACAGCACTGCATCCCCAATGGTGCCACTGCACTCTCTGCACTCACTGCACTGCATCCCCAGTGGTGCCAGTGCACTCTCTGCACTCACTGAAATGCATCCCCAGTGATGCCAGTGCACTCTCTGGACTCACTGCACTGCATCCCCAGTGGTGCCAGTGCACTCTCTGGAGACACTGCAGTGCATCCCCAGTGGTGCCAGTGCACTCTCTGGAGTCACTGCTTTGCATCCCGACTGGTGCCATTGCACTCTCTGAACTGACTGCACTGCATCCCCTGTGGTGCCAGTGCACTCTCTGCACTCACTGCACTGCATACCCACTGGTGCCAGTGCACTCTCTGGACTCACTGCACTGCAACCCCACTGGTGCCAGTGCACTCTCTGGACTCACTACACTGCATCCCCACTGGTGCCAGTGCACTCTCTGGACTCACTGCACTGCACCCCACTGGTGCCAGTCGACTCTCTGGAGTCACTGCACTGCATCCCCACTGGTGCCAGTGCACTCTCTGGACTCACTGCACTGCATCCCCAGTGGCGCCAGTACACTCTCTGGAGACACTGCACATCATCCCCACTGGTGCCAGTGCACTCTCTGGACTCACTGCACTGCATTCCCACTGGTGCCAGTGCACTCTCTGGAGTCACTGCACTGCATCCCCACTGGTGCCAGTGCACTCTCTGGAGTCAGTGCACTGCATCCCCACTGGTGCCAGTGCACTCTGTGGACTCACTGCACTGCATCCCCTGTAGTGCCAGTGCACTTTCTGCAGTCACTGCACTGCCTCCCTAGTGGTGCCAGTGCACTCTCTGGACTCACTGCACTGCATCCCCACTGGTGCCAGTGCACTCTCTAGAGTCACTACACTCCAACCCCACTGGTGCCAGTGCACTCTCTAGAGTCACTGCACTGATCCGAAGTGGTGCCAGTGCACTCTCTGGACTCACTGCACTGCATCCCCACTGGTACCAGTGCACTCTCTGGAGTCACTGCACTGCATCCCCACTGGTGCCAGTGCACTCTATGGAGTCACTGCACTGCATCCCCACTGGTGCCAGTGCACTCTCAGGACTCACTGCACTGCATCACCAGTGGTGCCAGTGCAGTCTCTGGACTCACTGCACTGCATCCCCACTGGTGCCAGTGCACTCTCTGGACTCACTGCACTACATCCCCACTGGTGCCAATGCACTCTCTGGACTCACTGCACTGAATCCCCGGTGGTGCCAGTGCACTCTCTGGACTTACTGCACTGCATCCCCACTGGTGCCAGTGCACTCTCTGGACTCACTGCACTGCATCCCCAGTGGTGCCAGTGCACTCTCTGGACTCACTGCACTGCAACCCCACTGGTGCCAGTGCACTCTCTGGACTCACTACACTGCATCCCCACTGGTGCCAGTGCACTCTCAGGACTCACTGCACTGCATCCCCAGTGGTGCCAGTGCACTCTCTGGACTCACTGCACTGCATCCCCACTGGTGCCAGTGCACTCTCTGGACTCACTGCACTGCAACCCCACTGGTGCCAGTGCACTCTCTGGACTCACTACACTGCATCCCCACTGGTGCCAGTGCAGTCTCTGGAGTCACTGCAGTGCATCCCCAGTGGTGCCAGTGCACTCTCTGGACTCACTGCACTGCATCCCCACTGGTGCCAGTGCACTCTCTGGACTCACTGCACTGCATCCCCAGTAGTGCCAGTGCACTTTCTGGAGTCACTGCACTGCATCCCTAGTGGTGCCAGTGCACTCTCTGGACTCACTGCACTGCAACCCCACTGGTGCCAGTGCACTCTCTGGACTCACTGCACTGCACCCCACTGGTGCCAGTCAACTCTCTGGACTCACTGCACTGCATCCCCACTGGTGCCAGTGCACTCTCTGGAGTCACTGCACTGCATCCCCAGTGGCGCCAGTACACTCTCTGGAGACACTGCACTGCATCCCCACTGGTGCCAGTGCACTCTCTGGACTCACTGCACTGCATTCCCAGTGGTGCCAGTGCACTCTCTGGAGTCACTGCACTGCATCCCCACTGGTGCCAGTGAGCTGCCTGGACTCACTGCACTGCATCCCCACTGGTGCCAGTGCACTCTGTGGACTCACTGCACTGCATCCCCAGTAGTGCCAGTGCACTTTCTGCAGTCACTGCACTGCCCCCTAGTGGTGCCAGTGCACTCTCTGGACTCACTGCACTGCATCCCCACTGGTGCCAGTGCACTCTCTAGAGTCACTACACTCCAACCCCACTGGTGCCAGTGCACTCTCTAGAGTCACTGCACTGATCCGAAGTGGTGCCAGTGCACTCTCTGGACTCACTGCACTGCATCCCCACTGGTACCAGTGCACTCTCTGGAGTCACTGCACTGCATCCCCACTGGTGCCAGTGCACTCTATGGAGTCACTGCACTGCATCCCCACTGGTGCCAGTGCACTCTCAGGACTCACTGCACTGCATCCCCAGTGGTGCCAGTGCACTCTCTGGACTCACTGCACTGCATCCTCACTGGTTCCAGTGCACTCTCTGGACTCACTGCACTGCAACCCCACTGGTGCCAGTGCACTCTCTGGACTCACTACACTGCATCCCCACTGGTGCCAGTGCAGTCTCTGGAGTCACTGCAGTGCATCCCCAGTGGGTGCCAGTGCACTCTCTAGAGTCACTACACTCCAACCCCACTGGTGCCAGTGCACTCTCTAGAGTCACTGCACTGATCCGAAGTGGTGCCAGTGCACTCTCTGGACTCACTGCACTGCATCCCCACTGGTACCAGTGCACTCTCTGGAGTCACTGCACTGCATCCCCACTGGTGCCAGTGCACTCTATGGAGTCACTGCACTGCATCCCCACTGGTGCCAGTGCACTCTCAGGACTCACTGCACTGCATCCCCAGTGGTGCCAGTGCAGTCTCTGGACTCACTGCACTGCATCCCCACTGGTGCCAGTGCACTCTCTGGACTCACTGCACTACATCCCCACTGGTGCCAATGCACTCTCTGGACTCACTGCAGTGCATCCCCACTGGTGCCAGTGCACTCTCTGGACTGACTGCACTGCATCCCCACTGGTGCCAGTGCACTCTCTGGACTCACTGAAATGCATCCCCACTGGTGCCAGTGCACTCTCTGGACTCACTGCACTGCAACCCCACTGGTGCCAGTGCACTCTCTGGACTCACTACACTGCATCCCCACTGGTGCCAGTGCACTCTCAGGACTCACTGCACTGCATCCCCAGTGGTGCCAGTGCACTCTCTGGACTCACTGCAGTGCATCCCCACTGGTGCCAGTGCACTCTCTGGACTCACTGCACTGCAACCCCAGTGGTGCCAGTGCACTCTCTGGACTCACAGCACTGCATCCCCACTGGTGCCAGTGCAGTCTCTGGAGTCACTGCAGTGCATCCCCAGTGGTGCCAGTGCACTCTCTGGACTCACTGCACTGCATCCCCACTGGTGCCAGTGCACTCTCTGGACTCACTGCACTGCATCCCCAGTAGTGCCAGTGCACTTTCTGGAGTCACTGCACTGCATCCCTAGTGGTGCCAGTGCACTCTCTGGACTCACTGCACTGCATCCCCAGTGGTGCCAGTGCACTCTCTGGACTCACTACACTGCATCCCCACTGGTGCCAGTGCACTCTCTGGACTCACTGCACTGCACCCCACTGGTGCCATTCGACTCTCTGGAGTCACTGCACTGCATCCCCACTGGTGCCAGTGCACTCTCTGGACTCACTGCACTGCATCCCCAGTGGCGCCAGTACACTCTCTGGAGACACTGCACATCATCCCCACTGGTGCCAGTGCACTCTCTGGACTCACTGCACTGCATTCCCACTGGTGCCAGTGCACTCTCTGGAGTCACTGCACTGCATCCCCACTGGTGCCAGTGCACTCTCTGGAGTCAGTGCACTGCATCCCCACTGGTGCCAGTGCACTCTGTGGACTCACTGCACTGCATCCCCAGTAGTGCCAGTGCACTTTCTGCAGTCACTGCACTGCCTCCCTAGTGGTGCCAGTGCACTCTCTGGACTCACTGCACTGCATCCCCACTGGTGCCAGTGCACTCTCTAGAGTCACTACACTCCAACCCCACTGGTGCCAGTGCACTCTCTAGAGTCACTGCACTGATCCGAAGTGGTGCCAGTGCACTCTCTGGACTCACTGCACTGCATCCCCACTGGTACCAGTGCACTCTCTGGAGTCACTGCACTGCATCCCCACTGGTGACAGTGCACTCTATGGAGTCACTGCACTGCATCCCCACTGGTGCCAGTGCACTCTCAGGACTCACTGCACTGCATCCCCAGTGGTGCCAGTGCACTCTCTGCACTCACTGCACTGCATCCCCACTGGTGCCAGTGCACTCTCTGGACTCACTGCACTACATCCCCACTGGTGCCAATGCACTCTCTGGACTCACTGCAGTGCATCCCCACTGGTGCCAGTGCACTCTCTGGACTGACTGCACTGCATCCCCACTGGTACCAGTGCACTCTCTGGACTCACTGCACTGCATCCCCACTGGTGCCAGTGCACTCTCTGGACTCACTGCACTGCAACCCCACTGGTGCCAGTGCACTCTCTGGACTCACTACACTGCATCCCCACTGGTGCCAGTGCACTCTCAGGACTCACTGCACTGCATCCCCAGTGGTGCCAGTGCACTCTCTGGACTCACTGCACTGCATCCCCACTGGTGCCAGTGCACTCTCTGGACTCACTGCACTGCAACCCCACTGGTGCCAGTGCACTCTCTGGACTCACTACACTGCATCCCCACTGGTGCCAGTGCAGTCTCTGGAGTCACTGCAGTGCATCCCCAGTGGTGCCAGTGCACTCTCTGGACTCACTACACTGCATCCCCACTGGTGCCAGTGCACTCTCTGGACTCACTGCACTGCACCCCACTGGTGCCAGTCGACTCTCTGGACTCACTGCACTGCATCCCCACTGGTGCCAGTGCACTCTCTGGAGTCACTGCACTGCATCCCCAGTGGTGCCAGTGCACTCTCTGGACTCACTGCACTGCATCCCCAGTGGAGCCAGAGCACTCTCTGGACTCACTGCATTGCATCCCCAGTGGTGCCAGTGCACTCTCTGGACTTACTGCACTGCATCCCCAGTGGTGCCAGTGCACTCTCTGGACTCACTGCAGTGCATCCCCTGTGCTGCCATTGCACTCTCTGTACTCACTGCACTGCATCCCCAGTGGTGCCAGTGCACTCTCTGGACTCACTGCACTGCATCCACAGTGGAGCCAGAGCACTCTCTGGACTCACTGCATTGCATCCCCAGTGGTGCCAGTGCACTCTCTGGACTTACTGCACTGCATCCCCAGTGGTGCCAGTGCACTCTCTGGACTCACTGCAGTGCATCACCTGTGGTGCCAGTGCACTCTCTGGACTCACTTCAGTGCATCCCCAGTGGTGCCAGTGCACTCTCTGGACTCACTGCAGTGCATCCCCAGTGGTGCCAGTGCACTCTCTGGACTCATTGCACTGCATCCCCAGTGGTGCCAGTGCACTCTCTGGACTCACTGCAGTGCATTCCCAGTGGTACCAATGCACTCTCTGGACTCACTGCACTGCATCCCCAGTGGTGCCAGTGCACTCTCTGGAATCACTGCACTGCATCCCCTGTGCTGCCATTGCACTCTCTGTACTCACTGCACTGCATCCGCAGTGGTGCCAGTGCACTCTCTGTACTCACTGCACTGCATCCCCAGTGGAGCCAGAGCACTCTCTGGACTCACTGCATTGCATCCCCAGTGGTGCCAGTGCACTCTCTGGACTCACTGCACTGCATCCCCACTGGTGCCAGTGCACTCTCTGGACTCACTGCACTGCATCCCCAGTGGTGCCAGTGCACTCTCTGGAGTCACTGCTTTGCATCCCCACTGGTGCCAATGCACTCTCTGGACTCACTGCACTGCAGCCCCACTGCTGCCAGTGCACTCTCTGGAGTCACTGCACTGCATCCCCACTGGTACCAGTGCACTCTCTGGAGTCACTGCACTGCAACCCCACTGGTGCCAGTGCACTCTCTGGACTCACTGCACTGCATCCCCACTGGTGCCAGTGCACTCCCTGGAGTCACTGCACTGCATCCCCACTGGTGCCAGTACACTCTCTGGAGACACTGCACTGCATCCCCACTGGTGCCAGTGCACTCTCTGGACTCACTGCACTGCATCCCCAGTGGTGCCAGTGCACTCTCTGGAGTCACTGCACTGCATCCCCACTGGTGCCAGTGAACTGCCTGGACTCACTGCACTGCATCCCCACTGGTGCCAGTGCACTCTCTGGACTCACTGCACTGCATCCCCAGTAGTGCCAGTGCACTTTCTGGAGTCACTGCACTGCCTCCCTAGTGGTGCCAGTGCACTCTCTGGACTCACTGCACTGCATCCCCACTGGTGCCAGTGCACTCTCTAGAGTCACTGCACTCCAACCCCACTGGTGCCAGTGCACTCTCTAGAGTCACTGCACTGATCCGAAGTGGTGCCAGTGCACTCTCTGGACTCACTGCACTGCATCCCCACTGGTGCCAGTGCACTCTCTGGACTCACTGCACGGCATCCCCACTGGTGCCAGTGCACTCTCTGGAGTCACTGCACTGCATCCCCAGTGGTGCCAGTGCACTCTCTGGACTCACTGCACTGCATCCCCACTTTTGTCAATGCACTCTCTGGAGTCACTGCACTGCATCCCTACTGGTGCCAGTGCACTCTCTGGACTCACTGCACTGCATCCCCACTGGTGCCAGTGCACTATAAGGACTCACTGCACTGCATCCCCAGTGGTGCCAGTGCACTCTCTGGACTCACTGCACTGCATCCCCACTGGTGCCAGTGCACTCTCTGCACTCACTGCACTGCATCCCCACTGGTGCCAGTGCACTCTCAGGACTCACTGCACTGCATCCCCACTGGTGCCAGTGCACTCTCTGGACTCACTGCACTACATCCCCAGTGGTGCCAATGCACTCTCTGGACTCACTGCAGTGCATCCCCACTGGTGCCAGTGCACTCTCTGGACTGACTGCACTGAATCCCCACTGGTGCCAGTGCACTCTCTGGACTCACTGCCCTGCATCCCCACTGGTGCCAGTGCACTCTCTGGACTCACTACACTGCATCCCCACTGGTGCCAGTGCACTCTCAGGACTCACTGCACTGCATCCCCAGTGGTGCCAGTGCACTCTCAGGACTCACTGCACTGCATCCCCAGTGGTGCCAGTGCACTCTCTGGACTCACTGCACTGCATCCCCACTGGTGCCAGTGCACTCTCTGGAGTCACTGCACTGCAACCCCACTGGTGCCAGTGCACTCTCTGGACTCACTACACTGCATCCCCACTGGTGCCAGTGCAGTCTCTGGAGTCACTGCAGTGCATCCCCAGTGGTGCCAGTGCACTCTCTGGACTCACTGCACTGCATCCCCACTGGTGCCAGTGCACTCTCTGGACTCACTGCACTGCATCCCCAGTAGTGCCAGTGCACTCTCTGGACTCACTGCACTGCATCCCCAGTGGTGCCAGTGCACTCTCTGGAGTCACTGCACTGCATCCCCACTGGTGCCAGTGCACTCTCTGGACTCACTACACTGCATCCCCACTGGTGCCAGTGCACTCTCAGGACTCACTGCACTGCATCCCCAGTGGTGCCAGTGCACTCTCTGGACTCACTGCACTGCATCCCCAGTGGTGCCAGTGCACTCTCTGGACTCACTGCACTGCATCCCCAGTGGTGCCAGTGCACTCTCTGGACTCACTGCACTGCATCCCCACTGGTGCCAGTGCACTCTCTGGAGTCACTGCACTGCAACCCCACTGGTGCCAGTGCACTCTCTGGACTCACTACACTGCATCCCCACTGGTGCCAGTGCAGTCTCTGGAGTCACTGCAGTGCATCCCCAGTGGTGCCAGTGCACTCTCTGGACTCACTGCACTGCATCCCCTGTGGTGCCAGTGCACTCTCTGGACTCACTGCACTGCATCCCCAGTGGTGCCAGTGCACTCTCTGGACTCACTGAAGTGCATCCCCTGTGGTGCCAGTGCACTCTCTGGACTCACTGCAGTGCATCCCCAGTGGTGCCAGTGCACTCTCTGGACTCATTGCACTGCATCCCCAGTGGTGCCAGTGCACTCTCTGGACTCACTGCAGTGCATTCCCAGTCGTACCAATGCACTCTCTGGACTCACTGCACTGCATCACCAGTGGTGCCAGTGCACTCTCTGGAATCACTGCACTGCATCCCCTGTGCTGCCAGTGCACTCTCTGTACTCACTGCACTGCATCCCCAGTGGTGCCAGTGCACTCTCTGTACTCACTGCACTGCATTCCCACTGGTGCCAGTGCACTCTCTGGAGTCACTGCACTGCATCCCCACTGGTGCCAGTGAACTGCCTGGACTCACTGCACTGCATCCCCACTGGTGCCAGTGCACTCTCTGGACTCACTGCACTGCATCCCCAGTAGTGCCAGTGCACTTTCTGGAGTCACTGCACTGCCTCCCTAGTGGTGCCAGTGCACTCTCTGGACTCACTGCACTGCATCCCCACTGGTGCCAGTGCACTCTCTAGAGTCACTGCACTCCAACCCCACTGGTGCCAGTGCACTCTCTAGAGTCACTGCACTGATCCGAAGTGGTGCCAGTGCACTCTCTGCACTCACTGCACTGCATCCCCACTGGTGCCAGTGCACTCTCTGGACTCACTGCACGGCATCCCCACTGGTGCCAGTGCACTCTCTGGAGTCACTGCAGTGCATCCCCAGTGGTGCCAGTGCACTCTCTGGACTCACTGCACTGCATCCCCACTGGTGTCAATGCACTCTCTGGAGTCACTGCACTGCATCCCTACTGGTGCCAGTGCACTCTCTGGACTCACTGCACTGCATCCCCACTGGTGCCAGTGCACTATAAGGACTCTCTGCACTGCATCCCCAGTGGTGCCAGTGCACTCTCTGGACTCACTGCACTGCATCCCCACTGGTGCCAGTGCACTCTCTGCACTCACTGCACTGCATCCCCACTGGTGCCAGTGCACTCTCAGGACTCACTACACTGCATCCCCACTGGTGCCAGTGCACTCTCTAGAGTCACTGCACTCCAACCCCACTGGTGCCAGTGCACTCTCTAGAGTCACTGCACTGATCCGCAGTGGTGCCAGTGCACTCTCTGGACTCACTGCACTGCATCCCCACTGGTACCAGTGCACTCTCTGGACTCACTGCACTGCATCCCCACTGGTGCCAGTGCACTCTATGGAGTCACTGTACTGCATCCCCACTGGTGCCAGTGCACTCTCTGGACTCACTGCACTGCATCCCCAGTGGTGCCAGTGCAGTCTCTGGACTCACTGCACTGCATCCCCACTGGTGCCAGTGCACTCTCTGGACTCAATGCACTACATCCCCACTGGTGCCAATGCACTCTCTGGACTCACTGCAGTGCATCCCCACTGGTGCCAGTGCACTCTCTGGACTGACTGCACTGCATCCCCACTGGTGCCAGTGCACTCTCTGGACTCACTGCACTGCATCCCCACTGGTGCCAGTGCACTCTAAGGACTCACTGCACTGCAACCCCACTGGTGCCAGTGCACTCTCTGGACTCACTACACTGCATCCCCAGTGGTGCCAGTGCACTCTCAGGACTCACTGCACTGCATCCCCAGTGGTGCCAGTGCACTCTCTGGACTCACTGCACTGCATCCCCACTGATGCCAGTGCACTCTCTGGACTCACTGCACTGCATCTGCAGTAGTGCAAGTGCACTTTCTGGAGTCACTGCACTGCATCCCTAGTGGTGCCAGTGCACTCTCTGGAGTCACTGCACTGCATCCCCACTGGTGCCAGTGCACTCTCTGGACTCACTGCACTGCATCCCCAGTGGTGCCAGTGCACTCTCTGGACTCACTGCACTGCATCCCCACTGGTGCCAGTGCACTCTCTGGACTCACTGCACTGCAACCCCACTGGTGCCAGTGCACTCTCTGGACTCACTACACTGCATCCCCACTGGTGCCAGTGCAGTCTCTGGAGTCACTGCAGTGCATCCCCAGTGGTGGCAGTGCACTCTCTGGACTCACTGCACTGCATCCCCACTGGTGCCAGTGCACTCTCTGGACTCACTGCACTGCATCCCCAGTAATGCCAGTGCACTTTCTGCAGTCACTGCACTGCATCCCTAGTGGTGCCAGTGCACTCTCTGGACTCACTGCACTGCATCCCCAGTGGTGCCAGTGCACTCTCTGGAGTCACTGCACTGCATCCCCAGTGGTGCCAGAGCACTCTCTGGACTCACTGCACTGCATCCCCACTGGTGCCAGTGCACTCTCTGGAGTCACTGCACTGCATCCCCACTGGTGCCAGTGCACTCTCTGGACTCACTGCACTGCATCCCCACTGGTGCCAGTGCACTCTCTGGACTCACTGCACTGCATCCCCACTGGTGCCAGTGCACTCTCTGGAATCACTGCACTGCATCCCCTGTGGTGCCAGTGCACTCTCTGGACTTACTGCACTGCATCCCCAGTGGTGCCAGTGCACTCTCTGGACTCACTGCAGTGCATCCCCTGTGGTGCCAGTGCACTCTCTGGACTCACTGCAGTGCATCCCCAGTGGTGCCAGTGCACTCTCTGGACTCATTGCACTGCATCCCCAGTGGTGCCAGTGCACTCTCTGGACTCACTGCAGTGCATTCCCAGTGGTACCAATGCACTCTCTGGACTCACTGCACTGCATCACCAGTGGTGCCAGTGCACTCTCTGGAATCACTGCAGTGCATCCCCTGTGCTGCCATTGCACTCTCAGGACTCACTGCACTGCATCCCCAGTGGTGCCAGTGCACTCTCTGGACTCACTGCACTGCATCCCCAGTGGAGCCAGAGCACTCTCTGGACTCACTGCAGTGCATCCCCAGTGGTGCCAGTGCACTCTCTGGACTCACTGCACTGCATCCCCAGTGGTGCCAGTGCACTCTCTGGACTCACTGCACTGCATCCCCAGTGGTGCCAGTGCACTCTCTGGACTAACTGCACTGCATCCCCTGTGGTGCCAGGGCACTCTCCTGGACTCACTGCAGTGCATTCGCAGTGGTGCCAGTGCACTCTTTCGAGTCACTGCACTGCATCCCCATTAGTGCCAGGTTATTCTCTGGACTCACTGCAGTGCATCCCCAGTGTTGACAGTGCACTCTCTGGACTCACTGCACTGCAACCCCAGTGGTGCCAGTGCACTCTCTGGACACACTGCAGTGTATCCCCAGTGGTGCAAGGGCACTCTCTGGACTAACTGCACTAAAACCCCAGTGGTGCCAGTGCACTCTCTGGACTCACAGCACTGCATCCCCAATGGTGCCACTGCACTCTCTGCACTCACTGCACTGCATCCCCAGTGGTGCCAGTGCACTCTCTGCACTCATTGAACTGCATCCCCAGTGATGCCAGTGCACTCTCTGGACTCACTGCACTGCAGCCCCAGTGGTGCCAGTGCACTCTCTGGAGACACTGCAGTGCATCCCCAGTGGTGCCAGTGCACTCTCTGGAGTCACTGCTTTGCATCCCCACTGGTGCCAGTGCACTCTCTGGACTGACTGCACTGCATTCCCACTGGTGCCAGTGCACTCTCTGCACTCACAGCACTGCATAACCACTGGTGCCAGTGCACTCTCTGGACTCACTGCACTGCATCCCCACTGGTGCCAGTGCACTCTCTGGAATCACTGCACTGCATCCCCTGTGCTGCCATTGCACTCTCTGTACTCACTGCACTGCATCCCCAGTGGTGCCAGTGCACTCTCTGTACTCACTGCACTGCATCCCCAGTGGAGCCAGAGCACTCTCTGGACTCACTGCATTGCATCCCCAGTGGTGCCAGTGCACTCTCTGGACTCACTGCACTGCATCCCCACTGGTGCCAGTGCACTCTCTGGACTCACTGCACTGCATCCCCAGTGGTGCCAGTGCACTCTCTGGAGTCACTGCTTTGCATCCCCACTGGTGCCAATGCACTCTCTGGACTCACTGCACTGCAGCCCCACTGCTGCCAGTGCACTCTCTGGAGTCACTGCACTGCATCCCCACTGGTACCAGTGCACTCTCTGGAGTCACTGCACTGCAACCCCACTGGTGCCAGTGCACTCTCTGGACTCACTGCACTGCATCCCCACTGGTGCCAGTGCACTCCCTGGAGTCACTGCACTGCATCCCCACTGGTGCCAGTACACTCTCTGGAGACACTGCACTGCATCCCCACTGGTGCCAGTGCACTCTCTGGACTCACTGCACTGCATCCCCAGTGGTGCCAGTGCACTCTCTGGAGTCACTGCACTGCATCCCCACTGGTGCCAGTGAACTGCCTGGACTCACTGCACTGCATCCCCACTGGTGCCAGTGCACTCTCTGGACTCACTGCACTGCATCCCCAGTAGTGCCAGTGCACTTTCTGGAGTCACTGCACTGCCTCCCTAGTGGTGCCAGTGCACTCTCTGGACTCACTGCACTGCATCCCCACTGGTGCCAGTGCACTCTCTAGAGTCACTGCACTCCAACCCCACTGGTGCCAGTGCACTCTCTAGAGTCACTGCACTGATCCGAAGTGGTGCCAGTGCACTCTCTGGACTCACTGCACTGCATCCCCACTGGTGCCAGTGCACTCTCTGGACTCACTGCACGGCATCCCCACTGGTGCCAGTGCACTCTCTGGAGTCACTGCACTGCATCCCCAGTGGTGCCAGTGCACTCTCTGGACTCACTGCACTGCATCCCCACTTTTGTCAATGCACTCTCTGGAGTCACTGCACTGCATCCCTACTGGTGCCAGTGCACTCTCTGGACTCACTGCACTGCATCCCCACTGGTGCCAGTGCACTATAAGGACTCACTGCACTGCATCCCCAGTGGTGCCAGTGCACTCTCTGGACTCACTGCACTGCATCCCCACTGGTGCCAGTGCACTCTCTGCACTCACTGCACTGCATCCCCACTGGTGCCAGTGCACTCTCAGGACTCACTGCACTGCATCCCCACTGGTGCCAGTGCACTCTCTGGACTCACTGCACTACATCCCCAGTGGTGCCAATGCACTCTCTGGACTCACTGCAGTGCATCCCCACTGGTGCCAGTGCACTCTCTGGACTGACTGCACTGAATCCCCACTGGTGCCAGTGCACTCTCTGGACTCACTGCCCTGCATCCCCACTGGTGCCAGTGCACTCTCTGGACTCACTACACTGCATCCCCACTGGTGCCAGTGCACTCTCAGGACTCACTGCACTGCATCCCCAGTGGTGCCAGTGCACTCTCAGGACTCACTGCACTGCATCCCCAGTGGTGCCAGTGCACTCTCTGGACTCACTGCACTGCATCCCCACTGGTGCCAGTGCACTCTCTGGAGTCACTGCACTGCAACCCCACTGGTGCCAGT
Source organism: Anser brachyrhynchus (assembly GCF_964034855.1). Taxonomy (NCBI): domain Eukaryota; kingdom Metazoa; phylum Chordata; class Aves; order Anseriformes; family Anatidae; genus Anser; species Anser brachyrhynchus. The sequence goes on from NW_027664004.1 coordinate 362,438, forward strand.
GCACTCTCTGGACTCACTACACTGCATCCCCACTGGTGCCAGTGCAGTCTCTGGAGTCACTGCAGTGCATCCCCAGTGGTGCCAGTGCACTCTCTGGACTCACTGCACTGCATCCCCACTGGTGCCAGTGCACTCTCTGGACTCACTGCACTGCATCTCCAGTAGTGCCAGTGCACTCTCTGGACTCACTGCACTGCATCCCCACTGCTGCCAGTGCACTCTCTGGAGTCACTGCACTGCATCCCCACTGGTGCCAGTGCACTCTCTGGACTCACTACACTGCATCCCCACTGGTGCCAGTGCACTCTCAGGACTCACTGCACTGCATCCCCAGTGGTGCCAGTGCACTCTCTGGACTCACTGCACTGCATCCCCAGTGGTGCCAGTGCACTCTCTGGACTCACTGCACTGCATCCCCAGTGGTGCCAGTGCACTCTCTGGACTCACTGCACTGCATCCCCACTGGTGCCAGTGCACTCTCTGGAGTCACTGCACTGCAACCCCACTGGTGCCAGTGCACTCTCTGGACTCACTACACTGCATCCCCACTGGTGCCAGTGCAGTCTCTGGAGTCACTGCAGTGCATCCCCAGTGGTGCCAGTGCACTCTCTGGACTCACTGCACTGCATCCCCTGTGGTGCCAGTGCACTCTCTGGACTCACTGCACTGCATCCCCAGTGGTGCCAGTGCACTCTCTGGACTCACTGAAGTGCATCCCCTGTGGTGCCAGTGCACTCTCTGGACTCACTTCAGTGCATCCCCAGTGGTGCCAGTGCACTCTCTGGACTCACTGCAGTGCATCCCCAGTGGTGCCAGTGCACTCTCTGGACTCATTGCACTGCATCCCCAGTGGTGCCAGTGCACTCTCTGGACTCACTGCAGTGCATTCCCAGTCGTACCAATGCACTCTCTGGACTCACTGCACTGCATCACCAGTGGTGCCAGTGCACTCTCTGGAATCACTGCACTGCATCCCCTGTGCTGCCAGTGCACTCTCTGGACTCACTGCACTGCATCCCCAGTGGTGCCAGTGCACTCTCTGTACTCACTGCACTGCATTCCCACTGGTGCCAGTGCACTCTCTGGAGTCACTGCACTGCATCCCCACTGGTGCCAGTGAACTGCCTGGACTCACTGCACTGCATCCCCACTGGTGCCAGTGCACTCTCTGGACTCACTGCACTGCATCCCCAGTAGTGCCAGTGCACTTTCTGGAGTCACTGCACTGCCTCCCTAGTGGTGCCAGTGCACTCTCTGGACTCACTGCACTGCATCCCCACTGGTGCCAGTGCACTCTCTAGAGTCACTGCACTCCAACCCCACTGGTGCCAGTGCACTCTCTAGAGTCACTGCACTGATCCGAAGTGGTGCCAGTGCACTCTCTGCACTCACTGCACTGCATCCCCACTGGTGCCAGTGCACTCTCTGGACTCACTGCACGGCATCCCCACTGGTGCCAGTGCACTCTCTGGAGTCACTGCAGTGCATCCCCAGTGGTGCCAGTGCACTCTCTGGACTCACTGCACTGCATCCCCACTGGTGTCAATGCACTCTCTGGAGTCACTGCACTGCATCCCTACTGGTGCCAGTGCACTCTCTGGACTCACTGCACTGCATCCCCACTGGTGCCAGTGCACTATAAGGACTCTCTGCACTGCATCCCCAGTGGTGCCAGTGCACTCTCTGGACTCACTGCACTGCATCCCCACTGGTGCCAGTGCACTCTCTGCACTCACTGCACTGCATCCCCACTGGTGCCAGTGCACTCTCAGGACTCACTACACTGCATCCCCACTGGTGCCAGTGCACTCTCTAGAGTCACTGCACTCCAACCCCACTGGTGCCAGTGCACTCTCTAGAGTCACTGCACTGATCCGCAGTGGTGCCAGTGCACTCTCTGGACTCACTGCACTGCATCCCCACTGGTACCAGTGCACTCTCTGGACTCACTGCACTGCATCCCCACTGGTGCCAGTGCACTCTATGGAGTCACTGTACTGCATCCCCACTGGTGCCAGTGCACTCTCTGGACTCACTGCACTGCATCCCCAGTGGTGCCAGTGCAGTCTCTGGACTCACTGCACTGCATCCCCACTGGTGCCAGTGCACTCTCTGGACTCAATGCACTACATCCCCACTGGTGCCAATGCACTCTCTGGACTCACTGCAGTGCATCCCCACTGGTGCCAGTGCACTCTCTGGACTGACTGCACTGCATCCCCACTGGTGCCAGTGCACTCTCTGGACTCACTGCACTGCATCCCCACTGGTGCCAGTGCACTCTAAGGACTCACTGCACTGCAACCCCACTGGTGCCAGTGCACTCTCTGGACTCACTACACTGCATCCCCAGTGGTGCCAGTGCACTCTCAGGACTCACTGCACTGCATCCCCAGTGGTGCCAGTGCACTCTCTGGACTCACTGCACTGCATCCCCACTGATGCCAGTGCACTCTCTGGACTCACTGCACTGCATCTGCAGTAGTGCAAGTGCACTTTCTGGAGTCACTGCACTGCATCCCTAGTGGTGCCAGTGCACTCTCTGGAGTCACTGCACTGCATCCCCACTGGTGCCAGTGCACTCTCTGGACTCACTGCACTGCATCCCCAGTGGTGCCAGTGCACTCTCTGGACTCACTGCACTGCATCCCCACTGGTGCCAGTGCACTCTCTGGACTCACTGCACTGCAACCCCACTGGTGCCAGTGCACTCTCTGGACTCACTACACTGCATCCCCACTGGCGCCAGTGCAGTCTCTGGAGTCACTGCAGTGCATCCCCAGTGGTGGCAGTGCACTCTCTGGACTCACTGCACTGCATCCCCACTGGTGCCAGTGCACTCTCTGGACTCACTGCACTGCATCCCCAGTAATGCCAGTGCACTTTCTGCAGTCACTGCACTGCATCCCTAGTGGTGCCAGTGCACTCTCTGGACTCACTGCACTGCATCCCCAGTGGTGCCAGTGCACTCTCTGGAGTCACTGCACTGCATCCCCAGTGGTGCCAGAGCACTCTCTGGACTCACTGCACTGCATCCCCACTGGTGCCAGTGCACTCTCTGGAGTCACTGCACTGCATCCCCACTGGTGCCAGTGCACTCTCTGGACTCACTGCACTGCATCCCCACTGGTGCCAGTGCACTCTCTGGACTCACTGCACTGCATCCCCAGTGGTGCCAGTGCACTCTCTGGAATCACTGCACTGCATCCCCTGTGGTGCCAGTGCACTCTCTGGACTTACTGCACTGCATCCCCAGTGGTGCCAGTGCACTCTCTGGACTCACTGCAGTGCATCCCCTGTGGTGCCAGTGCACTCTCTGGACTCACTGCAGTGCATCCCCAGTGGTGCCAGTGCACTCTCTGGACTCATTGCACTGCATCCCCAGTGGTGCCAGTGCACTCTCTGGACTCACTGCAGTGCATTCCCAGTGGTACCAATGCACTCTCTGGACTCACTGCACTGCATCACCAGTGGTGCCAGTGCACTCTCTGGAATCACTGCAGTGCATCCCCTGTGCTGCCATTGCACTCTCAGGACTCACTGCACTGCATCCCCAGTGGTGCCAGTGCACTCTCTGGACTCACTGCACTGCATCCCCAGTGGAGCCAGAGCACTCTCTGGACTCACTGCAGTGCATCCCCAGTGGTGCCAGTGCACTCTCTGGACTCACTGCACTGCATCCCCAGTGGTGCCAGTGCACTCTCTGGACTCACTGCACTGCATCCCCAGTGGTGCCAGTGCACTCTCTGGACTAACTGCACTGCATCCCCTGTGGTGCCAGGGCACTCTCCTGGACTCACTGCAGTGCATTCGCAGTGGTGCCAGTGCACTCTTTCGAGTCACTGCACTGCATCCCCATTAGTGCCAGGTTATTCTCTGGACTCACTGCAGTGCATCCCCAGTGTTGACAGTGCACTCTCTGGACTCACTGCACTGCAACCCCAGTGGTGCCAGTGCACTCTCTGGACACACTGCAGTGTATCCCCAGTGGTGCAAGGGCACTCTCTGGACTAACTGCACTAAAACCCCAGTGGTGCCAGTGCACTCTCTGGACTCACAGCACTGCATCCCCAATGGTGCCACTGCACTCTCTGCACTCACTGCACTGCATCCCCAGTGGTGCCAGTGCACTCTCTGCACTCATTGAACTGCATCCCCAGTGATGCCAGTGCACTCTCTGGACTCACTGCACTGCAGCCCCAGTGGTGCCAGTGCACTCTCTGGAGACACTGCAGTGCATCCCCAGTGGTGCCAGTGCACTCTCTGGAGTCACTGCTTTGCATCCCCACTGGTGCCAGTGCACTCTCTGGACTGACTGCACTGCATTCCCACTGGTGCCAGTGCACTCTCTGCACTCACAGCACTGCATAACCACTGGTGCCAGTGCACTCTCTGGACTCACTGCACTGCATCCCCACTGGTGCCAGTGCACTCTCTGGACTCACTGCACTGCAACCCCACTGGTGCCAGTGCACTCTCTGGACTCACTACACTGCATCCCCACTGGTGCCAGTGCAGTCTCTGCAGTCACTGCAGTGCATCCCCAGTGGTGCCAGTGCACTCTTTGGACTCACTGCACTGCATCCCCACTGGTGCCAGTGCACTCTCTGGACTCACTGCACTGCATCACCACTGGTGCCAGTGCACTCTCTGGACTCACTGCACTGCATCCCCACTGGTGCCAATGCACTCTCTGGACTCACTGCACTACATCCCCACTGGTGCCAGTGCACTCTCTGCACTCACTGCACTGCATCCCCACTGGTGTCAGTGCACTCTCTGGAGTCACTGCTTTGCATACCCACTAGTGCCAGTGCACTCTCTGGACTCACTGCACTACATCCCCACTGGTGCCAGTGCACTCTCTGGACTCACTGCACTGCATCCCCACTGGTGCAACTGCACTCTCTGGACTCACTGCACTGCATCCCCACTGGTGCCAGTGCACTCTCTGGGCTCACTGCACTGCATCCCCACTGGTGCCAGTGGACTCTCTGGACTCACTGCACTGCATCCCCAGTGGTGCCAGTGCACTCTCTGGAGTCACTGCACTGCATCCCCACTGGTGCCAGTGCACTCTCTGGACTCACTGCACTGCATCCCCAGTGGTGCCAGTGCACTCTCTGGACTCACTGCACTGCATCCCCAGTGGTGCCAGTGCACTCTCTGGACTCACTGCACTGCAACCCCAGTAGTGCCAGTGCACTTTCTGGAGTCACTGCACTGCATCCCTACTGGTGCCAGTGCACTCTCTGGACTCACTGCACTGCATCCCCAGTGGTGCCAGTGCACTCTCTGGACTCACTGCACTGCATCCCCAGTGGTGCCAGTGCACTCTCTGGACTCACTGCACTGCAACCCCACTGGTGCCAGTGCACTCTCTGGACTCACTGCACTGCATCCCCACTGGTGCCAGTGAACTCTCTGGACTCACTGCACTCCATCCCCAGTGGTGCCAGTGCACTCTCTGGACTCACTGCACTGCATCCCCACTGGTGCCAGTGCACTTTCTGGAATCACTGCAGTGCATCCCCAGTGGTGCCAGTGCACTCTCTGGTCTTACTGCACTGCATCCCCAGTGGTGCCAGTGAACTCTCTGGACTCACTGCAGTGCATCCCCTGTGGTGCCAGTGCACTCTCTGGACTCACTGCAGTGCATCCCCAGTGGTGCCAGTGCACTCTCTGGACTCACTGCACTGCATCCCCAGTGGTGCCAGTGCACTTTCTGGACTCACTGCACTGCATCCCCAGTGCTGACCGTGCACTCTCTGGACTCACTGCAGTGCATCCCCAGTGGTGCCAGTGCACTCTCTGGACTCACTGCAGTGCATCCCCAGTGGTGCCAGTGCACTCTCTGGACTCACTGCACTGCATCCCCAGTGGTGCAAGTGCACTCTCTGGTCTCACTGCAGTGCATTCCCAGTGGTGCCAATGCACTCTCTGGACTCACTGCACTGCATCACCAGTGGTGCCAGTGCACTCTCTGGAATCACTGCAGTGCATCCCCTGTGCTGCCATTGCACTCTCTGTACTCACTGCACTGCATCCCCAGTGGTGCCAGTGCACTCTCTGTACTCACTGCACTGCATCCCCAGTGGAGCCAGAGCACTCTCTGGACTCACTGCATTGCATCCCCAGTGGTGCCAGTGCACTCTCTGGACTCACTGCACTGCATCCCCAGTGGTGCCAGTGCACTCTCTGGACTCACTGCACTGCATCCCCAGTGGTGCCAGTGCACTCTCTGGACTAACTGCACTGCATCCCCTGTGGTGCCAGGGCACTCTCCGGACTCACTGCAGTGCATCCGCAGTGGTGCCAGTGCACTCTTTCGAATCACTGCACTGCATCCCCATTAGTGCCAGGTCATTCTCTGGACTCACTGCAGTGCATCCCCAGTGTTGACAGTGCACTCTCTGGACTCACTGCACTGCATCCCCAGTGGTGCCAGTGCACTCTCTGGACACACTGCAGTGTATCCCCAGTGGTGCAAGGGCACTCTCTGGACTAACTGCACTGCATCCCCAGTGGTGCCAGTGCACTCTCTGGATTCACAGCACTGCATCCCCAATGGTGCCACTGCACTCTCTGGACTCACTGCAGTGCATCCCCAGTCGTGCCAGTTCACTCTCTGCACTCACTGCACTGCATCCCCAGTGGTGCCAGTGCACTCTCTGGAGACACTGCACTGCATCCCCAGTGATGCCAGTGCACTCTCTGGACTCACTGCTTTGCATCCCCACTGGTGCCATTGCACTCTCTGAACTGACTGCACTGCATCCCCACTGGTGCCAGTGCACTCTCTGCACTCACTGCACTGCATACCCACTGGTGCCAGTGCACTCTCTGGACTCACTGCACTGCAACCCCACTGGTGCCAGTGCACTCTCTGCACTCACAGCACTGCATCCCCACTGGTGCCAGTGCACTCTCTGGACTCACTGCACTGCACCTCCACTGGTGCCAGTCGACTCTCTGGACTCACTGCACTGCATCCCCAGTAGTGCCAGTGCACTTTCTGGAGTCACTGCACCGCATCCCAAGTGATGCCAGTGAACTCTCTGGACTCACTGCACTGCATCCCCACTGGTGCCAGTGCACTCTCTGGACTCACTGCAGTGAATCCCCGGTGGTGCCAGTGCACTCTCTGGACTCACTGCCGTGCATCCCCAGTGGTGCCAGTGCACTCTCTGGACTCACTGCACTGCATCCCCACTGGTGCCAGTGCACTCTCTGGACTCACTGCACTGCATCCCCACTGGTGCCAATGCACTCTCTGGACTCACTGCACTGCATCCCCACTGGTGCCAGTGCACTATAAGGACTCACTGCACTGCATGCCCACTGGTGCCAGTGCACTCTCTGGACTCACTGCACTGCATCCCCACTGGTGCCAGTGCACTCTCAGGACTCACTACACTGCATCCCCACTGGTGCCAGTGCACTCTCTAGAGTCACTGCACTCCAACCCCACTGGTGCCAGTGCACTCTCTAGAGTCACTGCACTGATCCGCAGTGGTGCCAGTGCACTCTCTGGACTCACTGTACTGCATCCCCAGTAGTGCCAGTGGACTCTCTGTACTCACTGCAGTGCATCCCCTGTGGGGCCAGTGCACTCTCTGGACTCACTGCACTGCATCCCCAGTGGTGCCAGTGCAATCTCTGGACTCACTGCACTGCATCACGACTTGTGCCAGTGCACTCTCTGGACTCACTGCACTGCATCCCCACTGCTGCCAGTGCACTCTCTGGACTCACTGCACTGCATCCCCAGTGGTGCCAGTGCACTCTCTGGACTCACTGCACTGCATCCCCACTGGTGCCAATGCACTCTCTGGAGTCACTGCAGTGCATCCCCACTGGTGCCAGTGCACTCTCTGGAGTCACTGCACTGCATCCCCACTGGTGCCAGTGCACGGTCTGGACTCACTGCAGTGCATCCCCAGTGGTGCCAGTGCACTCTCTGGAGTCACTGCACTGCATCCCCAGTGGTGCCAGTGCACTCTCTGGACTCACTGCAGTGCATCCCCACTGGTGCCAGTGCACTCTCTGGACTCACTGCACTGCATCCCCTGTGGTGCCAGTGCACTCTCTGGACTTACTGCACTGCATCCCCAGTGGTGCCAATGCACTCTCTGGACTAACTGCACTGCATCTCCTGTGGTGCCAGTGCACTCTCGGGACTCACTGCACTGCATTCCCAGTGGTGCCAGTGCACTCTCTGGACTCACTGCACTGCATCCCCACTGGTGCCAGTGCACTCTCTGGACTCACTGCACTGCATCCCCTGTGGTGCCAGTGCACTCTCTGGAGTCACTGCACTGCATCCCCAGTGGTGCCAGAGCACTCTCTGGACACACTGCAGTGTATCCCCAGTAGTGCAAGGGCACTCTCTGGACTAACTGCACTAAAACCCCTGTGGTGCCAGTGCACTCTCTGGACTCACTGCACTGCATCGCCAATGGTGCCACTGCACTCTCTGGACTCACTGCAGTGCATCCCCTGTGGTGCCAGTGCACTCTCTGCACTCACTGCACTGCATCCCCAGTGGTGCCAGTGCACTCTCTGCACTCACTGAACTGCATCGCCAGTGATGCCAGTGCACTCTCTGGACTCACTGCACTGCATCCCCACTGGTGCCAGTGCACTCTCTGCACTCACTGCACTGCATACCCACTGGTGCCAGTGCACTCTCTGGACTCACTGCACTGCAACCCCACTGGTGCCAGTGCACTCTCTGGACTCACTACACTGCATCCCCACTGGTGCCAGTGCACTCTCTGGACTCACTGCACTGCACCTCCACTGGTGCCAGTCGACTCTCTGGACTCACTGCACTGCATCCCCAGTAGTGCCAGTGCACTTTCTGGAGTCACTGCACTGCATCCCAAGTGGTGCCAGTGCACTCTCTGGACTCACTGCACTGCATCCCCAGTGGTGCCAGTGCACTTTCTGGAGTCACTGCACTGCATCCCTAGTGGTGCCAGTGAACTCTCTGGACTCACTGCACTGCATCCCCAGTGGTGCCAGTGCACTCTCTGGACTCACTGCACTGCATCCCCACTGGTGCCAGTGCACTCTCTGGAGTCACTGCACTGCATCCCCACTCGTGCCAATGCACTCTCTGGACTCACTGCACTGCATCCCCACTGGTGCCAGTGCACTATAAGGACTCACTGCACTGCATGCCCACTGGTGCCAGTGCACTCTCTGCACTCACTGCACTGCATCCCCACTGGTGCCAGTGCACTCTCAGGACTCACTACACTGCATCCCCACTGGTGCCAGTGCACTCTCTAGAGTCACTGCACTCCAACCCCACTGGTGCCAGTGCACTCTCTAGAGTCACTGCACTGATCCGCAGTGGTGCCAGTGCACTCTCTCGACTCACAGCACTGCATCCCCAGTAGTGCCAGTGGACTCTCTGTACTCACTGCAGTGCATCCCCTGTGGGGCCAGTGCACTCTCTGGACTCACTGCACTGTATCCCCAGTGGTGCCAGTGCACTCTCTGGACTCACTGCACTGCATCCCCAGTGGTGCCAGTGCACTCTCTGGACTCACTGCACTGCATCCCGACAGGTGCCAGTGCACTCTCTGGACTCACTGCACTGCATCCCCACTGGTGCCAGTGCACTCTCTGGACTCACTGCACTGCATCCCCACTGGTGCCAGTGCACTCTCTGGAGTCACTGCACTGCATCCCCACTGGTGCCTGTGCACTCTCTGGACTCACTGCACTGCATCCCCAGTAGTGCCAGTGCACTTTCTGGAGTCACTGCACTGCATCCCTAGTGGTGCCAGTGAACTCTCTGGACTCACTGCACTGCATCCCCAGTGGTGCCAGTGCACTCTCTGGACTCACTGCACTGCAACCCCACTGGTGCCAGTGCACTCTCTGGAGTCACTGCACTGCATCCCCAGTGGTGCCAGTGCACTCTCTGCACTCACTGCACTGCATCCCCACTGGTGCCAGTGCACTCTAAGGACTCACTACACTGCACTGCATCCCCAGTGGTGCCAGTGCACTCTCTGGACTCACTGTACTGCATCCCCACTGGTGCCAGTGCACTCTCTGGACTCACTGCAGTGCATCCCCACTGGTGCCAGTGCACTCTCTGGAGTCACTGCACTGCATCCCCACTCGTGCCAATGCACTCTCTGGACTCACTGCACTGCATCCCCACTGGTGCCAGTGCACTATAAGGACTCACTGCACTGCATGCCCACTGGTGCCAGTGCACTCTCTGCACTCACTGCACTGCATCCCCACTGGTGCCAGTGCACTCTCAGGACTCACTACACTGCATCCCCACTGGTGTCAGTGCACTCTCTAGAGTCACTGCACTCCAACCCCACTGGTGCCAGTGCACTCTCTAGAGTCACTGCACTGATCCGCAGTGGTGCCAGTGCACTCTCTCGACTCACAGCACTGCATCCCCAGTAGTGCCAGTGGACTCTCTGTACTCACTGCAGTGCATCCCCTGTGGGGCCAGTGCACTCTCTGGACTCACTGCACTGCATCCCCAGTGGTGCCAGTGCACTCTCTGGACTCACTGCACTGCATCCCCAGTGGTGCCAGTGCACTCTCTGGACTCACTGCACTGCATCCCGACTGGTGCCAGTGCACTCTCTGGACTCACTGCACTGCATCCCCACTGGTGCCAGTGCACTCTCTGGACTCACTGCACTGCATCCCCAGTGGTGCCAGTGCACTCTCTGGACTAACTGCACTGCATCCCCATTGGTGCCTGTGCACTCTCTGGACTCACTGCACTGCATCCCCAGTAGTGCCAGTGCACTTTCTGGAGTCACTGCACTGCATCCCTAGTGGTGCCAGTGAACTCTCTGGACTCACTGCACTGAATCCCCGGTGGTGCCAGTGCACTCTCTGGACTCACTGCACTGCAACCCCACTGGTGCCAGTGCACTCTCTGGAGTCACTGCACTGCATCCCCAGTGGTGCCAGTGCACTCTCTGCACTCACTGCACTGCAGCCCCACTGGTGCCAGTGCACTCTAAGGACTCACTACACTGCACTGCATCCCCAGTGGTGCCAGTGCACTCTCTGGACTCACTGTACTGCATCCCCACTGGTGCCAGTGCACTCTCTGGACTCACTGCACTGCATCCCCAGTAGTGCCAGTGCACTTTCTGGAGTCACTGCACTGCATCCCTAGTGGTGCCAGTGAACTCTCTGGACTCACTGCACTGCATCCCCAATGGTGCCAGTGCACTCTCTGGACTCACTGCACTGCATCCCCAGTGGTGCCAGTGCACTCTCTGGAGTCACTGCAATGCATCCCCACTGGTGCCAGTGCACTCTAAGGACTCACTGCACTGCACTGCATCCCCAGTGGTGCCAGTGAACTCTCTGGAGTCACTGCACTGCATCCCCAGTGGTGCCAGTGCACTCTCTGGTCTCACTGCACTGCATCCCCAGTGGTGCAAGTGCACTCTCTGGACTCACTGCACTGCATCCCCACTGGTGCCAGTGCACTCTCTGGACTCACTGCACTGCATCCCCAGTGGTGCCAGTGCACTCTCTGGACTCACTGCACTGCATCCCCACTGGTGCAACTGCACTCTCTGGACTCACTGCACTTCATTCCCACTGGTGCCAGTGCACTCTCTGCACTCACTGCACTGCATCCCCACTGGTGCCAGTGCACTCTCTGGACTCACTGCACTACATCCCCACTGGTGCCAGTGCACTCTCTAGAGTCACTGCACTCCAACCCCAATGGTGCCAGTGCACTCTATGGAGTCACTGCACTGCATCCCCAGTGGTGCCAGTGCACTCTCTGGACTCACTGCACTGCATCCCCACTGGTGCCAGTGCACTCTCTGGAGTCACTGCACTGCATCCCCACTGGTGCCAGTGCACTCTCTGGACTCACTGCACTGCATCCCCACTGGTGCCAGTGCACTCTCTGGACTCACTGCACTGCATGCCCACTGGTGCCAGTGCACTCTCTGGACTCACTGCACTGCATCCCCAGTGGTGCCAGTGCACTCTCTGGAGTCACTGCACTGCATCCCCACTGGTGCCAGTGCACTCTCTGGACTCACTGCACTGCATCCCCAGTAGTGCCAGTGCACTTTCTGGAGTCACTGCACTGCATCCCCAGTGGTGCCAGTGAACTCTCTGGACTCACTGCACTGCATCCCCACTGGTGCCAGTGCACTCTCTGGACTCACTGCACTGCATGCCCACTGGTGCCAGTGCACTCTCAGGACTCACTACACTGCATCCCCACTGGTGCCAGTGCACTCTCTAGAGTCACTGCACTCCAACCCCACTGGCGCCAGTGCACTCTCTAGAGTCACTGCACTGATCCGCAGTGGTGCCAGTGCACTCTCTTGACTCACTGCACTGCATCCCCAGTAGTGCCAGTGGACTCTCTGGACTCACCGCAGTGCATCCCCTGTGGGGCCAGTGCACTCTCTGGACTCACTGCACTGCATCCCCACTGGTGCCAGTGCACTCTCTGGACTCACTGCACTGCATCCGCAGTGGTGCCAGTGCAATCTCTGGACTCACTGCACTGCATCACGACTTGTGCCAGTGCACTCTCTGGACTCACTGCACTGCATCCCCACTGCTGCCAGTGCACTCTCTGGACTCACTGCACTGCATCCCCAGTGGTGCCAGTGCACTCTCTGGAGTCACTGCACTGCATCCCCACTGGTGCCAATGCACTCTCTGGAGTCACTGCACTGCATCCCCAGTGGTGCCAGTGCACTCTCTGGAGTCACTGCACTGCATCCCCACTGGTGCCAGTGCACGGTCTGGACTCACTGCAATGCATCCCCACTGGTGCCAGTGCACTCTCTGGAGTCACTGCACTGCATCCCCAGTGGTGCCAGTGCACTCTCTGGACTCACTGCAGTGCATCCCCACTGGTGCCAGTGCACTCTCTGGACTCACTGCACTGCATCCCCTGTGGTGCCAGTGCACTCTCTGGACTTACTGCACTGCATCCCCAGTTTTTCCAATGCACTCTCTGGACTAACTGCACTGCATCCCCTGTGGTGCCAGGGCACTCTCCGGACTCACTGCACTGCGTCCCCAGTGGTGCCAGTGCACTCTCTGGACTCACTGCACTGCATCCCCACTGGTGCCAGTGCACTCTCTGGAGTCACTGCACTGCATCCCCTGTGGTGCCAGTGCACTCTCTGGACTTACTGCACTGCATCCCCAGTGGTGCCAGTGCACTCTCTCGACTAACTGCACTGCATCCCCTGTGGTGCCAGGGCACTCTCCGGACTCACTGCACTGCATCCGCGATAGCCAGTGCACTCTTTCGAGTCACTGCACTGCATCCCCATTAGTGCCAGGTCATTCTCTGGACTCACTGCAGTGCATCCCCAGTGGTGCCAGTGCACTCTCTGGACACACTGCAGTGTATCCCCAGTGGTGCAAGGGCACTCTCTGGACTAACTGCACTAAAACCCCAGTGGTGCCAGTGCACTCTCTGGACTCACAGCACTGCATCCCCAATGGTGCCACTGCACTCTCTGGACTCACTGCAGTGCATCACCAGTGGTGCCAGTGCACTCTCTGCACTCACTGCACTGCAACCCCAGTGGTGCCAGTGCACTCTCTGCACTCACTGAACTGCATCCCCAGTGATGCCAGTGCACTCTCTGGACTCACTGCACTGCATCCGCAGTGGTGCCAGTGCACTCTCTGGACTCACTGCTTTGCATCCCCACTGGTGCCATTGCACTCTCTTGACTGACTGCACTGCATCCCCACTGGTGCCAGTGCACTCTCTGCACTCACTGAACTGCATACCCACTGGTGCCAGTGCACTCTCTGGACTCACTGCACTGCAACCCCACTGGTGCCAGTGCACTCTCTGGACTCACTACACTGCATCCCCAGTGGTGCCAGTGCACTCTCTGGACTCACTGCACTGCATCCCCACTGGTGCCAGTGCACTCTCTGGAGTCACTGCACTGCATCCCCACTGGTGCCAATGCACTCTCTGGACTCACTGCACTGCATCCCCACTGGTGCCAGTGCACTATAAGGACTCACTGCACTGCATGCCCACTGGTGCCAGTGCACTCTCTGCACTCACTGCACTGCATCCCCACTGGTGCCAGTGCACTCTCAGGACTCACTACACTGCATCCCCACTGGTGTCAGTGCACTCTCTAGAGTCACTGCACTCCAACCCCACTGGTGCCAGTGCACTCTCTAGAGTCACTGCACTGATCCGCAGTGGTGCCAGTGCACTCTCTCGACTCACAGCACTGCATCCCCAGTAGTGCCAGTGGACTCTCTGTACTCACTGCAGTGCATCCCCTGTGGGGCCAGTGCACTCTCTGGACTCACTGCACTGCATCCCCAGTGGTGCCAGTGCACTCTCTGGACTCACTGCACTGCATCCCCAGTGGTGCCAGTGCACTCTCTGGACTCACTGCACTGCATCCCGACTGGTGCCAGTGCACTCTCTGGACTCACTGCACTGCATCCCCCGTGGTGCCAGTGCACTCTCTGGACTCACTGCACTGCATCCCCACTGGTGCCAGTGCACTCTCTGGAGTCACTGCACTGCATCCCCACTGGTGCCAATGCACTCTCTGGAGTCACTGCAGTGCATCCCCACTGGTGCCAGTGCACTCTCTAGAGTCACTGCACTGCATCCCCACTGGTGCCAGTGCACGGTCTGGACTCACTGCAGTGCATCCCCAGTGGTGCCAGTGCACTCTCTGGAGTCACTGCACTGCATCCCCAGTGGTGCCAGTGCACTCTCTGGACTCACTGCACTGCATCCCCAGTGGGGCCAGTGCACTCTCTGGACTCACTGCACTGCATCCCCAGTGGTGCCAATGCACTCTCTGGACTCACTGCACTGCAGCCCCACTGCTGCCAGTGCACTCTCTGGACTCACTGCACTGCATCCCCACTGGTGCCAGTGCACTCTCTGGACTCACTGCACTGCAACCCCAGTGGTGCCAGTGCACTCTCTGGACTCACTGCACTGCATCCCCAGTGGTGCCAGTGCACTCTCTGGGCTCACTGCACTGCATCCCCAGTGGTGCCAGTACACTCTCTGGAGACACTGCACTGCATCCCCACTGGTGCCAGTGCACTCTCTGGACTCACTGCACTGCATCCCCACTGGTGCCAGTGCACTCTCTGGAATCACTGCACTGCATCCCCAGTAGTGCCAGTGCACTTTCTGGAGTCACTGCACTGCCTCCCTAGTGGTGCCAGTGCACTCTCTGGACTCACTACACTGCATCCCCACTGGTGACAGTGCACTCTCTAGAGTCACTGCACTCCAACCCCACTGGTGCCAGTGCACTCTCTAGAGTCACTGCACTGATCCGCAGTGGTGCCAGTGCACTCTCTGGACTCACTGCACTGCATCCCCACTGGTGCCAGTGCACTCTCTGGACTCACTGCACGGCATCCCCACTGATGCCAGTGCACTCTCTGGAGTCACTGCAGTGCATCCCCAGTGGTGCCAGTGTACTCTCTGGACTCACTGCACTGAATCACCGGTGGTGCCAGTGCACTCTCTGGAGTCACTGCACTGCATCCCCAGTAGTGCCAGTGCACTCTCTGGACTCACTGCACTGCATCCCCACTGGTGCCAGTGCACTATAGGGACTCACTGCACTGCATACCCACTGGTGCCAGTGCACTCTCTAGAGTCACTGCACTGATCCGCAGTGGTGCCAATGCACTCTCTCGACTCACAGCACTGCATCCCCAGTAGTGCCAGTGGACTCTCTGTACTCACTGCAGTGCATCCCCTGTGGGGCCAGTGCACTCTCTGGACTCACTGCACTGCATCCCCAGTGGTGCCAGTGCACTCTCTGGACTCACTGCACTGCATCCCCACTGGTGCCAGTGCACTCTCTTAACTCACTGCACTGCATCCCCACTGGTGCCAGTGCACTCTCTGGACTCACTGCACTGCATCCCCACTGCTGCCAGTGCACTCTCTGGACTCACTGCACTGCATCCCCAGTGGTTCCAGTGCACTCTCTGGACTCACTGCACTGCATCCCCACTGGTGCCAATGCACTCTCTGGAGTCACTGCAGTGCATCCCCACTGGTGCCAGTGCACTCTCTGGAGTCACTGCATTGCATCCCCACTGGTGCCAGTGCACGGTCTGGACTCACTGCAGTGCATCCCCACTGGTGCCAGTGCACTCTCTGGACTCACTGCACTGCATCCCCAGTGGTGCCAGTGCACTCTCTGGACTCACTGCACTGCATCCCCAGTGGGGCGAGTGCACTCTCTGGACTCACTGCACTGCATCCCCACTGGTGCCAATGCACTCTCTGGACTCACTGCACTGCATCCCCACTGGTGCCAGTGCACTCTCTGGACTCACTGCACTGCATCCCCACTGGTGCCAGTGCACTCTCTGGACTCACTGCAGTGCATCCCCAGTAGTGCCAGTGCACTTTCTGGAGTCACTGCACTGCATCCCTAGTGGTGCCAGTGAACTCTCTGGACTCACTGCACTGCATCCCCAATGGTGCCAGTGCACTCTCTGGACTCACTGCACTGCATCCCCAGTGGTGCCACTGCACTCTCTGGAGTCACTGCAATGCATCCCCACTGGTGCCAGTGCACTCTAAGGACTCACTGCACTGCACTGCATCCCCAGTGGTGCCAGTGAACTCTCTGGAGTCACTGCACTGCATCCCCAGTGGTGCCAGTGCACTCTCTGGTCTCACTGCACTGCATCCCCAGTGGTGCCAGTGCACTCTCTGGACTCACTGCACTGCATCCCCACTGGTGCCAGTGCACTCTCTGGACTCACTGCACTGCATCCCCAGTGGTGCCAGTGCACTCTCTGGACTCACTGCACTGCATCCCCACTGGTGCAACTGCACTCTCTGGACTCACTAAACTGCATCTCCACTGGTGCCAGTGCACTCTCTGGACTCACTGCACTGCATCCCCACTGGTGCCAGTGCACTCTCTGGAGTCACTGCACTGCATCCCCACTGGTGCCAGTGCACTCTCTGCACTCACTGCACTGCATCCCCACTGGTGCCAGTGCACTCTCTGGACTCACTGCACTGCGTCCCCAGTGGTGCCAGTGCACTCTCTAGAGTCACTGCACTCCAACCCCACTGGTGCCAGTGCACTCTCTAGAGTCACTACACTGCATCCCCACTGCTACCACTCTCTGGACTCACTGCACTGCATCCCCAGTGGTGCCAGTGCACTCTCTGGACTCACTGCACTGCATCCCCACTGGTGCCAGTGCACTCTCTGGACTCACTGCACTGCATCCCCACTGCTGCCAATGCACTCTCTAGACTCACTGCACTGCAACCCCACTGGTGCCCGTGCATTCTCTGGACTCACTACACTGCATCTCCAGTATTGCCAGTGCACTCTCTGGACTCACTGCACTGCATCCCCACTGGTGCCAGTGCACTCTCTGGACTCACTAAACTGCATCCCCACTGGTGCCAGTGCACTCTCTGGAGTCACTGCACTGCATCCCCACTGGTGCCAGTGCACTCTCTGGACTCACTGCACTGCATCCCCACTGGTGCCAGTGCACTCTCTGGACTCACTGCACTGCATACCCACTGGTGCCAGTGCACTCTCTGGAGTCACTGCACTGCATCCCCACTGGTGCCAGTGAACTCTCTGGACTCACTGCACTGCATCCCCACTGGTGCCAGTGCACTCTCTGGACTCACTGCACTGCATCCCCAGTGGTGACAGTGCACTCTCTGGACTCACTGCACTGCATCCCCACTGCTGCCAGTGCACTCTCTGGACTCACTGCACTGCATCCCCAGTGGTGCCAGTGCACTCTCTGGAGTCACTGCACTGCATCCCCACTGGTGCCAATGCACTCTCTGGAGTCACTGCAGTGCATCCCCACTGGTGCCTGTGCACTCTCTGGAGTCACTGCACTGCATCCCGACTGCTACCAGTGCACTGTCTGGACTCACTGCAGTGCATCACCACTGGTGCCAGTGCACTCTCTGGAGTCACTGCACTGCATCCCCACTGGTGCCAGTGCACTATAAGGACTCACTGCACTGCATCCCCACTGGTGCCATTGCACTCTCTGGAGTCACTGCACTGCATCCCCAGTGGTGCCAGTGCACTCTCTGGACTCACTGCACTGCATCCCCACTGGTGCCAGTGCACTCTCTGGAGTCACTGCTTTGCATCCCCACTGGTGCCAATGCACTCTCTGGACTCACTGCACTGCAGCCCCACTGCTGCCAGTGCACTCTCTGGAGTCACTGCACTGCATCCCTAGTGGTGCCAGTGAACTCTCTGGACTCACTGCACTGAATCCCCGGTGGTGCCAGTGCACTCTCTGGACTCACTGCACTGCATCCCCACTGGTGCCTGTGCACTCTCTGGAGTCACTGCACTGCATCCCGACTGCTACCAGTGCACTGTTTGGACTCACTGCAGTGCATCACCACTGGTGCCAGTGCACTCTCTGGAGTCACTGCACTGCATCCCCACTGGTGCCAGTGCACTATAAGGACTCACTGCACTGCATCCCCACTGGTGCCATTGCACTCTCTGGAGTCACTGCACTGCATCCCCAGTGGTGCCAGTGCACTCTCTGGACTCACTGCACTGCATCCCCACTGGTGCCTGTGCACTCTCTGGAGTCACTGCACTGCATCCCGACTGCTACCAGTGCACTGTCTGGACTCACTGCAGTGCATCACCACTGGTGCCAGTGCACTCTCTGGAGTCACTGCACTGCATCCCCACTGGTGCCAGTGCACTATAAGGACTCACTGCACTGCATCCCCACTGGTGCCATTGCACTCTCTGGAGTCACTGCACTGCATCCCCAGTGGTGCCAGTGCACTCTCTGGACTCACTGCACTGCATCCCCACTGGTGCCAGTGCACTCTCTGGAGTCACTGCTTTGCATCCCCACTGGTGCCAATGCACTCTCTGGACTCACTGCACTGCAGCCCCACTGCTGCCAGTGCACTCTCTGGAGTCACTGCACTGCATCCCTAGTGGTGCCAGTGAACTCTCTGGACTCACTGCACTGAATCCCCGGTGGTGCCAGTGCACTCTCTGGACTTACTGCACTGCATCCCCACTGGTGCCAGTGCACTCTCTGGAGTCACTGCACTGCATCCCCAGTAGTTCCAGTGCACTTTCTGGAGTCACTGCACTACATCCCTAGTGGTGCCAGTGAACTCTCTGGACTCACTGCACTGAATCCCCGGTGGTGCCAGTGCACTCTCTGGACTCACTGCACTGCATCCCCACTGGTGCCAGTGCACTCTCTGGACTCACTGCACTGCATCCCCACTGGTGCCAGTGCACTATAAGGACTCACTGCACTGCATGCCCACTGGTGCCAGTGCACTCTCTAGAGTCACTGCACTCCAACCCCACTGGTGCCAGTTCACTCTCTAGAGTCACTGCACTGATCCGCAGTGGTGCCAGTGCACTCTCTGGACTCACTGCACTGCATCCCCACTGGTACCAGTGCACTCTCTGGACTCACTGCACTGCATCCCCAGTGGTGCCAGTGCACTCTCTGGACTCACTGAACTGCATCCCCAGTAGTGCCAGTGCACTTTCTGAACTCACTGCACTGCATCCCTAGTGGTGCCAGTGCACTCTCTGGAGTCACTGCACTGCATCCCCAGTGGTGACAGTGCACTCTCTGGACTCACTGCAGTGCATCCCCTGTGGTGCCAGTGCACTCTCTGGAGTCACTGCTTTGCATCCCCACTGGTGCCAGTGCATTCACTGGACTCACTGCACTGCATCTCCAGTGTTGCCAGTGCACTCTCTGGACTGACTACACTGCATCCCCACTGGTGCCAGTGCACTCTCTGGACTCACTGCACTGCATCCCCACTGGTGCCAGTGAACTCTCTGGACTCACTGCACTGCATCCCCAGTGGTGCCAGTGCACTGTCTGGACTCACTGCACTGCATCCCCACTGGTGCCAGTGCACTCTCTGGACTCACTGCACTGCATGCGCACTGGTGCCAGTGCACTCTCTGGACTCACTGCACTGCATCCCCACTGGTGCCAGTGCACTCTCTGGACTCACTGCACTGCATCCCCAGTAGTGCCAGTGGATTCTCTGTACTCACTGCAGTGCATTCCCTGTGGTGCCAGTGCACTCTCTGGACTCACTGCAGTGCATCCCCAGTGGTGCCAGTGCACTCTCTGGACTCACTGCACTGCATCCCCAGTGGTGCCAGTGCACTCTCTGGACTCACTGCACTGCATCCCCACTGCTGCCAGTGCACTCTCTGGAGTCACTGCACTGCATCTCCAGTGGTGCCAGTGCACTCTCTGGAGTCACTGCACTGCATCCCCAGTGGTGCCAATGCACTCTCTGGAGTCACTGCAGTGCATCCCCACTGGTGCCAGTGCACTCTCTGGAGTCACTGCACTGCATCCCCATTGCTGCCAGTGCACTCTCTGGACTCACTGCAGTGCATCCCCACTGGTGCCAGTGCACTCTCTGGAGTCACTGCACTGCATCCCCAGTGGTGCCACTGCACTCTCTGGACTCACTGCACTGCATCCCCACTGGTTCCAGTGCACTCTGTCAACTCACTGCACTGCATTCCCACTGGTGCCAGTGCACTCTCTGGACTCACTGTTTGCATCCCCACTGGTGCCAGTGCACTCTCTGGAGTCACTGCAGTGCATCCCCACTAGTGCCAGTGCACTCTCTGGACTCACTGCACTGCATCCCCACTGGTGCCAGTGCACTCTCTGGAGTCACTGCACTGCATCCCCACTGGTGCCAGTGCACTCTCTGGACTCACTGCACTGCATCCCCAGTGGTGCCAGTGCACTCTCTGGACTCACTGCACTGCATCCCCACTGGTTCCAGTGCACTCTGTCAACTCACTGCACTGCATTCCCACTGGTGCCAGTGCACTCTCTGGACTCACTGCTTTGCATCCCCACTGGTGCCAGTGCACTCTCTGGAGTCACTGCAGTGCATCCCCACTAGTGCCAGTGCACTCTCTGGACTCACTGCACTGCATCTCCACTGGTGCCAGTGCACTCTCTGGAGTCACTGCACTGCATCCCCACTGGTGCCAGTGCACTCTCTGGAGTCACTGCACTGCATCCCCAGTGGTGCCACTGCACTCTCTGGACTCACTGCACTGCATCCCCACTGGTTCCAGTGCACTCTGTCAACTCACTGCACTGCATTCCCACTGGTGCCAGTGCACTCTCTGGACTCACTGCACTGCATCCCCACTGGTGCCAGTGAACTCTCTGGACTCACTGCACTGCATCCCCACTAGTGCCAGTGCACTCTCTGGACTCACTGCACTGCATCCCCACTAGTGCCAGTGCACTCTCTGGACTCACTGCACTGCATCCCCACTAGTGCCAGTGCACTCTCTGGACTCACTGCACTGCATCCCCACTGGTGTCAGTGCACTCTCTGGAGTCACTGCACTGCATCCCCACTGGTGCCAGTGCACTCTCTGGACTCACTGCAGTGCATCCGCACTGGTGCCAGTGAACTCTCTGGAGTCACTGCACTGCATCCCCACCGGTGCCAGTGAACTCTCTGGACTCACTGCACTGCATCCCCACTGCTGCCAGTCACTCTCTGGACTCACTGCACTGCATCCCCACTGGTGCCAGTGCACTCTCTGGACTCACTGCACTGCATCCCTAGTGGTGCCAGTGCACTCTCTGGAGTCACTGCACTGCATCCCCACTGGTGCCAGTGCACTCTCTGGACTCACTGCACTGCATCCCCACTGGTGCCAGTGGACTCTCTGCACTCACTGCACTGCATCCCCACTGGTGCCAGTGCACTCTCTGGACTCACTGCAGTGCATCCCCAGTGGTGCCAGTGCACTCTCTGGACTGACTGCACTGCATCCCCACTGGTGCCAGTGCACTCTCTGCACTCACTGCACTGCATCCCCACTGGTGCCAGTGCACTCTCTGGACTCACTGCACTGAAACCCCACTGGTGCCAGTGCACTCTCTAGAGTCACTGCACTCCAACCCCACTGGTGCCAGTGCACTCTATGGAGTTGTTAGTGTTGGGGAGAATCGAATGGATGTTCTATTAATGTTTCTCAGGTGATGGATCATATGGTATAATTAAATATTATTAAATGTACTTACATTATCAAGTAATCTATGTATACTGGAAACCTAGGGAGTACATTGAACATTTAAAGGAATCGTTGAAGGGGAACCCTGGGAGGGAACAGGTACAACCTGACCTTGGATAAGGGCCTGGAGATGATGAAATGAGTTGAAGCAGAACCAAGGAGCGGAGGGAGCATGCGTCGAGTGAGAAAGGTGAAAGAGTTTAGCGGAGAGGAAGACTCCTTACTTCATCTGGACGACCACCTGGACGACCACCAGAGTGCGCCACGCATGTGCAAAGGGGAGGGGAGCTAATTAGAATGAAAAGCGAGGCTGATGTTGCAACCTGTAATGAATATGTATACCTGACGCAATATTGTATGTATAAATAACGGCTGGGAAGTAACGGGACTTGAAGCCAGATTTGGGCACCTGCCCCGGCTTCCAGCGCTGAATAAAGCACCTTCATATAATCACTTGGTGGTTATGTGGTTGCTACGCTAACATTTTGGCGACCCAGATGGGACAGCGTGGGCACTGCTGAGGCGGATCGTGTCTCGGTTTCGCTCCAGCCGGCACCGAGGGATTCTCGGGGAGCAGTCGACCACGACCGACCTCCGCTGCTCACGACGTACCACTGGAGTGGTAAGCAAAGGTGCTTTCAACTTTGGGTATTCGGTACCGATTTGGTTGGGAAAGCCTGCCGGTCAGACGCAGCGAAAGCCACGCTCGGTTGGGCAGGGAGCTCCCGGGGTAAGCCTAGGCGCCGTCCGTTAGACAGAGCGAAAGCTCTGCAGGTTCGGCATTGGTAACTGTATTGGTTTGTGCTGAAGGGTCAGCACCAGGTATTATTGGTATGTAGAAAGCGTGCTGCTGCTGCTCCGGCAGCTTTTTAGCGAAAAGCACGCTGCTGCTCCGGCAGCTTTTGGGAAAGCACACTGCTGCTCCGGCAGCTTCTGGAAAGTGTGCTGTTGCTGCTCCGGCAGCTTTCGGGAGAGTGTGTTGCTGCAGCTTTCGGGAGAGTGTGTTGCTGCAGCTTTCGGGAGAGTGTGTTGTTGCTCCGGCAGCTTTCGGGAGAGTGTGTTGTTGCTCCAGCAGCTTTCGGGAGAGTGTGTTGCTGCAGCTTTCGGGAGAGTGTGTTGTTGCTCCAGCAGCTTTCGGGAGAGTGTGTTGCTGCAGCTTTCGGGAAAGTGTGTTGTTGCTCCGGTAGCTTTCGGGAGAGTGTGTTGTTGCTCCAGCAGCTTTCGGGAGAGTGTGTTACTGTAGCTTTCGGGAGAGTGTGTTGCTGCAGCTTTCGGGAGAGTGTGTTGTTGCTCCGGCAGCTTTCGGAAGAGTGTGTTGCTGCTCCGGCAGCTTTCGGGAGAGTGTGTTGCTGCTCCGGCAGCTTTCGGGAGAGTGTGTTGCTGCAGCTTTCGGGAGAGTGTGTTGTTGCTCCGGCAGCTTTCGGGAGAGTGTGTTGTTGCTCCGGCAGCTTTCGGAAGAGTGTGTTGCTGCTCCGGCAGCTTTCGGGAGAGTGTGTTGCTGCTCCGGCAGCTTTCGGGAGAGTGTGTTGCTGCAGCTTTCGGGAGAGTGTGTTGTTGCTCCGGCAGCTTTCGGGAGAGTGTGTTGTTGCTCCAGCAGCTTTCGGGAGAGTGTGTTGCTGCAGCTTTCAGGAGAGTGTGTTGTTGCTCCGGCAGCTTTCGGGAGAGTGTGTTGTTGCTCCAGCAGCTTTCGGGAGAGTGTGTTGTTGCTCCAGCAGCTTTCGGGAGAGTGTGTTGCTGCAGCTTTCGGGAGAGTGTGTTGTTGCTCCGGCAGCTTTCGGGAGAGTGTGTTGCTGCAGCTTTCAGGAGAGTGTGTTGTTGCTCCGGCAGCTTTCGGGAGAGTGTGTTGTTGCTCCAGCAGCTTTCGGGAGAGTGTGTTGTTGCTGCTGCAGCTTTCGGGAGAGTGTGTTGTTGCTCCGGCAGCTTTCGGGAGAGTGTGTTGCTGCAGCTTTCAGGAGAGTGTGTTGTTGCTCCGGCAGCTTTCGGGAGAGTGTGTTGTTGCTCCAGCAGCTTTCGGGAGAGTGTGTTGCTGCAGCTTTCGGGAGAGTGTGTTGTTGCTCCGGCAGCTTTCGGGAGAGTGTGTTGTTGCTGCAGCTTTCGGGAGAGTGTGTTGCTGCTCCGGCAGCTTTCGGGAGAGTGTGTTGCTGCTCCGGCAGCTTTCGGGAGAGTGTGTTGCTGCTCCGGCAGCTTTCGGGAGAGTGTGTTGCTGCTCCGGCAGCTTTCGGAAGAGTGTGTTGCTGCTCCGGCAGCTTTCGGGAGAGTGTGTTGCTGCTTCGGCAGCTTTCGGGAGAGTGTGTTGCTGCTCCGGCAGCTTTTGGGTCCGTATCATAAGCTCAAAATGAAAAAGATTAAAGAAATTCTGGGAAAAGATGTACCTATCCCGCGGACATCCCCGCTGGGGTGTTTGCTAGCACACTGGAAAGAGGGAGGTTTTGGTCAAGAAATGCGGAAAGGAAAGCTGATTGATTATTGTAATATTTGGTGGCCACAGTATAAACTAGAGGACCAAGAAACTTGGCCTGAGAATGGAACATTGCAATATAATACAATTTTACAATAATGCTATTTTGTAAGTGGGAAGGAAAATATGATGAACTGCCGTATGTGGAATTATTCTTTTATTTGCGCCGAAAGCCTGAATGGCAGCATGCTTGTGGAATAATGGTGCTTGAAGTTTAAACTGAGGAACGTTGTTGTGCATGTACTAAGGAGGGACGCTGTATACAGCATCAGGCAATAGAGAATAATAAGTATTATGGGAAATAATATAATATAATAATATAATAATGTATATAATAATATAATAATGTATATAATAATATAATATAATAATATAATAATGGAAATATTGATCTGGAAGTTGCGCCGTCGGCTCCGCCGGAAGAGCCAGGACAGGGAGGGAAAAGAGAAAAGGAAGATAGCAGTAGTGATGGAGAATCCCCGACTTTAGCCTCCCCTGTGTCACATAGGACCCGGCAACAGCGAAGGGCAGGGGAAACTATAAATGAAGAGGGAAGGAAAATAATCGCTCCCCTCAGGCAAGCAGTGGGGACAGAAGGACCGGTATATGTCAAGGTGCCTTTTTCAGCTGGGGATTTAATGATATGGAAGCAAGCAGCTGGCACCTACAGGGAAAACCCAGATAAAGTAGCTAGGATAATGAAAATGATAATTAAAACCCAAAATCCCGATTGGGATGATCTCCAGGTGATCCTGGATACTTTGATGGATTCAACAGAAAAGGACATGGTATTACGGGCAGCCAGAGAGAGAGCCCGAGAAGATATACGTAATGGATTAGTGCTTGGAAATCTAGATCAAAACTTCCCCACCGAGGATCCCCAATGGGATTATAACACAGGGGATGGAATAAGGAGGCTGAAGAGATATCAAGATTGGGTACAAATCGGGGTACAGAATGCCATGCCCCGGACCATAAATTGGTCAAAATTGTATAATGTCAGGCAAGAAAAAGCGGAATCACCTTCCGCCTTTTAGAGAGATTGAAAGAAACTAAAGAGCCCTTGATAAAAATTCAAATAGGAAATAAGGAAGTAAAATTTCTAATTGATACAGGGGCCACATATTCAGTGCTCAATAGATTAAGTGGTAAAATAGGGGAAAAGAAGACTACTATTGTAGGTGTCACCGGGAAGGAGGAAATACGGCCGTTCTTACAACCCCTTGATTTACGGTTTGGAGGCAAAGAAATTACGCATGAATTTTTATATGTACCTGAGTGCCCTATTCCTCTTTTGGGACGGGATTTGCTAACTAAACTAAACGCTACCATAATGTTTGAAGATGGAGAATTGATTATGAAAATCCCGGAATCAAAAGTGGGACAAATATTAATGATTAAAGAGAAGGCTGTTCCTCATATACCAAAAGAGGTAGAAAATGCAGTAATGCCTGCTGTCTGGGAAACAGACGTGCCTGGAAAATCAAAACTAGCCCAGCCAGTAAAAATTGAACTTAAGGAAGGGGCCCGACCGGTACGGATTAAACAGTACCCATTGAAGCTAGAAGCTAGGCTAGGAATAGTAAAGATTATAGATAAATTTCTTAGCCACCACATTCTGGAGGAATGCAAATCTGAATATAATACCCCAATTTTCCCAGTAAAGAAACCTAATGGGGAATACAGGCTAGTGCAGGACCTTAGGGCAATAAACGAAATAACAAAAGATATTCACCCAGTGGTGGCTAATCCTTATACATTGTTAACATCTGTAAAAGGAAAATATAAGTGGTTTACTGTAATTGATTTAAAAGATGCCTTCTTCTGCATACCCATTGACAAGGAAAGTAGAAAGCTTTTTGCTTTTGAATGGGAAAATCCACGGAACGGACGAAAGATGCAACTAACCTGGACAAGGTTGCCTCAAGGATTCAAGAATAGCCCGACCCTCTTCGGCAGTCAACTAGCTAAAGAAATAGAAGACTGGATTAACCAAGGACAAATTCAGGTACCAAAGGATCGATACCTGCTGTTACAATATGTGGACGATATATATTAATAGCTACCAAAGGAGAGTCAGAATGTATTCAGGTAACTGTTGATATTTTGAATCAATTGGGACTAAATGGGTACAAGGTTTCTAAACAAAAGGCACAAATCGCGTGCACAACAGTAATTTATTTGGGATGTGAAATTTCTCAAGGACAAAGAAAATTGGGAGTTAACCGAATACAAGCTATTTGTGAAATCCCCGAGCCGCGAAATCTGCACGAACTACGGGCTTTCCTAGGTATGGCCGGGTGGTGTAGATTGTGGGTAATAGACTATGGACTCATAGCAAAGCCCCTCTATGAAACCCAAAAGGCCTGTACATTTACCTGGGGAAAGCCACAACAAGAGGCCTTTAAGAAATTAAAAGAAGCCCTGATAAAGGCGCCTGCCTTGGGCTTGCCAGACTTATCAAAGGACTTTCAGCTGTTTGTGCATGAGAGACAACGATTGGCATTAGGAGTACTGACCCAGCGACTTGGGAGCTGGAAAAGACCTGTGGGGTATTTTTCTAAACAATTGGATGCGGTAAGCGCCGGATGGCCCTCGTGTTTAAGGGCCGTGGCAGCCACAGTCCTTTTAATACAGGCAAAAGGGGGGCCATTGGCTATCGCCCAGCCAAATGAATCTTAAGAACTACTAACCTATTGAACCCAGCAGTGTTTCTAGGAACAACTGCGGAGGAAGGAGACCTCAGTCATGATTGCGTGGAGATCATCGAACATAACTATGCCAGCAGAACAGACTTAAAAGATCAGCCTCTGGAGAGACCAGATTGGGAACTTTTCACGGATGGAAGCAGCTTCGTGGAAAATGGGACTCGTTATGCAGGATACGCAGTAACTACATCAAAGGTAGTGATCGAGGCAAATTCCCTACCTCCGGGGACTTCAGCCCAACGAGCAGAAATAGTCGCCCTGACGCGGGCCCTGGAACTAAGCGAGGGTAAGAATGTGAATATTTGGACAGATTCAAAATATGCATTCGGGGTAGTCCACGTACATGGGGCATTATGGAAAGAAAGGGGAATGCTATCCTCATAAGGGACTAATATAAAATATCAGGAAGAAATATTGAAATTAATAACAGCTGTACAGAAACCCCAACAGGTGGCCATAATGCATTGTAAAGCTCATCAAGGAGGGATGTCAGAGATTGCAGAAGGTAACAGATTGGCAGATTTGACGGCCCGGAAGGTCGCGCGTGAAGTACGGAAAGTAATGGCTCTAATTCCATCGAAGGTAGGCCTCTCTTGTTTTAAATTACCTAAAAACCCAAAGTATTCAGCAGAAGATGAGAGACTTGCAAATTTGATGAAGGCCCAGAAGAATCCTGACGGCTGGTATGTGACTGCGACAGGACAACTTATAATGCCTCCTATAGTAATGCGAGAAATCTTACAAATAAAACATAATGAATGTCACTGGGGTGCAGAAGCAATGGTGACCTATTTGAAACGAGGTGTCATCTCGGTACACATGTTAACAATGGCAAAGTCAGTAATGTCAAAATGTGAGCTTTGCTTAAAGAATAACCCGGTAGCAAGGAAACATGCTGAGATGGGGAGAACTAGAGCTGGAATAGAGCCTGGAGATTACTGGCAAATAGATTTCGTGGAACTGCCTAAAGCAAGAGGTTATAAATACCTATTGGTAGGGGTTGATACTTTTTCAGGATGGCCAGAGGCCCTTCCCTGTCGAACCAACCAAGCTAAAGAAACGGTAAAATGGTTACTACGGGAAATAGTCCCTAGATTTGGTGTACCATTGGGTATTTCTTCAGACAGGGGACCACATTTCATTGCCAATGTGGTTAAGGAGGTTAGTAGGTTACTAGGAATTACCTGGAACTTACATACCCCATGGAGGCCTCAAGCTAGTGGTCAAGTAGAGAGGATGAACCAAACTTTAAAAGGACAATTAAGCAAAATCTGTCAGGAGGCTAAGATACAGTGGCCACAGGCCTTACCGATAGCTTTGCTAAGAATTAGAATAAAGCCAGCCAAGAAGTGGGATGTCAGTAAGTCCCTATGAAATCATGTATGGAAAACCTTATGAGTCTCCTGAACCGAACCCGAATATGCATGTTACCGGTAAACAGGATGTATATAATTATGTTTTAATAGTAATGAAAATACTTGCTCTTGGTATGAGTGAAGTATTTTCAAAGGGGGGAAATGTTAGTGTTGGGGAGAATCGAATGGATGTTCTATTAATGTTTCTCAGGTGATGGATCATATGGTATAATTAAATATTATTAAATGTACTTACATTATCAAGTAATCTATGTATACTGGAAACCTAGGGAGTACATTGAACATTTAAAGGAATCGTTGAAGGGGAACCCTGGGAGGGAACAGGTACAACCTGACCTTGGATAAGGGCCTGGAGATGATGAAATGAGTTGAAGCAGAACCAAGGAGCGGAGGGAGCATGCGTCGAGTGAGAAAGGTGAAAGAGTTTAGCGGAGAGGAAGACTCCTTACTTCATCTGGACGACCACCTGGACGACCACCAGAGTGCGCCACGCATGTGCAAAGGGGAGGGGAGCTAATTAGAATGAAAAGCGAGGCTGATGTTGCAACCTGTAATGAATATGTATACCTGACGCAATATTGTATGTATAAATAACGGCTGGGAAGTAACGGGACTTGAAGCCAGATTTGGGCACCTGCCCCGGCTTCCAGCGCTGAATAAAGCACCTTCATATAATCACTTGGTGGTTATGTGGTTGCTACGCTAACAGAGTCACTGCACTGATCCTCAGTGGAGTCAGTGCACTCTCTGGACTCACTGCACTGCATCCCCACTGGTGCCAGTGCACTCTCTGGAGTCACTGCAGTGCATCCCCACTGGTGCCAGTGCACTCTCTGGACTCACTGCACTGCATCCCCAGTGGTGCCAGTGCACTCTCTGGACTCACTGCACTGCATCCCCAGTGGTGCCAGTGCATTCTCCGGAGACACTGCAGTGCATCCCCAGTGGTGCTAGTGCACTCTCTGGGCTCACTGCACTGCATTCCCACTGGTGCCAGTGCACTCTCTGGACTCACTGCACTGCATCCCCACTGGTGCCTGTGCACTCTCTGGACTCACTGCACTGCATCCCCACTGGTGCCAGTGCACTCTCTGGACTCACTGCACTGCCTACCCACTGGTGCCAGTGCACTCTCTGGCGTCACTGCACTGCAACCCCACTGTTGCCAGTGCACTCTCTGGAGTCACTACACTGCATCCCCACTGGTGCCAGTGCACTCTCTGGACTCACTGCACTGCATCCCCACTGGTGCCAATGCACACTCTGGACTCACTGCACTGCAGCCCCACTGCTACCAGTGCACTCTCTGGACTCACTGCACTGCATCCCCACTGGTGCCAGTGCACTCTCTGGACTCACTGCACTGCATCCCCACTGGTGCCAGTGAACTCTCTGGACTCACTGCACTGCATCCCCACTGGTGCCAGTGAACTCTCTGGACTCACTGCACTGCATCCCCACTGGTGCCAGTGAACTCTCTGGACTCACTGCACTGCATCCCCACTGGTGACAGTGCACTCTCTGGACTCACTGCACGGCATCCCCACTGGTGCCAGTGCACTCTCTGGAGTCACTGCAGTGCATCCCCAGTGGTGCCAGTGCACTCTCTGGAGTCACTGCACTGCATCCCCACTGGTGCCAGTGCACTCTCTGGACTCACTGCACTGCATCCCCACTGGTGCCAGTGCAATCTAAGGACTCACTGCACTGCATCCCCACTGGTGCCAGTGCACTCTCTGGACTCACTGCACTGCATCCCCACTGGTGCCAGTGCACTCTCTGGACTCACTGTAGTGCATCCCCACTGGTGCCAGTGCACTCTCTGGACTCACTGCACTGCATCCCCACTGGTGCCAGTGCACTCTCTGGAGTCACTGCACTGCATCCCCAGTGGTGCCAGTGCACTCTCTGGACTCACTGCACTGCATCCCCACTGGTGCCAGTGCACTCTCTGGACTCACTGCACTGCAACCCCACTGGTGCCAGTGCACTCTCTGGACTCACTGCACTGCATCCCCACTGGTGCCAGTGCACTCTCTGGAGTCACTGCACTGCATCCCCACTGGTGCCACTATACTCTCTGGAGACACTGCACTGCATCCCCACTGGTGCCAGTGAACTGCCTGGACTCACTGCACTGCATCCCCACTGGTGCCAGTGAACTGCCTGAACTCACTGCACTGCATCCCCACTGGTGCCAGTGCACTCTCTGGATTCACTGCACTGCAACCCCACTGGTGCCAGTGAACTCTCTGGACTCACTACACTGCATCCCCACTGGTGCCAGTGCACTCTCTGGAGTCACTGCACTGCATCCCCACTGGTGCCAGTGCACTATAAGGACTCACTGCACTGCATCCCCACTGGTGCCAGTGCACTCTGTGGACTCACTGCACTGCATCCCCAGTAGTGCCAGTGAACTCTCTGGACTCACTGCACTGCATCCCCACTGGTGCCAGTGCACTCTCTGGAGTCACTGGACTGCATCCCCACTGGTGCCAGTGAACTCTCTGGACTCACTGCACTGCATCCCCACTGCTACCAGTGCACTCCAAGGACTCACTGCCCTGCATCCCCACTGGTGCCAGTGCACTCTCTGGACTCACTGCACTGCATCCCCACTGCTGCCAGTGCACTCTCTGGAGTCACTGCACTGCATCCCCAGTGGTGCCAGTGCACTCTCTGGACTCACTGCACTGCATCCCCAGTGGTGCCAGTGCACTCTCTGGAGTCACTGCACTGCATCCCCACTGGTGCCAGTGCACTCTCTGGACTCACTGCACTGCATCCCCAGTGGTGCCAATGCACTCTCTGGACTCACTGCACTGCATCCCCAGTGGTGCCTGTGCACTCTCTGGAGTCACTGCACTGCATCCCCACTGGTGCCAGTGCACTCTCTAGAGTCACTGCACTCCAACCCCACTGGTACCAGTGCACTCTCTGGACTCACTGCACTGCATCCCCAGTGGTGCCAGTGCACTCTCTGGACTCACTGCACTGCATCCCCACTGGTGCCAGTGCACTCTCTGGACTCACTGCACTGCATCCCCACTGGTGCCAGTGCACTCTCTAGACTCACTGCACTGCATCCCCACTGCTGCCAGTGCACTCTCTGGAGTCACTGCACTGCATCCCCACTGGTGCCAGTGCACTCTCTGGACTCACTGCACTGCATCCCCAGTGGTGCCAGTGCACTCTCTGGAGTCACTGCACT
This sequence comes from Anser brachyrhynchus, assembly GCF_964034855.1. Lineage (NCBI taxonomy): Eukaryota > Metazoa > Chordata > Aves > Anseriformes > Anatidae > Anser > Anser brachyrhynchus. The sequence goes on from NW_027664004.1 coordinate 394,309, forward strand.
GCATTCCCACTGGTGCCAATGCACTCTCTGGACTCACTGCACTGCATCCCCACTGGTGCCAGTGCACTCTCTGGAGACACTGCAGTGCATCCCCACTGGTTCCAGTGCACTCTCTCAACTCACTGCACTGCATTCCCACTGGTGCCAGTGCACTCTCTGGACTCACTGCTTTGCATCCCCACTGGTGCCATTGCACTCCCTGGACTGACTGCACTGCATCCCCACTGGTGCCAGTGCACTCTCTGGACTCACTGCACTGCAACCCCACTGGTGCCAGTGCACTCTCTGGACTCACTGCACTGCATCCCCACTGGTGCTAGTGAACTCTCTGGACTCACTGCACTGCATCCCCACTGGTGCCAATGCACTCTCTGGACTCACTGCACTGCAGCCCCACTGCTGCCAGTGCACTCTCTGGACTCACTGCACTGCATCCCCAGTGGTGCCAGTGCACTCTCTGGACTCACTGCACTGCATCCCCACTGGTGCCAGTGAACTCTCTGGACTCACTGCACTGCATCCCCACTGGTGCCAGTGAACTCTCTGGACTCACTGCACTGCATCCCCAGTAGTGCCAGTGCACTTTCTGGAGTCACTGCACTGCATCCCTGGTGGTGCTAGTGAACTCTCTGGACTCACTGCACTGCATCCCCACTGGTGACAGTGCACTCTCTGGACTCACTGCACGGCATCCCCACTGGTGCCAGTGCACTCTCTGGAGTCACTGCACTCGAACCCCACTGGTGCCAGTGCACTCTCTGGACTCACTGCACTGCATCCCCACTGGTGCCAGTGCAATCTAAGGACTCACTGCACTGCATGCCCACTGGTGCCAGTGCACTCTCTGGACTCACTGCACTGCATCCCCACTGGTGCCAGTGCACTCTCTGGACTCACTGCAGTGCATCCCCACTGGTGCCAGTGCACTCTCTGGACTCACTGCACTGCATCCCCACTGGTGCCAGTGCACTCTCTGGAGTCACTGCACTGCATCCCCAGTGGTGCCAGTGCACTCTCTGGACTCACTGCACTGCATCCCCACTGGTGCCAGTGCACTCTCTGGACTCACTGCACTGCAACCCCACTGGTGCCAGTGCACTCTCTGGACTCACTGCACTGCATCCCCACTGGTGCCAGTGCACTCTCTGGAGTCACTGCACTGCATCCCCACTGGTGCCACTATACTCTCTGGAGACACTGCACTGCATCCCCACTGGTGCCAGTGAACTGCCTGGACTCACTGCACTGCATCCCCACTGGTGCCAGTGAACTGCCTGGACTCACTGCACTGCATCCCCACTGGTGCCAGTGCACTCTCTGGATTCACTGCACTGCAACCCCACTGGTGCCAGTGAACTCTCTGGACTCACTACACTGCATCCCCACTGGTGCCAGTGCACTCTCTGGAGTCACTGCACTGCATCACCACTGGTGCCAGTGCACTATAAGGACTCACTGCACTGCATCCCCACTGGTGCCAGTGCACTCTCTGGACTCACTGCACTGCATCCCCAGTAGTGCCAGTGAACTCTCTGGACTCACTGCACTGCATCCCCACTGGTGCCAGTGCACTCTCTGGAGTCACTGTACTGCATCCCCACTGGTGCCAGTGAACTCTCTGGACTCACTGCACTGCATCCCCACTGCTACCAGTGCACTCCCTGGACTCACTGCCCTGCATCCCCACTGGTGCCAGTGCACTCTCTGGACTCACTGCACTGCATCCCCACTGCTGCCAGTGCACTCTCTGGAGTCACTGCACTGCATCCCCAGTGGTGCCAGTGCACTCTCTGGACTCACTGCACTGCATCCCCAGTGGTGCCAGTGCACTCTCTGGAGTCACTGCACTGCATCCCCACTGGTGCCAGTGCACTCTCTGGACTCACTGCACTGCATCCCCAGTGGTGCCAATGCACTCTCTGGACTCACTGCACTGCATCCCCAGTGGTGCCAGTGCACTCTCTGGAGTCACTGCACTGCATCCCCACTGGTGCCAGTGCACTCTCTAGAGTCACTGCACTCCAACACCACTGGTACCAGTGCACTCTCTGGACTCACTGCACTGCATCCCCACTGGTGCCAGTGCACTGTCTGGAGTCACTGCACTGCATCCCCACTGGTGCCAGTGCACTCTCTGGACTCACTGCACTGCATCCCCACTGGTGCCAGTGCACTCTCTAGACTCAGTGCACTGCATCCCCACTGCTGCCAGTGCACTCTCTGGAGTCACTGCACTGCATCCCCACTGGTGCCAGTGCACTCTCTGGACTCACTGCACTGCATCCCCAGTGGTGCCAGTGCACTCTCTGGAGTCACTGCACTGCATTCCCACTGGTGCCAATGCACTCTCTGGACTCACTGCACTGCATCCCCACTGGTGCCAGTGCACTCTCTGGAGACACTGCAGTGCATCCCCACTGGTTCCAGTGCACTCTCTCAACTCACTGCACTGCATTCCCACTGGTGCCAGTGCACTCTCTGGACTCACTGCTTTGCATCCCCACTGGTGCCATTGCACTCCCTGGACTGACTGCACTGCATCCCCACTGGTGCCAGTGCACTCTCTGGACTCACTGCACTGCAACCCCACTGGTGCCAGTGCACTCTCTGGACTCACTGCACTGCATCCCCACTGGTGCCAGTGAACTCTCTGGACTCACTGCACTGCATCCCCACTGGTGCCAGTGCACTCTCTGGACTCATTGCACTGCATCCCCAGTGGTGCCAGTGCACTCTCTGGACTCACTGCACTGCATCCCCACTGGTGCCAGTGCACTCTCTGGACTCACTGCACTGCATCCCCAGTAGTGCCAGTGCACTTTCTGGAGTCACTGCACTGCATCCCTAGTGGTGCCAGTGCACTCTCTGGACTCACTGCACTGCATCCCCAGTGGTGCCAGTGCACTCTCTGGACTCACTGCACTCCATCCCCACTGGTGCCAGTGTACTCTCTGGAGTCACTGCACTGCATCCCCACTAGTGCCAGTGCACTGTCTGGACTCACTGCAGTGCATCCCCACTGGAGCCAGTGCACTCTCTGCACTCACTGCACTGCATCCCCACTGGTGCCAGTGCACTCTCTAGAGTCACTGCACTCCAACCCCACTGGTACCAGTGCACTCTCTGGACTCACTGCACTGCATTCCCACTGCTGCCAGAGCACTCTCTGGAGTCACTGTACTGCATCCCCAGTGGTGCCAGTGCACTCTCTGGACTCACTGCACTGCATCCCCACTGGTGCCAGTGCACTCTCTGGAGACACTGCAGTGCATCCCCACTGGTTCCAGTGCACTCTCTCAACTCACTGCACTGCATTCTCACTGGTGCCAGTGCACTCTCTGGACTCACTGCTTTGCATCCCCACTGGTGCCATTGCACTCTCTGAACTGACTGCACTGCATCCCCACTGGTGCCAGTGCACTCTCTGGACTCACTGCACTGCATCCCCACTGGTGCCAGTGCACTCTCTGGACTCACTGCACTGCATCCCCACTGGTGCCAGTGAACTCTCTGGACTCACTGCACTGCATCCCCACTGGTGCCAGTGCACTCTCTGGAGTCACTGCACTGCATCCCCAGTGGTGCCACTGCACTCTCTGGACTCACTACACTGCATCCCCACTGGTGCCAGTGCACTCTCTCGACTCATCGCACTGCATCCCCACTGGTGCCAGTGCACTCTCTGGACTCACTGCACTGCATCCCCACTGGTGCCAGTGCACTTTCTGGAGTCACTGCACTGCATCCCTAGTGGTGCCAGTGCACTCTCTGGACTCACTGCACTGCATCCCCAGTGATGCCAGTGCACTCTCTGGACTCACTGCACTGCATCCCCACTGGTGCCAATGCACTCTCTGGACTCACTGCACTGCATCCCCACTGGTGCCAGTGCACTGTCTGGACTCACTGCAGTGCATCCCCACTGGTGCCAGTGCACTCTCTGGAGTCACTGCACTGCATCCCCACTGGTGCCAGTGAACTCTCTGGACTCACTGCACTGCATCCCCAGTGGTGCCAGTGCACTCTCTGGACTCACTACACTGCATCCCCACTGGTGCCAGTGCACTCTCTGGACTCACTGCACTGCATCCCCACTGGTGCCAGTGCACTTTATGGAGTCACTGCACTGCATCCCTGGTGGTGCCAGTGAACTCTCTGGACTCACTGCACTGCATCCCCAGTGGTGACAGTGCACTCTCTGGACTCACTGCACGACATCCCCAGTGGTGCCAGTGCACTCTCTGGAGTCACTGCAGTGCATCCCCAGTGGTGCCAGTGTACTCTCTGGAGTCACTGCACTGCATCCCCACTGGTGCCAATGCACTCTCTGGACTCACTGCACTGCATCCCCACTGGTGCCAGTGCACTCTCTGGACTCACTGCACTGCATCCCCACTGGTGCCAGTGCACTCTCTGGACTCACTGCACTGCATCCCCACTGGTGCCAGTGCAATCTAAGGACTCACTGCACTGCATCCCCACTGGTGCCAGTGCACTCTCTGGACTCACTGCACTGCATCCCCACTGGTGCCAGTGCACTCTCTGGACTCACTGCACTGCACCCCCACTGGTGCCAGTGCACTCTCTGGACTGACTGCACTGCATCCCCAGTAGTGCCAGTGCACTTTCTGGAGTCACTGCACTGCATCCCTAGTGGTGCCAGTGAACTCTCTGGACTCACTGCACTGCATCCCCAGTGGTGCCAGTGCACTCTCTGGACTCACTGCACTGCATCCCCAGTGGTGCCAGTGCACTCTCTGGACTCACTGCACTACATCCCCACTGGTGCCAATGCACTCTCTGGACTCACTGCAGTGCATGCCCACTGGTGCCAGTGCACTCTCTGGACTCACTACACTGCATCCCCAGTAGTGCCAGTGCACTCTCTGGAGTCACTGCACTGCATCCCCACTGGTGCCAGTGAACTCTCTGGACTCACTGCACTGCATCCCCACTGGTGCCAGTGCACTCTCTGGACTCACTGCACTGCATCCCCAGTGGTGCCAGTGAACTCTCTGGAGTCACTGCACTGCATTCCCACTGGTGCCAATGCACTCTCTGGACTCACTGCACTGCATCCCCACTGGTGCCAGTGCACTCTCTGGAGACACTGCAGTGCATCCCCACTGGTTCCAGTGCACTCTCTCAACTCACTGCACTGCATTCCAACTGGTGCCAGTGCACTCTCTGGACTCACTGCTTTGCATCCCCACTGGTGCCATTGCACTCTCTGGACTGACTGCACTGCATCCCCACTGGTGCCAGTGCACTCTCTGGACTCACTGCACTGCAACCCCACAGGTGCCAGTGCACTCTCTGGACTCACTGCACTGCATCCCCACTGGTGCCAGTGAACTCTCTGGACTCACTGCACTGCATCCCCAGTAGTGCCAGTGCACTTTCTGGAGTCACTGCACTGCATCCCTAGTGGTGCCAGTGAACTCTCTGGACTCACTGCACTGCATCCCCAGTGGTGCCAGTGCACTCTCTGGACTCACTGCACTGCATCCCCAGTGGTGCCAGTGCACTCTCTGGACTCACTGCACTGCATCCCCACTGGTGCCAGTGAACTCTCTGGACTCACTGCACTGCATCCCCAGTAGTGCCAGTGCACTTTCTGGAGTCACTGCACTGCATCCCTGGTGGTGCTAGTGAACTCTCTGGACTCACTGCACTGCATCCCCACTGGTGACAGTGCACTCTCTGGACTCACTGCACGGCATCCCCACTGGTGCCAGTGCACTCTCTGGAGTCACTGCAGTGCATCCCCAGTGGTGCCAGTGCACTCTCTGGAGTCACTGCACTCGAACCCCACTGGTGCCAGTGCACTCTCTGGACTCACTGCACTGCATCCCCACTGGTGCCAGTGCAATCTAAGGACTCACTGCACTGCATGCCCACTGGTGCCAGTGCACTCTCTGGACTCACTGCACTGCATCCCCACTGGTGCCAGTGCACTCTCTGGACTCACTGCAGTGCATCCCCACTGGTGCCAGTGCACTCTCTGGACTCACTGCACTGCATCCCCACTGGTGCCAGTGCACTCTCTGGAGTCACTGCACTGCATCCCCAGTGGTGCCAGTGCACTCTCTGGACTCACTGCACTGCATCCCCACTGGTGCCAGTGCACTCTCTGGACTCACTGCACTGCAACCCCACTGGTGCCAGTGCACTCTCTGGACTCACTGCACTGCATCCCCACTGGTGCCAGTGCACTCTCTGGAGTCACTGCACTGCATCCCCACTGGTGCCACTATACTCTCTGGAGACACTGCACTGCATCCCCACTGGTGCCAGTGAACTGCCTGGACTCACTGCACTGCATCCCCACTGGTGCCAGTGAACTGCCTGGACTCACTGCACTGCATCCCCACTGGTGCCAGTGCACTCTCTGGACTCACTGCACTGCATCCCCACTGGTGCCAGTGCACTCTCTGGACTCACTGCACTGCAACCCCACTGGTGACAGTGCACTCTCTGGAGTCACTGCACGACATCCCCAGTGGTGCCAGTGCACTCTCTGGAGTCACTGCAGTGCATCCCCAGTGGTGCCAGTGTACTCTCTGGAGTCACTGCACTGCATCCCCACTGGTGCCAATGCACTCTCTGGACTCACTGCACTGCATCCCCACTGGTGCCAGTGCACTCTCTGGACTCACTGCACTGCATCCCCACTGGTGCCAGTGCACTCTCTGGACTCACTGCACTGCATCCCCACTGGTGCCAGTGCAATCTAAGGACTCACTGCACTGCATCCCCACTGGTGCCAGTGCACTCTCTGGACTCACTGCACTGCATCCCCACTGGTGCCAGTGCACTCTCTGGACTCACTGCACTGCACCCCCACTGGTGCCAGTGCACTCTCTGGACTCACTGCACTGCATCCCCAGTAGTGCCAGTGCACTTTCTGGAGTCACTGCACTGCATCCCTAGTGGTGCCAGTGAACTCTCTGGACTCACTGCACTGCATCCCCAGTGGTGCCAGTGCACTCTCTGGACTCACTGCACTGCATCCCCAGTGGTGCCAGTGCACTCTCTGGACTCACTGCACTACATCCCCACTGGTGCCAATGCACTCTCTGGACTCAGTGCAGTGCATGCCCACTGGTGCCAGTGCACTCTCTGGACTCACTACACTGCATCCCCAGTAGTGCCAGTGCACTCTCTGGAGTCACTGCACTGCATCCCCACTGGTGCCAGTGAACTCTCTGGACTCACTGCACTGCATCCCCAGTGGTGCCAGTGCACTCTCTGGACTCACTGCACTGCATCCCCAGTGGTGCCAGTGAACTCTCTGGAGTCACTGCACTGCATTCCCACTGGTGCCAATGCACTCTCTGGACTCACTGCACTGCATCCCCACTGGTGCCAGTGCACTCTCTGGAGACACTGCAGTGCATCCCCACTGGTTCCAGTGCACTCTCTCAACTCACTGCACTGCATTCCCACTGGTGCCAGTGCACTCTCTGGACTCACTGCTTTGCATCCCCACTGGTGCCATTGCACTCTCTGGACTGACTGCACTGCATCCCCACTGGTGCCAGTGCACTCTCTGGACTCACTGCACTGCAACCCCACTGGTGCCAGTGCACTCTCTGGACTCACTGCACTGCATCCCCACTGGTGCCAGTGAACTCTCTGGACTCACTGCACTGCATCCCCACTGGTGCCAATGCACTCTCTGGACTCACTGCACTGCAGCCCCACTGCTGCCAGTGCACTCTCTGGACTCACTGCACTGCATCCCCAGTGGTGCCAGTGCACTCTCTGGACTCACTGCACTGCATCCCCACTGGTGCCAGTGAACTCTCTGGACTCACTGCACTGCATCCCCACTGGTGCCAGTGAACTCTCTGGACTCACTGCACTGCATCCCCAGTAGTGCCAGTGCACTTTCTGGAGTCACTGCACTGCATCCCTGGTGGTGCTAGTGAACTCTCTGGACTCACTGCACTGCATCCCCACTGGTGACAGTGCACTCTCTGGACTCACTGCACGGCATCCCCACTGGTGCCAGTGCACTCTCTGGAGTCACTGCAGTGCATCCCCAGTGGTGCCAGTGCACTCTCTGGAGTCACTGCACTCGAACCCCACTGGTGCCAGTGCACTCTCTGGACTCACTGCACTGCATCCCCACTGGTGCCAGTGCAATCTAAGGACTCACTGCACTGCATGCCCACTGGTGCCAGTGCACTCTCTGGACTCACTGCACTGCATCCCCACTGGTGCCAGTGCACTCTCTGGACTCACTGCAGTGCATCCCCACTGGTGCCAGTGCACTCTCTGGACTCACTGCACTGCATCCCCACTGGTGCCAGTGCACTCTCTGGAGTCACTGCACTGCATCCCCAGTGGTGCCAGTGCACTCTCTGGACTCACTGCACTGCATCCCCACTGGTGCCAGTGCACTCTCTGGACTCACTGCACTGCAACCCCACTGGTGCCAGTGCACTCTCTGGACTCACTGCACTGCATCCCCACTGGTGCCAGTGCACTCTCTGGAGTCACTGCACTGCATCCCCACTGGTGCCACTATACTCTCTGGAGACACTGCACTGCATCCCCACTGGTGCCAGTGAACTGCCTGGACTCACTGCACTGCATCCCCACTGGTGCCAGTGAACTGCCTGGACTCACTGCACTGCATCCCCACTGGTGCCAGTGCACTCTCTGGATTCACTGCACTGCAACCCCACTGGTGCCAGTGAACTCTCTGGACTCACTACACTGCATCCCCACTGGTGCCAGTGCACTCTCTGGAGTCACTGCACTGCATCACCACTGGTGCCAGTGCACTATAAGGACTCACTGCACTGCATCCCCACTGGTGCCAGTGCACTCTCTGGACTCACTGCACTGCATCCCCAGTAGTGCCAGTGAACTCTCTGGACTCACTGCACTGCATCCCCACTGGTGCCAGTGCACTCTCTGGAGTCACTGTACTGCATCCCCACTGGTGCCAGTGAACTCTCTGGACTCACTGCACTGCATCCCCACTGCTACCAGTGCACTCCCTGGACTCACTGCCCTGCATCCCCACTGGTGCCAGTGCACTCTCTGGACTCACTGCACTGCATCCCCACTGCTGCCAGTGCACTCTCTGGAGTCACTGCACTGCATCCCCAGTGGTGCCAGTGCACTCTCTGGACTCACTGCACTGCATCCCCAGTGGTGCCAGTGCACTCTCTGGACTCACTGCACTGCATCCCCACTGGTGCCAGTGCACTCTCTGGACTCACTGCACTGCATCCCCAGTGGTGCCAATGCACTCTCTGGACTCACTGCACTGCATCCCCAGTGGTGCCAGTGCACTCTCTGGAGTCACTGCACTGCATCCCCACTGGTGCCAGTGCACTCTCTAGAGTCACTGCACTCCAACCCCACTGGTACCAGTGCACTCTCTGGACTCACTGCACTGCATCCCCACTGGTGCCAGTGCACTGTCTGGAGTCACTGCACTGCATCCCCACTGGTGCCAGTGCACTCTCTGGACTCACTGCACTGCATCCCCAGTGGTGCCAGTGCACTCTCTAGACTCACTGCACTGCATCCACACTGCTGCCAGTGCACTCTCTGGAGTCACTGCACTGCATCCCCACTGGTGCCAGTGCACTCTCTGGACTCACTGCACTGCATCCCCAGTGGTGCCAGTGCACTCTCTGGAGTCACTGCACTGCATTCCCACTGGTGCCAATGCACTCTCTGGACTCACTGCACTGCATCCCCACTGGTGCCAGTGCACTCTCTGGAGACACTGCAGTGCATCCCCACTGGTTCCAGTGCACTCTCTCAACTCACTGCACTGCATTCCCACTGGTGCCAGTGCACTCTCTGGACTCACTGCTTTGCATCCCCACTGGTGCCATTGTACTCCCTGGACTGACTGCACTGCATCCCCACTGGTGCCAGTGCACTCTCTGGACTCACTGCACTGCAACCCCACTGGTGCCAGTGCACTCTCTGGACTCACTGCACTGCATCCCCACTGGTGCCAGTGAACTCTCTGGACTCAATGCACTGCATCCCCACTGGTGCCAGTGCACTCTCTGGACTCATTGCACTGCATCCCCAGTGGTGCCAGTGCACTCTCTGGACTCACTGCACTGCATCCCCACTGGTGCCAGTGCACTCTCTGGACTCACTGCACTGCATCCCCAGTAGTGCCAGTGCACTTTCTGGAGTCACTGCACTGCATCCCTAGTGGTGCCAGTGCACTCTCTGGACTCACTGCACTGCATCCCCAGTGGTGCCAGTGCACTCTCTGGACTCACTGCACTGCATTCCCACTGGTGCCAGTGTACTCTCTGGAGTCACTGCACTGCATCCCCACTAGTGCCAGTGCACTGTCTGGACTCACTGCAGTGCATCCCCACTGGAGCCAGTGCACTCTCTGCACTCACTGCACTGCATCCCCACTGGTGCCAGTGCACTCTCTAGAGTCACTGCACTCCAACCCCACTGGTACCAGTGCACTCTCTGGACTCACTGCACTGCATTCCCACTGCTGCCGGAGCACTCTCTGGAGTCACTGCACTGCATCCCCAGTGGTGCCAGTGCACTCTCTGGACTCACTGCACTGCATCCCCACTGGTGCCAGTGCACTCTCTGGAGACACTGCAGTGCATCCCCACTGGTTCCAGTGCACTCTCTCAACTCACTGCACTGCATTCTCACTGGTACCAGTGCACTCTCTGGACTCACTGCTTTGCATCCCCACTGGTGCCATTGCACTCTCTGAACTGACTGCACTGCATCCCCACTGGTGCCAGTGCACTCTCTGGACTCACTGCACTGCATCCCCACTGGTGCCAGTGCACTCTCTGGACTCACTGCACTGCATCCCCACTGGTGCCAGTGAACTCTCTGGACTCACTGCACTGCATCCCCACTGGTGCCAGTGCACTCTCTGGAGTCACTGCACTGCATCCCCAGTGGTGCCACTGCACTCTCTGGACTCACTGCACTGCATCCCCACTGGTGCCAGTGCACTCTCTGGACTCACTGCACTGCATCCCCAGTGGTGCCAGTGCACTCTCTGGACTCACTGCACTGCAACCCCACTGGTGCCAGTGCACTCTCTGGACTCACTACACTGCATCCCCACTGGTGCCAGTGCACTCTCTCGACTCATCGCACTGCATCCCCACTGGTGCCAGTGCACTCTCTGGACTCACTGCACTGCATCCCCACTGGTGCCAGTGCACTTTCTGGAGTCACTGCACTGCATCCCTAGTGGTGCCAGTGCACTCTCTGGACTCACTGCACTGCATCCCCAGTGATGCCAGTGCACTCTCTGGACTCACTGCACTGCATCCCCACTGGTGCCAATGCACTCTCTGGACTCACTGCACTGCATCCCCACTGGTGCCAGTGCACTGTCTGGACTCACTGCAGTGCATCCCCACTGGTGCCAGTGCACTCTCTGGAGTCACTGCACTGCATCCCCACTGGTGCCAGTGAACTCTCTGGACTCACTGCACTGCATCCCCAGTGGTGCCAGTGCACTCTCTGGACTCACTACACTGCATCCCCACTGGTGCCAGTGCACTCTCTGGACTCACTGCACTGCATCCCCACTGGTGCCAGTGCACTTTATGGAGTCACTGCACTGCATCCCTGGTGGTGCCAGTGAACTCTCTGGACTCACTGCACTGCATCCCCAGTGGTGACAGTGCACTCTCTGGACTCACTGCACGACATCCCCAGTGGTGCCAGTGCACTCTCTGGAGTCACTGCAGTGCATCCCCAGTGGTGCCAGTGTACTCTCTGGAGTCACTGCACTGCATCCCCACTGGTGCCAATGCACTCTCTGGACTCACTGCACTGCATCCCCACTGGTGCCAGTGCACTCTCTGGACTCACTGCACTGCATCCCCACTGGTGCCAGTGCACTCTCTGGACTCACTGCACTGCATCCCCACTGGTGCCAGTGCAATCTAAGGACTCACTGCACTGCATCCCCACTGGTGCCAGTGCACTCTCTGGACTCACTGCACTGCATCCCCACTGGTGCCAGTGCACTCTCTGGACTCACTGCACTGCACCCCCACTGGTGCCAGTGCACTCTCTGGACTCACTGCACTGCATCCCCAGTAGTGCCAGTGCACTTTCTGGAGTCACTGCACTGCATCCCTAGTGGTGCCAGTGAACTCTCTGGACTCACTGCACTGCATCCCTAGTGGTGCCAGTGCACTCTCTGGACTCACTGCACTGCATCCCCAGTGGTGCCAGTGCACTCTCTGGACTCACTGCACTACATCCCCACTGGTGCCAATGCACTCTCTGGACTCACTGCAGTGCATGCCCACTGGTGCCAGTGCACTCTCTGGACTCACTACACTGCATCCCCAGTAGTGCCAGTGCACTCTCTGGAGTCACTGCACTGCATCCCCACTGGTGCCAGTGAACTCTCTGGACTCACTGCACTGCATCCCCAGTGGTGCCAGTGCACTCTCTGGACTCACTGCACTGCATCCCCAGTGGTGCCAGTGAACTCTCTGGACTCACTGCACTGCATCCCCAGTGGTGCCAGTGCACTCTCTGGACTGACTGCACTGCATCCCCACTGCTGACAGTGCACTCTCTGCACTCACTGCACTGCATCCCCAGTGGTGCCAGTGCACTCTCTGGAGTCACTGCACTGCATCCCCACTGGTGCCAATGCACTCTCTGGAGTCACTGCAGTGCATCCCCAGTGGTGCCAGTGCACTGTCTGGAGTCACTGCACTGCATCCCCCGTGGTGCCAGTGCACTCTCTGGAGTCACTGCACTGCATCCCCACTGGTGCCAGTGCACTTTCTGGACTCACTGCAGTGCATCCCCACTGGTGCCAGTCCACTCTCTGGAGTCACTGCACTGCATCCCCACTGCTGCCAGTGCACTCTCTGGACTCACTGCACTGCAGCCCCACTGCTGCCAGTGCACTCTATGGACTCACTGCACTGCATCCCCAGTGGTGCCAGTGCACTCTCTGGACTCACTGCACTGCATCCCCAGTAGTGCCAGTGCACTTTCTGGAGTCACTGCACCGCATCCCAAGTGGTGCCAGTGAACTCTCTGGACTCACTGCACTGCATCCCCAGTGGTGCCAGTGCACTGTCTGGACTCACTGCACTGCATCCCCAGTGGTGCCAGTGCACTCTCTGGACTCACTGCACTGCATCCCCACTGGTGCAAGTGCACTCTCTGGAGTCACTGCACTGCATCCCCACTGGTGCCAGTGCACTCTTCGGACCCACTGCACTGCATCCCAACTGGTGCCAGTGCACTCTCTGGACTCACTGCACTGCATCCCCACTGGTGCCAGTGCACTCTCTGGGCTCACTGCACTGCAACCCCACTGCTGCCAGTGCACTCTCTGGAGTCACTGCACTGCATGCTCACTGGTGCCAGTGCACTCTCTGGACTCACTGCACTGCAACCCCACTGGTGCCAGTGCACTCTCTGGACTCACTGCACTGCATCCCCACTGGTGCCAGTGCACTCTCTGGGCTCACTGCAGTGCATCCCCAGTGGTGCCAGTATACTCTCTGAAGACACTGCACTGCATCCCCACTGGTGCCAGTGTACTGCCTGGACTCACTGCACTGCATCCCCACTGGTGCCAGTGCACTCTCTGGACTCACTGCACTGCATCCCCAGTGGTGCCAGTGCACTCTCTGGAGTCACTGCACTGCATCCCCACTGGTGCCAGTGCACTCTCTGGACTCACTACACTGCAACCCCACTGGTGCCAGTGAACTCTCTGGACTCACTACACTGCATACCCACTGGTGCCAGTGCACTCTCTGGACTCACTGCACTGCATCCCCACTGGTGCCAGTGCACTCTCTGGAGTCACTGCACTGCATCCCCACTGGTGCCAGTGCACTCTCTGGACTCACTGCACTGCATCCCCACTGGTGCCAGTGCACTCTCTGGAGTCACTGCACTGCATCCCCACTGGTGCCAATGCACTCTCTGGAGTCACTGCAGTGCATCCCCACTGGTGCCCGTGCACTCTCTGCAGTCACTGCACTGCATCCCCACTGGTGCCCGTGAACTCTCTGGACTCACTGCACTGCATCCCCAGTGGTTCCAGTGCACTCTCTGGACTCACTGCACTGCATCCCCAGTGGTGCCAGTGCACTCTCTGGACTCACTGCACTGCATCCCCAGTGGTGCCAGTGCACTCTCTGCACTCACTGCACTGCATCCCCACTGGTGACAGTGCACTCTCTAGAGTCACTGCACTGATCCGCAGTGGTGCCAGTGCACTCTCTACAGTCACTGCACTCCAACCCCACTGGTGCCAGTGCATTCTCTAGAGTCACTGCACTGATCCGCAGTGGTGCCAGTGCACTCTCTGAACTCACTGCACTGCATCCCCACTGGTACCAGTGCACTCTCTGGACTCACTGCACTGCATCCCCACTGGTGCCAATGCACTCTCTGGACTCACTGCAGTGCATCCCCACTGGTGCCAGTGCACTCTCTGGAGTCACTGCACTGCATCCCCAGTGGTGCCAGTGAACTCTCTGGACTCACTGCACTGCATCCCCACTGGTGCCAGTGCACTCTCTGGACTCACTGCACTGCATCCCCAGTGGTGCCAGTGCACTCTCTGGACTCACTGCACTGCATCCCCACTGGTGCCAGTGCACTCTCTGGACTCACTGCACTGCATCCCCACTGCTGCCAGAGCACTCTCTGGAGTCACTGCACTGCATCCCCACTGGTGCCAGTGCACTTTCTGGACTCACTGCACTGCATCCCCACTGGTGCCAGTGCACTCTCTAGACTCACTGCACTGCATCCTCACTGGTGCCAGTGCACTCTCTGGAGTCACTGCACTGCATCCCCACTGGTGCCAGTGCACTCTCTGGACTCACTGCACTGCATCCCCACTGCTGCCAGTGCACTCTCTGGAGTCACTGCACGGCATCCCCACTGGTGGCAGTGCACTCTCTGGACTCACTGCACTGCATCCCCAGTGGTGCCAGTGCACTCTCTGGAGACACTGCAGTGCATCCCCACTGGTTCCAGTGCACTCTCTCAACTCACTGCACTGCATTCCCACTGGTGCCAGTGCACTCTCTGGAGTCACTGCTTTGCATCCCCACTGGTGCCACTGCACTCTCTGGACTGACTGCACTGCATCCCCACTGGTGCCAGTGCACTCTCTGGACTCACTGCACTGCAACCCCACTGGTGCCAGTGCACTCTCTGGACTCACTGCACTGCATCCCCACTGGTGCCAGTGAACTCTCTGGACTCACTGCACTGCATCCCCACTGGTGCCAGTGCACTCTCTGGAGTCACTGCACTGCATCCCCAGTGGTGCCAGTGCACTCTCTGGACTCACTGCACTGCATCTCCACTGCTGCCAGTGCACTCTCTGGACTCACTGCACTGTATTCCCACTGGTGCCAGTGCACTCTCTGGACTCACTGCACTGCAACCCCACTGGTGCCAGTGCACTCTCTGGACTCACTACACTGCATCCCCACTGCTGCCAGTGCACTCTCTGGACTCACTGCACTGCATCCCCAGTGGTTCCAGTGCACTCTCTGGACTCACTGCACTGCATCCCCAGTGGTGCCAGTGCACTCTCTGGACTCACTGCACTGCATCCCCAGTGGTGCCAGTGCACTCTCTGCACTCACTGCACTGCATCCCCACTGGTGACAGTGCACTCTCTAGAGTCACTGCACTGATCCGCAGTGGTGCCAGTGCACTCTCTACAGTCACTGCACTCCAACCCCACTGGTGCCAGTGCATTCTCTAGAGTCACTGCACTGATCCGCAGTGGTGCCAGTGCACTCTCTGAACTCACTGCACTGCATCCCCACTGGTACCAGTGCACTCTCTGGACTCACTGCACTGCATCCCCACTGGTGCCAATGCACTCTCTGGACTCACTGCAGTGCATCCCCACTGGTGCCAGTGCACTCTCTGGAGTCACTGCACTGCATCCCCAGTGGTGCCAGTGAACTCTCTGGACTCACTGCACTGCATCCCCACTGGTGCCAGTGCACTCTCTGGACTCACTGCACTGCATCCCCAGTGGTGCCAGTGCACTCTCTGGACTCACTGCACTGCATCCCCACTGGTGCCAGTGCACTCTCTGGACTCACTGCACTGCATCCCCACTGCTGCCAGAGCACTCTCTGGAGTCACTGCACTGCATCCCCACTGGTGCCAGTGCACTTTCTGGACTCACTGCACTGCATCCCCACTGGTGCCAGTGCACTCTCTAGACTCACTGCACTGCATCCTCACTGGTGCCAGTGCACTCTCTGGAGTCACTGCACTGCATCCCCACTGGTGCCAGTGCACTCTCTGGACTCACTGCACTGCATCCCCACTGCTGCCAGTGCACTCTCTGGAGTCACTGCACGGCATCCCCACTGGTGGCAGTGCACTCTCTGGACTCACTGCACTGCATCCCCAGTGGTGCCAGTGCACTCTCTGGAGACACTGCAGTGCATCCCCACTGGTTCCAGTGCACTCTCTCAACTCACTGCACTGCATTCCCACTGGTGCCAGTGCACTCTCTGGAGTCACTGCTTTGCATCCCCACTGGTGCCACTGCACTCTCTGGACTGACTGCACTGCATCCCCACTGGTGCCAGTGCACTCTCTGGACTCACTGCACTGCAACCCCACTGGTGCCAGTGCACTCTCTGGACTCACTGCACTGCATCCCCACTGGTGCCAGTGAACTCTCTGGACTCACTGCACTGCATCCCCACTGGTGCCAGTGCACTCTCTGGAGTCACTGCACTGCATCCCCAGTGGTGCCAGTGCACTCTCTGGACTCACTGCACTGCATCTCCACTGCTGCCAGTGCACTCTCTGGACTCACTGCACTGTATTCCCACTGGTGCCAGTGCACTCTCTGGACTCACTGCACTGCAACCCCACTGGTGCCAGTGCACTCTCTGGACTCACTACACTGCATCCCCACTGCTGCCAGTGCACTCTCTGGACTCACTGCACTGCATTCCCACTGGTGCCAGTGCACTCTCTGGACTCACTGCACTGCAACCCCACTGGTGCCAGTGCACTCTCTGGACTCACTGCACTGCATCCCCAGTGGTGCCAGTGCACTCTCTGGACTGACTGCACTGCATCCCCACTGGTGCCAGTGCACTCTCTGGACTCACTGCACTGCATACCCAGTAGTGCCAGTGAACTTTATGGAGTCACTACACTGCATCCCTAGTGGAGCCAGTGCACTCTCTGGACTCACTGCACTGCATCCCCACTGGTGCCAGTGCACTCTCTGCACTCACTGCACTGCATCCCCACTGGTGCCAGTGCAGTCTATGGAGTCACTGCACTGCATCCCCAGTGGTGCCAGTGCACTGTCTGGACTCACTGCAGTGCATCCCCACTGGTGCCAGTGCACTCTCTGGAGTCACTGCACTGCATCCCCACTGGTGCCAGTGAACTCTCTGGACTCACTGCACTGCATCCCCACTGGTACCAGTGCACTCTCTGGACTCACTGCACTGCATCCCCAGTAGTGCCAGTGCACTTTCTGGACTCACTGCACTGCATCCCTAGTGGTGCCAGTGCACTCTCTGGACTCACTGCACTGCATCCCCACTGGTGACAGTGCACTCTCTGGACTCACTGCACTGCATCCCCACTGGTGCCAGTGAACTCTCTGGACTCACTGCACTGCATCCCCAGTGGTGCCAGTGCACTCTCTGGACTCACTGCAGTGCATCCCCAGTGGTGCCAGTGCACTCTCTGGACTCACTGCACTGCATCCCGACTGGTGCCAGTGCACTCTCTGGAGTCACTGCACTGCATTCCCACTGGTGCCAGTGCACTCTCAGGACTCACTGCACTGCATCCCCACTGGTGCCAGTGCACTCTCTGGACTCACTGCAATGCATCCCCAGTGGTGCCAGTGCACTCTCTAGAGTCACTGCACTGCAACCCCACTGGTGCCAGTGCACTCTCTGGAGTCACTGCACTGCATCCCCAGTGATGCCAGTGCACTCTCTGGACTCACTGCACTGCATCCCCACTGGTGCCAGTGCACTCTCTGGAGACACTGCAGTGCATCCCCAGTGGTGCCAGTGCACTCTCTGGAGTCACTGCTTTGCATCCCCACTGGTGCCATTGCACTCTCTGGACTGACTGCACTGCATCCCCAGTGGTGCCAGTGCACTCTCTGCACTCACTGCACTGCATACCCACTGGTGCCAGTGCACTCTCTGGACTCACTGCACTGCAACCCCACTGGTGCCAGTGCACTCTCTGGACTCACTACACTGCATCCCCAGTGGTGCCAGTGCACTCTCTGGACTCACTGCACTGCATCTCCACTGGTGCCAGTGCACTCTCTGGACTCACTGCACTGCATCCCCAGTAGTGCCAGTGCACTTTCTGGACTCACTGCAGTGCATCCCCACTGGTGCCAGTGCACTCTCTGGACTCACTGCACTGCATCCCCACTGGTGCCAGTGCACTCTCTGGAGTCACTGCACTGCATCCCCAGTGGTGCCAGTGCACTCTCTGGACTCACTGCACTGCATCCCCACTGGTGCCAGTGCACTCTCTGGAGTCACTGCACTGCATCCCCACTGCTGCCAGTGCACTCTCTGGAGTCACTGCACTGCATCCCCACTGGTGACAGTGCACTCTCTGGACTCACTGCACTGCATCCCCACTGGTGCCAGTGAACTCTCTGGACTCACTGCACTGCATCCCCAGTGGTGCCAGTGCACTCTCTGGACTCACTGCAGTGCATCCCCAGTGGTGCCAGTGCACTGTCTGGACTCACTGCACTGCGTCCCGACTGGTGCCAGTGCACTCTCTGGAGTCACTGCACTGCATCCCCACTGGTGCCAGTGAACTCTCTGGACTCACTGCACTGCATCCCCACTGGTGCCAGTGCACTCTCTGGACTCACTGCAATGCATTCCCAGTGGTGCCAGTGCACTCTCTGGAGTCACTGCACTGCAACCCCAGTGGTGCCAGTGCACTCTCTGGAGTCACTGCACTGCATCCCCAGTGATGCCAGTGCACTCTCTGGACTCACTGCACTGCATCCCCAGTGGTGCCAGTGCACTCTCTGGAGACACTGCAGTGTATCTCCACTGGTGCCAGTGCACTCTCTGGAGTCACTGCTTTGCATCCCCACTGGTGCCATTGCACTCTCTGGACTGACTGCACTGCATCCCCACTGGTGCCAGTGCACTCTCTGCACTCACTGCACTGCATACCCACTGGTGCCAGTGCACTCTCTGGAGTCACTGCACTGCAACCCCACTGGTGCCAGTGCACTCTCTGGACTCACTACACTGCATCCCCAGTGGTGCCAGTGCACTCTCTGGACTCACTGCACTGCATCTCCACTGGTGCCAGTGCACTCTCTGGACTCACTGCACTGCATCCCCAGTAGTGCCAGTGCACTTTCTGGACTCACTGCAGTGCATCCCCACTGGTGCCAGTGCACTCTCTGGACTCACTGCACTGCATTCCCAGTGGTGCCAGTGCACTCTCTGGACTCACTGCACTGCATCCCCTCTGGTGCCAGTGCACTTTCTGGAGTCACTGCACTGCATCCCTAGTGGTGCCAGTGAACTCTCTGGACTCACTGCACTGAATCCCCGGTGGTGCCAGTGCACTCTCTGGACTCACTGCACTGCATCCCCACTGGTGCCAGTGCACTCTCTGGAGTCACTGCAGTGCATCCCCAGTGGTGCCAGTGCACTCTCTGGACTCACTGCACTGCATCCCCAGTGGTGCCAGTGCACTCTCTAGACTCACTACACTGCACTGCATCCCCAGTGGTGCCAGTGAACTCTCTGGACTCACTGCACTGCATCCCCACTGGTGCCACTGCAGTCTCTGGACTCACTGCACTGCATACCCACTAGTGCCAGTGCACTGTCTGGACTCACTGCAGTGCATCCCCACTGGTGCCAGTGCACTTTCTGGAGTCACTGCAGTGCATCCCCACTGGTGCCAGTGAACTCTCTGGACTCACTGCACTGCATCCCCACTGGTGCCAGTGCACTCTCTGGACTCACTGCACTGCATCCCCAGTAGTGCCAGTGCACTTTCTGGACTCACTGCACTGCATCCCTAGTGGTGCCAGTGCACTCTCTGGAGTCACTGCACTGCATCCCCACTGGTACCAGTGCACTCTCTGGACTCACTGCACTGCATCCCAAGTGGTGCCAGTGAACTCTCTGGACTCACTGCACTGCATCCCCACTGGTGCCAGTGCACTCTCTGGACTCACTGCAGTGCATCCCCAGTGGTGCCAGTGCACTGTCTGGACTCACTGCACTGCATCCCGACTGGTGCCAGTGCACTCTCTGGAGTCACTGCACTGCATCCCCACTGGTGCCAGTGCACTCTCAGGACTCACTGCACTGCATCCCCACTGGTGCCAGTGCACTCTCTGGACTCACTGCAATGCATCCCCAGTGGTGCCAGTGCACTCTCTGGAGTCACTGCACTGCAACACCACTGGTGCCAGTGCACTCTCTGGAGTCACTGCACTGCATCCCCACTGGTGCCAGTGCACTCTCTGGACTCACTGCACTGCATCCCCACTGGTGCCAGTGCAATCTCTGGAGACACTGCAGTGCATCCCCAGTGGTGCCAGTGCACTCTCTGGAGTCACTGCTTTGCATCACCACTGGTGCCATTGCACTCTCTGGACTGACTGCACTGCATCCCCACTGGTGCCAGTGCACTCTCTGGAGTCACTGCACTGCATACCCACTGGTGCCAGTGCACTCTCTGGAGTCACTGCACTGCAACCCCTCTGGTGCCAGTGCACTCTCTGGACTCACTACACTGCATCCCCAGTGGTGCCAGTGCACTCTCTGGACTCACTGCACTGCATCTCCACTGGTGCCAGTGCACTCTCTGGACTCACTGCACTGCATCCCCACTGGTGCCAGTGCACTCTCTGGAGTCACTGCACTGCATACCCACTGGTGCCAGTGCACTCTCTGGACTCACTGCACTGCAACCCCACTGGTGCCAGTGCACTCTCTGGACTCACTGCACTGCATCCCCACTGGTGCCAGTGCAGTCTATGGAGTCACTGCACTGCATCCCCAGTGGTGCCAGTGCACTCTCTGGACTCACTGCACTGCATCCCCACTGGTGCCAGTGCACTTTCTGGACTCACTGCAGTGCATCCCCACTGGTGCCAGTGCACTCTCTGGAGTCACTGCACTGCATCCCCACTGGTGCCAGTGAACTCTCTGGACTCACTGCACTGCATCCCCACTGGTGCCAGTGCACTCTCTGGACTCACTGCACTGCATTCCCAGTGGTGCCAGTGCACTCTCTGGACTCACTGCACTGCATCCCCACTGGTGCCAGTGCACTTTCTGGAGTCACTGCACTGCATCCCCACTGGTGCCAGTGCACTCTCTGGACTCACTGCACTGCATCCCCACTAGTGCCAGTGCACTCTAAGGACTCACTACACTGCACTGCATCCCCAGTGGTGCCAGTGAACTCTCTGGACTCACTGCACTGCATCCCCAGTGGTGCCAGTGAACTCTCTGGACTCACTGCACTGCATCCCCAGTGGTGCCAGTGCACTCTCTGGACTCACTGCACTGCATCCCCACTGGTGCCAGTGCACTCTCTGGACTCACTGCACTACATCCCCACTGGTGCCAGTGCACTCTCTGGACTCACTGCACTGCATCCCCACTGGTGCCAGTGCACTCTCTGGAGTCACTGCTTTGCATCCCCACTGGTGCCAGTGCACTCTCTGGACTCACTGCACTACATCCCCACTGGTGCCAGTGCACTCTCTGGACTCACTGCACTGCATCCCCACTGGTGCCAGTGCACTCTCTGGACTCACTGCACTGCATCCCCACTGCTGCCAGAGCACTCTCTGGAGTCACTGCACTGCATCCCCACTGGTGCCAGTGCACTCTCTGGACTCACTGCACTGCATCACCACTGCTGCCAGTGCACTCTCTAGACTCACTGCACTGCATCCCCACTGGTGCCAGTGCACTCTCTGGACTCACTGCACTGCAACCCCACTGGTGCCAGTGCACTCTCTGGACTGACTGCACTGCATCCCCACTGGTGCCAGTGCACTCTCTGGAGTCAGTGCACTGCATCCCCACTGGTGCCAATGCACTCTCTGGACTCACTGCACTGCATCCCCAGTGGTGCCAGTGCACTCTCTGGAGACACTGCAGTGCATCCGCACTGGTTCCAGTGCACTCTCTCAACTCACTGCACTGCATTCCCACTGGTGCCAGTGCACTCTCTGGACTCACTGCTTTGCATTCCCACTGGTGCCATTGCACTCTCTGGACTCACTGCACTGCATCCCCACTGGTGCCAGTGCACTCTCTGGACTCACTGCACTGCATCCCCACTGGTGCCAGTGCACTCTCTGGACTCACTGCACTGCATCCCCACTGGTGCCAGTGCACTCTCTGGACTCACTGCACTGCATCTCCAGTAGTGCCAGTGCACTTTCTGGAGTCACTGCACTGCATCCCCAGTGGTGCCAGTGCACTCTCTGGACTCACTGCACTGCATTCCCACTGGTGCCAGTGCACTCTCTGGACTCACTGCTTTGCATCCCCACTGGTGCCAGTGCAGTCTCTGCAGTCACTGCTCTGCATCCCCACTGGTGCCAGTGCACTCTCTGGACTCACTGCACTACATCCTCACTGGTGCCAGTGCACTCTCTGGACTCACTGCTTTGCATCCCCACTGGTGCCAGTGCACTCTCTGGAGTCACTGCTTTGCATCCCCACTGGTGCCAGTGCACTCTCTGGACTCACTGCACTACATCCCCACTGGTGCCAGTGCACTCTCTGGACTCACTGCACTGCATTCCCAGTGGTGCCAGTGCACTCTCTGGACTCACTGCACTGCATCCCCACTGGTGCCAGTGCACTTTCTGGAGTCACTGCACTGCATCCCTAGTGGTGCCAGTGAACTCTCTGGAGTCACTGCACTGAATCCCCGGTGGTGCCAGTGCACTCTCTGGACTCACTGCACTGCATCCCCACTGGTGCCAGTACACTCTCTGGAGTCACTGCAGTGCATCCCCACTGGTGCCAGTGCACTCTCTGGACTCACTGCACTGCATCCCCACTGGTGCCAGTGCACTCTAAGGACTCACTACACTGCACTGCATCCCCAGTGGTGCCAGTGAACTCTCTGGACTCACTGCACTGCATCCCCAGTGGTGCCAGTGAACTCTCTGGACTCACTGCACTGCATCCCCAGTGGTGCCAGTGCACTCTCTGGACTCACTGCACTGCATCCCCACTGGTGCCAGTGCACTCTCTGGACTCACTGCACTACATCCCCACTGGTGCCAGTGCACTCTCTGGACTCACTGCACTGCATCCCCACTGGTGCCAATGCACTCTCTGGAGTCACTGCTTTGCATCCCCACTGGTGCCAGTGCACTCTCTGGACTCACTGCACTACATCCCCACTGGTGCCAGTGCACTCTCTGGACTCACTGCACTGCATCCCCACTGGTGCCAGTGCACTCTCTGGACTCACTGCACTGCATCCCCACTGCTGCCAGAGCACTCTCTGGAGTCACTGCACTGCATCCCCACTGGTGCCAGTGCACTCTCTGGACTCACTGCACTGCATCACCACTGCTGCCAGTGCACTCTCTAGACTCACTGCACTGCATCCCCACTGGTGCCAGTGCACTCTCTGGACTCACTGCACTGCAACCCCACTGGTGCCAGTGCACTCTCTGGAGTCAGTGCACTGCATCCCCACTGGTGCCAATGCACTCTCTGGACTCACTGCACTGCATCCCCAGTGGTGCCAGTGCACTCTCTGGAGACACTGCAGTGCATCCGCACTGGTTCCAGTGCACTCTCTCAACTCACTGCACTGCATTCCCACTGGTGCCAGTGCACTCTCTGGACTCACTGCTTTGCATTCCCACTGGTGCCATTGCACTCTCTGGACTCACTGCACTGCATCCCCACTGGTGCCAGTGCACTCTCTGGACTCACTGCAGTGCATCCCCAGTGGTGCCAGTGCACTCTCTGGACTCACTGCACTGCATCCCCACTGGTGCCAGTGCACTCTCTGGACTCACTGCACTGCATCTCCAGTAGTGCCAGTGCACTTTCTGGAGTCACTACACTGCATCCCCAGTGGTGCCAGTGCACTCTCTGGACTCACTGCACTGCATTCCCACTGGTGCCAGTGCACTCTCTGGACTCACTGCTTTGCATCCCCACTGGTGCCATTGCACTCTCCGGACTCACTGCAGTGCATCCCCACTGGTGCCAGTGCACTCTCTGGACTCACTGCACTACATCCCCACTGGTGCCAGTGCACTCTCTGGACTCACTACACTGCATCCCCACTGGTGCCAGTGCACTCTCTGGAGTCACTGCTTTGCATCCCCACTGGTGCCAGTGCACTCTCTGGACTCACTGCACTACATCCCCACTGGTGCCAGTGCACTCTCTGGACTCACTGCACTGCATCCCCACTGGTGCCAGTGCACTCTCTGGACTCACTGCACTGCATCCCCAGTAGTGCCAGTGCACTTTCTGGAGTCACTTCACTGCATCCCTTGTGGTGCCAGTGCACTCTCTGGAGTCACTGCACTGCATCCCCAGTGGTGCCAGTGCACTCTCTGGACTCACTGCACTGCCTCCCCACTGGTGCCAGTGCACTCTCTGGAGTCACTGCTCTGCATCCCCACTGGTGCCAGTGCACTGTCTGGACTCACTGCAGTGCATCCCCACTGGTGCCAGTGCATTCCCTGGACTCACTGCACTGCATCCCCAGTGGTGCCAGTGCACTCTCTGGACTCACTGCACTGCATCCCCAGTGGTGCCAGTGCACTCTCTGGACTCACTGCACTGCATCCCCAGTGGTGCCAGTGCACTCTCTGGACTCACTGCACTGCATCCCCACTGGTGCCAGTGCACTCTCTGGAGTCACTGCACGACATCCCCACTGGTGCCAGTGCACTCTCTGGACTCACTGCAATGCATCCCCACTGGTGCCAGTGCACTCTCTGGACTCACTGCACTGCAAACCTACTGGTGCCAGTGCACTCTCTGGAGTCACTGCACTGCATCCCCAGTGATGCCAGTGCACTCTCTGGACTCACTGCACTGCATCCCCAGTGGTGCCAGTGCACTCTCTGGAGTCACTGCACTGCATCCCCTGTGCTGCCATTGCACTCTCTGTACTCACTGCACTGCATCCCCAATGGTGCCACTGCACTCTCTGGACTCACTGCAGTGCATCCCCAGTGGTGCCAGTGCACTCTCTGGACTCACTGCACTGCATCCCCAGTGGTGCCAGTGCACTCTCTGCACTCACTGAACTGCATCTCCAGTGATGCCAGTGCACTCTCTGGACTCACTGCACTGCAGCCCCAGTGGTGCCAGTGCACTCTCTGGAGACACTGCAGTGCATCCCCAGTGGTGCCAGTGCACTCTCTGGAGTCACTGCTTTGCATCCCCACTGGTGCCATTGCACTCTCTGGACTGACTGCACTGCATCCCCACTGGTGCCAGTGCACTCTCTGCACTCACAGCACTGCATACCCACTGGTGCCAGTGCACTCTCTGGACTCACTGCACTGCATCCCCAGTGGTGCCAGTGCACTCTCTGGACTCACTGCACTGCATCCCCACTGGTGCCAGTGCACTCTCTGGACTAACTGCACTGCATCCCCTGTGGTGCCAGGGCACTCTCCGGACTCACTGCAGTGCATTCGCAGTGGTGCCAGTGCACTCTTTGGACTCACTGCACTGCATCCCCATTAGTGCCAGGTCATTCTCTGGACTCACTGCAGTGCATCCCCAGTGGTGCCAGTGCACTCTCTGGACTCACTGCACTGCATCCCGACTGGTGCCAGTGCACTCTCTGGAGTCACTGCACTGCATTCCCACTGGTGCCAGTGCACTCTCAGGACTCACTGCACTGCATCCCCACTGGTGCCAGTGCACTCTCTGGACTCACTGCAATGCATCCCCAGTGGTGCCAGTGCACTCTCTAGAGTCACTGCACTGCAACCCCACTGGTGCCAGTGCACTCTCTGGAGTCACTGCACTGCATCCCCAGTGATGCCAGTGCACTCTCTGGACTCACTGCACTGCATCCCCACTGGTGCCAGTGCACTCTCTGGAGACACTGCAGTGCATCCCCAGTGGTGCCAGTGCACTCTCTGGAGTCACTGCTTTGCATCCCCACTGGTGCCATTGCACTCTCTGGACTGACTGCACTGCATCCCCACTGGTGCCAGTGCACTCTCTGCACTCACTGCACTGCATACCCACTGGTGCCAGTGCACTCTCTGGACTCACTGCACTGCAACCCCACTGGTGCCAGTGCACTCTCTGGACTCACTGCACTGCATCCCCACTGGTGCCAGTGCACTCTCTGGACTCACTGCACTGCATCTCCACTGGTGCCAGTGCACTCTCTGGACTCACTGCACTGCATCCCCAGTAGTGCCAGTGCACTTTCTGGACTCACTGCAGTGCATCCCCACTGGTGCCAGTGCACTCTCTGGACTCACTGCACTGCATCCCCACTGGTGCCAGTGCACTCTCTGGAGTCACTGCACTGCATCCCCAGTGGTGCCAGTGCACTCTCTGGACTCACTGCACTGCATCCCCACTGGTGCCAGTGCACTCTCTGGAGTCACTGCACTGCATCCCCACTGCTGCCAGTGCACTCTCTGGAGTCACTGCACTGCATCCCCACTGGTGACAGTGCACTCTCTGGACTCACTGCACTGCATCCCCAGTGGTGCCAGTGAACTCTCTGGACTCACTGCACTGCATCCCCAGTGGTGCCAGTGCACTCTCTGGACTCACTGCAGTGCATCCCCAGTGGCGCCAGTGCACTGTCTGGACTCACTGCACTGCATCCCGACTGGTGCCAGTGCACTCTCTGGAGTCACTGCACTGCATCCCCACTGGTGCCAGTGAACTCTCTGGACTCACTGCACTGCATCCCCACTGGTGCCAGTGCACTCTCTGGACTCACTGCAATGCATTCCCAGTGGTGCCAGTGCACTCTCTGGAGTCACTGCACTGCAACCCCAGTGGTGCCAGTGCACTCTCTGGAGTCACTGCACTGCATCCCCAGTGATGCCAGTGCACTCTCTGGACTCACTGCACTGCATCCCCACTGGTGCCAGTGCACTCTCTGGAGACACTGCAGTGTATCTCCACTGGTGCCAGTGCACTCTCTGGAGTCACTGCTTTGCATCCCCACTGGTGCCATTGCACTCTCTGGACTGACTGCACTGCATCCCCACTGGTGCCAGTGCACTCTCTGCACTCACTGCACTGCATACCCACTGGTGCCAGTGCACTCTCTGGACTCACTGCACTGCATCTCCACTGGTGCCAGTGCACTCTCTGGACTCACTGCACTGCATCCCCAGTAGTGCCAGTGCACTTTCTGGACTCACTGCAGTGCATCCCCACTGGTGCCAGTGCACTCTCTGGACTCACTGCACTGCATTCCCAGTGGTTCCAGTGCACTCTCTGGACTCACTGCACTGCATCCCCTCTGGTGCCAGTGCACTTTCTGGAGTCACTGCACTGCATCCCTAGTGGTGCCAGTGAACTCTCTGGACTCACTGCACTGAATCCCCGGTGGTGCCAGTGCACTCTCTGGACTCACTGCACTGCATCCCCACTGGTGCCAGTGCACTCTCTGGAGTCACTGCAGTGCATCCCCAGTGGTGCCAGTGCACTCTCTGGACTCACTGCACTGCATCCCCACTGGTGCCAGTGCACTCTAAGGACTCACTACACTGCACTGCATCCCCAGTGGTGCCAGTGAACTCTCTGGACTCACTGCACTGCATCCCCACTGGTGCCAGTGCAGTCTCTGGACTCACTGCACTGCATCCCCACTGGTGCCAGTGCACTGTCTGGACTCACTGCAGTGCATCCCCACTGGTGCCAGTGCACTCTCTGGAGTCACTGCACTGCATCCCCACTGGTGCCAGTGCACTCTCTGGACTCACTGCACTGCATCCCCACTGGTGCCAGTGCACTCTCTGGACTCACTGCACTGCATCCCCAGTAGTGCCAGTGCACTTTCTGGACTCACTGCACTGCATCCCTAGTGGTGCCAGTGCACTCTCTGGAGTCACTGCACTGCATCCCCACTGGTACCAGTGCACTCTCTGGACTCACTGCACTGCATCCCAAGTGGTGCCAGTGAACTCTCTGGACTCACTGCACTGCATCCCCACTGGTGCCAGTGCACTCTCTGGACTCACTGCAGTGCATCCCCAGTGGTGCCAGTGCACTGTCTGGACTCACTGCACTGCATCCCGACTGGTGCCAGTGCACTCTCTGGAGTCACTGCACTGCATCCCCACTGGTGCCAGTGCACTCTCAGGACTCACTGCACTGCATCCCCACTGGTGCCAGTGCACTCTCTGGACTCACTGCAATGCATCCCCAGTGGTGCCAGTGCACTCTCTGGAGTCACTGCACTGCAACCCCACTGGTGCCAGTGCACTCTCTGGAGTCACTGCACTGCATCCCCAGTGATGCCAGTGCACTCTCTGGACTCACTGCACTGCATCCCCACTGGTGCCAGTGCAATCTCTGGAGACACTGCAGTGCATCCCCACTGGTGCCAGTGCACTCTCTGGACTCACTGCTTTGCATCACCACTGGTGCCATTGCACTCTCTGGACTCACTGCACTGCATCCCCACTGGTGCCAGTGCACTCTCTGGACTCACTGCACTGCATCCCCACTAGTGCCAGTGCACTCTAAGGACTCACTACACTGCACTGCATCCCCAGTGGTGCCAGTGAACTCTCTGGACTCACTGCACTGCATCCCCAGTGGTGCCAGTGAACTCTCTGGACTCACTGCACTGCATCCCCTCTGGTGCCAGTGCACTCTCTGGACTCACTGCACTGCATCCCCACTGGTGCCAGTGCACTCTCTGGACTCACTGCACTACATCCCCACTGGTGCCAGTGCACTCTCTGGAGTCACTGCACTGCATCCCCACTGGTGCCAGTGCACTCTCTGGAGTCACTGCTTTGCATCCCCACTGGTACCAGTGCACTCTCTGGACTCACTGCACTGCATCCCCACTGCTGCCAGAGCACTCTCTGGACTCACTGCACTGCATCCCCACTGGTGCCAGTGCACTCTCTGGACTCACTGCACTGCATCACCACTGCTGCCAGTGCACTCTCTAGACTCACTGCACTGCATCCCCACTGGTGCCAGTGTACTCTCTGGACTCACTGCACTGCAACCCCACTGGTGCCAGTGCACTCTCTGGACTCACTGCACTGCATCCCCACTGGTGCCAGTGCACTCTCTGGAGTCAGTGCACTGCATCCCCACTGGTGCCAATGCACTCTCTGGACTCACTGCACTGCATCCCCAGTGGTGCCAGTGCACTCTCTGGAGACACTGCAGTGCATCTGCACTGGTTCCAGTGCACTCTCTCAACTCACTGCACTGCATTCCCACTGGTGCCAGTGCACTCTCTGGACTCACTGCTTTGCATTCCCACTGGTGCCATTGCACTCTCTGGACTCACTGCACTGCATCCCCACTGGTGCCAGTGCACTCTCTGGACTCACTGCACTGCATCCCCACTGGTGCCAGTGCACTCTCTGGACTCACTGCACTGCATCCCCACTGGTGCCAGTGCACTCTCTGGACTCACTGCACTGCATCTCCAGTAGTGCCAGTGCACTTTCTGGAGTCACTGCACTGCATCCCCAGTGGTGCCAGTGCACTCTCTGGACTCACTGCACTGCATTCCCACTGGTGCCAGTGCACTCTCTGGACTCACTGCTTTGCATCCCCACTGGTGCCAGTGCAGTCTCTGCAGTCACTGCACTGCATCCCCACTGGTGCCAGTGCACTCTCTGGACTCACTGCACTACATCCCCACTGGTGCCAGTGCACTCTCTGGACTCACTGCTTTGCATCCCCACTGGTGCCAGTGCACTCTCTGGACTCACTGCACTGCATCCCCAGTAGTGCCAGTGCACTTTCTGGACTCACTGCACTGCATCCCTAGTGGTGCCAGTGCACTCTCTGGAGTCACTGCACTGCATCCCCACTGGTACCAGTGCACTCTCTGGACTCACTGCACTGCATCCCAAGTGGTGCCAGTGAACTCTCTGGACTCACTGCACTGCATCCCCACTGGTGCCAGTGCACTCTCTGGACTCACTGCAGTGCATCCCCAGTGGTGCCAGTGCACTGTCTGGACTCACTGCACTGCATCCCGACTGGTGCCAGTGCACTCTCTGGACTCACTGCACTGCATCCCCACTGGTGCCAGTGCACTCTCAGGACTCACTGCACTGCATCCCCACTGGTGCCAGTGCACTCTCTGGACTCACTGCAATGCATCCCCAGTGGTGCCAGTGCACTCTCTGGAGTCACTGCAATGCAACCCCACTGGTGCCAGTGCACTCTCTGGAGTCACTGCACTGCATCCCCAGTGATGCCAGTGCACTCTCTGGACTCACTGCACTGCATCCCCACTGGTGCCAGTGCAATCTCTGGAGACACTGCAGTGCATCCCCAGTGGTGCCAGTGCACTCTCTGGAGTCACTGCTTTGCATCACCACTGGTGCCATTGCACTCTCTGGACTCACTGCACTGCATCCCCACTGGTGCCAGTGCACTCTCTGGAGTCACTGCACTGCATACCCACTGGTGCCAGTGCACTCTCTGGACTCACTGCACTGCAACCCCAGTGGTGCCAGTGCACTCTCTGGACTCACTGCACTGCATCCCCACTGGTGCCAGTGCAGTCTATGGAGTCACTGCACTGCATCCCCAGTGGTGCCAGTGCACTCTCTGGACTCACTGCACTGCATCCCCACTGGTGCCAGTGCACTCTCTGGACTCACTGCACTGCATCCCCACTGGTGCCAGTGCACTCTCTGGAGTCACTGCACTGCATCACCACTGGTGCCAGTGAACTCTCTGGACTCACTGCACTGCATCCCCACTGGTGCCAGTGCACTCTCTGGACTCACTGCACTGCATTCCCACTGGTGCAAGTGCACTCTCTGGACTCACTGCACTGCATCCCCACTGGTGCCAGTGCACTTTCTGGAGTCACTGCACTGCATCCCCACTGGTGCCAGTGCACTCTCTGGACTCACTGCACTGCATCCCCACTAGTGCCAGTGCACTCTAAGGACTCACTACACTGCACTGCATCCCCAGTGGTGCCAGTGAACTCTCTGGACTCACTGCACTGCATCCCCAGTGGTGCCAGTGAACTCTCTGGACTCACTGCACTGCATCCCCAGTGGTGCCAGTGCACTCTCTGGACTCACTGCACTGCATCCCCACTGGTGCCAGTGCACTCTCTGGACTCACTGCACTACATCCCCACTGGTGCCAGTGCACTCTCTGGACTCACTGCACTGCATCCCCACTGGTGCCAGTGCACTCTCTGGAGTCACTGCTTTGCATCCCCACTGGTGCCAGTGCACTCTCTGGACTCACTGCACTACATCCCCACTGGTGCCAGTGCACTCTCTGGACTCACTGCACTGCATCCCCACTGGTGCCAGTGCACTCTCTGGACTCACTGCAGTGCATCCCCACTGCTGCCAGAGCACTCTCTGGAGTCACTGCACTGCATCCCCACTGGTGCCAGTGCACTCTCTGGACTCACTGCACTGCATCACCACTGCTGCCAGTGCACTCTCTAGACTCACTGCACTGCATCCCCACTGGTGCCAGTGCACTCTCTGGAGTCAGTGCACTGCATCCCCACTGGTGCCAATGCACTCTCTGGACTCACTGCACTGCATCCCCAGTGGTGCCAGTGCACTCTCTGGAGACACTGCAGTGCATCCGCACTGGTTCCAGTGCACTCTCTCAACTCACTGCACTGCATTCCCACTGGTGCCAGTGCACTCTCTGGACTCACTGCTTTGCATTCCCACTGGTGCCATTGCACTCTCTGGACTCACTGCACTGCATCCCCACTGGTGCCAGTGCACTCTCTGGACTCACTGCACTGCATCCCCACTGGTGCCAGTGCACTCTCTGGACTCACTGCACT
The DNA here is from genome assembly GCF_964034855.1 of Anser brachyrhynchus. Lineage (NCBI taxonomy): Eukaryota > Metazoa > Chordata > Aves > Anseriformes > Anatidae > Anser > Anser brachyrhynchus. Next base: position 426,370 of record NW_027664004.1, read on the forward strand.
GCATCTCCAGTAGTGCCAGTGCACTTTCTGGAGTCACTGCACTGCATCCCCAGTGGTGCCAGTGCACTCTCTGGACTCACTGCACTGCATTCCCACTGGTGCCAGTGCACTCTCTGGACTCACTGCTTTGCATCCCCACTGGTGCCAGTGCAGTCTCTGCAGTCACTGCACTGCATCCCCACTGGTGCCAGTGCACTCTCTGGACTCACTGCACTACATCCCCACTGGTGCCAGTGCACTCTCTGGACTCACTGCTTTGCATCCCCACTGGTGCCAGTGCACTCTCTGGAGTCACTGCTTTGCATCCCCACTGGTGCCAGTGCACTCTCTGGACTCACTGCACTACATCCCCACTGGTGCCAGTGCACTCTCTGGACTCACTGCACTGCATTCCCAGTGGTGCCAGTGCACTCTCTGGACTCACTGCACTGCATCGCCACTGGTGCCAGTGCACTTTCTGGAGTCACTGCACTGCATCCCTAGTGGTGCCAGTGAACTCTCTGGAGTCACTGCACTGAATCCCCGGTGGTGCCAGTGCACTCTCTGGACTCACTGCACTGCATCCCCACTGGTGCCAGTACACTCTCTGGAGTCACTGCAGTGCATCCCCACTGCTGCCAGTGCACTCTCTGGACTCACTGCACTGCATCCCCACTGGTGCCAGTGCACTCTAAGGACTCACTACACTGCACTGCATCCCCAGTGGTGCCAGTGAACTCTCTGGACTCACTGCACTGCATCCCCAGTGGTGCCAGTGAACTCTCTGGACTCACTGCACTGCATCCCCAGTGGTGCCAGTGCACTCTCTGGACTCACTGCACTGCATCCCCACTGGTGCCAGTGCACTCTCTGGACTCACTGCACTACATCCCCACTGGTGCCAGTGCACTCTCTGGACTCACTGCACTGCATCCCCACTGGTGCCAGTGCACTCTCTGGAGTCACTGCTTTGCATCCCCACTGGTGCCAGTGCACTCTCTGGACTCACTGCACTACATCCCCACTGGTGCCAGTGCACTCTCTGGACTCACTGCACTGCATCCCCACTGGTGCCAGTGCACTCTCTGGACTCACTGCACTGCATCCCCACTGCTGCCAGAGCACTCTCTGGAGTCACTGCACTGCATCCCCACTGGTGCCAGTGCACTCTCTGGACTCACTGCACTGCATCACCACTGCTGCCAGTGCACTCTCTAGACTCACTGCACTGCATCCCCACTGGTGCCAGTGCACTCTCTGGACTCACTGCACTGCAACCCCACTGGTGCCAGTGCACTCTCTGGACTCACTGCACTGCATCCCCACTGGTGCCAGTGCACTCTCTGGAGTCAGTGCACTGCATCCCCACTGGTGCCAATGCACTCTCTGGACTCACTGCACTGCATCCCCAGTGGTGCCAGTGCACTCTCTGGAGACACTGCAGTGCATCCGCACTGGTTCCAGTGCACTCTCTCAACTCACTGCACTGCATTCCCACTGGTGCCAGTGCACTCTCTGGACTCACTGCTTTGCATTCCCACTGGTGCCATTGCACTCTCTGGACTCACTGCACTGCATCCCCACTGGTGCCAGTGCACTCTCTGGACTCACTGCACTGCATCCCCAGTGGTGCCAGTGCACTCTCTGGACTCACTGCACTGCATCCCCACTGGTGCCAGTGCACTCTCTGGACTCACTGCACTGCATCTCCAGTAGTGCCAGTGCACTTTCTGGAGTCACTACACTGCATCCCCAGTGGTGCCAGTGCACTCTCTGGACTCACTGCTCTGCATTCCCACTGGTGCCAGTGCACTCTCTGGACTCACTGCTTTGCATCCCCACTGGTGCCATTGCACTCTCCGGACTCACTGCAGTGCATCCCCACTGGTGCCAGTGCACTCTCTGGACTCACTGCACTACATCCCCACTGGTGCCAGTGCACTCTCTGGACTCACTACACTGCATCCCCACTGGTGCCAGTGCACTCTCTGGAGTCACTGCTTTGCATCCCCACTGGTGCCAGTGCACTGTCTGGACTCACTGCAGTGCATCCCCACTGGAGCCAGTGCACTCTCTGCACTCACTGCACTGCATCCCCACTGGTGCCAGTGCACTCTCTAGAGTCACTGCACTCCAACCCCACTGGTACCAGTGCACTCTCTGGACTCACTGCACTGCATTCCCACTGCTGCCGGAGCACTCTCTGGAGTCACTGCACTGCATCCCCAGTGGTGCCAGTGCACTCTCTGGACTCACTGCACTGCATCCCCACTGGTGCCAGTGCACTCTCTGGAGACACTGCAGTGCATCCCCACTGGTTCCAGTGCACTCTCTCAACTCACTGCACTGCATTCTCACTGGTACCAGTGCACTCTCTGGACTCACTGCTTTGCATCCCCACTGGTGCCATTGCACTCTCTGAACTGACTGCACTGCATCCCCACTGGTGCCAGTGCACTCTCTGGACTCACTGCACTGCATCCCCACTGGTGCCAGTGCACTCTCTGGACTCACTGCACTGCATCCCCACTGGTGCCAGTGAACTCTCTGGACTCACTGCACTGCATCCCCACTGGTGCCAGTGCACTCTCTGGAGTCACTGCACTGCATCCCCAGTGGTGCCACTGCACTCTCTGGACTCACTGCACTGCATCCCCACTGGTGCCAGTGCACTCTCTGGACTCACTGCACTGCATCCCCAGTGGTGCCAGTGCACTCTCTGGACTCACTGCACTGCAACCCCACTGGTGCCAGTGCACTCTCTGGACTCACTACACTGCATCCCCACTGGTGCCAGTGCACTCTCTCGACTCATCGCACTGCATCCCCACTGGTGCCAGTGCACTCTCTGGACTCACTGCACTGCATCCCCACTGGTGCCAGTGCACTTTCTGGAGTCACTGCACTGCATCCCTAGTGGTGCCAGTGCACTCTCTGGACTCACTGCACTGCATCCCCAGTGATGCCAGTGCACTCTCTGGACTCACTGCACTGCATCCCCACTGGTGCCAATGCACTCTCTGGACTCACTGCACTGCATCCCCACTGGTGCCAGTGCACTGTCTGGACTCACTGCAGTGCATCCCCACTGGTGCCAGTGCACTCTCTGGAGTCACTGCACTGCATCCCCACTGGTGCCAGTGAACTCTCTGGACTCACTGCACTGCATCCCCAGTGGTGCCAGTGCACTCTCTGGACTCACTACACTGCATCCCCACTGGTGCCAGTGCACTCTCTGGACTCACTGCACTGCATCCCCACTGGTGCCAGTGCACTTTATGGAGTCACTGCACTGCATCCCTGGTGGTGCCAGTGAACTCTCTGGACTCACTGCACTGCATCCCCAGTGGTGACAGTGCACTCTCTGGACTCACTGCACGACATCCCCAGTGGTGCCAGTGCACTCTCTGGAGTCACTGCAGTGCATCCCCAGTGGTGCCAGTGTACTCTCTGGAGTCACTGCACTGCATCCCCACTGGTGCCAATGCACTCTCTGGACTCACTGCACTGCATCCCCACTGGTGCCAGTGCACTCTCTGGACTCACTGCACTGCATCCCCACTGGTGCCAGTGCACTCTCTGGACTCACTGCACTGCATCCCCACTGGTGCCAGTGCAATCTAAGGACTCACTGCACTGCATCCCCACTGGTGCCAGTGCACTCTCTGGACTCACTGCACTGCATCCCCACTGGTGCCAGTGCACTCTCTGGACTCACTGCACTGCACCCCCACTGGTGCCAGTGCACTCTCTGGACTCACTGCACTGCATCCCCAGTAGTGCCAGTGCACTTTCTGGAGTCACTGCACTGCATCCCTAGTGGTGCCAGTGAACTCTCTGGACTCACTGCACTGCATCCCTAGTGGTGCCAGTGCACTCTCTGGACTCACTGCACTGCATCCCCAGTGGTGCCAGTGCACTCTCTGGACTCACTGCACTACATCCCCACTGGTGCCAATGCACTCTCTGGACTCACTGCAGTGCATGCCCACTGGTGCCAGTGCACTCTCTGGACTCACTACACTGCATCCCCAGTAGTGCCAGTGCACTCTCTGGAGTCACTGCACTGCATCCCCACTGGTGCCAGTGAACTCTCTGGACTCACTGCACTGCATCCCCAGTGGTGCCAGTGCACTCTCTGGACTCACTGCACTGCATCCCCAGTGGTGCCAGTGAACTCTCTGGACTCACTGCACTGCATCCCCAGTGGTGCCAGTGCACTCTCTGGACTGACTGCACTGCATCCCCACTGCTGACAGTGCACTCTCTGCACTCACTGCACTGCATCCCCAGTGGTGCCAGTGCACTCTCTGGAGTCACTGCACTGCATCCCCACTGGTGCCAATGCACTCTCTGGAGTCACTGCAGTGCATCCCCAGTGGTGCCAGTGCACTGTCTGGAGTCACTGCACTGCATCCCCCGTGGTGCCAGTGCACTCTCTGGAGTCACTGCACTGCATCCCCACTGGTGCCAGTGCACTTTCTGGACTCACTGCAGTGCATCCCCACTGGTGCCAGTCCACTCTCTGGAGTCACTGCACTGCATCCCCACTGCTGCCAGTGCACTCTCTGGACTCACTGCACTGCAGCCCCACTGCTGCCAGTGCACTCTATGGACTCACTGCACTGCATCCCCAGTGGTGCCAGTGCACTCTCTGGACTCACTGCACTGCATCCCCAGTAGTGCCAGTGCACTTTCTGGAGTCACTGCACCGCATCCCAAGTGGTGCCAGTGAACTCTCTGGACTCACTGCACTGCATCCCCAGTGGTGCCAGTGCACTGTCTGGACTCACTGCACTGCATCCCCAGTGGTGCCAGTGCACTCTCTGGACTCACTGCACTGCATCCCCACTGGTGCAAGTGCACTCTCTGGAGTCACTGCACTGCATCCCCACTGGTGCCAGTGCACTCTTCGGACCCACTGCACTGCATCCCAACTGGTGCCAGTGCACTCTCTGGACTCACTGCACTGCATCCCCACTGGTGCCAGTGCACTCTCTGGGCTCACTGCACTGCAACCCCACTGCTGCCAGTGCACTCTCTGGAGTCACTGCACTGCATGCTCACTGGTGCCAGTGCACTCTCTGGACTCACTGCACTGCAACCCCACTGGTGCCAGTGCACTCTCTGGACTCACTGCACTGCATCCCCACTGGTGCCAGTGCACTCTCTGGGCTCACTGCAGTGCATCCCCAGTGGTGCCAGTATACTCTCTGAAGACACTGCACTGCATCCCCACTGGTGCCAGTGTACTGCCTGGACTCACTGCACTGCATCCCCACTGGTGCCAGTGCACTCTCTGGACTCACTGCACTGCATCCCCAGTGGTGCCAGTGCACTCTCTGGAGTCACTGCACTGCATCCCCACTGGTGCCAGTGCACTCTCTGGACTCACTACACTGCAACCCCACTGGTGCCAGTGAACTCTCTGGACTCACTACACTGCATACCCACTGGTGCCAGTGCACTCTCTGGACTCACTGCACTGCATCCCCACTGGTGCCAGTGCACTCTCTGGAGTCACTGCACTGCATCCCCACTGGTGCCAGTGCACTCTCTGGACTCACTGCACTGCATCCCCACTGGTGCCAGTGCACTCTCTGGAGTCACTGCACTGCATCCCCACTGGTGCCAATGCACTCTCTGGAGTCACTGCAGTGCATCCCCACTGGTGCCCGTGCACTCTCTGCAGTCACTGCACTGCATCCCCACTGGTGCCCGTGAACTCTCTGGACTCACTGCACTGCATCCCCAGTGGTTCCAGTGCACTCTCTGGACTCACTGCACTGCATCCCCAGTGGTGCCAGTGCACTCTCTGGACTCACTGCACTGCATCCCCAGTGGTGCCAGTGCACTCTCTGCACTCACTGCACTGCATCCCCACTGGTGACAGTGCACTCTCTAGAGTCACTGCACTGATCCGCAGTGGTGCCAGTGCACTCTCTACAGTCACTGCACTCCAACCCCACTGGTGCCAGTGCATTCTCTAGAGTCACTGCACTGATCCGCAGTGGTGCCAGTGCACTCTCTGAACTCACTGCACTGCATCCCCACTGGTACCAGTGCACTCTCTGGACTCACTGCACTGCATCCCCACTGGTGCCAATGCACTCTCTGGACTCACTGCAGTGCATCCCCACTGGTGCCAGTGCACTCTCTGGAGTCACTGCACTGCATCCCCAGTGGTGCCAGTGAACTCTCTGGACTCACTGCACTGCATCCCCACTGGTGCCAGTGCACTCTCTGGACTCACTGCACTGCATCCCCAGTGGTGCCAGTGCACTCTCTGGACTCACTGCACTGCATCCCCACTGGTGCCAGTGCACTCTCTGGACTCACTGCACTGCATCCCCACTGCTGCCAGAGCACTCTCTGGAGTCACTGCACTGCATCCCCACTGGTGCCAGTGCACTTTCTGGACTCACTGCACTGCATCCCCACTGGTGCCAGTGCACTCTCTAGACTCACTGCACTGCATCCTCACTGGTGCCAGTGCACTCTCTGGAGTCACTGCACTGCATCCCCACTGGTGCCAGTGCACTCTCTGGACTCACTGCACTGCATCCCCACTGCTGCCAGTGCACTCTCTGGAGTCACTGCACGGCATCCCCACTGGTGGCAGTGCACTCTCTGGACTCACTGCACTGCATCCCCAGTGGTGCCAGTGCACTCTCTGGAGACACTGCAGTGCATCCCCACTGGTTCCAGTGCACTCTCTCAACTCACTGCACTGCATTCCCACTGGTGCCAGTGCACTCTCTGGAGTCACTGCTTTGCATCCCCACTGGTGCCACTGCACTCTCTGGACTGACTGCACTGCATCCCCACTGGTGCCAGTGCACTCTCTGGACTCACTGCACTGCAACCCCACTGGTGCCAGTGCACTCTCTGGACTCACTGCACTGCATCCCCACTGGTGCCAGTGAACTCTCTGGACTCACTGCACTGCATCCCCACTGGTGCCAGTGCACTCTCTGGAGTCACTGCACTGCATCCCCAGTGGTGCCAGTGCACTCTCTGGACTCACTGCACTGCATCTCCACTGCTGCCAGTGCACTCTCTGGACTCACTGCACTGTATTCCCACTGGTGCCAGTGCACTCTCTGGACTCACTGCACTGCAACCCCACTGGTGCCAGTGCACTCTCTGGACTCACTACACTGCATCCCCACTGCTGCCAGTGCACTCTCTGGACTCACTGCACTGCATCCCCAGTGGTTCCAGTGCACTCTCTGGACTCACTGCACTGCATCCCCAGTGGTGCCAGTGCACTCTCTGGACTCACTGCACTGCATCCCCAGTGGTGCCAGTGCACTCTCTGCACTCACTGCACTGCATCCCCACTGGTGACAGTGCACTCTCTAGAGTCACTGCACTGATCCGCAGTGGTGCCAGTGCACTCTCTACAGTCACTGCACTCCAACCCCACTGGTGCCAGTGCATTCTCTAGAGTCACTGCACTGATCCGCAGTGGTGCCAGTGCACTCTCTGAACTCACTGCACTGCATCCCCACTGGTACCAGTGCACTCTCTGGACTCACTGCACTGCATCCCCACTGGTGCCAATGCACTCTCTGGACTCACTGCAGTGCATCCCCACTGGTGCCAGTGCACTCTCTGGAGTCACTGCACTGCATCCCCAGTGGTGCCAGTGAACTCTCTGGACTCACTGCACTGCATCCCCACTGGTGCCAGTGCACTCTCTGGACTCACTGCACTGCATCCCCAGTGGTGCCAGTGCACTCTCTGGACTCACTGCACTGCATCCCCACTGGTGCCAGTGCACTCTCTGGACTCACTGCACTGCATCCCCACTGCTGCCAGAGCACTCTCTGGAGTCACTGCACTGCATCCCCACTGGTGCCAGTGCACTTTCTGGACTCACTGCACTGCATCCCCACTGGTGCCAGTGCACTCTCTAGACTCACTGCACTGCATCCTCACTGGTGCCAGTGCACTCTCTGGAGTCACTGCACTGCATCCCCACTGGTGCCAGTGCACTCTCTGGACTCACTGCACTGCATCCCCACTGCTGCCAGTGCACTCTCTGGAGTCACTGCACGGCATCCCCACTGGTGGCAGTGCACTCTCTGGACTCACTGCACTGCATCCCCAGTGGTGCCAGTGCACTCTCTGGAGACACTGCAGTGCATCCCCACTGGTTCCAGTGCACTCTCTCAACTCACTGCACTGCATTCCCACTGGTGCCAGTGCACTCTCTGGAGTCACTGCTTTGCATCCCCACTGGTGCCACTGCACTCTCTGGACTGACTGCACTGCATCCCCACTGGTGCCAGTGCACTCTCTGGACTCACTGCACTGCAACCCCACTGGTGCCAGTGCACTCTCTGGACTCACTGCACTGCATCCCCACTGGTGCCAGTGAACTCTCTGGACTCACTGCACTGCATCCCCACTGGTGCCAGTGCACTCTCTGGAGTCACTGCACTGCATCCCCAGTGGTGCCAGTGCACTCTCTGGACTCACTGCACTGCATCTCCACTGCTGCCAGTGCACTCTCTGGACTCACTGCACTGTATTCCCACTGGTGCCAGTGCACTCTCTGGACTCACTGCACTGCAACCCCACTGGTGCCAGTGCACTCTCTGGACTCACTACACTGCATCCCCACTGCTGCCAGTGCACTCTCTGGACTCACTGCACTGCATTCCCACTGGTGCCAGTGCACTCTCTGGACTCACTGCACTGCAACCCCACTGGTGCCAGTGCACTCTCTGGACTCACTGCACTGCATCCCCAGTGGTGCCAGTGCACTCTCTGGACTGACTGCACTGCATCCCCACTGGTGCCAGTGCACTCTCTGGACTCACTGCACTGCATACCCAGTAGTGCCAGTGAACTTTATGGAGTCACTACACTGCATCCCTAGTGGAGCCAGTGCACTCTCTGGACTCACTGCACTGCATCCCCACTGGTGCCAGTGCACTCTCTGCACTCACTGCACTGCATCCCCACTGGTGCCAGTGCAGTCTATGGAGTCACTGCACTGCATCCCCAGTGGTGCCAGTGCACTGTCTGGACTCACTGCAGTGCATCCCCACTGGTGCCAGTGCACTCTCTGGAGTCACTGCACTGCATCCCCACTGGTGCCAGTGAACTCTCTGGACTCACTGCACTGCATCCCCACTGGTACCAGTGCACTCTCTGGACTCACTGCACTGCATCCCCAGTAGTGCCAGTGCACTTTCTGGACTCACTGCACTGCATCCCTAGTGGTGCCAGTGCACTCTCTGGACTCACTGCACTGCATCCCCACTGGTGACAGTGCACTCTCTGGACTCACTGCACTGCATCCCCACTGGTGCCAGTGAACTCTCTGGACTCACTGCACTGCATCCCCAGTGGTGCCAGTGCACTCTCTGGACTCACTGCAGTGCATCCCCAGTGGTGCCAGTGCACTCTCTGGACTCACTGCACTGCATCCCGACTGGTGCCAGTGCACTCTCTGGAGTCACTGCACTGCATTCCCACTGGTGCCAGTGCACTCTCAGGACTCACTGCACTGCATCCCCACTGGTGCCAGTGCACTCTCTGGACTCACTGCAATGCATCCCCAGTGGTGCCAGTGCACTCTCTAGAGTCACTGCACTGCAACCCCACTGGTGCCAGTGCACTCTCTGGAGTCACTGCACTGCATCCCCAGTGATGCCAGTGCACTCTCTGGACTCACTGCACTGCATCCCCACTGGTGCCAGTGCACTCTCTGGAGACACTGCAGTGCATCCCCAGTGGTGCCAGTGCACTCTCTGGAGTCACTGCTTTGCATCCCCACTGGTGCCATTGCACTCTCTGGACTGACTGCACTGCATCCCCAGTGGTGCCAGTGCACTCTCTGCACTCACTGCACTGCATACCCACTGGTGCCAGTGCACTCTCTGGACTCACTGCACTGCAACCCCACTGGTGCCAGTGCACTCTCTGGACTCACTACACTGCATCCCCAGTGGTGCCAGTGCACTCTCTGGACTCACTGCACTGCATCTCCACTGGTGCCAGTGCACTCTCTGGACTCACTGCACTGCATCCCCAGTAGTGCCAGTGCACTTTCTGGACTCACTGCAGTGCATCCCCACTGGTGCCAGTGCACTCTCTGGACTCACTGCACTGCATCCCCACTGGTGCCAGTGCACTCTCTGGAGTCACTGCACTGCATCCCCAGTGGTGCCAGTGCACTCTCTGGACTCACTGCACTGCATCCCCACTGGTGCCAGTGCACTCTCTGGAGTCACTGCACTGCATCCCCACTGCTGCCAGTGCACTCTCTGGAGTCACTGCACTGCATCCCCACTGGTGACAGTGCACTCTCTGGACTCACTGCACTGCATCCCCACTGGTGCCAGTGAACTCTCTGGACTCACTGCACTGCATCCCCAGTGGTGCCAGTGCACTCTCTGGACTCACTGCAGTGCATCCCCAGTGGTGCCAGTGCACTGTCTGGACTCACTGCACTGCGTCCCGACTGGTGCCAGTGCACTCTCTGGAGTCACTGCACTGCATCCCCACTGGTGCCAGTGAACTCTCTGGACTCACTGCACTGCATCCCCACTGGTGCCAGTGCACTCTCTGGACTCACTGCAATGCATTCCCAGTGGTGCCAGTGCACTCTCTGGAGTCACTGCACTGCAACCCCAGTGGTGCCAGTGCACTCTCTGGAGTCACTGCACTGCATCCCCAGTGATGCCAGTGCACTCTCTGGACTCACTGCACTGCATCCCCAGTGGTGCCAGTGCACTCTCTGGAGACACTGCAGTGTATCTCCACTGGTGCCAGTGCACTCTCTGGAGTCACTGCTTTGCATCCCCACTGGTGCCATTGCACTCTCTGGACTGACTGCACTGCATCCCCACTGGTGCCAGTGCACTCTCTGCACTCACTGCACTGCATACCCACTGGTGCCAGTGCACTCTCTGGAGTCACTGCACTGCAACCCCACTGGTGCCAGTGCACTCTCTGGACTCACTACACTGCATCCCCAGTGGTGCCAGTGCACTCTCTGGACTCACTGCACTGCATCTCCACTGGTGCCAGTGCACTCTCTGGACTCACTGCACTGCATCCCCAGTAGTGCCAGTGCACTTTCTGGACTCACTGCAGTGCATCCCCACTGGTGCCAGTGCACTCTCTGGACTCACTGCACTGCATTCCCAGTGGTGCCAGTGCACTCTCTGGACTCACTGCACTGCATCCCCTCTGGTGCCAGTGCACTTTCTGGAGTCACTGCACTGCATCCCTAGTGGTGCCAGTGAACTCTCTGGACTCACTGCACTGAATCCCCGGTGGTGCCAGTGCACTCTCTGGACTCACTGCACTGCATCCCCACTGGTGCCAGTGCACTCTCTGGAGTCACTGCAGTGCATCCCCAGTGGTGCCAGTGCACTCTCTGGACTCACTGCACTGCATCCCCAGTGGTGCCAGTGCACTCTCTAGACTCACTACACTGCACTGCATCCCCAGTGGTGCCAGTGAACTCTCTGGACTCACTGCACTGCATCCCCACTGGTGCCACTGCAGTCTCTGGACTCACTGCACTGCATACCCACTAGTGCCAGTGCACTGTCTGGACTCACTGCAGTGCATCCCCACTGGTGCCAGTGCACTTTCTGGAGTCACTGCAGTGCATCCCCACTGGTGCCAGTGAACTCTCTGGACTCACTGCACTGCATCCCCACTGGTGCCAGTGCACTCTCTGGACTCACTGCACTGCATCCCCAGTAGTGCCAGTGCACTTTCTGGACTCACTGCACTGCATCCCTAGTGGTGCCAGTGCACTCTCTGGAGTCACTGCACTGCATCCCCACTGGTACCAGTGCACTCTCTGGACTCACTGCACTGCATCCCAAGTGGTGCCAGTGAACTCTCTGGACTCACTGCACTGCATCCCCACTGGTGCCAGTGCACTCTCTGGACTCACTGCAGTGCATCCCCAGTGGTGCCAGTGCACTGTCTGGACTCACTGCACTGCATCCCGACTGGTGCCAGTGCACTCTCTGGAGTCACTGCACTGCATCCCCACTGGTGCCAGTGCACTCTCAGGACTCACTGCACTGCATCCCCACTGGTGCCAGTGCACTCTCTGGACTCACTGCAATGCATCCCCAGTGGTGCCAGTGCACTCTCTGGAGTCACTGCACTGCAACACCACTGGTGCCAGTGCACTCTCTGGAGTCACTGCACTGCATCCCCACTGGTGCCAGTGCACTCTCTGGACTCACTGCACTGCATCCCCACTGGTGCCAGTGCAATCTCTGGAGACACTGCAGTGCATCCCCAGTGGTGCCAGTGCACTCTCTGGAGTCACTGCTTTGCATCACCACTGGTGCCATTGCACTCTCTGGACTGACTGCACTGCATCCCCACTGGTGCCAGTGCACTCTCTGGAGTCACTGCACTGCATACCCACTGGTGCCAGTGCACTCTCTGGAGTCACTGCACTGCAACCCCTCTGGTGCCAGTGCACTCTCTGGACTCACTACACTGCATCCCCAGTGGTGCCAGTGCACTCTCTGGACTCACTGCACTGCATCTCCACTGGTGCCAGTGCACTCTCTGGACTCACTGCACTGCATCCCCACTGGTGCCAGTGCACTCTCTGGAGTCACTGCACTGCATACCCACTGGTGCCAGTGCACTCTCTGGACTCACTGCACTGCAACCCCACTGGTGCCAGTGCACTCTCTGGACTCACTGCACTGCATCCCCACTGGTGCCAGTGCAGTCTATGGAGTCACTGCACTGCATCCCCAGTGGTGCCAGTGCACTCTCTGGACTCACTGCACTGCATCCCCACTGGTGCCAGTGCACTTTCTGGACTCACTGCAGTGCATCCCCACTGGTGCCAGTGCACTCTCTGGAGTCACTGCACTGCATCCCCACTGGTGCCAGTGAACTCTCTGGACTCACTGCACTGCATCCCCACTGGTGCCAGTGCACTCTCTGGACTCACTGCACTGCATTCCCAGTGGTGCCAGTGCACTCTCTGGACTCACTGCACTGCATCCCCACTGGTGCCAGTGCACTTTCTGGAGTCACTGCACTGCATCCCCACTGGTGCCAGTGCACTCTCTGGACTCACTGCACTGCATCCCCACTAGTGCCAGTGCACTCTAAGGACTCACTACACTGCACTGCATCCCCAGTGGTGCCAGTGAACTCTCTGGACTCACTGCACTGCATCCCCAGTGGTGCCAGTGAACTCTCTGGACTCACTGCACTGCATCCCCAGTGGTGCCAGTGCACTCTCTGGACTCACTGCACTGCATCCCCACTGGTGCCAGTGCACTCTCTGGACTCACTGCACTACATCCCCACTGGTGCCAGTGCACTCTCTGGACTCACTGCACTGCATCCCCACTGGTGCCAGTGCACTCTCTGGAGTCACTGCTTTGCATCCCCACTGGTGCCAGTGCACTCTCTGGACTCACTGCACTACATCCCCACTGGTGCCAGTGCACTCTCTGGACTCACTGCACTGCATCCCCACTGGTGCCAGTGCACTCTCTGGACTCACTGCACTGCATCCCCACTGCTGCCAGAGCACTCTCTGGAGTCACTGCACTGCATCCCCACTGGTGCCAGTGCACTCTCTGGACTCACTGCACTGCATCACCACTGCTGCCAGTGCACTCTCTAGACTCACTGCACTGCATCCCCACTGGTGCCAGTGCACTCTCTGGACTCACTGCACTGCAACCCCACTGGTGCCAGTGCACTCTCTGGACTGACTGCACTGCATCCCCACTGGTGCCAGTGCACTCTCTGGAGTCAGTGCACTGCATCCCCACTGGTGCCAATGCACTCTCTGGACTCACTGCACTGCATCCCCAGTGGTGCCAGTGCACTCTCTGGAGACACTGCAGTGCATCCGCACTGGTTCCAGTGCACTCTCTCAACTCACTGCACTGCATTCCCACTGGTGCCAGTGCACTCTCTGGACTCACTGCTTTGCATTCCCACTGGTGCCATTGCACTCTCTGGACTCACTGCACTGCATCCCCACTGGTGCCAGTGCACTCTCTGGACTCACTGCACTGCATCCCCACTGGTGCCAGTGCACTCTCTGGACTCACTGCACTGCATCCCCACTGGTGCCAGTGCACTCTCTGGACTCACTGCACTGCATCTCCAGTAGTGCCAGTGCACTTTCTGGAGTCACTGCACTGCATCCCCAGTGGTGCCAGTGCACTCTCTGGACTCACTGCACTGCATTCCCACTGGTGCCAGTGCACTCTCTGGACTCACTGCTTTGCATCCCCACTGGTGCCAGTGCAGTCTCTGCAGTCACTGCTCTGCATCCCCACTGGTGCCAGTGCACTCTCTGGACTCACTGCACTACATCCTCACTGGTGCCAGTGCACTCTCTGGACTCACTGCTTTGCATCCCCACTGGTGCCAGTGCACTCTCTGGAGTCACTGCTTTGCATCCCCACTGGTGCCAGTGCACTCTCTGGACTCACTGCACTACATCCCCACTGGTGCCAGTGCACTCTCTGGACTCACTGCACTGCATTCCCAGTGGTGCCAGTGCACTCTCTGGACTCACTGCACTGCATCCCCACTGGTGCCAGTGCACTTTCTGGAGTCACTGCACTGCATCCCTAGTGGTGCCAGTGAACTCTCTGGAGTCACTGCACTGAATCCCCGGTGGTGCCAGTGCACTCTCTGGACTCACTGCACTGCATCCCCACTGGTGCCAGTACACTCTCTGGAGTCACTGCAGTGCATCCCCACTGGTGCCAGTGCACTCTCTGGACTCACTGCACTGCATCCCCACTGGTGCCAGTGCACTCTAAGGACTCACTACACTGCACTGCATCCCCAGTGGTGCCAGTGAACTCTCTGGACTCACTGCACTGCATCCCCAGTGGTGCCAGTGAACTCTCTGGACTCACTGCACTGCATCCCCAGTGGTGCCAGTGCACTCTCTGGACTCACTGCACTGCATCCCCACTGGTGCCAGTGCACTCTCTGGACTCACTGCACTACATCCCCACTGGTGCCAGTGCACTCTCTGGACTCACTGCACTGCATCCCCACTGGTGCCAATGCACTCTCTGGAGTCACTGCTTTGCATCCCCACTGGTGCCAGTGCACTCTCTGGACTCACTGCACTACATCCCCACTGGTGCCAGTGCACTCTCTGGACTCACTGCACTGCATCCCCACTGGTGCCAGTGCACTCTCTGGACTCACTGCACTGCATCCCCACTGCTGCCAGAGCACTCTCTGGAGTCACTGCACTGCATCCCCACTGGTGCCAGTGCACTCTCTGGACTCACTGCACTGCATCACCACTGCTGCCAGTGCACTCTCTAGACTCACTGCACTGCATCCCCACTGGTGCCAGTGCACTCTCTGGACTCACTGCACTGCAACCCCACTGGTGCCAGTGCACTCTCTGGAGTCAGTGCACTGCATCCCCACTGGTGCCAATGCACTCTCTGGACTCACTGCACTGCATCCCCAGTGGTGCCAGTGCACTCTCTGGAGACACTGCAGTGCATCCGCACTGGTTCCAGTGCACTCTCTCAACTCACTGCACTGCATTCCCACTGGTGCCAGTGCACTCTCTGGACTCACTGCTTTGCATTCCCACTGGTGCCATTGCACTCTCTGGACTCACTGCACTGCATCCCCACTGGTGCCAGTGCACTCTCTGGACTCACTGCAGTGCATCCCCAGTGGTGCCAGTGCACTCTCTGGACTCACTGCACTGCATCCCCACTGGTGCCAGTGCACTCTCTGGACTCACTGCACTGCATCTCCAGTAGTGCCAGTGCACTTTCTGGAGTCACTACACTGCATCCCCAGTGGTGCCAGTGCACTCTCTGGACTCACTGCACTGCATTCCCACTGGTGCCAGTGCACTCTCTGGACTCACTGCTTTGCATCCCCACTGGTGCCATTGCACTCTCCGGACTCACTGCAGTGCATCCCCACTGGTGCCAGTGCACTCTCTGGACTCACTGCACTACATCCCCACTGGTGCCAGTGCACTCTCTGGACTCACTACACTGCATCCCCACTGGTGCCAGTGCACTCTCTGGAGTCACTGCTTTGCATCCCCACTGGTGCCAGTGCACTCTCTGGACTCACTGCACTACATCCCCACTGGTGCCAGTGCACTCTCTGGACTCACTGCACTGCATCCCCACTGGTGCCAGTGCACTCTCTGGACTCACTGCACTGCATCCCCAGTAGTGCCAGTGCACTTTCTGGAGTCACTTCACTGCATCCCTTGTGGTGCCAGTGCACTCTCTGGAGTCACTGCACTGCATCCCCAGTGGTGCCAGTGCACTCTCTGGACTCACTGCACTGCCTCCCCACTGGTGCCAGTGCACTCTCTGGAGTCACTGCTCTGCATCCCCACTGGTGCCAGTGCACTGTCTGGACTCACTGCAGTGCATCCCCACTGGTGCCAGTGCATTCCCTGGACTCACTGCACTGCATCCCCAGTGGTGCCAGTGCACTCTCTGGACTCACTGCACTGCATCCCCAGTGGTGCCAGTGCACTCTCTGGACTCACTGCACTGCATCCCCAGTGGTGCCAGTGCACTCTCTGGACTCACTGCACTGCATCCCCACTGGTGCCAGTGCACTCTCTGGAGTCACTGCACGACATCCCCACTGGTGCCAGTGCACTCTCTGGACTCACTGCAATGCATCCCCACTGGTGCCAGTGCACTCTCTGGACTCACTGCACTGCAAACCTACTGGTGCCAGTGCACTCTCTGGAGTCACTGCACTGCATCCCCAGTGATGCCAGTGCACTCTCTGGACTCACTGCACTGCATCCCCAGTGGTGCCAGTGCACTCTCTGGAGTCACTGCACTGCATCCCCTGTGCTGCCATTGCACTCTCTGTACTCACTGCACTGCATCCCCAATGGTGCCACTGCACTCTCTGGACTCACTGCAGTGCATCCCCAGTGGTGCCAGTGCACTCTCTGGACTCACTGCACTGCATCCCCAGTGGTGCCAGTGCACTCTCTGCACTCACTGAACTGCATCTCCAGTGATGCCAGTGCACTCTCTGGACTCACTGCACTGCAGCCCCAGTGGTGCCAGTGCACTCTCTGGAGACACTGCAGTGCATCCCCAGTGGTGCCAGTGCACTCTCTGGAGTCACTGCTTTGCATCCCCACTGGTGCCATTGCACTCTCTGGACTGACTGCACTGCATCCCCACTGGTGCCAGTGCACTCTCTGCACTCACAGCACTGCATACCCACTGGTGCCAGTGCACTCTCTGGACTCACTGCACTGCATCCCCAGTGGTGCCAGTGCACTCTCTGGACTCACTGCACTGCATCCCCACTGGTGCCAGTGCACTCTCTGGACTAACTGCACTGCATCCCCTGTGGTGCCAGGGCACTCTCCGGACTCACTGCAGTGCATTCGCAGTGGTGCCAGTGCACTCTTTGGACTCACTGCACTGCATCCCCATTAGTGCCAGGTCATTCTCTGGACTCACTGCAGTGCATCCCCAGTGGTGCCAGTGCACTCTCTGGACTCACTGCACTGCATCCCGACTGGTGCCAGTGCACTCTCTGGAGTCACTGCACTGCATTCCCACTGGTGCCAGTGCACTCTCAGGACTCACTGCACTGCATCCCCACTGGTGCCAGTGCACTCTCTGGACTCACTGCAATGCATCCCCAGTGGTGCCAGTGCACTCTCTAGAGTCACTGCACTGCAACCCCACTGGTGCCAGTGCACTCTCTGGAGTCACTGCACTGCATCCCCAGTGATGCCAGTGCACTCTCTGGACTCACTGCACTGCATCCCCACTGGTGCCAGTGCACTCTCTGGAGACACTGCAGTGCATCCCCAGTGGTGCCAGTGCACTCTCTGGAGTCACTGCTTTGCATCCCCACTGGTGCCATTGCACTCTCTGGACTGACTGCACTGCATCCCCACTGGTGCCAGTGCACTCTCTGCACTCACTGCACTGCATACCCACTGGTGCCAGTGCACTCTCTGGACTCACTGCACTGCAACCCCACTGGTGCCAGTGCACTCTCTGGACTCACTGCACTGCATCCCCACTGGTGCCAGTGCACTCTCTGGACTCACTGCACTGCATCTCCACTGGTGCCAGTGCACTCTCTGGACTCACTGCACTGCATCCCCAGTAGTGCCAGTGCACTTTCTGGACTCACTGCAGTGCATCCCCACTGGTGCCAGTGCACTCTCTGGACTCACTGCACTGCATCCCCACTGGTGCCAGTGCACTCTCTGGAGTCACTGCACTGCATCCCCAGTGGTGCCAGTGCACTCTCTGGACTCACTGCACTGCATCCCCACTGGTGCCAGTGCACTCTCTGGAGTCACTGCACTGCATCCCCACTGCTGCCAGTGCACTCTCTGGAGTCACTGCACTGCATCCCCACTGGTGACAGTGCACTCTCTGGACTCACTGCACTGCATCCCCAGTGGTGCCAGTGAACTCTCTGGACTCACTGCACTGCATCCCCAGTGGTGCCAGTGCACTCTCTGGACTCACTGCAGTGCATCCCCAGTGGCGCCAGTGCACTGTCTGGACTCACTGCACTGCATCCCGACTGGTGCCAGTGCACTCTCTGGAGTCACTGCACTGCATCCCCACTGGTGCCAGTGAACTCTCTGGACTCACTGCACTGCATCCCCACTGGTGCCAGTGCACTCTCTGGACTCACTGCAATGCATTCCCAGTGGTGCCAGTGCACTCTCTGGAGTCACTGCACTGCAACCCCAGTGGTGCCAGTGCACTCTCTGGAGTCACTGCACTGCATCCCCAGTGATGCCAGTGCACTCTCTGGACTCACTGCACTGCATCCCCACTGGTGCCAGTGCACTCTCTGGAGACACTGCAGTGTATCTCCACTGGTGCCAGTGCACTCTCTGGAGTCACTGCTTTGCATCCCCACTGGTGCCATTGCACTCTCTGGACTGACTGCACTGCATCCCCACTGGTGCCAGTGCACTCTCTGCACTCACTGCACTGCATACCCACTGGTGCCAGTGCACTCTCTGGACTCACTGCACTGCATCTCCACTGGTGCCAGTGCACTCTCTGGACTCACTGCACTGCATCCCCAGTAGTGCCAGTGCACTTTCTGGACTCACTGCAGTGCATCCCCACTGGTGCCAGTGCACTCTCTGGACTCACTGCACTGCATTCCCAGTGGTTCCAGTGCACTCTCTGGACTCACTGCACTGCATCCCCTCTGGTGCCAGTGCACTTTCTGGAGTCACTGCACTGCATCCCTAGTGGTGCCAGTGAACTCTCTGGACTCACTGCACTGAATCCCCGGTGGTGCCAGTGCACTCTCTGGACTCACTGCACTGCATCCCCACTGGTGCCAGTGCACTCTCTGGAGTCACTGCAGTGCATCCCCAGTGGTGCCAGTGCACTCTCTGGACTCACTGCACTGCATCCCCACTGGTGCCAGTGCACTCTAAGGACTCACTACACTGCACTGCATCCCCAGTGGTGCCAGTGAACTCTCTGGACTCACTGCACTGCATCCCCACTGGTGCCAGTGCAGTCTCTGGACTCACTGCACTGCATCCCCACTGGTGCCAGTGCACTGTCTGGACTCACTGCAGTGCATCCCCACTGGTGCCAGTGCACTCTCTGGAGTCACTGCACTGCATCCCCACTGGTGCCAGTGCACTCTCTGGACTCACTGCACTGCATCCCCACTGGTGCCAGTGCACTCTCTGGACTCACTGCACTGCATCCCCAGTAGTGCCAGTGCACTTTCTGGACTCACTGCACTGCATCCCTAGTGGTGCCAGTGCACTCTCTGGAGTCACTGCACTGCATCCCCACTGGTACCAGTGCACTCTCTGGACTCACTGCACTGCATCCCAAGTGGTGCCAGTGAACTCTCTGGACTCACTGCACTGCATCCCCACTGGTGCCAGTGCACTCTCTGGACTCACTGCAGTGCATCCCCAGTGGTGCCAGTGCACTGTCTGGACTCACTGCACTGCATCCCGACTGGTGCCAGTGCACTCTCTGGAGTCACTGCACTGCATCCCCACTGGTGCCAGTGCACTCTCAGGACTCACTGCACTGCATCCCCACTGGTGCCAGTGCACTCTCTGGACTCACTGCAATGCATCCCCAGTGGTGCCAGTGCACTCTCTGGAGTCACTGCACTGCAACCCCACTGGTGCCAGTGCACTCTCTGGAGTCACTGCACTGCATCCCCAGTGATGCCAGTGCACTCTCTGGACTCACTGCACTGCATCCCCACTGGTGCCAGTGCAATCTCTGGAGACACTGCAGTGCATCCCCACTGGTGCCAGTGCACTCTCTGGACTCACTGCTTTGCATCACCACTGGTGCCATTGCACTCTCTGGACTCACTGCACTGCATCCCCACTGGTGCCAGTGCACTCTCTGGACTCACTGCACTGCATCCCCACTAGTGCCAGTGCACTCTAAGGACTCACTACACTGCACTGCATCCCCAGTGGTGCCAGTGAACTCTCTGGACTCACTGCACTGCATCCCCAGTGGTGCCAGTGAACTCTCTGGACTCACTGCACTGCATCCCCTCTGGTGCCAGTGCACTCTCTGGACTCACTGCACTGCATCCCCACTGGTGCCAGTGCACTCTCTGGACTCACTGCACTACATCCCCACTGGTGCCAGTGCACTCTCTGGAGTCACTGCACTGCATCCCCACTGGTGCCAGTGCACTCTCTGGAGTCACTGCTTTGCATCCCCACTGGTACCAGTGCACTCTCTGGACTCACTGCACTGCATCCCCACTGCTGCCAGAGCACTCTCTGGACTCACTGCACTGCATCCCCACTGGTGCCAGTGCACTCTCTGGACTCACTGCACTGCATCACCACTGCTGCCAGTGCACTCTCTAGACTCACTGCACTGCATCCCCACTGGTGCCAGTGTACTCTCTGGACTCACTGCACTGCAACCCCACTGGTGCCAGTGCACTCTCTGGACTCACTGCACTGCATCCCCACTGGTGCCAGTGCACTCTCTGGAGTCAGTGCACTGCATCCCCACTGGTGCCAATGCACTCTCTGGACTCACTGCACTGCATCCCCAGTGGTGCCAGTGCACTCTCTGGAGACACTGCAGTGCATCTGCACTGGTTCCAGTGCACTCTCTCAACTCACTGCACTGCATTCCCACTGGTGCCAGTGCACTCTCTGGACTCACTGCTTTGCATTCCCACTGGTGCCATTGCACTCTCTGGACTCACTGCACTGCATCCCCACTGGTGCCAGTGCACTCTCTGGACTCACTGCACTGCATCCCCACTGGTGCCAGTGCACTCTCTGGACTCACTGCACTGCATCCCCACTGGTGCCAGTGCACTCTCTGGACTCACTGCACTGCATCTCCAGTAGTGCCAGTGCACTTTCTGGAGTCACTGCACTGCATCCCCAGTGGTGCCAGTGCACTCTCTGGACTCACTGCACTGCATTCCCACTGGTGCCAGTGCACTCTCTGGACTCACTGCTTTGCATCCCCACTGGTGCCAGTGCAGTCTCTGCAGTCACTGCACTGCATCCCCACTGGTGCCAGTGCACTCTCTGGACTCACTGCACTACATCCCCACTGGTGCCAGTGCACTCTCTGGACTCACTGCTTTGCATCCCCACTGGTGCCAGTGCACTCTCTGGACTCACTGCACTGCATCCCCAGTAGTGCCAGTGCACTTTCTGGACTCACTGCACTGCATCCCTAGTGGTGCCAGTGCACTCTCTGGAGTCACTGCACTGCATCCCCACTGGTACCAGTGCACTCTCTGGACTCACTGCACTGCATCCCAAGTGGTGCCAGTGAACTCTCTGGACTCACTGCACTGCATCCCCACTGGTGCCAGTGCACTCTCTGGACTCACTGCAGTGCATCCCCAGTGGTGCCAGTGCACTGTCTGGACTCACTGCACTGCATCCCGACTGGTGCCAGTGCACTCTCTGGACTCACTGCACTGCATCCCCACTGGTGCCAGTGCACTCTCAGGACTCACTGCACTGCATCCCCACTGGTGCCAGTGCACTCTCTGGACTCACTGCAATGCATCCCCAGTGGTGCCAGTGCACTCTCTGGAGTCACTGCAATGCAACCCCACTGGTGCCAGTGCACTCTCTGGAGTCACTGCACTGCATCCCCAGTGATGCCAGTGCACTCTCTGGACTCACTGCACTGCATCCCCACTGGTGCCAGTGCAATCTCTGGAGACACTGCAGTGCATCCCCAGTGGTGCCAGTGCACTCTCTGGAGTCACTGCTTTGCATCACCACTGGTGCCATTGCACTCTCTGGACTCACTGCACTGCATCCCCACTGGTGCCAGTGCACTCTCTGGAGTCACTGCACTGCATACCCACTGGTGCCAGTGCACTCTCTGGACTCACTGCACTGCAACCCCAGTGGTGCCAGTGCACTCTCTGGACTCACTGCACTGCATCCCCACTGGTGCCAGTGCAGTCTATGGAGTCACTGCACTGCATCCCCAGTGGTGCCAGTGCACTCTCTGGACTCACTGCACTGCATCCCCACTGGTGCCAGTGCACTCTCTGGACTCACTGCACTGCATCCCCACTGGTGCCAGTGCACTCTCTGGAGTCACTGCACTGCATCACCACTGGTGCCAGTGAACTCTCTGGACTCACTGCACTGCATCCCCACTGGTGCCAGTGCACTCTCTGGACTCACTGCACTGCATTCCCACTGGTGCAAGTGCACTCTCTGGACTCACTGCACTGCATCCCCACTGGTGCCAGTGCACTTTCTGGAGTCACTGCACTGCATCCCCACTGGTGCCAGTGCACTCTCTGGACTCACTGCACTGCATCCCCACTAGTGCCAGTGCACTCTAAGGACTCACTACACTGCACTGCATCCCCAGTGGTGCCAGTGAACTCTCTGGACTCACTGCACTGCATCCCCAGTGGTGCCAGTGAACTCTCTGGACTCACTGCACTGCATCCCCAGTGGTGCCAGTGCACTCTCTGGACTCACTGCACTGCATCCCCACTGGTGCCAGTGCACTCTCTGGACTCACTGCACTACATCCCCACTGGTGCCAGTGCACTCTCTGGACTCACTGCACTGCATCCCCACTGGTGCCAGTGCACTCTCTGGAGTCACTGCTTTGCATCCCCACTGGTGCCAGTGCACTCTCTGGACTCACTGCACTACATCCCCACTGGTGCCAGTGCACTCTCTGGACTCACTGCACTGCATCCCCACTGGTGCCAGTGCACTCTCTGGACTCACTGCAGTGCATCCCCACTGCTGCCAGAGCACTCTCTGGAGTCACTGCACTGCATCCCCACTGGTGCCAGTGCACTCTCTGGACTCACTGCACTGCATCACCACTGCTGCCAGTGCACTCTCTAGACTCACTGCACTGCATCCCCACTGGTGCCAGTGCACTCTCTGGAGTCAGTGCACTGCATCCCCACTGGTGCCAATGCACTCTCTGGACTCACTGCACTGCATCCCCAGTGGTGCCAGTGCACTCTCTGGAGACACTGCAGTGCATCCGCACTGGTTCCAGTGCACTCTCTCAACTCACTGCACTGCATTCCCACTGGTGCCAGTGCACTCTCTGGACTCACTGCTTTGCATTCCCACTGGTGCCATTGCACTCTCTGGACTCACTGCACTGCATCCCCACTGGTGCCAGTGCACTCTCTGGACTCACTGCACTGCATCCCCACTGGTGCCAGTGCACTCTCTGGACTCACTGCACTGCATCTCCAGTAGTGCCAGTGCACTTTCTGGAGTCACTGCACTGCATCCCCAGTGGTGCCAGTGCACTCTCTGGACTCACTGCACTGCATTCCCACTGGTGCCAGTGCACTCTCTGGACTCACTGCTTTGCATCCCCACTGGTGCCAGTGCAGTCTCTGCAGTCACTGCACTGCATCCCCACTGGTGCCAGTGCACTCTCTGGACTCACTGCACTACATCCCCACTGGTGCCAGTGCACTCTCTGGACTCACTGCTTTGCATCCCCACTGGTGCCAGTGCACTCTCTGGAGTCACTGCTTTGCATCCCCACTGGTGCCAGTGCACTCTCTGGACTCACTGCACTACATCCCCACTGGTGCCAGTGCACTCTCTGGACTCACTGCACTGCATTCCCAGTGGTGCCAGTGCACTCTCTGGACTCACTGCACTGCATCGCCACTGGTGCCAGTGCACTTTCTGGAGTCACTGCACTGCATCCCTAGTGGTGCCAGTGAACTCTCTGGAGTCACTGCACTGAATCCCCGGTGGTGCCAGTGCACTCTCTGGACTCACTGCACTGCATCCCCACTGGTGCCAGTACACTCTCTGGAGTCACTGCAGTGCATCCCCACTGCTGCCAGTGCACTCTCTGGACTCACTGCACTGCATCCCCACTGGTGCCAGTGCACTCTAAGGACTCACTACACTGCACTGCATCCCCAGTGGTGCCAGTGAACTCTCTGGACTCACTGCACTGCATCCCCAGTGGTGCCAGTGAACTCTCTGGACTCACTGCACTGCATCCCCAGTGGTGCCAGTGCACTCTCTGGACTCACTGCACTGCATCCCCACTGGTGCCAGTGCACTCTCTGGACTCACTGCACTACATCCCCACTGGTGCCAGTGCACTCTCTGGACTCACTGCACTGCATCCCCACTGGTGCCAGTGCACTCTCTGGAGTCACTGCTTTGCATCCCCACTGGTGCCAGTGCACTCTCTGGACTCACTGCACTACATCCCCACTGGTGCCAGTGCACTCTCTGGACTCACTGCACTGCATCCCCACTGGTGCCAGTGCACTCTCTGGACTCACTGCACTGCATCCCCACTGCTGCCAGAGCACTCTCTGGAGTCACTGCACTGCATCCCCACTGGTGCCAGTGCACTCTCTGGACTCACTGCACTGCATCACCACTGCTGCCAGTGCACTCTCTAGACTCACTGCACTGCATCCCCACTGGTGCCAGTGCACTCTCTGGACTCACTGCACTGCAACCCCACTGGTGCCAGTGCACTCTCTGGACTCACTGCACTGCATCCCCACTGGTGCCAGTGCACTCTCTGGAGTCAGTGCACTGCATCCCCACTGGTGCCAATGCACTCTCTGGACTCACTGCACTGCATCCCCAGTGGTGCCAGTGCACTCTCTGGAGACACTGCAGTGCATCCGCACTGGTTCCAGTGCACTCTCTCAACTCACTGCACTGCATTCCCACTGGTGCCAGTGCACTCTCTGGACTCACTGCTTTGCATTCCCACTGGTGCCATTGCACTCTCTGGACTCACTGCACTGCATCCCCACTGGTGCCAGTGCACTCTCTGGACTCACTGCACTGCATCCCCAGTGGTGCCAGTGCACTCTCTGGACTCACTGCACTGCATCCCCACTGGTGCCAGTGCACTCTCTGGACTCACTGCACTGCATCTCCAGTAGTGCCAGTGCACTTTCTGGAGTCACTACACTGCATCCCCAGTGGTGCCAGTGCACTCTCTGGACTCACTGCTCTGCATTCCCACTGGTGCCAGTGCACTCTCTGGACTCACTGCTTTGCATCCCCACTGGTGCCATTGCACTCTCCGGACTCACTGCAGTGCATCCCCACTGGTGCCAGTGCACTCTCTGGACTCACTGCACTACATCCCCACTGGTGCCAGTGCACTCTCTGGACTCACTACACTGCATCCCCACTGGTGCCAGTGCACTCTCTGGAGTCACTGCTTTGCATCCCCACTGGTGCCAGTGCACTCTCTGGACTCACTGCACTACATCCCCACTGGTGCCAGTGCACTCTCTGGACTCACTGCACTGCATCCCCACTGGTGCCAGTGCACTCTCTGGACTCACTGCACTGCATCCCCAGTAGTGCCAGTGCACTTTCTGGAGTCACTTCACTGCATCCCTAGTGGTGCCAGTGCACTCTCTGGAGTCACTGCACTGCATCCCCAGTGGTGCCAGTGCACTCTCTGGACTCACTGCACTGCCTCCCCACTGGTGCCAGTGCACTCTCTGGAGTCACTGCTCTGCATCCCCACTGGTGCCAGTGCACTGTCTGGACTCACTGCAGTGCATCCCCACTGGTGCCAGTGCATTCCCTGGACTCACTGCACTGCATCCCCAGTGGTGCCAGTGCACTCTCTGGACTCACTGCACTGCATCCCCAGTGGTGCCAGTGCACTCTCTGGACTCACTGCACTGCATCCCCAGTGGTGCCAGTGCACTCTCTGGACTCACTGCACTGCATCCCCACTGGTGCCAGTGCACTCTCTGGAGTCACTGCACGACATCCCCACTGGTGCCAGTGCACTCTCTGGACTCACTGCAATGCATCCCCAGTGGTGCCAGTGCACTCTCTGGACTCACTGCACTGCAAACCTACTGGTGCCAGTGCACTCTCTGGAGTCACTGCACTGCATCCCCAGTGATGCCAGTGCACTCTCTGGACTCACTGCACTGCATCCCCAGTGGTGCCAGTGCACTCTCTGGTGTCACTGCAGTGCATCCCCACTGGTGCCAGTGCACTCTCTGGACTGACTGCACTGCATCCCCACTGGTGCCAGTGCACTCTCTGGACTCACTGCACTGCATCCCCAAGAGTGCCAGTGCACTCTCTGGACTCACTGCACTGCATCCCCAGTGGTGCCAGTGCACTCTCTGGACTCACTGCACTGCATCCCCAGTGGTGCCAGTGCACTCTCTGGGCTCACTGCACTGCATCCCCACTGGTGCCAGTGGACTCTCTGGACTCACTGCACTGCATCCCCACTGGTGCCAGTGCACTCTCTGGAGTCACTGCACTTCATCCCCAGTGGTGCCAGTGCACTCTCTGGACTCACTGCACTGCATCCCCACTGGTGCCAGTGCACTCTCTGGACTCACTGCACTGCATCCCCACTGGTGCCAGTGCACTCTCTGGACTCACTGCACTGCAACCCCACTGGTGCCAGTGCACTCTCTGGACTCACTACACTGCATCCCCACTGGTGCCAGTGCACTCTCTGGACTCACTGCACTGCATCCCCAGTGGTGCCAGTGCACTGTCTGGACTCACTGCACTGCATCCCCACTGGTGCCAGTACACTCTAAGGACTCACTACACTGCACTGCATCCCCAGTGGTGCCAGTGAACTCTCTGGACTCACTGCACTGCATCCCCAGTGGTGCCAGTGCACTCTCTGGACTCACTGCACTGCATCACCACTGGTGCCAGTGCACTCTCTGGACTCACTGCACTGCATCCCCACTGGTGCCAATGCACTCTCTGGACTCACTGCACTACATCCCCACTGGTGCCAGTGCACTCTCTGCACTCACTGCACTGCATCCCCACTGGTGTCAGTGCACTCTCTGGAGTCACTGCTTTGCATACCCACTAGTGCCAGTGCACTCTCTGGACTCACTGCACTACATCCCCACTGGTGCCAGTGCACTCTCTGGACTCACTGCACTGCATCCCCACTGGTGCAACTGCACTCTCTGGACTCACTGCACTGCATCCCCACTGGTGCCAGTGCACTCTCTGGGCTCACTGCACTGCATCCCCACTGGTGCCAGTGGACTCTCTGGACTCACTGCACTGCATCCCCAGTGGTGCCAGTGCACTCTCTGGAGTCACTGCACTGCAACCCCACTGGTGCCAGTGCACTCTCTGGACTCACTGCACTGCATCCCCAGTGGTGCCAATGCACTCTCTGGACTCACTGCACTGCATCCCCACTGGTGCCAGTGCACTCTCTGGACTCACTGCACTGCATCCCCACTGGTGCCACTGCACTCTCTGGAGACACTGCAGTGCATCCCCACTGGTTCCAGTGCACTCTCTCAACTCACTGCACTGCATTCCCACTGGTGCGAGTGCACTCTCTGGACTCACTGCTTTGCATCCCCACTGGTGCCATTGCACTCTCTGGACTCACTGCACTGCATCCCCACTGGTGCCAGTGCACTCTCTGGAGTCACTGCTTTGCATCCCCACTGGTGCCAGTGCACTCTCTGGACTCACTGCACTACATCCCCAAAGGTGCCAGTGCACTCTCTGGACTCACTGCTTTGCATCCCCACTGGTGCCATTGCACTCTCTGGACTGACTGCACTGCATCCCCAGTGGTGCCAGTGCACTCCCTGGACTCACTGCACTGCATCCCCA
Organism: Anser brachyrhynchus; assembly: GCF_964034855.1. Classification (NCBI taxonomy): domain Eukaryota; kingdom Metazoa; phylum Chordata; class Aves; order Anseriformes; family Anatidae; genus Anser; species Anser brachyrhynchus. Next base: position 454,499 of record NW_027664004.1, read on the forward strand.
GTGTTGCCAGTGCACTCTCTGGGCTCAATGCACTGCATCCCCACTGGTGCCAGTGGACTCTCTGGACTCACTGCACTGCATCCCCACTGGTGCCAGTGCACTCTCTGGACTCACTGCACTGCATCCCTAGTGGTGCCAGTGCACTCTCTGGACTCACTGCACTGCATCCCCAGTGGTGCCAGTGCACTCTCTGGACTCACTGCACTGCATCCCCAGTGGTGCCAGTGCACTCTCTGGACTCACTGCACTGCATCCCCAGTGGTGCCAGTGCACTCTCTGGACTCACTGCACTGCATCCCCACTGGTGCCAGTGCACTCTCTGGAGTCACTGCACGACATCCCCACTGGTGCCAGTGCACTCTCTGGACTCACTGCAATGCATCCCCAGTGGTGCCAGTGCACTCTCTGGACTCACTGCACTGCAAACCTACTGGTGCCAGTGCACTCTCTGGAGTCACTGCACTGCATCCCCAGTGATGCCAGTGCACTCTCTGGACTCACTGCACTGCATCCCCAGTGGTGCCAGTGCACTCTCTGGTGTCACTGCAGTGCATCCCCACTGGTGCCAGTGCACTCTCTGGACTGACTGCACTGCATCCCCACTGGTGCCAGTGCACTCTCTGGACTCACTGCACTGCATCCCCAAGAGTGCCAGTGCACTTTCTGGAGTCACTGCACTGCATCCCTAGTGGTGCCAGTGCACTCTCTGGACTCACTGCACTGAATCCCCGGTGGTGCCAGTGCACTCTCTGGACTCACTGCACTGCATCCCCAGTGGTGCCAGTGCACTCTCTGGACTCACTGCACTGCATCCCCAGTGGTGCCAGTGCACTCTCTGGGCTCACTGCACTGCATCCCCACTGGTGCCAGTGGACTCTCTGGACTCACTGCACTGCATCCCCACTGGTGCCAGTGCACTCTCTGGAGTCACTGCACTTCATCCCCAGTGGTGCCAGTGCACTCTCTGGACTCACTGCACTGCATCCCCACTGCTGCCAGTGCACTCTCTGGACTCACTGCACTGCATCCCCACTGGTGCCAGTGCACTCTCTGGACTCACTGCACTGCAACCCCACTGGTGCCAGTGCACTCTCTGGACTCACTACACTGCATCCCCACTGGTGCCAGTGCACTCTCTGGACTCACTGCACTGCATCCCCAGTGGTGCCAGTGCACTGTCTGGACTCACTGCACTGCATCCCCACTGGTGCCAGTACACTCTAAGGACTCACTACACTGCACTGCATCCCCAGTGGTGCCAGTGAACTCTCTGGACTCACTGCACTGCATCCCCAGTGGTGCCAGTGCACTCTCTGGACTCACTGCACTGCATCACCACTGGTGCCAGTGCACTCTCTGGACTCACTGCACTGCATCCCCACTGGTGCCAATGCACTCTCTGGACTCACTGCACTACATCCCCACTGGTGCCAGTGCACTCTCTGCACTCACTGCACTGCATCCCCACTGGTGTCAGTGCACTCTCTGGAGTCACTGCTTTGCATACCCACTAGTGCCAGTGCACTCTCTGGACTCACTGCACTACATCCCCACTGGTGCCAGTGCACTCTCTGGACTCACTGCACTGCATCCCCACTGGTGCAACTGCACTCTCTGGACTCACTGCACTGCATCCCCACTGGTGCCAGTGCACTCTCTGGGCTCACTGCACTGCATCCCCACTGGTGCCAGTGGACTCTCTGGACTCACTGCACTGCATCCCCAGTGGTGCCAGTGCACTCTCTGGAGTCACTGCACTGCAACCCCACTGGTGCCAGTGCACTCTCTGGACTCACTGCACTGCATCCCCAGTGGTGCCAATGCACTCTCTGGACTCACTGCACTGCATCCCCACTGGTGCCAGTGCACTCTCTGGACTCACTGCACTGCATCCCCACTGGTGCCACTGCACTCTCTGGAGACACTGCAGTGCATCCCCACTGGTTCCAGTGCACTCTCTCAACTCACTGCACTGCATTCCCACTGGTGCGAGTGCACTCTCTGGACTCACTGCTTTGCATCCCCACTGGTGCCATTGCACTCTCTGGACTCACTGCACTGCATCCCCACTGGTGCCAGTGCACTCTCTGGAGTCACTGCTTTGCATCCCCACTGGTGCCAGTGCACTCTCTGGACTCACTGCACTACATCCCCAAAGGTGCCAGTGCACTCTCTGGACTCACTGCTTTGCATCCCCACTGGTGCCATTGCACTCTCTGGACTGACTGCACTGCATCCCCAGTGGTGCCAGTGCACTCCCTGGACTCACTGCACTGCATCCCCAGTGTTGCCAGTGCACTCTCTGGGCTCAATGCACTGCATCCCCACTGGTGCCAGTGGACTCTCTGGACTCACTGCACTGCATCCCCACTGGTGCCAGTGCACTCTCTGGACTCACTGCACTGCATCCCTAGTGGTGCCAGTGCACTCTCTGGACTCACTGCACTGCATCCCCACTGCTGCCAGTGCACTCTCTGGACTCACTGCACTGCATCCCCACTGGTTCCTGTGCACTCTGTCAACTCACTGCACTGCATTCCCACTGGTGCCAGTGCACTCTCTGGACTCAATACACTGCATCCCCACTGGTGCCAGTGCACTCTCTGGACTCACTGCACTGCATCCCCACTGGTGCCAGTGCACTCTCTGGACTCACTGCACTGCATCCCGACTGGTGCCAGTGCACTCTCTGGACTCATTGCACTGCATCTGCAGTAGTGCCAGTGCACTTTCTGGAGTCACTGCACTGCATCCCTAGTGGTGCCAGTGCACTCTCTGGACTCACTGCACTGCATCCCCAGTGGTGCCACGGCACTCTCTGGACTCACTGCACTGCATCCCCACTGGTGCCAGTGCACTCTCTGGAGTCACTGCACTGCATCCCCACTGGTGCCAGTGCACTGTCTGGACTCACTGCACTGCATCCCCACTGGTGCCAGTGCACTCTCTGGACTCACTGCACTGCATCCCCACTGGTGCCAGTGAACTCTCTGGACTCACTGCACTGCATCCCCACTGGTGCCAGTGCACTCTCTGGACTCACTGCACTGCATCCCCAGTAGTGCCAGTGCACTTTCTGGACTCACTGCACTGCATCCCCACTGGTGCCAGTGAACTCTCTGGAGTCACTGCACTGCATCCCCACTGGTGCCAGTGCACTCTCTGGACTCACTGCACTGCATCCCCACTGGTGCCAGTGAACTCTCTGGACTCACTGCACTGCATCCCCACTGGTGCCAGTGCACTCTCTGGACTCATTGCACTGCACGCCCACTGGTGCCAGTGCACTCTCGGGACTCACTGCACTGCATCCCCACTGGTGCCAGTGCACTCTCTGCACTCACTGCACTGCATCCCCACTGGTGCCAGTGCACTCTCTGGACTCACTGCACTGCATCCCCACTGGTGCCAGTGCACTCTCTAGAGTCATTACACTGAATCCCCACTGGTGCCAGTTCACTCTCTAGAGTCACTGCACTGATCCGCAGTGGTGCCAGTGCACTCTCTGGACTCACTGCACTGCATCCCCACTGGTACCAGTGCACTCTCTGGACTCACTGCACTGCATCCCCACTGGTGCCAGTGCACTCTTTGGAGTCACTGCAAAGCATCCCCAGTGGTGCCAGTGCACTCTCTGGAGACACTGCAGTGCATCCCCACTGGTGCCAGTGAACTCTCTGGACTCACTACACTGCATCCCCACTGGTGCCAGTGCACTCTCTGGACTCACTGCACTGCATCCCCACTGGTGCCAGTGCACTCTCTGGACTCACTGCACTGCATCCCCAGTAGTGCCAGTGCACTTTCTGGAGTCACTGCACTGCATCCCTAGTGGTGCCAGTGAACTCTCTGGACTCACTGCACTGAATCCCCGGTGGTGCCAGTGCACTCTCTGGACTCACTGCACTGCATCCCCACTGGTGCCAGTGCACTCTCTGGACTCACTGCACTGCATCCCCACTGGTGCCATTGCACTCTCTGGACTGACTGCACTGCATCCCCAGTGGTGCCAGTGCACTCTCTGGACTCACTGCACTGCATCCCCAGTGTTGCCAGTGCAGTCTCTGGGCTCAATGCACTGCATCCCCACTGGTGCCAGTGCACTCTCTGGACTCACTGCACTGCATCCCCACTGGTGCCAGTGCACTCTCTGGACTCACTGCACTGCATCCCTAGTGGTGCCAGTGCACTCTCTGGACTCACTGCACTGCATCCCCACTGCTGCCAGTGCACTCTCTGGACTCACTGCACTGCATCCCCACTGGTTCCAGTGCACTCTGTCAACTCACTGCACTGCATTCCCACTGGTGCCAGTGCACTCTCTGGACTCAATACACTGCATCCCCACTGGTGCCAGTGCACTCTCTGGACTCACTGCACTGCATCCCCACTGGTGCCAGTGCACTCTCTGGACTCACTGCACTGCATCCCGACTGGTGCCAGTGCACTCTCTGGACTCATTGCACTGCATCTCCAGTAGTGCCAGTGCACTTTCTGGAGTCACTGCACTGCATCCCTAGTGGTGCCAGTGCACTCTCTGGACTCCCTGCACTGCATCCCCAGTGGTGCCACGGCACTCTCTGGACTCACTGCACTGCATCCCCACTGGTGCCAGTGCACTCTCTGGAGTCACTGCACTGCATCCCCACTGGTGCCAGTGCACTGTCTGGACTCACTGCACTGCATCCCCACTGGTGCCAGTGCACTCTCTGGACTCACTGCACTGCATCCCCACTGGTGCCAGTGAACTCTCTGGACTCACTGCACTGCATCCCCACTGGTGCCAGTGCACTCTCTGGACTCACTGCACTGCATCCCCAGTAGTGCCAGTGCACTTTCTGGACTCACTGCACTGCATCCCCACTGGTGCCAGTGAACTCTCTGGAGTCACTGCACTGCATCCCCACTGGTGCCAGTGCACTCTCTGGACTCACTGCACTGCATCCCCACTGGTGCCAGTGAACTCTCTGGACTCACTGCACTGCATCCCCAGTGGTGCCAGTGCACTCTCTGGACTCATTGCACTGCACGCCCACTGGTGCCAGTGCACTCTCGGGACTCACTGCACTGCATCCCCACTGGTGCCAGTGCACTCTCTGCACTCACTGCACTGCATCCCCACTGGTGCCAGTGCACTCTCTGGACTCACTGCACTGCATCCCCACTGGTGCCAGTGCACTCTCTAGAGTCACTACACTGAATCCCCACTGGTGCCAGTTCACTCTCTAGAGTCACTGCACTGATCCGCAGTGGTGCCAGTGCACTCTCTGGACTCACTGCACTGCATCCCCACTGGTACCAGTGCACTCTCTGGACTCACTGCACTGCATCCCCACTGGTGCCAGTGCACTCTTTGGAGTCACTGCAAAGCATCCCCAGTGGTGCCAGTGCACTCTCTGGAGACACTGCAGTGCATCCCCACTGGTGCCAGTGAACTCTCTGGACTCACTACACTGCATCCCCACTGGTGCCAGTGCACTCTCTGGACTCACTGCACTGCATCCCCACTGGTGCCAGTGCACTCTCTGGACTCACTGCACTGCATCCCCAGTAGTGCCAGTGCACTTTCTGGAGTCACTGCACTGCATCCCTAGTGGTGCCAGTGAACTCTCTGGACTCACTGCACTGAATCCCCGGTGGTGCCAGTGCACTCTCTGGACTCACTGCACTGCATCCCCACTGGTGCCAGTGCACTCTCTGGACTCACTGCACTGCATCCCCACTGGTGCCAGTGCACTCTCTGGACTCACTACACTGCATCCCCACTGGTGCCAGTGCACTCTAAGGACTCACTACACTGCACTGCATCCCCAGTGGTGCCAGTGAACTCTCTGGACTCACTGCACTGCATCCCCACTGGTGCCAGTGCACTCTCTGGACTCACTGCACTGCATCCCCACTGGTGCCAGTGCACTCTCTGGAGTCACTGCACTGCATCCCCACTGGTGCCAGTGCACTGTCTGGACTCACTGCACTGCATCCCCACTGGTGCCAGTGCACTCTCTGGACTCACTGCACTGCATCCCCACTGGTGCCAGTGAACTCTCTGGACTCACTGCACTGCATCCCCACTGGTGCCAGTGCACTCTCTGGACTCACTGCACTGCATCCCCAGTAGTGCCAGTGCACTTTCTGGACTCACTGCACTGCATCCCCACTGGTGCCAGTGAACTCTCTGGAGTCACTGCACTGCATCCCCACTGGTGCCAGTGCACTCTCTGGACTCACTGCACTGCATCCCCAGTGGTGCCAGTGCACTCTCTGGACTCACTGCACTGCATCCCCAGTAGTGCCAGTGCACTTTCTGGAGTCACTGCACTGCATCCCTAGTGGTGCCAGTGCACTCTCTGGACTCACTGCACTGCAACACCACTGGTGCCAGTGCACTCTCTGGACTCACTACACTGCATCCCCACTGGTACCAGTGCACTCTCTGGACTCACTGCACTGCATCCCCACTGGTGCCAGTGCACTCTTTGGAGTCACTGCAAAGCATCCCCAGTGGTGCCAGTGCACTCTCTGGAGACACTGCAGTGCATCCCCACTGGTGCCAGTGAACTCTCTGGACTCACTACACTGCATCCCCACTGGTGCCAGTGCACTCTCTGGACTCACTGCACTGCATCCCCACTGGTGCCAGTGCACTCTCTGGACTCACTGCACTGCATCCCCAGTAGTGCCAGTGCACTTTCTGGAGTCACTGCACTGCATCCCTAGTGGTGCCAGTGAACTCTCTGGACTCACTGCACTGAATCCCCGGTGGTGCCAGTGCACTCTCTGGACTCACTGCACTGCATCCCCACTGGTGCCAGTGCACTCTCTGGACTCACTGCACTGCATCCCCACTGGTGCCAGTGCACTCTCTGGACTCACTACACTGCATCCCCACTGGTGCCAGTGCACTATAAGGACTCACTACACTGCACTGCATCCCCAGTGGTGCCAGTGAACTCTCTGGACTCACTGCACTGCATCCCCACTGGTGCCAGTGCACTCTCTGGACTCACTGCACTGCATCCCCACTGGTGCCAGTGCACTCTCTGGAGTCACTGCACTGCATCCCCACTGGTGCCAGTGCACTGTCTGGACTCACTGCACTTCATCCCCACTGGTGACAGTGCACTCTCTGGACTCACTGCACTGCATCCCCACTGGTGCCAGTGAACTCTCTGGACTCACTGCACTGCATCCCCACTGGTGCCAGTGCACTCTCTGGACTCACTGCACTGCATCCCCAGTAGTGCCAGTGCACTTTCTGGACTCACTGCACTGCATCCCCACTGGTGCCAGTGAACTCTCTGGAGTCACTGCACTGCATCCCCACTGGTGCCAGTGCACTCTCTGGACTCACTGCACTGCATCCCCACTGGTGCCAGTGAACTCTCTGGACTCACTGCACTGCATCCCCACTGGTGCCAGTGCACTCTCTGGACTCATTGCACTGCACGCCCACTGGTGCCAGTGCACTCTCGGGACTCACTGCACTGCATACCCACTGGTGCCAGTGCACTCTCTGCACTCACTGCACTGCATCCCCACTGGTGCCAGTGCACTCTCTGGACTCACTGCACTGCATCCCCACTGGTGCCAGTGCACTCTCTAGAGTCACTACACTGAATCCCCACTGGTGCCAGTTCACTCTCTAGAGTCACTGCACTGATCCGCAGTGGTGCCAGTGCACTCTCTGGACTCACTGCACTGCATCCCCACTGGTACCAGTGCACTCTCTGGACTCACTGCACTGCATCCCCACTGGTGCCAGTGCACTCTTTGGAGTCACTGCAAAGCATCCCCAGTGGTGCCAGTGCACTCTCTGGAGACACTGCAGTGCATCCCCACTGGTGCCAGTGAACTCTCTGGACTCACTACACTGCATCCCCACTGGTGCCAGTGCACTCTCTGGACTCACTGCACTGCATCCCCACTGGTGCCAGTGCACTCTCTGGACTCACTGCACTGCATCCCCAGTAGTGCCAGTGCACTTTCTGGAGTCACTGCACTGCATCCCTAGTGGTGCCAGTGAACTCTCTGGACTCACTGCACTGAATCCCCGGTGGTGCCAGTGCACTCTCTGGACTCACTGCACTGCATCCCCACTGGTGCCAGTGCACTCTCTGGACTCACTGCACTGCATCCCCACTGGTGCCAGTGCACTCTCTGGACTCACTGCACTGCATCCCCACTGGTGCCAGTGCACTCTAAGGACTCACTACACTGCACTGCATCCCCAGTGGTGCCAGTGAACTCTCTGGACTCACTGCACTGCATCCCCACTGGTGCCAGTGCACTCTCTGGACTCACTGCACTGCATCCCCACTGGTGCCAGTGCACTCTCTGGACTCACTGCACTGCATCCCCAGTAGTGCCAGTGCACTCTCTGGACTCACTGCACTGCATCCCCACTGGTGCCAGTGCACTCTCTGGACTCACTGCACTGCATCCCCAGTAGTGCCAGTGCACTTTCTGGAGTCACTGCACTGCATCCCTAGTGGTGCCAGTGCACTCTCTGGACTCACTGCACTGCATCCCCACTGGTGCCAGTGCACTCTCTGGACTCACTGCACTGCATCCCCACTGGTGCCAGTGCACTCTCTGGACTCACTGCACTGCATCCCCACTGGTGCCAGTGCACTCTAAGGACTCACTACACTGCACTGCATCCCCAGTGGTGCCAGTGAACTCTCTGGACTCACTGCACTGCATCCCCACTGGTGCCAGTGCACTCTCTGGACTCACTGCACTGCATCCCCACTGGTGCCAGTGCACTCTCTGGACTCACTGCACTGCATCCCCAGTGGTGCCAGTGCACTCTCTGGACTCACTGCACTGCATCCCCAGTGGTGCCAGTGCACTCTCTGGACTCACTGCACTGCATCCCCACTGCTGCCAGTGCACTCTCTGGACTCACTGCACTGCATCCCCACTGGTGCCAGTGCACTCTCTGGACTCACTGCACTGCATCCCCACTGGTGCCAGTGCACTCTCTGGACTCACTGCACTGAATCCCCACTGCTCACAGTGCACTCTCTAGAGTCACTGCACTCCAACCCCACTGGTGCCAGTGCACTCTATGGAGTCACTGCACTTATCCCCACTACTGCCAGTGCACTCTCTGGACTCACTGCACTGCATCCCCACTGGTGCCAGTGCACTCTCTGGACTCACTGCACTGCATCCCCAGTGGTGCCAGTGCACTCTCTGGACTCACTGCACTGCATCCCCACAGATGCCAGTGCACTCTCTGGACTCACTGCACTGCATCCCCACTGGTGCCAGTGCACTATCTGAACTCACTGCACTGCATCCCCATTGGTACCAGTGTACTCTCCGGAGACACTGCAGTGCATCCCCAGTTGTTGCTAGTGCACTCTCTGGAGTCACTGCACTGCATTCCCACTGGTGCCAGTGCACTCTCTGGAGTCACTGCTTTGCATCCCCACTGGTGCCAGTTCACTCTCTAGAGTCACTGCACTGATCCGCAGTGGTGCCAGTGCACTCTCTGGACTCACTGCACTGCATCCCCACTGGTACCAGTGCACTCTCTGGACTCACTGCACTGCATCCCCACTGGTGCCAGTGCACTCTCTGGAGTCACTGCACTGCATCCCCAGTGGTGCCAGTGCACTCTCTGGACTCACTGCACTGCATCCCCACTGGTGCCAGTGCACTCTCTGCACTCACTGCTCTGCATCCCCACTGGTGCCAGTGCACTTTCTGGAGTCACTGCACTGCATAACCACTGTTGACAGTGCACTCTCTGGACTCACTACACTGCATCCCCACTGGTGCCAATGCACTCTCTGGACTCACTGCACTGCATCCCCAGTGGTGCCAGTGCACTCTCTGGACTCACTGCACTGCATCCCCACTGGTGCCAGTGCACTCTCTAGAGTCGCTGCACTGCATCCCCACTGGTGCCAGTGCACTTTCTGGAGTCACTGCACTGCATCCCAAGCGCTGCCAGTGCACTCTCTGGAGTCACTGCACTGCATCCCCACTGGTGCCAGTACACTCTCTGGACTCACTGCACTGCATCCCCAGTAGTTCCAGTGCACTCTCTGGAGTCACTGCACTGCATCCCCACTGGTGCCAGTGCACTCTCTGCACTCACTGCACTGCATCCCCACTGGTGCCAGTGCACTCTCTGGACTCACTGCACTGCATCCCCACTGGTGCCAATGCACTCTCTGGACTCACTGCACTGCATAACCACTGCTGCCAGTGCACTCTCTGGAGACACTGCAGTGCATCCGCACTGGTTCCAGTGCACTCTCTCAACTCACTGCACTGCATTCCCACTGGTGCCAGTGCACTCTCTGGACTCACTGCTTTGCATCCCCACTGGTGCCATTGCACTATCTGGACTGACTGCACTGCATCCCCACTGGTGCCAGTGCACTTTCTGGACTCACTGCACTGCATCCCCACTGGTGCCAGTGCACTCTCTGGGCTCACTACACTGCATCCCCACTGGTGCCAGTGGACTCTCTGGACTCACTGCACTGCATCCCCACTGGTGCCAATGCACTCTCTGGACTCACTGCACTGCATCCCCACTGGTGCCAGTGCACTCTCTGGACTCACTGCACTGCATCCCCACTGGTGCCAGTGCACTCTCTAGAGTCGCTGCACTGCATCCCCACTGCTGCCAGTGCACTCTCTGGAGTCACTGCACTGCATCACCAGTAGTGCCAGTGAACTCTCTGGACTCACTGCACTGCATCCCCACTGGTGCCAGTGCACTCTCTGGACTCACTGCACTGCATCCCCAGAGGTGCCAGTGAACTCTCTGGACTCACTGCACTGCATCCCCAGTGGTGCCAGTGCACTCTCTGGACTCACTTCACTGCATCCCCAGTGGTGCCAGTGCACTCTCTGGAGTCACTGCACTGCATCCCCAGTGGTGCCAGTACACTCTCTGGACTCACTGCACTGCATCCCCAGTGGTGCCAGTGCACTCTCTGGACTCACTGCACTGCATCCCCACTGGTGCCAGTGCACTCTCTGGACTCACTGCTCTGCATCCCCACTGGTGCCAGTGCACTTTCTGGAGTCACTGCACTGCATAACCACTGTTGACAGTTAACTCTCTGGACTCACTACACTGCATCCCCACTGGTGCCAATGCACTCTGTGGACTCACTGCACTGCATCCCCAGTGGTGCCAGTGCACTCTCTGGACTCAATGCACTGCATCCCCACTGGTGCCAGTGCACTCTCTAGAGTCGCTGCACTGCATCCCCACTGGTGCCAGTGCACTTTCTGGAGTCACTGCACTGCATTCCAAGCGGTGCCAGTGAACTCTCTCAGGACTCACTGCACTGCATCCACACGTGGTGCCAGTGCACTCTCTGGACTCACTGCACTGCATCCCAACTGGTGCCAGTGCACTCTCTGGACTCACTTCACTGCATCCCTACTGGTGCCAGTGCACTCTCTGGAGTCACTGCACTGCATCCCCACTGGTGCCAGTACACTCTCTGGACTCACTGCACTGCATCCCCACTGGTGCCAGTGCACTCTCTGGACTCACTGCACTGCATCTCCACTGGTGCCAATGCACTCTCTGGACTCACTGCACTGCATAACCACTGCTGCCAGCGCACTCTCTGGAGACACTCCAGTGCATCCGCACTGGTTCCAGTGCACTCTCTCAACTCACTGCACTGCATTCCCACTGGTGGCAGTGCACAATCTGGACTCACTGCTTTGCATCCCCACTGGTGCCATTGCACTGTCTGGACTGACTGCACTGCATCCCCACTTGTGCCAGTGCACTCTCTGTACTCACTGCAGTGCATCCCCTGTGGTGCCAGTGCACTCTCTGGGCTCACTGAACTGCATCCCCACTAGTGCCAGTGGACTCTCTGGACTCACTGCACTGCATCCCCACTGGTGCCAGTGCACTCTCTGGAGTCACTGCACTGCATCCCCAGTGGTGCCAGTGCACTCTCTGGACTCACTGCACTGCATCCCCACTGCTGCCAGTGCACTCTCTGGACTCACTGCACTGCATCCCCACTGGTGCCAGTGCACTCTCTGGACTCACTGCACTGCAACCCCACTGGTGCCAGTGCACTCTCTGGACTCACTACACTGCATCCCCACTGGTGCCAGTGCACTCTCTGGACTCACTGCACTGCATCCCCAGTGGTGCCAGTGCACTCTCTGGACTCACTGCACTGCATCCCGACTGGTGCCAGTGCACTCTCTGGACTCACTGCACTGCATCTCCAGTAGTGCCAGTGCACTTTCTGGAGTCACTGCACTGCATCCCTAGTGGTGCCAGTGCACTCTCTGGACTCACTGCACTGCATCCCCAGTGGTGCCACGGCACTCTCTGGACTCACTGCACTGCATCCCCACTGGTGCCAGTGCACTCTCTGGAGTCACTGCACTGCATCCCCACTGGTGCCAGTGCACTGTCTGGACTCACTGCACTGCATCCCCACTGGTGCCAGTGCACTCTCTGGAGTCACTGCACTGCATCCCCACTGGTGCCAGTGAACTCTCTGGACTCACTGCACTGCATGCCCACTGGTGCCAGTGCACTCTCTGGACTCACTGCACTGCATCCCCAGTAGTGCCAGTGAACTCTCTGGACTCACTGCACTGCATCCCCACTGGTGCCAGTGCACTCTCTGGACTCATTGCACTGCACGCCCACTGGTGCCAGTGCACTCTCTGGACTCACTGCACTGCATCCCCACTGGTGCCAGTGCACTCTCTGCACTCACTGCACTGCATCCCCACTGGTGCCAGTGCACTCTCTGGACTCACTGCACTGCATCCCCACTGGTGCCAGTGCACTCTCTAGAGTCACTGCACTGCATCCCCACTGGTGCCAGTTCACTCTCTAGAGTCACTGCACTGATCCGCAGTGGTGCCAGTGCACTCTCTGGACTCACTGCACTGCATCCCCACTGGTACCAGTGCACTCTCTGGACTCACTGCACTGCATCCCCACTGGTGCCAGTGCACTCTCTGGAGTCACTGCAATGCATCCCCAGTGGTGCCAGTGCACTCTCTGGAGACACTGCACTGCATCCCTAGTGGTGCCAGTGCACTCTCTGGACTCACTGCACTGCATCCCCAGTGGTGCCACGGCACTCTCTGGACTCACTGCACTGCATCCCCACTGGTGCCAGTGCACTCTCTGGACTCACTGCACTGCATCCCCACTGGTGCCAGTGCACTCTCTGGAGTCACTGCAGTGCATCCCCACTGGTGCCAGTGCACTCTCTGGAGTCACTGCACTGCATCCCCACTGGTGCCAGTGCACTGTCTGGACTCACTGCACTGCATCCCCACTGGTGCCAGTGCACTCTCTGGAGTCACTGCACTGCATCCCCACTGGTGCCAGTGAACTCTCTGGACTCACTGCACTGCATGCCCACTGCTGCCAGTGCACTCTCTGGACTCACTGCACTGCATCCCCAGTAGTGCCAGTGAACTCTCTGGACTCACTGCACTGCATCCCCTGTGGTGCCAGTGCACTCTCTGGACTCATTGCACTGCACGCCCACTGGTGCCAGTGCACTCTCGGGACTCACTGCACTGCATCCCCAGTGGTGCCAGTGCACTCTCTGGACTCACTGCAGTGCATCCCCAGTGGTGCCAGTGCACTCTCTGGACTCACTGCACTGCATCCCCACTGGTGCCAGTGCACTCTCTAGAGTCACTGCACTGAATCCCCACTGGTGCCAGTTCACTCTCTAGAGTCACTGCACTGATCCGCAGTGGTGCCAGTGCACTCTCTGGACTCACTGCACTGCATCCCCACTGGTACCAGTGCACTCTCTGGACTCACTGCACTGCATCCCCACTGGTGCCAGTGCACTCTCTGGACTCACTGCACTGCATCCCCAGTGGTGCCAGTGCACTCTCTGGAGACACTGCAGTGCATCCCCACTGGTGCCAGTGCACTCTCTGGACTCACTGCACTGCAACCCCACTGGTGCCAGTGCACTCTCTGGACTCACTACACTGCATCCCCACTGGTGCCAGTGCACTCTCTGGACTCACTGCACTGCATCTCCACTGGTGCCAGTGCACTCTCTGGACTCACTGCACTGCATCCCCAGTAGTGCCAGTGCACTTTCTGGAGTCACTGCACTGCATCTCCAGTAGTGCCAGTGCACTTTCTGAAGTCACTGCACTGCATCCCCACTGCTGCCAGTGCACTCTCTAGACTCACTGCACTGCATCCCCAGTGGTGCCACGGCACTCTCTGGACTCACTGCACTGCATCCCTAGTGGTGCCAGTGCACTCTCTGGACTCACTGCACTGCATCCCCACTGGTGCCAGTGCACTCTCTGGAGTCACTGCACTGCATCCCCACTGGTGCCAGTGCACTGTCTGGACTCACTGCAGTGCATCCCCACTGGTGCCAGTGCACTCTCTGGAGTCACTGCACTGCATCCCCACTGGTGCCAGTGAACTCTCTGGACTCACTGCACTGCATGCGCACTGCTGCCAGTGCACTCTCTGGACTCACTGCACTGCATCCCCAGTAGTGCCAGTGAACTCTCTGGACTCACTGCACTGCATCCCCACTGGTGCCAGTGCACTCTCTGGACTCATTGCACTGCACGCCCACTGGTGCCAGTGCACTTTCGGGACTCACTGCACTGCATCCCCACTGGTGCCAGTGCACTCTCTGCACTCATTGCACTGCATAACCACTGCTGCCAGTGCACTCTCTGGACTCACTGCACTGCATTCCCACTCGTGGCAGTGCACTCTCTAGAGTCACTGCACTGATCCGCAGTGGTGCCTGTTCACTCTCTGGACTCACTGCACTGCATCCCCACTGGTACCAGTGCACTCTCTGGACTCACTGCACTGCATCCCCACTGGTGCCAGTGCACTCTCTGGACTCACTGCACTGCATCCCCACTGGTGCCAATGCACTCTCTGGACTCACTGCACTGCATAACCACTGCTGCCAGTGCACTCTCTGGAGACACTGCAGTGCATCCGCACTGGTTCCAGTGCACTCTCTCAACTCACTGCACTGCATTCCCACTGGTGCCAGTGCACTCTCTGGACTCACTGCTTTGCATCCCCACTGGTGCCATTGCACTGTCTGGACTGACTGCACTGCATCCCCACTGGTGCCAGTGCACTCTCTGTACTCACTGCACTGCATCCCCACTGGTGCCAGTGCACTCTCTGCACTCACTGCACTGCATCCCCACTGGTGCCAGTGCACTCTCTGGACTCACTGCACTGAATCCCCACTGGTGCCAGTGCACTCTCTGGAGTCACTGCACTGCATCCCCAGTGGTGCCAGTGCACTCTCTGGACTCACTGCACTGCATCCCCACAGATGCCAGTGCACTCTCTGGACTCACTGCACTGCATCCCCACTGGTGCCAGTGCACTCTCTGGACTCACTGCACTGCAACCCCACTGGTGCCAGTGCACTCTCTGGACTCACTACACTGCATCCCCACTGGTGCCAGTGCACTCTCTGGACTCACTGCACTGCATCCCCAGTGGTGCCAGTGCACTCTCTGGACTCACTGCACTGCATCCCCACTGGTGCCAGTGCACTCTCTGGACTCACTGCACTGCATCTCCAGTAGTGCCAGTGCACTTTCTGGAGTCACTGCACTGCATCCCTAGTGGTGCCAGTGCACTCTCTGGACTCACTGCACTGCATCCCCAGTGGTGCCACGGCACTCTCTGGACTCACTGCACTGCATCCCCACTGGTGCCAGTGCACTCTCTGGACTCACTGCACTGCATCCCCACTGCTGCCAGTGCACTCTCTGGACTCACTGCACTGTATTCCCACTGGTGCCAGTGCACTCTCTGGACTCACTGCACTGCAACCCCACTGGTGCCAGTGCACTCTCTAGACTCACTACACTGCATCCCCACTGCTGCCAGTGCACTCTCTGGACTCACTGCACTGCATTCCCACTGGTGCCAGTGCACTCTCTGGACTCACTGCACTGCAACCCCACTGGTGCCAGTGCACTCTCTGGACTCACTGCACTGCATCCCCAGTGGTGCCAGTGCACTCTCTGGACTGACTGCACTGCATCCCCACTGGTGCCAGTGCACTCTCTGGACTCACTGCACGGCATCCCCACTGGTGCCAGTGCACTCTCTGGAGTCACTGCAGTGCATCCCCAGTGGTGCCAGTGCACTCTCTGGACTCACTGCACTGCATACCCACTGGTGTCAATGCACTCTCTGGAGTCACTGCACTGCATCCCTACTGGTGCCAGTGCACTCTCTGGACTCACTGCACTGCATCCCCACTGGTGCCAGTGCACTCTAAGGACTCACTGCACTGCATCCCCAGTGGTGCCAGTGCACTCTCTGGACTCACTGCACTGCATCCCCACTGGTGCCAGTGCACTCTCTGCACTCACTGCACTGCATCCCCACTGGTGCCAGTGCACTCTCAGGACTCACTACACTGCATCCCCTCTGGTGCCAGTGCACTCTCTAGAGTCACTGCACTCCAACCCCACTGGTGCCAGTGCACTCTCTAGAGTCACTGCACTGATCCGCAGTGGTGCCAGTGCACTCTCTGGACTCACTGCACTGCAACCCCACTGGTGCCAGTGCACTCTCTGGACTCACTGCACTGCATCCCCACTGCTGCCAGTGCACTCTCTGGACTCACTGCACTGCATCCCCAGTAGTGCCAGTGCACTTTCTGGAGTCACTGCACTGCATCCCTAGTGGTGCCAGTGCACTCTCTGGACTCACTGCACTGCATCCCCAGTGGTGCCAGTGCACTCTCTGGTCTCACTGCACTGCATCCCCAGTGGTGCCAGTGCACTCTCTGGACTCACTGCACTGCATCCCCACTACTGCCATTGCACTCTCTGGAGTCACTGCACTGCATCCCAACTGGTGCCAGTGAACTCTCTGGACTCACTGCACTCCATCCCCAGTGGTGCCAGTGCAATCTCTGGACTCACTGCACTGCATCCCCAGTGGTGCCAGTGCACTCTCTGGACTCACTGCAGTGCATTCCCAGTGGTACCAATGCACTCTCTGGACTCACTGCACTGCATCACCAGTGGTGCCAGTGCACTCTCTGGAATCACTGCAGTGCATCCCCTGTGCTGCCATTGCACTCTCTGTACTCACTGCACTGCATCCCCAGTGGTGCCAGTGCACTCTCTGGACTCACTGCAGTGCATCCCCAGTGGTGCCAGTGCACTCTCTGGACTCATTGCACTGCATCCCCAGTGGTGCCAGTGCACTCTCTGGACTCACTGCAGTGCATTCCCAGTGGTATCAATGCACTCTCTGGACTCACTGCACTGCATCACCAGTGGTGCCAGTGCACTCTCTGGAATCACTGCAGTGCATCCCCAGTGGTGCCAGTGCACTCTTTGGACTAACTGCACTGCATCCCCATTAGTGCCAGGTCATTCTCTGGACTCACTGCAGTGCATCCCCAGTGTTGACAGTGCACTCTCTGGACTCACTGCACTGCATCCCCAATGGTGCCACTGCACTCTCTGGACTCACTGCAGTGCATCCCCAGTGGTGCCAGTGCACTCTCTGCACTCACTGAACTGCATCTCCAGTGATGCCAGTGCACTCTCTGGACTCACTGCACTGCATCCCCACTGGTGCCAGTGCACTCTCTGGACTAACTGCACTGCATCCCCTGTGGTGCCAGGGCACTCTCCGGACTCACTGCAGTGCATTCGCAGTGGTGCCAGTGCACTCTTTGGACTCACTGCACTGCATCCCCATTAGTGCCAGGTCATTCTCTGGACTCACTGCAGTGCATCCCCAGTGTTGACAGTGCACTCTCTGGACTCACTGCACTGCATCCCCAGTGGTGCCAGTGCACTCTCTGGACACACTGCAGTGTATCCCCAGTGGTGCAAGGGCACTCTCTGGACTAACTGCACTAAAACCCCAGTGGTGCCAGTGCACTCTCTGGACTCACAGCACTGCATCCCCAATGGTGCCACTGCACACTCTGGACTCACTAAACTGCATCCCCACTGGTGCCAGTGCACTCTCTGGAGTCACTGCACTGCATCCCCACTGGTGCCAGTGAACTCTCTGGACTCACTGCACTCCATCCCCACTGGTGCCAGTGCACTCTCTGGACTCACTGCACTGCATCCCCACTGGTGCCAGTGCACTCTCTAGAATCACTGCACTGCATCCCCTGTGGTGCCAGTGCACTCTCTGGACTTACTGCACTGCATCCCCAGTGGTGCCAGTGCACTCTCTGGACTCACTGCAGTGCATCCCCTGTGGTGCCAGTGCACTCTCTGGACTCACTGCACTGCATCCCCACTGGTGCCAGTGCACTCTCTGGACTCACTGCACTGCATCCCAAGTGGTGCCAGTGCACTCTCTGGACTCACTGCACTGCATCCCCAGTGGTGCCAGTGCACTCTCTGGACTCACTGCAGTGCATTCCCACTGGTGCCAATGCACTCTCTGGACTCACTGCACTGCATCACCAGTGGTGCCAGTGCACTCTCTGGCATCACTGCAGTGCATCCCCTGTGCTGCCATTGCACTCTCTGTACTCACTGCACTGCATCCCCAGTGGTGCCAGTGCACTCTCTGGACTCACTGCACTGCATCCCCAGTGGAGCCAGAGCACTCTCTGGACTCACTGCATTGCATCCCCAGTGGTGCCAGTGCACTCTCTGGACTCACTGCACTGCATCCCCACTGGTGCCACTGCACTCTCTGGACTCACTAAACTGCATCCCCACTGGTGCCAGTGCAGTCTCTGCAGTCACTGCAGTGCATCCCCAGTGGTGCCAGTGCACTCTTTGGACTCACTGCACTGCATCCCCACTGGTGCCAGTGCACTCTCTGGACTCACTGCACTGCATCCCCAGTAGTGCCAGTGCACTTTCTGGAGTCACTGCACTGCATCCCTAGTGGTGCCAGTGCACTCTCTGGACTCACTGCACTGCATCCCCAGTGGTGCCAGTGCACTCTCTGGACTCACTGCACTGCATCACCAGTGGTGCCAGTGCACTCTCTGGACTCACTGCACTGCATCCCCACTGCTGCCAGTGCACTCTCTGGAGTCACTGCACTGCATCCCCACTGGTGCCAGTGAACTCTCTGGACTCACTGCACTCCATCCCCACTGGTGCCAGTGCACTCTCTGGACTCACTGCACTGCATCCCCACTGGTGCCAGTGCACTCTCTGGAATCACTGCACTGCATCCCCTGTGGTGCCAGTGCACTCTCTGGACTTACTGCACTGCATCCCCAGTGGTGCCAGTGCACTCTCTGGACTCACTGCAGTGCATCCCCTGTGGTGCCAGTGCACTCTCTGGACTCACTGCACTGCATCCCCAGTGGTGCCAGTGCACTCTCTGGACTCACTGCACTGCATCCCCAGTGGTGCCAGTGCACTCTCTGGACTCACTGCACTGCATCCCCACTGGTGCCAGTGCACTCTCTGGACTCACTGCAGTGCATTCCCACTGGTGCCAATGCACTCTCTGGACTCACTGCACTGCATCACCAGTGGTGCCAGTGCACTCTCTGGCATCACTGCAGTGCATCCCCTGTGCTGCCATTGCACTCTCTGTACTCACTGCACTGCATCCCCAGTGGTGCCAGTGCACTCTCTGTACTCACTGCACTGCATCCCCAGTGGAGCCAGAGCACTCTCTGGACTCACTGCATTGCATCCCCAGTGGTGCCAGTGCACTCTCTGGACTCACTGCACTGCATCCCCAGTGGTGCCAGTGCACTCTCTGGACTCACTGCACTGCATCCCCAGTGGTGCCAGTGCACTCTCTGGACTAACTGCACTGCATCCCCTGTGGTGCCAGGGCACTCTCCGGACTCACTGCAGTGCATCCGCAGTCGTGCCAGTGCACTCTTTCGAGTCACTGCACTGCATCCCCATTAGTGCCAGGTCATTCTCTGGACTCACTGCAGTGCATCCCCAGTGTTGACAGTGCACTCTCTGGACTCACTGCACTGCATCCCCAGTGGTGCCAGTGCACTCTCTGGACACACTGCAGTGTATCCCCAGTGGTGCAAGGGCACTCTCTGGACTAACTGCACTAAAACCCCAGTGGTGCCAGTGCACTCTCTGGACTCACAGCACTGCATCCCCAATGGTGCCACTGCGCTCTCTGCACTCACTGCACTGCATCCCCAGTGGTGCCAGTGCACTCTCTGCACTCACTGAACTGCATCCCCAGTGATGCCAGTGCACTCTCTGGACTCACTGCACTGCATCCCCAGTGGTGCCAGTGCACTCTCTGGAGACACTGCAGTGCATCCCCAGTGGTGCCAGTGCACTCTCTGGAGTCACTGCTTTGCATCCCCACTGGTGCCATTGCACTCTCTGAACTGACTGCACTGCATCCCCACTTGTGCCAGTGCACTCTCTGCACTCACTGCACTGCATATCCACTGGTGCCAGTGCACTCTCTGGACTCACTGCACTGCAACCCCACTGGTGCCAGTGCACTCTCTGGACTCACTACACTGCATCCCCACTGGTGCCAGTGCACTCTCTGGACTCACTGCACTGCACCCCACTGGTGCCAGTCGACTCTCTGGACTCACTGCACTGCATCCCCACTGGTGCCAGTGCACTCTCTGGAGTCACTGCACTGCATCCCCAGTGGCGCCAGTACACTCTCTGGAGACACTGCACATCATCCCCACTGGTGCCAGTGCACTCTCTGGACTCACTGCACTGCATTCCCACTGGTGCCAGTGCACTCTCTGGAGTCACTGCACTGCATCCCCACTGGTGCCAGTGAACTGCCTGGACTCACTGCACTGCATCCCCACTGGTGCCAGTGCACTCTGTGGACTCACTGCACTGCATCCCCAGTAGTGCCAGTGCACTTTCTGCAGTCACTGCACTGCCTCCCTAGTGGTGCCAGTGCACTCTCTGGACTCACTGCACTGCATCCCCACTGGTGCCAGTGCACTCTCTAGCGTCACTACACTCCAACCCCACTGGTGCCAGTGCACTCTCTAGAGTCACTGCACTGATCCGAAGTGGTGCCAGTGCACTCTCTGGACTCACTGCACTGCATCCCCACTGGTACCAGTGCACTCTCTGGAGTCACTGCACTGCATCCCCACTGGTGCCAGTGCACTCTATGGAGTCACTGCACTGCATCCCCACTGGTGCCAGTGCACTCTCAGGACTCACTGCACTGCATCCCCAGTGGTGCCAGTGCAGTCTCTGGACTCACTGCACTGCATCCCCACTGGTGCCAGTGCACTCTCTGGACTCACTGCACTACATCCCCACTGGTGCCAATGCACTCTCTGGACTCACTGCAGTGCATCCCCACTGGTGCCAGTGCACTCTCTGGACTCACTGCACTGCATCCCCACTGGTGCCAGTGCACTCTCTGGACTCACTGCACTGCATCCCCACTGGTGCCAGTGCACTCTCTGGACTCACTGCACTGCAACCCCACTGGTGCCAGTGCACTCTCTGGACTCACTACACTGCATCCCCACTGGTGCCAGTGCACTCTCAGGACTCACTGCACTGCATCCCCAGTGGTGCCAGTGCACTCTCTGGACTCACTGCACTGCATCCCCACTGGTGCCAGTGCACTCTCTGGAGTCACTGCACTGCAACCCCACTGGTGCCAGTGCACTCTCTGGACTCACTACACTGCATCCCCACTGGTGCCAGTGCAGTCTCTGGAGTCACTGCAGTGCATCCCCAGTGGTGCCAGTGCACTCTCTGGACTCACTGCACTGCATCCCCAGTGGTGCCAGTGCACTCTCTGGACTCACTGCACTGCATCCCCAGTAGTGCCAGTGCACTTTCTGGAGTCACTGCACTGCATCCCTAGTGGTGCCAGTGCACTCTCTGGACTCACTGCACTGCAACACCACTGGTGCCAGTGCACTCTCTGGACTCACTACACTGCATCCCCACTGGTGCCAGTGCACTCTCTGGACTCACTGCACTGCACCCCACTGGTGCCAGTCGACTCTCTGGACTCGCTGCACTGCATCCCCACTGGTGCCAGTGCACTCTCTGGAGTCACTGCACTGCATCCCCAGTGGCGCCAGTACACTCTCTGGAGACACTGCACTGCATCCCCACTGGTGCCAGTGCACTCTCTGGACTCACTGCACTGCATTCCCACTGGTGCCAGTGCACTCTCTGGAGTCACTGCACTGCATCCCCACTGGTGCCAGTGAACTGCCTGGACTCACTGCACTGCATCCCCACTGGTGCCAGTGCACTCTGTGGACTCACTGCACTGCATCCCCAGTAGTGCCAGTGCACTCTCTGGACTCACTGCACTGCATCCCTACTGGTACCAGTGCACTCTCTGGAGTCACTGCACTGCATCCCCACTGGTGCCAGTGCACTCTCTGGAGTCACTGCACTGCATCCCCACTGGTGCCACTGCACTCTCAGGACTCACTGCACTGCATCCCCAGTGGTGCCAGTGCAGTCTCTGGAGTCACTGCACTGCATCCCCACTGGTGCCAGTGCACTCTCTGGACTCACTGCACTACATCCCCACTGGTGCCAATGCACTCTCTGGACTCACTGCAGTGCATCCCCAGTGGTGCCAGTGCACTCTCTGGACAGACTGCACTGCATCCCCATTGGTGCCAGTGCACTCTCTGGACTCACTGCACTGCATCCCCACTGGTGCCAGTGCACTCTCTGGACTCACTGCACTGCAACCCCACTGGTGCTAGTGCACTCTCTGGACTCACTACACTGCATCCCCACTGCTGCCATTGCACTCTCAGGACTCACTGCACTGCATCCCCAGTGGTGCCAGTGCACTCTCTGGACTCACTGCAGTGCATCCTCACTGGTGCCAGTGCACTCTCTGGACTCACTGCACTGCAACCCCACTGGTGCCAGTGCACTCTCTGGACTCACTACACTGCATCCCCACTGGTGCCAGTGCAGTCTCTGGAGTCACTGCAGTGCATCCCCAGTGGGTGCCAGTGCACTCTCTAGAGTCACTACACTCCAACACCACTGGTGCCAGTGCACTCTCTAGAGTCACTGCACTGATCCGAAGTGGTGCCAGTGCACTCTCTGGACTCACTGCACTGCATCCCCACTGGTACCAGTGCACTCTCTGGAGTCACTGCACTGCATCCCCACTGGTGCCAGTGCACTCTATGGAGTCACTGCACTGCATCCCCACCGGTGCCAGTGCACTCTCAGGACTCACTGCACTGCATCCCCAGTGGTGCCAGTGCAGTCTCTGGACTCACTGCACTGCATCCCCACTGGTGCCAGTGCACTCTCTGGACTCACTGCACTACATCCCCACTGGTGCCAATGCACTCTCTGGACTCACTGCAGTGCATCCCCACTGGTGCCAGTGCACTCTCTGGACTCACTGCACTGCATCCCCACTGGTGCCAGTGCACTCTCTGGACTCACTGCACTGCATCCCCACTGGTGCCAGTGCACTCTCTGGACTCACTGCACTGCAACCCCACTGGTGCCAGTGCACTCTCTGGACTCACTACACTGCATCCCCACTGGTGCCAGTGCACTCTCAGGACTCACTGCACTACATCCCCAGTGGTGCCAGTGCACTCTCTGGACTCACTGCAGTGCATCCCCACTGGTGCCAGTGCACTCTCTGGACTCACTGCACTGCAACCCCACTGGTGCCAGTGCACTCTCTGGACTCACTACACTGCATCCCCACTGGTGCCAGTGCAGTCTCTGGAGTCACTGCAGTGCATCCCCAGTGGTGCCAGTGCACTCTCTGGACTCACTGCACTGCATCCCCACTGGTGCCAGTGCACTCTCTGGACTCACTGCACTGCATCCCCAGTAGTGCCAGTGCACTTTCTGGAGTCACTGCACTGCATCCCTAGTGGTGCCAGTGCACTCTCTGGACTCACTGCACTGCGTCCCCAGTGGTGCCAGTGCACTCTCTGGAGTCACTGCACTGCATCCCCACTGGTGCCAGTGCACTCTCTGGACTCACTGCACTGCATCCCCACTGCTGCCAGTGCACTCTCTGGAGTCACTGCACTGCATCCCCACTGGTGCCAGTGAACTCTCTGGACTCACTGCACTCCATCCCCTGTGGTGCCAGTGCACTCTCTGGACTTACTGCACTGCATCCCCAGTGGTGCCAGTGCACTCTCTGGACTCACTGCAGTGCATCCCCTGTGGTGCCAGTGCACTCTCTGGACTCACTTCAGTGCATCCCCATTGGTGCCAGTGCACTCTCTGGACTCACTGCAGTGCATTCCCATTGGTACCAATGCACTCTCTGGACTCACTGCACTGCATCACCAGTGGTGCCAGTGCACTCTCTGGAATCACTGCAGTGCATCCCCTGTGCTGCCATTGCACTCTCTGTACTCACTGCACTGCATCCCCAGTGGTGCCAGTGCACTCTCTGGACTCACTGCACTGCATCCCCAGTGGAGCCAGAGCACTCTCTGGACTCACTGCATTGCATCCCCAGTGGTGCCAGTGCACTCTCTGGACTCACTGCACTGCATCCCCACTGGTGCCAGTGCACTCTCTGGACTCACTGCACTGCATCCCCACTGGTGCCAGTGCACTCTCTGGACTCACTGCACTGCATACCCAATGGTGCCAGTGCACTCTCTGGACTCACTACACTGCATCCCCACTGGTGCCAGTCGACTCTCTGGACTCACTGCACTGCATGCCCACTGGTGCCAGTGCACTCTCTGGAGTCACTGCACTGCATACCCAGTGGCGCCAGTACACTCTCTGGAGACACTGCACTGCATCCCCAGTGGTGCCAGTGCACTCTCTGGACTCACTGCACTGCATTCCCACTGGTGCCAGTGCACTCTCTGGAGTCACTGCACTGCATCCCCACTGGTGCCAGTGAACTGCCTGGACTCACTGCACTGCATCCCCACTGGTGCCAGTGCACTCTGTGGACTCACTGCACTGCATCCCCAGTAGTGCCAGTGCACTTTCTGCAGTCACTGCACTGCCTCCCTAGTGGTGCCAGTGCACTCTCTG
Organism: Anser brachyrhynchus; assembly: GCF_964034855.1. Classification (NCBI taxonomy): domain Eukaryota; kingdom Metazoa; phylum Chordata; class Aves; order Anseriformes; family Anatidae; genus Anser; species Anser brachyrhynchus. Next base: position 479,477 of record NW_027664004.1, read on the forward strand.
GACTCACTGCACTGCATCCCCACTGGTGCCAGTGCACTCTCTAGAGTCACTACACTCCAACCCCACTGGTGCCAGTGCACTCTCTAGAGTCACTGCACTGATCCGAAGTGGTGCCAGTGCACTCTCTGGACTCACTGCACTGCATCCCCACTGGTACCAGTGCACTCTCTGGAGTCACTGCACTGCATCCCCACTGGTGCCAGTGCACTCTATGGACTCACTGCACTGCATCCCCACTGGTGCCAGTGCACTCTCAGGACTCACTGCACTGCATCCCCAGTGGTGCCAGTGCAGTCTCTGGACTCACTGCACTGCATCCCCACTGGTGCCAGTGCACTCTCTGGACTCACTGCACTACATCCCCACTGGTGCCAATGCACTCTCTGGACTCACTGCAGTGCATCCCCACTGGTGCCAGTGCACTCTCTGGACTCACTGCACTGCATCCCCACTGGTGCCAGTGCACTCTCTGGACTCACTGCACTGCATCCCCACTGGTGCCAGTGCACTCTCTGGACTCACTGCACTGAAACCCCACTGGTGCCAGTGCACTCTCTGGACTCACTACACTGCATCCCCACTGGTGCCAGTGCACTCTCTGGACTCACTGCACTGCATCCCCAGTGGTGCCAGTGCACTCTCTGGACTCACTGCACTGCATCCCCACTGGTGCCAGTGCACTCTCTGGACTCACTGCACTGCAACCCCACTGGTGCCAGTGCACTCTCTGGACTCACTACACTGCATCCCCACTGGTGCCAGTGCAGTCTCTGGAGTCACTGCAGTGCATCCCCAGTGGTGCCAGTGCACTCTATGGACTCACTGCACTGCATCTCCACTGGTGCCAGTGCACTCTCTGGACTCACTGCACTGCATCCCCACTGGTGCCAGAGCACTCTCTGGAGTCACTGCACTGCATCCCCAGTGGTGCCAGTGCACTCTCTGGACTCACTGCACTGCATCCCCAGTGGTGCCAGTGCACTCTCTGGACTCACTGCACTGCATCCCCACTGGTGCCAGTGCACTCTCTGGACTCACTGCACTGCATCCCCAGTGGTTCCAGTGCACTCTCTGGAGTCACTGCACTGCATCCCCACTGGTGCCAGTGAACTCTCTGGACTCACTGCACTCCATCCCCACTGGTGCCAGTGCACTCTCTGGACTCACTGCACTGCATCCCCAGTGGTGCCAGTGCACTCTCTGGAATCACTGCACTGCATCCCCTGTGGTGCCAGTGCACTCTCTGGACTTACTGCACTGCATCCCCAGTGGTGCCAGTGCACTCTCTGGACTCACTGCAGTGCATCCCCTGTGGTGCCAGTGCACTCTCTGGACTCACTTCAGTGCATCCCCATTGGTGCCAGTGCACTCTCTGGACTCACTGCAGTGCATTCCCAGTGGTACCAATGCACTCTCTGGACTCACTGCACTGCATCACCAGTGGTGCCAGTGCACTCTCTGGAATCACTGCAGTGCATCCCCTGTGCTGCCATTGCACTCTCTGTACTCACTGCACTGCATCCCCAGTGGTGCCAGTGCACTCTCTGGACTCACTGCACTGCATCCCCAGTGGAGCCAGAGCACTCTCTGGACTCACTGCATTGCATCCCCAGTGGTGCCAGTGCACTCTCTGGACTCACTGCACTGCATCCCCACTGGTGCCAGTGCACTCTCTGGACTCACTGCACTGCATCCCCAGTGGTGCCAGTGCACTCTCTGGAGTCACTGCTTTGCATCCCCACTGGTGCCAATGCACTCTCTGGACTCACTGCACTGCATCCCCACTGGTGCCAGTGCACTCTCTGCACTCAGTGCACTGAATACCCACTGGTGCCAGTGCACTCTCTGGACTCACTGCACTGCAACCCCACTGGTGCCAGTGCACTCTCTGGACTCACTACACTGCATCCCCACTGGTGCCAGTGCACTCTCTGGACTCACTGCACTGCACCCCACTGGTGCCAGTCGACTCTCTGGACTCACTGCACTGCATGCCCACTGGTGCCAGTGCACTCTCTGGAGTCACTGCACTGCATCCCCAGTGGCGCCAGTACACTCTCTGGAGACACTGCACTGCATCCCCACTGGTGCCAGTGCACTCTCTGGACTCACTGCACTGCATTCCCACTGGTGCCAGTGCACTCTCTGGAGTCACTGCACTGCATCCCCACTGGTGCCAGTGAACTGCCTGGACTCACTGCACTGCATCCCCACTGGTGCCAGTGCACTCTGTGGACTCACTGCACTGCATCCCCAGTAGTGCCAGTGCACTTTCTGCAGTCACTGCACTGCCTCCCTAGTGGTGCCAGTGCACTCTCTGGACTCACTGCACTGCATCCCCACTGGTGCCAGTGCACTCTCTAGAGTCACTACACTCCAACCCCACTGGTGCCAGTGCACTCTCTAGAGTCACTGCACTGATCCGAAGTGGTGCCAGTGCACTCTCAGGACTCACTGCACTGCATCCCCAGTGGTGCCAGTGCACTCTCTGGACTCACTGCACTGCATCCCCACTGGTGCCAGTGCACTCTCTGGACTCACTGCACTGCAACCTTACTGGTGCCAGTGCACTCTCTGGACTCACTACACTGCATCCCCACTGGTGCCAGTGCAGTCTCTGGAGTCACTGCACTGCATCCCCACTGGTGCCAGTGCACTCTCTGGACTCACTGCACTGCATCCCCAGTGGTGCCAGTGCACTCTCTGGACTCACTGCACTGCATCCCCAGTGGTGCCAGTGCACTCTCTGGACTCACTGCACTGCATCCCCACTGGTGCCAGTGCACTCTATGGACTAACTGCACTGCATCCCCAGTAGTGCCAGTGCACTTTCTGCAGTCACTGCACTGCATCCCTAGTGGTGCCAGTGCACTCTCTGGACTCACTGCACTGCATCCCCAGTGGTGCCAGTGCACTCTCTGGAGTCACTGCACTGCATCCCCAGTGGTGCCAGTGCACTCTCTGGACTCACTGCACTGCATCCCCTGTGGTGCCAGTGCACTCTCTGTACTCACTTCAGTGCATCCCCAGTGGTGCCAGTGCACTCTCTGGACTCACTGCACTGCATCCCCAGTGGTGCCAGTGCACTCTCTGGACTCACTGCACTGCATCCCCAGTGGTGCCAGTGCACTCTCTGGACTCACTGCAGTGCATTCCCAGTGGTACCAATGCACTCTCTGGACTCACTGCACTGCATCCCCAGTGGTGCCAGTGCACTCTCTGGAATCACTGCACTGCATCCCCACTGGTGCCAGTGCACTATAAGGACTCACTGCACTGCATCCCCAGTGGTGCCAGTGCACTCTCTGGACTCACTGCACTGCATCCCCACTGGTGCCAGTGCACTCTCTGCACTCACTGCACTGCATCCCCACTGGTGCCAGTGCACTCTCAGGACTCACTGCACTGCATCCCCACTGGTGCCAGTGCACTCTCTGGACTCACTGCACTACATCCCCACTGGTGCCAATGCACTCTCTGGACTCACTGCAGTGCATCCCCACTGGTGCCTGTGCACTCTCTGGACTGACTGCACTGCATCCCCACTGGTGCCAGTGCACTCTCTGGACTGACTGCACTGCATCCCCACTGGTGCCAGTGCACTCTCTGGACTCACTGCACTGCATCCCCACTGGTGCCAGTGCACTCTCTGGACTCACTACACTGCATCCCCACTGGTGCCAGTGCACTCTCAGGACTCACTGCACTGCATCCCCAGTGGTGCCAGTGCACTCTCTGGACTCACTGCACTGCATCCCCACTGGTGCCAGTGCACTCTCTGGAGTCACTGCACTGCAACCCCACTGGTGCCAGTGCACTCTCTGGACTCACTACACTGCATCCCCACTGGTGCCAGTGCAGTCTCTGGAGTCACTGCAGTGCATCACCAGTGGTGCCAGTGCACTCTCTGGACTCACTGCACTGCATCCCCACTGGTGCCAGTGCACTCTCTGGACTCACTGCACTGCATCCCCAGTAGTGCCAGTGCACTCTCTGGACTCACTGCACTGCATCCCCACTGCTGCCAGTGCACTCTCTGGAGTCACTGCACTGCATCCCCTGTGGTGCCAGTGCACTCTCTGGACTTCCTGCACTGCATCCCCAGTGGTGCCAGTGCACTCTCTGGACTCACTGCAGTGCATCCCCTGTGGTGCCAGTGCACTCTCTGGACTCACTTCAGTGCATCCCCAGTGGTGCCAGTGCACTCTCTGGACTCACTGCAGTGCATCCCCAGTGGTGCCAGTGCACTCTCTGGACTCATTGCACTGCATCCCCAGTGGTGCCAGTGCACTCTCTGGACTCACTACACTGCATTCCCAGTGGTACCAATGCACTCTCTGGACTCACTGCACTGCATCACCAGTGGTGCCAGTGCACTCTCTGGAATCACTGCACTGCATCCCCTGTGCTGCCATTGCACTCTCTGTACTCACTGCACTGCATCCCCAGTGGTGCCAGTGCACTCTCTGTACTCACTGCACTGCATCCCCAGTGGAGCCAGAGCACTCTCTGGACTCACTGCATTGCATCCCCAGTGGTGCCAGTGCACTCTCTGGACTCACTGCATTGCATCCCCAGTGGTGCCAGTGCACTCTCTGGACTCACTGCACTGCATCCCCAGTGGTGCCAGTGCACTCTCTGGAGTCACTGCTTTGCATCCCCACTGGTGCCAATGCACTCTCTGGACTCACTGCACTGCATCCCTAGTGGTGCCAGTGCACTCTCTGGAGTCACTGCACTGCATCCCCACTGGTACCAGTGCACTCTCTGGAGTCACTGCACTGCAACCCCACTGGTGCCAGTGCACTCTCTGGACTCACTGCACTGCATCCCCACTGGTGCCAGTGCACTCCCTGGAGTCACTGCACTGCATCCCCACTGGTGCCAGTGCACTCTCTGGAGACACTGCACTGCATCCCCACTGGTGCCAGTGCACTCTCTGGACTCACTGAACTGCATTCCCACTGGTGCCAGTGCACTCTCTGGAGTCACTGCACTGCATCCCCACTGGTGCCAGTGAACTGCCTGGACTCACTGCACTGCATCCCCACTGGTGCCAGTGCACTCTCTGGACTCACTGCACTGCATCCCCAGTAGTGCCAGTGCACTTTCTGGAGTCACTGCACTGCCTCCCTAGTGGTGCCAGTGCACTCTCTGGACTCACTGCACTGCATCCCCACTGGTGCCAGTGCACTCTCTAGAGTCACTGCACTCCAACCCCACTGGTGCCAGTGCACTCTCTAGAGTCACTGCACTGATCCGAAGTGGTGCCAGTGCACTCTCTGGACTCACTGCACTGCATCCCCACTGGTGCCAGTGCACTCTCTGGACTCACTGCACGGCATCCCCACTGGTGCCAGTGCACTCTCTGGAGTCACTGCAGTGCATCCCCAGTGGTGCCAGTGCACTCTCTGGACTCACTGCACTGCATCCCCACTGGTGTCAATGCACTCTCTGGAGTCACTGCACTGCATCCCTACTGGTGCCAGTGCACTCTCTGGACTCACTGCACTGCATCCCCACTGGTGCCAGTGCACTATAAGGACTCACTGCACTGCATCCCCAGTGGTGCCAGTGCACTCTCTGGACTCACTGCACTGCATCCCCACTGGTGCCAGTGCACTCTCTGCACTCACTGCACTGCATCCCCACTGGTGCCAGTGCACTCTCTAGAGTCACTGCACTCCAACCCCACTGGTGCCAGTGCACTCTCTAGAGTCACTGCACTGATCCGCAGTGGTGCCAGTGCACTCTCTGGACTCACTGCACTGCATCCCCACTGGTACCAGTGCACTCTCTGGACTCACTGCACTGCATCCCCACTGGTGCCAGTGCACTCTATGGAGTCACTGTACTGCATCCCGGTGGTGGTGACAGTGCACTCTCTGGACTCACTGCACTGCATCCCCAGTGGTGCCAGTGCAGTCTCTGGACTCACTGCACTGCATCCCCACTGGTGCCAGTGCACTCTCTGGACTCAATGCACTACATCCCCACTGGTGCCAATGCACTCTCTGGACTCACTGCAGTGCATCCCCACTGGTGCCAGTGCACTCTCTGGACTGACTGCACTGCATCCCCACTGGTGCCAGTGCACTCTCTGGACTCACTGCACTGCATCCCCACTGGTGCCAGTGCACTCTAAGGACTCACTGCACTGCAACCCCACTGGTGCCAGTGCACTCTCTGGACTCACTGCACTGCATCCCCAGTGGTGCCAGTGCAATCTCTGGACTCACTGCACTGCAGCCCCAGTGGTGCCAGTGCACTCTCTGGACTCACTGCACTGCATCCCCACTGGTGCCAGTGCACTCTATGGACTAACTGCACTGCATCCCCAGTAGTGCCAGTGCACTTTCTGCAGTCACTGCACTGCATCCCTAGTGGTGCCAGTGCACTCTCTGGACTCACTGCACTGCATCCCCAGTGGTGCCAGTGCACTCTCTGGAGTCACTGCACTGCATCCCCAGTGGTGCCAGTGCACTCTCTGGACTCACTGCACTGCATCCCCACTGCTGCCAGTGCACTCTCTGGAGTCACTGCACTGCATCCCCACTGGTGCCAGTGAACTCTCTGGACTCACTGCACTCCATCCCCACTGGTGCCAGTGCACTCTCTGGACTCACTGCACTGCATCCCCTGTGGTGCCAGTGCACTCTCTGGACTTACTGCACTGCATCCCCAGTGGTGCCAGTGCACTCTCTGGACTCACTGCACTGCATCCCCTGTGGTGCCAGTGCACTCTCTGTACTCACTTCAGTGCATCCCCAGTGGTGCCAGTGCACTCTCTGGACTCACTGCACTGCATCCCCAGTGGTGCCAGTGCACTCTCTGGACTCACTGCACTGCATCCCCAGTGGTGCCAGTGCACTCTCTGGACTCACTGCAGTGCATTCCCAGTGGTACCAATGCACTCTCTGGACTCACTGCACTGCATCCCCAGTGGTGCCAGTGCACTCTCTGGAATCACTGCACTGCATCCCCTGTGCTGCCATTGCACTCTCTGTACTCACTGCACTGCATCCCCAGTGGTGCCATTGCACTCTCTGTACTCACTGCACTGCATCCCCAGTGGAGCCAGAGCACTCTCTGGACTCACTGCATTGCATCCCCAGTGGTGCCAGTGCACTCTCTGGACTCACTGCACTGCATCCCCACTGGTGCCAGTGCACTCTCTGGACTCACTGCACTGCATCCCCAGTGGTGCCAGTGCACTCTCTGGAGTCACTGCTTTGCATCCCCACTGGTGCCAATGCACTCTCTGGACTCACTGCACTGCAGCCCCACTGCTGCCAGTGCACTCTCTGGAATCACTGCACTGCATACCCACTGGTACCAGTGCACTCTCTGGAGTCACTGCACTGCAACCCCACTGGTGCCAGTGCACTCTCTGGACTCACTGCACTGCATCCCCACTGGTGCCAGTGCACTCCCTGGAGTCACTGCACTGCATCCCCACTGGTGCCAGTACACTCTCTGGAGACACTGCACTGCATCCCCACTGGTGCCAGTGCACTCTCTGGACTCACTGCACTGCATTCCCACTGGTGCCAGTGCACTCTCTGGAGTCACTGCACTGCATCCCCACTGGTGCCAGTGAACTGCCTGGACTCACTGCACTGCATCCCCACTGGTGCCAGTGCACTCTCTGGACTCACTGCACTGCATCCCCAGTAGTGCCAGTGCACTTTCTGGAGTCACTGCACTGCCTCCCTAGTGGTGCCAGTGCACTCTCTGCACTCACTGCACTGCATCCCCACTGGTGCCAGTGCACTCTCTAGAGTCACTGCACTCCAACCCCACTGGTGCCAGTGCACTCTCTAGAGTCACTGCACTGATCCGAAGTGGTGCCAGTGCACTCTCTGGACTCACTGCACTGCATCCCCACTGGTGCCAGTGCACTCTCTGGACTCACTGCACGGCATCCCCACTGGTGCCAGTGCACTCTCTGGAGTCACTGCAGTGCATCCCCAGTGGTGCCAGTGCACTCTCTGGACTCACTGCACTGCATCCCCACTTTTGTCAATGCACTCTCTGGACTCACTGCACTGCATCCCCAGTGGTGCCAGTGCACTCTCTGGACTCACTGCACTGCATCCCCACTGGTGCCAGTGCACTATAAGGACTCACTGCACTGCATCCCCAGTGGTGCCAGTGCACTCTCTGGACTCACTGCACTGCATCCCCACTGGTGCCAGTGCACTCTCTGCACTCACTGCACTGCATCCCCACTGGTGCCAGTGCACTCTCAGGACTCACTGCACTGCATCCCCACTGGTGCCAGTGCACTCTCTGGACTCACTGCACTACATCCCCACTGGTGCCAATGCACTCTCTGGACTCACTGCAGTGCATCCCCACTGGTGCCAGTGCACTCTCTGGACTGACTGCACTGCATCCCCACTGGTGCCAGTGCACTCTCTGGACTGACTGCACTGCATCCCCACTGGTGCCAGTGCACTCTCTGGACTCACTGCACTGCATCCCCACTGGTGCCAGTGCACTCTCTGGACTCACTACACTGCATCCCCACTGGTGCTAGTGCACTCTCAGGACTCACTGCACTGCATCCCCAGTGGTGCCAGTGCACTCTCTGGACTCACTGCACTGCATCCCCACTGGTGCCAGTGCACTCTCTGGAGTCACTGCACTGCAACCCCACTGGTGCCAGTGCACTCTCTGGACTCACTACACTGCATCCCCACTGGTGCCAGTGCAGTCTCTGGAGTCACTGCAGTGCATCACCAGTGGTGCCAGTGCACTCTCTGGACTCACTGCACTGCATCCCCACTGGTGCCAGTGCACTCTCTGGACTCACTGCACTGCATCCCCAGTAGTGCCAGTGCACTCTCTGGACTCACTGCACTGCATCCCCACTGCTGCCAGTGCACTCTCTGGAGTCACTGCACTGCATCCCCTGTGGTGCCAGTGCACTCTCTGGACTTCCTGCACTGCATCCCCAGTGGTGCCAGTGCACTCTCTGGACTCACTGCAGTGCATCCCCTGTGGTGCCAGTGCACTCTCTGGACTCACTTCAGTGCATCCCCAGTGGTGCCAGTGCACTCTCTGGACTCACTGCAGTGCATCCCCAGTGGTGCCAGTGCACTCTCTGGACTCATTGCACTGCATCCCCAGTGGTGCCAGTGCACTCTCTGGACTCACTACACTGCATTCCCAGTGGTACCAATGCACTCTCTGGACTCACTGCACTGCATCACCAGTGGTGCCAGTGCACTCTCTGGAATCACTGCACTGCATCCCCTGTGCTGCCATTGCACTCTCTGTACTCACTGCACTGCATCCCCAGTGGTGCCAGTGCACTCTCTGTACTCACTGCACTGCATCCCCAGTGGAGCCAGAGCACTCTCTGGACTCACTGCATTGCATCCCCAGTGGTGCCAGTGCACTCTCTGGACTCACTGCATTGCATCCCCAGTGGTGCCAGTGCACTCTCTGGAGTCACTGCACTGCATCCCCACTGGTGCCAGTGAACTGCCTGGACTCACTGCACTGCATCCCCACTGGTGCCAGTGCACTCTCTGGACTCACTGCACTGCATCCCTAGTGGTGCCAGTGCACTCTCTGGAGTCACTGCACTGCATCCCCACTGGTACCAGTGCACTCTCTGGAGTCACTGCACTGCAACCCCACTGGTGCCAGTGCACTCTCTGGACTCACTGCACTGCATCCGCACTGGTGCCAGTGCACTCCCTGGAGTCACTGCACTGCATCCCCACTGGTGCCAGTGCACTCTCTGGAGACACTGCACTGCATCCCCACTGGTGCCAGTGCACTCTCTGGACTCACTGAACTGCATTCCCACTGGTGCCAGTGCACTCTCTGGAGTCACTGCACTGCATCCCCACTGGTGCCAGTGAACTGCCTGGACTCACTGCACTGCATCCCCACTGGTGCCAGTGCACTCTCTGGACTCACTGCACTGCATCCCCAGTAGTGCCAGTGCACTTTCTGGAGTCACTGCACTGCCTCCCTAGTGGTGCCAGTGCACTCTCTGGACTCACTGCACTGCATCCCCACTGGTGCCAGTGCACTCTCTAGAGTCACTGCACTCCAACCCCACTGGTGCCAGTGCACTCTCTAGAGTCACTGCACTGATCCGAAGTGGTGCCAGTGCACTCTCTGGACTCACTGCACTGCATCCCCACTGGTGCCAGTGCACTCTCTGGACTCACTGCACGGCATCCCCACTGGTGCCAGTGCACTCTCTGGAGTCACTGCAGTGCATCCCCAGTGGTGCCAGTGCACTCTCTGGACTCACTGCACTGCATCCCCACTGGTGTCAATGCACTCTCTGGAGTCACTGCACTGCATCCCTACTGGTGCCAGTGCACTCTCTGGACTCACTGCACTGCATCCCCAGTGGTGCCAGTGCACTCTCTGGACTCACTGCACTGCATCCCCACTGGTGCCAGTGCACTCTCTGCACTCACTGCACTGCATCCCCACTGGTGCCAGTGCACTCTCTAGAGTCACTGCACTCCAACCCCACTGGTGCCAGTGCACTCTCTAGAGTCACTGCACTGATCCGCAGTGGTGCCAGTGCACTCTCTGGACTCACTGCACTGCATCCCCACTGGTACCAGTGCACTCTCTGGACTCACTGCACTGCATCCCCACTGGTGCCAGTGCACTCTATGGAGTCACTGTACTGCATCCCGGTGGTGGTGACAGTGCACTCTCTGGACTCACTGCACTGCATCCCCAGTGGTGCCAGTGCAGTCTCTGGACTCACTGCACTGCATCCCCACTGGTGCCAGTGCACTCTCTGGACTCAATGCACTACATCCCCACTGGTGCCAATGCACTCTCTGGACTCACTGCAGTGCATCCCCACTGGTGCCAGTGCACTCTCTGGACTGACTGCACTGCATCCCCACTGGTGCCAGTGCACTCTCTGGACTCACTGCACTGCATCCCCACTGGCGGCCAGTGCACTCTAAGGACTCACTGCACTGCAACCCCACTGGTGCCAGTGCACTCTCTGGACTCACTACACTGCATCCCCACTGGTGCCAGTGCACTCTCAGGACTCACTGCACTGCATCCCCAGTGGTGCCAGTGCACTCTCTGGACTCACTGCACTGCATCCCCACTGGTGCCAGTGCACTCTCTGGACTCACTGCACTGCATCTGCAGTAGTGCAAGTGCACATTCTGGAGTCACTGCACTGCATCCCTAGTGGTGCCAGTGCACTCTCTGGAGTCACTGCACTGCATCCCCAGTGGTGCCAGTGCACTCTCTGGACTCACTACACTGCATTCCCAGTGGTACCAATGCACTCTCTGGACTCACTGCACAGCATCACCAGTGTTGCCAGTGCACTCTCTGGAATCACTGCACTGCATCCCCTGTGCTGCCATTGCACTCTCTGTACTCACTGCACTGCATCCCCAGTGGTGCCAGTGCACTCTCTGTACTCAATGCACTGCATCCCCAGTGGAGCCAGAGCACTCTCTGGACTCACTGCATTGCATCCCCAGTGGTGCCAGTGCACTCTCTGGACTCACTGCACTGCATCCCCACTGGTGCCAGTGCACTCTCTGGACTCACTGCACTGCATCCCCAGTGGTGCCAGTGCACTCTCTGGAGTCACTGCTTTGCATCCCCACTGGTGCCAATGCACTCTCTGGACTCACTGCACTGCATCCCTAGTGGTGCCAGTGCACTCTCTGGAGTCACTGCACTGCATCCCCACTGGTACCAGTGCACTCTCTGGAGTCACTGCACTGCAACCCCACTGGTGCCAGTGCACTCTCTGGACTCACTGCACTGCATCCCCACTGGTGCCAGTGCACTCCCTGGAGTCACTGCACTGCATCCCCACTGGTGCCAGTGCACTCTCTGGAGACACTGCACTGCATCCCCACTGGTGCCAGTGCACTCTCTGGACTCACTGAACTGCATTCCCACTGGTGCCAGTGCACTCTCTGGAGTCACTGCACTGCATCCCCACTGGTGCCAGTGAACTGCCTGGACTCACTGCACTGCATCCCCACTGGTGCCAGTGCACTCTCTGGACTCACTGCACTGCATCCCCAGTAGTGCCAGTGCACTTTCTGGAGTCACTGCACTGCCTCCCTAGTGGTGCCAGTGCACTCTCTGGACTCACTGCACTGCATCCCCACTGGTGCCAGTGCACTCTCTAGAGTCACTGCACTCCAACCCCACTGGTGCCAGTGCACTCTCTAGAGTCACTGCACTGATCCGAAGTGGTGCCAGTGCACTCTCTGGACTCACTGCACTGCATCCCCACTGGTGCCAGTGCACTCTCTGGACTCACTGCACGGCATCCCCACTGGTGCCAGTGCACTCTCTGGAGTCACTGCAGTGCATCCCCAGTGGTGCCAGTGCACTCTCTGGACTCACTGCACTGCATCCCCACTGGTGTCAATGCACTCTCTGGAGTCACTGCACTGCATCCCTACTGGTGCCAGTGCACTCTCTGGACTCACTGCACTGCATCCCCACTGGTGCCAGTGCACTATAAGGACTCACTGCACTGCATCCCCAGTGGTGCCAGTGCACTCTCTGGACTCACTGCACTGCATCCCCACTGGTGCCAGTGCACTCTCTGCACTCACTGCACTGCATCCCCACTGGTGCCAGTGCACTCTCTAGAGTCACTGCACTCCAACCCCACTGGTGCCAGTGCACTCTCTAGAGTCACTGCACTGATCCGCAGTGGTGCCAGTGCACTCTCTGGACTCACTGCACTGCATCCCCACTGGTACCAGTGCACTCTCTGGACTCACTGCACTGCATCCCCACTGGTGCCAGTGCACTCTATGGAGTCACTGTACTGCATCCCGGTGGTGGTGACAGTGCACTCTCTGGACTCACTGCACTGCATCCCCAGTGGTGCCAGTGCAGTCTCTGGACTCACTGCACTGCATCCCCACTGGTGCCAGTGCACTCTCTGGACTCAATGCACTACATCCCCACTGGTGCCAATGCACTCTCTGGACTCACTGCAGTGCATCCCCACTGGTGCCAGTGCACTCTCTGGACTGACTGCACTGCATCCCCACTGGTGCCAGTGCACTCTCTGGACTCACTGCACTGCATCCCCACTGGTGCCAGTGCACTCTAAGGACTCACTGCACTGCAACCCCACTGGTGCCAGTGCACTCTCTGGACTCACTACACTGCATCCCCAGTGGTGCCAGTGCACTCTCAGGACTCACTGCACTGCATCCCCAGTGGTGCCAGTGCACTCTCTGGACTCACTGCACTGCATCCCCACTGGTGCCAGTGCACTCTCTGGACTCACTGCACTGCATCTGCAGTAGTGCCAGTGCACTTTCTGGAGTCACTGCACTGCATCCCTAGTGGTGCCAGTGCACTCTCTGGAGTCACTGCACTGCATCCCCAGTGGTGCCAGTGCACTCTCTGGAGTCACTGCACTGCATCCCCAGTGGTGCCAGTGCACTCTCTGGACTCACTGCACTGCATCCCCACTGGTGCCAGTGCACTCTCTGGACTCACTGCACTGCAACCCCACTGGTGCCAGTGCACTCTCTGGACTCACTACACTGCATCCCCACTGGTGCCAGTGCAGTCTCTGGAGTCACTGCAGTGCATCCCCAGTGGTGCCAGTGCACTCTCTGGACTCACTGCACTGCATCCCCACTGGTGCCAGTGCACTCTCTGGACTCACTGCACTGCATCCCCAGTAGTGCCAGTGCACTTTCTGCAGTCACTGCACTGCATCCCTAGTGGTGCCAGTGCACTCTCAGGACTCACTGCACTGCATCCCCAGTGGTGCCAGTGCACTCTCTGGAGTCACTGCACTGCATCCCCAGTGGTGCCAGTGCACTCTCTGGACTCACTGCACTGCATCCCCACTGCTGCCAGTGCACTCTCTGGAGTCACTGCACTGCATCCCCACTGGTGCCAGTGCACTCTCTGGACTCACTGCACTGCATCCCCAGTGGTGCCAGTGCACTCTCTGGACTCACTGCACTGCATCCCCAGTGGTGCCAGTGCACTCTCTGGAATCACTGCACTGCATCCCCTGTGGTGCCAGTGCACTCTCTGGACTTACTGCACTGCATCCCCAGTGGTGCCAGTGCACTCTCTGGACTCACTGCAGTGCATCCCCTGTGGTGCCAGTGCACTCTCTGGACTCACTGCAGTGCATCCCCAGTGATGCCAGTGCACTCTCTGGACTCATTGCACTGCATCCCCAGTGGTGCCAGTGCACTCTCTGGACTCACTGCAGTGCATTCCCAGTGGTACCAATGCACTCTCTGGACTCACTGCACTGCATCACCAGTGGTGCCAGTGCACTCTCTGGAATCACTGCAGTGCATCCCCTGTGCTGCCATTGCACTCTCTGTACTCACTGCACTGCATCCCCAGTGGTGCCAGTGCACTCTCTGGACTCACTGCACTGCATCCCCAGTGGAGCCAGAGCACTCTCTGGACTCACTGCATTGCATCCCCAGTGGTGCCAGTGCACTCTCTGGACTCACTGCACTGCATCCCCAGTGGTGCCAGTGCACTCTCTGGACTCACTGCACTGCATCACCAGTGGTGCCAGTGCACTCTCTGGACTAACTGCACTGCATCCCCTGTGGTGCCAGGGCACTCTCCTGGACTCACTGCAGTGCATTCGGAGTGGTGCCAGTGCACTCTTTCGAGTCACTGCACTGCATCCCCATTAGTGCCAGGTTATTCTCTGGACTCACTGCAGTGCATCCCCAGTGTTGACAGTGCACTCTCTGGACTCACTGCACTGCAACCCCAGTGGTGCCAGTGCACTCTCTGGACACACTGCAGTGTATCCCCAGTGGTGCAAGGGCACTCTCTGGACTAACTGCACTAAAACCCCAGTGGTGCCAGTGCACTCTCTGGACTCACAGCACTGCATCCCCAATGGTGCCACTGCACTCTCTGCACTCACTGCACTGCATCCCCAGTGGTGCCAGTGCACTCTCTGCACTCACTGAACTGCATCCCCAGTGATGCCAGTGCACTCTCTGGACTCACTGCACTGCAGCCCCAGTGGTGCCAGTGCACTCTCTGGAGACACTGCAGTGCATCCCCAGTGGTGCCAGTGCACTCTCTGGAGTCACTGCTTTGCATCCCCACTGGTGCCAGTGCACTCTTTGGACTGACTGCACTGCATTCCCACTGGTGCCAGTGCACTCTCTGCACTCACAGCACTGCATCCCCACTGGTGCCAGTGCACTCTCTGGACTCACTGCACTGCATCCCCACTGGTGCCAGTGCACTCTCTGGACTCACTACACTGCATCCCCACTGGTGCCAGTGCAGTCTCTGCAGTCACTGCAGTGCATCCCCAGTGGTGCCAGTGCACTCTTTGGACTCACTGCACTGCATCCCCACTGGTGCCAGTGCACTCTCTGGACTCACTGCACTGCATCCCCAGTAGTGCCAGTGCACTTTCTGGAGTCACTGCACTGCATCCCTAGTGGTGCCAGTGCACTCTCTGGACTCACTGCACTGCATCCCCAGTGGTGCCAGTGCACTCTCTGGACTCACTGCACTGCATCCCCACTGGTGCCAGTGCACTCTCTGGACTCACTGCACTGCAACCCCACTGGTGCCAGTGCACTCTCTGGAGTCACTGCACTGCATCCCCACTGGTGCCAGTGAACTCTCTGGACTCACTGCACTCCATCCCCACTGGTGCCAGTGCACTCTCTGGACTCACTGCACTGCATCCCCACTGGTGCCAGTGCACTTTCTGGAATCACTGCACTGCATCCCCTGTGGTGCCAGTGCACTCTCTGGACTTACTGCACTGCATCCCCTGTGGTGCCAGTGCACTCTCTGGACTCACTGCAGTGCATCCCCTGTGGTGCCAGTGCACTCTCTGGACTCACTGCAGTGCATCCCCAGTGGTGCCAGTGCACTCTCTGGACTCACTGCAGTGCATCCCCAGTGGTGCCAGTGCACTCTCTGGACTCACTGCACTGCATCCCCAGTGGTGCAAGTGCACTCTCTGGTCTCACTGCAGTGCATTCCCAGTGGTGCCAATGCACTCTCTGGACTCACTGCACTGCATCCCCAGTGGTGCCAGTGCACTCTCTGGAATCACAGCAGTGCATCCCCTGTGCTGCCATTGCACTCTCTGTACTCACTGCACTGCATCCCCAGTGGTGCCAGTGCACTCTCTGTACTCACTGCACTGCATCCCCAGTGGTGCCAGTGCACTCTCTGTACTCACTGCACTGCATCCCCAGTGGAGCCAGAGCACTCTCTGGACTCACTGCATTGCATCCCCAGTGGTGCCAGTGCACTCTCTGGACTCACTGCACTGCATCCCCAGTGGTGCCAGTGCACTCTCTGGACTCACTGCACTGCATCCCCAGTGGTGCCAGTGCACTCTCTGGACTAACTGCACTGCATCCCCTGTGGTGCCAGGGCACTCTCCGGACTCACTGCAGTGCATCCGCAGTGGTGCCAGTGCACTCTTTCGAATCACTGCACTGCATCCCCATTAGTGCCAGGTCATTCTCTGGACTCACTGCAGTGCATCCCCAGTGTTGACAGTGCACTCTCTGGACTCACTGCACTGCATCCCCAGTGGTGCCAGTGCACTCTCTGGACACACTGCAGTGTATCCCCAGTGGTGCAAGGGCACTCTCTGGACTAACTGCACTAAAACCCCAGTGGTGCCAGTGCACTCTCTGGACTCACAGCACTGCATCCCCAATGGTGCCACTGCACTCTCTGGACTCACTGCAGTGCATCCCCAGTCGTGCCAGTTCACTCTCTGCACTCACTGCACTGCATCCCCAGTGGTGCCAGTGCACTCTCTGCACTCACTGAACTGCATCCCCAGTGATGCCAGTGCACTCTCTGGACTCACTGCACTGCATCCCCAGTGGTGCCAGTGCACTCTCTGGAGACACTGCACTGCATCCCCAGTGGTGCCAGTGCACTCTCTGGAGTCACTGCTTTGCATCCCCACTGGTGCCATTGCACTCTCTGAACTGACTGCACTGCATCCCCACTGGTGCCAGTGCACTCTCTGCACTCACTGCACTGCATACCCACTGGTGCCAGTGCACTCTCTGGACTCACTGCACTGCAACCCCACTGGTGCCAGTGCACTCTCTGGACTCACTACACTGCATCCCCACTGGTGCCAGTGCACTCTCTGGACTCACTGCACTGCACCTCCACTGGTGCCAGTCGACTCTCTGGACTCACTGCACTGCATCCCCAGTAGTGCCAGTGCACTTTCTGGAGTCACTGCACCGCATCCCAAGTGGTGCCAGTGAACTCTCTGGACTCACTGCACTGCATCCCCAGTGGTGCCAGTGCACTCTCTGGACTCACTGCAGTGAATCCCCGGTGGTGCCAGTGCACTCTCTGGACTCACTGCACTGCATCCCCAGTGGTGCCAGTGCACTCTCTGGACTCACTGCACTGCATCCCCACGGGTGCCAGTGCACTCTCTGGACTCACTGCACTGCATCCCCACTGGTGCCAATGCACTCTCTGGACTCACTGCACTGCATCCCCACTGGTGCCAGTGCACTCTCTGGAGTCACTGCAGTGCATCCCCACTGGTGCCAGTGCACTCTCTGGACTCACTGCACTGCATCCCCACTGGTGCCAGTGCACTCTCTGGAGTCACTGCACTGCATCCCCAGTGGCGCCAGTACACTCTCTGGAGACACTGCACTGCATCCCCACTGGTGCCAGTGCACTCTCTGGACTCACTGCACTGCATTCCCACTGGTGCCAGTGCACTCTCTGGAGTCACTGCACTGCATCCCCACTGGTGCCAGTGAACTGCCTGGACTCACTGCACTGCATCCCCACTGGTGCCAGTGCACTCTGTGGACTGACTGCACTGCATCCCCACTAGTGCCAGTGCACTTTCTGCAGTCACTACACTGCCTCCCTAGTGGTGCCAGTGCACTCTCTGGACTCACTGCACTGCATCCCCACTGGTGCCAGTGCACTCTCTAGAGTCACTACACTCCAACCCCACTGGTGCCAGTGCACTCTCTAGAGTCACTGCACTGATCCGAAGTGGTGCCAGTGCACTCTCTGGACTCACTGCACTGCATCCCCACTGGTGCCAGTGCACTCTATGGAGTCACTGCACTGCATCCCCACTGGTGCCACTGCACTCTCAGGACTCACTGCACTGCATCCCCAGTGGTGCCAGTGCAGTCTCTGGACTCACTGCACTGCATCCCCACTGGTGCCAGTGCACTCTCTGGACTCACTGCACTACATCCCCACTGGTGCCAATGCACTCTCTGGACTCACTGCAGTGCATCCCCACTGGTGCCAGTGCACTCTCTGGACTGACTGCACTGCATCCCCACTGGTGCCAGTGCACTCTCTGGACTCACTGCACTGCATCCCCACTGGTGCCAGTGCACTCTCTGGACTCACTGCACTGCAACCCCACTGGTGCTAGTGCACTCTCTGGACTCACTACACTGCATCCCCACTGCTGCCAGTGCACTCTCAGGACTCACTGCACTGCATCCCCAGTGGTGCCAGTGCACTCTCTGGACTCACTGCAGTGCATCCTCACTGGTGCCAGTGCACTCTCTGGACTCACTGCACTGCAAACCCACTGGTGCCAGTGCACTCTCTGGACTCACTACACTGCATCCCCACTGGTGCCAGTGCACTCTCTGGAGTCACTGCAGTGCATCCCCAGTGGGTGCCAGTGCACTCTCTAGAGTCACTACACTCCAACCCCACTGGTGCCAGTGCACTCTCTAGAGTCACTGCACTGATCCGAAGTGGTGCCAGTGCACTCTCTGGACTCACTGCACTGCATCCCCACTGGTACCAGTGCACTCTCTGGAGTCACTGCACTGCATCCCCACTGGTGCCAGTGCACTCTATGGAGTCACTGCACTGCATCCCCACTGGTGCCAGTGCACTCTCAGGACTCACTGCACTGCATCCCCAGTGGTGCCAGTGCAGTCTCTGGACTCACTGCACTGCATCCCCACTGGTGCCAGTGCACTCTCTGGACTCACTGCACTACATCCCCACTGGTGCCAATGCACTCTCTGGACTCACTGCAGTGCATCCCCACTGGTGCCAGTGCACTCTCTGGACTCACTGCACTGCATCCCCACTGGTGCCAGTGCACTCTCTGGACTCACTGCACTGCATCCCCACTGGTGCCAGTGCACTCTCTGGACTCACTGCACTGCAACCCCACTGGTGCCAGTGCACTCTCTGGACTCACTACACTGCATCCCCACTGGTGCCAGTGCACTCTCAGGACTCACTGCACTACATCCCCAGTGGTGCCAGTGCACTCTCTGGACTCACTGCAGTGCATCCCCACTGGTGCCTGTGCACTCTCTGGACTCACTGCACTGCAACCCCACTGGTGCCAGTGCACTCTCTGGACTCACTACACTGCATCCCCACTGGTGCCAGTGCAGTCTCTGGAGTCACTGCAGTGCATCCCCAGTGGTGCCAGTGCACTCTCTGGACTCACTGCACTGCATCCCCACTGGTGCCAGTGCACTCTCTGGACTCACTGCACTGCATCCCCAGTAGTGCCAGTGCACTTTCTGGAGTCACTGCACTGCATCCCTAGTGGTGCCAGTGCACTCTCTGGACTCACTGCACTGCATCCCGACTGGTGCCAGTGCACTCTCTGGAGTCACTGCACTGCATCCCCACTGGTGCCAGTGCACTCTCTGGACTCACTGCACTGCATCCCCACTGCTGCCAGTGCACTCTCTGGAGTCACTGCACTGGATCCCCACTGGTGCCAGTGAACTCTCTGGACTCACTGCACTCCATCCCCACTGGTGCCAGTGCACTCTCTGGACTCACTGCACTGCATCCCCAGTGGTGCCAGTGCACTCTCTGGAATCACTGCACTGCATCCCCTGTGGTGCCAGTGCACTCTCTGGACTTACTGCACTGCATCCCCAGTGGTGCCAGTGCACTCTCTGGACTCACTGCAGTGCATCCCCTGTGGTGCCAGTGCACTCTCTGGACTCACTTCAGTGCATCACCATTGGTGCCAGTGCACTCTCTGGACTCACTGCAGTGCATTCCCAGTGGTACCAATGCACTCTCTGGACTCACTGCACTGCATCACCAGTGGTGCCAGTGCACTCTCTGGAATCACTGCAGTGCATCCCCTGTGCTGCCATTGCACTCTCTGTACTCACTGCACTGCATCCCCAGTGGTGCCAGTGCACTCTCTGGACTCACTGCACTGCATCCCCAGTGGAGCCAGAGCACTCTCTGGACTCACTGCATTGCATCCCCAGTGGTGCCAGTGCACTCTCTGGACTCACTGCACTGCATCCCCACTGGTGCCAGTGCACTCTCTGGACTCACTGCACTGCATCCCCACTGGTGCCAGTGCACTCTCTGCACTCACTGCACTGCATACCCAATGGTGCCAGTGCACTCTCTGGACTCACTGCACTGCATCCCCACTGGTGCCAGTGCACTCTCTGGACTCACTGCACTGCATTCCCACTGGTGCCAGTGCACTCTCTGGAGTCACTGCACTGCATCCCCACTGGTGCCAGTGAACTGCCTGGACTCACTGCACTGCATCCCCACTGGTGCCAGTGCACTTTCTGCAGTCACTGCACTGCCTCCCTAGTGGTGCCAGTGCACTCTCTGGACTCACTGCACTGCATCCCCACTGGTGCCAGTGCACTCTCTAGAGTCACTACACTCCAACCCCACTGGTGCCAGTGCACTCTCTAGAGTCACTGCACTGATCCGAAGTGGTGCCAGTGCACTCTCTGGACTCACTGCACTGCATCCCCACTGGTACCAGTGCACTCTCTGGAGTCACTGCACTGCATCCCCACTGGTGCCTGTGCACTCTATGGACTCACTGCACTGCATCCCCACTGGTGCCAGTGCACTCTCAGGACTCACTGCACTGCATCCCCAGTGGTGCCAGTGCAGTCTCTGGACTCACTGCACTGCATCCCCACTGGTGCCAGTGCACTCTCTGGACTCACTGCACTACATCCCCACTGGTGCCAATGCACTCTCTGGACTCACTGCAGTGCATCCCCACTGGTGCCAGTGCACTCTCTGGACTGACTGCACTGCATCCCCACTGGTGCCAGTGCACTCTCTGGACTCACTGCACTGCATCCCCACTGGTGCCAGTGCACTCTCTGGACTCACTGCACTGAAACCCCACTGGTGCCAGTGCACTCTCTGGACTCACTACACTGCATCCCCACTGGTGCCAGTGCACTCTCAGGACTCACTGCACTGCATCCCCAGTGGTGCCAGTGCACTCTCTGCACTCACTGCACTGCATCCCCACTGGTGCCAGTGCACTCTCTGGACTCACTGCACTGCAACCCCACTGGTGCCAGTGCACTCTCTGGACTCACTACACTGCATCCCCAGTGGTGCCAGTGCAGTCTCTGGAGTCACTGCAGTGCATCCCCAGTGGTGCCAGTGCACTCTCTGGACTCACTGCACTGCATCCCCACTGGTGCCAGTGCACTCTCTGGACTCACTGCACTGCATCCCCAGTAGTGCCAGTGCACTTTCTGGAGTCACTGCACTGCATCCCTAGTGGTGCCAGTGCACTCTCTGGACTCACTGCACTGCATCCCCAGTGGTGCCAGTGCACTCTCTGGAGTCACTGCACTGCATCCCCACTGGTGCCAGTGCACTCTCTGGACTCACTGCACTGCATCCCCACTGCTGCCAGTGCACTCTCTGGAGTCACTGCACTGCATCCCCACTGGTGCCAGTGAACTCTCTGGACTCACTGCACTGCATCCCCACTGGTGCCAGTGCACTCTCTGGACTCACTGCACTGCATCCCCAGTGGTGACAGTGCACTCTCTGGAATCACTGCACTGCATCCCCTGTGGTGCCAGTGCACTCTCTGGACTTACTGCACTGCATCCCCACTGGTGCCAGTGCACTCTCTGGACTCACTGCACTGCATCCCCTGTGGTGCCAGTGCACTCTCTGGACTCACTTCAGTGCATCCCCATTGGTGCCAGTGCACTCTCTGGACTCACTGCAGTGCATTCCCAGTGGTACCAATGCACTCTCTGGACTCACTGCACTGCATCCCCAGTGGTGCCAGTGCACTCTCTGGAATCACTGCAGTGCATCCCCTGTGCTGCCATTGCACTCTCTGTACTTACTGCACTGCATCCCCTGTGGTGCCAGTGCACTCTCTGGACTCACTGCACTGCATCCCCAGTGGAGCCAGAGCACTCTCTGGACTCACTGCATTGCATCCCCAGTGGTGCCAGTGCACTCTCTGGACTCACTGCACTGCATCCCCAGTGGTGCCAGTGCACTCTCTGGACTCACTGCACTGCATCCCCACTGCTGCCAGTGCACTCTCTGGAGTCACTGCACTGCATCCCCACTGGTGCCAGTGAACTCTCTGGACTCACTGCACTGCAGCCCCACTGCTGCCAGTGCACTCTCTGGAGTCACTGCACTGCATCCCCACTGGTACCAGTGCACTCTCTGGAGTCACTGCGCTGCAACCCCACTCGTGCCAGTGCACTCTCTGGACTCACTGCACTGCATCCCCACTGGTGCCAGTGCACTCCCTGGAGTCACTGCACTGCATCCCCACTGGTGCCAGTACACTCTCTGGAGACACTGCACTTCATCCCCACTGGTGCCAGTGCACTCTCTGGACTCACTGCACTGCATTCCCACTGGTGCCAGTGCACCCTCTGGAGTCACTGCACTGCATCCCCACTGGTGCCAGTGAACTGCCTGGACTCACTGCACTGCATCCCCACTGGTGCCAGTGCACTCTCTGGACTCACTGCACTGCATCCCCAGTAGTGCCAGTGCACTTTCTCGAGTCACTGCACTGCCTCCCTAGTGGTGCCAGTGCACTCTCTGGACTCACTGCACTGCATCCCCACTGGTGCCAGTGCACTCTCTAGAGTCACTGCACTCCAACCCCACTGGTGCCAGTGCACTCTCTAGAGTCACTGCACTGATCCGAAGTGGTGCCCGTGCACTCTCTGGACTCACTGCACTGCATCCCCACTGGTGCCAGTGCACTCTCTGGACTCACTGCACGGCATCCCAACTGGTGCCAGTGCACTCTCTGGAGTCACTGCAGTGCATCCCCAGTGGTGCCAGTGCACTCTCTGGACTCACTGCACTGCATCCCCACTTTTGTCAATGCACTCTCTGGAGTCACTGCACTGCATCCCTACTGGTGCCAGTGCACTCTCTGGACTCACTGCACTGCATCCCCACTGGTGCCAGTGCACTATAAGGACTCACTGCACTGCATCCCCAGTGGTGCCAGTGCACTCTCTGGACTCACTGCACTGCATCCCCACTGGTGCCAGTGCACTCTCTGCACTCACTGCACTGCATCCCCACTGGTGCCAGTGCACTCTCAGGACTCACTGCACTGCATCCCCACTGGTGCCAGTGCACTCTCTGGACTCACTGCAGTGCATCCCCACTGGTGCCAGTGCACTCTCTGGACTTACTGCAGTGCATCCCCACTGGTGCCAGTGCACTCTCTGGACTGACTGCACTGCATCCCCACTGGTGCCAGTGCACTCTCTGGACTCACTGCACTACATCCCCACTGGTGCCAATGCACTCTCTGGACTCACTGCAGTGCATCCCCACTGGTGCCAGTGCACTCTCTGGACTGACTGCACTGCATCCCCACTGGTGCCAGTGCACTCTCTGGACTGACTGCACTTCATCCCCACTGGTGCCCGTGCACTCTCTGCAGTCACTGCACTGCATCCCCACTGGTGCCAGTGCACTCTCTGGACTCACTACACTGCATCCCCACTGGTGCCAGTGCACTCTCAGGACTCACTGCACTGCATCCCCAGTGGTGCCAGTGCACTCTCTGGACTCACTGCACTGCATCCCCACTGGTGCCAGTGCACTCTCTGGAGTCACTGCACTGCAACCCCACTGGTGCCAGTGCACTCTCTGGACTCACTACACTGCATCCCCACTGGTGCCAGTGCAGTCTCTGGAGTCACTGCAGTGCATCCCCAGTGGTGCCAGTGCACTCTCTGGACTCACTGCACTGCATCCCCAGTGGTGCCAGTGCACTCTCTGGACTCACTGCACTGCATCCCCAGTAGTGCCAGTGCACTCTCTGGACTCACTGCACTGCATCCCCAGTGGTGCCAGTGCACTCTCTGGAGTCACTGCACTGCATCCCCTGTGGTGCCAGTGCACTCTCTGGAGTCACTGCACTGCATCCCCAGTGGTGCCAGTGCACTCTCTGGACTCACTGCAGTGCATCCCCTGTGATGCCAGTGCACTCTCTGGACTCACTTCAGTGCATCCCCAGTGGTGCCAGTGCACTCTCTGGACTCACTGCAGTGCATCCCCAGTGGTGCCAGTGCACTCTCTGGACTCACTGCACTGCATCACCAGTGGTGCCAGTGCACTCTCTGGAATCACTGCACTGCATCCCCTGTGCTGCCATTGCACTCTCTGTACTCACTGCACTGCATCCCCAGTGGTGCCAGTGCACTCTCTGTACTCACTGCACTGCATCCCCAGTGGAGCCAGAGCACTCTCTGGACTCACTGCATTGCATCCCCAGTGGTGCCAGTGCACTCTCTGGACTCACTGCACTGCATCCCCACTGGTGCCAGTGCACTCTCTGGACTCACTGCACTGCATCCCCAGTGGTGCCAGTGCACTCTCTGGACTCACTGCTTTGCATCCCCACTGGTGCCAATGCACTCTCTGGACTCACTGCACTGCATCCCTAGTGGTGCCAGTGCACTCTCTGGAGTCACTGCACTGCATCCCCACTGGTACCAGTGCACTCTCTGGAGTCACTGCACTGCAACCCCACTGGTGCCAGTGCACTCTCTGGACTCACTGCACTGCATCCCCACTGGTGCCAGTGCACTCCCTGGAGTCACTGCACTGCATCCCCAGTGGTGCCAGTACACTCTCTGGAGACACTGCACTGCATCCCCACTGGTGCCAGTGCACTCTCTGGACTCACTGAACTGCATTCCCACAGGTGCCAGTGCACTCTCTGGAGTCACTGCACTGCATCCCCACTGGTGCCAGTGAACTGCCTGGACTCACTGCACTGCATCCCCACTGGTGCCAGTGCACTCCCTAGACTCACTGCTCTGCATCCCCAGTAGTGCCAGTGCACTTTCTGGAGTCACTGCACTGCCTCCCTAGTGGTGCCAGTGCACTCTCTGGACTCACTGCACTGCATCCCCAGTGGTGCCACTGCACTCTCTAGAGTCACTGCACTCCAACCCCACTGGTGCCAGTGCACTCTCTAGAGTCACTGCACTGATCCGAAGTGGTGCCAGTGCACTCTCTGGACTCACTGCACTGCATCCCCACTGGTGCCAGTGCACTCTCTGGACTCACTGCACGGCATCCCCACTGGTGCCAGTGCACTCTCTGGAGTCACTGCAGTGCATCCCCAGTGGTGCCAGTGCACTCTCTGGACTCACTGCACTGCATCCCCACTGGTGTCAATGCACTCTCTGGAGTCACTGCACTGCATCCCTACTGGTGCCAGTGCACTCTCTGGACTCACTGCACTGCATCCCCACTGGTGCCAGTGCACTATAAGGACTCACTGCACTGCATCCCCAGTGGTGCCAGTGCACTCTCTGGACTCACTGCACTGCATCCCCACTGGTGCCAGTGCACTCTCTGGACTCACTGCACTGCAACCCCACTGGTGCCAGTGCACTCTCTGGACTCACTACACTGCATCCCCACTGGTGCCAGTGCAGTCTCTGGAGTCACTGCAGTGCATCCCCAGTGGTGCCAGTGCACTCTCTGGACTCACTGCACTGCATCCCCACTGGTGCCAGTGCACTCTCTGGACTCACTGCACTGCATCCCCAGTAGTGCCAGTGCACTTTCTGCAGTCACTGCACTGCATCCCTAGTGGTGCCAGTGCACTCTCTGGACTCACTGCACTGCATCCCCAGTGGTGCCAGTGCACTCTCTGGAGTCACTGCACTGCATCCCCAGTGGTGCCAGTGCACTCTCTGGACTCACTGCACTGCATCCCCACTGCTGCCAGTGCACTCTCTGGAGTCACTGCACTGCATCCCCACTGGTGCCAGTGCACTCTCTGGACTCACTGCACTGCATCCCCAAGGTGCCAGTGCACTCTCTGGACTCACTGCACTGCATCCCCAGTGGTGCCAGTGCACTCTCTGGATTCACTGCACTGCATCCCCTGTGGTGCCAGTGCACTCTCTGGACTTACTGCACTGCATCCCAAGTGGTGCCAGTGCACTCTCTGGACTCACTGCAGTGCATCCCCTGTGGTGCCAGTGCACTCTCTGGACTCACTGCAGTGCATCCCCAGTGGTGCCAGTGCACTCTCTGGACTCATTGCACTGCATCCCCAGTGGTGCCAGTGCACTCTCTGGACTCACTGCAGTGCATTCCCAGTGGTACCAATGCACTCTCTGGACTCACTGCACTGCATCCCCAGTGGTGCCAGTGCACTCTCTGGACTCACTGCACTGCATCACCAGTGGTGCCAGTGCACTCTCTGGACTAACTGCACTGCATCCGCTGTGGTGCCAGGGCACTCTCCTGGACTCACTGCAGTGCATTCGCAGTGGTGCCAGTGCACTCTTTCGAGTCACTGCACTGCATCCCCATTAGTGCCAGGTTATTCTCTGGACTCACTGCAGTGCATCCCCAGTGTTGACAGTGCACTCTCTGGACTCACTGCACTGCAACCCCAGTGGTGCCAGTGCACTCTCTGGACACACTGCAGTGTATCCCCAGTGGTGCAAGGGCACTCTCTGGACTAACTGCACTAAAACCCCAGTGGTGCCAGTGCACTCTCTGGACTCACAGCACTGCATCCCCAATGGTGCCACTGCACTCTCTGCACTCACTGCACTGCATCCCCAGCGGTGCCAGTGCACTCTCTGCACTCACTGAACTGCATCCCCAGTGATGCCAGTGCACTCTCAGGACTCACTGCACTGCAGCCCCAGTGGTGCCAGTGCACTCTCTGGAGACACTGCAGTGCATCCCCAGTGGTGCCAGTGCACTCTCTGGAGTCACTGCTTTGCATCCCCACTGGTGCCAGTGCACTCTCTGGACTGACTGCACTGCATTCCCACTGGTGCCAGTGCACTCTCTGCACTCACAGCACTGCATCCCCACTGGTGCCAGTGCACTCTCTGGACTCACTGCACTGCATCCCCAGTGGTGCCAGTGCACTCTCTGGATTCACTGCACTGCATCCCCTGTGGTGCCAGTGCACTCTCTGGACTTACTGCACTGCATCCCCAGTGGTGCCAGTGCACTCTCTGGACTCACTGCAGTGCATCCCCTGTGGTGCCAGTGCACTCTCTGCACTCACTGCAGTGCATCCCCAGTGGTGCCAGTGCACTCTCTGGACTCATTGCACTGCATCCCCAGTGGTGCCAGTGCACTCTCTGGACTCACTGCAGTGCATTCCCAGTGGTACCAATGCACTCTCTGGACTCACTGCACTGCATCCCCAGTGGTGCCAGTGCACTCTCTGGACTCACTGCACTGCATCACCAGTGGTGCCAGTGCACTCTCTGGACTAACTGCACTGCATCCGCTGTGGTGCCAGGGCACTCTCCTGGACTCACTGCAGTGCATTCGCAGTGGTGCCAGTGCACTCTTTCGAGTCACTGCACTGCATCCCCATTAGTGCCAGGTTATTCTCTGGACTCACTGCAGTGCATCCCCAGTGTTGACAGTGCACTCTCTGGACTCACTGCACTGCAACCCCAGTGGTGCCAGTGCACTCTCTGGACACACTGCAGTGTATCCCCAGTGGTGCAAGGGCACTCTCTGGACTAACTGCACTAAAACCCCAGTGGTGCCAGTGCACTCTCTGGACTCACAGCACTGCATCCCCAATGGTGCCACTGCACTCTCTGCACTCACTGCACTGCATCCCCAGTGGTGCCAGTGCACTCTCTGCACTCACTGAACTGCATCCCCAGTGATGCCAGTGCACTCTCAGGACTCACTGCACTGCAGCCCCAGTGGTGCCAGTGCACTCTCTGGAGACACTGCAGTGCATCCCCAGTGGTGCCAGTGCACTCTCTGGACTCACTGCACTGCATTCCCACTGGTGCCAGTGCACTCTCTGCACTCACAGCACTGCATCCCCACTGGTGCCAGTGCACTCTCTGGACTCACTGCACTGCATCCCCACTGGTGCCAGTGCACTCTCTGGACTCACTGCACTGCAACCCCACTGCTGCCAGTGCACTCTCTGGACTCACTACACTGCATCCCCACTGGTGCCAGTGCAGTCTCTGCAGTCACTGCAGTGCATCCCCAGTGGTGCCAGTGCACTCTTTGGACTCACTGCACTGCATCCCCACTGGTGCCAGTGCACTCTCTGGACTCACTGCACTGCATCCCCAGTAGTGCCAGTGCACTTTCTGGAGTCACTGCACTGCATCCCTAGTGGTGCCAGTGCACTCTCTGGACTCACTGCACTGCATCCCCAGTGGTGCCAGTGCACTCTCTGGACTCACTGCACTGCAACCCCACTGGTGCCAGTGCACTCTCTGGAGTCACTGCACTGCATCCCCACTGGTGCCAGTGAACTCTCTGGACTCACTGCACTCCATCCCCACTGGTGCCAGTGCACTCTCTGGACTCACTGCACTGCATCCCCACTGCTGCCAGTGCACTTTCTGGAATCACTGCACTGCATCCCCTGTGGTGCCAGTGCACTCTCTGGACTTACTGCACTGCATCCCCAGTGGTGCCAGTGCACTCTCTGGACTCACTGCAGTGCATCCCCTGTGGTGCCAGTGCACTCTCTGGACTCACTGCAGTGCATCCCCAGTGGTGCCAGTGCACTCTCTGGACTCACTGCACTGCATCCCCAGTGGTGCCAGTGCACTCTCTGGAGACACTGCACTGCATCCCCAGTGGTGCAAGTGCACTCTCTGGTCTCACTGCAGTGCATTCCCAGTGGTGCCAATGCACTCTCTGGACTCACTGCACTGCATCACCAGTGGTGCCAGTGCACTCTCTGGAATCACAGCAGTGCATCCCCTGTGCTGCCATTGCACTCTCTGTACTCACTGCACTGCATCCCCAGTGGTGCCAGTGCACTCTCTGTACTCACTGCACTGCATCCCCAGTGGAGCCAGAGCACTCTCTGGACTCACTGCATTGCATCCCCAGTGGTGCCAGTGCACTCTCTGGACTCACTGCACTGCATCCCCAGTGGTGCCAGTGCACTCTCTGGACTCACTGCACTGCATCCCCAGTGGTGCCAGTGCACTCTCTGGACTAACTGCACTGCATCCCCTGTGGTGCCAGGGCACTCTCCGGACTCACTGCTGTGCATCCGCAGTGGTGCCAGTGCACTCTTTCGAATCACTGCACTGCATCCCCATTAGTGCCAGGTCATTCTCTGGACTCACTGCAGTGCATCCCCAGTGTTGACAGTGCACTCTCTGGACTCACTGCACTGCATCCCCAGTGGTGCCAGTGCACTCTCTGGACACACTGCAGTGTATCACCAGTGGTGCAAGGGCACTCTCTGGACTAACTGCACTAAAACCCCAGTGGTGCCAGTGCACTCTCTGGACTCACAGCACTGCATCCCCAATGGTGCCACTGCACTCTCTGGACTCACTGCAGTGCATCCCCAGTCGTGCCAGTTCACTCTCTGCACTCACTGCACTGCATCCCCAGTGGTGCCAGTGCACTCTCTGCACTCACTGAACTGCATCCCCAGTGATGCCAGTGCACTCTCTGGACTCACTGCACTGCATCCCCAGTGGTGCCAGTGCACTCTCTGGAGACACTGCACTGCATCCCCAGTGGTGCCAGTGCACTCTCTGCAGTCACTGCTTTGCATCCCCACTGGTGCCATTGCACTCTCTGAACTGACTGCACTGCATCCCCACTGGTGCCAGTGCACTCTCTGCACTCACTGCACTGCATACCCACTGGTGCCAGTGCACTCTCTGGACTCACTGCACTGCAACCCCACTGGTGCCAGTGCACTCTCTGGACTCACTACACTGCATCCCCACTGGTGCCAGTGCACTCTCTGGACTCACTGCACTGCACCTCCACTGGTGCCAGTCGACTCTCTGGACTCACTGCACTGCATCCACAGTAGTGCCAGTGCACTTTCTGGAGTCACTGCACCGCATCCCAAGTGGTGCCAGTGAACTCTCTGGACTCACTGCACTGCATCCCCAGTGGTGCCAGTGCACTCTCTGGACTCACTGCAGTGAATCCCCGGTGGTGCCAGTGCACTCTCTGGACTCACTGCACTGCATCCCCAGTGGTGCCAGTGCACTCTCTGGACTCACTGCACTGCATCCCCACTGGTGCCAGTGCACTCTCTGGACTCACTGCACTGCATCCCCACTGGTGCCAATGCACTCTCTGGACTCACTGCACTGCATCCCCACTGGTGCCAGTGCACTCTCTGGAGTCACTGCAGTGCATCCCCACTGGTGCCAGTGCACTCTCTGGACTCACTGCACTGCATCCCCACTGGTGCCAGTGCACTCTCAGGACTCACTACACTGCATCCCCACTGGTGCCAGTGCACTCTCTAGAGTCACTGCACTCCAACCCCACTGGTACCAGTGCACTCTCTAGAGTCACTGCACTGATCCGCAGTGGTGCCAGTGCACTCTCTCGACTCACTGCACTGCATCCCCAGTAGTGCCAGTGGACTCTCTGTACTCACTGCAGTGCATCCCCTGTGGGGCCAGTGCACTCTCTGGACTCACTGCACTGCATCCCCAGTGGTGCCAGTGCACTCTCTGGACTCACTGCACTGCATCCCCAGTGGTGCCAGTGCAATCTCTGGACTCACTGCACTGCATCACGACTTGTGCCAGTGCACTCTCTGGACTCACTGCACTGCATCCCCACTGCTGCCAGTGCACTCTCTGGACTCACTGCACTGCATCCCCAGTGGTGCCAGTGCACTCTCTGGAGTCACTGCACTGCATCCCCACTGGTGCCAATGCACTCTCTGCACTCACTGCAGTGCAGCCCCACTGGTGCCAGTGCACTCTCTGGAGTCACTGCACTGCATCCCCACTGGTGCCAGTGCACGGTCTGGACTCACTGCAGTGCATCCCCAGTGGTGCCAGTGCACTCTCTGGACTCACTGCACTGCATCCCCACTGGTGCCAGTGCACTCTCTGGACTCACTGCAGTGCATCCCCACTGGTGCCAGTGCACTCTCTGGACTCACTGCACTGCATCCCCTGTGGTGCCAGTGCACTCTCTGGACTTACTGCACTGCATCCCCAGTGGTGCCAATGCACTCTCTGGACTAACTGCACTGCATCTCCTGTGGTGCCAGTGCACTCTCCGGACTCACTGCACTGCATCCCCAGTGGTGCCAGTGCACTCTCTGGACTCACTGCACTGCATCCCCACTGGTGCCAGTGCACTCTGTGGACTCACTGCACTGCATCCCCTGTGGTGCCAGTGCACTCTCTGGACTTACTGCACTGCATCCCCAGTGGTGCCAGTGCACTCTCTCGACTAACTGCACTGCATCCCCTGTGGTGCCAGGGCACTCTCCGGACTCACTGCACTGCATCCCCACTGGTGCCAGTGCACTCTCTGGACTCACTGCACTGCATCCCCATTAGTGCCAGGTCATTCTCTGGACTCACTGCACTGCATCCCCATTAGTGCCAGGTCATTCTCTGGACTCACTGCACTGAATCCCCGGTGGTGCCAGTGCACTCTCTGGAGTCACTGCACTGCATCCCCAGTAGTGCCAGTGCACTCTCTGGACTCACTGCACTGCATCCCCAGTGGTGCCAGTGCACTCTCTGGAGACACTGCACTGCATCCCCACTGGTACCTGTGCACTCCCTAGAGTCACTGCACTCCAACCCCACTGGTGCCAGTGCACTCTCTAGAGTCACTGCACTGATCCGCAGTGGTGCCAGTGCACTCTCTGGACTCACTGCACTGCATCCCCACTGGTACCAGTGCACTCTCTGGACTCACTGCACTACATCCCCACTGGTGCCAGTGCACTCTCTGGAGTCACTGCACTACAACCACACTGGTGCCAGTGCACTCTCAGGAGTCACTGCACTGCATCCCCAGTGATGCCGGTGCACTCTCTGGACTCACTGCACTGCATCACCAGTGTTGCCAGTGCACTCTCTGGACTCACTGCACTGCATCCCCAGTGGTGCCAGTGCACTCTCTGGACTCATTGCTTTGCATCCCCACTGGTACCATTGCACTCTCTGGAGTCACTGCACTGCAACCCCACTGGTGCCAGTGCACTCTCTGGACTCACTTCACTGCATCTCCACTGGTGCCAGTGCACTCTCTGGACTCACTGCACTGCATCTCCACTGGTGCCAGTGCACTCTCTGGACTCACTGCACTGCATCCCCAGTAGTGCCAGTGCACTTTCTGGAGTCACTGCACCGCATCCCAAGTGGTGCCAGTGAACTCTCTGGACTCACTGCACTGCATCCCCAGTGGTGCCAGTGCACTCTCTGGACTCACTGCACTGCATTCCCACTGGTGCCAGTGAACTCTCTGGACTCACTGCACTGCATCCCCAGTGGTGCCAGTGCACTCTCTGGACTCACTGCACTGCATCCCCATTGGTGCCTGTGCACTCTCTGGACTCACTGCACTGCATCCCCAGTAGTGCCAGTGCACTTTCTGGAGTCACTGCACTGCATCCCTAGTGGTGCCAGTGAACTCTCTGGACTCACTGCACTGCATCCCCACTGGTGCCAGTGCACTCTCTGGACTCACTGCACTGCAACCCCACTGGTGCCAGTGAACTCTCTGGAGTCACTGCACTGCATCCCCAGTGGTGCCAGTGCACTCTCTGCACTCACTGCACTGCATCCCCACTGGTGCCAGTGCACTCTAAGGACTCACTACACTGCACTGCATCCCCAGTGGTGCCAGTGCACTATCTGGACTCACTGTACTGCATCCCCACTGGTGCCAGTGCACTCTCTGGACTCACTGCAGTGCATCCCCAGTAGTGCCAGTGCACTTTCTGGAGTCACTGCACTGCATCCCTAGTGGTGCCAGTGCACTCTCTGGAGTCACTGCACTGCATCCCCAGTGGTGCCACTGCACTCTCTGGAGTCACTGCAATGCATCCCCACTGGTGCCAGTGCACTCTAAGGACTCACTGCACTGCACAGCATCCCCAGTGGTGCCAGTGAACTCTCTGGAGTCACTGCACTGCATCCCCAGTGGTGCCAGTGCACTCTCTGGTCACACTGCACTGCATCCCCAGTGGTGCAAGTGCACTCTCTGGACTCACTGCACTGCATCCCCACTGGTGCCAGTGCACTCTCTGGACTCACTGCACTGCATCCCCAGTGGTGCCAGTGCACTCTCTGGAGTCACTGCACTGCATCCCCACTGGTGCAACTGCACTCTCTGGACTCACTGCACTTCATTCCCACTGGTGCCAGTGCACTCTCTGCACTCACTGCACTGCATCCCCACTGCTGCCAGTGCACTCTCTGGAGTCACTGCACTGCATCCCCACTGGTGCCAGTGCACTCTCTAGAGTCACTGCACTCCAACCCCAATGGTGCCAGTGCACTCTATGGAGTCACTGCACTGCATCCCCACTGGTGCCAGTGCACTCTCTGGACTCACTGCACTGCATCCCCACTGGTGCCAGTGCACTCTCTGGAGTCACTGCACTGCATCCCCAGTGGTGCCAGTGCATTCTCTGGAGACACTGCACTGCATCCCCACTGGTGCCAGTGCACTCTCTGGACTCACTGCAGTGCATCCCCAGTGGTGCCAGTGCACTCTCTGGACTCACTGCACTGCATCCCCACTGGTGCCAGTGCACTCTCTGCACTCACTGCACTGCATCCCCACTGGTGCCAGTGCACTCTCTGGACTCACTGCACTGCATCCCCAGTAGTGCCAGTGCACTTTCTGGAGTCACTGCACTGCATCCCCAGTGGTGCCAGTGAACTCTCTGGACTCACTGCACTGCATCCCCACTGGTGCCAGTGCACTCTCTGGACTCACTGCACTGCATGCCCACTGGTGCCAGTGCACTCTCAGGACTCACTACACTGCATCCCCACTGGTGCCAGTGCACTCTCTAGAGTCACTGCACTCCAACCCCACTGGCGCCAGTGCACTCTCTAGAGTCACTGCACTGATCCGCAGTGGTGCCAGTGCACTCTCTCGACTCACTGCACTGCATACCCAGTAGTGCCAGTGGACTCTCTGTACTCACTGCAGTGCATCCCCTGTGGGGCCAGTGCACTCTCTGGACTCACTGCACTGCATCCCCAGTGGTGCCAGTGCCCTCTCTGGACTCACTGCACTGCATCCGCAGTGGTGCCAGTGCAATCTCTGGACTCACTGCACTGCATCACGACTTGTGCCAGTGCACTCTCTGGACTCACTGCACTGCATCCCCTTTTGTGCCAGTGCACTCTCTGGACTCACTGCACTGCATCCCCAGTGATGCCAGTGCACTCTCTGGAGTCACTGCACTGCATCCCCACTGGTGCCAATGCACTCTCTGGAGTCACTGCACTGCATCCCCACTGGTGCCAGTGCACTCTCTGGAGTCACTGCGCTGCATCCCCACTGGTGCCAGTGCACTCTCTGGACTCACTGCACTGCATCCCCTGTGGTGCCAGTGCACTCTCTGGACTCACTGCACTGCATCCCCAGTGGTGCCAATGCACTCTCTGGACTAACTGCACTGCATCCCCTGTGGTGCCAGGGCACTCTCCGGACTCACTGCACTGCATCCCCAGTGGTGCCAGTGCACTCTCTGGACTCACCGCACTGCATACCCACTGGTGCCAGTGCACTCTCTGGACTCACTGCACTGCATCCCCTCTGGTGCCAGTGCACTCTCTGGACTTACTGCACTGCATCCCCAGTGGTGCCAGTGCACTCTCTCGACTAACTGCACTGCATCCCCTGTGGTGCCAGGGCACTCTCCGGACTCACTGCAGTGCATCCGCAGTGGTGCCAGTGCACTCTATCGAGTCACTGCACTGCATCCCCATTAGTGCCAGGTCATTCTCTGGACTCACTGCAGTGCATCCCCAGTGTTGACAGTGCACTCTCTGTACTCACTGCACTGCATCCCCAGTGGTGCCAGTGCACTCTCTGGACACACTGCAGTGTATCCCCAGTGGTGCAAGGGCACTCTCTGGACTAACTGCACTAAAACCCCAGTGGTGCCAGTGCACTCTCTGGACTCACAGCACTGCATCCCCAATGGTGCCACTGCACTCTCTGGACTCACTGCAGTGCATCCCCAGTGGTGCCAGTGCACTCTCTGCACTCACTGCACTGCATCCCCAGTGGTGCCAGTGCACTCTCTGCACTCACTGAACTGCATCCCCAGTGATGCCAGTGCACTCTCTGGACTCACTGCACTGCATCCCCAGTGGTGCCAGTGCACTCTCTGGACTCACTGTTTTGCATCCCCACTGGTGCCATTGCACTCTCTGGACTGACTGCACTGCATCCCCACTGGTGCCAGTGCACTCTCTGCACTCACTGCACTGCATCCCCACTGGTGCCAGTGCACTCTCTGGACTCACTACACTGCATCCCCACTGGTGCCAGTGCACTCTCCGGACTCACTGCACTGCATCCCCACTGGTGCCAGTGCACTCTCTGGACTCACTGAAGTGAATCCCCTGTGGTGCCAGTGCACACTCTGGACTCACTGCACTGCATCCCCAGTGGTGCCAGTGCACTCTCTGGACTCACTGCACTGCATCCCCAGTGGTGCCAGTGCACTCTCTGGACTCACTGCACTGCATTCCCACTGGTGCCAGTGCACTCTCTGGACTCACTGCACTGCATCCCCAGTAGTTCCAGTGCACTTTCTGGAGTCACTGCACTGCATCCCTAGTGGTGCCAGTGAACTCTCTGGACTCACTGCACTGCATCCCCAGTGGTGCCAGTGCACTCTCTGGACTCACTGCACTGCATCCCCACTGGTGCCAGTGCACTCTCTGGAGTCACTGCACTGCATCCCCACTGGTGCCAATGCACTCTCTGGAGTCACTGCACTGCATCCCCAGTGGTGCCAGTGCACTATAAGGACTCACTGCACTGCATGCCCACTGGTGCCAGTGCACTCTCTGCACTCACTGCACTGCATCCCCACTGGTGCCAGTGCACTCTCAGGACTCACTACACTGCATCCCCACTGGTGTCAGTGCAATCTCTAGAGTCACTGCACTCCAACCCCACTGGTGCCAGTTCACTCTCTAGAGTCACTGCACTGATCCGCAGTGGTGCCAGTGCACTCTCTGGACTCACTGCACTGCATCCCCACTGGTACCAGTGCACTCTCTGGACTCACTGCACTGCATCCCCAGTGGTGCCAGTGCACTCTCTGGACTCACTGCACTGCAGCCCCACTGCTGCCAGTGCACTCTCTGGAGTCACTGCACTGCATCCCTAGTGGTGCCAGTGAACTCTCTGGACTCACTGCACTGAATCCCCGGTGGTGCCAGTGCACTCTCTGGACTCACTGCACTGCATCCCCACTGGTGCCAGTGCACTCTCTGGAGTCACTGCACTGCATCCCCAGCAGTTCCAGTGCACTTTCTGGAGTCACTGCACTACATCCCTAGTGGTGCCAGTGAACTATCTGCACTCACTGCACTGAATCCCCGGTGGTGCCAGTGCACTCTCTGGACTCACTGCACTGCATCCCCACTGGTGCCAGTGCACTCTCTGCACTCACTGCACTGCATCCCCACTGGTGCCAGTGCACTATAAGGACTCACTGCACTGCATGCCCACTGGTGCCAGTGCACTCTCTAGAGTCACTGCACTCCAACCCCACTGGTGCCAGTTCGCTCTCTAGAGTCACTGCACTGATCCGCAGTGGTGCCAGTGCACTCTCTGGACTCACTGCACTGCATCCCCACTGGTACCAGTGCACTCTCTGGACTCACTGCACTGCATCCCCAGTGGTGCCAGTGCACTCTCTGGACTCACTGAACTGCATCCCCAGTAGTGCCAATGCACTTTCTGAACTCACTGCACTGCATCCCTAGTGGTGCCAGTGCACTCTCTGGAGTCACTGCACTGCATCCCCAGTGGTGACAGTGCACTCTCTGGACTCACTGCAGTGCATCCCCTGTGGTGCCAGTGCACTCTCTGGAGTCACTGCTTTGCATCCCCACTGGTGCCAGTGCATTCACTGGACTCACTGCACTGCATCTCCAGTGTTGCCAGTGCACTCTCTGGACTGACTACACTGCATCCCCAGTGGTGCCAGTGCACTCTCTGGAATCACTGCACTGCATCTCCAGTGGTGCCAGTGCACTCTCTGGAGTCACTGCACTGCATCCCCACTGGTGCCAATGCACTCTCTGGAGTCACTGCAGTGCATCCCCACTGGTGCCAGTGCACTCTCTGGAGTCACTGCACTGCATCCCCACTGGTGCCAGTGCACTCTCTGGACTCACTGCAGTGCATCCCCACTGGTGCCAGTGCACTCTCTGGAGTCACTGCACTGCATCCCCAGTGGTGCCAGTGCACTCTCTGGAGTCACTGCACTGCATCCCCACTGGTGCCAGTGCACTCTCTGGACTCACTGCACTGCATCCCCACTGGTGCCAATGCACTCTCTGGACTCACTGCACTGCAGCCCCACTGCTGCCAGTGCACTCTCTGGACTCACTGCACTGCATCCCCACTGGTGCCAGTGCAGTCTCTGGACTCACTGCACTGCATCCCCAGTGGTGCCAGTGCACTCTCTGGACTCACTGCACTGCATCCCCACTGGTGCCAGTGCACTCTCTGGGCTCACTGCACTGCATCCCCAGTGGTGCCAGTACACTCTCTGGACTCACTGCACTGCATTCCCACTGGTGCCAGTGCACTCTCTGGACTCACTGCACTGCATCCCCACTGGTGCCAGTGCACTCTCTGGACTCACTGCACTGCATCCCCACTGGTGCCAGTGAACTGCCTGGACTCACTGCACTGCATCCCTAGTGGTGCCAGTGCACTCTCTGGAGTCACTGCAGTGCATCCCCACTGGTTCCAGTGCACTCTGTCAACTCACTGCACTGCATTCCCACTGGTGCCAGTGCACTCTCTGGACTCACTGCTTTGCATCCCCACTGGTGCCATTGCACTCTCTGGACTCACTGCACTGCATCACAACTGCTGCCAGTGCATTCTCTGGACTCACTGCACTGCATCCCCACTGGTGCCAGTGCACTCTCTGGACTCACTGCACTACAACACCACTGGTGCCAGTGAACTCTCTGGACTCACTGCACTGCATCCCCAGTGGTGCCAGTGCACTCTCTGGACTCACTGCACTGCATCCCCAGTGGTGCCAGTGCACTCTCTGGAGTCACTGCAGTGCATCCCCAGTGGTGCCAGTGCACTCTCTGGACTCACTGCACTGCATCCCCAGTGGTGCCAGTGCACGGTCTGGACTCACTGCACTGCATCCCCACTGGTGCCAGTGCACTCTCTGGAGTCACTGCACTGCAACCCCACTGGTTCCAGTGCACTCTCTGGACTCACTACACTGCATCCCCACTGGTGCCAGTGCACTCTCTGGACTCACTGCACTGCATCCCCAGTGGTGCCAGTGCACTCTCTAGACTCACTGCACTGCATCCCCAGTAGTGCCAGTGCAATTTCTGGAGTCACTGCACTGCATACCTAGTGGTGCCAGTGCACTCTCTGGAGTCACTGCACTGCATCCCCAGTGGTGCCAGTGCACTCTCTGGACTCACTGCACTGCATCCCCACTGGTGCCAGTGCACTCTCTGGACTCACTGCACTGCATCCCCACTGGTACCACTGAGCTCTCTGGACTCACTGCACTGCATCCCAACTGGTGCCAGTGCACTCTCTGGACTCACTGCACTGCATCCCTAGTGGTGCCAGTGCACTCTCTGGACTCACTGCACTGCATCCCCACTGGTACCACTGAACTCTCTGGA
Organism: Anser brachyrhynchus; assembly: GCF_964034855.1. Lineage (NCBI taxonomy): Eukaryota > Metazoa > Chordata > Aves > Anseriformes > Anatidae > Anser > Anser brachyrhynchus. Next base: position 518,437 of record NW_027664004.1, read on the forward strand.
CTCACTGCACTGCATCCCAACTGGTGCCAGTGCACTCTCTGGACTCACTGCACTGCATCCCCAGTAGTGCCAGTGCACTCTCTGGACTCCCTGCACTGCATTCCCACTGGTGCCAGTGTACTCTCTGGACTCACTGCACTGCATCCCCACTGGTGCCAGTGCACTCTCTGGACTCACTGCACTGCATCCCCAGTGGTGCCAGTGCACTCTCTGGACTCACTGCACTGCATCCCCACTGGTGACAGTGCACTCTCTGGACTCACTGCAGTGCATCACCAGTGGTGCCAGTGCACTCTCTGGACTCACTGCACTGCATCCCCACTGGTGCCAATGCACTCTCTGCACTCACTGCACTGCATCCCCAGTGGTGCCAGTGCACTCTCTGGACTCACTGCACTGAATCCCCACTGGTGCCAGTGCACTCTCTAGAGTCACTGCACTCCAACCCCACTGGTGCCAGTGCACTCTATGGAGTCACTGCACTGATCCTCAGTGGTGCCAGTGCACTCTCTGGACTCACTGCACTGCATCCCCACTGGTGCCAGTGCACTCTCTGGACTCACTGCACTGCATCCCCAGTGGTGCCAGTGCACTCTCTGGAGTCACTGCAGTGCATCCCCACAGGTGCCAGTGCACTCTCTGGACTCACTGCACTGCAGCCCCACTGCTGCCAGTGCACTCTCTGGACTCACTGCACTGCATTCCCACTGGTGCCAGTGCACTCTCTGGAGTCACTGCTTTGCATCCCCACTGGTGCCATTGCACTCTCTGGAGTCACTGCACTGCATCCCCACTGGTGCCAATGTACTCTCTGGACTCACTGCACTGCATACTCACTAGTGCCAGTGCACTCTCTGGCGTCACTGCACTGCAACCCCACTGTTGCCAGTGCACTCTCTGGACTCACTACACTGCATCCCCACTGGTGCCAGTGCACTCTCTGGACTCACTGCACTGCATCCCCACTGCTGCCAGTGCACTCTCTAGAGTCGCTGCACTGCATCCCCAGTAGTGTCAGTGCACTTTCTGGAGTCACTGCACTGCATCCCAAGTGGTGCCAGTGAACTCTCTGGACTCACTGCACTGCATCCCCACTGGTGCCAGTGCACTCTCTGGACTCACTGCACTGCATCCCCAGTGGTGCCAGTGCACTCTCTGGACTCACTGCACTGCATCCCCACTGGTGCCAGTGCACTCTCTGGACTCACTGCACTGCATCCCCACTGGTGCCAGTGCACTCTCTGGACTCACTGCACTGCATCCCCAGTAGTGCCAGTGCACTTTCTGGAGTCACTGCACTGCATCCCTGGTGGTGCCAGTGAACTCTCTGGACTCACTGCACTGCATCCCCACTGGTGACAGTGCACTCTCTGGACTCACTGCACGGCATCCCCACTGGTGCCAGTGCACTCTCTGGAGTCACTGCAGTGCATCCCCAGTGGTGCCAGTGCACTCTCTGGAGTCACTGCACTGCATCCCCACTGGTGCCAATGCACTCTCTGGACACACTGCACTGCATGCCCACTGGTGCCAGTGCACTCTCTGGACTCACTGCACTGTATCCCCACTGGTGCCAGTGCACTCTCTGGACTCACTGCACTGCATGCCCACTGGTGCCAGTGCAATCTAAGGACTCACTGCACTGCATGCCCACTGGTGCCAGAGCACTCTCTGGACTCACTGCACTGCATCCCAACTGGTGCCAGTGCACTCTCTGGACTCACTGCACTGCATCCCTAGTGGTGCCAGTGCACTCTCTGGACTCACTGCACTGCATCCCCACTGGTACCACTGAACTCTCTGGACTCACTGCACTGCATCCCAACTGGTGCCAGTGCACTCTCTGGACTCACTGCACTGCATCCCCAGTAGTGCCAGTGCACTCTCTGGACTCCCTGCACTGCATTCCCACTGGTGCCAGTGTACTCTCTGGACTCACTGCACTGCATCCCCACTGGTGCCAGTGCACTCTCTGGACTCACTGCACTGCATCCCCAGTGGTGCCAGTGCACTCTCTGGACTCACTGCACTGCATCCCCACTGGTGCCAGTGCACTCTCTGGACTCACTGCAGTGCATCACCAGTGGTGCCAGTGCACTCTCTGGACTCACTGCACTGCATCCCCACTGGTGCCAATGCACTCTCTGCACTCACTGCACTGCATCCCCCGTGGTGCCAGTGCACTCTCTGGACTCACTGCACTGAATCCCCACTGGTACCAGTGCACTCTCTGCACTCACTGCACTGCATCCCCACTGGTGCCAGTGCACTCTCTGGACTCACTGCACTGCATGCCCACTGGTGCCAGTGCACTCTCTGGACTCACTGCACTGCAACCCCAGTGGTGCCAGTGCAGTCTAAGGACTCACTGCACTGCATCCCCACTGGTGCCAGTGCACTCTCTGGACTCACTGCACTACATCCCCACTGGTGCCAATGCACTCTCTGGACTCACTGCAGTGCATCCCAAGTGGTGCCAGTGCACTCTCTGGAGTCACTGCTTTGCATCCCCACTGGTGCCAGTGCACTCTCTGGACTCACTGCACTGCATCCCCAGTGGTGCCAGTGCACTCTCTGGACTCACTGCACTGCATCCCCACTGGTGCCAGTGCACTCTCTGGACCCACTGCACTGCATCCCCACTGGTGCCAGTGCACTCTCTGGACTCACTGCACTGCATCACCACTGGTGCCAGTGCACTCTCTGCACTCACTGCACTGCAACCCCACTGGTGCCAGTGCACTCTCAGGACTCACTGCACTGCATCCCCACTGGTGCCAGTGCACTCTCTGGACTCACTGCACTGCATCCCCACTGGTGCCCGTGCACTCTCTGGACTCAATGTACTGCATCCCCACTGGTGCCAATGCACTCTCTGGACTCACTGCACTGCATCCCCACTGGTGCCAGTGCACTCTCTGGAGACACTGCAGTGCATCCGCACTGGTTCCTGTGCACTCTATGGAGTCACTGCACTGATCCTCAGTGGTGCCAGTGCACTCTCTGGACTCACTGCACTGCATCCCCACTGGTGCCAGTGCACTCTCTGGACTCACTGCACTGCATACCTAGTGGTGCCAGTGCACTCTCTGGAGTCACTGCACTGCATCCCCAGTGGTGCCAGTGCACTCTCTGGACTCACTGCACTGCATCCCCACTGGTGCCAGTGCACTCTCTGGACTCACTGCACTGCATCCCCACTGGTACCACTGAGCTCTCTGGACTCACTGCACTGCATCCCAACTGGTGCCAGTGCACTCTCTGGACTCACTGCACTGCATCCCCTGTGGTGCCAGTGCACTCTCTGGACTCACTGCACTGCATCCCCACTGGTACCACTGAACTCTCTGGACTCACTGCACTGCATCCCAACTGGTGCCAGTGCACTCTCTGGACTCACTGCACTGCATCCCCACTGGTGCCAGTGCACTCTCTGGACTCACTGCACTGCATCCCCACTGGTGCCAATGCACTCTCTGGACTCACTGCACTGCATCCCCACTGGTGCCAGTGCACTCTCTGGACTCACTGCACTGCATCCCCAGTGGTGCCAGTGCACTCTCTGGACTCACTGCACTGCATCCCCACTGGTGACAGTGCACTCTCTGGACTCACTGCAGTGCATCACCAGTGGTGCCAGTGCACTCTCTGGACTCACTGCACTGCATCCCCACTGGTGCCAATGCACTCTCTGCACTCACTGCACTGCATCCCCAGTGGTGCCAGTGCACTCTCTGGACTCACTGCACTGAATCCCCACTGGTGCCAGTGCACTCTCTAGAGTCACTGCACTCCAACCCCACTGGTGCCAGTGCACTCTATGGAGTCACTGCACTGATCCTCAGTGGTGCCAGTGCACTCTCTGGACTCACTGCACTGCATCCCCACTGGTGCCAGTGCACTCTCTGGACTCACTGCACTGCATCCCCAGTGGTGCCAGTGCACTCTCTGGAGTCACTGCAGTGCATCCCCACAGGTGCCAGTGCACTCTCTGGACTCACTGCACTGCAGCCCCACTGCTGCCAGTGCACTCTCTGGACTCACTGCACTGCATTCCCACTGGTGCCAGTGCACTCTCTGGAGTCACTGCTTTGCATCCCCACTGGTGCCATTGCACTCTCTGGAGTCACTGCACTGCATCCCCACTGGTGCCAATGTACTCTCTGGACTCACTGCACTGCATACTCACTAGTGCCAGTGCACTCTCTGGCGTCACTGCACTGCAACCCCACTGTTGCCAGTGCACTCTCTGGACTCACTACACTGCATCCCCACTGGTGCCAGTGCACTCTCTGGACTCACTGCACTGCATCCCCACTGCTGCCAGTGCACTCTCTAGAGTCGCTGCACTGCATCCCCAGTAGTGTCAGTGCACTTTCTGGAGTCACTGCACTGCATCCCAAGTGGTGCCAGTGAACTCTCTGGACTCACTGCACTGCATCCCCACTGGTGCCAGTGCACTCTCTGGACTCACTGCACTGCATCCCCAGTGGTGCCAGTGCACTCTCTGGACTCACTGCACTGCATCCCCACTGGTGCCAGTGCACTCTCTGGACTCACTGCACTGCATCCCCACTGGTGCCAGTGCACTCTCTGGACTCACTGCACTGCATCCCCAGTAGTGCCAGTGCACTTTCTGGAGTCACTGCACTGCATCCCTGGTGGTGCCAGTGAACTCTCTGGACTCACTGCACTGCATCCCCACTGGTGACAGTGCACTCTCTGGACTCACTGCACGGCATCCCCACTGGTGCCAGTGCACTCTCTGGAGTCACTGCAGTGCATCCCCAGTGGTGCCAGTGCACTCTCTGGAGTCACTGCACTGCATCCCCACTGGTGCCAATGCACTCTCTGGACACACTGCACTGCATGCCCACTGGTGCCAGTGCACTCTCTGGACTCACTGCACTGTATCCCCACTGGTGCCAGTGCACTCTCTGGACTCACTGCACTGCATGCCCACTGGTGCCAGTGCAATCTAAGGACTCACTGCACTGCATGCCCACTGGTGCCAGAGCACTCTCTGGACTCACTGCACTGCATCCCAACTGGTGCCAGTGCACTCTCTGGACTCACTGCACTGCATCCCTAGTGGTGCCAGTGCACTCTCTGGACTCACTGCACTGCATCCCCACTGGTACCACTGAACTCTCTGGACTCACTGCACTGCATCCCAACTGGTGCCAGTGCACTCTCTGGACTCACTGCACTGCATCCCCAGTAGTGCCAGTGCACTCTCTGGACTCCCTGCACTGCATTCCCACTGGTGCCAGTGTACTCTCTGGACTCACTGCACTGCATCCCCACTGGTGCCAGTGCACTCTCTGGACTCACTGCACTGCATCCCCAGTGGTGCCAGTGCACTCTCTGGACTCACTGCACTGCATCCCCACTGGTGCCAGTGCACTCTCTGGACTCACTGCAGTGCATCACCAGTGGTGCCAGTGCACTCTCTGGACTCACTGCACTGCATCCCCACTGGTGCCAATGCACTCTCTGCACTCACTGCACTGCATCCCCCGTGGTGCCAGTGCACTCTCTGGACTCACTGCACTGAATCCCCACTGGTGCCAGTGCACTCTCTAGAGTCACTGCACTCCAACCCCACTGGTGCCAGTGCACTCTATGGAGTCACTGCACTGATCCTCAGTGGTGCCAGTGCACTCTCTGGACTCACTGCACTGCATCCCCACTGGTGCCAGTGCACTCTCTGGACTCACTGCACTGCATCCCCAGTGGTGCCAGTGCACTCTCTGGAGTCACTGCAGTGCATCCCCACAGGTGCCAGTGCACTCTCTGGACTCACTGCACTGCAGCCCCACTGCTGCCAGTGCACTCTCTGGACTCACTGCACTGCATTCCCACTGGTGCCAGTGCACTCTCTGGAGTCACTGCTTTGCATCCCCACTGGTGCCATTGCACTCTCTGGAGTCACTGCACTGCATCCCCACTGGTGCCAATGTACTCTCTGGACTCACTGCACTGCATTCTCACTAGTGCCAGTGCACTCTCTGGCGTCACTGCACTGCAACCCCACTGTTGCCAGTGCACTCTCTGGACTCACTACACTGCATCCCCACTGGTGCCAGTGCACTCTCTGGACTCACTGCACTGCATCCCCACTGCTGCCAGTGCACTCTCTAGAGTCGCTGCACTGCATCCCCAGTAGTGTCAGTGCACTTTCTGGAGTCACTGCACTGCATCCCAAGTGGTGCCAGTGAACTCTCTGGACTCACTGCACTGCATCCCCACTGGTGCCAGTGCACTCTCTGGACTCACTGCACTGCATCCCCAGTGGTGCCAGTGCACTCTCTGGACTCACTGCACTGCATCCCCAGTGGTGCCAGTGCACTCTCTGGACTCACTGCACTGCATCCCCACTGGTGCCAGTGCACTCTCTGGACTCACTGCACTGCATCCCCAGTAGTGCCAGTGCACTTTCTGGAGTCACTGCACTGCATCCCTGGTGGTGCCAGTGAACTCTCTGGACTCACTGCACTGCATCCCCAGTGGTGCCAGTGCACTCTCTGGACTCACTGCACGGCATCCCCACTGGTGCCAGTGCACTCTCTGGAGTCACTGCAGTGCATCCCCAGTGGTGCCAGTGCACTCTCTGGAGTCACTGCACTGCATCCCCACTGGTGCCAATGCACTCTCTGGACACACTGCACTGCATGCCCACTGGTGCCAGTGCACTCTCTGGACTCACTGCACTGCATCCCCACTGGTGCCAGTGCACTCTCTGGACTCACTGCACTGCATGCCCACTGGTGCCAGTGCAATCTAAGGACTCACTGCACTGCATGCCCACTGGTGCCAGAGCACTCTCTGGACTCACTGCACTGCATCCCCACTGGTGCCAGTGCACTCTCTGGACTCACTGCACTGCATCCCCAGTAGTGCCAGTGCACTTTCTGGAGTCACTGCACTGCATCCCTAGTGGTACCAGTGAACTCTCTGGACTCACTGCACTGCATCCCCACTGGTACCAGTGCACTCTCTGCACTCACTGCACTGCATCCCCACTGGTGCCAGTGCACTCTCTGGACTCACTGCACTGCATGCCCACTGGTGCCAGTGCACTCTCTGGACTCACTGCACTGCAACCCCAGTGGTGCCAGTGCAGTCTAAGGACTCACTGCACTGCATCCCCACTGGTGCCAGTGCACTCTCTGGACTCACTGCACTACATCCCCACTGGTGCCAATGCACTCTCTGGACTCACTGCAGTGCATCCCAAGTGGTGCCAGTGCACTCTCTGGAGTCACTGCTTTGCATCCCCACTGGTGCCAGTGCACTCTCTGGACTCACTGCACTGCATCCCCAGTGGTGCCAGTGCACTCTCTGGACTCACTGCACTGCATCCCCACTGGTGCCAGTGCACTCTCTGGACCCACTGCACTGCATCCCCACTGGTGCCAGTGCACTCTCTGGACTCACTGCACTGCATCACCACTGGTGCCAGTGCACTCTCTGCACTCACTGCACTGCAACCCCACTGGTGCCAGTGCACTCTCAGGACTCACTGCACTGCATCCCCACTGGTGCCAGTGCACTCTCTGGACTCACTGCACTGCATCCCCACTGGTGCCCGTGCACTCTCTGGACTCAATGTACTGCATCCCCACTGGTGCCAATGCACTCTCTGGACTCACTGCACTGCATCCCCACTGCTGCCAGTGCACTCTCTGGAGACACTGCAGTGCATCCGCACTGGTTCCTGTGCACTCTCTCAACTCACTGCACTGCATTCCCACTGGTGCCAGTCCTCTCTCTGGACTCACTGCTTTGCATCCCCACTGCTGCCATTGCACTCTCTGGACTGACTGCACTGCATCCCCACTGGTGCCAGTGCACTCTCTGGACTCACTGCACTGCATCCCCACTGGTGCCAGTGCACTCTCTGGAGTCACTGCACTGCATCCCCACTGGTGCCAATGCACTCTCTGGACTCACTGCACTGCATCCCCAGTGGTGCCGGTGCACTCTCTGGAGACACTGCAGTGCATCCCCACTGGTTCCAGTGCACTCTGTCAACTCACTGCACTACATCCCCACTGCTGCCAGAGCACTCTCTGGACTCACTGCACTGCATCCCCACTGGTGCCAGTGCACTCTCTGGAGTCACTGCAATGCATCTCCACTGGTGCCAGTGCACTCTCTGGATACACTGCAGTGCATCCCCACTGGTTCCAGTGCACTCTCTCAACTCACTGCACTGCATTCCCACTGGTGCCAGTGCACTCTCTGGACTCACTGCACTGCATCCCCACTGGTGCCAGTGCACTCTCTGGACTCACTGCACTGAAACCCCAGTGGTGCCAGTGCACTCTCTGGAGTCACTGCACTGCATCCCCACTGGTGCCAGTGAACTCTCTGGACTCACTGCACTGCATCCCCACTAGTGCCAGTGCACTCTCTGGACTCACTGCACTGCATCCCCAGTGGTGCCAGTGCACTCTCTGGAGTCACTGCACTGCATCCCCACTGGTGCCAGTGCACTGTCTGGACTCACTGCAGTGCATCCGCACTGGTGCCAGTGCACTCTCTGGACTCACTGCACTGCATCCCCAGTAGTGCCAGTGCACTTTCTGGAGTCACTGCACTGCATCCCTAGTGGTACCAGTGAACTCTCTGGACTCACTGCACTGCATCCCCACTGGTACCAGTGCACTCTCTGCACTCACTGCACTGCATCCCCACTGGTGCCAGTGCACTCTCTGGACTCACTGCACTGCATGCCCACTGGTGCCAGTGCACTCTCTGGACTCACTGCACTGCAACCCCAGTGGTGCCAGTGCAGTCTAAGGACTCACTGCACTGCATCCCCACTGGTGCCAGTGCACTCTCTGGACTCACTGCACTACATCCCCACTGGTGCCAATGCACTCTCTGGACTCACTGCAGTGCATCCCAAGTGGTGCCAGTGCACTCTCTGGAGTCACTGCTTTGCATCCCCACTGGTGCCAGTGCACTCTCTGGACTCACTGCACTGCATCCCCAGTGGTGCCAGTGCACTCTCTGGACTCACTGCACTGCATCCCCACTGGTGCCAGTGCACTCTCTGGACTCACTGCACTGCATCCCCACTGGTGCCAGTGCACTCTCTGGACTCACTGCACTGCATCACCACTGGTGCCAGTGCACTCTCTGCACTCACTGCACTGCAACCCCACTGGTGCCAGTGCACTCTCAGGACTCACTGCACTGCATCCCCACTGGTGCCAGTGCACTCTCTGGACTCACTGCACTGCATCCCCACTGGTGCCCGTGCACTCTCTGGACTCAATGTACTGCATCCCCACTGGTGCCAATGCACTCTCTGGACTCACTGCACTGCATCCCCACTGGTGCCAGTGCACTCTCTGGAGACACTGCAGTGCATCCGCACTGGTTCCTGTGCACTCTCTCAACTCACTGCACTGCATTCCCACTGGTGCCAGTCCTCTCTCTGGACTCACTGCTTTGCATCCCCACTGCTGCCATTGCACTCTCTGGACTGACTGCACTGCATCCCCACTGGTGCCAGTGCACTCTCTGCACTCACTGCACTGCATCCCCACTGGTGCCAGTGCACTCTCTGGAGTCACTGCACTGCATCCCCACTGGTGCCAATGCACTCTCTGGACTCACTGCACTGCATCCCCAGTGGTGCCGGTGCACTCTCTGGAGACACTGCAGTGCATCCCCACTGGTTCCAGTGCACTCTGTCAACTCACTGCACTACATCCCCACTGCTGCCAGAGCACTCTCTGGACTCACTGCACTGCATCCCCACTGGTGCCAGTGCACTCTCTGGAGTCACTGCAATGCATCTCCACTGGTGCCAGTGCACTCTCTGGATACACTGCAGTGCATCCCCACTGGTTCCAGTGCACTCTCTCAACTCACTGCACTGCATTCCCACTGGTGCCAGTGCACTCTCTGGACTGACTGCACTGCATCCCCACTGGTGCCAGTGCACTCTCTGGACTCACTGCACTGAAACCCCAGTGGTGCCAGTGCACTCTCTGGACTCACTGCACTGCATCCCCACTGGTGCCAGTGAACTCTCTGGACTCACTGCACTGCATCCCCACTAGTGCCAGTGCACTCTCTGGACTCACTGCACTGCATCCCCAGTGGTGCCAGTGCACTCTCTGGACTCACTGCACTGCATCCCCACTGGTGCCAGTGCACTGTCTGGACTCACTGCAGTGCATCCGCACTGGTGCCAGTGAACTCTCTGGAGTCACTGCACTGCATCCCCACTGGTGCCAGTGAACTCTCTGGACTCACTGCACTGCATCCCCACTGGTGCCAGTGCACTCTCTGGACTCACTGCACTGCATACCCAGTAGTGCCAGTGCACTCTCTGGAGTCACTGCACTGCATCCCTAGTGGTGCCAGTGCACTCTCTGGAGTCACTGCACTGCATCCCCAGTGGTGCCAGTGCACTCTCTGGACTCACTGCACTGCATCCCCACTGGTGCCAGTGCACTCTCTGCACTCACTGCACTGCATCCCCACTGGTGCCAGTGCACTCTCTGGACTCACTGCAGTGCATCCCCAGTGGTGCCAGTGCACTCTCTGGACTGACTGCACTGCATCCCCACTGGTGCCAGTGCACTCTCTGCACTCACTGCACTGCATCCCCACTGGTGCCAGTGCACTCTCTGGACTCACTGCACTGAATCCCCACTGGTGCCAGTGCACTCTCTAGAGTCACTGCACTCCAACCCCACTGGTGCCAGTGCACTCTCTGGAGTCACTGCACTGCATCCCCACTGGTGCCAGTGCACTCTCTGGACTCACTGCACTGCATCCCCACTGGTGCCAGTGCAATCTAAGGACTCACTACACTGCATGCCCACTGGTGCCAGTGCACTCTCTGGACTCACTGCACTGCATCCCCACTGGTGCCAGTGCACTCTCTGGACTCACTGCAGTGCATCCCCACTGGTGCCAGTGCACTCTCTGGACTCACTGCACTGCATCCCCACTGGTGCCAGTGCACTCTCTGGAGTCACTGCACTGCATCCCCAGTGGTGCCAGTGCACTCTCTGGACTCACTGCACTGCATCCCCACTGGTGCCAGTGCACTCTCTGGACTCACTGCACTGCAACCCCACTGGTGCCAGTGCACTCTCTGGACTCACTGCACTGCATCCCCACTGGTGCCAGTGCACTCTCTGGAGTCACTGCACTGCATCCCCACTGGTGCCACTATACTCTCTGGAGACACTGCACTGCATCCCCACTGGTGCCAGTGAACTGCCTGGACTCACTGCACTGCATCCCCACTGGTGCCAGTGCACTCTCTGGATTCACTACACTGCAACCCCACTGGTGCCAGTGAACTCTCTGGAGTCACTGCACTGCATCCCCAGTGGTGCCAGTGCACTCTCTGGACTCACTGCACTGCATCCCCAGTGGTGCCAGTGCACTCTCTGGAGTCACTGCACTGCATCCCCACTGGTGCCAGTGCACTCTCTGGACTCACTGCACTGCATCCCCAGTGGTGCCAATGCACTCTCTGGACTCACTGCACTGCATCCCCAGTGGTGCCAGTGCACTCTCTGGAGTCACTGCACTGCATCCCCACTGGTGCCAGTGCACTCTCTAGAGTCACTGCACTCCAACCCCACTGGTACCAGTGCACTCTCTGGACTCACTGCACTGCATCCCCTGTGGTGCCAGTGCACTCTCTGGAGTCACTGCACTGCATCCCCACTGGTGCCAGTGCACTCTCTGGACTCACTGCACTGCATCCCCACTGGTGCCAGTGCACTCTCTAGACTCACTGCACTGCATCCCCACTGCTGCCAGTGCACTCTCTGGAGTCACTGCACTGCATCCCCACTGGTGCCAGTGCACTCTCTGGACTCACTGCACTGCATCCCCAGTGGTGCCAGTGCACTCTCTGGAGTCACTGCACTGCATTCCCACTGGTGCCAATGCACTCTCTGGACTCACTGCACTGCATCCCCACTGGTGCCAGTGCACTCTCTGGAGACACTGCAGTGCATCCCCACTGGTTCCAGTGCACTCTCTCAACTCACTGCACTGCATTCCCACTGGTGCCAGTGCACTCTCTGGACTCACTGCTTTGCATCCCCACTGGTGCCATTGCACTCCCTGGACTGACTGCACTGCATCCCCACTGGTGCCAGTGCACTCTCTGGACTCACTGCACTGCAACCCCACTGGTGCCAGTGCACTCTCTGGACTCACTGCACTGCATCCCCACTGGTGCCAGTGCACTCTCTGGACTCACTGCACTGCATCCCCACTGGTGCCAGTGCACTCTCTGGACTCATTGCACTGCATCCCCAGTGGTGCCAGTGCACTCTCTGGAGTCACTGCACTGCATCCCCATTGCTGCCAGTGCACTCTCTGGACTCACTGCACTGCATCCCCACTGGTGCCAGTGCACTCTCTGGACTCACTGCACTGCAACCCCACTGGTGCCAGTGCACTCTCTGGACTCACTGCACTGCATCCCCAGTGGTGCCAGTGCACTCTCTGGACTCACTGCACTGCAACCCCACTGGTGCCAGTGCACTCTCTGGACTCACTGCACTGCATCCCCACTGGTGCCAGTGCACTCTCTGGACTCACTGCACTGCAACCCCACTGGTGCCAGTGCACTCTCTGGACTCACTGCACTGCATGCCCACTGGTGCCAGTGCACTCTCTGGACTCACTGCACTGCATCCCCACTGGTGCCAGTGCACTCTCTGGACTCACTGCAGTGCATCCCCACTGGTGCCAGTGCACTCTCTGGACTCACTGCACTGCATCCCCACTGGTGCCAGTGCACTCTCTGGAGTCACTGCACTGCATCCCCAGTGGTGCCAGTGCACTCTCTGGACTCACTGCACTGCATCCCCACTGGTGCCAGTGCTCTTTCTGGACTCACTGCACTGCAACCCCACTGGTGCCAGTGCACTCTCTGGACTCACTGCACTGCATCCCCACTGGTGCCAGTGCACTCTCTGGAGTCACTGCACTGCATCCCCACTGGTGCCACTATACTCTCTGGAGACACTGCACTGCATCCCCACTGGTGCCAGTGAACTGCCTGGACTCACTGCACTGCATCCCCACTGGTGCCAGTGAACTGCCTGGACTCACTGCACTGCATCCCCACTGGTGCCAGTGCACTCTCTGGATTCACTGCACTGCAACCCCACTGGTGCCAGTGAACTCTCTGGACTCACTACACTGCATCCCCACTGGTGCCAGTGCACTCTCTGGAGTCACTGCACTGCATCCCCAGTGGTGCCAGTGCACTATAAGGACTCACTGCACTGCATCCCCACTGGTGCCAGTGCACTCTCTGGACTCACTGCACTGCATCCCCAGTAGTGCCAGTGAACTCTCTGGACTCACTGCACTGCATCCCCACTGGTGCCAGTGCACTCTCTGGAGTCACTGCACTGCATCCCCACTGGTGCCAGTGAACTCTCTGGACTCACTGCACTGCATCCCCACTGCTACCAGTGCACTCCCTGGACTCACGGCCCTGCATCCCCACTGGTGCCAGTGCACTCTCTGGACTCACTGCACTGCATCCCCACTGCTGCCAGTGCACTCTCTGGAGTCACTGCACTGCATCCCCAGTGGTGCCAGTGCACTCTCTGGACTCACTGCACTGCATCCCCAGTGGTGCCAGTGCACTCTCTGGAGTCACTGCACTGCATCCCCACTGGTGCCAGTGCACTCTCTGGACTCACTGCACTGCATCCCCAGTGGTGCCAATGCACTCTCTGGACTCACTGCACTGCATACCCACTGGTGCCAGTGCACTCTCTGCAGTCACTGCACTGCATCCCCACTGGTGCCAGTGCACTCTCTAGAGTCACTGCACTCCAACCCCACTGGTACCAGTGCACTCTCTGGACTCACTGCACTGCATCCCCACTGGTGCCAGTGCACTGTCTGGAGTCACTGCACTGCATCCCCACTGGTGCCAGTGCACTCTCTGGACTCACTGCACTGCATCCCCACTGGTGCCAGTGCACTCTCTAGACTCACTGCACTGCATCCCCACTGCTGCCAGTGCACTCTCTGGAGTCACTGCACTGCATCCCCACTGGTGCCAGTGCACTCTCTGGACTCACTGCACTGCATCCCCAGTGGTGCCAGTGCACTCTCTGGAGTCACTGCACTGCATTCCCACTGGTGCCAATGCACTCTCTGGACTCACTGCACTGCATCCCCACTGGTGCCAGTGCACTCTCTGGAGACACTGCAGTGCATCCCCACTGGTTCCAGTGCACTCTCTCAACTCACTGCACTGCATTCCCACTGGTGCCAGTGCACTCTCTGGACTCACTGCTTTGCATCCCCACTGGTGCCATTGCACTCTCTGGACTGACTGCACTGCATCCCCACTGGTGCCAGTGCACTCTCTGGACTCACTGCACTGCAACCCCACTGGTGCCAGTGCACTCTCTGGACTCACTGCACTGCATCCCAACTGGTGCCAGTGCACTCTCTGGAGTCACTGCACTGCATCCCCACTGGTGCCAGTGCACTCTCTGGACTCATTGCACTGCATCCCCAGTGGTGCCAGTGCACTCTCTGGAGTCACTGCACTGCATCCCCATTGCTGCCAGTGCACTCTCTGGACTCACTGCACTGCATCCCCACTGGTGCCAGTGCACTCTCTGGACTCACTGCACTGCAACACCACTGGTGCCAGTGCACTCTCTGGACTCACTGCACTGCATCCCCAGTAGTGCCAGTGCACTTTCTGGAGACACTGCACTGCATCCCTAGTGGTGCCAGTGCACTCTCTGGACTCACTGCACTGCATCCCCAGTGGTGCCAGTGCACTCTCTGGACTCACTGCACTCCATCCCCACTGGTGCCAGTGCACTCTCTGGAGTCACTGCACTGCATCCCCACTAGTGCCAGTGCACTGTCTGGACTCACTGCAGTGCATCCCCACTGGTGCCAGTGCACTCTCTGCACTCACTGCACTGCATCCCCACTGGTGCCAGTGCACTCTCTAGAGTCACTGCACTCCAACCCCACTGGTACCAGTACACTCTCTGGACTCACTGCACTGCATCCCCACTACTGCCAGAGCACTCTCTGGAGTCACTGCACTGCATCCCTACTGGTGCCAGTGCACTCTCTGGAGTCACTGCACTGCATCCCCAGTGGTGCCAGTGCACTCTCTAGACTCACTGCACTGCATCCCCACTGGTGCCAGTGCACTCTCTGGAGTCACTGCACTGCATCCCCAGTGGTGCCAGTGCACTCTCTGGACTCACTGCACTGCATCCCCACTGGTGCCATTGCACTCTCTGGAGTCACTGCACTGCATCCCCACTGGTGTCAATGCACTCTCTGGACTCACTGCACTGCATCCCCACTGGTGCCAGTGCACTCTCTGGAGGCACTGCAGTGCATCCCCACTGGTTCCAGTGCACTCTCTCAACTCACTGCACTGCATTACCACTGGTGCCAGTGCACTCTCTGGACTCACTGCTTTGCATCCCCACTGGTGCCATTGCACTCTCTGGACTGACTGCACTGCATCCCCACTGGTGCCAGTGCACTCTCTGGACTCACTGCACTGCAACCCCACTGGTGCCAGTGCACTCTCTGGACTCACTGCACTGCATCCCCACTGGTGCCAGTGAACTCTCTGGACTCACTGCACTGCATCCCCACTGGTGCCAGTGCACTCTCTGGAGTCACTGCAATGCATCCCCAGTGGTGCCAGTGCACTCTCTGGACTCACTGCACTGCATCCCCAGTGGTGCCAGTGCACTCTCTGGAATCACTGCACTGCAACCCCACTGGTGCCAGTGCACTCTCTGGACTCACTACACTGCATCCCCACTGGTGCCAGTGCACTCTCTGGACTCATCGCACTGCATCCCCACTGGTGCCAGTGCACTCTCTGGACTCACTGCACTGCATCCCCACTGGTGCCAGTGCACTTTCTGGAGTCACTGCACTGCATCCCTAGTGGTGCCAGTGCACTCTCTGGAGTCACTGCACTGCATCCCCAGTGATGCCAGTGCACTCTCTGGACTCACTGCACTGCATCCCCAGTGGTGCCAGTGCACTCTCTGGAGTCACTGCACTGCATCCCCACTGGTGCCAGTGCACTGTCTGGACTCACTGCAGTGCATCCCCACTGGTGCCAGTGCACTCTCTGGAGTCACTGCACTGCATCCCCACTGGTGCCAGTGAACTCTCTGGACTCACTGCACTGCATCCCCAGTGGTGCCAGTGCACTCTCTGGACTCACTGCACGACATCCCCAGTGGTGCCAGTGCACTCTCTGGAGTCACTGCAGTGCATCCCCAGTGGTGCCAGTGTACTCTCTGGAGTCACTGCACTGCATCCCCACTGGTGCCAATGCACTCTCTGGACTCACTGCACTGCATCCCCACTGGTGCCAGTGCACTTTCTGGAGTCACTGCACTGCATCCCTGGTGGTGCCAGTGAACTCTCTGGACTCACTGCACTGCATCCCCAGTGGTGACAGTGCACTCTCTGGACTCACTGCACGACATCCCCAGTGGTGCCAGTGCACTCTCTGGAGTCACTGCAGTGCATCCCCAGTGGTGCCAGTGTACTCTCTGGAGTCACTGCACTGCATCCCCACTGGTGCCAATGCACTCTCTGGACTCACTGCACTGCATCCCCACTGGTGCCAGTGCACTCTCTGGACTCACTGCACTGCATCCCCACTGGTGCCAGTGCACTCTCTGGACTCACTGCACTGCATCCCCACTGGTGCCAGTGCAATCTAAGGACTCACTGCAGTGCATCCCCACTGGTGCCAGTGCACTCTCTGGACTCACTGCACTGCATCCCCACTGGTGCCAGTGCACTCTCTGGACTCACTGCACTGCACCCCCACTGGTGCCAGTGCACTCTCTGGACTCACTGCACTGCATCCCCAGTAGTGCCAGTGCACTTTCTGGAGTCACTGCACTGCATCCCTAGTGGTGCCAGTGCACTCTCTGGACTCACTGCACTGCATCCCCACTGGTGCCAGTGCACTCTCTGGACTCACTGCACTGCATCCCCAGTGGTGCCAGTGCACTCTCTGGACTCACTGCACTACATCTCCACTGGTGCCAATGCACTCTCTGGACTACCTGCAGTGCATGCCCACTGGTGCCAGTGCACTCTCTGGACTCACTACACTGCATCCCCAGTAGTGCCAGTGCACTCTCTGGAGTCACTGCACTGCATCCCCACTGGTGCCAGTGAACTCTCTGGACTCACTGCACTGCATCCCCAGTGGTGCCAGTGCACTCTCTGGAGTCACTGCACTGCATCCCCACTGGTGCCAATGCACTCTCTGGAGTCACTGCAGTGCATCCCCACTGGTGCCAGTGCACTGTCTGGAGTCACTGCACTGCATCCCCCGTGGTGCCAGTGCACTCTCTGGAGTCACTGCACTGCATCCCCACTGGTGCCAGTGCACTTTCTGGACTCACTGCAGTGCATCCCCACTGGTGCCAGTCCACTCTCTGGAGTCACTGCACTGCATCCCCACTGGTGCCAGTGCACTCTCTGGACTCACTGCACTGCATCCCCACTGCTGCCAGTGCACTCTCTGGACTCACTGCACTGCATCCCCAGTGGTGCCAGTGCACTCTCGGGACTCACTGCACTGCATCCCCAGTAGTGCCAGTGCACTCTCTGGACTCACTGCACCGCATCCCAAGTGGTGCCAGTGCACTCTCTGGACTCACTGCACTGCATCCCCACTGGTGCCAGTGCACTCTCTGGACTCACTGCACTGCATCCCCAGTGGTGCCAGTGCACTCTCTGGACTCACTGCACTGCATCCCCACTGGTGCCAGTGCACTCTCTGGAGTCACTGCACTGCATCCCCACTGGTGCCAGTGCACTCTTCGGACCCACTGCACTGCATCCCAACTGGTGCCAGTGCACTCTCTGGACTCACTGCACTGCATCCCCACTGGTGCCAGGGCACTCTCTGGGCTCACTGCACTGCAACCCCACTGCTGCCAGTGCACTCTCTGGAGTCACTGCACTGCATGCCCACTGGTCCCAGTGCACTCTCTGGACTCACTGCACTGCAACCCCACTGGTGCCAGTGCACTCTCTGGACTCACTGCACTGCATCCCCACTGGTGCCAGTGCACTCTCTGGGCTCACTGCACTGCATCCCCAGTGGTGCCAGTGCACTCTCGGGACTCACTGCACTGCATCCCCAGTAGTGCCAGTGCACTTTCTGGAGTCACTGCACCGCATCCCAAGTGGTGCCAGTGCACTCTCTGGACTCACTGCACTGCATCCCCACTGGTGCCAGTGCACTCTCCGGACTCACTGCACTGTATCCCCACTAGTGCCAGTGCACTCTCTGGAGTCACTGCACTGCATCCCCAGTGGTGCCAGTGCACTCTCTGGACTCACTGCACTGCATCCCCACTGGTGCCAGTGCACTCTCAGGACTCACTGCACTGCATCCCCACTGGTGCCAGTGCACTCTCTGGACTCACTGCACTGCATCCCCAGTGGTGCCAGTGCACTCTCGGGACTCACTTCACTGCATCCCCAGTGGTGCCAGTGCACTCTCTGGACTCACTACACTGCAACCATACTGGTGCCAGTGAACTCTCTGGACTCACTACACTGCATCCCCACTGGTGCCAGTGCACTCTCTGGACTCACTGCACTGCATCCCCACTGGTGCCAGTGCACTCTCTGGACTCACTGCACTGCATCCCCACTGGTGCCAGTGCACTCTCTGGAGTCACTGCACTGCATCCGCAGTGGTGCCAGTGCACTCTCTGGACTCACTGCACTGCAACCCCACTGGTGCCAGTGCACTCTCTGGACTTACTGCACTGCATCCCCACTGGTGCCAGTGCACTCTCTGGGCTCACTGCACTGCATCCCCAGTGGTGCCAGTGCACTCTCGGGACTCACTGCACTGCATCCCCAGTGGTGCCAGTGCACTCTCTGGACTCACTACACTGCAACCCCACTGGTGCCAGTGAACTCTCTGGACTCACTACACTGCATCCCCACTGGTGCCAGTGCACTCTCTGGACTCACTGCACTGCATCCCCACTGGTGCCAGTGCACTCTCTGGAGTCACTGCACTGCATCCCCACTGGTGCCAGTGCACTCTCTGGACTCACTGCACTGCATCCCCACTGGTGCCAGTGCACTCTCTGGAGTCACTGCACTGCATCCCCACTGGTGCCAATGCACTCTCTGGAGTCACTGCAGTGCATCCCCAGTGGTGCCCGTGCACTCTCTGCAGTCACTGCACTGCATCCCCACTGGTGCCAGTGAACTCTCTGGACTCACTGCACTGCATCCCCAGTGGTTCCAGTGCACTCTCTGGACTCACTGCACTGCATCCCCAGTGGTGCCAGTGCACTCTCTGGACTCACTGCACTGCATCCCCACTGCTGCCAGTGCACTCTCTGCACTCACTGCACTGCATCCCCACTGGTGACAGTGCACTCTCTAGAGTCACTGCACTGATCCGCAGTGGTGCCAGTGCACTCTCTACAGTCACTGCACTCCAACCCCACTGGTGCCAGTGCATTCTCTAGAGTCACTGCACTGATCCGCAGTGGTGCCAGTGCACTCTCTGAACTCACTGCACTGCATCCCCACTTGTACCAGTGCACTCTCTGGACTCACTGCACTGCATCCCCACTGGTGCCAATGCACTCTCTGGACTCACTGCAGTGCATCCCCACTGGTGCCAGTGCACTCTCTGGACTCACTGCACTGCATCCCCAGTGGTGCCAGTGAACTCTCTGGACTCACTGCACTGCATCCCCACTGGTGCCAGTGCACTCTCTGGACTCACTGCACTGCATCCCCACTGGTGCCAGTGCACTCTCTGGACTCACTGCACTGCATCCCCACTGGTGCCAGTGCACTCTCTGGACTCACTGCACTGCATCCCCACTGGTGCCAGAGCACTCTCTGGAGTCACTGCACTGCATCCCCACTGGTGCCAGTGCACTCTCTGGACTCACTGCACTGCATCCCCACTGGTGCCAGTGCACTCTCTAGACTCACTGCACTGCATCCCCACTGGTGCCAGTGCACTCTCTGGAGTCACTGCACTGCATCCCCACTGGTGCCAGTGCACTCTCTGGACTCACTGCACTGCATCCCCACTGCTGCCAGTGCACTCTCTGGAGTCACTGCACGGCATCCCCACTGGTGGCAATGCACTCTCTGGACTCACTGCACTGCATCCCCACTGGTGCCAGTGCACTCTCTGGAGTCACTGCTTTGCATCCCCACTGGTGCCACTGCACTCTCTGGACTGACTGCACTGCATCCCCACTGGTGCCAGTGCACTCTCTGGACTCACTGCACTGCAACCCCACTGGTGCCAGTGCACTCTCTGGACTCACTGCACTGCATCCCCACTGGTGCCAGTGCACTCTCTGGACTCACTGCACTGCATCCCCACTGGTGCCAGTGCACTCTCTGGAGTCACTGCACTGCATCCCCAGTGGTGCCAGTGCACTCTCTGGACTTACTGCACTGCATCCCCACTGCTGCCAGTGCACTCTCTGGACTCACTGCACTGTATTCCCACTGGTGCCAGTGCACTCTCTGGACTCACTGCACTGCAACCCCACTGGTGCCAGTGCACTCTCTGGACTCACTACACTGCATCCCCACTGCTGCCAGTGCACTCTCTGGACTCACTGCACTGCATTCCCACTGGTGCCAGTGCACTCTCTGGACTCACTGCACTGCAACCCCACTGGTGCCAGTGCACTCTCTGGACTCACTGCACTGCATCCCCAGGGGTGCCAGTGCACTCTCTGGACTCACTGCACTGCATCCCCACTGGTGCCAGTGCACTCTCTGGACTCACTGCACTGCATACGCAGTAGTGCCAGTGCACTTTATGGAGTCACTGCACTGCATCCCTAGTGGAGCCAGTGCACTCTCTGGACTCACTGCACTGCATCCCCACTGGTGCCAGTGCACTCTCTGGACTCACTGCACTGCATCCCCACTGGTGCCAGTGCAGTCTATGGAGTCACTGCACTGCATCCCCAGTGGTGCCAGTGCACTGTCTGGACTCACTGCAGTGCATCCCCACTGGTGCCAGTGCACTCTCTGGAGTCACTGCACTGCATCCCCACTGGTGCCAGTGAACTCTCTGGACTCACTGCACTGCATCCCCACTGGTGCCAGTGCACTCTCTGGACTCACTGCACTGCATCCCCAGTAGTGCCAGTACACTTTCTAGACTCACTGCACTGCATCCCTAGTGGTGCCAGTGCACTCTCTGGACTCACTGCACTGCATCCCCACTGGTGACAGTGCACTCTCTGGACTCACTGCACTGCATCCCCACTGGTGCCAGTGAACTCTCTGGACTCACTGCACTGCATCCCCACTGGTGACAGTGCACTCTCTGGACTCACTGCACGGCATCCCCAGTGGTGCCAGTGCACTGTCTGGACTCACTGCAGTGCATCCGCACTGGTGCCAGTGAACTCTCTGGAGTCACTGCACTGCATTCCCACTGGTGCCAGCGCACTCTCAGGACTCACTGCACTGCATCCCCACTGGTGCCAGTGCACTCTCTGGACTCACTGCAATGCATCCCCAGTGGTGCCAGTGCACTCTCTGGAGTCACTGCACTGCAACCCCACTGGTGCCAGTGCACTCTCTGGAGTCACTGCACTGCATCCCCAGTGATGCCAGTGCACTCTCTGGACTCACTGCACTGCATCCCCACTGGTGCCAGTGCACTCTCTGGAGACACTGCAGTGCATCCCCAGTGGTGCCAGTGCACTCTCTGGAGTCACTGCTTTGCATCCCCACTGGTGCCATTGCACTCTCTGGACTGACTGCACTGCATCCCCACTGGTGCCAGTGCACTCTCTGCACTCACTGCACTGCATACCCACTGGTGCCAGTGCACTCTCTGGAGTCACTGCACTGCAACCCCACTGGTGCCAGTGCACTCTCTGGACTCACTACACTGCATCCCCAGTGGTGCCAGTGCACTCTCTGGACTCACTGCACTGCATCTCCACTGGTGCCAGTGCACTCTCTGGACTCACTGCACTGCATCCCCAGTAGTGCCAGTGCACTTTCTGGACTCACTGCAGTGCATCCCCACTGGTGCCAGTGCACTCTCTGGACTCACTGCACTGCATCCCCACTGGTGCCAGTGCACTCTCTGGAGTCACTGCAGTGCATCCCCAGTGGTGCCAGTGCACTCTCTGGACTCACTGCACTGCATCCCCACTGGTGCCAGTGCACTCTCTGGAGTCACTGCACTGCATCCCCACTGCTGCCAGTGCACTCTCTGGAGTCACTGCACTGCATCCCCACTGGTAACAGTGCACTCTCTGGACTCACTGCACTGCATCCCCACTGCTGCCAGAGCACTCTCTGGACTCACTGCACTGCATCCCCACTGGTGCCAGTGCACTCTCTGGACTCATTGCACTGCATCCCCAGTGGTGCCAGTGCACTCTCTGGAGTCACTGCACTGCATCCCCATTGCTGCCAGTGCACTCTCTGGACTCACTGCACTGCATCCCCACTGGTGCCAGTGCACTCTCTGGACTCACTGCACTGCAACCCCACTGGTGCCAGTGCACTCTCTGGACTCACTGCACTGCATCCCCACTGGTGCCAGTGCACTCTCTGGACTCACTGCACTGCATCCCCACTGGTGCCAGTGCACTCTCTGGACTCACTGCACTGCAACCGCACTGTTGCCAGTGCACTCTCTGGACTCACTGCACTGCATGCCCACTGGTGCCAGTGCACTCTCTGGACTCACTGCACTGCATCCCCACTGGTGCCAGTGCACTCTCTGGACTCACTGCAGTGCATCCCCACTGGTGCCAGTGCACTCTCTGGACTCACTGCACTGCATCCCCACTGGTGCCAGTGCACTCTCTGGAGTCACTGCACTGCATCCCCAGTGGTGCCAGTGCACTCTCTGGACTCACTGCACTGCATCCCCACTGGTGCCAGTGCACTTTCTGGACTCACTGCACTGCAACCCCACTGGTGCCAGTGCACTCTCTGGACTCACTGCACTGCATCCCCACTGGTGCCAGTGCACTCTCTGGAGTCACTGCACTGCATCCCCACTGGTGCCACTATACTCTCTGGAGACACTGCACTGCATCCCCACTGGTGCCAGTGAACTGCCTGGACTCACTGCACTGCATCCCCACTGGTGCCAGTGAACTGCCTGGACTCACTGCACTGCATCCCCACTGGTGCCAGTGCACTCTCTGGATTCACTGCACTGCAACCCCACTGGTGCCAGTGAACTCTCTGGACTCACTACACTGCATCCCCACTGGTGCCAGTGCACTCTCTGGAGTCACTGCACTGCATCCCCAGTGGTGCCAGTGCACTATAAGGACTCACTGCACTGCATCCCCACTGGTGCCAGTGCACTCTCTGGACTCACTGCACTGCATCCCCAGTAGTGCCAGTGAACTCTCTGGACTCACTGCACTGCATCCCCACTGGTGCCAGTGCACTCTCTGGAGTCACTGCACTGCATCCCCACTGGTGCCAGTGAACTCTCTGGACTCACTGCACTGCATCCCCACTGCTACCAGTGCACTCCCTGGACTCACTGCCCTGCATTCCCACTGGTGCCAGTGCACTCTCTGGACTCACTGCACTGCATCCCCACTGCTGCCAGTGCACTCTCTGGAGTCACTGCACTGCATCCCCAGTGGTGCCAGTGCACTCTCTGGACTCACTGCACTGCATCCCCAGTGGTGCCAGTGCACTCTCTGGAGTCACTGCACTGCATCCCCACTGGTGCCAGTGCACTCTCTGGACTCACTGCACTGCATCCCCAGTGGTGCCAATGCACTCTCTGGACTCACTGCACTGCATCCCCAGTGGTGCCAGTGCACTCTCTGGAGTCACTGCACTGCATCCCCACTGGTGCCAGTGCACTCTCTAGAGTCACTGCACTCCAACGCCACTGGTACCAGTGCACTCTCTGGACTCACTGCACTGCATCCCCACTGGTGCCAGTGCACTGTCTGGAGTCACTGCACTGCATCCCCACTGGTGCCAGTGCACTCTCTGGACTCACTGCACTGCATCCCCACTGGTGCCAGTGCACTCTCTAGACTCACTGCACTGCATCCCCACTGCTGCCAGTGCACTCTCTGGAGTCACTGCACTGCATCCCCACTGGTGCCAGTGCACTCTCTGGACTCACTGCACTGCATCCCCAGTGGTGCCAGTGCACTCTCTGGAGTCACTGCACTGCATTCCCACTGGTGCCAATGCACTCTCTGGACTCACTGCACTGCATCCCCACTGGTGCCAGTGCACTCTCTGGAGACACTGCAGTGCATCCCCACTGGTTCCAGTGCACTCTCTCAACTCACTGCACTGCATTCCCACTGGTGCCAGTGCACTCTCTGGACTCACTGCTTTGCATCCCCACTGGTGCCATTGCACTCTCTGGACTGACTGCACTGCATCCCCACTGGTGCCAGTGCACTCTCTGGACTCACTGCACTGCAACCCCACTGGTGCCAGTGCACTCTCTGGACTCACTGCACTGCATCCCCACTGGTGCCAGTGCACTTTCTGGACTCACTGCAGTGCATCCCCACTGGTGCCAGTCCACTCTCTGGAGTCACTGCACTGCATCCCCACTGCTGCCAGTGCACTCTCTGGACTCACTGCACTGCATCCCCACTGCTGCCAGTGCACTCTCTGGACTCACTGCACTGCATCCCCAGTGGTGCCAGTGCACTCTCGGGACTCACTGCACTGCATCCCCAGTAGTGCCAGTGCACTCTCTGGACTCACTGCACCGCATCCCAAGTGGTGCCAGTGCACTCTCTGGACTCACTGCACTGCATCCCCACTGGTGCCAGTGCACTCTCTGGACTCACTGCACTGCATCCCCAGTGGTGCCAGTGCACTCTCTGGACTCACTGCACTGCATCCCCACTGGTGCAAGTGCACTCTCTGGAGTCACTGCACTGCATCCCCACTGGTGCCAGTGCACTCTTCGGACCCACTGCACTGCATCCCAACTGGTGCCAGTGCACTCTCTGGACTCACTGCACTGCATCCCCACTGGTGCCAGGGCACTCTCTGGGCTCACTGCACTGCAACCCCACTGCTGCCAGTGCACTCTCTGGAGTCACTGCACTGCATGCCCACTGGTCCCAGTGCACTCTCTGGACTCACTGCACTGCAACCCCACTGGTGCCAGTGCACTCTCTGGACTCACTGCACTGCATCCCCACTGGTGCCAGTGCACTCTCTGGGCTCACTGCACTGCATCCCCAGTGGTGCCAGTGCACTCTCGGGACTCACTGCACTGCATCCCCAGTAGTGCCAGTGCACTTTCTGGAGTCACTGCACCGCATCCCAAGTGGTGCCAGTGCACTCTCTGGACTCACTGCACTGCATCCCCACTGGTGCCAGTGCACTCTCCGGACTCACTGCACTGTATCCCCACTAGTGCCAGTGCACTCTCTGGAGTCACTGCACTGCATCCCCAGTGGTGCCAGTGCACTCTCTGGACTCACTGCACTGCATCCCCACTGGTGCCAGTGCACTCTCAGGACTCACTGCACTGCATCCCCACTGGTGCCAGTGCACTCTCTGGACTCACTGCACTGCATCCCCAGTGGTGCCAGTGCACTCTCGGGACTCACTTCACTGCATCCCCAGTGGTGCCAGTGCACTCTCTGGACTCACTACACTGCAACCCCACTGGTGCCAGTGAACTCTCTGGACTCACTACACTGCATCCCCACTGGTGCCAGTGCACTCTCTGGACTCACTGCACTGCATCCCCACTGGTGCCAGTGCACTCTCTGGACTCACTGCACTGCATCCCCACTGGTGCCAGTGCACTCTCTGGAGTCACTGCACTGCATCCGCAGTGGTGCCAGTGCACTCTCTGGACTCACTGCACTGCAACCCCACTGGTGCCAGTGCACTCTCTGGACTTACTGCACTGCATCCCCACTGGTGCCAGTGCACTCTCTGGGCTCACTGCACTGCATCCCCAGTGGTGCCAGTGCACTCTCGGGACTCACTGCACTGCATCCCCAGTGGTGCCAGTGCACTCTCTGGACTCACTACACTGCAACCCCACTGGTGCCAGTGAACTCTCTGGACTCACTACACTGCATCCCCACTGGTGCCAGTGCACTCTCTGGACTCACTGCACTGCATCCCCACTGGTGCCAGTGCACTCTCTGGAGTCACTGCACTGCATCCCCACTGGTGCCAGTGCACTCTCTGGACTCACTGCACTGCATCCCCACTGGTGCCAGTGCACTCGCTGGAGTCACTGCACTGCATCCCCACTGGTGCCAATGCACTCTCTGGAGTCACTGCAGTGCATCCCCAGTGGTGCCCGTGCACTCTCTGCAGTCACTGCACTGCATCCCCACTGGTGCCAGTGAACTCTCTGGACTCACTGCACTGCATCCCCAGTGGTTCCAGTGCACTCTCTGGACTCACTGCACTGCATCCCCAGTGGTGCCAGTGCACTCTCTGGACTCACTGCACTGCATCCCCACTGCTGCCAGTGCACTCTCTGCACTCACTGCACTGCATCCCCACTGGTGACAGTGCACTCTCTAGAGTCACTGCACTGATCCGCAGTGGTGCCAGTGCACTCTCTACAGTCACTGCACTCCAACCCCACTGGTGCCAGTGCATTCTCTAGAGTCACTGCACTGATCCGCAGTGGTGCCAGTGCACTCTCTGAACTCACTGCACTGCATCCCCACTTGTACCAGTGCACTCTCTGGACTCACTGCACTGCATCCCCACTGGTGCCAATGCACTCTCTGGACTCACTGCAGTGCATCCCCACTGGTGCCAGTGCACTCTCTGGACTCACTGCACTGCATCCCCAGTGGTGCCAGTGAACTCTCTGGACTCACTGCACTGCATCCCCACTGGTGCCAGTGCACTCTCTGGACTCACTGCACTGCATCCCCAGTGGTGCCAGTGCACTCTCTGGACTCACTGCACTGCATCCCCACTGGTGCCAGTGCACTCTCTGGACTCACTGCACTGCATCCCCACTGGTGCCAGAGCACTCTCTGGAGTCACTGCACTGCATCCCCACTGGTGCCAGTGCACTCTCTGGACTCACTGCACTGCATCCCCACTGGTGCCAGTGCACTCTCTAGACTCACTGCACTGCATCCCCACTGGTGCCAGTGCACTCTCTGGAGTCACTGCACTGCATCCCCACTGGTGCCAGTGCACTCTCTGGACTCACTGCACTGCATCCCCACTGCTGCCAGTGCACTCTCTGGAGTCACTGCACGGCATCCCCACTGGTGGCAATGCACTCTCTGGACTCACTGCACTGCATCCCCACTGGTGCCAGTGCACTCTCTGGAGTCACTGCTTTGCATCCCCACTGGTGCCACTGCACTCTCTGGACTGACTGCACTGCATCCCCACTGGTGCCAGTGCACTCTCTGGACTCACTGCACTGCAACCCCACTGGTGCCAGTGCACTCTCTGGACTCACTGCACTGCATCCCCACTGGTGCCAGTGCACTCTCTGGACTCACTGCACTGCATCCCCACTGGTGCCAGTGCACTCTCTGGAGTCACTGCACTGCATCCCCAGTGGTGCCAGTGCACTATAAGGACTCACTGCACTGCATCCCCACTGGTGCCAGTGCACTCTCTGGACTCACTGCACTGCATCCCCAGTAGTGCCAGTGAACTCTCTGGACTCACTGCACTGCATCCCCACTGGTGCCAGTGCACTCTCTGGAGTCACTGCACTGCATCCCCACTGGTGCCAGTGAACTCTCTGGACTCACTGCACTGCATCCCCACTGCTACCAGTGCACTCCCTGGACTCACTGCCCTGCATTCCCACTGGTGCCAGTGCACTCTCTGGACTCACTGCACTGCATCCCCACTGCTGCCAGTGCACTCTCTGGAGTCACTGCACTGCATCCCCAGTGGTGCCAGTGCACTCTCTGGACTCACTGCACTGCATCCCCAGTGGTGCCAGTGCACTCTCTGGAGTCACTGCATTGCATCCCCACTGGTGCCAGTGCACTCTCTGGACTCACTGCACTGCATCCCCAGTGGTGCCAATGCACTCTCTGGACTCACTGCACTGCATCCCCAGTGGTGCCAGTGCACTCTCTGGAGTCACTGCACTGCATCCCCACTGGTGCCAGTGCACTCTCTAGAGTCACTGCACTCCAACGCCACTGGTACCAGTGCACTCTCTGGACTCACTGCACTGCATCCCCACTGGTGCCAGTGCACTGTCTGGAGTCACTGCACTGCATCCCCACTGGTGCCAGTGCACTCTCTGGACTCACTGCACTGCATCCCCACTGGTGCCAGTGCACTCTCTAGACTCACTGCACTGCATCCCCACTGCTGCCAGTGCACTCTCTGGAGTCACTGCACTGCATCCCCACTGGTGCCAGTGCACTCTCTGGACTCACTGCACTGCATCCCCAGTGGTGCCAGTGCACTCTCTGGACTCACTGCACTGCATTCCCACTGGTGCCAATGCACTCTCTGGACTCACTGCACTGCATCCCCACTGGTGCCAGTGCACTCTCTGGAGACACTGCAGTGCATCCCCACTGGTTCCAGTGCACTCTCTCAACTCACTGCACTGCATTCCCACTGGTGCCAGTGCACTCTCTGGACTCACTGCTTTGCATCCCCACTGGTGCCATTGCACTCTCTGGACTGACTGCACTGCATCCCCACTGGTGCCAGTGCACTCTCTGGACTCACTGCACTGCAACCCCACTGGTGCCAGTGCACTCTCTGGACTCACTGCACTGCATCCCCACTGGTGCCAGTGCACTTTCTGGACTCACTGCAGTGCATCCCCACTGGTGCCAGTCCACTCTCTGGAGTCACTGCACTGCATCCCCACTGCTGCCAGTGCACTCTCTGGACTCACTGCACTGCATCCCCACTGCTGCCAGTGCACTCTCTGGACTCACTGCACTGCATCCCCAGTGGTGCCAGTGCACTCTCGGGACTCACTGCACTGCATCCCCAGTAGTGCCAGTGCACTCTCTGGACTCACTGCACCGCATCCCAAGTGGTGCCAGTGCACTCTCTGGACTCACTGCACTGCATCCCCACTGGTGCCAGTGCACTCTCTGGACTCACTGCTTTGCATCCCCACTGGTGCCAGTGCACTCTCTGGACTCACTGCACTGCATCCCCACTGGTGCAAGTGCACTCTCTGGAGTCACTGCACTGCATCCCCACTGGTGCCAGTGCACTCTTCGGACCCACTGCACTGCATCCCAACTGGTGCCAGTGCACTCTCTGGACTCACTGCACTGCATCCCCACTGGTGCCAGGGCACTCTCTGGGCTCACTGCACTGCAACCCCACTGCTGCCAGTGCACTCTCTGGAGTCACTGCACTGCATGCCCACTGGTCCCAGTGCACTCTCTGGACTCACTGCACTGCAACCCCACTGGTGCCAGTGCACTCTCTGGACTCACTGCACTGCATCCCCACTGGTGCCAGTGCACTCTCTGGGCTCACTGCACTGCATCCCCAGTGGTGCCAGTGCACTCTCGGGACTCACTGCACTGCATCCCCAGTAGTGCCAGTGCACTTTCTGGAGTCACTGCACCGCATCCCAAGTGGTGCCAGTGCACTCTCTGGACTCACTGCACTGCATCCCCACTGGTGCCAGTGCACTCTCCGGACTCACTGCACTGTATCCCCACTAGTGCCAGTGCACTCTCTGGAGTCACTGCACTGCATCCCCAGTGGTGCCAGTGCACTCTCTGGACTCACTGCACTGCATCCCCACTGGTGCCAGTGCACTCTCAGGACTCACTGCACTGCATCCCCACTGGTGCCAGTGCACTCTCTGGACTCACTGCACTGCATCCCCAGTGGTGCCAGTGCACTCTCGGGACTCACTTCACTGCATCCCCAGTGGTGCCAGTGCACTCTCTGGACTCACTACACTGCAACCCCACTGGTGCCAGTGAACTCTCTGGACTCACTACACTGCATCCCCACTGGTGCCAGTGCACTCTCTGGACTCACTGCACTGCATCCCCACTGGTGCCAGTGCACTCTCTGGACTCACTGCACTGCATCCCCACTGGTGCCAGTGCACTCTCTGGAGTCACTGCACTGCATCCGCAGTGGTGCCAGTGCACTCTCTGGACTCACTGCACTGCAACCCCACTGGTGCCAGTGCACTCTCTGGACTTACTGCACTGCATCCCCACTGGTGCCAGTGCACTCTCTGGGCTCACTGCACTGCATCCCCAGTGGTGCCAGTGCACTCTCGGGACTCACTGCACTGCATCCCCAGTGGTGCCAGTGCACTCTCTGGACTCACTACACTGCAACCCCACTGGTGCCAGTGAACTCTCTGGACTCACTACACTGCATCCCCACTGGTGCCAGTGCACTCTCTGGACTCACTGCACTGCATCCCCACTGGTGCCAGTGCACTCTCTGGAGTCACTGCACTGCATCCCCACTGGTGCCAGTGCACTCTCTGGACTCACTGCACTGCATCCCCACTGGTGCCAGTGCACTCTCTGGAGTCACTGCACTGCATCCCCACTGGTGCCAATGCACTCTCTGGAGTCACTGCAGTGCATCCCCAGTGGTGCCCGTGCACTCTCTGCAGTCACTGCACTGCATCCCCACTGGTGCCAGTGAACTCTCTGGACTCACTGCACTGCATCCCCAGTGGTTCCAGTGCACTCTCTGGACTCACTGCACTGCATCCCCAGTGGTGCCAGTGCACTCTCTGGACTCACTGCACTGCATCCCCACTGCTGCCAGTGCACTCTCTGCACTCACTGCACTGCATCCCCACTGGTGACAGTGCACTCTCTAGAGTCACTGCACTGATCCGCAGTGGTGCCAGTGCACTCTCTACAGTCACTGCACTCCAACCCCACTGGTGCCAGTGCATTCTCTAGAGTCACTGCACTGATCCGCAGTGGTGCCAGTGCACTCTCTGAACTCACTGCACTGCATCCCCACTTGTACCAGTGCACTCTCTGGACTCACTGCACTGCATCCCCACTGGTGCCAATGCACTCTCTGGACTCACTGCAGTGCATCCCCACTGGTGCCAGTGCACTCTCTGGACTCACTGCACTGCATCCCCAGTGGTGCCAGTGAACTCTCTGGACTCACTGCACTGCATCCCCACTGGTGCCAGTGCACTCTCTGGACTCACTGCACTGCATCCCCAGTGGTGCCAGTGCACTCTCTGGACTCACTGCACTGCATCCCCACTGGTGCCAGTGCACTCTCTGGACTCACTGCACTGCATCCCCACTGGTGCCAGAGCACTCTCTGGAGTCACTGCACTGCATCCCCACTGGTGCCAGTGCACTCTCTGGACTCACTGCACTGCATCCCCACTGGTGCCAGTGCACTCTCTAGACTCACTGCACTGCATCCCCACTGGTGCCAGTGCACTCTCTGGAGTCACTGCACTGCATCCCCACTGGTGCCAGTGCACTCTCTGGACTCACTGCACTGCATCCCCACTGCTGCCAGTGCACTCTCTGGAGTCACTGCACGGCATCCCCACTGGTGGCAATGCACTCTCTGGACTCACTGCACTGCATCCCCACTGGTGCCAGTGCACTCTCTGGAGTCACTGCTTTGCATCCCCACTGGTGCCACTGCACTCTCTGGACTGACTGCACTGCATCCCCACTGGTGCCAGTGCACTCTCTGGACTCACTGCACTGCAACCCCACTGGTGCCAGTGCACTCTCTGGACTCACTGCACTGCATCCCCACTGGTGCCAGTGCACTCTCTGGACTCACTGCACTGCATCCCCACTGGTGCCAGTGCACTCTCTGGAGTCACTGCACTGCGTCCCCAGTGGTGCCAGTGCACTCTCTGGACTTACTGCACTGCATCCCCACTGCTGCCAGTGCACTCTCTGGACTCACTGCACTGTATTCCCACTGGTGCCAGTGCACTCTCTGGACTCACTGCACTGCAACCCCACTGGTGCCAGTGCACTCTCTGGACTCACTACACTGCATCCCCACTGCTGCCAGTGCACTCTCTGGACTCACTGCACTGCATTCCCACTGGTGCCAGTGCACTCTCTGGACTCACTGCACTGCAACCCCACTGGTGCCAGTGCACTCTCTGGACTCACTGCACTGCATCCCCAGGGGTGCCAGTGCACTCTCTGGACTCACTGCACTGCATCCCCACTGGTGCCAGTGCACTCTCTGGACTCACTGCACTGCATACGCAGTAGTGCCAGTGCACTTTATGGAGTCACTGCACTGCATCCCTAGTGGAGCCAGTGCACTCTCTGGACTCACTGCACTGCATCCCCACTGGTGCCAGTGCACTCTCTGGACTCACTGCACTGCATCCCCACTGGTGCCAGTGCAGTCTATGGAGTCACTGCACTGCATCCCCAGTGGTGCCAGTGCACTGTCTGGACTCACTGCAGTGCATCCCCACTGGTGCCAGTGCACTCTCTGGACTGACTGCACTGCATCCCCACTGGTGCCAGTGAACTCTCTGGACTCACTGCACTGCATCCCCACTGGTGCCAGTGCACTCTCTGGACTCACTGCACTGCATCCCCTGTAGTGCCAGTGCACTTTCTGGACTCACTGCACTGCATCCCTAGTGGTGCCAGTGCACTCTCTGGACTCACTGCACTGCATCCCCACTGGTGACAGTGCACTCTCTGGACTCACTGCACTGCATCCCCACTGGTGCCAGTGAACTCTCTGGACTCACTGCACTGCATCCCCACTGGTGACAGTGCACTCTCTGGACTCACTGCACGGCATCCCCAGTGGTGCCAGTGCACTGTCTGGACTCACTGCAGTGCATCCGCACTGGTGCCAGTGAACTCTCTGGAGTCACTGCACTGCATTCCCACTGGTGCCAGCGCACTCTCAGGACTCACTGCACTGCATCCCCACTGGTGCCAGTGCACTCTCTGGACTCACTGCAATGCATCCCCAGTGGTGCCAGTGCACTCTCTGGAGTCACTGCACTGCAACCCCACTGGTGCCAGTGCACTCTCTGGAGTCACTGCACTGCATCCCCAGTGATGCCAGTGCACTCTCTGGACTCACTGCACTGCATCCCCACTGGTGCCAGTGCACTCTCTGGAGACACTGCAGTGCATCCCCAGTGGTGCCAGTGCACTCTCTGGAGTCACTGCTTTGCATCCCCACTGGTGCCATTGCACTCTCTGGACTGACTGCACTGCATCCCCACTGGTGCCAGTGCACTCTCTGCACTCACTGCACTGCATACCCACTGGTGCCAGTGCACTCTCTGGAGTCACTGCACTGCAACCCCACTGGTGCCAGTGCACTCTCTGGACTCACTACACTGCATCCCCAGTGGTGCCAGTGCACTCTCTGGACTCACTGCACTGCATCTCCACTGGTGCCAGTGCACTCTCTGGACTCACTGCACTGCATCCCCAGTAGTGCCAGTGCACTTTCTGGACTCACTGCAGTGCATCCCCACTGGTGCCAGTGCACTCTCTGGAGTCACTGCACTGCATCCCCACTGGTGCCAGTGCACTCTCTGGAGTCACTGCAGTGCATCCCCAGTGGTGCCAGTGCACTCTCTGGACTCACTGCACTGCATCCCCACTGGTGCCAGTGCACTCTCTGGAGTCACTGCACTGCATCCCCACTGCTGCCAGTGCACTCTCTGGAGTCACTGCACTGCATCCCCACTGGTAACAGTGCACTCTCTGGACTCACTGCACTGCATCCCCACTGCTGCCAGAGCACTCTCTGGACTCACTGCACTGCATCCCCACTGGTGCCAGTGCACTCTCTGGACTCATTGCACTGCATCCCCAGTGGTGCCAGTGCACTCTCTGGAGTCACTGCACAGCATCCCCATTGCTGCCAGTGCACTCTCTGGACTCACTGCACTGCATCCCCACTGGTGCCAGTGCACTCTCTGGACTCACTGCACTGCAACCCCACTGGTGCCAGTGCACTCTCTGGACTCACTGCACTGCATCCCCACTGGTGCCAGTGCACTCTCTGGACTCACTGCACTGCATCCCCACTGGTGCCAGTGCACTCTCTGGACTCACTGCACTGCAACCGCACTGTTGCCAGTGCACTCTCTGGACTCACTGCACTGCATGCCCACTGGTGCCAGTGCACTCTCTGGACTCACTGCACTGCATCCCCACTGGTGCCAGTGCACTCTCTGGACTCACTGCAGTGCATCCCCACTGGTGCCAGTGCACTCTCTGGACTCACTGCACTGCATCCCCACTGGTGCCAGTGCACTCTCTGGAGTCACTGCACTGCATCCCCAGTGGTGCCAGTGCACTCTCTGGACTCACTGCACTGCATCCCCACTGGTGCCAGTGCACTTTCTGGACTCACTGCACTGCAACCCCACTGGTGCCAGTGCACTCTCTGGACTCACTGCACTGCATCCCCACTGGTGCCAGTGCACTCTCTGGAGTCACTGCACTGCATCCCCACTGGTGCCACTATACTCTCTGGAGACACTGCACTGCATCCCCACTGGTGCCAGTGAACTGCCTGGACTCACTGCACTGCATCCCCACTGGTGCCAGTGAACTGCCTGGACTCACTGCACTGCATCCCCACTGGTGCCAGTGCACTCTCTGGATTCACTGCACTGCAACCCCACTGGTGCCAGTGAACTCTCTGGACTCACTACACTGCATCCCCACTGGTGCCAGTGCACTCTCTGGAGTCACTGCACTGCATCCCCAGTGGTGCCAGTGCACTATAAGGACTCACTGCACTGCATCCCCACTGGTGCCAGTGCACTCTCTGGACTCACTGCACTGCATCCCCAGTAGTGCCAGTGAACTCTCTGGACTCACTGCACTGCATCCCCAGTGGTGCCAGTGCACTCTCTGGAGTCACTGCACTGCATCCCCACTGGTGCCAGTGAACTCTCTGGACTCACTGCACTGCATCCCCACTGCTACCAGTGCACTCCCTGGACTCACTGCCCTGCATTCCCACTGGTGCCAGTGCACTCTCTGGACTCACTGCACTGCATCCCCACTGCTGCCAGTGCACTCTCTGGAGTCACTGCACTGCATCCCCAGTGGTGCCAGTGCACTCTCTGGACTCACTGCACTGCATCCCCAGTGGTGCCAGTGCACTCTCTGGAGTCACTGCACTGCATCCCCACTGGTGCCAGTGCACTCTCTGGACTCACTGCACTGCATCCCCAGTGGTGCCAGTGCACTCTCTGGAGTCACTGCACTGCATTCCCACTGGTGCCAATGCACTCTCTGGACTCACTGCACTGCATCCCCACTGGTGCCAGTGCACTCTCTGGATACACTGCAGTGCATCCCCACTGGTTCCAGTGCACTCTCTCAACTCACTGCACTGCATTCCCACTGGTGCCAGTGCACTCTCTGGACTCACTGCTTTGCATCCCCACTGGTGCCATTGCACTCTCTGGACTGACTGCACTGCATCCCCACTGGTGCCAGTGCACTCTCTGGACTCACTGCACTGCAACCCCACTGGTGCCAGTGCACTCTCTGGACTCACTGCACTGCATCCCCACTGGTGCCAGTGCACTTTCTGGACTCACTGCAGTGCATCCCCACTGGTGCCAGTCCACTCTCTGGAGTCACTGCACTGCATCCCCACTGCTGCCAGTGCACTCTCTGGACTCACTGCACTGCATCCCCACTGCTGCCAGTGCACTCTCTGGACTCACTGCACTGCATCCCCAGCGGTGCCAGTGCACTCTCGGGACTCACTGCACTGCATCCCCAGTAGTGCCAGTGCACTCTCTGGACTCACTGCACCGCATCCCAAGTGGTGCCAGTGCACTCTCTGGACTCACTGCACTGCATCCCCACTGGTGCCAGTGCACTCTCTGGACTCACTGCACTGCATCCCCAGTGGTGCCAGTGCACTCTCTGGACTCACTGCACTGCATCCCCACTGGTGCAAGTGCACTCTCTGGAGTCACTGCACTGCATCCCCACTGGTGCCAGTGCACTCTTCGGACCCACTGCACTGCATCCCAACTGGTGCCAGTGCACTCTCTGGACTCACTGCACTGCATCCCCACTGGTGCCAGGGCACTCTCTGGGCTCACTGCACTGCAACCCCACTGCTGCCAGTGCACTCTCTGGAGTCACTGCACTGCATGCCCACTGGTCCCAGTGCACTCTCTGGACTCACTGCACTGCAACCCCACTGGTGCCAGTGCACTCTCTGGACTCACTGCACTGCATCCCCACTGGTGCCAGTGCACTCTCTGGGCTCACTGCACTGCATCCCCAGTGGTGCCAGTGCACTCTCGGGACTCACTGCACTGCATCCCCAGTAGTGCCAGTGCACTTTCTGGAGTCACTGCACCGCATCCCAAGTGGTGCCAGTGCACTCTCTGGACTCACTGCACTGCATCCCCACTGGTGCCAGTGCACTCTCCGGACTCACTGCACTGTATCCCCACTAGTGCCAGTGCACTCTCTGGAGTCACTGCACTGCATCCCCAGTGGTGCCAGTGCACTCTCTGGACTCACTGCACTGCATCCCCACTGGTGCCAGTGCACTCTCAGGACTCACTGCACTGCATCCCCACTGGTGCCAGTGCACTCTCTGGACTCACTGCACTGCATCCCCAGTGGTGCCAGTGCACTCTCTGGACTCACTACACTGCATCCCCACTGGTGCCAGTGCACTCTCTGGACTCACTGCACTGCATCCCCACTGGTGCCAGTGCACTCTCTGGACTCACTGCACTGCATCCCCACTGGTGCCAGTGCACTCTCTGGAGTCACTGCACTGCATCCGCAGTGGTGCCAGTGCACTCTCTGGACTCACTGCACTGCATCCCCACTGGTGCCAGTGCACTCTCTGGACTTACTGCACTGCATCCCCACTGGTGCCAGTGCACTCTCTGGGCTCACTGCACTGCATCCCCAGTGGTGCCAGTGCACTCTCGGGACTCACTGCACTGCATCCCCAGTGGTGCCAGTGCACTCTCTGGACTCACTACACTGCAACCCCACTGGTGCCAGTGAACTCTCTGGACTCACTACACTGCATCCCCACTGGTGCCAGTGCACTCTCTGGACTCACTGCACTGCATCCCCACTGGTGCCAGTGCACTCTCTGGAGTCACTGCACTGCATCCCCACTGGTGCCAGTGCACTCTCTGGACTCACTGCACTGCATCCCCACTGGTGCCAGTGCACTCTCTGGAGTCACTGCACTGCATCCCCACTGGTGCCAATGCACTCTCTGGAGTCACTGCAGTGCATCCCCAGTGGTGCCCGTGCACTCTCTGCAGTCACTGCACTGCATCCCCACTGGTGCCAGTGAACTCTCTGGACTCACTGCACTGCATCCCCAGTGGTTCCAGTGCACTCTCTGGACTCACTGCACTGCATCCCCAGTGGTGCCAGTGCACTCTCTGGACTCACTGCACTGCATCCCCACTGCTGCCAGTGCACTCTCTGCACTCACTGCACTGCATCCCCACTGGTGACAGTGCACTCTCTAGAGTCACTGCACTGATCCGCAGTGGTGCCAGTGCACTCTCTACAGTCACTGCACTCCAACCCCACTGGTGCCAGTGCATTCTCTAGAGTCACTGCACTGATCCGCAGTGGTGCCAGTGCACTCTCTGAACTCACTGCACTGCATCCCCACTTGTACCAGTGCACTCTCTGGACTCACTGCACTGCATCCCCACTGGTGCCAGTGCACTCTCTGGACTCACTGCACTGCATCCCCACTGGTACCAGTGCTTTCTCTGGAGTCACTGCACTGCATCCCCACTGCTGCCAGTGCACTCTCTGGAGTCACTGCACTGCATCCCCACTGGTAACAGTGCACTCTCTGGACTCACTGCACTGCATCCCCACTGCTGCCAGAGCACTCTCTGGACTCACTGCACTGCATCCCCACTGGTGCCAGTGCACTCTCTGGACTCATTGCACTGCATCCCCAGTGGTGCCAGTGCACTCTCTGGAGTCACTGCACAGCATCCCCATTGCTGCCAGTGCACTCTCTGGACTCACTGCACTGCATCCCCACTGGTGCCAGTGCACTCTCTGGACTCACTGCACTGCAACCCCACTGGTGCCAGTGCACTCTCTGGACTCACTGCACTGCATCCCCACTGGTGCCAGTGCACTCTCTGGACTCACTGCACTGCATCCCCACTGGTGCCAGTGCACTCTCTGGACTCACTGCACTGCAACCGCACTGTTGCCAGTGCACTCTCTGGACTCACTGCACTGCATGCCCACTGGTGCCAGTGCACTCTCTGGACTCACTGCACTGCATCCCCACTGGTGCCAGTGCACTCTCTGGACTCACTGCAGTGCATCCCCACTGGTGCCAGTGCACTCTCTGGACTCACTGCACTGCATCCCCACTGGTGCCAGTGCACTCTCTGGAGTCACTGCACTGCATCCCCACTGGTGCCAGTGCACTTTCTGGACTCACTGCACTGCAACCCCACTGGTGCCAGTGCACTCTCTGGACTCACTGCACTGCATCCCCACTGGTGCCAGTGCACTCTCTGGAGTCACTGCACTGCATCCCCACTGGTGCCACTATACTCTCTGGAGACACTGCACTGCATCCCCACTGGTGCCAGTGCACTCTCTGGAGTCACTGCACTGCATCCCCAGTGGTGCCAGTGCACTATAAGGACTCACTGCACTGCATCCCCACTGGTGCCAGTGCACTCTCTGGACTCACTGCACTGCATCCCCAGTAGTGCCAGTGAACTCTCTGGACTCACTGCACTGCATCCCCAGTGGTGCCAGTGCACTCTCTGGAGTCACTGCACTGCATCCCCACTGGTGCCAGTGAACTCTCTGGACTCACTGCACTGCATCCCCACTGCTACCAGTGCACTCCCTGGACTCACTGCCCTGCATTCCCACTGGTGCCAGTGCACTCTCTGGACTCACTGCACTGCATCCCCACTGCTGCCAGTGCACTCTCTGGAGTCACTGCACTGCATCCCCAGTGGTGCCAGTGCACTCTCTGGACTCACTGCACTGCATCCCCAGTGGTGCCAGTGCACTCTCTGGAGTCACTGCACTGCATCCCCACTGGTGCCAGTGCACTCTCTGGACTCACTGCACTGCATCCCCAGTGGTGCCAGTGCACTCTCTGGAGTCACTGCACTGCATTCCCACTGGTGCCAATGCACTCTCTGGACTCACTGCACTGCATCCCCACTGGTGCCAGTGCACTCTCTGGATACACTGCAGTGCATCCCCACTGGTTCCAGTGCACTCTCTCAACTCACTGCACTGCATTCCCACTGGTGCCAGTGCACTCTCTGGACTCACTGCTTTGCATCCCCACTGGTGCCATTGCACTCTCTGGACTGACTGCACTGCATCCCCACTGGTGCCAGTGCACTCTCTGGACTCACTGCACTGCAACCCCACTGGTGCCAGTGCACTCTCTGGACTCACTGCACTGCATCCCCACTGGTGCCAGTGCACTTTCTGGACTCACTGCAGTGCATCCCCACTGGTGCCAGTCCACTCTCTGGAGTCACTGCACTGCATCCCCACTGCTGCCAGTGCACTCTCTGGACTCACTGCACTGCATCCCCACTGCTGCCAGTGCACTCTCTGGACTCACTGCACTGTATCCCCAGTGGTGCCAGTGCACTCTCGGGACTCACTGCACTGCATCCCCAGTAGTGCCAGTGCACTCTCTGGACTCACTGCACCGCATCCCAAGTGGTGCCAGTGCACTCTCTGGACTCACTGCACTGCATCCCCACTGGTGCCAGTGCACTCTCTGGACTCACTGCACTGCATCCCCAGTGGTGCCAGTGCACTCTCTGGACTCACTGCACTGCATCCCCACTGGTGCAAGTGCACTCTCTGGAGTCACTGCACTGCATCCCCACTGGTGCCAGTGCACTCTTCGGACCCACTGCACTGCATCCCAACTGGTGCCAGTGCACTCTCTGGACTCACTGCACTGCATCCCCACTGGTGCCAGGGCACTCTCTGGGCTCACTGCACTGCAACCCCACTGCTGCCAGTGCACTCTCTGGAGTCACTGCACTGCATGCCCACTGGTCCCAGTGCACTCTCTGGACTCACTGCACTGCAACCCCACTGGTGCCAGTGCACTCTCTGGACTCACTGCACTGCATCCCCACTGGTGCCAGTGCACTCTCTGGGCTCACTGCACTGCATCCCCAGTGGTGCCAGTGCACTCTCGGGACTCACTGCACTGCATCCCCAGTAGTGCCAGTGCACTTTCTGGAGTCACTGCACCGCATCCCAAGTGGTGCCAGTGCACTCTCTGGACTCACTGCACTGCATCCCCACTGGTGCCAGTGCACTCTCCGGACTCACTGCACTGTATCCCCACTAGTGCCAGTGCACTCTCTGGAGTCACTGCACTGCATCCCCAGTGGTGCCAGTGCACTCTCTGGACTCACTGCACTGCATCCCCACTGGTGCCAGTGCACTCTCAGGACTCACTGCACTGCATCCCCACTGGTGCCAGTGCACTCTCTGGACTCACTGCACTGCATCCCCAGTGGTGCCAGTGCACTCTCGGGACTCACTTCACTGCATCCCCAGTGGTGCCAGTGCACTCTCTGGACTCACTACACTGCAACCCCACTGGT
This sequence comes from Anser brachyrhynchus, assembly GCF_964034855.1. Taxonomy (NCBI): domain Eukaryota; kingdom Metazoa; phylum Chordata; class Aves; order Anseriformes; family Anatidae; genus Anser; species Anser brachyrhynchus. The sequence goes on from NW_027664004.1 coordinate 559,085, forward strand.
GCCAGTGAACTCTCTGGACTCACTACACTGCATCCCCACTGGTGCCAGTGCACTCTCTGGACTCACTGCACTGCATCCCCACTGGTGCCAGTGCACTCTCTGGACTCACTGCACTGCATCCCCACTGGTGCCAGTGCACTCTCTGGAGTCACTGCACTGCATCCGCAGTGGTGCCAGTGCACTCTCTGGACTCACTGCACTGCAACCCCACTGGTGCCAGTGCACTCTCTGGACTTACTGCACTGCATCCCCACTGGTGCCAGTGCACTCTCTGGGCTCACTGCACTGCATCCCCAGTGGTGCCAGTGCACTCTCGGGACTCACTGCACTGCATCCCCAGTGGTGCCAGTGCACTCTCTGGACTCACTACACTGCAACCCCACTGGTGCCAGTGAACTCTCTGGACTCACTACACTGCATCCCCACTGGTGCCAGTGCACTCTCTGGACTCACTGCACTGCATCCCCACTGGTGCCAGTGCACTCTCTGGAGTCACTGCACTGCATCCCCACTGGTGCCAGTGCACTCTCTGGACTCACTGCACTGCATCCCCACTGGTGCCAGTGCACTCTCTGGAGTCACTGCACTGCATCCCCACTGGTGCCAATGCACTCTCTGGAGTCACTGCAGTGCATCCCCAGTGGTGCCCGTGCACTCTCTGCAGTCACTGCACTGCATCCCCACTGGTGCCAGTGAACTCTCTGGACTCACTGCACTGCATCCCCAGTGGTTCCAGTGCACTCTCTGGACTCACTGCACTGCATCCCCAGTGGTGCCAGTGCACTCTCTGGACTCACTGCACTGCATCCCCACTGCTGCCAGTGCACTCTCTGCACTCACTGCACTGCATCCCCACTGGTGACAGTGCACTCTCTAGAGTCACTGCACTGATCCGCAGTGGTGCCAGTGCACTCTCTACAGTCACTGCACTCCAACCCCACTGGTGCCAGTGCATTCTCTAGAGTCACTGCACTGATCCGCAGTGGTGCCAGTGCACTCTCTGAACTCACTGCACTGCATCCCCACTTGTACCAGTGCACTCTCTGGACTCACTGCACTGCATCCCCACTGGTGCCAATGCACTCTCTGGACTCACTGCAGTGCATCCCCACTGGTGCCAGTGCACTCTCTGGACTCACTGCACTGCATCCCCAGTGGTGCCAGTGAACTCTCTGGACTCACTGCACTGCATCCCCACTGGTGCCAGTGCACTCTCTGGACTCACTGCACTGCATCCCCAGTGGTGCCAGTGCACTCTCTGGACTCACTGCACTGCATCCCCACTGGTGCCAGTGCACTCTCTGGACTCACTGCACTGCATCCCCACTGGTGCCAGAGCACTCTCTGGAGTCACTGCACTGCATCCCCACTGGTGCCAGTGCACTCTCTAGACTCACTGCACTGCATCCCCACTGGTGCCAGTGCACTCTCTGGAGTCACTGCACTGCATCCCCACTGGTGCCAGTGCACTCTCTGGACTCACTGCACTGCATCCCCACTGCTGCCAGTGCACTCTCTGGAGTCACTGCACGGCATCCCCACTGGTGGCAATGCACTCTCTGGACTCACTGCACTGCATCCCCACTGGTGCCAGTGCACTCTCTGGAGTCACTGCTTTGCATCCCCACTGGTGCCACTGCACTCTCTGGACTGACTGCACTGCATCCCCACTGGTGCCAGTGCACTCTCTGGACTCACTGCACTGCAACCCCACTGGTGCCAGTGCACTCTCTGGACTCACTGCACTGCATCCCCACTGGTGCCAGTGCACTCTCTGGACTCACTGCACTGCATCCCCACTGGTGCCAGTGCACTCTCTGGAGTCACTGCACTGCGTCCCCAGTGGTGCCAGTGCACTCTCTGGACTTACTGCACTGCATCCCCACTGCTGCCAGTGCACTCTCTGGACTCACTGCACTGTATTCCCACTGGTGCCAGTGCACTCTCTGGACTCACTGCACTGCAACCCCACTGGTGCCAGTGCACTCTCTGGACTCACTACACTGCATCCCCAATGCTGCCAGTGCACTCTCTGGACTCACTGCACTGCATTCCCACTGGTGCCAGTGCACTCTCTGGACTCACTGCACTGCAACCCCACTGGTGCCAGTGCACTCTCTGGACTCACTGCACTGCATCCCCAGGGGTGCCAGTGCACTCTCTGGACTCACTGCACTGCATCCCCACTGGTGCCAGTGCACTCTCTGGACTCACTGCACTGCATACGCAGTAGTGCCAGTGCACTTTATGGAGTCACTGCACTGCATCCCTAGTGGAGCCAGTGCACTCTCTGGACTCACTGCACTGCATCCCCACTGGTGCCAGTGCACTCTCTGGACTCACTGCACTGCATCCCCACTGGTGCCAGTGCAGTCTATGGAGTCACTGCACTGCATCCCCACTGGTGCCAGTGCACTGTCTGGACTCACTGCAGTGCATCCCCACTGGTGCCAGTGCACTCTCTGGAGTCACTGCACTGCATCCCCACTGGTGCCAGTGAACTCTCTGGACTCACTGCACTGCATCCCCACTGGTGCCAGTGCACTCTCTGGACTCACTGCACTGCATCCCCTGTAGTGCCAGTGCACTTTCTGGACTCACTGCACTGCATCCCTAGTGGTGCCAGTGCACTCTCTGGACTCACTGCACTGCATCCCCACTGGTGACAGTGCACTCTCTGGACTCACTGCACTGCATCCCCACTGGTGCCAGTGAACTCTCTGGACTCACTGCACTGCATCCCCACTGGTGACAGTGCACTCTCTGGACTCACTGCACGGCATCCCCAGTGGTGCCAGTGCACTGTCTGGACTCACTGCAGTGCATCCGCACTGGTGCCAGTGAACTCTCTGGAGTCACTGCACTGCATTCCCACTGGTGCCAGCGCACTCTCAGGACTCACTGCACTGCATCCCCACTGGTGCCAGTGCACTCTCTGGACTCACTGCAATGCATCCCCAGTGGTGCCAGTGCACTCTCTGGAGTCACTGCACTGCAACCCCACTGGTGCCAGTGCACTCTCTGGAGTCACTGCACTGCATCCCCAGTGATGCCAGTGCACTCTCTGGACTCACTGCACTGCATCCCCACTGGTGCCAGTGCACTCTCTGGAGACACTGCAGTGCATCCCCAGTGGTGCCAGTGCACTCTCTGGAGTCACTGCTTTGCATCCCCACTGGTGCCATTGCACTCTCTGGACTGACTGCACTGCATCCCCACTGGTGCCAGTGCACTCTCTGCACTCACTGCACTGCATACCCACTGGTGCCAGTGCACTCTCTGGAGTCACTGCACTGCAACCCCACTGGTGCCAGTGCACTCTCTGGACTCACTACACTGCATCCCCAGTGGTGCCAGTGCACTCTCTGGACTCACTGCACTGCATCTCCACTGGTGCCAGTGCACTCTCTGGACTCACTGCACTGCATCCCCAGTAGTGCCAGTGCACTTTCTGGACTCACTGCAGTGCATCCCCACTGGTGCCAGTGCACTCTCTGGACTCACTGCACTGCATCCCCACTGGTGCCAGTGCACTCTCTGGAGTCACTGCAGTGCATCCCCAGTGGTGCCAGTGCACTCTCTGGACTCACTGCACTGCATCCCCACTGGTGCCAGTGCACTCTCTGGAGTCACTGCACTGCATCCCCACTGCTGCCAGTGCACTCTCTGGAGTCACTGCACTGCATCCCCACTGGTAACAGTGCACTCTCTGGACTCACTGCACTGCATCCCCACTGCTGCCAGAGCACTCTCTGGAGTCACTGCACTGCATCCCCACTGGTGCCAGTGCACTCTCTGGACTCATTGCACTGCATCCCCAGTGGTGCCAGTGCACTCTCTGGAGTCACTGCACTGCATCCCCATTGCTGCCAGTGCACTCTCTGGACTCACTGCACTGCATCCCCACTGGTGCCAGTGCACTCTCTGGACTCACTGCACTGCAACCCCACTGGTGCCAGTGCACTCTCTGGACTCACTGCACTGCATCCCCACTGGTGCCAGTGCACTCTCTGGACTCACTGCACTGCATCCCCACTGGTGCCAGTGCACTCTCTGGACTCACTGCACTGCAACCGCACTGTTGCCAGTGCACTCTCTGGACTCACTGCACTGCATGCCCACTGGTGCCAGTGCACTCTCTGGACTCACTGCACTGCATCCCCACTGGTGCCAGTGCACTCTCTGGACTCACTGCAGTGCATCCCCACTGGTGCCAGTGCACTCTCTGGACTCACTGCACTGCATCCCCACTGGTGCCAGTGCACTCTCTGGAGTCACTGCACTGCATCCCCAGTGGTGCCAGTGCACTCTCTGGACTCACTGCACTGCATCCCCACTGGTGCCAGTGCACTTTCTGGACTCACTGCACTGCAACCCCACTGGTGCCAGTGCACTCTCTGGACTCACTGCACTGCATCCCCACTGGTGCCAGTGCACTCTCTGGAGTCACTGCACTGCATCCCCACTGGTGCCACTATACTCTCTGGAGACACTGCACTGCATCCCCACTGGTGCCAGTGAACTGCCTGGACTCACTGCACTGCATCCCCACTGGTGCCAGTGAACTGCCTGGACTCACTGCACTGCATCCCCACTGGTGCCAGTGCACTCTCTGGATTCACTGCACTGCAACCCCACTGGTGCCAGTGAACTCTCTGGACTCACTACACTGCATCCCCACTGGTGCCAGTGCACTCTCTGGAGTCACTGCACTGCATCCCCAGTGGTGCCAGTGCACTATAAGGACTCACTGCACTGCATCCCCACTGGTGCCAGTGCACTCTCTGGACTCACTGCACTGCATCCCCAGTAGTGCCAGTGAACTCTCTGGACTCACTGCACTGCATCCCCACTGGTGCCAGTGCACTCTCTGGAGTCACTGCACTGCATCCCCACTGGTGCCAGTGAACTCTCTGGACTCACTGCACTGCATCCCCACTGCTACCAGTGCACTCCCTGGACTCACTGCCCTGCATTCCCACTGGTGCCAGTGCACTCTCTGGACTCACTGCACTGCATCCCCACTGCTGCCAGTGCACTCTCTGGAGTCACTGCACTGCATCCCCAGTGGTGCCAGTGCACTCTCTGGACTCACTGCACTGCATCCCCACTGGTGCCAGTGCACTCTCTAGAGTCACTGCACTCCAACGCCACTGGTACCAGTGCACTCTCTGGACTCACTGCACTGCATCCCCACTGGTGCCAGTGAACTCTCTGGACTCACTGCACTGCATCCCCACTGCTACCAGTGCACTCCCTGGACTCACTGCACTGCATCCCCACTGGTGCCAGTGCACTCTCTGGACTCACTGCACTGCATCCCCAGTGGTGCCAATGCACTCTCTGGACTCACTGCACTGCATCCCCAGTGGTGCCAGTGCACTCTCTGGAGTCACTGCACTGCATCCCCACTGGTGCCAGTGCACTCTCTAGAGTCACTGCACTCCAACGCCACTGGTACCAGTGCACTCTCTGGACTCACTGCACTGCATCCCCACTGGTGCCAGTGCACTGTCTGGAGTCACTGCACTGCATCCCCACTGGTGCCAGTGCACTCTCTGGACTCACTGCACTGCATCCCCACTGGTGCCAGTGCACTCTCTAGACTCACTGCACTGCATCCCCACTGCTGCCAGTGCACTCTCTGGAGTCACTGCACTGCATCCCCACTGGTGCCAGTGCACTCTCTGGACTCACTGCACTGCATCCCCAGTGGTGCCAGTGCACTCTCTGGAGTCACTGCACTGCATTCCCACTGGTGCCAATGCACTCTCTGGACTCACTGCACTGCATCCCCACTGGTGCCAGTGCACTCTCTGGAGACACTGCAGTGCATCCCCACTGGTTCCAGTGCACTCTCTCAACTCACTGCACTGCATTCCCACTGGTGCCAGTGCACTCTCTGGACTCACTGCTTTGCATCCCCACTGGTGCCATTGCACTCTCTGGACTGACTGCACTGCATCCCCACTGGTGCCAGTGCACTCTCTGGACTCACTGCACTGCAACCCCACTGGTGTCAGTGCACTCTCTGGACTCACTGCACTGCATCCCCACTGGTGCCAGTGAACTCTCTGGACTCACTGCACTGCATCCCCACTGGTGCCAGTGCACTCTCAGGACTCATTGCACTGCATCCCCAGTGGTGCCAGTGCACTCTCTGGAGTCACTGCACTGCATCCCCATTGCTGCCAGTGCACTTTCTGGAGTCACTGTACTGCATGCCAAGCGGTGCCAGTTAACTCTTTGGACTCACTGCACTGCAACCCCACTGGTGCCAGTGCACTCTCTGGACTCACTGCACTGCATCCCCACTGGTGCCAGTGCACTCTCTGGACTCACTGCACTGCAACACCACTGGTGCCAGTGCACTCTCTGGACTCACTGCTTTGCATCCCCAGTAGTGCCAGTGCACTTTCTGGAGACACTGCACTGCATCCCTAGTGGTGCCAGTGCACTCTCTGGACTCACTGCACTGCATCCCCAGTGGTGCCAGTGAACTCTCTGGACTCACTGCACTCCATCCCCACTGGTGCCAGTGCACTCTCTGGAGTCACTGCACTGCATCCCCACTAGTGCCAGTGCACTGTCTGGACTCACTGCAGTGCATCCCCACTGGTGCCAGTGCACTCTCTGCACTCACTGCACTGCATCCCCACTGGTGCCAGCGCACTCTCAGGACTCACTGCACTGCATCCCCACTGGTGCCAGTGCACTCTCTGGACTCACTGCAATGCATCCCCAGTGGTGCCAGTGCACTCTCTGGAGTCACTGCACTGCAAACCCACTGGTGCCAGTGCACTCTCTGGAGTCACTGCACTGCATCCCCAGTGGTGCCAGTGCACTCTCTGGACTCACTGCACTGCATCCCCACTGGTGCCAGTGCACTCTCTGGAGACACTGCAGTGCATCCCCACTGGTGCCAGTGCACTCTCTGGAGTCACTGCTTTGCATCCCCACTGGTGCCATTGCACTCGCTGGACTGACTGCACTGCATCCCCACTGGTGCCAGTGCACTCTCTGCACTCACTGCACTGCATACCCACTGGTGCCAGTGCACTCTCTGGAGTCACTGCACTGCAACCCCACTGGTGCCAGTGCACTCTCTGGACTCACTACACTGCATCCCCAGTGGTGCCAGTGCACTCTCTGGACTCACTGCACTGCATCTCCACTGGTGCCAGTGCACTCTCTGGACTCACTGCACTGCATCCCCAGTAGTGCCAGTGCACTTTCTGGACTCACTGCAGTGCATCCCCACTGGTGCCAGTGCACTCTCTGGACTCACTGCACTGCATCCCCACTGGTGCCAGTGCACTCTCTGGAGTCACTGCAGTGCATCCCCAGTGGTGCCAGTGCACTCTCTGGACTCACTGCACTGCATCCCCACTGGTGCCAGTGCACTCTCTGGAGTCACTGCACTGCATCCCCACTGCTGCCAGTGCACTCTCTGGAGTCACTGCACTGCATCCCCACTGGTAACAGTGCACTCTCTGGACTCACTGCACTGCATCCCCACTGGTGCCAGTGAACTCTCTGGACTCACTGCACTGCATCCCCAGTGGTGCCAGTGCACTCTCTGGACTCATTGCACTGCATCCCCAGTGGTGCCAGTGCACTCTCTGGAGTCACTGCACTGCATCCCCATTGCTGCCAGTGCACTCTCTGGACTCACTGCACTGCATCCCCACTGGTGCCAGTGCACTCTCTGGACTCACTGCACTGCAACCCCACTGGTGCCAGTGCACTCTCTGGACTCACTGCACTGCATCCCCACTGGTGCCAGTGCACTCTCTGGACTCACTGCACTGCAACCCCACTGGTGCCAGTGCACTCTCTGGACTCACTGCACTGCATCCCCACTGGTGCCAGTGCACTCTCTGGACTCACTGCACTGCAACCCCACTGGTGCCAGTGCACTCTCTGGACTCACTGCACTGCATGCCCACTGGTGCCAGTGCACTCTCTGGACTCACTGCACTGCATCCCCACTGGTGCCAGTGCACTCTCTGGACTCACTGCAGTGCATCCCCACTGGTGCCAGTGCACTCTCTGGACTCACTGCACTGCATCCCCACTGGTGCCAGTGCACTCTCTGGAGTCACTGCACTGCATCCCCAGTGGTGCCAGTGCACTCTCTGGACTCACTGCACTGCATCCCCAGTGGTGCCAGTGCACTTTCTGGACTCACTGCACTGCAACCCCACTGGTGCCAGTGCACTCTCTGGAGTCACTGCACTGCATCCCCACTGGTGCCAGTGCACTCTCTGGACTCACTGCACTGCATCCCCACTGGTGCCAGTGCACTCTCTGGGCTCACTGCACTGCATCCCCACTGGTGCCAGTGGACTCTCTGGACTCACTGCACTGCATCCCCACTGGTGCCAGTGCACTCTCTAGACTCACTGCACTGCATCCCCACTGCTGCCAGTGCACTCTCTGGATTCACTGCACTGCAACCCCACTGGTGCCAGTGAACTCTCTGGACTCACTACACTGCATCCCCACTGGTGCCAGTGCACTCTCTGGAGTCACTGCACTGCATCCCCAGTGGTGCCAGTGCACTATAAGGACTCACTGCACTGCATCCCCACTGGTGCCAGTGCACTCTCTGGACTCACTGCACTGCATCCCCAGTAGTGCCAGTGAACTCTCTGGACTCACTGCACTGCATCCCCACTGGTGCCAGTGCACTCTCTGGAGTCACTGCACTGCATCCCCACTGGTGCCAGTGAACTCTCTGGACTCACTGCACTGCATCCCCACTGCTACCAGTGCACTCCCTGGACTCACTGCCCTGCATCCCCACTGGTGCCAGTGCACTCTCTGGACTCACTGCACTGCATCCCCTCTGCTGCCTGTGCACTCTCTGGAGTCACTGCACTGCATCCCCAGTGGTGCCAGTGCACTCTCTGGACTCACTGCACTGCATCCCCAGTGGTGCCAGTGCACTCTCTGGACTCACTGCAGTGCATCCCCAGTGGTGCCAGTGCACTGTCTGGACTCACTGCACTGCATCCCGACTGGTGCCAGTGCACTCTCTGGAGTCACTGCACTGCATCCCCACTGGTGCCAGTGCACTCTCAGGACTCACTGCACTGCATCCCCACTGGTGCCAGTGCACTCTCTGGACTCACTGCAATGCATCCCCAGTGGTGCCAGTGCACTCTCTGGAGTCACTGCACTGCAACCCCACTGGTGCCAGTGCACTCTCTGGAGTCACTGCACTGCATCCCCAGTGATGCCAGTGCACTCTCTGGACTCACTGCACTACATCCCCACTGGTGCCAGTGCACTCTCTGGACTCACTGCACTGCATCCCCACTGGTGCCAGTGCACTCTCTGGAGTCACTGCTTTGCATCCCCACTGGTGCCAGTGCACTCTCTGGACTCACTGCACTACATCCCCACTGGTGCCAGTGCACTCTCTGGACTCACTGCACTGCATCCCCACTGGTGCCAGTGCACTCTCTGGACTCACTGCACTGCATCCCCACTGGTGCCAGTGCACTCTCTGGACTCACTGCACGGCATCCCCACTGGTGCCATTGCACTCTCTGGACTGACTGCACTGCATCCCCACTGGTGCCAGTGCACTCTCTGCACTCACTGCACTGCATACCCACTGGTGCCAGTGCACTCTCTGGAGTCACTGCACTGCAACCCCACTGGTGCCAGTGCACTCTCTGGACTCACTACACTGCATCCCCAGTGGTGCCAGTGCACTCTCTGGACTCACTGCACTGCATCTCCACTGGTGCCAGTGCACTCTCTGGACTCACTGCACTGCATCCCCAGTAGTGCCAGTGCACTTTCTGGACTCACTGCAGTGCATCCCCACTGGTGCCAGTGCACTCTCTGGACTCACTGCACTGCATCCCCACTGGTGCCAGTGCACTCTCTGGAGTCACTGCACTGCATCCCCAGTGGTGCCAGTGCACTCTCTGGACTCACTGCACTGCATCCCCACTGGTGCCAGTGCACTCTCTGGAGTCACTGCACTGCATCCCCACTGCTGCCAGTGCACTCTCTGGACTCACTGCACTGCATCCCCACTGGTGCCAGTGCACTCTCTGGAGTCACTGCACTGCATCCCCACTGGTGCCAGTGCACTCTCGGGACTCACTGCACTGCATCCCCACTGGTGCCAGTGCACTCTCTGGACTCACTGCAATGCATTCCCAGTGGTGCCAGTGCACTCTCTGGAGTCACTGCACTGCAACCCCAGTGGTGCCAGTGCACTCTCTGGAGTCACTGCACTGCATCCCCAGTGATGCCAGTGCACTCTCTGGACTCACTGCACTGCATCACCACTGGTGCCAGTGCACTCTCTGGAGACACTGCAGTGCATCCCCAGTGGTGCCAGTGCACTCTCTGGAGTCACTGCTTTGCATCCCCACTGGTGCCATTGCACTCTCTGGACTGACTGCACTGCATCCCCACTGGTGCCAGTGCACTCTCTGCACTCACTGCACTGCATACCCACTGGTGCCAGTGCACTCTCTGGAGTCACTGCACTGCAACCCCACTGGTGCCAGTGCACTCTCTGGACTCACTGCACTGCATCCCCACTGGTGCCAGTGCACTCTCTGGACTCACTGCACTGCATCTCCACTGGTGCCAGTGCACTCTCTGGACTCACTGCACTGCATCCCCAGTAGTGCCAGTGCACTTTCTGGACTCACTGCACTGCATCCCCACTGGTGCCAGTGAACTCTCTGGACTCACTGCACTGCATTCCCAGTGGTGCCAGTGCACTCTCTGGACTCACTGCACTGCATCCCCTCTGGTGCCAGTGAACTCTCTGGACTCACTGCACTGCATCCCCACTGCTACCAGTGCACTCCCTGGACTCACTGCCCTGCATCCCCACTGGTGCCAGTGCACTCTCTGGACTCACTGCACTGCATCCCCTCTGCTGCCTGTGCACTCTCTGGAGTCACTGCACTGCATCCCCAGTGGTGCCAGTGCACTCTCTGGACTCACTGCACTGCATCCCCAGTGGTGCCAGTGCACTCTCTGGACTCACTGCAGTGCATCCCCAGTGGTGCCAGTGCACTGTCTGGACTCACTGCACTGCATCCCGACTGGTGCCAGTGCACTCTCTGGAGTCACTGCACTGCATCCCCACTGGTGCCAGTGCACTCTCAGGACTCACTGCACTGCATCCCCACTGGTGCCAGTGCACTCTCTGGACTCACTGCAATGCATCCCCAGTGGTGCCAGTGCACTCTCTGGAGTCACTGCACTACATCCCCACTGGTGCCAGTGCACTCTCTGGACTCACTGCACTGCATCCCCACTGGTGCCAGTGCACTCTCTGGAGTCACTGCTTTGCATCCCCACTGGTGCCAGTGCACTCTCTGGACTCACTGCACTACATCCCCACTGGTGCCAGTGCACTCTCTGGACTCACTGCACTGCATCCCCACTGGTGCCAGTGCACTCTCTGGACTCACTGCACTGCATCCCCACTGCTGCCAGTGCACTCTCTGGACTCACTGCACTGCATCCCCACTGGTGCCATTGCACTCTCTGGACTGACTGCACTGCATCCCCACTGGTGCCAGTGCACTCTCTGCACTCACTGCACTGCATACCCACTGGTGCCAGTGCACTCTCTGGAGTCACTGCACTGCAACCCCACTGGTGCCAGTGCACTCTCTGGACTCACTACACTGCATCCCCAGTGGTGCCAGTGCACTCTCTGGACTCACTGCACTGCATCTCCACTGGTGCCAGTGCACTCTCTGGACTCACTGCACTGCATCCCCAGTAGTGCCAGTGCACTTTCTGGACTCACTGCAGTGCATCCCCACTGGTGCCAGTGCACTCTCTGGACTCACTGCACTGCATCCCCACTGGTGCCAGTGCACTCTCTGGAGTCACTGCACTGCATCCCCAGTGGTGCCAGTGCACTCTCTGGACTCACTGCACTGCATCCCCACTGGTGCCAGTGCACTCTCTGGACTCACTGCACTGCATCCCCACTGCTGCCAGTGCACTCTCTGGAGTCACTGCACTGCATCCCCACTGGTAACAGTGCACTCTCTGGACTCACTGCACTGCATCCCCACTGGTGCCAGTGAACTCTCTGGACTCACTGCACTGCATCCCCAGTGGTGCCAGTGCACTCTCTGGACTCACTGCAGTGCATCCCCAGTGGTACCAGTGCACTGTCTGGACTCACTGCACTGCATCCCGACTGGTGCCAGTGCACTCTCTGGAGTCACTGCACTGCATCCCCACTGGTGCCAGTGCACTCTCGGGACTCACTGCACTGCATCCCCACTGGTGCCAGTGCACTCTCTGGACTCACTGCAATGCATTCCCAGTGGTGCCAGTGCACTCTCTGGAGTCACTGCACTGCAACCCCAGTGGTGCCAGTGCACTCTCTGGAGTCACTGCACTGCATCCCCAGTGATGCCAGTGCACTCTCTGGACTCACTGCACTGCATCACCACTGGTGCCAGTGCACTCTCTGGAGACACTGCAGTGCATCCCCAGTGGTGCCAGTGCACTCTCTGGAGTCACTGCTTTGCATCCCCACTGGTGCCATTGCACTCTCTGGACTGACTGCACTGCATCCCCACTGGTGCCAGTGCACTCTCTGCACTCACTGCACTGCATACCCACTGGTGCCAGTGCACTCTCTGGACTCACTGCACTGCAACCCCACTGGTGCCAGTGCACTCTCTGGACTCACTGCACTGCATCCCCAGTGGTGCCAGTGCACTCTCTGGACTCACTGCACTGCATCTCCACTGGTGCCAGTGCACTCTCTGGACTCACTGCACTGCATCCCCAGTAGTGCCAGTGCACTTTCTGGACTCACTGCACTGCATCCCCACTGGTGCCAGTGAACTCTCTGGACTCACTGCACTGCATTCCCAGTGGTGCCAGTGCACTCTCTGGACTCACTGCACTGCATCCCCTCTGGTGCCAGTGCACTTTCTGGAGTCACTGCACTGCATCCCTAGTGGTGCCAGTGAACTCTCTGGACTCACTGCACTGAATCCCCGGTGCTGCCAGTGCACTCTCTGGACTCACTGCCCTGCATCCCCACTGGTGCCAGTGCACTCTCTGGAGTCACTGCAGTGCATCCCCAGTGGTGCCAGTGCACTCTCTGGACTCACTGCACTGCATCCCCACTGGTGCCAGTGCACTCTAAGGACTCACTACACTGCACTGCATCCCCAGTGGTGCCAGTGAACTCTCTGGACTCACTGCACTGCATCCCCACTGGTGCCAGTGCACTCTCTGGACTCACTGCACTGCATCCCCACTGGTGCCAGTGCACTCTCTGGACTCACTGCAGTGCATCCCCACTGGTGCCAGTGCACTCTCTGGAGTCACTGCACTGCAACCCCACTGGTGCCAGTGCACTCTCTGGACTCACTGCACTGCATCCCCAGTGGTGCCAGTGAACTCTCTGGACTCACTGCACTGCATCTCCACTGGTGCCAGTGCACTCTCTGGACTCACTGCACTGCATCCCCAGTAGTGCCAGTGCACTTTCTGGACTCACTGCACTGCATCCCCACTGGTGCCAGTGAACTCTCTGGACTCACTGCACTGCATTCCCAGTGGTGCCAGTGCACTCTCTGGACTCACTGCACTGCATCCCCTCTGGTGCCAGTGCACTTTCTGGAGTCACTGCACTGCATCCCTAGTGGTGCCAGTGAACTCTCTGGACTCACTGCACTGAATCCCCGGTGGTGCCAGTGCACTCTCTGGACTCACTGCCCTGCATCCCCACTGGTGCCAGTGCACTCTCTGGAGTCACTGCAGTGCATCCCCAGTGGTGCCAGTGCACTCTCTGGACTCACTGCACTGCATCCCCACTGGTGCCAGTGCACTCTAAGGACTCACTACACTGCACTGCATCCCCAGTGGTGCCAGTGTACTCTCTGGACTCACTGCACTGCATCCCCACTGGTGCCAGTGCAGTCTCTGGACTCACTGCACTGCATCCCCACTGGTGCCAGTGCACTGTCTGGACTCACTGCAGTGCATCCCCACTGGTGCCAGTGCACTCTCTGGAGTCACTGCACTGCATCCCCACTGGTGCCAGTGAACTCTCTGGACTCACTGCACTGCATCCCCACTGGTGCCAGTGCACTCTCTGGACTCACTGCACTGCATCCCCAGTAGTGCCAGTGCACTTTCTGGACTCACTGCACTGCATCCCTAGTGGTGCCAGTGCACTCTCTGGAGTCACTGCACTGCATCCCCACTGGTACCAGTGCACTCTCTGGACTCACTGCACTGCATCCCCAGTGGTGCCAGTGCACTCTCTGGACTCACTGCAGTGCATCCCCAGTGGTGCCAGTGCACTGTCTGGACTCACTGCACTGCATCCCGACTGGTGCCAGTGCACTCTCTGGAGTCACTGCACTGCATCCCCACTGGTGCCAGTGCACTCTCAGGACTCACTGCACTGCATCCCCACTGGTGCCAGTGCACTCTCTGGACTCACTGCAATGCATCCCCAGTGGTGCCAGTGCACTCTCTGGAGTCACTGCACTGCAACCCCACTGGTGCCAGTGCACTCTCTGGAGTCACTGCACTGCATCCCCAGTGATGCCAGTGCACTCTCTGGACTCACTGCACTACATCCCCACTGGTGCCAGTGCACTCTCTGGACTCACTGCACTGCATCCCCACTGGTGCCAGTGCACTCTCTGGAGTCACTGCTTTGCATCCCCACTGGTGCCAGTGCACTCTCTGGACTCACTGCACTACATCCCCACTGGTGCCAGTGCACTCTCTGGACTCACTGCACTGCATCCCCACTGGTGCCAGTGCACTCTCTGGACTCACTGCACTGCATCCCCACTGCTGCCAGAGCACTCTCTGGAGTCACTGCACTGCATCCCCACTGGTGCCAGTGCACTCTCTGGACTCACTGCACTGCATCACCACTGCTGCCAGTGCACTCTCTACACTCACTGCACTGCATCCCCACTGGTGCCAGTGCACTCTCTGGACTCACTGCACTGCAACACCACTGGTGCCAGTGCACTCTCTGGACTCACTGCACTGCATCCCCACTGGTGCCAGTGCACTCTCTGGAGTCAGTGCACTGCATCCCCGCTGGTGCCAATGCACTCTCTGGACTCACTGCCCTGCATCCCCACTGGTGCCAGTGCACTCTCTGGAGTCACTGCAGTGCATCCCCAGTGGTGCCAGTGCACTCTCTGGACTCACTGCACTGCATCCCCACTGGTGCCAGTGCACTCTAAGGACTCACTACACTGCACTGCATCCCCAGTGGTGCCAGTGTACTCTCTGGACTCACTGCACTGCATCCCCACTGGTGCCAGTGCAGTCTCTGGACTCACTGCACTGCATCCCCACTGGTGCCAGTGCACTGTCTGGACTCACTGCAGTGCATCCCCACTGGTGCCAGTGCACTCTCTGGAGTCACTGCACTGCATCCCCACTGGTGCCAGTGAACTCTCTGGACTCACTGCACTGCATCCCCACTGGTGCCAGTGCACTCTCTGGACTCACTGCACTGCATCCCCAGTAGTGCCAGTGCACTTTCTGGACTCACTGCACTGCATCCCTAGTGGTGCCAGTGCACTCTCTGGAGTCACTGCACTGCATCCCCACTGGTACCAGTGCACTCTCTGGACTCACTGCACTGCATCCCCAGTGGTGCCAGTGCACTCTCTGGACTCACTGCAGTGCATCCCCAGTGGTGCCAGTGCACTGTCTGGACTCACTGCACTGCATCCCGACTGGTGCCAGTGCACTCTCTGGAGTCACTGCACTGCATCCCCACTGGTGCCAGTGCACTCTCAGGACTCACTGCACTGCATCCCCACTGGTGCCAGTGCACTCTCTGGACTCACTGCAATGCATCCCCAGTGGTGCCAGTGCACTCTCTGGAGTCACTGCACTGCAACCCCACTGGTGCCAGTGCACTCTCTGGAGTCACTGCACTGCATCCCCAGTGATGCCAGTGCACTCTCTGGACTCACTGCACTACATCCCCACTGGTGCCAGTGCACTCTCTGGACTCACTGCACTGCATCCCCACTGGTGCCAGTGCACTCTCTGGAGTCACTGCTTTGCATCCCCACTGGTGCCAGTGCACTCTCTGGACTCACTGCACTACATCCCCACTGGTGCCAGTGCACTCTCTGGACTCACTGCACTGCATCCCCACTGGTGCCAGTGCACTCTCTGGACTCACTGCACTGCATCCCCACTGCTGCCAGAGCACTCTCTGGAGTCACTGCACTGCATCCCCACTGGTGCCAGTGCACTCTCTGGACTCACTGCACTGCATCACCACTGCTGCCAGTGCACTCTCTACACTCACTGCACTGCATCCCCACTGGTGCCAGTGCACTCTCTGGACTCACTGCACTGCAACACCACTGGTGCCAGTGCACTCTCTGGACTCACTGCACTGCATCCCCACTGGTGCCAGTGCACTCTCTGGAGTCAGTGCACTGCATCCCCGCTGGTGCCAATGCACTCTCTGGACTCACTGCACTGCATCCCCAGTGGTGCCAGTGCACTCTCTGGAGACACTGCAGTGCATCCGCACTGGTTCCAGTGCACTCTCTCAACTCACTGCACTGCATTCCCACTGGTGCCATTGCACTCTCTGGACTCACTGCTTTGCATTCCCACTGGTGCCATTGCACTCTCTGGACTCACTGCACTGCATCCCCACTGGTGCCAGTGCACTCTCTGGACTCACTGCACTGCATCCCCACTGGTGCCAGTGCACTCTCTGGACTCACTGCACTGCATCTCCAGTAGTGCCAGTGCACTTTCTGGAGTCACTGCACTGCATCCCCAGTGGTGCCAGTGCACTCTCTGCACTCACTGCACTGCATTCCCACTGGTGCCAGTGCACTCTCTGGACTCACTGCTTTGCATCCCCACTGGTGCCAGTGCACTCTCTGGAGTCACTGCACTGCATCCCCAGTGGTGCCAGTGCACTCTCTGGACTCACTGCACTACATCCCCACTGGTGCCAGTGCACTCTCTGGACTCACTGCTTTGCATCCCCACTGGTGCCAGTGCACTCTCTGGAGTCACTGCTTTGCATCCCCACTGGTGCCAGTGCACTCTCTGGACTCTCTGCACTACATCCCCACTGGTGCCAGTGCACTCTCTGGACTCACTGCACTGCATTCCCAGTGGTGCCAGTGCACTCTCTGGACTCACTGCACTGCATCCCCACTGGTGCCAGTGCACTTTCTGGAGTCACTGCACTGCATCCCTAGTGGTGCCAGTGAACTCTCTGGACTCACTGCACTGAATCCCCGGTGGTGCCAGTGCACTCTCTGGACTTACTGCACTGCATCCCCACTGGTGCCAGTGCACTCTCTGGAGTCACTGCTGTGCATCCCCACTGGTGCCAGTGCACTCTCTGGACTCACTGCACTGCATCCCCACTGGTGCCAGTGCACTCTAAGGACTCACTACACTGCACTGCATCCCCAGTGGTGCCAGTGAACTCTCTGGACTCACTGCACTGCATCCCCAGTAGTGCCAGTGAACTCTCTGGACTCACTGCACTGCATCCCCAGTGGTGCCAGTGCACTCTCTGGACTCACTGCACTGCATCCCCACTGGTGCCAGTGCACTCTCTGGACTCACTGCACTACATCCCCACTGGTGCCAGTGCACTCTCTGGACTCACTGCACTGCATCCCCACTGGTGCCAGTGCACTCTCTGGAGTCACTGCTTTGCATCCCCACTGGTGCCAGTGCACTCTCTGGACTCACTGCACTACATCCCCACTGGTGCCAGTGCACTCTCTGGACTCACTGCACTGCATCCCCACTGGTGCCAGTGCACTCTCTGGACTCACTGCACTGCATCCCCACTGCTGCCAGAGCACTCTCTGGAGTCACTGCACTGCATCCCCACTGGTGCCAGTGCACTCTCTGGACTCACTGCACTGCATCACCACTGCTGCCAGTGCACTCTCTAGACTCACTGCACTGCATCCCCACTGGTGCCAGTGCACTCTCTGGACTCACTGCACTGCAACCCCACTGGTGCCAGTGCACTCTCTGGACTCACTGCACTGCATCCCCACTGGTGCCAGTGCACTCTCTGGAGTCAGTGCACTGCATCCCCACTGGTGCCAATGCACTCTCTGGACTCACTGCACTGCATCCCCAGTGGTGCCAGTGCACTCTCTGGAGACACTGCAGTGCATCCGCACTGGTTCCAGTGCACTCTCTCAACTCACTGCACTGCATTCCCACTGGTGCCAGTGCACTCTCTGGACTCACTGCTTTGCATTCCCACTGGTGCCATTGCACTCTCTGGACTCACTGCACTGCATCCCCACTGGTGCCAGTGCACTCTCTGGACTCACTGCACTGCATCCCCACTGCTGCCAGTGCACTCTCTGGACTCACTGCACTGCATCCCCAGTGGTGCCAGTGCACTCTCTGGACTCACTGCACTGCATCTCCAGTAGTGCCAGTGCACTTTCTGGAGTCACTGCACTGCATCCCCAGTGCTGCCAGTGCACTCTCTGGACTCACTGCACTGCATTCCCACTGGTGCCAGTGCACTCTCTGGACTCACTGCTTTGCATCCCCACTGGTGCCATTGCACTCTCCGGACTCACTGCAGTGCATCCCCACTGGTGCCAGTGCACTCTCTGGACTCACTGCATTACATCCCCACTGGTGCCAGTGCACTCTCTGGACTCACTACACTGCATCCCCACTGGTGCCAGTGCACTCTCTGGAGTCACTGCTTTGCATCCCCACTGGTGCCAGTGCACTCTCTGGACTCACTACACTACATCCCCACTGGTGCCAGTGCACTCTCTGGACTCACTGCACTGCATCCCCAGTGGTGCCAGTGCACTCTCTGGACTCACTGCACTGCCTCCCCACTGGTGCCAGTGCACTCTCTGGAGTCACTGCTCTGCATCCCCACTGGTGCCAGTGCACTGTCTGGACTCACTGCAGTACATCCCCACTGGTGCCAGTGCACTCCCTGGACTCACTGCACTGCATCCCCAGTGGTGCCAGTGCACTCTCTGGACTCACTGCACTGCATCCCCAGTGGTGCTAGTGCACTCTCTGGACTCACTGCACTGCATCCCCAGTGGTGCCAGTGCACTCTCTGGACTCACTGCACTGCATCCCCACTGGTGCCAGTGCACTCTCTGGAGTCACTGCACGACATCCCCAGTGGTGCCAGTGCACTCTCTGGAGTCACTGCAATGCATCCCCAGTGATGCCAATGCACTCTCTGGACTCACTGCACTGCATCCCCAGTGGTGCCAGTGCACTCTATGGAGACACTGCAGTGCATCCCCAGTGGTGCCAGTGCACTCTCTGGTGTCACTGCTTTGCATCCCCACTGGTGCCAGTGCACTCTCTGGACTGACTGCACTGCATCCCCACTGGTGCCAGTGCACTCTCTGGACTCACTGCACTGCATCCCCAAGAGTGCCAGTGCACTTTCTGGAGTCACTGCACTGCATCCCTAGTGGTGCCAGTGCACTCTCTGGACTCACTGCACTGAATCCCCGGTGGTGCCAGTGCACTCTCTGGACTCACTGCACTGCATCCCCAGTGGTGCCAGTGCACTCTCTGGACTCACTGCACTGCAACCCCACTGGTGCCAGTACACTCTAAGGACTCACTACACTGCACTGCATCCCCAGTGGTGCCAGTGAACTCTCTGTACTCACTGCACTGCATCCCCAGTGGTGCCAGTGCACTCTCTGGACTCACTGCAGTGCATCACCAGTGGTGACAGTGCACTCTCTGGAGTCACTGCTTTGCATCCCCACTAGTGCCAGTGCACTCTCTGGACTCACTGCACTACATCCCCACTGGTGCCAGTGCACTCTCTGGACTCACTGCACTGCATCCCCACTGGTGCAAGTGCACTCTCTGGACTCACTGCACTGCATCCCCACTGCTGCCAGAGCACTCTCTGGAGTCACTGCACTGCATCCCCACTGGTGCCAGTGCACTCTCTGGGCTCACTGCACTGCATCCCCACTGGTGCCAGTGCACTCTCTGGGCTCACTGCACTGCATCCCCACTGGTGCCAGTGCACTCTCTGGACTCACTGCACTGCATCCCCACTGGTGCCAGTGCACTCTCTGGAGTCACTGCACTTCATCCCCAGTGGTGCCAGTGCACTCTCTGGACTCACTGCACTGCATCCCCACTGCTGCCAGTGCACTCTCTGGAGTCACTGCACTGCATCCCCACTGGTGCCAGTGCACTCTCTGGACTCACTGCTTTGCATTCCCACTGGTGCCATTGCACTCTCTGGACTCACTGCACTGCATCCCCACTGGTGCCAGTGCACTCTCTGGACTCACTGCACTGCATCCCCACTGCTGCCAGTGCACTCTCTGGACTCACTGCACTGCATCCCCAGTGGAGCCAGAGCACTCTCTGGACTCACTGCACTGCATCTCCAGTAGTGCCAGTGCACTCTCTGGAGTCACTGCACTGCATCCCCAGTGCTGCCAGTGCACTCTCTGGACTCACTGCACTGCATTCCCACTGGTGCCAGTGCACTCTCTGGACTCACTGCTTTGCATCCCCACTGGTGCCATTGCACTCTCCGGACTCACTGCAGTGCATCCCCACTGGTGCCAGTGCACTCTCTGGACTCACTGCATTACATCCCCACTGGTGCCAGTGCACTCTCTGGACTCACTACACTGCATCCCCACTGGTGCCAGTGCACTCTCTGGAGTCACTGCTTTGCATCCCCACTGGTGCCAGTGCACTCTCTGGACTCACTACACTACATCCCCACTGGTGCCAGTGCACTCTCTGGACTCACTGCACTGCATCCCCAGTGGTGCCAGTGCACTCTCTGGACTCACTGCACTGCCTCCCCACTGGTGCCAGTGCACTCTCTGGAGTCACTGCTCTGCATCCCCACTGGTGCCAGTGCACTGTCTGGACTCACTGCAGTACATCCCCACTGGTGCCAGTGCACTCCCTGGACTCACTGCACTGCATCCCCAGTGGTGCCAGTGCACTCTCTGGACTCACTGCACTGCATCCCCAGTGGTGCTAGTGCACTCTCTGGACTCACTGCACTGCATCCCCAGTGGTGCCAGTGCACTCTCTGGACTCACTGCACTGCATCCCCACTGGTGCCAGTGCACTCTCTGGAGTCACTGCACGACATCCCCAGTGGTGCCAGTGCACTCTCTGGAGTCACTGCAATGCATCCCCAGTGATGCCAATGCACTCTCTGGACTCACTGCACTGCATCCCCAGTGGTGCCAGTGCACTCTATGGAGACACTGCAGTGCATCCCCAGTGGTGCCAGTGCACTCTCTGGTGTCACTGCTTTGCATCCCCACTGGTGCCAGTGCACTCTCTGGACTGACTGCACTGCATCCCCACTGGTGCCAGTGCACTCTCTGGACTCACTGCACTGCATCCCCAAGAGTGCCAGTGCACTTTCTGGAGTCACTGCACTGCATCCCTAGTGGTGCCAGTGCACTCTCTGGACTCACTGCACTGAATCCCCGGTGGTGCCAGTGCACTCTCTGGACTCACTGCACTGCATCCCCAGTGGTGCCAGTGCACTCTCTGGACTCACTGCACTGCAACCCCACTGGTGCCAGTACACTCTAAGGACTCACTACACTGCACTGCATCCCCAGTGGTGCCAGTGAACTCTCTGTACTCACTGCACTGCATCCCCAGTGGTGCCAGTGCACTCTCTGGACTCACTGCAGTGCATCACCAGTGGTGACAGTGCACTCTCTGGAGTCACTGCTTTGCATCCCCACTAGTGCCAGTGCACTCTCTGGACTCACTGCACTACATCCCCACTGGTGCCAGTGCACTCTCTGGACTCACTGCACTGCATCCCCACTGGTGCAAGTGCACTCTCTGGACTCACTGCACTGCATCCCCACTGCTGCCAGAGCACTCTCTGGAGTCACTGCACTGCATCCCCACTGGTGCCAGTGCACTCTCTGGGCTCACTGCACTGCATCCCCACTGGTGCCAGTGCACTCTCTGGGCTCACTGCACTGCATCCCCACTGGTGCCAGTGCACTCTCTGGACTCACTGCACTGCATCCCCACTGGTGCCAGTGCACTCTCTGGAGTCACTGCACTTCATCCCCAGTGGTGCCAGTGCACTCTCTGGACTCACTGCACTGCATCCCCACTGCTGCCAGTGCACTCTCTGGAGTCACTGCACTGCATCCCCACTGGTGCCAGTGCACTCTCTGGACTCACTGCACTGCAACCCCACTGGTGCCAGTGCACTCTCTGGACTCACTACACTGCATCCCCACTGGTGCCAGTGCACTCTCTGGACTCACTGCACTGCATCCCCAGTGGTGCCAGTGCACTGTCTGGACTCACTGCACTGCATCCCCACTGGTGCCAGTACACTCTAAGGACTCACTACACTGCACTGCATCCCCAGTGGTGCCAGTGAACTCTCTGGACTCACTGCACTGCATCCCCAGTGGTGCCAGTGCACTCTCTGGACTCACTGCACTGCATCCCCACTGGTGCCAGTGCACTCTCTGGACTCACTGCACTGCATCCCCACTGGTGCCAGTGCACTCTCTGGACTCACTGCACTGCATCCCCACTGGTGCCAGTGCACTCTCTGGAGACACTGCAGTGCATCCCCAGTGGTGCCAGTGCACTCTCTGGAGTCACTGCTTTGCATCCCCACTGGTGCCATTGCACTCTCTGGACTGACTGCACTGCATCCCCACTGGTGCCAGTGCACTCTCTGCACTCACTGCACTGCATACCCACTGGTGCCAGTGCACTCTCTGGAGTCACTGCACTGCAACCCCACTGGTGCCAGTGCACTCTCTGGACTCACTACACTGCATCCCCACTGGTGCCAGTGCACTCTCTGGACTCACTGCACTGCAACCCCACTGGTGCCAGTGCACTCTCTGGACTCACTGCACTGCATCCCCCCTGGTGCCAGTGCACTCTCTGGACTCACTGCACTGCATCCCCACTGGTGCCAGTGCACTCTCTGGACTCACTGCACTGCAACCGCACTGTTGCCAGTGCACTCTCTGGACTCACTGCACTGCATGCCCACTGGTGCCAGTGCACTCTCTGGACTCACTGCACTGCATCCCCACTGGTGCCAGTGCACTCTCTGGACTCACTGCAGTGCATCCCCACTGGTGCCAGTGCACTCTCTGGACTCACTGCACTGCATCCCCACTGGTGCCAGTGCACTCTCTGGAGTCACTGCACTGCATCCCCAGTGGTGCCAGTGCACTCTCTGGACTCACTGCACTGCATCCCCACTGGTGCCAGTGCACTTTCTGGACTCACTGCACTGCAACCCCACTGGTGCCAGTGCACTCTCTGGACTCACTGCACTGCATCCCCACTGGTGCCAGTGCACTCTCTGGAGTCACTGCACTGCATCCCCACTGGTGCCACTATACTCTCTGGAGACACTGCACTGCATCCCCACTGGTGCCAGTGAACTGCCTGGACTCACTGCACTGCATCCCCACTGGTGCCAGTGAACTGCCTGGACTCACTGCACTGCATCCCCACTGGTGCCAGTGCACTCTCTGGATTCACTGCACTGCAACCCCACTGGTGCCAGTGAACTCTCTGGACTCACTACACTGCATCCCCACTGGTGCCAGTGCACTCTCTGGAGTCACTGCACTGCATCCCCAGTGGTGCCAGTGCACTATAAGGACTCACTGCACTGCATCCCCAGTGGTGCCAGTGCACTCTCTGGAGTCACTGCACTGCATCCCCACTGGTGCCAGTGCACTCTCTAGAGTCACTGCACTCCAACGCCACTGGTACCAGTGCACTCTCTGGACTCACTGCACTGCATCCCCACTGGTGCCAGTGCACTGTCTGGAGTCACTGCACTGCATCCCCACTGGTGCCAGTGCACTCTCTGGACTCACTGCACTGCATCCCCACTGGTGCCAGTGCACTCTCTAGACTCACTGCACTGCATCCCCACTGCTGCCAGTGCACTCTCTGGAGTCACTGCACTGCATCCCTACTGGTGCCAGTGCACTCTCTGGACTCACTGCACTGCATCCCCAGTGGTGCCAGTGCACTCTCTGGAGTCACTGCACTGCATTCCCACTGGTGCCAATGCACTCTCTGGACTCACTGCACTGCATCCCCACTGGTGCCAGTGCACTCTCTGGAGACACTGCAGTGCATCCCCACTGGTTCCAGTGCACTCTCTCAACTCACTGCACTGCATTCCCACTGGTGCCAGTGCACTCTCTGGACTCACTGCTTTGCATCCCCACTGGTGCCATTGCACTCTCTGGACTGACTGCACTGCATCCCCACTGGTGCCAGTGCACTCTCTGGACTCACTGCACTGCAACCCCACTGGTGCCAGTGCACTCTCTGGACTCACTGCACTGCATCCCCACTGGTGCCAGTGAACTCTCTGGACTCACTGCACTGCATCCCCACTGGTGCCAGTGCACTCTCAGGACTCATTGCACTGCATCCCCAGTGGTGCCAGTGCACTCTCTGGAGTCACTGCACTGCATCCCCATTGCTGCCAGTGCACTTTCTGGAGTCACTGTACTGCATGCCAAGCGGTGCCAGTTAACTCTTTGGACTCACTGCACTGCAACCCCACTGGTGCCAGTGCACTCTCTGGACTCACTGCACTGCATCCCCACTGGTGCCAGTGCACTCTCTGGACTCACTGCACTGCAACACCACTGGTGCCAGTGCACTCTCTGGACTCACTGCACTGCATCCCCAGTAGTGCCAGTGCACTTTCTGGAGACACTGCACTGCATCCCTAGTGGTGCCAGTGCACTCTCTGGACTCACTGCACTGCATCCCCAGTGGTGCCAGTGAACTCTCTGGACTCACTGCACTCCATCCCCACTGGTGCCAGTGCACTCTCTGGAGTCACTGCACTGCATCCCCACTAGTGCCAGTGCACTGTCTGGACTCACTGCAGTGCATCCCCACTAGTGCCAGTGCACTGTCTGGACTCACTGCACTGCATCCCCACTGGTGCCAGCGCACTCTCAGGACTCACTGCACTGCATCCCCACTGGTGCCAGTGCACTCTCTGGACTCACTGCAATGCATCCCCAGTGGTGCCAGTGCACTCTCTGGAGTCACTGCACTGCAACCCCACTGGTGCCAGTGCACTCTCTGGAGTCACTGCACTGCATCCCCACTGGTGCCAGTGCACTCTCTGGACTCACTGCACTGCATCCCCACTGGTGCCAGTGCACTCTCTGGAGACACTGCAGTGCATCCCCAGTGGTGCCAGTGCACTCTCTGGAGTCACTGCTTTGCATCCCCACTGGTGCCATTGCACTCGCTGGACTGACTGCACTGCATCCCCACTGGTGCCAGTGCACTCTCTGCACTCACTGCACTGCATACCCACTGGTGCCAGTGCACTCTCTGGAGTCACTGCACTGCAACCCCACTGGTGCCAGTGCACTCTCTGGACTCACTACACTGCATCCCCAGTGGTGCCAGTGCACTCTCTGGACTCACTGCACTGCATCTCCACTGGTGCCAGTGCACTCTCTGGACTCACTGCACTGCATCCCCAGTAGTGCCAGTGCACTTTCTGGACTCACTGCAGTGCATCCCCACTGGTGCCAGTGCACTCTCTGGACTCACTGCACTGCATCCCCACTGGTGCCAGTGCACTCTCTGGAGTCACTGCAGTGCATCCCCAGTGGTGCCAGTGCACTCTCTGGACTCACTGCACTGCATCCCCACTGGTGCCAGTGCACTCTCTGGAGTCACTGCACTGCATCCCCACTGCTGCCAGTGCACTCTCTGGAGTCACTGCACTGCATCCCCACTGGTAACAGTGCACTCTCTGGACTCACTGCACTGCATCCCCACTGGTGCCAGTGAACTCTCTGGACTCACTGCACTGCATCCCCAGTGGTGCCAGTGCACTCTCTGGACTCATTGCACTGCATCCCCAGTGGTGCCAGTGCACTCTCTGGAGTCACTGCACTGCATCCCCATTGCTGCCAGTGCACTCTCTGGACTCACTGCACTGCATCCCCACTGGTGCCAGTGCACTCTCTGGACTCACTGCACTGCAACCCCACTGGTGCCAGTGCACTCTCTGGACTCACTGCACTGCATCCCCACTGGTGCCAGTGCACTCTCTGGACTCACTGCACTGCAACCCCACTGGTGCCAGTGCACTCTCTGGACTCACTGCACTGCATCCCCACTGGTGCCAGTGCACTCTCTGGACTCACTGCACTGCAACCCCACTGGTGCCAGTGCACTCTCTGGACTCACTGCACTGCATGCCCACTGGTGCCAGTGCACTCTCTGGACTCACTGCACTGCATCCCCACTGGTGCCAGTGCACTCTCTGGACTCACTGCAGTGCATCCCCACTGGTGCCAGTGCACTCTCTGGACTCACTGCACTGCATCCCCACTGGTGCCAGTGCACTCTCTGGAGTCACTGCACTGCATCCCCACTGGTGCCAGTGCACTCTCTGGACTCACTGCACTGCATCCCCACTGGTGCCAGTGCACTTTCTGGACTCACTGCACTGCAACCCCACTGGTGCCAGTGCACTCTCTGGAGTCACTGCACTGCATCCCCACTGGTGCCAGTGCACTCTCTGGACTCACTGCACTGCATCCCCACTGGTGCCAGTGCACTCTCTGGGCTCACTGCACTGCATCCCCACTGGTGCCAGTGGACTCTCTGGACTCACTGCACTGCATCCCCACTGGTGCCAGTGCACTCTCTAGACTCACTGCACTGCATCCCCACTGCTGCCAGTGCACTCTCTGGATTCACTGCACTGCAACCCCACTGGTGCCAGTGAACTCTCTGGACTCACTACACTGCATCCCCACTGGTGCCAGTGCACTCTCTGGAGTCACTGCACTGCATCCCCACTGGTGCCAGTGAACTCTCTGGACTCACTGCACTGCATCCCCACTGCTACCAGTGCACTCCCTGGACTCACTGCCCTGCATCCCCACTGGTGCCAGTGCACTCTCTGGACTCACTGCACTGCATCCCCTCTGCTGCCTGTGCACTCTCTGGAGTCACTG
The DNA here is from genome assembly GCF_964034855.1 of Anser brachyrhynchus. NCBI lineage: Eukaryota > Metazoa > Chordata > Aves > Anseriformes > Anatidae > Anser > Anser brachyrhynchus. Next base: position 586,147 of record NW_027664004.1, read on the forward strand.
CACTGCATCCCCAGTGGTGCCAGTGCACTCTCTGGACTCACTGCACTGCATCCCCAGTGGTGCCAGTGCACTCTCTGGACTCACTGCAGTGCATCCCCAGTGGTGCCAGTGCACTGTCTGGACTCACTGCACTGCATCCCGACTGGTGCCAGTGCACTCTCTGGAGTCACTGCACTGCATCCCCACTGGTGCCAGTGCACTCTCAGGACTCACTGCACTGCATCCCCACTGGTGCCAGTGCACTCTCTGGACTCACTGCAATGCATCCCCAGTGGTGCCAGTGCACTCTCTGGAGTCACTGCACTGCAACCCCACTGGTGCCAGTGCACTCTCTGGAGTCACTGCACTGCATCCCCAGTGATGCCAGTGCACTCTCTGGACTCACTGCACTACATCCCCACTGGTGCCAGTGCACTCTCTGGACTCACTGCACTGCATCCCCACTGGTGCCAGTGCACTCTCTGGAGTCACTGCTTTGCATCCCCACTGGTGCCAGTGCACTCTCTGGACTCACTGCACTACATCCCCACTGGTGCCAGTGCACTCTCTGGACTCACTGCACTGCATCCCCACTGCTGCCAGTGCACTCTCTGGACTCACTGCACTGCATCCCCACTGCTGCCAGTGCACTCTCTGGAGTCACTGCACGGCATCCCCACTGGTGCCATTGCACTCTCTGGACTGACTGCACTGCATCCCCACTGGTGCCAGTGCACTCTCTGCACTCACTGCACTGCATACCCACTGGTGCCAGTGCACTCTCTGGAGTCACTGCACTGCAACCCCACTGGTGCCAGTGCACTCTCTGGACTCACTACACTGCATCCCCAGTGGTGCCAGTGCACTCTCTGGACTCACTGCACTGCATCTCCACTGGTGCCAGTGCACTCTCTGGACTCACTGCACTGCATCCCCAGTAGTGCCAGTGCACTTTCTGGACTCACTGCAGTGCATCCCCACTGGTGCCAGTGCACTCTCTGGACTCACTGCACTGCATCCCCACTGGTGCCAGTGCACTCTCTGGAGTCACTGCAGTGCATCCCCACTGGTGCCAGTGCACTCTCTGGACTCACTGCACTGCATCCCCACTGGTGCCAGTGCACTCTCTGGAGTCACTGCACTGCATCCCCAGTGGTGCCAGTGCACTCTCTGGACTCACTGCACTGCATCCCCACTGCTGCCAGTGCACTCTCTGGAGTCACTGCACTGCATCCCCACTGGTAACAGTGCACTCTCTGGACTCATTGCACTGCATCCCCACTGGTGCCAGTGAACTCTCTGGACTCACTGCACTGCATCCCCAGTGGTGCCAGTGCACTCTCTGGACTCACTGCAGTGCATCCCCAGTGGTACCAGTGCACTGTCTGGACTCACTGCACTGCATCCCGACTGGTGCCAGTGCACTCTCTGGAGTCACTGCACTGCATCCCCACTGGTGCCAGTGCACTCTCGGGACTCACTGCACTGCATCCCCACTGGTGCCAGTGCACTCTCTGGACTCACTGCAATGCATTCCCAGTGGTGCCAGTGCACTCTCTGGAGTCACTGCACTGCAACCCCAGTGGTGCCAGTGCACTCTCTGGAGTCACTGCACTGCATCCCCAGTGATGCCAGTGCACTCTCTGGACTCACTGCACTGCATCACCACTGGTGCCAGTGCACTCTCTGGAGACACTGCAGTGCATCCCCAGTGGTGCCAGTGCACTCTCTGGACTCACTGCACTGCATCCCCTCTGGTGCCAGTGCACTTTCTGGAGTCACTGCACTGCATCCCTAGTGGTGCCAGTGAACTCTCTGGACTCACTGCACTGAATCCCCGGTGCTGCCAGTGCACTCTCTGGACTCACTGCCCTGCATCCCCACTGGTGCCAGTGCACTCTCTGGAGTCACTGCAGTGCATCCCCAGTGGTGCCAGTGCACTCTCTGGACTCACTGCACTGCATCCCCACTGGTGCCAGTGCACTCTAAGGACTCACTACACTGCACTGCATCCCCAGTGGTGCCAGTGAACTCTCTGGACTCACTGCACTGCATCCCCACTGGTGCCAGTGCAGTCTCTGGACTCACTGCACTGCATCCCCACTGGTGCCAGTGCACTCTCTGGACTCACTGCAGTGCATCCCCACTGGTGCCAGTGCACTCTCTGGAGTCACTGCACTGCAACCCCACTGGTGCCAGTGCACTCTCTGGACTCACTGCACTGCATCCCCAGTGGTGCCAGTGCACTCTCTGGACTCACTGCACTGCATCTCCACTGGTGCCAGTGCACTCTCTGGACTCACTGCACTGCATCCCCAGTAGTGCCAGTGCACTTTCTGGACTCACTGCACTGCATCCCCACTGGTGCCAGTGAACTCTCTGGACTCACTGCACTGCATTCCCAGTGGTGCCAGTGCACTCTCTGGACTCACTGCACTGCATCCCCTCTGGTGCCAGTGCACTTTCTGGAGTCACTGCACTGCATCCCTAGTGGTGCCAGTGAACTCTCTGGACTCACTGCACTGAATCCCCGGTGGTGCCAGTGCACTCTCTGGACTCACTGCCCTGCATCCCCACTGGTGCCAGTGCACTCTCTGGAGTCACTGCAGTGCATCCCCAGTGGTGCCAGTGCACTCTCTGGACTCACTGCACTGCATCCCCACTGGTGCCAGTGCACTCTAAGGACTCACTACACTGCACTGCATCCCCAGTGGTGCCAGTGTACTCTCTGGACTCACTGCACTGCATCCCCACTGGTGCCAGTGCAGTCTCTGGACTCACTGCACTGCATCCCCACTGGTGCCAGTGCACTGTCTGGACTCACTGCAGTGCATCCCCACTGGTGCCAGTGCACTCTCTGGAGTCACTGCACTGCATCCCCACTGGTGCCAGTGAACTCTCTGGACTCACTGCACTGCATCCCCACTGGTGCCAGTGCACTCTCTGGACTCACTGCACTGCATCCCCACTAGTGCCAGTGCACTTTCTGGACTCACTGCACTGCATCCCTAGTGGTGCCAGTGCACTCTCTGGAGTCACTGCACTGCATCCCCACTGGTACCAGTGCACTCTCTGGACTCACTGCACTGCATCCCAAGTGGTGCCAGTGAACTCTCTGGACTCACTGCACTGCATCCCCAGTGGTGCCAGTGCACTCTCTGGACTCACTGCAGTGCATCCCCAGTGGTGCCAGTGCACTGTCTGGACTCACTGCACTGCATCCCGACTGGTGCCAGTGCACTCTCTGGAGTCACTGCACTGCATCCCCACTGGTGCCAGTGCACTCTCAGGACTCACTGCACTGCATCCCCACTGGTGCCAGTGCACTCTCTGGACTCACTGCAATGCATCCCCAGTGGTGCCAGTGCACTCTCTGGAGTCACTGCACTGCAACCCCACTGGTGCCAGTGCACTCTCTGGAGTCACTGCACTGCATCCCCAGTGATGCCAGTGCACTCTCTGGACTCACTGCACTACATCCCCACTGGTGCCAGTGCACTCTCTGGACTCACTGCACTGCATCCCCACTGGTGCCAGTGCACTCTCTGGAGTCACTGCTTTGCATCCCCACTGGTGCCAGTGCACTCTCTGGACTCACTGCACTACATCCCCACTGCTGCCAGTGCACTCTCTGGACTCACTGCACTGCATCCCCACTGGTGCCAGTGCACTCTCTGGACTCACTGCACTGCATCCCCACTGCTGCCGGAGCACTCTCTGGAGTCACTGCACTGCATCCCCACTGGTGCCAGTGCACTCTCTGGACTCACTGCACTGCATCACCACTGCTGCCAGTGCACTCTCTAGACTCACTGCACTGCATCCCCACTGGTGCCAGTGCACTCTCTGGACTCACTGCACTGCAACCCCACTGGTGCCAGTGCACTCTCTGGACTCACTGCACTGCATCCCCACTGGTGCCAGTGCACTCTCTGGAGTCAGTGCACTGCATCCCCGCTGGTGCCAATGCACTCTCTGGACTCACTGCACTGCATCCCCAGTGGTGCCAGTGCACTCTCTGGAGACACTGCAGTGCATCCGCACTGGTTCCAGTGCACTCTCTCAACTCACTGCACTGCATTCCCACTGGTGCCATTGCACTCTCTGGACTCACTGCTTTGCATTCCCACTGGTGCCATTGCACTCTCTGGACTCACTGCACTGCATCCCCACTGGTGCCAGTGCACTCTCTGGACTCACTGCACTGCATCCCCACTGGTGCCAGTGCACTCTCTGGAGTCACTGCACTGCATCTCCAGTAGTGCCAGTGCACTTTCTGGAGTCACTGCACTGCATCCCCAGTGGTGCCAGTGCACTCTCTGCACTCACTGCACTGCATTCCCACTGGTACCAGTGCACTCTCTGGACTCACTGCTTTGCATCCCCACTGGTGCCAGTGCACTCTCTGGAGTCACTGCACTGCATCCCCAGTGGTGCCAGTGCACTCTCTGGACTCACTGCACTACATCCCCACTGGTGCCAGTGCACTCTCTGGACTCACTGCTTTGCATCCCCACTGGTGCCAGTGCACTCTCTGGAGTCACTGCTTTGCATCCCCACTGGTGCCAGTGCACTCTCTGGACTCTCTGCACTACATCCCCACTGGTGCCAGTGCACTCTCTGGACTCACTGCACTGCATTCCCAGTGGTGCCAGTGCACTCTCTGGACTCACTGCACTGCATCCCCACTGGTGCCAGTGCACTTTCTGGAGTCACTGCACTGCATCCCTAGTGGTGCCAGTGAACTCTCTGGACTCACTGCACTGAATCCCCGGTGGTGCCAGTGCACTCTCTGGACTTACTGCACTGCATCCCCACTGGTGCCAGTGCACTCTCTGGAGTCACTGCTGTGCATCCCCACTGGTGACAGTGCACTCTCTGGACTCACTGCACTGCATCCCCACTGGTGCCAGTGCACTCTAAGGACTCACTACACTGCACTGCATCCCCAGTGGTGCCAGTGAACTCTCTGGACTCACTGCACTGCATCCCCAGTAGTGCCAGTGAACTCTCTGGACTCACTGCACTGCATCCCCAGTGGTGCCAGTGCACTCTCTGGACTCACTGCACTGCATCCCCACTGGTGCCAGTGCACTCTCTGGACTCACTGCACTACATCCCCACTGGTGCCAGTGCACTCTCTGGACTCACTGCACTGCATCCCCACTGGTGCCAGTGCACTCTCTGGAGTCACTGCTTTGCATCCCCACTGGTGCCAGTGCACTCTCTGGACTCACTGCACTACATCCCCACTGGTGCCAGTGCACTCTCTGGACTCACTGCACTGCATCCCCACTGGTGCCAGTGCACTCTCTGGACTCACTGCACTGCATCCCCACTGCTGCCAGAGCACTCTCTGGAGTCACTGCACTGCATCCCCACTGGTGCCAGTGCACTCTCTGGACTCACTGCACTGCATCACCACTGCTGCCAGTGCACTCTCTAGACTCACTGCACTGCATCCCCACTGGTGCCAGTGCACTCTCTGGACTCACTGCACTGCAACCCCACTGGTGCCAGTGCACTCTCTGGACTCACTGCACTGCATCCCCAGTGGTGCCAGTGCACTCTCTGGATACACTGCAGTGCATCCGCACTGGTTCCAGTGCACTCTCTCAACTCACTGCACTGCATTCCCACTGGTGCCAGTGCACTCTCTGGACTCACTGCTTTGCATTCCCACTGGTGCCATTGCACTCTCTGGACTCACTGCACTGCATCCCCACTGGTGCCAGTGCACTCTCTGGACTCACTGCACTGCATCCCCATTGCTGCCAGTGCACTCTCTGGACTCACTGCACTGCATCTCCAGTAGTGCCAGTGCACTTTCTGGAGTCACTGCACTGCATCCCCAGTGCTGCCAGTGCACTCTCTGGACTCACTGCACTGCATTCCCACTGGTGCCAGTGCACTCTCTGGACTCACTGCTTTGCATCCCCACTGGTGCCATTGCACTCTCCGGACTCACTGCAGTGCATCCCCACTGGTGCCAGTGCACTCTCTGGACTCACTGCATTACATCCCCACTGGTGCCAGTGCACTCTCTGGACTCACTACACTGCATCCCCACTGGTGCCAGTGCACTCTCTGGAGTCACTGCTTTGCATCCCCACTGGTGCCAGTGCACTCTCTGGACTCACTGCACTACATCCCCACTGGTGCCAGTGCACTCTCTGGACTCACTGCACTGCATCCCCAGTGGTGCCAGTGCACTCTCTGGACTCACTGCACTGCCTCCCCACTGGTGCCAGTGCACTCTCTGGAGTCACTGCTCTGCATCCCCACTGGTGCCAGTGCACTGTCTGGACTCACTGCAGTACATCCCCACTGGTGCCAGTGCACTCCCTGGACTCACTGCACTGCATCCCCAGTGGTGCCAGTGCACTCTCTGGACTCACTGCACTGCATCCCCAGTGGTGCTAGTGCACTCTCTGGACTCACTGCACTGCATCCCCAGTGGTGCCAGTGCACTCTCTGGACTCACTGCACTGCATCCCCACTGGTGCCAGTGCACTCTCTGGAGTCACTGCACGACATCCCCAGTGGTGCCAGTGCACTCTCTGGAGTCACTGCAATGCATCCCCAGTGATGCCAATGCACTCTCTGGACTCACTGCACTGCATCCCCAGTGGTGCCAGTGCACTCTATGGAGACACTGCAGTGCATCCCCAGTGGTGCCAGTGCACTCTCTGGTGTCACTGCTTTGCATCCCCACTGGTGCCAGTGCACTCTCTGGACTGACTGCACTGCATCCCCACTGGTGCCAGTGCACTCTCTGGACTCACTGCACTGCATCCCCAAGAGTGCCAGTGCACTCTCTGGAGTCACTGCACTGCATCCCTAGTGGTGCCAGTGCACTCTCTGGACTCACTGCACTGAATCCCCGGTGGTGCCAGTGCACTCTCTGGACTCACTGCACTGCATCCCCAGTGGTGCCAGTGCACTCTCTGGACTCACTGCACTGCAACCCCACTGGTGCCAGTACACTCTAAGGACTGACTACACTGCACTGCATCCCCAGTGGTGCCAGTGAACTCTCTGGACTCACTGCACTGCATCCCCAGTGGTGCCAGTGCACTCTCTGGACTCACTGCAGTGCATCACCAGTGGTGACAGTGCACTCTCTGGAGTCACTGCTTTGCATCCCCACTAGTGCCAGTGCACTCTCTGGACTCACTGCACTACATCCCCACTGGTGCCAGTGCACTCTCTGGACTCACTGCACTGCATCCCCACTGGTGCAAGTGCACTCTCTGGACTCACTGCACTGCATCCCCACTGCTGCCAGAGCACTCTCTGGAGTCACTGCACTGCATCCCCACTGGTGCCAGTGCACTCTCTGGGCTCACTGCACTGCATCCCCACTGGTGCCAGTGCACTCTCTGGGCTCACTGCACTGCATCCCCACTGGTGCCAGTGCACTCTCTGGACTCACTGCACTGCATCCCCACTGGTGCCAGTGCACTCTCTGGAGTCACTGCACTTCATCCCCAGTGGTGCCAGTGCACTCTCTGGACTCACTGCACTGCATCCCCACTGCTGCCAGTGCACTCTCTGGAGTCACTGCACTGCATCCCCACTGGTGCCAGTGCACTCTCTGGACTCACTGCACTGCAACCCCACTGGTGCCAGTGCACTCTCTGGACTCACTACACTGCATCCCCACTGGTGCCAGTGCACTCTCTGGACTCACTGCACTGCATCCCCAGTGGTGCCAGTGCACTGTCTGGACTCACTGCACTGCATCCCCACTGGTGCCAGTACACTCTAAGGACTCACTACACTGCACTGCATCCCCAGTGGTGCCAGTGAACTCTCTGGACTCACTGCACTGCATCCCCAGTGGTGCCAGTGCACTCTCTGGACTCACTGCACTGCATCCCCACTGGTGCCAGTGCACTCTCTGGACTCACTGCACTGCATCCCCACTGGTGCCAGTGCACTCTCTGGACTCACTGCACTACATCCCCACTGGTGCCAGTGCACTCTCTGCACTCACTGCACTGCATCCCCACTGTGTCAGTGCACTCTCTGGAGTCACTGCTTTGCATACCCACTAGTGCCAGTGCACTCTCTAGAATCACTGCACTACATCCCCACTGGTGCCAGTGCACTCTCTGGACTCACTGCACTGCATCCCCACTGGTGCCAGTGCACTCTCTGGACTCACTGCACTGCATCCCCACTGGTGCCAGTGCACTCTCTGGGCTCACTGCACTGCATCCCCACTGGTGCCAGTGGACTCTCTGGACTCACTGCACTGCATCCCCACTGGTGCCAGTGCACTCTCTAGACTCACTGCACTGCATCCCCACTGCTGCCAGTGCACTCTCTGGAGTCACTGCACTGCATCCCCACTGGTGCCAGTGCACTCTCTGGACTAACTGCACTGCATCCCCACTGCTGCCAGTGCACTCTCTGGACTCACTGCACTGCATCCCCACTGGTGCCACTGCACTCTCTGGAGACACTGCAGTGCATCCCCTCTGGTTCCAGTGCACTCTCTCAACTCACTGCACTGCATTCCCACTGGTGCCAGTGCACTCTCTGGACTCACTGCTTTGCATCCCCACTGGTGCCATTGCACTCTCTGGACTCACTGCACTGCATCCCCACTGGTGCCAGTGCACTCTCTGGACTCACTGCACTGCATCCCCACTGGTGCCAGTGCACTCTCTGGACTCACTGCACTGCATCCCCACTGGTGCCAGTGCACTCTAAGGACTCACTACACTGCACTGCATCCCCAGTGGTGCCAGTGAACTCTCTGGACTCACTGCACTGCATCCCCAGTAGTGCCAGTGAACTCTCTGGACTCACTGCACTGCATCCCCAGTGGTGCCAGTGCACTCTCTGGACTCACTGCACTGCATCCCCACTGGTGCCAGTGCACTCTCTGGACTCACTGCACTAAATCCCCACTGGTGCCAGTGCACTCTCTGGACTCACTGCACTGCATCCCCACTGGTGCCAGTGCACTCTCTGGAGTCACTGCTTTGCATCCCCACTGGTGCCAGTGCACTCTCTGGACTCACTGCACTACATCCCCACTGGTGCCAGTGCACTCTCTGGACTCACTGCACTGCATCCCCACTGGTGCCAGTGCACTCTCTGGACTCACTGCACTGCATCCCCACTGCTGCCAGAGCACTCTCTGGAGTCACTGCACTGCATCCCCACTGGTGCCAGTGCACTCTCTGGACTCACTGCACTGCATCACCACTGCTGCCAGTGCACTCTCTAGACTCACTGCACTGCATCCCCACTGGTGCCAGTGCACTCTCTGGACTCACTGCACTGCAACCCCACTGGTGCCAGTGCACTCTCTGGACTCACTGCACTGCATCCCCACTGGTGCCAGTGCACTCTCTGGAGTCAGTGCACTGCATCCCCACTGGTGCCAATGCACTCTCTGGACTCACTGCACTGCATCACCAGTGGTGCCAGTGCACTCTCTGGAGACACTGCAGTGCATCCGCACTGGTTCCAGTGCACTCTCTCAACTCACTGCACTGCATTCCCACTGGTGCCAGTGCACTCTCTGGACTCACTACACTGCATCCCCACTGGTGCCAGTGCACTCTCTGGAGCCACTGCTTTGCATCCCCACTGGTGCCAGTGCACTCTCTGGACTCACTGCACTACATCCCCACTGGTGCCAGTGCACTCTCTGGACTCACTGCACTGCATCCCCAGTGGTGCCAGTGCACTCTCTGGACTCACTGCACTGCCTCCCCACTGGTGCCAGTGCACTCTCTGGAGTCACTGCTCTGCATCCCCACTGGTGCCAGTGCACTGTCTGGACTCACTGCAGTGCATCCCCACTGGTGCCAGTGCACTCCCTGGACTCACTGCACTGCATCCCCAGTGGTGCCAGTGCACTCTCTGGACTCACTGCACTGCATCCCCAGTGGTGCCAGTGCACTCTCTGGACTCACTGCACTGCATCCCCACTGGTGCCAGTGCACTCTCTGGAGTCACTGCACGACATCCCCACTGGTGCCAGTGCACTCTCTGGAGTCACTGCAATGCATCCCCAGTGATGCCAGTGCACTCTCTGGACTCACTGCACTGCATCCCCAGTGGTGCCAGTGCACTCTATGGAGACACTGCAGTGCATCCCCAGTGGTGCCAGTGCACTCTCTGGTGTCACTGCTTTGCATCCCCACTGGTGCCAGTGCACTCTCTGGACTGACTGCACTGCATCCCCACTGGTGCCAGTGCACTCTCTGGACTCACTGCACTGCATCCCCAAGAGTGCCAGTGCACTTTCTGGAGTCACTGCACTGCATCCCTAGTGGTGCCAGTGCACTCTCTGGACTCACTGCACTGCAACCCCACTGGTGCCAGTACACTCTAAGGACTCACTACACTGCACTGCATCCCCAGTGGTGCCAGTGAACTCTCTGGACTCACTGCACTGCATCCCCAGTGGTGCCAGTGCACTCTCTGGACTCACTGCAGTGCATCACCAGTGGTGACAGTGCACTCTCTGGAGTCACTGCTTTGCATCCCCACTAGTGCCAGTGCACTCTCTGGACTCACTGCACTACATCCCCACTGGTGCCAGTGCACTCTCTGGACTCACTGCACTGCATCCCCACTGGTGCAAGTGCACTCTCTGGACTCACTGCACTGCATCCCCACTGCTGCCAGAGCACTCTCTGGAGTCACTGCACTGCATCCCCACTGGTGCCAGTGCACTCTCTGGAGTCACTGCACTGCATCCCCACTGGTGCCAGTGCACTCTCTAGACTCACTGCACTGCATCCCCACTGGTGCCAGTGCACTCTCTGGAGTCACTGCACTGCATCCCCACTGGTGCCAGTGCACTCTCTGGACTCACTGCAGTGCATCCCCAGTGGTGCCAGTGCACTCTCTGGACTCACTGCACTGCATCCCCAGTGGTGCCAGTGCACTCTCTGGGCTCACTGCACTGCATCCCCACTGGTGCCAGTGGACTCTCTGGACTCACTGCACTACATCCCCACTGGTGCCAGTGCACTCTCTGGAGTCACTGCACTTCATCCCCAGTGGTGCCAGTGCACTCTCTGGACTCACTGCACTGCATCCCCACTGCTGCCAGTGCACTCTCTGGACTCACTGCACTGCATCCCCACTGGTGCCAGTGCACTCTCTGGACTCACTGCACTGCAACCCCACTGGTGCCAGTGCACTCTCTGGACTCACTACACTGCATCCCCACTGGTGCCAGTGCACTCTCTGGACTCACTGCACTGCATCCCCAGTGGTGCCAGTGCACTGTCTGGACTCACTGCACTGCATCCCCACTGGTGCCAGTACACTCTAAGGACTCACTACACTGCACTGCATGCCCAGTGGTGCCAGTGAACTCTCTGGACTCACTGCACTGCATCCCCACTGGTGCCAGTGCACTCTCTGGACTCACTGCACTGCATCCCCACTGGTGCCAGTGCACTCTCTGGACTCACTGCACTACATCCCCACTGGTGCCAGTGCACTCTCTGCACTCACTGCACTGCATCCCCACTGGTGTCAGTGCACTCTCTGGAGTCACTGCTTTGCATACCCACTAGTGCCAGTGCACTCTCTGGACTCACTGCACTACATCCCCACTGGTGCCAGTGCACTCTCTGGACTCACTGCACTGCATCCCCACTGGTGCCAGTGCACTCTCTGGACTCACTGCACTGCATCCCCACTGGTGCCAGTGCACTCTCTGGGCTCACTGCACTGCATCCCCACTGGTGCCAGTGGACTCTCTGGACTCACTGCACTGCATCCCCACTGGTGCCAGTGCACTCTCTAGACTCACTGCACTGCATCCCCACTGCTGCCAGAGCACTCTCTGGAGTCACTGCACTGCATCCCCACTGGTGCCAGTGCACTCTCTGGACTCACTGCACTGCATCCCCACTGCTGCCAGTGCACTCTCTGGACTCAGTGCACTGCATCCCCACTGGTGCCACTGCACTCTCTGGAGACACTGCAGTGCATCCCCTCTGGTTCCAGTGCACTCTCTCAACTCACTGCACTGCATTCCCACTGGTGCCAGTGCACTCTCTGGACTCACTGCTTTGCATCCCCACTGGTGCCATTGCACTCTCTGGACTCACTGCACTGCATCCCCACTGGTGCCAGTGCACTCTCTGGAGTCACTGCTTTGCATCCCCACTGGTGCCAGTGCACTCTCTGGACTCACTGCACTACATCCCCAAAGGTGCCAGTGCACTCTCTGGACTCACTGCACTGCATCCCCACTGGTGCAAGTGCACTCTCTGGACTCACTGCACTGCATCCCCACTGCTGCCAGAGCACTCTCTGGAGTCACTGCACTGCATCCCCACTGGTGCCAGTGCACTCTCTGGACTCACTGCACTGCATCCCCAGTGGTGCCAGTGCACTCTCTGGACTCACTGCACTGCATCCCCACTGGTGCCAGTGCACTCTCTGGACTCACTGCTTTGCATCCCCACTGGTGCCATTGCACTCTCTGGACTGACTGCACTGCATCCCCAGTGGTGCCAGTGCACTCTCTGGACTCACTGCACTGCATCCCCAGTGTTGCCAGTGCACTCTCTGGGCTCAACGCACTGCATCCCCACTGGTGCCAGTGGACTCTCTGGACTCACTGCACTGCATCCCCAGTGGTGCCAGTGCACTCTCTGGACTCACTGCACTGCATCCCCACTGCTGCCACTGCACTCTCTGGACTCACTGCACTGCATCCCCACTGCTGCCAGTGCACTCTCTGGACTCACTGCACTGCATCCCCACTGGTGCCAGTGCACTCTCTGGACTCACTGCACTGCAACCCCACTGGTGCCAGTGCACTCTTTGGACTCAATACACTGCATCCCCACTGGTGCCAGTGCACTCTCTGGACTCACTGCACTGCATCCCCACTGGTGCCAGTGCACTCTCTGGACTCACTGCACTGCATCCCGACTGGTGCCAGTGCACTCTCTGGACTCACTGCACTGCATCTCCAGTAGTGCCAGTGCACTTTCTGGAGTCACTGCACTGCATCCCTAGTGGTGCCAGTGCACTCTCTGGACTCACTGCACTGCATCCCCAGTGGTGCCACGGCACTCTCTGGACTCACTGCACTGCATCCCCACTGGTGCCAGTGCACTCTCTGGAGTCACTGCACTGCATCCCCACTGGTGCCAGTGCACTGTCTGGACTCACTGCAGTGCATCCCCACTGGTGCCAGTGCACTCTCTGGAGTCACTGCACTGCATCCCCACTGCTGCCAGTGAACTCTCTGGACTCACTGCACTGCATCCCCACTGGTGCCAGTGCACTCTCTGGACTCACTGCACTGCATCCCCAGTAGTGCCAGTGCACTTTCTGGACTCACTGCACGGCATCCCCACTGGTGCCAGTGAACTCTCTGGAGTCACTGCACTGCATCCCCACTGGTGCCAGTGCACTCTCTGGACTCACTGCACTGCATCCCCACTGGTGCCAGTGAACTCTCTGGACTCACTGCACTGCATCCCCACTGGTGCCAGTGCACTCTCTGGACTCATTGCACTGCACGCCCACTGGTGCCAGTGCACTCTCGGGACTCACTGCACTGCATCCCCACTGGTGCCAGTGCACTCTCTGCACTCACTGCACTGCATCCCCACTGGTGCCAGTGCACTCTCTGGACTCACTGCACTGCATCCCCACTGGTGCCAGTGCACTCTCTAGAGTCACTACACTGAATCCCCACTGGTGCCAGTTCACTCTCTAGAGTCACTGCACTGATCCGCAGTGGTGCCAGTGCACTCTCTGGACTCACTGCACTGCATCCCCACTGGTACCAGTGCACTCTCTGGACTCACTGCACTGCATCCCCACTGGTGCCAGTGCACTCTTTGGAGTCACTGCAATGCATCCCCAGTGGTGCCAGTGCACTCTCTGGAGACACTGCAGTGCATCCCCACTGGTGCCAGTGCACTCTCTGGACTCACTACACTGCATCCCCACTGGTGCCAGTGCACTCTCTGGACTCACTGCACTGCATCCCCACTGGTGCCAGTGCACTCTCTGGACTCACTGCACTGCATCCCCAGTAGTGCCAGTGCACTTTCTGGAGTCACTGCACTGCATCCCTAGTGGTGCCAGTGAACTCTCTGGACTCACTGCACTGAATCCCCGGTGGTGCCAGTGCACTCTCTGGACTCACTGCACTGCATCCCCACTGGTGCCAGTGCACTCTCTGGACTCACTGCAGTGCATCCCCAGTGGTGCCAGTGCACTCTCTGGACTCACTGCACTGCATCCCCACTGGTGCCAGTGCACTCTAAGGACTCACTACACTGCACTGCATCCCCAGTGGTGCCAGTGAACTCTCTGGACTCACTGCACTGCATCCCCACTGGTGCCAGTGCACTCTCTGGACTCACTGCACTGCATCCCTACTGGTGCCAGTGCACTCTCTGGACTCACTGCACTGCAACCCCAGTAGTGCCAGTGCACTCTCTGGACTCACTGCACTGCATCCCCAGTGGTGCCAGTGCACTCTCTGGACTCACTGCACTGCATCCCCACTGGTGCCAGTGCACTCTCTGGACTCACTGCACTGCATCCCCACTGCTGCCAGTGCACTCTCTGGACTCACTGCACTGCATCCCCAGTGGTGCCAGTGCACTCTCTGGACTCACTGCACTGCATCCCCACTGGTGCCAGTGCACTCTCTGGACTCACTGCACTGAATCCCCACTGCTCACAGTGCACTCTCTAGAGTCACTGCACTCCAACCCCACTGGTGCCAGTGCACTCTATGGAGTCACTGCACTTATCTCCACTAGTGCCAGTGCACTCTCTGGACTCACTGCACTGCATCCCCACTGGTGCCAGTGCACTCTCTGGACTCACTGCACTGCATCCCCAGTGGTGCCAGTGCACTCTCCGGACTCACTGCACTGCATCCCCACAGATGCCAGTGCACTCTCTGGACTCACTGCACTGCATCCCCACTGGTGCCAGTGCACTATCTGAACTCACTGCACTGCATCCCCATTGGTACCAGTGCACTCTCCGGAGACACTGCAGTGCATCCCCAGTTGTTGCTAGTGCACTCTCTGGAGTCACTGCACTGCATTCCCACTGGTGCCAGTGCACTCTCTGGAGTCACTGCTTTGCATCCCCACTGGTGCCAGTTCACTCTCTAGAGTCACTGCACTGATCCGCAGTGGTGCCAGTGCACTCTCTGGACTCACTGCACTGCATCCCCACTGGTACCAGTGCACTCTCTGGACTCACTGCACTGCATCCCCACTGGTGCCAGTGCACTCTCTGGAGTCACTGCACTGCATCCCCACGTGGTGCCAGTGCACTCTCTGGATCACTGCACTGCATCCCCACTGGTGCCAGTGCACTCTCTGGACTCACTGCACTGCAACCCCACTGGTGCCAGTGCACTCTCTGGACTCACTTCACTGCATCCCTAGTGGTGCCAGTGCACTCTCTGGACTCACTGCACTGCATCCCCACTGGTGCCAGTGCACTCTCTGGACTCACTGCACTGCATCCCCACTGGTGCCAGTGCACTCTCTGGACTCACTGCACTGCATCCCCACTGGTGCCAATGCACTCTCTGGACTCACTGCACTGCATAACCACTGCTGCCAGTGCACTCTCTGGAGACACTGCAGTGCATCCGCACTGGTTCCAGTGCACTCTCTCAACTCACTGTACTGCATTCCCACTGGTGCCAGTGCACTCTTTGGACTCACTGCTTTGCATCCCCACTGGTGCCATTGCACTATCTGGACTGACTGCACTGCATCCCCACTGGTGCCAGTGCACTTTCTGGACTCACTGCACTGCATCCCCACTGGTGCCAGTGCACTCTCTGGGCTCACTACACTGCATCCCCACTGGTGCCAGTGGACTCTCTGGACTCACTGCACTGCATCCCCACTGGTGCCAATGCACTCTCTGGACTCACTGCACTGCATCCCCAGTGGTGCCAGTGCACTCTCTGGACTCACTTCACTGCATCCCTACTGGTGCCAGTGCACTCTCTGGAGTCACTGCACTGCATCCCCAGTGGTGCCAGTACACTCTCTGGACTCACTGCACTGCATCCCCACTGGTGCCAGTGCACTCTCTAGAGTCACTGCACTGAATCCCCACTGGTGCCAGTTCACTCTCTAGAGTCACTGCAATGATCCGCAGTGGTGCCAGTGCACTCTCTGGACTCACTGCACTGCATCCCCACTGGTGCCAATGCACTCTCTGGACTCACTGGACTGCATCCCCACTGGTGCCAGTGCACTCTCTGGAGTCACTGCACTGCATCCCCAGTGGTGCCAGTGCACTCTCTGGACTCACTGCACTGCATCCCCACTGGTGCCAGTGCACTCTCTGGACTCACTGCTCTGCATCCCCACTGGTGCCAGTGCACTTTCTGGAGTCACTGCACTGCATAACCACTGTTGACAGTGCACTCTCTGGACTCACTACACTGCATCCCCACTGTTGCCAATGCACTCTCTGGACTCACTGCACTGCATCCCCAGTGGTGCCAATGCACTCTCTGGACTCACTGCACTGCATCCCCACTGGTGCCAGTGCACTCTCTAGAGTCGCTGCACTGCATCCCCACTGGTGCCAGTGCACTTTCTGGAGTCACTGTACTGCATGCCAAGCGGTGCCAGTTAACTCTTTGGACTCACTGCACTGCATCCCCACGTGGTGCCAGTGCACTCTCTGGACTCACTGCACTGCATCCCCACTGGTGCCAGTGCACTCTCTGGACTCACTTCACTGCATCACTACTGGTGCCAGTGCACTCTCTGGAGTCACTGCACTGCATCCCCACTGGTGCCAGTACACTCTCTGGACTCACTGCACTGCATCCCCACTGGTGCCAGTGCACTCTCTGGACTCACTGCACTGCATCCCCACTGGTGCCAATGCACTCTCTGGACTCACTGCACTGCATAACCACTGCTGCCAGTGCACTCTCTGGAGACACTGCAGTGCATCCGCACTGGTTCCAGTGCACTCTCTCAATTCACTGCACTGCATTCCCACTGGTGGCAGTGCACTCTCTGGACTCACTGCTTTGCATCCCCACTGGTGCCATTGCACTGTCTGCACTGACTGCACTGCATCTCCACTTGTGCCAGTGCACTCTCTGTACTCACTGCACTGCATCCCCACTGGTGCCAGTGCACTCTCTGGGCTCACTGAACTGCATCCCCACTGGTGCCAGTGGACTCTCTGGACTCACTGCACTGCATCCCCACTGGTGCCAGTGCACTCTCTGGAGTCACTGCACTGCATCCCCAGTGGTGCCAGTGCACTCTCTGGACTCACTGCACTGCATCCCCACTGCTGCCAGTGCACTCTCTGGACTCACTGCACTGCATCCCCACTGGTGCCAGTGCACTCTCTGGACTCACTGCACTGCAACCCCACTGGTGCCAGTGCACTCTCTGGACTCACTACACTGCATCCCCACTGGTGCCAGTGCACTCTCTGGACTCACTGCACTGCATCCCCAGTGGTGCCAGTGCACTCTCTGGACTCACTGCACTGCATCCCGACTGGTGCCAGTGCACTCTCTGGACTCACTGCACTGCATCTCCAGTAGTGCCAGTGCACTTTCTGGAGTCACTGTACTGCATCCCTAGTGGTGCCAGTGCACTCTCTGGACTCACTGCACTGCACCCCCAGTGGTGCCACGGCACTCTCTGGACTCACTGCACTGCATCCCCACTGGTGCCAGTGCACTCTCTGGAGTCACTGCAGTGCATCCCCACTGGTGCCAGTGCACTGTCTGGACTCACTGCACGGCATCCCCACTGGTGCCAGTGCACTCTCTGGAGTCACTGCACTGCATCCCCACTGGTGCCAGTGAACTCTCTGGACTCACTGCACTGCATCCCCTGTAGTGCCAGTGAACTCTCTGGACTCACTGCACTGCATCCCCACTGGTGCCAGTGCACTCTCTGGACTCATTGCACTGCACGCCCACTGGTGCCAGTGCACTCTCGGGACTCACTGCACTGCATCCCCACTGGTGCCAGTGCACTCTCTGCACTCACTGCACTGCATCCCCACTGGTGCCAGTGCACTCTCTGGACTCACTGCACTGCATCCCCACTGGTGCCAGTGCACTCTCTAGAGTCACTGCAGTGCATCCCCACTGGTGCCAGTTCACTCTCTAGAGTCACTGCACTGATCCGCAGTGGTGCCAGTGCACTCTCTGGACTCACTGCACTGCATCCCCACTGGTACCAGTGCACTTTCTGGACTCACTGCACTGCATCCCCACTGGTGCCAGTGCACTCTCTGGAGTCACTGCAATGCATCCCCAGTGGTGCCAGTGCACTCTCTGGAGACACTGCAGTGCATCCCCACTGGTGCCTGTGCACTCTCGGGACTCACTGCACTGCAACCACACTGGTGCCAGTGCACTCTCTGGACTGACTGCACTGCATCCCCACTGGTGCCAGTGCACACTCTGGACTCACTGCACTGCATCTCCACTGGTGCCAGTGCACTCTCTGGACTCACTGCACTGCATCCCCAGTAGTGCCAGTGCACTTTCTGGAGTCACTGCACTGCATCTCCAGTAGTGCCAGTGCACTTTCTGGACTCACTGCACTGCATCCCTAGTGGTGCCAGTGCACTCTCTGGACTCACTGCACTGCATCCCCAGTGGTGCCACGGCACTCTCTGGACTCACTGCACTGCATCCCCACTGGTGCCAGTGCACTCTCTGGACTCATTGCACTGCACGCCCACTGGTGCCAGTGCACTCTCGGGACTCACTGCACTGCATCCCCACTGGTGCCAGTGCACTCTCTGCACTCACTGCACTGCATCCCCACTGGTGCCAGTGCACTCTCTGGACTCACTGCACTGCATCCCCACTGGTGCCAGTGCACTCTCTAGAGTCACTGCACTGAATCCCCACTGGTGCCAGTTCACGCTCTAGAGTCACTGCACTGATCCGCAGTGGTGCCAGTGCACTCTCTGGACTCACTGCACTGCATCCCCACTGGTACCAGTGCACTCTCTGGACTCACTGCACTGCATCACCACTGGTGCCAGTGCACTCTCTGGACTCACTGCACTGCATCCCCAGTGGTGCCAGTGCACTCTCTGGAGACACTGCAGTGCATCCCCACTGGTGCCAGTGCACTCTCTGGACTCACTGCACTGCAACCCCACTGGTGCCAGTGCACTCTCTGGACTCACTACACTGCATCCCCACTGGTGCCAGTGCACTCTCTGGACTCACTGCACTGCATCTCCACTGGTGCCAGTGCACTCTCTGGACTCACTGCACTGCATCCCCAGTAGTGCCAGTGCACTTTCTGGAGTCACTGCACTGCATCTCCAGTAGTGCCAGTGCACTTTCTGGAGTCACTGCACTGCATCCCTAGTGGTGCCAGTGCACTCTCTGGACTCACTGCACTGCATCCCCAGTGGTGCCACGGCACTCTCTGGACTCACTGCACTGCATCCCCAAGAGTGCCAGTGCACTCTCTGGAGTCACTGCACTGCATCCCCACTGGTGCCAGTGCACTCTCTGGACTCACTGCACTGCATCCCCACTGGTGCCAGTGCACTCTCTGGAGTCACTGCACTGCATCCCCACTGGTGCCAGTGCACTGTCTGGACTCACTGCAGTGCATCCCCACTGGTGCCAGTGCACTCTCTGGAGTCACTGCACTGCATCCCCACTGGTGCCAGTGAACTCTCTGGACTCACTGCACTGCATGCCCACTGGTGCCAGTGCACTCTCTGGACTCACTGCACTGCATCCCCAGTAGTGCCAGTGAACTCTCTGGACTCACTGCACTGCATCCCCACTGGTGCCAGTGCACTCTCTGGACTCATTGCACTGCACGCCCACTGGTGCCAGTGCACTCTCGGGACTCACTGCACTGCATCCCCACTGGTGCCAGTGCACTCTCTGGACTCACTGCACTGCATCCCCACTGGTGCCAGTGCACTCTCTGGACTCACTGCACTGCATTCCCACTGGTGCCAGTGCACTCTCTAGAGTCACTGCACTGATCCGCAGTGGTGCCAGTGCACTCTCTGGAGTCACTGCACTGCATCCCCACTGGTACCAGTGCACTCTCTGGACTCACAGCACTGCATCCCCACTGGTGCCAGTGCACTCTCTGGACTCACTGCACTGCATCCCCACTGGTGCCAATGCACTCTCTGGACTCACTGCACTGCATAACCACTGCTGCCAGTGCACTCTCTGGAGACACTGCAGTGCATCCGCACTGGTTCCAGTGCACTCTCTCAACTCACTGCACTGCATTCCCACTGGTGCCAGTGCACTCTCTGGACTCACTGCTTTGCATCCCCACTGGTGCCATTGCAATGTCTGGACTGACTGCACTGCATCCCCACTTGTGCCAGTGCACTCTCTGTACTCACTGCACTGCATCCCCACTGGTGCCAGTGCACTCTCTGGGCTCACTGAACTGCATCCCCACTGCTGCCAGTGGACTCTCTGGACTCACTGCACTGCATCCCCACTGGTGCCAGTGCACTCTCTGGAGTCACTGCAGTGCATCCCCAGTGGTGCCAGTGCACTCTCTGGACTCACTGCACTGCATCCCCACTGGTGCCAGTGCACTCTCTGGACTCACTGCACTGCATCCCCACTGGTGCCAGTGCACTCTCTGGACTCACTGCACTGCAACCCCACTGGTGCCAGTGCACTCTCTGGACTCACTACACTGCATCCCCACTGGTGCCAGTGCACTCTCTGGACTCACTGCACTGCATCCCCAGTGGTGCCAGTGCACTCTCTGGACTCACTGCACTGCATCTCCAGTAGTGCCAGTGCACTCTCTGGACTCACTGCACTGCATATCCAGTAGTGCCAGTGCACTTTCTGGAGTCACTGCACTGCATCCCTAGTGGTGCCAGTGCACTCTCTGGACTCACTGCACTGCATCCCCAGTGGTGCCACGGCACTCTCTGGACTCACTGCACTGCATCCCCACTGGTGCCAGTGCACTCTCTGGACTCACTGCACTGCATCCCCACTGCTGCCAGTGCACTCTCTGGACTCACTGCACTGTATTCCCACTGGTGCCAGTGCACTCTCTGGACTCACTGCACTGCAACCCCACTGGTGCCAGTGCACTCTCTGGACTCACTACACTGCATCCCCACTGCTGCCAGTGCACTCTCTGGACTCACTGCACTGCATTCCCACTGGTGCCAGTGCACTCTCTGGACTCACTGCACTGCAACCCCACTGGTGCCAGTGCACTCTCTGGACTCACTGCACTGCATCCCCAGTGGTGCCAGTGCACTCTCTGGACTGACTGCACTGCATCCCCACTGGTGCCAGTGCACTCTCTGGACTCACTGCACTGCATACCCAGTAGTGCCAGTGCACTTTATGGAGTCACTGCACTGCATCCCTAGTGGAGCCAGTGCACTCTCTGGACTCACTGCACTGCATCCCCACTGGTGCCAGTGCACTCTCTGGACTCACTGCACTGCATCCCCACTGCTGCCAGTGCAGTCTATGGAGTCACTGCACTGCATCCCCAGTGGTGCCAGTGCACTGTCTGGACTCACTGCACTGCATCCCCACTGGTGCCAGTGCACTCTCTGGAGTCACTGCACTGCATCCCCACTGGTGCCAGTGAACTCTCTGGACTCACTGCACTGCATCCCCACTGGTGCCAGTGCACTCTCTGGACTCACTGCACTGCATCCCCAGTAGTGCCAGTGCACTTTCTGGACTCACTGCACTGCATCCCTAGTGGTGCCAGTGCACTCTCTGGACTCACTGCACTGCATCCCCACTGGTGACAGTGCACTCTCTGGACTCACTGCACTGCATCCCCACTGGTGCCAGTGAACTCTCTGGACTCACTGCACTGCATCCCCAGTGGTGCCAGTGCACTCTCTGGACTCACTGCAGTGCATCCCCAGTGGTGCCAGTGCACTGTCTGGACTCACTGCACTGCATCCCGACTGGTGCCAGTGCACTCTCTGGAGTCACTGCACTGCATCTCCACTGGTGCCAGTGCACTCTCTGGACTCACTGCACTGCATCCCCAGTAGTGCCAGTGCACTTTCTGGACTCACTGCAGTGCATCCCCACTGGTGCCAGTGCACTCTCTGGACTCACTGCACTGCATCCCTAGTGGTGCCAGTGCACTCTCTGGAGTCACTGCAGTGCATCCCCAGTGGTGCCAGTGCACTCTCTGGACTCACTGCACTGCATCCCCACTGGTGCCAGTGCACTCTCTGGAGTCACTGCACTGCATCCCCACTGCTGCCAGTGCACTCTCTGGAGTCACTGCACTGCATCCCCACTGGTGCCAGTGCACTCTCTGGAGTCACTGCACTGCATCCCCAGTGGTGCCAGTGCACTGTCTGGACTCACTGCACTGCATCCCCACTGGTGCCAGTGCACTCTCTGGAGTCACTGCACTGCATCCCCACTGGTGCCAGTGCACTCTCTGGACTCACTGCACTGCAACCCCACTGGTGCCAGTGCACTCTCTGGACTCACTACACTGCATCCCCACTGGTGCCAGTGCACTCTCTGGACTCACTGCACTGCATCCCCAGTGGTGCCAGTGCACTCTCTGGACTCACTGCACTGCATCCCGACTGGTGCCAGTGCACTCTCTGGACTCACTGCACTGCATCTCCAGTAGTGCCAGTGCACTTTCTGGAGTCACTGCACTGCATCCCTAGTGGTGCCAGTGCACTCTCTGGACTCACTGCACTGCATCCCCAGTGGTGCCACGGCACTCTCTGGACTCACTGCACTGCATCCCCACTGGTGCCAGTGCACTCTCTGGAGTCACTGCACTGCATCCCCACTGGTGCCAGTGCACTGTCTGGACTCACTGCACTGCATCCCCACTGGTGCCAGTGCACTCTCTGGAGTCACTGCACTGCATCCCCACTGGTGCCAGTGAACTCTCTGGACTCACTGCACTGCATGCCCACTGGTGCCAGTGCACTCTCTGGACTCACTGCACTGCATCCCCAGTAGTGCCAGTGAACTCTCTGGACTCACTGCACTGCATCCCCACTGGTGCCAGTGCACTCTCTGGACTCATTGCACTGCACGCCCACTGGTGCCAGTGCACTCTCGGGACTCACTGCACTGCATCCCCACTGGTGCCAGTGCACTCTCTGCACTCACTGCACTGCATCCCCAGTGGTGCCAGTGCACTCTCTGGACTCACTGCACTGCATCCCCACTGGTGCCAGTGCACTCTCTAGAGTCACTGCACTGCATCCCCACTGGTGCCAGTTCACTCTCTAGAGTCACTGCACTGATCCGCAGTGGTGCCAGTGCACTCTCTGGACTCACTGCACTGCATCCCCACTGGTACCAGTGCACTCTCTGGACTCACTGCACTGCATCCCCACTGGTGCCAGTGCACTCTCTGGACTCACTGCAATGCATCCCCAGTGGTGCCAGTGCACTCTCTGGAGACACTGCAGTGCATCCCCACTGGTGCCTGTGCACTCTCTGGACTCACTGCACTACAACCCCACTGGTGCCAGTGCACTCTCTGGACTCACTACACTGCATCCCCACTGGTGCCAGTGCACACTCTGGACTCACTGCACTGCATCTCCACTGGTGCCAGTGCACTCTCTGGACTCACTGCACTGCATCCCCAGTAGTGCCAGTGCACTTTCTGGAGTCACTGCACTGCATCTCCAGTAGTGCCAGTGCACTTTCTGGAGTCACTGCACTGCATCCCTAGTGGTGCCAGTGCACTCTCTGGACTCACTGCACTGCATCCCCAGTGGTGCCACGGCACTCTCTGGACTCACTGCACTGCATCCCCACTGGTGCCAGTGCACTCTCTGGACTCATTGCACTGCACGCCCACTGGTGCCAGTGCACTCTCGGGACTCACTGCACTGCATCCCCACTGGTGCCAGTGCACTCTCTGGACTCACTGCACTGCATCCCCACTGGTGCCAGTGCACTCTCTGGACTCACTGCACTGCATCCCCACTGGTGCCAGTGCACTCTCTAGAGTCACTACACTGCATCCCCACTGGTGCCAGTGCACTCTCTGCACTCACTGCACTGCATCCCCACTGGTGCCAGTGCACTGTCTGGACTCACTGCAGTGCATCCCCACTGGTGCCAGTGCACTCTCTGGAGTCACTGCACTGCATCCCCACTGGTGCCAGTGAACTCTCTGGACTCACTGCACTGCATGCCCACTGTTGCCAGTGCACTCTCTGGACTCACTGCACTGCATCCCCAGTAGTGCCAGTGAACTCTCTGGACTCACTGCACTGCATCCCCACTGGTGCCAGTGCACTCTCTGGACTCATTGCACTGCACGCCCACTGGTGCCAGTGCACTCTCGGGACTCACTGCACTGCATCCCCACTGGTGCCAGTGCACTCTCTGGACTCACTGCACTGCATCCCCAGTGGTGCCAGTGCACTCTCTGGACTCACTGCACTGCATTCCCACTGGTGCCAGTGCACTCTCTAGAGTCACTGCACTGATCCGCAGTGGTGCCAGTGCACTCTCTGGACTCACTGCACTGCATCCCCACTGGTACCAGTGCACTCTCTGGACTCACTGCACTGCATCCCCACTGGTGCCAGTGCACTCTCTGGACTCACTGCACTGCATCCCCACTGGTGCCAATGCACTCTCTGGACTCACTGCACTGCATAACCACTGCTGACAGTGCACTCTCTGGAGACACTGCAGTGCATCCGCACTGGTTCCAGTGCACTCTCTCAACTCACTGCACTGCATTCCCACTGGTGCCAGTGCACTCTCTGGACTCACTGCTTTGCATCCCCACTGGTGCCATTGCACTGTCTGGACTGACTGCACTGCATCCCCACTTGTGCCAGTGCACTCTCTGTACTCACTGCACTGCATCCCCACTGGTGCCAGTGCACTCTCTGGGCTCACTGAACTGCATCCCCACTGGTGCCAGTGGACTCTCTGGACTCACTGCACTGCATCCCCACTGGTGCCAGTGCACTCTCTGGAGTCACTGCACTGCATCCCCAGTGGTGCCAGTGCACTCTCTGGACTCACTGCACTGCATCCCCACAGATGCCAGTGCACTCTCTGGACTCACTGCACTGCATCCCCACTGGTGCCAGTGCACTCTCTGGACTCACTGCACTGCAACCCCACTGGTGCCAGTGCACTCTCTGGACTCACTACACTGCATCCCCACTGGTGCCAGTGCACTCTCTGGACTCACTGCACTGCATCCCCAGTGGTGCCAGTGCACTCTCTGGACTCACTGCACTGCATCCCGACTGGTGCCAGTGCACTCTCTGGACTCACTGCACTGCATCTCCAGTAGTGCCAGTGCACTTTCTGGAGTCACTGCACTGCATCCCTACTGGTGCCAGTGCACTCTCTGGACTCACTGCACTGCATCCCCAGTGGTGTCACGGCACTCTCTGGACTCACTGCACTGCATCCCCACTGGTGCCAGTGCACTCTCTGGACTCACTGCACTGCATACCCACTGCTGCCAGTGCACTCTCTGGACTCACTGCACTGTATTCCCACTGGTGACAGTGCACTCTCTGGACTCACTGCACTGCAACCCCACTGGTGCCAGTGCACTCTCTGGACTCACTACACTGCATCCCCACTGGTGCCAGTGCACTCTCTGGACTCACTGCACTGCATTCCCACTGGTGCCAGTGCACTCTCTGGACTCACTGCACTGCAACCCCACTGGTGCCAGTGCACTCTCTGGACTCACTGCACTGCATCCCCACTGGTGCCAGTGCACTCTCTGGACTCACTGCACTGCATACCCAGTAGTGCCAGTGCACTTTATGGAGTCACTGCACTGCATCCCTAGTGGAGCCAGTGCACTCTCTGGACTCACTGCACTGCATCCCCACTGGTGCCAGTGCACTCTCTGGACTCACTGCACTGCATCCCCACTGGTGCCAGTGCACTCTATGGACTCACTGCACTGCATCCCCACTGGTGCCAGTGCACTGTCTGGACTCACTGCAGTGCATCCGCACTGGTGCCAGTGCACTCTCTGGAGTCACTGCACTGCATCCCCACTGGTGCCAGTGAACTCTCTGGACTCACTGCACTGCATCCCCACTGGTGCCAGTGCACTCTCTGGACTCACTGCACTGCATCCCCAGTAGTGCCAGTGCACTTTCTGGACTCACTGCACTGCATCCCTAGTGGTGCCAGTGCACTCTCTGGACTCACTGCACTGCATCCCCACTGGTGACAGTGCACTCTCTGGACTCACTGCACTGCATCCCCACTGGTGCCAGTGAACTCTCTGGACTCACTGCACTGCATCCCCAGTGGTGCCAGTGCACTCTCTGGACTCACTGCAGTGCATCCCCAGTGGTGCCAGTACACTGTCTGGACTCACTGCACTGCATCCCGACTGGTGCCAGTGCACTCTCTGGAGTCACTGCACTGCATTCCCACTGGTGCCAGTGCACTCTCTGGACTCACTGCACTGCATCCCCACTGGTGCCAGTGCACTCTCTAGACTCACTGCAATGCATCCCCAGTGGTGCCAGTGCACTCTCTGGAGTCACTGCACTGCAACCCCACTGGTGCCAGTGCACTCTCTGGAGTCACTGCACTGCATCCCCAGTGATGCCAGTGCACTCTCTGGACTCACTGCACTGCATCCCCACTGGTGCCAGTGCACTCTCTGGAGACACTGCAGTGCATCCCCACTGGTGCCAGTGCACTCTCTGGAGTCACTGCTTTGCATCCCCACTGGTGCCATTGCACTCTCTGGACTGACTGCACTGCATCCCCACTGGTGCCAGTGCACTCTCTGCACTCACTGCACTGCATACCCACTGGTGCCAGTGCACTCTCTGGAGTCACTGCACTGCATCCCCACTGGTGCCAGTGCACTCTCTGGAGTCACTGCAGTGCATCCCCAGTGGTGCCAGTGCACTCTCTGGACTCACTGCACTGCATCCCCACTGGTGCCAGTGCACTCTCTGGAGTCACTGCACTGCATCCCCACTGCTGCCAGTGCACTCTCTGGACTCACTGCACTGCATCCCCAGTGGTGCCAGTGCACTCTCTGGACTCACTGCACTGCATCCCCAGTGGTGCCAGTGAACTCTCTGGACTCACTGCACTGCATCCCCACTGGTGCCAGTGCACTCTCTGGACTCACTGCAGTGCATCCCCAGTGGTGCCAGTGCACTGTCTGGACTCACTGCACTGCATCCCGACTGGTGCCAGTGCACTCTCTGGAGTCACTGCACTGCATCCCCACTGGTGCCAGTGCACTCTCAGGACTCACTGCACTGCATCCCCACTGGTGCCAGTGCACTCTCTGGACTCACTGCAATGCATTCCCAGTGGTGCCAGTGCACTCTCTGGAGTCACTGCACTGCAACCCCAGTGGTGCCAGTGCACTCTCTGGAGTCACTGCACTGCATCCCCAGTGATGCCAGTGCACTCTCTGGACTCACTGCACTGCATCCCCACTGGTGCCAGAGCACTCTCTGGAGACACTGCAGTGCATCCCCAGTGTTGCCAGTGCACTCTCTGGAGTCACTGCTTTGCATCCCCACTGGTGCCAGTGAACTCTCTGGACTGACTGCACTGCATCCCCACTGGTGCCAGTGCACTCTCTGCACTCACTGCACTGCATACCCACTGGTGCCAGTGCACTCTCTGGAGTCACTGCACTGCAACCCCACTGGTGCCAGTGCACTCTCTGGACTCACTACACTGCATCCCCAGTGGTACCAGTGCACTCTCTGGACTCACTGCACTGCATCTCCACTGGTGCCAGTGCACTCTCTGGACTCACTGCACTGCATCCCCAGTAGTGCCAGTGCACTTTCTGGACTCACTGCAGTGCGTCCCCACTGGTGCCAGTGAACTCTCTGGACTCACTGCACTGCATTCCCAGTGGTGCCAGTGCACTCTCTGGACTCACTGCACTGCATCCCCACTGGTGCCAGTGCACTTTCTGGACTCACTGCACTGCATCCCCACTGGTGCCAGTGCACTCTCTGGAGTCACTGCACTGCATCCCCAGTGGTGCCAGTGAACTCTCTGGACTCACTGCACTGCATCCCCACTGGTGCCAGTGAACTCTCTGGACTCACTGCACTGCATTCCCAGTGGTGCCAGTGCACTCTCTGGACTCACTGCACTGCATCCCCACTGGTGCCAGTGCACTTTCTGTAGTCACTGCACTGCATCCCTAGTGGTGCCAGTGAACTCTCTGGACTCACTGCACAAAATCCCCGGTGGTGCCAGTGCACTCTCTGGACTCACTGCACTGCATCCCCACTGGTGCCAGTGCACTCTCTGGAGTCACTGCAGTGCATCCCCACTGGTGCCAGTGCACTCTCTGGACTCACTGCACTGCATCCCCACTGGTGCCAGTGCACTCTAAGGACTCACTACACTGCACTGCATCCCCAGTGGTGCCAGTGAACTCTCTGGACTCACTGCACTGCATCCCCAGTCGTGCCAGTGAACTCTCTGGACTCACTGCACTGCATCCCCAGTGGTGCCAGTGCACTCTCTGGACTCACTGCACTGCATCCCCACTGGTACCAGTGCACTCTCTGGACTCACTGCACTGCATCCCCACTGGTGCCAGTGCACTCTCTGGACTCACTGCAATGCATCCCCAGTGGTGCCAGTGCACTCTCTGGAGACACTGCAGTGCATCCCCACTGGTGCCTGTGCACTCTCTGGACTCACTGCACTGCAACCCCACTGGTGCCAGTGCACTCTCTGGACTCACTACACTGCATCCCCACTGGTGCCAGTGCACACTCTGGACTCACTGCACTGCATCTCCACTGGTGCCAGTGCACTCTCTGGACTCACTGCACTGCATCCCCAGTAGTGCCAGTGCACTTTCTGGAGTCACTGCACTGCATCTCCAGTAGTGCCAGTGCACTTTCTGGAGTCACTGCACTGCATCCCTAGTGGTGCCAGTGCACTCTCTGGACTCACTGCACTGCATCCCCAGTGGTGCCACGGCACTCTCTGGACTCACTGCACTGCATCCCCACTGGTGCCAGTGCACTCTCTGGACTCATTGCACTGCACGCCCACTGGTGCCAGTGCACTCTCGGGACTCACTGCACTGCATCCCCACTGGTGCCAGTGCACTCTCTGGACTCACTGCACTGCATCCCCACTGGTGCCAGTGCACTCTCTGGACTCACTGCACTGCATCCCCACTGGTGCCAGTGCACTCTCTAGAGTCACTACACTGCATCCCCACTGGTGCCAGTGCACTCTCTGCACTCACTGCACTGCATCCCCACTGGTGCCAGTGCACTGTCTGGACTCACTGCAGTGCATCCCCACTGGTGCCAGTGCACTCTCTGGAGTCACTGCACTGCATCCCCACTGGTGCCAGTGAACTCTCTGGACTCACTGCACTGCATGCCCACTGTTGCCAGTGCACTCTCTGGACTCACTGCACTGCATCCCCAGTAGTGCCAGTGAACTCTCTGGACTCACTGCACTGCATCCCCACTGGTGCCAGTGCACTCTCTGGACTCATTGCACTGCACGCCCACTGGTGCCAGTGCACTCTCGGGACTCACTGCACTGCATCCCCACTGGTGCCAGTGCACTCTCTGGACTCACTGCACTGCATCCCCAGTGGTGCCAGTGCACTCTCTGGACTCACTGCACTGCATTCCCACTGGTGCCAGTGCACTCTCTAGAGTCACTGCACTGATCCGCAGTGGTGCCAGTGCACTCTCTGGACTCACTGCACTGCATCCCCAGTGGTGCCAGTGCACTCTCTGGACTCACTGCACTGCATCCCCACTGGTGCCAGTGCACTCTCTGGACTCACTGCACTGCATCCCCACTGGTGCCAATGCACTCTCTGGACTCACTGCACTGCATAACCACTGCTGACAGTGCACTCTCTGGAGACACTGCAGTGCATCCGCACTGGTTCCAGTGCACTCTCTCAACTGACTGCACTGCATTCCCACTGGTGCCAGTGCACTCTCTGGACTCACTGCTTTGCATCCCCACTGGTGCCATTGCACTGTCTGGACTGAGTGCACTGCATCCCCACTTGTGCCAGTGCACTCTCTGTACTCACTGCACTGCATCCCCACTGGTGCCAGTGCACTCTCTGGGCTCACTGAACTGCATCCCCACTGGTGCCAGTGGACTCTCTGGACTCACTGCACTGCATCCCCACTGGTGCCAGTGCACTCTCTGGAGTCACTGCACTGCATCCCCAGTGGTGCCAGTGCACTCTCTGGACTCACTGCACTGCATCCCCACAGATGCCAGTGCACTCTCTGGACTCACTGCACTGCATCCCCACTGGTGCCAGTGCACTCTCTGGACTCACTGCACTGCAACCCCACTGGTGCCAGTGCACTCTCTGGACTCACTACACTGCATCCCCACTGGTGCCAGTGCACTCTCTGGACTCACTGCACTGCATCCCCAGTGGTGCCAGTGCACTCTCTGGACTCACTGCACTGCATCCCGACTGGTGCCAGTGCACTCTCTGGACTCACTGCACTGCATCTCCAGTAGTGCCAGTGCACTTTCTGGAGTCACTGCACTGCATCCCTAGTGGTGCCAGTGCACTCTCTGGACTCACTGCACTGCATCCCCAGTGGTGTCACGGCACTCTCTGGACTCACTGCACTGCATCCCCACTGGTGCCAGTGCACTCTCTGGACTCACTGCACTGCATACCCACTGCTGCCAGTGCACTCTCTGGACTCACTGCACTGTATTCCCACTGGTGACAGTGCACTCTCTGGACTCACTGCACTGCAACCCCACTGGTGCCAGTGCACTCTCTGGACTCACTACACTGCATCCCCACTGGTGCCAGTGCACTCTCTGGACTCACTGCACTGCATTCCCACTGGTGCCAGTGCACTCTCTGGACTCACTGCACTACAACCCCACTGGTGCCAGTGCACTCTCTGGACTCACTGCACTGCATCCCCAGTGGTGCCAGTGCACTCTCTGGACTGACTGCACTGCATCCCCACTGGTGCCAGTGCACTCTCTGGACTCACTGCACTGCATACCCAGTAGTGCCAGTGCACTTTATGGAGTCACTGCACTGCATCCCTAGTGGAGCCAGTGCACTCTCTGGACTCACTGCACTGCATCCCCACTGGTGCCAGTGCACTCTCTGGACTCACTGCACTGCATCCCCACTGGTGCCAGTGCACTCTATGGACTCACTGCACTGCATCCCCACTGGTGCCAGTGCACTGTCTGGACTCACTGCAGTGCATCCGCACTGGTGCCAGTGCACTCTCTGGAGTCACTGCACTGCATCCCCACTGGTGCCAGTGAACTCTCTGGACTCACTGCACTGCATCCCCACTGGTGCCAGTGCACTCTCTGGACTCACTGCACTGCATCCCCAGTAGTGCCAGTGCACTTTCTGGACTCACTGCACTGCATCCCTAGTGGTGCCAGTGCACTCTCTGGACTCACTGCACTGCATCCCCACTGGTGACAGTGCACTCTCTGGACTCACTGCACTGCATCCCCACTGGTGCCAGTGAACTCTCTGGACTCACTGCACTGCATCCCCAGTGGTGCCAGTGCACTCTCTGGACTCACTGCAGTGCATCCCCAGTGGTGCCAGTGCACTGTCTGGACTCACTGCACTGCATCCCGACTGGTGCCAGTGCACTCTCTGGAGTCACTGCACTGCATTCCCACTGGTGCCAGTGCACTCTCAGGACTCACTGCACTGCATCCCCACTGGTGCCAGTGCACTCTCTAGACTCACTGCAATGCATCCCCAGTGGTGCCAGTGCACTCTCTGGAGTCACTGCACTGCAACCCCACTGGTGCCAGTGCACTCTCTGGAGTCACTGCACTGCATCCCCAGTGATGCCAGTGCACTCTCTGGACTCACTGCACTGCATCCCCACTGGTGCCAGTGCACTCTCTGGAGACACTGCAGTGCATCCCCACTGGTGCCAGTGCACTCTCTGGAGTCACTGCTTTGCATCCCCACTGGTGCCATTGCACTCTCTGGACTGACTGCACTGCATCCCCACTGGTGCCAGTGCACTCTCTGCACTCACTGCACTGCATACCCACTGGTGCCAGTGCACTCTCTGGAGTCACTGCACTGCATCCCCACTGGTGCCAGTGCACTCTCTGGAGTCACTGCAGTGCATCCCCAGTGGTGCCAGTGCACTCTCTGGACTCACTGCACTGCATCCCCACTGGTGCCAGTGCACTCTCTGGAGTCACTGCACTGCATCCCCACTGCTGCCAGTGCACTCTCTGGAGTCACTGCACTGCATCCCCACTGGTGACAGTGCACTCTCTGGACTCACTGCACTGCATCCCCACTGGTGCCAGTGAACTCTCTGGACTCACTGCACTGCATCCCCACTGGTGCCAGTGCACTCTCTGGACTCACTGCAGTGCATCCCCAGTGGTGCCAGTGCACTGTCTGGACTCACTGCACTGCATCCCGACTGGTGCCAGTGCACTCTCTGGAGTCACTGCACTGCATCCCCACTGGTGCCAGTGCACTCTCAGGACTCACTGCACTGCATCCCCACTGGTGCCAGTGCACTCTCTGGACTCACTGCAATGCATTCCCAGTGGTGCCAGTGCACTCTCTGGAGTCACTGCACTGCAACCCCAGTGGTGCCAGTGCACTCTCTGGAGTCACTGCACTGCATCCCCAGTGATGCCAGTGCACTCTCTGGACTCACTGCACTGCATCCCCACTGGTGCCAGTGCACTCTCTGGAGACACTGCAGTGCATCCCCAGTGTTGCCAGTGCACTCTCTGGAGTCACTGCTTTGCATCCCCACTGGTGCCAGTGAACTCTCTGGACTGACTGCACTGCATCCCCACTGGTGCCAGTGCACTCTCTGCACTCACTGCACTGCATACCCACTGGTGCCAGTGCACTCTCTGGAGTCACTGCACTGCAACCCCACTGGTGCCAGTGCACTCTCTGGACTCACTACACTGCATCCCCAGTGGTGCCAGTGCACTCTCTGGACTCACTGCACTGCATCTCCACTGGTGCCAGTGCACTCTCTGGACTCACTGCACTGCATCCCCAGTAGTGCCAGTGCACTTTCTGGACTCACTGCAGTGCATCCCCACTGGTGCCAGTGAACTCTCTGGACTCACTGCACTGCATTCCCAGTGGTGCCAGTGCACTCTCTGGACTCACTGCACTGCATCCCCACTGGTGCCAGTGCACTTTCTGGACTCACTGCAGTGCATCCCCACTGGTGCCAGTGAACTCTCTGGACTCACTGCACTGCATCCCCACTGGTGCCAGTGAACTCTCTGGACTCACTGCACTGCATCCCCACTGGTGCCAGTGAACTCTCTGGACTCACTGCACTGCATTCCCAGTGGTGCCAGTGCACTCTCTGGACTCACTGCACTGCATCCCCACTGGTGCCAGTGCACTTTCTGGAGTCACTGCACTGCATCCCTAGTGGTGCCAGTGAACTCTCTGGACTCACTGCACTGAATCCCCGGTGGTGCCAGTGCACTCTCTGGACTCACTGCACTGCATCCCCACTGGTGCCAGTGCACTCTCTGGAGTCACTGCAGTGCATCCCCACTGGTGCCAGTGCACTCTCTGGACTCACTGCACTGAATCCCCACTGGTGCCAGTGCACTCTAAGGACTCACTACACTGCACTGCATCCCCAGTGGTGCCAGTGAACTCTCTGGACTCACTGCACTGCATCCCCAGTGGTGCCAGTGAACTCTCTGGACTCACTGCACTGCATCCCCAGTGGTGCCAGTGCACTCTCTGGACTCACTGCACTGCATCCCCACTGGTGCCAGTGCACTCTCTGGACTCACTGCACTACATCCCCACTGGTGCCAGTGCACTCTCTGGACTCACTGCACTGCATCCCCAAGAGTGCCAGTGCACTCTCTGGAGTCACTGCTTTGCATCCCCACTGGTGCCAGTGCACTCTCTGGACTCACTGCACTACATCCCCACTGGTGCCAGTGCACTCTCTGGACTCACTGCACTGCATCCCCACTGGTGCCAGTGCACTCTCTGGACTCACTGCACTGCATCCCCACTGCTGCCAGAGCACTCTCTGGAGTCACTGCACTGCATCCCCACTGGTGCCAGTGCACTCTGTGGACTCACTGCACTGCATCACCACTGCTGCCAGTGCACTCTCTAGACTCACTGCACTGCATCCCCACTGGTGCCAGTGCACTCTCTGGACTCACTGCACTGCAACCCCACTGGTGCCAGTGCACTCTCTGGACTCACTGCACTGCATCCCCACTGGTGCCAGTGCACTCTCTGGAGTCAGTGCACTGCATCCCCACTGGTGCCAATGCACTCTCTGGACTCACTGCACTGCATCAGAAGTGGTGCCAGTGCACTCTCTGGAGACACTGCAGTGCATCCGCACTGGTTCCAGTGCACTCTCTCAACTCACTGCACTGCATTCCCACTGGTGCCAGTGCACTCTCTGGACTCACTGCTTTGCATTCCCACTGGTGCCATTGCACTCTCTGGACTCACTGCACTGCATCCCCACTGGTGCCAGTGCACTCTCTGGACTCACTGCACTGCATCCCCACTGGTGCCAGTGCACTCTCTGGACTCACTGCTTTGCATCCCCACTGGTGCCAGTGCACTCTCTGGACTCACTGCACTGCATTCCCACTGGTGCCAGTGCACTCTCTGGACTCACTGCACTACATCCCCACTGGTGCCAGTGCACTCTCTGGACTCACTGCACTGCATCCCTAGTGGTGCCAGTGCACTCTCTGGAGTCACTGCTTTGCATCCCCACTGGTGCCAGTGCACTCTCTGGACTCACTGCACTACATCCCCACTGGTGCCAGTGCACTCTCTGGACTCACTGCACTGCATTCCCAGTGGTGCCAGTGCACTCTCTGGACTCACTGCACTGCATCCCCACTGGTGCCAGTGCACTTTCTGGAGTCACTGCACTGCATCCCTAGTGGTGCCAGTGAACTCTCTGGACTCACTGCACTGAATCCCCGGTGGTGCCAGTGCACTCTCTGGACTCACTGCACTGCATCCCCACTGGTGCCAGTGCACTCTCTGGAGTCACTGCAGTGCATCCCCACTGGTGCCAGTGCACTCTCTGGACTCACTGCACTGCATTCCCACTGGTGCCAGTGCACTCTCTGGACTCACTGCACTGCATCCCCACTGGTGCCAGTGCACTTTCTGGAGTCACTGCACTGCATCCCTAGTGGTGCCAGTGAACTCTCTGGACTCACTGCACTGAATCCCCGGTGGTGCCAGTGCACTCTCTGGACTCACTGCACTGCATCCCCACTGGTGCCAGTGCACTCTCTGGAGTCACTGCACTGCATCCCTAGTGGTGCCAGTGCACTCTCTGGACTCACTGCACTGCATCCCCAGTGGTGCCACGGCACTCTCTGGACTCACTGCACTGCATCCCCACTGGTGCCAGTGCACTCTCTGGACTCATTGCACTGCACGCCCACTGGTGCCAGTGCACTCTCGGGACTCACTGCACTGCATCCCCACTGGTGCCAGTGCACTCTCTGCACTCACTGCACTGCATCCCCACTGGTGCCAGTGCACTCTCTGGACTCACTGCACTGCATCCCCACTGGTGCCAGTGCACTCTCTAGAGTCACTACACTGCATCCCCACTGGTGCCAGTGCACTCTCTGCACTCACTGCACTGCATCCCCACTGGTGCCAGTGCACTGTCTGGACTCACTGCAGTGCATCCCCACTGGTGCCAGTGCACTCTCTGGAGTCACTGCACTGCATCCCCACTGGTGCCAGTGAACTCTCTGGACTCACTGCACTGCATGCCCACTGTTGCCAGTGCACTCTCTGGACTCACTGCACTGCATCCCCAGTAGTGCCAGTGAACTCTCTGGACTCACTGCACTGCATCCCCACTGGTGCCAGTGCACTCTCTGGACTCATTGCACTGCACGCCCACTGGTGCCAGTGCACTCTCGGGACTCACTGCACTGCATCCCCACTGGTGCCAGTGCACTCTCTGCACTCACTGCACTGCATCCCCACTGGTGCCAGTGCACTCTCTGGACTCACTGCACTGCATTCCCACTGGTGCCAGTGCACTCTCTAGAGTCACTGCACTGATCCGCAGTGGTGCCAGTGCACTCTCTGGACTCACTGCACTGCATCCCCACTGGTACCAGTGCACTCTCTGGACTCACTGCACTGCATCCCCACTGGTGCCAGTGCACTCTCTGGACTCACTGCACTGCATCCCCACTGGTGCCAATGCACTCTCTGGACTCACTGCACTGCATAACCACTGCTGCCAGTGCACTCTCTGGAGACACTGCAGTGCATCCGCACTGGTTCCAGTGCACTCTCTCAACTCACTGCACTGCATTCCCACTGGTGCCAGTGCACTCTCTGGACTCACTGCTTTGCATCCCCACTGGTGCCATTGCACTGTCTGGACTGACTGCACTGCATCCCCACTTGTGCCAGTGCACTCTCTGTACTCACTGCACTGCATCCCCACTGGTGCCAGTGCACTCTCTGGGCTCACTGAACTGCATCCCCACTGGTGCCAGTGGACTCTCTGGACTCACTGCACTGCATCCCCACTGGTGCCAGTGCACTCTCTGGAGTCACTGCACTGCATCCCCAGTGGTGCCAGTGCACTCTCTGGACTCACTGCACTGCATCCCCACAGATGCCAGTGCACTCTCTGGA
This sequence comes from Anser brachyrhynchus, assembly GCF_964034855.1. Taxonomy (NCBI): domain Eukaryota; kingdom Metazoa; phylum Chordata; class Aves; order Anseriformes; family Anatidae; genus Anser; species Anser brachyrhynchus. Next base: position 622,821 of record NW_027664004.1, read on the forward strand.
CTCACTGCACTGCATCCCCACTGGTGCCAGTGCACTCTCTGGACTCACTGCACTGCAACCCCACTGGTGCCAGTGCACTCTCTGGACTCACTACACTGCATCCCCACTGGTGCCAGTGCACTCTCTGGACTCACTGCACTGCACCCCCAGTGGTGCCAGTGCACTCTCTGGACTCACTGCACTGCATCCCGACTGGTGCCAGTGTACTCTCTGGACTCACTGCACTGCATCTCCAGTAGTGCCAGTGCACTTTCTGGAGTCACTGCACTGCATCCCTAGTGGTGCCAGTGCACTCTCTGGACTCACTGCACTGCATCCCCAGTGGTGCCACGGCACTCTCTGCACTCACTGCACTGCATCCCCACTGGTGCCAGTGCACTCTCTGGACTCACTGCACTGCATACCCACTGCTGCCAGTGCACTCTCTGGACTCACTGCACTGTATTCCCACTGCTGCCAGTGCACTCTCTGGACTCACTGCACTGCAACCCCACTGGTGCCAGTGCACTCTCTGGACTCACTACACTGCATCCCCACTGGTGCCAGTGCACTCTCTGGACTCACTGCACTGCATTCCCACTGCTGCCAGTGCACTCTCTGGACTCACTGCACTGCAACCCCACTGGTGCCAGTGCACTCTCTGGACTCACTGCACTGCATCCCCAGTGGTGCCAGTGCACTCTCTGGACTGACTGCACTGCATCCCCACTGGTGCCAGTGCACTCTCTGGACTCACTGCACTGCATACCCAGTAGTGCCAGTGCACTTTATGGAGTCACTGCACTGCATCCCTAGTGGAGCCAGTGCACTCTCTGGACTCACTGCACTGCATCCCCACTGGTGCCAGTGCACTCTCTGGACTCACTGCACTGCATCCCCACTGGTGCCAGTGCAGTCTATGGAGTCACTGCACTGCATCCCCAGTGGTGCCAGTGCACTCTCTGGACTCACTGCAGTGCATCCCCACTGGTGCCAGTGCACTCTCTGGAGTCAATGCACTGCATCCCCACTGGTGCCAGTGAACTCTCTGGACTCACTGCACTGCATCCCCACTGGTGCCAGTGCACTCTCTGGACTCACTGCACTGCATCCCCACTGGTGCCAGTGCACTTTCTGGAGTCACTGCACTGCATCCCTAGTGGTGCCAGTGAACTCTCTGGACTCACTGCACTGAATCCCCGGTGGTGCCAGTGCACTCTCTGGACTCACTGCACTGCATCCCCACTGGTGCCAGTGCACTCTCTGGAGTCACTGCAGTGCATCCCCACTGGTGCCAGTGCACTCTCTGGACTCACTGCACTGCATTCCCACTGGTGCCAGTGCACTCTCTGGACTCACTGCACTGCATCCCCACTGGTGCCAGTGCACTTTCTGGAGTCACTGCACTGCATCCCTAGTGGTGCCAGTGAACTCTCTGGACTCACTGCACTGAATCCCCGGTGGTGCCAGTGCACTCTCTGGACTCACTGCACTGCATCCCCACTGGTGCCACTGCACTCTCTGGAGTCACTGCACTGCATCCCTAGTGGTGCCAGTGCACTCTCTGGACTCACTGCAGTGCATCCCCAGTGGTGCCACGGCACTCTCTGGACTCACTGCACTGCATCCCCACTGGTGACAGTGCACTCTCTGGACTCATTGCACTGCACGCCCACTGGTGCCAGTGCACTCTCGGGACTCACTGCACTGCATCCCCACTGGTGCCAGTGCACTCTCTGGACTCACTGCACTGCATCCCCACTGGTGCCAGTGCACTCTCTGGACTCACTGCACTGCATCCCCACTGGTGCCAGTGCACTCTCTAGAGTCACTACACTGCATCCCCACTGGTGCCAGTGCACTCTCTGGACTCACTGCACTGCATCCCCACTGGTGCCAGTGCACTGTCTGGACTCACTGCAGTGCATCCCCACTGGTGCCAGTGCACTCTCTGGAGTCACTGCACTGCATCCCCACTGGTGCCAGTGAACTCTCTGGACTCACTGCACTGCATGCCCACTGTTGCCAGTGCACTCTCTGGACTCACTGCACTGCATCCCCAGTAGTGCCAGTGAACTCTCTGGACTCACTGCACTGCATCCCCACTGGTGCCAGTGCACTCTCTGGACTCATTGCACTGCACGCCCACTGGTGCCAGTGCACTCTCGGGACTCACTGCACTGCATCCCCACTGGTGCCAGTGCACTCTCTGCACTCACTGCACTGCATCCCCACTGGTGCCAGTGCACTCTCTGGACTCACTGCACTGCATTCCCACTGGTGCCAGTGCACTCTCTAGAGTCACTGCACTGATCCGCAGTGGTGCCAGTGCACTCTCTGGACTCACTGCACTGCATCCCCACTGGTACCAGTGCACTCTCTGGACTCACTGCACTGCATCCCCACTGGTGCCAGTGCACTCTCTGGACTCACTGCACTGCATCCCCACTGGTGCCAATGCACTCTCTGGACTCACTGCACTGCATAACCACTGCTGCCAGTGCACTCTCTGGAGACACTGCAGTGCATCCGCACTGGTTCCAGTGCACTCTCTCAACTCACTGCACTGCATTCCCACTGGTGCCAGTGCACTCTCTGGACTCACTGCTTTGCATCCCCACTGGTGCCATTGCACTGTCTGGACTGACTGCACTGCATCCCCACTTGTGCCAGTGCACTCTCTGTACTCACTGCACTGCATCCCCACTGGTGCCAGTGCACTCTCTGGGCTCACTGAACTGCATCCCCACTGGTGCCAGTGGACTCTCTGGACTCACTGCACTGCATCCCCACTGGTGCCAGTGCACTCTCTGGAGTCACTGCACTGCATCCCCAGTGGTGCCAGTGCACTCTCTGGACTCACTGCACTGCATCCCCACAGATGCCAGTGCACTCTCTGGACTCACTGCACTGCATCCCCACTGGTGCCAGTGCACTCTCTGGACTCACTGCACTGCAACCCCACTGGTGCCAGTGCACTCTCTGGACTCACTACACTGCATCCCCACTGGTGCCAGTGCACTCTCTGGACTCACTGCACTGCACCCCCAGTGGTGCCAGTGCACTCTCTGGACTCACTGCACTGCATCCCGACTGGTGCCAGTGCACTCTCTGGACTCACTGCACTGCATCTCCAGTAGTGCCAGTGCACTTTCTGGAGTCACTGCACTGCATCCCTAGTGGTGCCAGTGCACTCTCTGGACTCACTGCACTGCATCCCCAGTGGTGCCACGGCACTCTCTGCACTCACTGCACTGCATCCCCACTGGTGCCAGTGCACTCTCTGGACTCACTGCACTGCATACCCACTGCTGCCAGTGCACTCTCTGGACTCACTGCACTGTATTCCCACTGCTGCCAGTGCACTCTCTGGACTCACTGCACTGCAACCCCACTGGTGCCAGTGCACTCTCTGGACTCACTACACTGCATCCCCACTGGTGCCAGTGCACTCTCTGGACTCACTGCACTGCATTCCCACTGGTGCCAGTGCACTCTCTGGACTCACTGCACTGCAACCCCACTGGTGCCAGTGCACTCTCTGGACTCACTGCACTGCATCCCCAGTGGTGCCAGTGCACTCTCTGGACTGACTGCACTGCATCCCCACTGGTGCCAGTGCACTCTCTGGACTCACTGCACTGCATACCCAGTAGTGCCAGTGCACTTTATGGAGTCACTGCACTGCATCCCTAGTGGAGCCAGTGCACTCTCTGGACTCACTGCACTGCATCCCCACTGGTGCCAGTGCACTCTCTGGACTCACTGCACTGCATCCCCACTGGTGCCAGTGCAGTCTATGGAGTCACTGCACTGCATCCCCAGTGGTGCCAGTGCACTCTCTGGACTCACTGCAGTGCATCCCCACTGGTGCCAGTGCACTCTCTGGAGTCAATGCACTGCATCCCCACTGGTGCCAGTGAACTCTCTGGACTCACTGCACTGCATCCCCACTGGTGCCAGTGCACTCTCTGGACTCACTGCACTGCATCCCCACTGGTGCCAGTGCACTTTCTGGAGTCACTGCACTGCATCCCTAGTGGTGCCAGTGAACTCTCTGGACTCACTGCACTGAATCCCCGGTGGTGCCAGTGCACTCTCTGGACTCACTGCACTGCATCCCCACTGGTGCCAGTGCACTCTCTGGACTCACTGCAGTGCATCCCCACTGGTGCCAGTGCACTCTCTGGACTCACTGCACTGCATTCCCACTGGTGCCAGTGCACTCTCTGGACTCACTGCACTGCATCCCCACTGGTGCCAGTGCACTTTCTGGAGTCACTGCACTGCATCCCTAGTGGTGCCAGTGAACTCTCTGGACTCACTGCACTGAATCCCCGGTGGTGCCAGTGCACTCTCGGGACTCACTGCACTGCATCCCCACTGGTGCCAGTGCACTCTCTGGAGTCACTGCACTGCATCCCTAGTGGTGCCAGTGCACTCTCTGGACTCACTGCAGTGCATCCCCAGTGGTGCCACGGCACTCTCTGGACTCACTGCACTGCATCCCCACTGGTGACAGTGCACTCTCTGGACTCATTGCACTGCACGCCCACTGGTGCCAGTGCACTCTCGGGACTCACTGCACTGCATCCCCACTGGTGCCAGTGCACTCTCTGGACTCACTGCACTGCATCCCCACTGGTGCCAGTGCACTCTCTGGACTCACTGCACTGCATCCCCACTGGTGCCAGTGCACTCTCTAGAGTCACTACACTGCATCCCCACTGGTGCCAGTGCACTCTCTGGACTCACTGCACTGCATCCCCACTGGTGCCAGTGCACTGTCTGGACTCACTGCAGTGCATCCCCACTGGTGCCAGTGCACTCTCTGGAGTCACTGCACTGCATCCCCACTGGTGCCAGTGAACTCTCTGGACTCACTGCACTGCATGCCCACTGTTGCCAGTGCACTCTCTGGACTCACTGCACTGCATCCCCAGTAGTGCCAGTGAACTCTCTGGACTCACTGCACTGCATCCCCACTGGTGCCAGTGCACTCTCTGGACTCATTGCACTGCACGCCCACTGGTGCCAGTGCACTCTCGGGACTCACTGCACTGCATCCCCACTGGTGCCAGTGCACTCTCTGCACTCACTGCACTGCATCCCCACTGGTGCCAGTGCACTCTCTGGACTCACTGCACTGCATTCCCACTGGTGCCAGTGCACTCTCTAGAGTCACTGCACTGATCCGCAGTGGTGCCAGTGCACTCTCTGGACTCACTGCACTGCATCCCCACTGGTACCAGTGCACTCTCTGGACTCACTGCTTTGCATCCCCACTGGTGCCATTGCACTGTCTGGACTGACTGCACTGCATCCCCACTTGTGCCAGTGCACTCTCTGTACTCACTGCACTGCATCCCCACTGGTGCCAGTGCACTCTCTGGGCTCACTGAACTGCATCCCCACTGGTGCCAGTGGATTCTCTGGACTCACTGCACTGCATCCCCACTGGTGCCAGTGCACTCTCTGGAGTCACTGCACTGCATCCCCAGTGGTGCCAGTGCACTCTCTGGACTCACTGCACTGCATCCCCACAGATGCCAGTGCACTCTCTGGACTCACTGCACTGCATCCCCACTGGTGCCAGTGCACTCTCTGGACTCACTGCACTGCAACCCCACTGGTGCCAGTGCACTCTCTGGACTCACTACACTGCATCCCCACTGGTGCCAGTGCACTCTCTGGACTCACTGCACTGCATCCCCAGTGGTGCCAGTGCACTCTCTGGACTCACTGCACTGCATCCCGACTGGTGCCAGTGCACTCTCTGGACTCACTGCACTGCATCTCCAGTAGTGCCAGTGCACTTTCTGGAGTCACTGCACTGCATCCCTAGTGGTGCCAGTGCACTCTCTGGACTCACTGCACTGCATCCCCAGTGGTGCCACGGCACTCTCTGCACTCACTGCACTGCAACCCCACTGGTGCCAGTGCACTCTCTGGACTCACTGCACTGCATACCCACTGCTGCCAGTGCACTCTCTGGACTCACTGCACTGCAACCCCAGTGGTGCCAGTGCACTCTCTGGACTCACTGCACTGTATTCCCACTGCTGCCAGTGCACTCTCTGGACTCACTGCACTGCAACCCCACTGGTGCCAGTGCACTCTCTGGACTCACTACACTGCATCCCCACTGGTGCCAGTGCACTCTCTGGACTCACTGCACTGCATTCCCACTGCTGCCAGTGCACTCTCTGGACTCACTGCACTGCAACCCCACTGGTGCCAGTGCACTCTCTGGACTCACTGCACTGCATCCCCAGTGGTGCCAGTGCACTCTCTGGACTGACTGCACTGCATCCCCACTGGTGCCAGTGCACTCTCTGGACTCACTGCACTGCATACCCAGTAGTGCCAGTGCACTTTATGGAGTCACTGCACTGCATCCCTAGTGGAGCCAGTGCACTCTCTGGACTCACTGCACTGCATCCCCACTGGTGCCAGTGCACTCTCTGGACTCACTGCACTGCATCCCCACTGGTGCCAGTGCAGTCTATGGAGTCACTGCACTGCATCCCCAGTGGTGCCAGTGCACTCTCTGGACTCACTGCAGTGCATCCCCACTGGTGCCAGTGCACTCTCTGGAGTCACTGCACTGCATCCCCACTGGTGCCAGTGAACTCTCTGGACTCACTGCACTGCATCCCCACTGGTGCCAGTGCACTCTCTGGACTCACTGCACTGCATCCCCAGTAGTGCCAGTGCACTTTCTGGACTCACTGCACTGCATCCCTAGTGGTGCCAGTGCACTCTCTGGACTCACTGCACTGCATCCCCACTGGTGACAGTGCACTCTCTGGACTCACTGCACTGCATCCCCACTGGTGCCAGTGAACTCTCTGGACTCACTGCACTGCATCCCCAGTGGTGCCAGTGCACTCTCTGGACTCACTGCAGTGCATCCCCAGTGGTGCCAGTGCACTGTCTGGACTCACTGCACTGCATCCCGACTGGTGCCAGTGCACTCTCTGGAGTCACTGCACTGCATTCCCACTGGTGCCAGTGCACTCTCAGGACTCACTGCACTGCATCCCCACTGGTGCCAGTGCACTCTCTGGCCTCACTGCAATGCATCCCCAGTGGTGCCAGTGCACTCTCTGGAGTCACTGCACTGCAACCCCACTGGTGCCAGTGCACTCTCTGGAGTCACTGCACTGCATCCCCAGTGATGCCAGTGCACTCTCTGGACTCACTGCACTGCATCCCCACTGGTGCCAGTGCACTCTCTGGAGACACTGCAGTGCATCCCCACTGGTGCCAGTGCACTCTCTGGAGTCACTGCACTGCATCCCCACTGGTGCCAGTGAACTCTCTGGACTCACTGCACTGCATACCCACTGGTGCCAGTGCACTCTCTGGACTGACTGCACTGCATCCCCACTGGTGCCAGTGCACTCTCTGCACTCACTGCACTGCATACCCACTGGTGCCAGTGCACTCTCTGGAGTCACTGCACTGCATCCCCACTGGTGCCAGTGCACTCTCTGGAGTCACTGCAGTGCATCCCCAGTGGTGCCAGTGCACTCTCTGGACTCACTGCACTGCATCCCCACTGGTGCCAGTGCACTCTCTGGAGTCACTGCACTGCATCCCCACTGCTGCCAGTGCACTCTCTGGAGTCACTGCACTGCATCCCCACTGGTGACAGTGCACTCTCTGGACTCACTGCACTGCATCCCCACTGGTGCCAGTGAACTCTCTGGACTCACTGCACTGCATCCCCACTGGTGCCAGTGCACTCTCTGGACTCACTGCAATGCATTCCCAGTGGTGCCAGTGCACTCTCTGGAGTCACTGCACTGCAACCCCAGTGGTGCCAGTGCACTCTCTGGAGTCACTGCACTGCATCCCCAGTGATGCCAGTGCACTCTCTGGACTCACTGCACTGCATCCCCACTGGTGCCAGTGCACTCTCTGGAGACACTGCAGTGCATCCCCAGTGTTGCCAGTGCACTCTCTGGAGTCACTGCTTTGCATCCCCACTGGTGCCAGTGAACTCTCTGGACTGACTGCACTGCATCCCCACTGGTGCCAGTGCACTCTCTGCACTCACTGCACTGCATACCCACTGGTGCCAGTGCACTCTCTGGAGTCACTGCACTGCAACCCCACTGGAGCCAGAGCACTCTCTGGACTCACTACACTGCATCCCCAGTGGTGCCAGTGCACTCTCTGGACTCACTGCACTGCATCTCCACTGGTGCCAGTGCACTCTCTGGACTCACTGCACTGCATCCCCAGTAGTGCCAGTGCACTTTCTGGACTCACTGCAGTGCATCCCCACTGGTGCCAGTGAACTCTCTGGACTCACTGCACTGCATTCCCAGTGGTGCCAGTGCACTCTCTGGACTCACTGCACTGCATCCCCACTGGTGCCAGTGCACTTTCTGGACTCACTGCAGTGCATCCCCACTGGTGCCAGTGCACTCTCTGGAGTCACTGCACTGCATCCCCACTGGTGCCAGTGAACTCTCTGGACTCACTGCACTGCATCCCCACTGGTGCCAGTGAACTCTCTGGACTCACTGCACTGCATTCCCAGTGGTGCCAGTGCACTCTCTGGACTCACTGCACTGCATCCCCACTGGTGCCAGTGCACTTTCTGGAGTCACTGCACTGCATCCCTAGTGGTGCCAGTGAACTCTCTGGACTCACTGCACTGAATCCCCGGTGGTGCCAGTGCACTCTCTGGACTCACTGCACTGCATCCCCACTGGTGCCAGTGCACTCTCTGGACTCACTGCAGTGCATCCCCACTGGTGCCAGTGCACTCTCTGGACTCACTGCACTGCATCCCCACTGGTGGCAGTGCACTCTAAGGACTCACTACACTGCACTGCATCCCCAGTGGTGCCAGTGAACTCTCTGGACTCACTGCACTGCATCCCCAGTGGTGCCAGTGAACTCTCTGGACTCACTGCACTGCATCCCCAGTGGTGCCAGTGCACTCTCTGGACTCACTGCACTGCATCCCCACTGGTGCCAGTGCACTCTCTGGACTCACTGCACTACATCCCCACTGGTGCCAGTGCACTCTCTGGACTCACTGCACTGCATCCCCAAGAGTGCCAGTGCACTCTCTGGAGTCACTGCTTTGCATCCCCACTGGTGCCAGTGCACTCTCTGGACTCACTGCACTACATCCCCACTGGTGCCAGTGCACTCTCTGGACTCACTGCACTGCATCCCCACTGGTGCCAGTGCACTCTCTGGACTCACTGCACTGCATCCCCACTGCTGCCAGAGCACTCTCTGGAGTCACTGCACTGCATCCCCACTGGTGCCAGTGCACTCTCTGGACTCACTGCACTGCATCACCACTGCTGCCAGTGCACTCTCTAGACTCACTGCACTGCATCCCCACTGGTGCCAGTGCACTCTCTGGACTCACTGCACTGCAACCCCACTGGTGCCAGTGCACTCTCTGGACTCACTGCACTGCATCCCCACTGGTGCCAGTGCACTCTCTGGAGTCAGTGCACTGCATCCCCACTGGTGCCAATGCACTCTCTGGACTCACTGCACTGCATCACAAGTGGTGCCAGTGCACTCTCTGGAGACACTGCAGTGCATCCGCACTGGTTCCAGTGCACTCTCTCAACTCACTGCACTGCATTCCCACTGGTGCCAGTGCACTCTCTGGACTCACTGCTTTGCATTCCCACTGGTGCCATTGCACTCTCTGGACTCACTGCACTGCATCCCCACTGGTGCCAGTGCACTCTCTGGACTCACTGCACTGCATCCCCACTGGTGCCAGTGCACTCTCTGGACTCACTGCACTGCATCCCCAATGGTGCCAGTGCACTCTCTGGACTCACTGCACTGCATCTCCAGTAGTGCCAGTGCACTTTCTGGAGTCACTGCACTGCATCCCCAGTGGTGCCAGTGCACTCTCTGGACTCACTGCACTGCATTCCCACTGGTGCCAGTGCACTCTCTGGACTCACTGCTTTGCATCCCCACTGGTGCCAGTGCACTCTCTGGACTCACTGCACTGCATAACCACTGCTGCCAGTGCACTCTCTGGACTCACTGCACTACATCCCCAGTGGTGCCAGTGCACTCTCTGGACTCACTGCACTGCATCCCTAGTGGTGCCAGTGCACTCTCTGGAGTCACTGCTTTGCATCCCCACTGGTGCCAGTGCACTCTCTGGACTCACTGCACTACATCCCCACTGGTGCCAGTGCACTCTCTGGACTCAGTGCTCTGCATTCCCAGTGGTGCCAGTGCACTCTCTGGACTGACTGCACTGCATCCCCACTGGTGACAGTGCACTCTCTGGAGTCACTGCACTGCATCCCTAGTGGTGCCAGTGAACTCTCTGGACTCACTGCACTGAATCCCCGGTGGTGCCAGTGCACTCTCTGGACTCACTGCACTGCATCCCCACTGGTGCCAGTGCACTCTCTGGAGTCACTGCAGTGCATCCCCACTGGTGCCAGTGCACTCTCTGGACTCACTGCACTGCATTCCCAGTGGTGCCAGTGCACTCTCTGGACTCACTGCACTGCATCCCCACTGGTGCCAGTGCACTTTCTGGAGTCACTGCACTGCATCCCTAGTGGTGCCAGTGAACTCTCTGGACTCACTGCACTGAATCCCCGGTGGTGCCAGTGCACTCTCTGGACTCACTGCACTGCATCCCCACTGGTGCCAGTGCACTCTCTGGAGTCACTGCAGTGCATCCCCACTGGTGCCAGTGCACTCTCTGGACTCACTGCACTGCATCCCCACTGGTCCCAGTGCACTCTAACGACTCACTACACTGCACTGCATCCCCAGTGGTGCCAGTGAACTCTCTGGACTCACTGCACTGCATCCCCAGTGGTGCCAATGAACTCTCTGGACTCACTGCACTGCATCCCCAGTGGTGCCAGTGCACTCTCTGGACTCACTGCACTGCATCCCCACTGGTGCCAGTGCACTCTCTGGACTCACTGCACTACATCCCCACTGGTGCCAGTGCACTCTCTGGACTCACTGCACTGCATCCCCACTGGTGCCAGTGCACTCTCTGGACTCACTGCACTGCATCCCCACTGCTGCCAGAGCACTCTCTGGAGTCACTGCACTGCATCCCCACTGGTGCCAGTGCACTCTCTGGACTCACTGCACTGCATCACCACTGGTGCCAGTGCACTCTCTGGACTCACTGCACTGCATCCCCACTGCTGCCAGAGCACTCTCTGGAGTCACTGCACTGCATCCCTAGTGGTGCCAGTGCACTCTCTGGACTCACTGCACTGCATCACCACTGCTGCAAGTGCACTCTCTAGACTCACTGCACTGCATCCCCACTGGTGCCAGTGCACTCTCTGGACTCACTGCACTGCAACCCCACTGGTGCCAGTGCACTCTCTGGACTCACTGCACTGCATCCCCACTGGTGCCAGTGCACTCTCTGGAGTCAGTGCACTGCATCCCCACTGGTGCCAATGCACTCTCTGGACTCACTGCACTGCATCCCCAGTGGTGCCAGTGCACTCTCTGGAGACACTGCAGTGCATCCGCACTGGTTCCAGTGCACTCTCTCAACTCACTGCACTGCATTCCCACTGGTGCCAGTGCACTCTCTGGACTCACTGCTTTGCATTCCCACTGGTGCCATTGCACTCTCTGGACTCACTGCACTGCATCCCCACTGGTGCCAGTGCACTCTCTGGACTCACTGCACTGCATCCCCACTGGTGCCAGTGCACTCTCTGGACTCACTGCACTGCATCCCCACTGGTGCCAGTGCACTCTCTGGACTCACTGCACTGCATCTCCAGTAGTGCCAGTGCACTTTCTGGAGTCACTGCACTGCATCCCCAGTGGTGCCAGTGCACTCTCTGGACTCACTGCACTGCATTCCCACTGGTGCCAGTGCACTCTCTGGACTCACTGCTTTGCATCCCCACTGGTGCCATTGCACTCTCCGGACTCACTGCACGGCATCACCACTGGTGCCAGTGCACTCTCTGGACTCACTGCACTACATCCCCACTGGTGCCAGTGCACTCTCTGGACTCACTGCTTTGCATCCCCACTGGTGCCAGTGCACTCTCTGGAGTCACTGCTTTGCATCCCCACTGGTGCCAGTGCACTCTCTGGACTCGCTGCACTACATCCCCACTGGTGCCAGTGCACTCTCTGGACTCACTACACTGCATCCCCACTGGTGCCAGTGCACTCTCTGGACTCACTGCACTGCATCCCCAGTAGTGCCAGTGCACTTTCTGGAGTCACTTCACTGCATCCCTAGTGGTGCCAGTGCACTCTCTGGAGTCACTGCACTGCATCCCCAGTGGTGCCAGTGCACTCTCTGGACTCACTGCACTGCCTCCCCACTGGTGCCAGTGCACTCTCTGGAGTCACTGCTCTGCATCCCCACTGGTGCCAGTGCACTGTCTGGACTCACTGCAGTGCATCCCCACTGGTGCCAGTGCACTCCCTGGACTCACTGCACTGCATCCCCACTGGTGCCAGTGCACTCTCTGCACTCACTGCACTGCATCCCCAGTGGTGCCAGTGCACTCTCTGGACTCACTGCACTGCATCCCCAGTGGTGCCAGTGCACTCTCTGGACTCACTGCACTGCATCCCCACTGGTGCCAGTGCACTCTCTGGAGTCACTGCACGACATCCCCACTGGTGCCAGTGCACTCTCTGGAGTCACTGCAATGCATCCCCAGTGGTGCCAGTGCACTCTCTGGACTCACTGCACTGCATCCCCACTGGTGCCAGTGCACTCTCTGGAGTCACTGCACTGCATCCCCAGTGATGCCAGTGCACTCTCTGGACTCACTGCACTGCATCCCCAGTGGTGCCAGTGCACTCTATGGAGACACTGCAGTGCATCCCCAGTGGTGCCAGTGCACTCTCTGGTGTCACTGCTTTGCATCCCCACTGGTGCCAGTGCACTCTCTGGACTGACTGCACTGCATCCCCACTGGTGCCAGTGCACTCTCTGGACTCACTGCACTGCATCCCCAAGAGTGCCAGTGCACTTTCTGGAGTCACTGCACTGCATCCCTAGTGGTGCCAGTGCACTCTCTGGACTCACTGCACTGAATCCCCGGTGGTGCCAGTGCACTCTCTGGACTCACTGCACTGCATCCCCAGTGGTGCCAGTGCACTCTCTGGACTCACTGCACTGCAACCCCACTGGTGCCAGTACACTCTAAGGACTCACTACACTGCACTGCATCCCCAGTGGTGCCAGTGAACTCTCTGGACTCACTGCACTGCATCCCCAGTGGTGCCAGTGCACTCTCTGGACTCACTGCACTGCATCCCCAGTGGTGCCAGTGCACTCTCTGGAGTCACTGCTTTGCATCCCCACTAGTGCCAGTGCACTCTCTGGACTCACTGCACTACATCCCCACTGGTGCCAGTGCACTCTCTGGACTCACTGCACTGCATCCCCACTGGTGCAAGTGCACTCTCTGGACTCACTGCACTGCATCCCCACTGCTGCCAGAGCACTCTCTGGAGTCACTGCACTGCATCCCCACTGGTGCCAGTGCACTCTCTGGAGTCACTGCACTGCATCCCCACTGGTGCCAGTGCACTCTCTAGACTCACTGCACTGCATCCCCACTGCTGCCAGTGCACTCTCTGGACTCACTGCACTGCATCCCCACTGGTGCCAGTGCACTCTCTGGACTCACTGCACTGCATCCCCACTGGTGCCAGTGCACTCTCTGGACTCACTGCACTGCATCCCCAGTGGTGCCAGTGCACTCTCTGGGTTCACTGCACTGCATCCCCACTGGTGCCAGTGGACTCTCTGGACTCACTGCACTGCATCCCCACTGGTGCCAGTGCACTCTCTGGAGTCACTGCACTTCATCCCCAGTGGTGCCAGTGCACTCTCTGGACTCACTGCACTGCATCCCCACTGCTGCCAGTGCACTCTCTGGACTCACTGCACTGCATCCCCACTGGTGCCAGTGCACTCTCTGGACTCACTGCACTGCAACCCCACTGGTGCCAGTGCACTCTCTGGACTCACTACACTGCATCCCCACTGGTGCCAGTGCACTCTCTGGACTCACTGCACTGCATCCCCAGTGGTGCCAGTGCACTGTCTGGACTCACTGCACTGCATCCCCACTGGTGCCAGTACACTCTAAGGACTCACTACACTGCACTGCATCCCCAGTGGTGCCAGTGAACTCTCTGGACTCACTGCACTGCATCCCTAGTGGTGCCAGTGCACTCTCTGGACTCACTGCACTGCATCCCCACTGGTGCCAGTGCACTCTCTGGACTCACTGCACTGCATCCCCACTGGTGCCAGTGCACTCTCTGGACTCACTGCACTACATCCCCACTGGTGCCAGTGCACTCTCTGGACTCACTGCACTGCATCCCCACTGGTGCCAGTGCACTCTCTGGACTCACTGCACTGCATCCCCACTGGTGCCAGTGCACTCTCTGGACTCACTGCACTGCATCCCCACTGGTGCCAGTGGACTCTCTGGACTCACTGCACTGCATCCCCACTGGTGCCAGTGCACTCTCTGGAGTCACTGCACTGCATCCCCACTGGTGCCAGTGCACTCTCTGGACTCACTGCACTGCATCCCCACTGCTGCCAGTGCACTCTCTGGACTCACTGCACTGCATCCCCACTGGTGCCAGTGCACTCTCTGGACTCACTGCACTGCAACCCCACTGGTGCCAGTGCACTCTCTGGACTCACTACACTGCATCCCCACTGGTGCCAGTGCACTCTCTAGACTCACTGCACTGCATCCCCAGTGGTGCCAGTGCACTGTCTGGACTCACTGCACTGCATCCCGACTGGTGCCAGTGCACTCTCTGGACTCACTGCACTGCATCTCCAGTAGTGCCAGTGCACTTTCTGGAGTCACTGCACTGCATCCCTAGTGGTGCCAGTGCACTCTCTGGACTCACTGCACTGCATCCCCAGTGGTGCCACGGCACTCTCTGGACTCACTGCACTGCATCCCCACTGGTGCCAGTGCACTCTCTGGACTCACTGCACTGCATCCCCACTGGTGCCAGTGCACTGTCTGGACTCACTGCACTGCATCCCCACTGGTGCCAGTGCACTCTCTGGACTCACTGCACTGCATCCCCACTGGTGCCAGTGAACTCTCTGGACTCTCTGCACTGCATGCCCACTGGTGCCAGTGCACTCTCTGGACTCACTGCACTGCATCCCCAGTAGTGCCAGTGAACTCTCTGGACTCACTGCACTGCATCCCCACTGGTGCCAGTGCACTCTCTGGACTCATTGCACTGCACGCTCACTGGTGCCAGTGCACTCTCGGGACTCACTGCACTGCATCCCCACTGGTGCCAGTGCACTCTCTGGACTCACTGCACTGCATCCCCACTGGTGCCAGTGCACTCTCTAGAGTCACTGCACTGCATCCCCACTGGTGCCAGTTCACTCTCTAGAGTCACTGCACTGATCCGCAGTGGTGCCAGTGCACTCTCTGGACTCACTGCACTGCATCCCCACTGGTACCAGTGCACTCTCTGGACTCACTGCACTGCATCCCCACTGGTGCCAGTGCACTCTCTGGAGTCACTGCAATGCATCCCCACTGGTGCCAGTGCACTCTCTGGAGACACTGCAGTGCATCCCCACTGGTGCCTGTGCACTCTCTGGACTCACTGCACTGCAACCCCACTGGTGCCAGTGCACTCTCTGGACTCACTACACTGCATCCCCACTGGTGCCAGTGCACACTCTGGACTCACTGCACTGCATCTCCACTGGTGCCAGTGCACTCTCTGGACTCACTGCACTGCATCCCCAGTAGTGCCAGTGCACTTTCTGGAGTCACTGCACTGCATCTCCAGTAGTGCCAGTGCACTTTCTGGAGTCACTGCACTGCATCCCTAGTGGTGCCAGTGCACTCTCTGGACTCACTGCACTGCATCCCCACTGGTGCCAGTGCACTCTCTGGACTCACTGCACTGCATCCCCAGTGGTGCCAGTGCACTCTCTGGAGTCACTGCACTGCATCCCCACTGGTGCCAGTGCACTCTCTGGACTCACTGCAGTGCATCCCCACTGGTGCCAGTGCACTCTCTGGAGTCACTGCACTGCATCCCCACTGGTGCCAGTGCACTGTCTGGACTCACTGCACTGCATCCCCACTGGTGCCAGTGCACTCTCTGGAGTCACTGCACTGCATCCCCACTGGTGCCAGTGAACTCTCTGGAGTCACTGCACTGCATGCCCACTGCTGCCAGTGCACTCTCTGGACTCACTGCACTGCATCCCCAGTAGTGCCAGTGAACTCTCTGGACTCACTGCACTGCATCCCCACTGCTGCCAGTGCACTCTCTGGACTCATTGCACTGCACGCCCACTGGTGCCAGTGCACTCTCGGG
Organism: Anser brachyrhynchus; assembly: GCF_964034855.1. Taxonomy (NCBI): domain Eukaryota; kingdom Metazoa; phylum Chordata; class Aves; order Anseriformes; family Anatidae; genus Anser; species Anser brachyrhynchus. The sequence goes on from NW_027664004.1 coordinate 639,177, forward strand.
ACTCACTGCACTGCATCCCCAGTGCTGCCAGTGCACTCTCTGCACTCACTGCACTGCATCCCCAAAGTGCCAGTGCACTCTCTGGACTCACTGCACTGCATCCCCACTGGTGCCAGTGCACTCTCTGGACTCACTGCACTGCATCCCCACTGGTGCCAGTTCACTCTCTAGAGTCACTGCACTGATCCGCAGTGGTGCCAGTGCACTCTCTGGACTCACTGCACTGCATCCCCACTGGTACCAGTGCACTCTCTGGACTCACTGCACTGCATCCCCAGTGGTGCCAGTGCACTCTCTAGAGTCACTGCACTGAATCCCCAGTGGTGCCAGTGCACTCTCTGGAGACACTGCAGTGCATCCCCACTGGTGCCTGTGCACTCTCTGGACTCACTGCACTGCAACCCCACTGGTGCCAGTGCACTCTCTGGACTCACTACACTGCATCCCCACTGGTGCCAGTGCACTCTCTGGACTCACTACACTGCATCCCCACTGGTGCCAGTGCACTCTCTGGACTCACTACACTGCATCCCCACTGGTGCCAGTGCACTCTCTGGAGTCACTGCACTGCATCCCCACTGGTGCCAGTGAACTCTCTGGAGTCACTGCACTGCATGCCCACTGCTGCCAGTGCACTCTCTGGACTCACTGCACTGCATCCCCAGTAGTGCCAGTGAACTCTCTGGACTCACTGCACTGCATCCCCACTGCTGCCAGTGCACTCTCTGGACTCATTGCACTGCACGCCCACTGGTGCCAGTGCACTCTCGGGACTCACTGCACTGCATCCCCAGTGGTGCCAGTGCACTCTCTGCACTCACTGCACTGCATCCCCACTGGTGCCAGTGCACTCTCTGGACTCACTGCACTGCATCCCCACTGGTGCCAGTGCACTCTCTAGAGTCACTGCACTGAATCCCCACTGGTGCCAGTTCACTCTCTAGAGTCACTGCACTGATCCGCAGTGGTGCCAGTGCACTCTCTGGACTCACTGCACTGCATCCCCACTGGTACCAGTGCACTCTCTGGCCTCACTGCACTGCATCCCCACTGGTGCCAGTGCACTCTCTGGAGTCACTGCAATGCATCCCCAGTGGTGCCAGTGCACTCTCTGGAGACACTGCAGTGCATCCCCACTGGTGCCTGTGCACTCTCTGGACTCACTGCACTGCATCCCCAGTGGTGCCACGGCACTCTCTGGACTCACTGCACTGCATCCCCACTGGTGCCAGTGCACTCTCTGGAGTCACTGCACTGCATCCCCAGTGGTGCCACGGCACTCTCTGGACTCACTGCGCTGCATCCCCACTGGTGCCAGTGCACTCTCTGGAGTCACTGCACTGCATCCACAGTGGTGCCAGGGCACTCTCTGGACTCACTGCACTGCATCCCCACTGGTGCCAGTGCACTCTCTGGAGTCACTGCACTGCATCCCCACTGGTGCCAGTGCACTGTCTGGACTCACTGCAGTGCATCCCCACTGGTGCCAGTGCACTCTCTGGAGTCACTGCACTGCATCCCCACTGGTGCCAGTGAACTCTCTGGACTCACTGCACTGCATCCCCACTGGTGCCAGTGCACTCTCTGGACTCATTGCACTGCACGCCCACTGGTGCCAGTGCACTCTCTGGACTCACTGCACTGCATCCCCACTGGTGCCAGTGCAGTCTCTGCACTCACTGCACTGCATCCCCACTGGTGCCAGTGCACTCTCTGGACTCACTGCACTGCATTCCCACTGGTGCCAGTGCACTCTCTAGAGTCACTGCACTGATCCGCAGTGGTGCCAGTGCACTCTCTGGACTCACTGCACTGCATCCCCACTGGTACCAGTGCACTCTCTGGACTCACTGCACTGCATCCCCACTGGTGCCAGTGCACTCTCTGGACTCACTGCACTGCATCCCCACTGGTGCCAATGCACTCTCTGGACTCACTGCACTGCATAACCACTGCTGCCAGTGCACTCTCTGGAGACACTGCAGTGCATCCGCACTGGTTCCAGTGCACTCTCTCAACTCACTGCACTGCATTCCCACTGGTGCCAGTGCACTCTCTGGACTCACTGCACTGCATCCCCACTGGTGCCATTGCACTGTCTGGACTGACTGCACTGCATCCCCACTTGTGCCAGTGCACTCTCTGTACTCACTGCACTGCATCCCCACTGGTGCCAGTGCACTCTCTGGGCTCACTGAACTGCATCCCCACTGGTGCCAGTGGACTCTCTGGACTCACTGCACTGCATCCCCACTGGTGCCAGTGCACTCTCTGGAGTCACTGCACTGCATCCCCAGTGGTGCCAGTGCACTCTCTGGACTCACTGCACTGCATCCCCACAGATGCCAGTGCACTCTCTGGACTCACTGCACTGCATCCGAACTGGTGCCAGTGCACTCTCTGGACTCACTGCACTGCAACCCCACTGGTGCCAGTGCACTCTCTGGACTCACTACACTGCATCCCCACTGGTGCCAGTGCACTCTCTGGACTCACTGCACTGCATCCCCAGTGGTGCCAGTGCACTCTCTGGACTCACTGCACTGCATCCCGACTGGTGCCAGTGCACTCTCTGGACTCACTGCACTGCATCTCCAGTAGTGCCAGTGCACTTTCTGGAGTCACTGCACTGCATCCCTAGTGGTGCCAGTGCACTCTCTGGACTCACTGCACTGCATCCCCAGTGGTGCCACGGCACTCTCTGGACTCACTGCACTGCATCCCCACTGGTGCCAGTGCACTCTCTGGAGTCACTGCACTGCATCCCCACTGGTGCCAGTGCACTGTCTGGACTCACTGCACTGCATCCCCACTGGTGCCAGTGCACTCTCTGGAGTCACTGCACTGCATCCCCACTGGTGCCAGTGAACTCTCTGGACTCACTGCACTGCATGCCCACTGGTGCCAGTGCACTCTCTGGACTCACTGCACTGCATCCCCAGTAGTGCCAGTGAACTCTCTGGACTCACTGCACTGCATCCCCACTGGTGCCAGTGCACTCTCTGGACTCATTGCACTGCACGCCCACTGGTGCCAGTGCACTCTCGGGACTCACTGCACTGCATCCCCACTGGTGCCAGTGCACTCTCTGCACTCACTGCACTGCATCCCCACGGGTGCCAGTGCACTCTCTGGACTCACTGCACTGCATCCCCACTGGTGCCAGTGCACTCTCTAGAGTCACTGCACTGAATCCCCACTGGTGCCAGTTCACTCTCTAGAGTCACTGCACTGATCCGCAGTGGTGCCAGTGCACTCTCTGGACTCACTGCACTGCATCCCCACTGGTACCAGTGCACTCTCTGGACTCACTGCACTGCATCCACACTGGTGCCAGTGCACTCTCTGGAGTCACTGCAATGCATCCCCAGTGGTGCCAGTGCACTCTCTGGAGACACTGCAGTGCATCCCCACTGGTGCCTGTGCACTCTCTGGACTCACTGCACTGCAACCCCACTGGTGCCAGTGCACTCTCTGGACTCACTACACTGCATCCCCACTGGTGCCAGTGCACTCTCTGGACTCATTGCACTGCATCTCCACTGGTGCCAGTGCACTCTCTGGACTCACTGCACTGCATCCCCAGTAGTGCCAGTGCACTTTCTGGAGTCACTGCACTGCATCTCCAGTAGTGCCAGTGCACTTTCTGGAGTCACTGCACTGCATCCCTAGTGGTGCCAGTGCACTCTCTGGACTCACTGCACTGCATCCCCAGTGGTGCCACGGCACTCTCTGGACTCACTGCACTGCATCCCCACTGGTGCCAGTGCACTCTCTGGAGTCACTGCACTGCATCCCCACTGGTGCCAGTGCACTCTCTGGACTCACTGCAGTGCATCCCCACTGGTGCCAGTGCACTCTCTGGAGTCACTGCACTGCATCCCCACTGGTGTCAGTGCACTGTCTGGACTCACTGCACTGCATCCCCACTGGTGCCAGTGCACTTTCTGGAGTCACTGCACTGCATCCCCACTGGTGCCAGTGAACTCTCTGGACTCACTGCACTGCATACCCACTGCTGCCAGTGCACTCTCTGGACTCACTGCACTGCATCCCCAGTAGTGCCAGTGAACTCTCTGGACTCACTGCACTGCATCCCCACTGGTGCCAGTGCACTCTCTGCACTCACTGCACTGCATCCCCACTGGTGCCAGTGCACTCTCTGGACTCACTGCACTGCATCCCCACTGCTGCCAGTGCACTCTCTGGACTCACTGCACTGCATCCCCACTGGTGCCAGTGCACTCTCTAGAGTCACTGCACTGCATCCCCACTGGTGCCAGTTCACTCTCTAGAGTCACTGCACTGATCCGCAGTGGTGCCAGTGCACTCTCTGGACTCACTGCACTGCATCCCCACTGGTACCAGTGCACTCTCTGGACTCACTGCACTGCATCCCCACTGGTGCCAGTGCACTCTCTGGAGTCACTGCAATGCATCCCCAGTGGTGCCAGTGCACTCTCTGGACTCACTGCACTGCATTCCCACTGGTGCCAGTGCACTCTCTGCACTCACTGCACTGCAACCCCACTGGTGCCAGTGCACTCTCTGGACTCACTACACTGCATCCCCACTGGTGCCAGTGCACTCTCTGGACTCACTGCACTGCATCTCCACTGGTGCCAGTGCACTCTCTGGACTCACTGCACTGCATCCCCAGTAGTGCCAGTGCACTTTCTGGAGTCACTGCACTGCATCTCCAGTAGTGCCAGTGCACTTTCTGGAGTCACTGCACTGCATCTAGTGGTGCCAGTGCACTCTCTGGACTCACTGCACTGCATCCCCACTGGTGCCTGTGCACTCTCTGCACTCACTGCACTGCATCACCACTGGTGCCAGTGCACTCTCTGGAGTCACTGCACTGCATCCCCACTGGTGCCAGTGCACTCTCTGGACTCACTGCAGTGCATCCCCAGTGGTGCCAGTGCACTCTCTGGACTCACTGCACTGCATCCCCACTGGTGCCAGTGCACTGTCTGGACTCACTGCAGTGCATCACCACTGGTGCCAGTGCACTCTCTGGAGTCACTGCACTGCATCCCCACTGGTGCCAGTGAACTCTCTGGACTCACTGCACTGCATCCCCACTGGTGCCAGTGCACTCTCTGGACTCACTGCACTGCATCCCCAGTAGTGCCAGTGAACTCTCTGGACTCACTGCACTGCATCCCCACTGGTGCCAGTGCACTCTCTGGACTCATTGCACTGCACGCCCACTGGTGCCAGTGCACTCTCGGGACTCACTGCACTGCATCCCCACTGGTGCCAGTGCAGTCTCTGCACTCACTGCACTGCATCCCCACTGGTGCCAGTGCACTCTCTGGACTCACTGCACTGCATTCCCACTGGTGCCAGTGCACTCTCTAGAGTCACTGCACTGATCCGCAGTGGTGCCAGTGCACTCTCTGGACTCACTGCACTGCATCCCCACTGGTACCAGTGCACTCTCTGGACTCACTGCACTGCATCCCCACTGGTGCCATGGCACTCTCTGGACTCACTGCAGTGCATCCCCACTGGTGCCAGTGCACTCTCTGGAGTCACTGCACTGCATCCCTGGTGGTGCCAGTGCACTCTCTGGACTCACTGCACTGCATCCCCAGTGGTGCCAGTGCACTCTCTGGACTCACTGCACTGCATCCCCACTGGTGCCAGTGCACTCTCTGGACTCACTGCACTGCATCCCCAGTAGTGCCAGTGCACTTTCTGGACTCACTGCACTGCATCCCTAGTGGTGCCAGTGCACTCTCTGGAGTCACTGCACTGCATCCCCACTGGTGCCAGTGCTCTCTCTGGACTCACTGCACTGCATCCCCACTGGTGCCAGTGAACTCTCTGGAGTCATTGCACTGCATCCCCACTGGTGCCAGTGCACTCTCTGGACTCATTGCACTGCACGCCCACTGGTGCCAGTGCACTCTCTGGACTCACTGCACTGCATCCCCACTGGTGCCAGTGCACTCTCTGCACTCACTGCACTGCATCCCCACTGGTGCCAGTGCACTCTCTGGACTCACTGCACTGCATCCCCAGTAGTACCACTGCACTCTCTAGACTCACTGCACTGCATCCCCACTGGTGCCAGTTCACTCTCTAGAGTCACTGCACTGATCCACAGTGGTGCCAGTGCACTCTCTGGACTCACTGCACTGCATCCCCACTGGTACCAGTGCACTCTCTGGACTCACTGCACTGCATCCCCACTGGTGCCAGTGCACTCTCTGGAGTCACTGCAATGCATCCCCAGTGGTGCCAGTGCATTCTCTGGAGACACTGCAGTGCATCCCCACTGGTGCCAGTGCACTCTCTGGACTCACTGCACTGCAACCCCACTGGTGCCAGTGCACTCTCTGGACTCACTACACTGCATCCCCACTGGTGCCAGTGCACTCTCAGGACTCACTGCACTGCATCTCCACTGGTGCCAGTGCACTCTCTGGACTCACTGCACTGCATCCCCAGTAGTGCCAGTGCACTTTCTGGAGTCACTGCACCGCATCCCAAGTGGTGCCAGTGACCTCTCTGGACTCACTGCACTGCATCCCCAGTGGTGCCAGTGCACTCTCTGGACTCACTGCACTGCATCCCCAGTGGTGCCAGGGCACTCTCTGGACTCACTGCACTGCATCCCCAGTGGTGCCAGTGAACTCTCTGGACTCACTGCACTGCATCCCCAGTGGTGCCAGTGCACTCTCTGGACTCACTTCACTGCATACCTACTTGCGCCAGTGCACTCTCTGGAGTCACTGCACTGCATCCCCACTGGTGCCAGTACACTCTCTGGACTCACTGCACTGCATCCCCAGTAGTGCCAGTGCACTTTCTGGAGTCACTGCACTGCATCCCTAGTGGTGCCAGTGAACTCTCTGGACTCACTGCACTGCATCCCCACTGGTGCCAGTGCACTCTCTGCACTCACTGCACTGCATCCCCACTGGTGCCAGTGCACTCTCTGGACTCACTGCACTGCATCCCCACTGGTGCCAGTGCACTCTCTAGAGTCACTGCACTGAATCCCCACTGGTGCCAGTTCACTCTCTAGAGTCACTGCACTGATCCGCAGTGGTGCCAGTGCACTCTCTGGACTCACTGCACTGCATCCCCACTGGTACCAGTGCACTCTCTGGACTCACTGCACTGCATCCCCACTGGTGCCAGTGCACTCTCTGGACTCACTGCACTGCATCCCCAGTGGTGCCAGTGCACTCTCTGGACTCACTGCACTGCATCCCCACTTGTGCCAGTGCACTATCTGCACTCACTGCTCTGCATCCCCACTGGTGCCAGTGCACTTTCTGGAGTCACTGCACTGCATAACCACTGTTGACAGTGCACTCTCTGGACTCACTGCACTGCATCCCCACTGGTGCCAGTGCACTCTCTAGAGTCGCTGCACTGCATCCCCACTGGTGCCAGTGCACTCTCTGGACTCACTGCACTGCATCCCAAGTGGTGCCAGTGAACTCTCTGGACTCACTGCACTGCATCCCCACTGGTGCCAGTGCACTCTCTGGACTCACTGCACTGCATCCCCAGTGGTGCCAGTGAACTCTCTGGACTCACTGCACTGCATCCCCAGTGGTGCCAGTGCACTCTCTGGACTCACTTCACTGCATCCCTACTGGTGCCAGTGCACTCTCTGGAGTCACTGCACTGCATCCCCACTGGTGCCAGTACACTCTCTGTACTCTCTGCACTGCATCCCCAGTAGTGCCAGTGCACTTTCTGGAGTCACTGCACTGCATCCCTAGTGGTGCCAGTGAACTCTCTGGACTCACTGCACTGCATCCCCACTGGTGCCAGTGCACTCTCTGGACTCATTGCACTGCACGCCCACTGGTGCCAGTGCACTCTCGGGACTCACTGCACTGCATCCCCACTGGTGCCAGTGCACTCTCTGCACTCACTGCACTGCATCCCCACGGGTGCCAGTGCACTCTCTGGACTCACTGCACTGCATCCCCACTGGTGCCAGTGCACTCTCTAGAGTCACTGCACTGAATCCCCACTGGTGCCAGTTCACTCTCTAGAGTCACTGCACTGATCCGCAGTGGTGCCAGTGCACTCTCTGGACTCACTGCACTGCATCCCCACTGGTACCAGTGCACTCTCTGGACTCACTGCACTGCATCCACACTGGTGCCAGTGCACTCTCTGGAGTCACTGCAATGCATCCCCAGTGGTGCCAGTGCACTCTCTGGAGACACTGCAGTGCATCCCCACTGGTGCCTGTGCACTCTCTGGACTCACTGCACTGCAACCCCACTGGTGCCAGTGCACTCTCTGGACTCACTACACTGCATCCCCACTGGTGCCAGTGCACTCTCTGGACTCATTGCACTGCATCTCCACTGGTGCCAGTGCACTCTCTGGACTCACTGCACTGCATCCCCAGTAGTGCCAGTGCACTTTCTGGAGTCACTGCACTGCATCTCCAGTAGTGCCAGTGCACTTTCTGGAGTCACTGCACTGCATCCCTAGTGGTGCCAGTGCACTCTCTGGACTCACTGCACTGCATCCCCAGTGGTGCCACGGCACTCTCTGGACTCACTGCACTGCATCCCCACTGGTGCCAGTGCACTCTCTGGAGTCACTGCACTGCATCCCCACTGGTGCCAGTGCACTCTCTGGACTCACTGCAGTGCATCCCCACTGGTGCCAGTGCACTCTCTGGAGTCACTGCACTGCATCCCCACTGGTGCCAGTGCACTGTCTGGACTCACTGCACTGCATCCCCACTGGTGCCAGTGCACTTTCTGGAGTCACTGCACTGCATCCCCACTGGTGCCAGTGAACTCTCTGGACTCACTGCACTGCATGCCCACTGCTGCCAGTGCACTCTCTGGACTCACTGCACTGCATCCCCAGTAGTGCCAGTGAACTCTCTGGACTCACTGCACTGCATCCCCACTGGTGCCAGTGCACTCTCTGCACTCATTGCACTGCACGTCCACTGGTGCCAGTGCACTCTCTGCACTCACTGCACTGCATCCCCACTGGTGCCAGTGCACTCTCTGGACTCACTGCACTGCATCCCCACTGCTGCCAGTGCACTCTCTGGACTCACTGCACTGCATCCCCACTGGTGCCAGTGCACTCTCTAGAGTCACTGCACTGCATCCCCACTGGTGCCAGTTCACTCTCTAGAGTCACTGCACTGATCCGCAGTGGTGCCAGTGCACTCTCTGGACTCACTGCACTGCATCCCCACTGGTACCAGTGCACTCTCTGGACTCACTGCACTGCATCCCCACTGGTGCCAGTGCACTCTCTGGAGTCACTGCAATGCATCCCCAGTGGTGCCAGTGCACTCTCTGGACTCACTGCACTGCATTCCCACTGGTGCCAGTGCACTCTCTGCACTCACTGCACTGCAACCCCACTGGTGCCAGTGCACTCTCTGGACTCACTACACTGCATCCCCACTGGTGCCAGTGCACTCTCTGGACTCACTGCACTGCATCTCCACTGGTGCCAGTGCACTCTCTGGACTCACTGCACTGCATCCCCAGTAGTGCCAGTGCACTTTCTGGAGTCACTGCACTGCATCTCCAGTAGTGCCAGTGCACTTTCTGGAGTCACTGCACTGCATCTAGTGGTGCCAGTGCACTCTCTGGACTCACTGCACTGCATCCCCACTGGTGCCTGTGCACTCTCTGCACTCACTGCACTGCATCACCACTGGTGCCAGTGCACTCTCTGGAGTCACTGCACTGCATCCCCACTGGTGCCAGTGCACTCTCTGGACTCACTGCACTGCATCCCCACTGGTGCCAGTGCACTCTCTGGACTCACTGCACTGCATCCCCACTGGTGCCAGTGCACTGTCTGGACTCACTGCAGTGCATCACCACTGGTGCCAGTGCACTCTCTGGAGTCACTGCACTGCATCCCCACTGGTGCCAGTGAACTCTCTGGACTCACTGCACTGCATCCCCACTGGTGCCAGTGCACTCTCTGGACTCACTGCACTGCATCCCCAGTAGTGCCAGTGAACTCTCTGGACTCACTGCACTGCATCCCCACTGGTGCCAGTGCACTCTCTGGACTCATTGCACTGCACGCCCACTGGTGCCAGTGCACTCTCGGGACTCACTGCACTGCATCCCCACTGGTGCCAGTGCAGTCTCTGCACTCACTGCACTGCATCCCCACTGGTGCCAGTGCACTCTCTGGACTCACTGCACTGCATTCCCACTGGTGCCAGTGCACTCTCTAGAGTCACTGCACTGATCCGCAGTGGTGCCAGTGCACTCTCTGGACTCACTGCACTGCATCCCCACTGGTACCAGTGCACTCTCTGGACTCACTGCACTGCATCCCCACTGGTGCCAGTGCACTCTCTGGAGTCACTGCAATGCATCCCCAGTGGTGCCAGTGCACTCTCTGGAGACACTGCAGTGCATCCCCACTGGTGCCAGTGCACTCTCTGGACTCACTGCACTGCAAACCCACTGGTGCCAGTGCACTCTCTGGACTCACTACACTGCATCCCCACTGGTGCCAGTGCACTCTCTGGACTCACTGCACTGCATCCCCAGTGGTGCCAGTGCACTCTCTGGACTCACTGCACTGCATCCCGACTGGTGCCAGTGCACTCTCTGGACTCACTGCACTGCATCTCCAGTAGTGCCAGTGCACTTTCTGGAGTCACTGCACTGCATCCCTAGTGGTGCCAGTGCACTCTCTGGACTCACTGCACTGCATCCCCAGTGGTGCCATGGCACTCTCTGGACTCACTGCAGTGCATCCCCACTGGTGCCAGTGCACTCTCTGGAGTCACTGCACTGCATCCCTGGTGGTGCCAGTGCACTCTCTGGACTCACTGCACTGCATCCCCAGTGGTGCCAGTGCACTCTCTGGACTCACTGCACTGCATCCCCACTGGTGCCAGTGCACTCTCTGGACTCACTGCACTGCATCCCCAGTAGTGCCAGTGCACTTTCTGGACTCACTGCACTGCATCCCTAGTGGTGCCAGTGCACTCTCTGGAGTCACTGCACTGCATCCCCACTGGTGCCAGTGCTCTCTCTGGACTCACTGCACTGCATCCCCACTGGTGCCAGTGAACTCTCTGGAGTCATTGCACTGCATCCCCACTGGTGCCAGTGCACTCTCTGGACTCATTGCACTGCACGCCCACTGGTGCCAGTGCACTCTCTGGACTCACTGCACTGCATCCCCACTGGTGCCAGTGCACTCTCTGCACTCACTGCACTGCATCCCCACTGGTGCCAGTGCACTCTCTGGACTCACTGCACTGCATCCCCAGTAGTACCACTGCACTCTCTAGACTCACTGCACTGCATCCCCACTGGTGCCAGTTCACTCTCTAGAGTCACTGCACTGATCCACAGTGGTGCCAGTGCACTCTCTGGACTCACTGCACTGCATCCCCACTGGTACCAGTGCACTCTCTGGACTCACTGCACTGCATCCCCACTGGTGCCAGTGCACTCTCAGGACTCACTGCACTGCATCTCCACTGGTGCCAGTGCACTCTCTGGACTCACTGCACTGCATCCCCAGTAGTGCCAGTGCACTTTCTGGAGTCACTGCACCGCATCCCAAGTGGTGCCAGTGACCTCTCTGGACTCACTGCACTGCATCCCCAGTGGTGCCAGTGCACTCTCTGGACTCACTGCACTGCATCCCCAGTGGTGCCAGGGCACTCTCTGGACTCACTGCACTGCATCCCCAGTGGTGCCAGTGAACTCTCTGGACTCACTGCACTGCATCCCCAGTGGTGCCAGTGCACTCTCTGGACTCACTTCACTGCATACCTACTTGCGCCAGTGCACTCTCTGGAGTCACTGCACTGCATCCCCACTGGTGCCAGTACACTCTCTGGACTCACTGCACTGCATCCCCAGTAGTGCCAGTGCACTTTCTGGAGTCACTGCACTGCATCCCTAGTGGTGCCAGTGAACTCTCTGGACTCACTGCACTGCATCCCCACTGGTGCCAGTGCACTCTCTGCACTCACTGCACTGATCCGCAGTGGTGCCAGTGCACTCTCTGGACTCACTGCACTGCATCCCCACTGGTACCAGTGCACTCTCTGGACTCACTGCACTGCATCCCCACTGGTGCCAGTGCACTCTCTGGACTCACTGCACTGCATCCCCAGTGGTGCCAGTGCACTCTCTGGACTCACTGCACTGCATCCCCACTTGTGCCAGTGCACTCTCTGCACTCACTGCTCTGCATCCCCACTGGTGCCAGTGCACTTTCTGGAGTCACTGCACTGCATAACCACTGTTGACAGTGCACTCTCTGGACTCACTGCACTGCATCCCCACTGGTGCCAGTGCACTCTCTAGAGTCGCTGCACTGCATCCCCACTGGTGCCAGTGCACTCTCTGGACTCACTGCACTGCATCCCAAGTGGTGCCAGTGAACTCTCTGGACTCACTGCACTGCATCCCCACTGGTGCCAGTGCACTCTCTGGACTCACTGCACTGCATCCCCAGTGGTGCCAGTGAACTCTCTGGACTCACTGCACTGCATCCCCAGTGGTGCCAGTGCACTCTCTGGACTCACTTCACTGCATCCCTACTGGTGCCAGTGCACTCTCTGGAGTCACTGCACTGCATCCCCACTGGTGCCAGTACACTCTCTGTACTCTCTGCACTGCATCCCCAGTAGTGCCAGTGCACTTTCTGGAGTCACTGCACTGCATCCCTAGTGGTGCCAGTGAACTCTCTGGACTCACTGCACTGAATCCCCGGTGGTGCCAGTGCACTCTCTGGACTCACTGCACTGCATCCCCACTGGTGCCTGTGCACTCTCTGCACTCACTTCACTGCATCCCCACTGGTGCCAGTGCACTCTCTGGACTCACTGCACTGCATCCCCACTGGTGCCAGTGCACTCTCTAGAGTCACTGCACTGAATCCCCACTGGTGCCAGTTCACTCGCTAGAGTCACTGCACTGATCCGCAGTGGTGCCAGTGCACTCTCTGGACTCACTGCACTGCATCCCCACTGGTACCAGCGCACTCTCTGGACTCACTGCACTGCATCCCCACTGGTGCCAGTGCAGTCTAAGGACTCACTGCACTACATCCCCACTGGTGCCAGTGCACTCTCTGGACTCACTGCACTACATCCCCACTGGTGCCAATGCACTCTCTGGACTCACTGCAGTGCATCCCCACTGGTGCCAGTGCACTCTCTGGACTCACTGCTTTGCATCCCCACTGGTGCCAGTGCACTCTCTGGACTCACTGCACTGCATGCCCACTGCTGCCAGTGCACTCTCTGGAGTCACTGCACTGCATCCCCACTGGTGCCAGTGAACTCTCTGGACTCACTGCACTGCATCCCCACTGGTGCCAGTGCACTCTCTGCACTCACTGCTCTGCAACCCCACTGGTGCCAGTGCACTCTCTGGACTCACTGCACTGCATCCCCACTGGTGCCAGTGCACTCGCTGGAGTCACTGCACTGCATCCCCACTGGAGCCAGTGGACTCTCTGGAGTCACTGCACTGCATCCCCACTGGTGCCAATGCACTCTCTGGACTCACTGCACTGCATCCCCAGTGGTGCCAGTGCACTCTCTGGAGACACTGCAGTGCATCCCCACTGGTTCCTGTGCACTCTCTCAACTCACTGCACTGCATTCCCACTGGTGCCAGTGCACTCTCTGGACTCACTGCTTTGCATCCCCACTGGCGCCATTGCACTCTCTGGACTCACTGCACTGCATCCCCACTGGTGCCAGTGCACTCTCTGCACTCACTGCACTGCATCCCCAGTGGTGCCAGTGCACTCTCTGGACTCACTGCACTGCAACCCCACTGGTGCCAGTGCACTCTCTGGACTCACTACACTGCATCCCCAGTGGTGCCAGTGCACTCTCTGGACTCACTGCACTGCATCCCCACTGGTGCCAGTGCATTCTCTGGACTCAGTGCACTGCATCCCCACTGGTGCCAGTGCACTCTCTGGACTCACTGCACTGCATCCCCACTGGTGCCAGTGCACTCTCTGGACTCACTGCACTGCATCCCCAGTGGTGCCAGTGACCTCTCTGGACTCACTGCACTGCATCCCCAGTGGTGCCAGTACACTCTCTGGACTCACTGCACTGCATCCCCAGTGGTGCCAGTGCACTCTCTGGACTCACTGCACTGCATCCCCAGTGGTGCCAGTGCACTCTCTGGACTCACTGCACTGCATCCCCACTGCTGCCAGTGCACTCTCTGGAGTCACTGCACTGCATCCCCAGTGGTGCCAGTGCACTCTCTGGACTCACTGCACTGCATCCCCACTGCTGCGAGTGCACTCTCTGGAGTCACTGCACTACATCCCCACTGGTGCCAGTGCACTCTCTGGACTCACTGCACTGCATCCCCACTGGTGCCAGTGCACTCTCCGGAGTCACTGCACTGCATCCCCACTGGTGCCAGTGAACTCTCTGGACTCACTGCACTGCATCCCCAGTGGTGCCAGTGCACTCTCTGGACTCACTGCACTGCATCCCCACTGGTGCCAGTGCACTCTCTAGAGTCACTGCACTCCAACCCCACTGGTGCCAGTGCACTCTCTAGAGTCACTGCACTGATCCGCAGTGGTGCCAGTGCACTCTCTGGACTCACTGCACTGCATCCCCACTGGTCCCAGTGCACTCTCTGGACTCACTGCACTGCATCCCCAGTGGTGCCAGTGCACTCTCTGGACTCACTGCACTGCATCCCCACTGGTGCCAGTGCACTCTCTGCACTCACTGCACTGCATCCCCACTGGTGCCAGTGAACTCTCTGGACTCACTGCACTGCATCCCCACTGGTGCCAATGCACTCTCTGGACTCACTGCACTGCATCCCCACTGGTGCCAGTGCACTATAAGAACTCACTGCACTGCATGCCCACTGGTGCCAGTGCACTCTCTGGAGTCACTGCAGTGCATCCCCACTGGTGCTAGTGCACTCTCTGGAGTCACTGCACTGCATCCCCACTGGTGCCAGTGCACTCTCTGCACTCACTGCACTGCAACCCCAGTGGTGCCAGTGCACTCTCTGGACTCACTACACTGCATCCCCACTGGTGCCAGTGCACTCTCTGGACTCACTGCACTGCATCTCCACTGGTGCCAGTGCACTCTCTGGACTCACTGCACTGCATCCCCAGTAGTGCCAGTGCACTTTCTGGAGTCACTGCACCGCATCCCAAGTGGTGCCAGTGACCTCTCTGGACTCACTGCACTGCATCCCCAGTGGTGCCAGTGCACTCTCTGGACTCACTGCACTGCATCCCCAGTGGTGCCAGGGCACTCTCCGGACTCACTGCAGTGCATTCGCAGTGGTGCCAGTGCACTCTCTGGACTCACTGCACTGCATCCCCACTGGTGCCAGTGCACTCTCTGGACTCACTGCACTGCATCCCCACTGGTGCCAGTGCACTCTCTGGAGTCACTGCACTGCATCCCCACTGGTGCCAGTGCACTCTATGGACTCACTGCACTGCATCCCCACTGGTGCCAGTGCAGTCTAAGGACTCACTGCACTGCATCCCCACTGGTGCCAGTGAACTCTCTGGACTCACTGCACTGCATCCCCACTGGTGCCAGTGCACTCTCTCGACTCACTGCACTGAATCCCCACTGGTGCCAGTGCACTCTCTGGACTCACTGCACTGCATCCCCAGTAGTGCCAGTGCACTTTCTGGAGTCACTGCACTGCATCCCTAGTGGTGCCAGTGAACTCTCTGGACTCACTGCACTGAATCCCCGGTGGTGCCAGTGCACTCTCTGGACTCACTGCACTGCATCCCCACTGGTGCCAGTGCACTCTCTGGAGTCACTGCAGTGCATCCCCAGTGGTGCCAGTGCACTCTCTGGACTCACTGCACTGCATCCCCACTGGTGCCAGTGCACTCTAAGGACTCACTACACTGCACTGCATCCCCACTGGTGCCAGTGAACTCTCTGGACTCACTGCACTGCATCCCCACTGGTGCCAGTGCACTCTCTGGACTCACTGCACTGCATCCCCACTGGTGCCAGTGCACTCTCTGGACTCACTGCACTGCATCCCCAGTAGTGCCAGTGCACTCTCTGGACTCACTGCACTGCATCCCCAGTGGTGCCAGTGCACTCTCTGGACTCACTGCACTGCATCCCCAGTGGTGCCAGTGCACTCTCTGGACTCACTGCACTGCATCCCCACTGCTGCCAGTGCACTCTCTGGAGTCACTGCACTGCATCCCCACTGGTGCCAATGCACTCTCTGGACTCACTGCACTGCATCCCCACTGGTGCCAGTGCACTCTAAGGACTCACTGCACTGCACTGCATCCCCAGTGGTGCCAGTGAACTCTCTGGAGTCACTGCACTGCATCCCCAGTGGTGCCAGTGCACTCTCTGGACTCACTGCACTGCATCCCCACTGGTGCCAGTGAACTCTCTGGACTCACTGCACTGCATCCCCACTGGTGCCAGTGCACTCTCTGGACTCACTGCACTGCATCCCCACTGGTGCCACTGCACTCTCTGGACTCACTGCACTGCATCCCCACTGGTGCCAGTGCACTCTCTGCACTCACTGCACTGCATCCCCACTGGTGCCAGTGCACTCTCTGGACTCACTGCACTGAATCCCCACTGCTGCCAGTGCACTCTCTAGAGTCACTGCACTCCAACCCCACTGGTGCCAGTGCACTCTATGGAGTCACTGCACTTATCCACAGTGGTGCCAGTGCACTCTCTGGACTCACTGCACTGCATCCCCACTGGTGCCAGTGCACTCTCTGGACTCACTGCACTGCATCCCCAGTGGTGCCAATGCACTCTCTGGAGTCACTGCACTGCATCCCCACAGATGCCAGTGCACTCTCTGGACTCACTGCACTGCATCCCCACTGGTGCCAGTGCACTATCTGAACTCACTGCACTGCATCCCCAGTGGTGCCAGTGCACTCTCCGGAGACACTGCAGTGCATCCCCAGTTGTTGCTAGTGCACTCTCTGGAGTCACTGCACTGCATTCCCACTGGTGCCAGTGCACTCTCTGGACTCACTGCACTGCATCCCCAGTGGTGCCAGTGCACTCTCTGGACTCACTGCACTGCATCCCCACTGGTGCCAGTGCACTCTCTAGAGTCGCTGCACTGCATCCCCACTGCTGCCAGTGCACTTTCTGGAGTCACTGCACTGCATCACCAGTGGTGCCAGGGCACTCTCTGGACTCACTGCACTGCATCCCCACTGGTGCCATTGCACTCTCTGGACTCACTGCACTGCATCCCCAGTGGTGCCAGTGCACTCTCTGGACTCACTTCACTGCATCCCTACTGGTGCCAGTGCACTCTCTGGAGTCACTGCACTGCATCCCCAGTAGTGCCAGTGCACTTTCTGGAGTCACTGCACTGCATCCCTAGTGGTGCCAGTGAACACTCTGGACTCACTGCACTGAATCCCCACTGGTGACAGTGCACTCTCTGGACTCACTGCACTGCATCCCCACTGGTGCCTGTGCACTCTCTGCACTCACTGCACTGCATCACCACTGGTGCCAGTGCACTCTCTGGACTCACTGCACTGCATCCCCACTGGTGCCAGTGCACTCTCTGCACTCACTGCTCTGCATCCCCACTGGTGCCAGTGCACTTTCTGGAGTCACTGCACTGCATAACCACTGTTGACAGTGCACTCTCTGGACTCACTATACTGCATCCCCACTGGTGCCAATGCACTCTCTGGACTCACTGCACTGCATCCCCAGTGGTGCCAGTGCACTCTCTGGACTCACTGCACTGCATCCCCACTGGTGCCAGTGCACTCTCTAGAGTCGCTGCACTGCATCCCCACTGGTGCCAGTGCACTCTCTGGAGTCACTGCACTGCATCCCAAGTGGTGCCAATGAACTCTCTGGACTCACTGCACTGCATCCCCACTGGTGCCAGTGCACTCTCTGGACTCACTGCACTGCATCCCCAGTGGTGCCAGTGAACTCTCTGGACTCACTGCACTGCATCCCCAGTGGTGCCAGTGCACTCTCTGGACTCACTTCACTGCATACCTACTTGCGCCAGTGCACTCTCTGGAGTCACTGCACTGCATCCCCACTGGTGCCAGTACACTCTCTGGACTCACTGCACTGCATCCCCAGTAGTGCCAGTGCACTTTCTGGAGTCACTGCACTGCATCCCTAGTGGTGCCAGTGAACTCTCTGGACTCACTGCACTGCATCCCCACTGGTGCCAGTGCACTCTCTGCACTCACTGCACTGCATCCCCACTGGTGCCAGTGCACTCTCTGGACTCACTGCACTGCATCCCCACTGGTGCCAGTGCACTCTCTAGAGTCACTGCACTGAATCCCCACTGGTGCCAGTTCACTCTCTAGAGTCACTGCACTGATCCGCAGTGGTGCCAGTGCACTCTCTGGACTCACTGCACTGCATCCCCACTGGTACCAGTGCACTCTCTGGACTCACTGCCCTGCATCCCCACTGGTGCCAGTGCACTCTCTGGACTCACTGCACTGCATCCCCAGTGGTGCCAGTGCACTCTCTGGACTCACTGCACTGCATCCCCACTGGTGCCAGTGCACTCTCTGCTCTCACTGCTCTGCATCCCCACTGGTGCCAGTGCACTTTCTGGAGTCACTGCACTGCATAACCACTGTTGACAGTGCACTCTCTGGACTCACTGCACTGCATCCCCACTGGTGCCAGTGCACTCTCTGGACTCACTGCACTGCATCCCCACTGGTGCCAGTGCACTCTCTGGAGTCACTGCACTGCATCCCCACTGGTGCCAGTGCACTTTCTGGAGTCACTGCACTGCATCCCAAGTGGTGCCAGTGAACTCTCTGGACTCACTGCACTGCATCCCCACTGGTGCCAGTGCACTCTCTGGACTCACTGCACTGCATCCCCAGTGGTGCCAGTGAACTCTCTGGACTCACTGCACTGCATCCCCAGTGGTGCCAGTGCACTCTCTGGACTCACTTCACTGCATCCCTACTGGTGCCAGTGCACTCTCTGGAGTCACTGCACTGCATCCCCACTGGTGCCAGTACACTCTCTGTACTCTCTGCACTGCATCCCCAGTAGTGCCAGTGCACTTTCTGGAGTCACTGCACTGCATCCCTAGTGGTTCCAGTGAACCCTCTGGACTCACTGCACTGAATCCCCACTGGTGCCAGTGCACTCTCTGGACTCATTGCACTGCACGCCCACTGGTGCCAGTGCACTCTCTGGACTCACTGCACTGCATCCCCACTGGTGCCTGTGCACTCTCTGCACTCACTGCACTGCATCCCCACTGGTGCCAGTGCACTCTCTGGACTCACTGCACTGCATCCCCACTGGTGCCAGTGCACTCTCTAGAGTCACTGCACTGAATCCCCACTGGTGCCAGTTCACTCGCTAGAGTCACTGCACTGATCCGCAGTGGTGCCAGTGCACTCTCTGGACTCACTGCACTGCATCCCCACTGGTACCAGCGCACTCTCTGGACTCACTGCACTGCATCCCCACTGGTGCCAGTGAACTCTCTGGAGTCACTGCACTGCATCCCCAGTGGTGCCAGTGCACTCTCTGGACTCACTGCACTGCATCCCCACTGGTGCCAGTGCAGTCTAAGGACTCACTGCACTACATCCCCACTGGTGCCAGTGCACTCTCTGGACTCACTGCACTACATCCCCACTGGTGCCAATGCACTCTCTGGACTCACTGCAGTGCATCCCCACTGGTGCCAGTGCACTCTCTGGACTCACTGCTTTGCATCCCCACTGGTGCCAGTGCACTCTCTGGACTCACTGCACTGCATGCCCACTGCTGCCAGTGCACTCTCTGGAGTCACTGCACTGCATCCCCACTGCTGCCAGTGCACTCTCTGGAGTCACTGCACTGCATCCCCAGTGGTGCCAGTGCACTCTCTGGACTCACTGCACTGCATCCCCACTGCTGCCAGTGCACTCTCTGGAGTCACTGCACTGCATCCCCACTGGTGCCAGTGCACTCGCTGGAGTCACTGCACTGCATCCCCACTGGAGCCAGTGCACTCTCTGGACTCACTGCACTGCATTCCCACTGGTGCCAATGCACTCTCTGGACTCACTGCACTGCATCCCCAGTGGTGCCAGTGCACTCTCTGGAGACACTGCAGTGCATCCCCACTGGTTCCTGTGCACTCTCTCAACTCACTGCACTGCATTCCCACTGGTGCCAGTGCACTCTCTGGACTCACTGCTTTGCATCCCCACTGGCGCCATTGCACTCTCTGGACTCACTGCACTGCATCCCCACTGGTGCCAGTGCACTCTCTGCACTCACTGCACTGCATCCCCAGTGGTGCCAGTGCACTCTCTGGACTCACTGCACTGCAACCCCACTGGTGCCAGTGCACTCTCTGGACTCACTACACTGAATCCCCAGTGGTGCCAGTGCACTCTCTGGACTCAGTGCACTGCATCCCCACTGGTGCCAGTGCACTCTCTGGACTCAGTGCACTGCATCCCCACTGGTGCCAGTGCACTCTCTGGACTCACTGCAGTGCATCCCCAGTGGTGCCAGTGCACTCTCTGGACTCACTGCACTGCATCCCCAGTGGTGCCAGTGCACTCTCTGGAGTCACTGCACTGCATCCCCAGTGGTGCCAGTACACTCTCTGGACTCACTGCACTGCATCCCCAGTGGTGCCAGTGCACTCTCTGGACTCACTGCACTGCATCCCCAGTGGTGCCAGTGCACTCTCTGGACTCACTGCACTGCATCCCCACTGCTGCCAGTGCACTCTCTGGAGTCACTGCACTGCATCCCCAGTGGTGCCAGTGCACTCTCTGGACTCACTGCACTGCATCCCCACTGCTGCCAGTGCACTCTCTGGAGTCACTGCACTGCATCCCCACTGGTGCCAGTGCACTCTCTGGACTCACTGCACTGCATCCCCACTGGTGCCAGTGCACTCTCTAGAGTCACTGCACTCCAACCCCACTGGTGCCAGTGCACTCTCTAGAGTCACTGCACTGATCCGCAGTGGTGCCAGTGCACTCTCTGGACTCACTGCACTGCATCCCCACTGGTCCCAGTGCACTCTCTGGACTCACTGCACTGCATCCCCAGTGGTGCCAGTGCACTCTCTGGACTCACTGCACTGCATCCCCACTGGTGCCAGTGCACTCTCTGGACTCACTGCACTGCATCCCCACTGGTGCCAGTGCACTCTCTGGACTCACTGCACTGCATCCCCACTGGTGCCAATGCCCTCTCTGGACTCACTGCACTGCATCCCCACTGGTGCCAGTGCACTATAAGAACTCACTGCACTGCATGCCCACTGGTGCCAGTGCACTCTCTGGAGTCACTGCAGTGCATCCCCACTGGTGCTAGTGCACTCTCTGGAGTCACTGCACTGCATCCCCACTGGTGCCAGTGCACTCTCTGCACTCACTGCACTGCAACCCCAGTGGTGCCAGTGCACTCTCTGGACTCACTGCACTGCATCCCCACTGGTGCCAGTGCACTCTCTGGACTCACTGCACTGCATCCCCACTGGTACCAGTGAACTCTCTGGACTCACTGCACTGCATCCCCACTGCTGCCAGTGCACTCTCTGGACTCACTGCACTGCATTCCCACTGGCGCCAGTGCACTCTCTGGACTCACTGCACTGCATCCCCAGTGGTGCCAGTGCACTCTCTGCACTCACTGCACTGCATCCCCAGTGGTGCCAGTGCACTCTCTGGACTCACTGCACTGCATCCCCAGTGGTGCCAGTGCACTCTCTGGAGTCACGGTGGTGCATTCCCGGTGGTGCCAGTACACTCTCTGGAGTCGCCGGGTTGCGTCCCCAGGTGCGCTTGTGCACTCTCTGGAGTCACCGGGGTGCGTCCCCAGGGGAGCCGGTGCACTCTCGGAGTCGCCGGGGTGCGTCCCCAGGGGCTCCAGTGCACTCTCTGGAGTCGCCGGGGCGCTTCCCCAGGGTCGCCAGTGCACTCTCTGGACGCCGGGGCGCGTCCCCAGGGTCGCCAGTGCACTCTCCAGAGTCGCCGGGCTGGGTCCCCGGTGGCGCCAGTGCACTCTCTGGAGTCCCCGCGCTGGGTCCCCGGTGGCGCCAGTGCACTCTCTGCAGTCACCGGGGTGCATCCCCACTGGTGCCAGCGCACTCTCTGGAGTCACTGGGGTTCATCCCCAGGGGCGCCAGGGCACTTTCTGGAGTCACGGCGCTGCGTCCCCAGGGGCGCGAGGGCACTCCCTGGAGTCACCGCGATGCGTCCCCAGGGGCGCCAGGGCACTCTCTGGAGTCACCGGGGTGCATCCCAAGGGGCGCCAGTGCACTCTCTGGAGTCACCGGGGTGCGTCCCCGGTGGCGCCAGTGCACTCCCTGGAGTCGCCCGGGAGGGTCCCCAGGGGCGCCATTGCACTCTCTGGAGTCACCCTGGTGGGTCCCCGGTGGCGCCAGTGCACTCTCTGGAGTCACCGGAGTGCGTCCCCGGTGGCGTCAGTGTACTCTCTGGAGTCACCGGGCTGGGTCCCGGGTGGCGCCAGTGCACTCTCTGGAGTCACCGGGGTCGGTCCCCAGTGGTGCCAGTGCACTCTCTGGAGTCGCCCGGGTTCGTTCCCGGTGGTTCCAGTTCACTCTCTGGAGTCACCGGGGTTCATCCCCGGAGGTGCCACTGCACTCTTTTGAGTCTCCGGCGTGCATCCCCAGTGGTGCCAGTGCACTCTCTGGCGTCACCGGGGGTGCATCACCGGTGCTGCCAGTGCACTCTCTGGAGTCACGGTGGTGCATCCCCGGTGGTGCCAGTGCACTCTCTGGAGTCGCCGGGTTGCGTCCCCAGGTGCGCTTGTGCACTCTCTGGAGTCGCCGGGGTGTGTCCCCAGGGGCTCCAGTGCACTATCTGGAGTCGCCGGGGCGCGTCCCCAGGGGCGCCAGTGCACTCTCTGGAGTCACCGGGGTTCGTCCCCAGGGGCGCCAGGGCACTTTCTGGAGTCGCCGAGGTGCGTCCCCAGGGGCGCCAGGGCACTCTCAGGAGTCACCGGGGTGCGTCCCGAGTGGCGCCAGGGCGCTCTCTGGAGTCACGGCGCTGCGTCCCCAGTGGCGCGAAGGCACTCCCTGGAGTCGCCGGGGTGCGTTCCCAGTGGCGCCAGGGCATGCTCTGGAGTCACCGGGGTGCCTCCCCAGGGGCGCCAGGGCACTCTGTGGAGTCGCCGGTGTGCATTACCAGGGGCGCCAGGGCACTCTCTGGAGTCACCGGGAGGGTCCCCGGTGGTGCCAGTGCACTCTCTGGAGTCACCGGGGTGCGTCTACGGTGGCGCCAGTGCACTCTCTGGAGTAACCTGGGTGGGTCCCCTGTGGCGCCAGTGCACTCTCTGGAGTCACCGGGGTGGGTCCCCGGTGGCGCCAGTGCACTCTCTGGAATCACCGGGGTGGGTCCCGGGTGGCGCCAGTGCACTCTCTGGAGTCACCGGGGTCGGTCCCCGATGGTGCCAGTGCACTCTCTGGAGTCGCCCGGGTGCGTTCCCGGTGGTTCCAGTGCACTCTCTGGAGTCACCGGGGTGGGTCCCGGGTGGCGCCAGTGCACTCTCTGGAGTCGCCGGGGTGGGTCCCCTGTGGCGCCAGTGCACTCTCTGGAATCACCAGGGTGCATCCCCGGTGGTGCCAGTGCACTCTGGAGTCACCGGGGTGCATCCCCAGTGGTGCCAGTGCACTCTCTGGAGTCACCGGGGTGGATCTCCAGTGGTGCCAGTGCACTCTCTGGAGTCACAGGGATGCATCCCCAGTGGTGCCAGTGCACTCTCTGGAGTCACCGGTGTACGTCCCCAGTGGCGCAAGTGCACTCTCTGGAGTCGCCCGGGAGGGTCCCCGGTGGCACCAGTGCACTCTCTGTAGTCACCGGGGTCGGTCCCCGGTGGCGCCAGTGCACTCTCTGGAGTCACAAGGCTGGGTCCCCAGTGGCGCCAGTGCACTCTCTGGAATCACCGGAGTGGGTCCCCAGGGGCGCCAGTGCACTCTCTGGAGTCACCGGGGTGCATCCCCGGTGGTGCCAGTGCACTCTCTGGAGTCACCAGGGTGCATCCCCGGTGGTGCCAGTGCACTCTCTGGAGTCACCGGTGTGCGTCCCCAGGGGCGCCAGTGCACTCTCTGGAGTCACCGGTTGTGCATCCCAGGTGGTGCCAGGGCACTCTGTGGAGTCTCCGGGGGTGCATCCCCTTTGGTGCCAGTGCACTCTCTGGAGTCACGGCGGTGCGTCCCAAGTGGAGCCAGTGCACGCTCTGGTGTCACGGCGGTGCGTCCCCACTGGTGCCAGTGCACGCTCTGGAGTCACCGGGGTGCGTCCCCAGTGGCACCAGTGCACTCTCCAGAGTCACCGGGCTGGGTCCCCGGTGGCGCCAGTGCACTCTCTGGAGTCACCGGGGTGCATCCCCGGCGGTGCCAGTGCACTCTCTGCAGTCACCGGTGTGCGTCCCCAGGGGCGCCAGTGCACTCTCTGGACTCACCGCGGAGCGTCCCCAGTGGCGCCAGTGCACTCTCTGGAGTCGCCCGGGTGCATCCCCGGTGGCGCCAGGGCACTCTCTGGAGTCACCGGGGTGCGTCCCCAGTGTCGCCAGGGCACTCTCTGGAGTTACGGCGGTGCGTCCCCAGTGGCGCCAGTGCACTCTCTGGAGTCACCGTGGTGCGTCCCCAGTGGCGCCAGTGCACCCTCTGGAGTCACCGGGGTGCGTCCCAAGGGGCGCCAGTGCACTCTCTGGAGTCGCCAGGGTACAACACCGGTGGTGCCAGTGCACTCTTTGGAGTCGCCCGGGTGCATCCCCTGTGGTACCAGTGCACTCTCTGGAGTCACGGCGGTGCGTACCCAATGGCGCCAGTGCACGCTCTGGAGTCACGGCGGTGCGTCCCCAGTGGTGCCAGTGCACTCTCTGGAGTCACCGTTGTACGTCCCCAGTTGCGCAAGTGCACTCTCTGGAATCGCCAGGGAGGGTCCCCGGTGGCGCCAGTGCACTCTCTGTAGTCACCGGGGTCAGTCCCCGGTGGTGCCAGTGCACTCTCTGGAGTCACAAGGCTGGGTCCCCAGTGGCGCCAGTGCACTCTCTGGAATCACCGGAGTGGGTCCCCAGGGGCGCCAGTGCACTCTCTGGAGTCACCGGGGTGGGTCCCCGGTGGCCCCAGTGCACTCTCTGGAATGACCGGGGTGGGTCCCCGGTTTTGCCAGTGCACTCTCTGGAGTCGCCCGGGTGCATCCCCGGTGGTGCCAGTGCACTCTCTGGAGTCACCAGGGTGCATCCCCGGTGGTGCCAGTGCACTCTCTGGAGTCACTGGTGTGCGTCCCCAGGGGCGCCAGTGCACTCTCTGGAGTCACCGGAGTGCGTCCCCAGTGGCACCAGTGCACTCTCCAGAGTCACCGGGCTGGGTCCCCGGTGGCGCCAGTGTACTCTCTGGAGTCACCGGGGTGCATCCCCGGTGGTGCCAGTGCACTCTCTGCAGTCACCGGTGTGCGTCCCCAGGGGCGCCAGTGCACTCTCTGGACTCACCGCGGTGCGTCCCCAGTGGCGCCAGTGCACTCTCTGGAGTCGCCCGGGTGCATCCCCGGTGGCGCCAGGGCACTCTCTGGAGTCACCGGGGTGCGTCCCCAGTGTCGCCAGGGCACTCTCTGGAGTCACAGCGCTGCGTCCCCAGTGGCGCCAGGGCACTCTCTGGAGTCACGGCGCTGCGTCCCCAGTGGCGCCAGGGCACACTCTGGACTCACCGCGGTGCGTCCCCAGTAACGCCAGGGCACTCTCTGGAGTCACCGGGGTGCGTCCCCAGTGGAGCCAGTGCACTCTCTGGAGTCACCGCGGTGCGTCCCCAGTGGCGCCAGTGCACCCTCTGGAGTCACCGGGGTGCGTCCCAAGGGGTGCCAGTGCACTCTCTGGAGTCGCCGGGGTGGGTCCCCAGGGGCACCAGTGCACTCCCTGGAGTCGCCAGGGAGGGTCCCCGGTGGTGCCAGTGCACTCTCTGGAGTCACCTGGGTGGGTCCCCGGTGGCGCCAGTGCACTCTCTGGAGTCACCCGGGTGCATCCCCGGTGATGCCACTGCACTCTTTGGAGTCTCCGGGGTGCATCCCCAGTGGTGCCAGTGCACTCTCTGGAGTCACCGGAGTGCATCTCCGGTGGTGCCAGTGCACTCTCTGGAGTCGCCAGGGGTGCATCCCCGGTGGTGCCAGTGCACTCTCTGGAGTCGCCCGGGTGCATCCCCTGTGGTACCAGTGCACTCTCTGGAGTCACGGCGGTGCGTACCCAATGGCGCCAGTGCACGCTCTGGAGTCACGGCGGTGCGTCCCCAGTGGTGCCAGTGCACTCTCTGGAGTCACCGTTGTACGTCCCCAGTTGCGCAAGTGCACTCTCTGGAGTCGCCAGGGAGGGTCCCCGGTGGCGCCAGTGCACTCTCTGGAGTCACCGGAGTGGGTCTCCTGTGGCGCCAGTGCACTCTCTGGAGCCACCAGGCTGGGTCCCCGGTGGTGCCAGTGGACTCTCTGGAGTCACCGGGGTGGGTCCCCAGTGGTGCAAATGGACTCTCTGGAGTCACCGGGGTGGGTCCCCAGTGGTGCAAATGGACTCTCTGGAGTCACCGGGGTGGGTCTCCAGTGGTGCTAGTAGTGCCAGTGGAGTCACCAGGGTGGGTCCCCAGTTCTGCCAGTGGACTCTCTGGAGTCAGCGGGGTGGGTCCACAGTGATGTAACTGGACTCTCTTTTGTCACCGGGGTGGGTCCCCAGTGGTGCCAGGAGACTCTCTGGAGTCAACAGGGTGGGTCCCTCGTGATGCAACTGGACTCTCTGGAGTCACCTGTGTGGGTCCATCGTGATGCAAGTGGACTCTCTGGAGTCACCTGGGTGGGTCCCCAGTGGTGCAAGTGGACTCTCTGGAGTCACCGGGGTGGGTCCGCAGTGGTGCCAGTCGACTCTCTGGAGTCACCGTGGCCGGTCCCCAGTGGTTCAAGTGGATTCTCTGAAGTCACCGGGGTGGGTCCCAAGTGGTGGCAGTGGACTCTCTGGAGTCACCGTGGTGGGTCCCCAGTGGTGCCAGTGGACTCTCTGGAGTCAACACGGTGGGTCCCCAGTGGTGCCAATGGACTGTCTGGAGTCACCGGGGTGCGTCCCTCGTGACGCAAGTGGACTCTCTGGAGTGACCTGGGTGGGTCCCCAGTGGTGCAAGTGGACTCTCTGGAGCCACCGGGGTGGGTCCCCAGTGGTGCAAGTGGACTCTCTGAAGTCACCGGGGTGGGTCCCCTTTGGTGCTAGTGCACTCTCTTTTGTCACCAGGGTGGGTCCCCCGTGGTGCCAGTGGACTCTCTGGAGTCACCGGGGTGGGTCCCCAGAGGTGCCAGTGGACTCTCTGGAGTAAACGGGGTGGGTACCCTGTGGTGCCAGTGCACTCTCTGGGGTCACATGGGTGGGTCCCCAGTGGTGCAAGTGGACTCTCTGGAGTCACCGGGGTGGGTCCACATAGGTTCCAGATGTCTCTCTGGAGTCACCGGGGTGGGTCCGCAGTGGTGCCTGTAGACTCTCTGGAGTGTCCGGGGTGGGTCCCCAGTGCTGCCAGTGGACTCTCTGGGGTCACCGGGGTGGGTCCCCAGTGGTGCCAGTGGATTCTCTGGAGTCACCGGGAACCACCCCGGTGACCCCAGGCAAGCCCCCGGGCACCTCCGTGGGCCCACCCCGGTTACCCCCGGCAATCCCCCGGGCGTCCCCGAGGACCCATCCCAGTGACCCCCGGCAAGCCCCTGGACGCCCCAGAGGACCTACCCTGGTGACCCCCGGCAAACCCCGGGCGCCCCTGAGGACCTATCCAGGTGACCCCCGGAGGGACCCCGGGCGCCCCCGAGGACCCACACCGGTGACCCCCGGCGGGACCCTGGGCGCCCCGGAGGACCCACCCCGGTGACCCATGGCAAGTCCCCGGGCGCCCCCGAGGACCCAACAAGGTGACCCCCGGAGGGACCCCTGGCGCCTCCGAGGACCCACCCCGGAGACCCCCGACAAGCCCCTGGGTGCCCCCGAGGACCCACCCCGGGGACCCCCGACATGCCCGCGGGCGCCCCCTAGAACCCACCCCGGTAACCACGGGCAAGCCCCCGGGCGCCCCCGAGGACCCACCCCGGTGACCCCCGGCAGGCCCCCGGGAGCCCCCAAGGACCCACCCCGGTGACCCCCGGGGGCACCCCGGGCGCCCCCGAGGACCCACTCCGGTGACCCCCGCCAAGCCCCCGGGCGCCTTAGAGGACCCACCCCGGTGACCCCCTGCAAACCCCCAGCTGCCTCCGAGGACCCACCCCGGTGACCCCCGGCGGGACCCCAGGCGCCCCCGTCGACCCACACCAGTGACCACCGGCAAGCCCCCGGGCGACCCCGAGTACCCTCCCCGGTGACCCCTGGCAAGCCCCCGGGCGCCCCCGAGGACCCTCCCCGGTGACCTATGGCAAGCCCCCGGGCGCCCCCGAGTACCCACCCTGGAGACCCCCGGCGGGACCCCGGGCGCCCCCGAGGACCCACCCCGTTGACCCCTGGCAAGCCTCCGGGCGCCCCCGAGGGCCCACCCCAGTGACCCCCTTGAAGCCCCTGGGCGCCTCCGAGGACTCACCCCAGTGACCCCCGGCGGGACCCCGGTGACCCCAAGGACCCACCCTGGTGACCCCCGGTGGGACCCCGGGCGCCCCCGAGGACCCACCACAGTCACCCCCCAAGCCCCCAGGCGAACCCGAGTACCAACCCCAGTGACCCCCGGTGGGACCCCGAGCGCCCCGGAGGACCCTCCCCCGCTGACATCTGGTGGGACCCTGGGCGCCCCCGAGGACCCACCCCGCTGACCCCCAGCAAGCCCCTGGGAGCCCCCGAGAACCCACCCCAGTGACCCACGGCAAGCCCCCAGGTGCCCCCGAGGACCCACCCCGGTGACCCCCGGCAAGCCCCGGGCGCCCCCAAGGACCCACCCCAGTGAACCCTGGTGGGACCCCGGGAGCCCCTGAGGACCCACCCCGGTGACACCCGGGAAGCCCCCGGGCGCCCCGGATGATCCACCCCCGTGACCCCCGGGAAGCCCCCGGGCGCCCCCGAGGACCCACCCCGGTGACCCCCGGCAAGCCCCGGGTGCCCCCGAGGACCCACCCCGGTGACCCCCGGTGGGACCCCGGGGGCCCCCGAGGACCCACCCCAGTCACCCCCAGCAAGCCCCCAGGCGCCGCCGAATACCAACCCCGGTGACCCCCGGCGGGACCGCGAGCGCCCCCGAGGACCCACTCCTGCTGACATCTGGTGGGACCCTGGGCACCCCCGAGGACCCACCCCGGTGACCCCCGGCAAGCCCCCGGGCACCTCTGTGGACCCACCCCGGTTACCCCCGGCAATCCCCCGGGCGCCCCCGAGGACCCACCCCGGTGACCCCCGGCAAGCACCCGGACGCCCCAGAGGACCTACCCTGGTGACCCCCGGCAAACCCCAGGCGCCCCTGAGGACCTATCCAGGTGACCCCCGGAGGGACCCCGGGCGCCCCCGAGGACCCACCCCGGTGACCCCCGGCGGGACCCTGGGCGCCCCGGAGGACCCACCCCGGTGACCCATGGCAAGTCCCCGGGCGCCCCCGAGGACCCACCCCGGTGACCCCCGGAGGGACCCCTGGCGCCCCCGAGGACCCACCCCGGTGACCCCCGGAGGGACCCCTGGTGCCCCCGAGGACCCACCCCGGAGACCCCCAACAAGCCCCGGGGCGCCCCCGAGGACATACCCCGGTGACCGCCGACAAGGCCCCGAGAGCCCCCGAGGACCCACCCCGGTGACCCCCGGCAGGCCCCCGGGAGCCCCCAAGGACGCACCCCGGTGACCCCCGGCGGCACCCCAGGAGCCCCGAGGACCCACCCCGGTGACCCCCGGCAAGCCCCCGGGCGCCCCCGAGGACCCACCCCGGTGACCCCCGGCAAGCCCCGGGTGCCCCCGAGGACCCACCCCGGTGACCCCCGGTGGGACCCCGGGGGCCCCCGAGGACCCACCCCAGTCACCCCCGGCAAGCCCCCAGGCGCCGCCGAATACCAACCCCGGTGACCCCCGGCGGGACCGCGAGCGCCCCCGAGGACCCACTCCTGCTGACATCTGGTGGGACCCTGGGCACCCCCGAGGACCCACCCCGGTGACCCCCGGCAAGCCCCCGGGCACCTCTGTGGACCCACCCCGGTTACCCCCGGCAATCCCCCGGGCGCCCCCGAGGACCCACCCCGGTGACCCCCGGCAAGCACCCGGACGCCCCAGAGGACCTACCCTGGTGACCCCCGGCAAACCCCAGGCGCCCCTGAGGACCTATCCAGGTGACCCCCGGAGGGACCCCGGGCGCCCCCGAGGACCCACCCCGGTGACCCCCGGCGGGACCCTGGGCGCCCCGGAGGACCCACCCCGGTGACCCATGGCAAGTCCCCGGGCGCCCCCGAGGACCCACCCCGGTGACCCCCGGAGGGACCCCTGGCGCCCCCGAGGACCCACCCCGGTGACCCCCAGAGGGACCCCTGGTGCCCCCGAGGACCCACCCCGGAGACCCCCAACAAGCCCCGGGGCGCCCCCGAGGACATACCCCGGTGACCGCCGACAAGGCCCCGAGAGCCCCCGAGGACCCACCCCGGTGACCCCCGGCAGGCCCCCGGGAGCCCCCAAGGACGCACCCCGGTGACCCCCGGCGGCACCCCAGGAGCCCCGAGGACCCACCCCGGTGACCCCCGGCAAGCCCCCGGGCGCCCCCGAGGACCCAATCCCGGTGACCCCCGGCAAGCCCCCGGGCGCCTCCGAGGACCCTCCCCGGTGACCCCCCGCCAAGCCCCCGGGCGCCTCTGAGGACCCACCCCGGTGAGCCCCGCCAAGCCCCAGGTGCCCCCTAGGACCCACTCCGGTAAACCCCGGCGGGACCCTGGGCGCCCCCGAGTACCCTCCCCGGTGACCTATGGCAAGCCCCCGGGCGTCTCCGAGGACCCACCCCGGTGACCCCCGGCGGGACCATGGGCGCCCCCGAGGACCCACCCCGGTGACCCCCGGCAAGCCCCCGGCCGCCTCCAATGACCCACCCCGGTGACCCCCGGCAAGCACCCGGGCACCCCCTTGGATCCACGCTGGTGACCCGCGGCAAGCCCACGTGCGTCCCCGAGGACCCACCCCGGTGACCCCCGGCAAGCCCCCGGGCACCCCCAAGGACCCATACCGGTGACCCCTGGAAAACCCCGGGCGCCCCCTAGGACCCACCCCAGTAACCACGGGCAAGCCCCCGGGCGCCCCCGAGGACCCACCCTGGTGACCCCCGCCGGGACCCCAGGCGCCCCCGAGCACCCACCCCGGTGACCCCCGGCAAGCCCCAGGCGCCCCCGAGTACAAACCCCGGTGACCCCCGGCAAGCCCCCAGGTGCCCCCGAGGACCCACCCCGGTGACCCCTGGCGGGACCCCGGGAGCTCCGGAGCTCCTGTTTTAACCTTCCAGTTTAGGAGGAATGAAATCAAAACAAAAGCATTAATTATTACCTTCCTCTGTAGACGGCGTCACAGTTCTCACCCCTGCCCGGACATTTTCCTTTTCCGGAGCAGGAAAAATCATAGAATCGACGGGAGGAAGAGAAGATCTTGAAGGACCTTCTGTTCAGAGCAAGCAAAACATAAGGAAGTTTACCAAACATAACAAACTATCGCAAAGAACACAGAACTTTAATTATCCGTTACTGTCAAACATACAGTGACCAGAGCATGTAAATAAGAGAGGTGACTAATTTGCCTCTGGTTGCCCTTGCAATTCCCATCTAGAATACCAGCTGGCTGAGAATCAGGTTGCTCGATGCCCCCAGCTAAAAATGGAAGTCTCTCCCTCAAGCAGCTCCCAGCCACCATCACCTGCCATTCTGAAGCCAATCAAATTTCACTTCTTTGGCAAATAGTTGGATTCACCAAAGCATAGCCAGCTACCCGGTATTACTGGAAGAATTTCTTTTTTAAAAAAGAACGTCAAACGGGATGAAGGTGAACAGGGTAAGAAAGTAGGGAATATTAACTCACCACCGTGTCTCTTAGTTTTTTCCTTCATTTTCTGCGATTTGATTTCTTCAAGTGTTTTTATTCCAAAATTCAGACCGTCCTCTGAAAACAGAAAACACTTAATGAGACTAAGGCTTAGAGGCACTCACTGAGGACCACAGATCCTCAGGCTTCTTAGTGCTCAGGAACTTTCAGAAGCATTTACAATAAACCCCGTCAACACTCCTCACAACTGAAAGAACCGTAGAATCAATGGCATTTTGCCCCTCCTTTCCCCCTTCAGGGTAAAAATTGTAGTTTTAATTTTAATCCATTGACACGATATTAGATCCCTCTATCGTTAGATATGGCTTTCAACAGTGGTTGCCAGGCTGCACGTGCAGCCATTTAAACTCCATGCTGTGGCCCTGTTTTGTTCTCCAAAAGGAAAGAAAAGCAGTTCAACTTTCTGACCCAATGGGCACATGATGCTATTAGGGAGAAATGAGATCATGGAAATAACCGAGTCCATTCAGCACCCCTACATTCTGTTGTGTTTTTACGCCACATTGCTTTCGAGTTCATTGGCAAGTTCTCCTTCCGATTTATCCTACTACAGGTGCCGGAATACCTTGCTTAGCAGTAGTAGCACTGGCTTTCCGAGTGGAAATCATCCGTAATCCATTTTGGCCTTCCTCAGCTGGTTGCTGGATGGGAGTTTTAGTTTCTTCTCCTGCCTCAGAAAGCTGGTCTGAAGGGGAAAAATCTGTTCAGCTATGCATAGACCAGATTGTTCATGATTATGTAGCTCATGCGATGACACTCCAGTCCATGGCTCATATAAAAAAGCTTTTTTTTTCTTTTTTTTTAATACAGCTACGCTGACCTGATGAACTCGTAAGGAGACTACACTAGGACAAAACATCTCGGACTCTAGATTCTCTCTGCAGCTTTAACTACTACACAACATATTACTCTTCAGACAGAAGAAAAAGGAATTTCCCTCCTACTTTCACATAGAGCTTTACACAACAGACCAGCTAAAGCCAAGAGTGGTTCTAAGCTTTCCTCCAGCATTTCAGGTTCTGTCCACTGACCGCCAGACAAAGCCACCAGCGAGCTGACCAGACTGCCTGCCCTATCGCTAGTCAGACCTCAGCTCATCTGTGATTTATACATTCATTTACAGCACAAAGTCCTTCCAAGAACCAAAGCATGCTCACCATCGTCATCTTCATCATCATCTGCAGCATTGATTACAACTGGAGGGTGTGTAGGGCTTGGGACATTTTCCGAGTTTTCCACTTTCGTCACCCCCCTTAGCTATGGAGAGGCATTGGACTGGACAGAAAGTTTGTTTTGCTGCAGTGACATCTGAGCCACTTTCAAATCATCGTGATTTGATACACTTGGCAGTGTAGCTAGAGGAAGAGGAGGATCATCAGTAACATGGCAGTTTAAAACTTTGGCCACAATGCACGAAGAGCATTGGTAGGTAAGGCAGATAACCTGCACAGGCAATGAATGCAGCATCTCCTTTTGCCCATCCCGCCACTGTTTACACCGTGAACAATGACTTGCCTTCAAACAACAACACATCTCCCTGCCACCCAGCAGAAGATGAAACAACAGAAAGCAAACTGCAAGGCAAATATCACACAAAGCAGAGAGAAGCTGAGCATGAAAGCAGAAAACAAATACCAGCAGTACACCAGCAGGACACTCGGTTTAGCTGACCACCTAGGACTGCAGACCTTTTCCTGCACTCACAAATGAACGGGTACCTGATGTCTCCTACAGTATTGGCACCCACTAAGGAATATTCAAAATTAATTCCTCAATACTTAAAGAAAAAGGACCTAAACTCACTCTAACGAAGACTCCATCGATGTAACGTCCCTTTGCGTGATGAAAAGCACAGTTGGCTTTCTGACAGCCTACTGGCTGCTTCTCCCAGTAGCAGGGAATCTCACTGCGCTTTTTCTGAAGACAGAAAGAAAGACAAGCTCGTGATAACATGCACCTAAGGTTTGCAAAGAGATGCACAGTTCCAGGTCACGACAGCGATAGGGCTGTCACAATACAGTGCTGAAACATCATTCCAAAGGTCAGTTTATCACTCAAGTATAGTATTTCCGGGCATATTCACAAAGTTTGCAGAAGCTGTAACCACTATGCACGTTTAGCTTTGTCATCATTCAGTTTGAGAAGACAGGCACTCTCAGACATCAGTTTAGGGTGGGTTAAACTAATACACCTAGGATTATACTAGGATTATTCAGAGGGAAAAAGAACATCTTAAATTGCCTAGGTTAACTCTATCCAGAACTACTTCTTGGAGACGTCGTTCTTCTGCACCTTTAACTTTCCCCACTGCTTCCTAGCCCAGGCAGCTAGAACAGCATTATCTGAAGGACTCCGGGACACAAGAGACCTGATAGATCATTATCAAGCCTGCTCTCAGGAGGCTAGTACAGCCTGTTTATTACCCCCCTGCTCCAGCAGGTTTTAGCAGTCTAGTTAGCAGTTATTCTGCATCTGTTGAGAAAATACTGTCGGCATCTAATAAAAGAAAATCTTGCTAAGACGTACCTAAGGCATTGATTTTATTTCCCTCTCCTTCCTCCCACCCCCTCTCCTGGTAACAGAAACCAGTGTCATTTCAAAGCAAATGAATCTGTCCTGCAAAAGCACAATCAGCACACCTACGGCACTGAAAAATGCTTTTGTTGATTTATTTTGAGAACACATCTTTAGGCACTCACATCAATTTCCATGTGTCTGAATCATTCAGGCAGACATTCCTGAAACAACGACCCTCCTGCCACAGCGTGCAGACCGTCTCGTTCCCCAGAGCAGCTTCGCAGTGGCGGAAGGAACAGTTGTCTCCCTGTAACCAAAAGGAAACCAACAAGGAAAATATAGTACAGCCTCAAAAACGTCCGTGCTACTGCCTCAGGTTGCTACAATTGAATTCACAATCTAGCTGCTTATCACGTTAACCTTAAAAAAAAGAAACCTTAAAACCCTAACACCTTGTTAGAAACACTCTGTAACCAATACCATAGGCTCAGGCAAGGATCTCAGTGAAGTAGCATTTTTATTCACGATTGCAATGGCAGGCGTCCCATAAGCCACCTACTAGTTCCCTAACACAGTTTATATACATTTTTTTTTTTCCTCTTGATGACCGGGACCCTCCCCTGTTTCCCCATTGACTGGGTAATCCAGGTTCACAATCTATCCGGTGCTTCACAGAAAATACACAGCTGCTGGCCTGTTACAAGTCAATTTTCTTTTTTTCTTGACTGTTTTCCTCTTTGAGGTGGTAATGTTTCTTACACCGTGATTTCTACCCAATTGCTCTAAGGATTCTGGTTGTCTGCATTTTACAAGGTTGTCTGTTAAGCTTTCTTATCACTGTGAGCATATCTCAATACCACCTTCCTTCCCTCTAAACGATGTAACTGTGCAAAAATATTTTTATTCCCACAACCTCGATCCCCTTACCTATCCTCTTACCTATCCCCTTACCCTATCCACACCTGGATGCAGACCCCAACTGTCCACAAGCAGCTCCCAACCCCCCCCCCCCCATGAACTGGACCCCACCCCACCCAGATGCAGGCCCCAGGTCCCGGCCCCAGCCCCAACCCCCCAGACGCAGGCCCCAAAGGTGTACAACCAGCTCCCACCACCCCCCTCAAAGGGAGGCCCCAAAGCCCGCCAGAGGACCCTAGAGTGTACAAGCAGCTCCCAACCCCCCCGGCACAGACTCCAACCCCCCCCCCAAACACAGGCCCCAAAGGCATACAAGCAACTCCCCACCCTCCCCAGAGGCAGGCCCCAAAGGTGTACAAACAGCCGCAACCCCCCCCAAGACCCAGACCCTTACAGTGTACAAGCAGCTCCCAACTCCCCCAACGTGGCCACCTACAGCAGACAAGCACCTGTCACCCCCCCCCCCCCCCAGCTGCAGACCCCAAAGGTGTAGAAGCAGCTACAAACCCTGCACAAGGCAGGACCCTACAGTGTACAAGCAGCTCCGAAGCACCCCCCAGATGCAAGTCCCAAAGGTGTACAAGCAGCTCCCAACCCCCTCCAGATGCAGATCCCTATATTGTACAAGCAGCTCCCAACACCCCCCCAAATGCAAGCCCCTACTGTGTACAAGCAGCTCAGTGCACTGTGTACAAGCACCACAGGTCACCGGGGTGGGTTCTATGCTGCGCCCGGGGGCCCTCCGGGGGTCACAGGGGTGGGTCCTATGGGGCCCAGAATCTATCAGACTTCAGAATCTATCTGGTTATCACGTTAACCAAAGACCATTCTGCTTCCTCCTCCTACTCTACCCCTTCGTGAAAAAAATGGAAAAAAAAAGCCTGAAAATGGAGTCACTTCTTAAAAAAACACCTGATCATACGTGCAAGGCAATGATCAACTATGGCTACCAGTAACTGCTACAGAACGCAGTATGACGCGTTAAATAGCATGTTCCAGTCACTGTGGGTCTTCGAGTTCACCTACCTGGACAACCTCAGCAAAGTTATCGATCTTCAAAGACTTCCAGTGAACTTCTCCTGGAGGCCGAACCAACACTGAATCCGTGAATTAATGATAAAGGGGTAGGAAGAATTTGCCTCCTCACTTTGCCAAGGGAGCCTCTCATCCACAATTCAAACATAGGATGTGCTTTTAAACAGCTTATAACTAATGGAGGAAGCAAGTCCATTTGAATACTCTCTCAGACTGGAGACAGCCAGGGTTAGTTAGCTCTTCAAAAAATAAAAACCAAAAAAAAAAAACCCAACAAAACAAAACAAAAACAAAAAAAAACAGCGCATTTAGAGATGAACTCGTGATTCAAAGTGGCTGCAAAAATGAGGATCCATCTTCCACAGCCGGACAATTTAACTTTTTTTTTTTTTTTTTAATTTAAAATTCAGTATGTTCCAATCTCTGGTCTTCAAGATTTCTTCACCTATTAAGAAAAGACAAAAACCTTTCCCCGTCTTTATTACCTGTACAGCAAAAAATGCACCAGTGCATATAAATACACAAATGTGCATACGCATACACACATATGTGTTTAGACACACACGAGGAGTGAGTGATAGAAAGTTAGCGAGAGCGACAGTGGAAATCAGAATTTTTGCCTTTTTGATGCAGAGAGCGCGTAAAAACTCTCTCATTTTGAGGGAGCTAGAAAAAAATGGAGGATCTACAAAATATTTTGATGAGTATGCCTTCGAGGCCAATGCTTTATAACATGAATGATCTGGGGGCCAACACACAAATATGCATACATATGTACATGCATACAGGATAAACATATCTATACACACAAGCGTGCACAGTATATGTTGTATGGTATCCATATCGAGAACAACTCGTAGCCCTGATCAGACACGTAGAGTTGCAATCAATTAACAGCAGGAAGACAGCAGACCAAGGATACAGCAAGCTTTGAGAGGCAGGGCAATGCTCACTTTGCCAGTGGCATGGCTGCATGATACCAAGAATTTTGAATTAGTTTGATTTTTTGGAAGCAATTTGTTTTCTTTCTGCGCTGTAGCAAATACCGCAGGTTTGCCATCACGTGCTGTTCCCTAATCCATATATCCGTCATCATCCATTGCTGCAAGATCATGAAAGGTTAGAAAAGATGACTTAGGTCCAATTTAACAGCCAATGATTTTTCAATGACCAGAGCTGCAACAGATTTTATTTAGCCGCAAGCAGGTTTTTTTTTTCTGATGTGAAGTCAGATATTTTGATTTTTTTTTTTTTAAGACACTAAATGTCATAAAACCTGCAACCAGACCAGATAAAGTTCAAATTAGAGTGATTCTGAATCCTTTCATTAAAATGCTGCACATTTCTGTGCAAATTATTTCGGACTCTTCTGGACAAAAGCGGATGAAATAGTTCTTACAAATTAATAATAAAAGGTTGGAACCTTTTACTCACACAAACACTAGTGAATTTTCCAGGAAATATTTTTTTGGCAGGGAATTTTCCCAAATCTAAAGTAAAGAGAGGAAAAGTTGGGTTCTCATATTAGGTATTGGTTTTGACTGCTTGACAAAGGGAATAAAAACAGAAGTTAAGTGCAAGGTTTCCTTCTCTTCTTTAGTATCGACAGGAATCGTCACTTCTGACCTTTAGCACCTTCAGAAACACACTTAGTGCCATGCAGGTTCCTCTGCATCTACTTCTAAAAATTACTGGTGCTCCTTAGCATGGAAGTTGGACTTGAAATCTTTTCCAGACTGAGCTCTTTTGAATGCCCAAGGAGCTCATCATTTTGCTTGTTGCCTTCCATTTTCCTGAAGAGACCCAGAACGCTGTTCAGGATATGAACGGATCTGGTCTAAGGAATGGGAAGAAAGCAAAAACCAAGGATACCTCACAGCCCTAAATGCCATAAAAGCAGTCTCATTTTAAAAAAGATCTCAAAAGCTTTTTTTTTTTTTTTTTAACTGACATCTGCCAATATGGCGATCCAAGTGCTGAACAGAAACCAACTGAACTAGCCCCTGAAAGCCTGAATAAAAATGAGTAACTCTGGTGCACTCAGCAGGTCTGTAATTGAAGTTGGCAAGATTTTTAGATTTCTTTTTTCTCCAGGGTGCTAGTAAAGTTTTTGCGTTACGAGATTTTGAACTCTTTTTGTACAAAAGAATTACAGATGCACTACAGTCACGGTAGCTGGGGGTCTGGAAATACATGCCAACAAGTATCATAAACCATGCCTTTGCTGAAGGAAGATAAATAGTCCAAAGAAAATCTGTCTGGTTTGTTTTACAGGCTTGTCTTTCTCAGTATGGAACAAACTGACCTCCCTGGTCTAACTTTCCAGTTGGCTATTCTGCCTTTGTCCTGGAGAGAAGAGCAAGAAGGGAACAAAATATTTTTGCACTCCAAAGAATGCATTAGAGAAGGATTATCACACCTACCTAAGGGTACTTTCTTGTTTGTTTATAAAGCATAAAGTATTTCTCTTGGACAGTCTCTGTTGCTGGCCTGTTTTGTGCCTTCCATTTATAATAAAGATATTAAAGATGCTTACCCCGTTTCGGATTTTTTGTTTTGTTTTTTTTTAGAACAGTGTAAGCGGACAGTCGGATGACAAGCAAGAAAGAACACCATAAACTCCTTGCTCTGACCCTGCTTTTTAATCACCCAGCATCGCCCTGGCTGCAAAACAGTCCCCGCTGATTTACCTGCTTGTTAAAGCACCCCACGGGCTGAAAGTGTTGTGTGCTAGGTGTCAAATTATATTTAACGGTGCATAGGTAAACCATTCATCTTCCCATGGTCGAAGCACAGAACAGGCCAAGACGATGTGCTCAGATCTGAGCACGCCACTCTGCAGAGAATCAGTTTCAAGCCTAAGATGTTTCGCCCATCTCCCAGGCCCAGAGCGACAGCGACACCTTTACTCTGAAAGTCTGTGTTCTGCAAAGCCAGGAGGTGACCAATGACTCGACTGAGCGGTCTCCCCCAGCCACAAATGTCACAACCATGAGACACCTGGGACCACTGGAACGAGCTGCGAATAGCCCCGTTCTCCCTCCCAGGAAGAGCTGCTCCATCTTCTGCTCTTCTAAAGAGCCCTTAACATATCAAAGGAAGAGAGAGGTCCACAGAGCGGCTATTTCCTGCTTCCAGAGATCCTGTGCAAGACGGTTCTTGTGCTGCAGTTCCTGAAGAATTTCATGTGCATTAGCAGAACGAGAAAGTAAAGCTCTTAAGCAATTGCTAACCTGTTCTCAGTGCTCACAAGTCCCAAATCACTAATTTTACAGTACATATAAACCATGGCAGCTGGCACCTAGCACTGCACACGTTGGCAGTGTCGTCAGGAGCTAGAAAGTCAGGGGTGAGGGGATTAAGGGAAAACCACACATCAGTTTAGTAACTTGGCTCTCGTAGGATACTTCCTACTGCAGGAGTTTTAGCAAAGCCACTCAGAGGGACCTGCTGGTTAATTAAAATAGGACTTCTGCTGGAGCAGAAGATGGGAACCAACTGCATACTGCCAGTCTGTATCGACTTCCAATAAGACAGCGTTGGAAAAAGGTGCCTTCAACCGTCAGTAGCACAATAGCTCTGGTGATGTGTTAATTAAGGGCACTCTTACAGCTGAGTTTCTTCATAGCAGTATGTAGTTGAGAGTGTCCGAGTTTCCCAGGTAAGATTTATGTTTTCTCCTACCAAGCACCAGCTCAGTATGCAATGCTGTGTTAATAACACCCAAGCATGTAGATGTTAAACTGTAACTGCTTTTAAACCTATTTGTTGGTAAGAAAAGAGCTCAGTACACCACCTTCACAGGGCAAAAATCCACATGGAAGAGCAGAAAAACCCAGAAGAGCTTCCTGAACTTCACGTTACCAACAGCACCATCGGATTTAGATCCTGGCCTGGTGTTGTGGTTTAACCCGGCTGGCAGCTAAACACCACACAGCCGTTCGCTCACCCTCCCCCCTCCCTCTCTGGGATGGGGGAGAGAAACGGGAAAGTGAAGCCGGTGAGTTGAGATAAAGACAGTTTATTAAGACAGGAATATAATAATATAAGGAATATAAGGAATATAATAATAACAATAATAATAATAATAGTGATAATGATAATAGTATTAACAATAATAATGTGTAAGAAACAAGTGATGCACAATGCAATTGCTCACCACCCGCTGACCGATGCCCAGCCTATTCCCGAGCAGCCGGCCCCCCCACCCCGGCCAGCCACCCCTATATATTGTTTAGCATGACGCCAGATGGTATGGAATACCCCTTTGGCCGGTTTGGGTCAGCTGTCCTGGGTCTGTCCCCTCCCAGCTCCTGCTGCACCCCCAGCCTGCTCGCTGGCAGGACAGAGCGAGAAGCCGAAAAGTCCTTGGCCTGGTGTAAACACTGCTCTGCAGCAATTAAAACATCAGCATGTTATCAGCGCTCTTCTCATCCTAATCCAAAACATAGCACCCTACCAGCTACTATGAGCTACTTAACTCTGTCCTAACTGGAACCAGGACACCTGGCATCCAGGATGCACGGCCTGCAAGCACTGCTGCGATGTGGAAGTGCCAAGGCAGGTTTTTGGCCTGCCCTAAAACACTTTTTTTTTTTTTTAACCAACAATACAAAGAGTGTGCCAGGTATGCTGTAATGCCAGTGTGCCAGGTCAATAGAGGATATCCAAACAACAGAGGCGCTTGTCCTAATTTCTGGCGTGAAAACACTTTTACAGCATTCTTTTCACAAAGAAACCCCTCTCTAGCTTCTGCAATGCTCCAGGACCTGCTGCAGCTGCAGCGGCTGCGCTGGTACAACCCGCATCTTTGACAAATCTTTTCAACGGTTCTGCTTTACCTCGGCACAGTTGAGGTCACTCCTCTTCCTCTTCCAGCTGAGGAAGCAGCTTGCGGGCTCTGCCACACGGTCGGTGCAGAAGCGAAAGCTGGGAACACAGCAGTCAAACTCTCACTGCTAACGAAGCCACCAGGGCAGAGGGCTGACACAGACCCGCCAGAGGCGAACCGTACCTGCTCTCCCTCCCGGCTGCGAGGCTCGCCACAGCAGCCCCGACCCGAAGCGCTCACAATGCTTTGCTTGGTGATGTCACCGATGAGTCAGAGTCCCCAGATGAGCATCTGCCTTGCCACTCTTTAATGTTGGTGTTGTTTTTTGGTTGGTTGCTTGCTTGCTTTTGAAACTTATGTAGGTTATGGTAAACCTTCAGGTAAACCACAGATCAATGGGGAAGAAGTCCCACACGAGGGAAGGCCGTGCATTTCTTCCAGGCAATGGCGCATGCTTTAACATGCTGCATTCGACAAAGAAGCTCTCTCCATTTTGCGCAGTGGCAACAGGCACGACTGCAACACACGCACGTGTAGGCAGCACCTGCAGGTCCCAAACCGTTAACCAATTTTTAGATAGCACCAATTTTTTATGTAGTGGCTTTCCGTTCATCCATAACCCCTTTTTTCCTTTCTTTGTATCGGGTGGCTCTCCTCCATTGTTCTCTC
Source organism: Anser brachyrhynchus (assembly GCF_964034855.1). Classification (NCBI taxonomy): domain Eukaryota; kingdom Metazoa; phylum Chordata; class Aves; order Anseriformes; family Anatidae; genus Anser; species Anser brachyrhynchus. The sequence continues at coordinate 681,176 of NW_027664004.1, forward strand.
TGTCATTTTCCTCCCCAGTGTCTGAGCAGGCACTGGGAATCGTTTCCAGAGGAAGGGTACTGCAGAAGCTACAACCTTTACTCTCAGGGAAAAGAGAGTATGTGAAAGAATACATACTTCCTTTCTTTTCCTTTTTTTTTTTTTAAGTCTCTGAAATCAACGCTGCGGCTTGGCAGCAAATAACTATGGGAGTAATGATGATTCCTCATCCTCACTGTAACGTTGTAGTTAATGTCATAAAGAAGCAATTTCCCCAGGCAGTGGCCATTTGAGATGGGAAGGGGCAGTAAGAGGAAGTTTTCCTTAGACTAGCTCTTCCCCCAGAACACCTCGCCATCCAGCAACAAATTCAATTCACCTGCTCCGCCTGATCAGTCAAACGTGCGTCCGACTCCAGGACACGCCACAGTGGTGGTTCTGACGTGCTTTGAGAATCACCTATCCGCAGAATATCTCGGGTTTGTACACTCAAATAACGCAGTCTTTTCGAAATAAGGCCCAGAGCTCACACTCCGAGTGCAGCCTAACAGCACCAGAGGGCCGGTAGGCTAAACATTCCCATCCTGGCAACAGGACTGACCCGGGCAACAGTAAGCATCCCTTCTGCACTTTCATCGTGAACATCAGCATAAGGAAACAGAGACCTCCTCGATCCAAGGTTTAAGAAACAAACACCAAGGTCACCCAAGCGGGTTGTTTTCAGCAAACTAACAGAGAAATTAAGGTGACAACCGCGTGCATCCAGAGTTAGTCAGATCCCGAAGGCAGTTCCTTTGGGAAACGCAGGAGCAGCGCGCCAGATGACGGCTACCTTACAGCGCACCCCTCAGAGGCACTGCTACGAAAGGAAGGCAGAAGGTTGGAACTCAAAATAACTCGCAAGGCGCCCGTTAAGGGGGAAGCTTTAATTTCCTGAGCAGAACCTCCCCCCTGAAGGCAGCCCAGGGACTCTTTGCTTCCCTAGGGAGACGGCAGGGACGGGGCAGGGCGGTGGGACGGAGGGACAGAGGGCCAGACGGACGGACAGACAGCCAGATGGATGGATAGACGGCCAGACGGACGGCCAGATGGCCCAAAAGGCCTGAGCAAGGGCTGAGGAGCAGCAGGGTAGGGCAGGGCAAGTGAACGTCTGCTTTGACACTCCTGACGTATTACTTCTCGGAGCGGCAGAACTGCGCTGGGTAGGCCCCACAGCAAGACTCGTATTTCTGTCCTTCCCTTTCAGGAAAGGATCTCCCACTTTGAATTTATTAATTTTCACGATGATGATACACAAATGGAAGTTTTGAAAAACTGAATGCTGATTAACAGATTTGTAGCACAGCCTGTGCATCAAAATTCATTTCTCTCCATTCAGGTAATCTTAGTTTCTGAGTTACAGTTACAGTCAAAATTTTTCTTCTTTGTTTTTTTTTTTTTTCTTTTGTGATCAGAAAATGAGGGGACTGGTTGTCCCAAGTCAGCCAGGGAACTTATCTTTGGTCGATGCACCAAGCAACTCAGCTCTCTTGGGGAAACTTAAATAGAACAGACAGATCTCCAAACGGATAAAAAAAATAAATCAAATGATAAACACCCAACCGACACATCTGATACCCCAGCTTATTGAACAGCACATGGGTTTAATCTACAGGCTCTGTCCAAAGCAGCAAGAAGTGACAGATTTAATCCAAACCAGTTGCCCGCTCTCACTCTCTGATCTGGAGATGTTATTTGACAAGCATGCATAGCAGTAACACTTGTAAACGCTGGGTTACTGCACCACAGCCCCAAATCCCTCACAGGCCCACTAAGATACTCTTACCGATTGATCCACAATAAACACTCCCAAAAAGATTCTCAACAAGCTAAACCCTGTTTAGAAAGAATCTGAGGAACCTGTCACTGCGGCAACAAAGGGCTGCAATTGCATGCAAAATCTCCAACACCCTCCTTAGCACCCTGCTAGCTCAAGGACTGTGTGGGGCTTCCGTGCCCTGAACGAGTCCACCCTGGCCACATAATGCAGATGTAATGGTCAAGAAAGCACATAGCGTTATCGAAACTTATCAGATCCACAGCTAAACGAAAAGCCCACGCTTCTATATTTCTCCTCCTTCTCCATTCACGGAAGGAAGAGACTGAAAACAAGCAGATTAGTGGTTTACATTTACAGTTAATGTGAAAAATGTTTATTTGTGAAATACATCACGTATTGTTTCAAGCTACAAAAAACTCTCTCCCACAAAGGAAGGACTTTTGTCCTCAGCATGCAACCCCAGTTACTATCTACCCCAACTTCCTATCTACCAGCGGGCCGCGTTCCCCTGGCACTCAGTCACTCCGCAGCACGGCAGCCACCTTTGTTCTAAGGATGGCAAATTCTACTTAGAAACGCTCTGTGGAAGAGTGATGTTGTCCCCTTTTAACATGATCCGGCCTGCAGCAAAGAGAAGGGAAAGAGGGGATTAGAGAGAGCCCAGAATCCGAGAATAATCTCATGTTTTCAGAAAGTATTTTGTGTGGTTGAGCAGGGTTTTGCCCATCACGCAGAGTCCTGTTCCTGCCAGCTGCCCCACACTCACAAGTCCCACGCCAGCCACCGTCCCCGTTCCAGCAGCACGCTCTCCCTGCTGAAAACCCCAGCACTGGGCGCACATCGTTGCTTCTGTCCACCAGCAGGTGGTAAATAAACACTGCCGCTACCGTGGCTCCCGGCTTTGACTCAGAGATCACAGCAAGTGTGAGAATCGCCCAGGGCCACCGGCTTTAGATGCAGCTGAAAGGAGCTGTGACCAGACTCCTCCAGCCAGTGCAGGCCGCCTGGTATTACACGTTTCAAAGACCAGAACTGGCCTCAGGCAGGGACAGATTCTCCTTCATCCAGCAAAATCAGCAGCTCAAAACTCATCAGGGACAGAGATGTAGCCAGTAATTGCTCACGGAACTTCAACATCAAGGCTCGTCACATGGTTGGTACCTCTCAGTGCTGCTACCTAGAAGGCTCACCCGGGCAGGTTTCAGACCGCGCGTCACTCGGGTTGCACAGACACACGACATACCCAGCTGTTTCCTTGATTTTGTCTTGGAGTGAATCTCCTCTGCGTCGTCCAGCACCGAATTCATGTACTCGTCAAAGCCCTAGAAAGCAGCAACAGTGGCAATTAGTTCAGCAACAACACAAACCATCATCAGCTTTGCTGACCCAGGCTGGACAATGAAGACTAATTGTTAGAGAAGTACGAATTTTTTTTCCCTTGTGCTAGTTTTTCTTGACAAGAGAAAATAGGATTGTGAATGAGGGAAAACAAACTAACGACGTAACGCGGGGTCGTGCTGATACTCACGATGATGCAGCCTTCTATCCGCATGTTCACTTGCTCGTAAAGCCACTCCTGGATCCTCGACAGTGGCAACAGGCACGACTGCAACTGTCCTGGTTCCAGTTAGGACAGAGTTAATTTTTCCTCATAGTAGCTGGTAGGGTGCTATGTTTTGGATTAGGATGAGAAGAGCGCTGATAACATGCTGATGTTTTAATTGTTGCAGAGCAGTGTTTACACCAGGCCAAGGACTTTTCGGCTTCTCGCTCTGTCCTGCCAGCGAGCAGGCTGGGGGTGCAGCAGGAGCTGGGAGGGGACAGACCCAGGACAGCTGACCCAAACCGGCCAAAGGGGTATTCCATACCATCTGGCGTCATGCTAAACAATATATAGGGGTGGCTGGCCGGGGTGGGGGGCCGGGCTGCTCGGGGATAGGCTGGGCATCGGTCAGCGGGTGGTGAGCAATTGCATTGTGCATCACTTGTTTCTTACACATTATTATTATTAATACTATTATCATTATCACTATTATTATTATTGTTATTATTATTTTCCTGTCTTAATAAACTGTCTTTATCTCAACTCACCGGCTTCACTTTCCCGTTTCTCTCCCCCATCCCAGAGAGGGAGGGGGGAGGGTGAGCGAACGGCTGTGTGGTGTTTAGCTGCCAGCCGGGTTAAACCACAACAGCCCTTTTGGCGCCCAACGTGGGGCTCGAAGGGTTGAGATATCGACAGATTTGACCAGAGTGTGTTAAACTAAAATTGGTATAAGTACTGGACCTGCTTAATAGTTGCTAGTCACGATGTTGATTGCCTTAATCTCCAGTCTGCTGTACCTGTATTCCAAATTGAGTTTTATGGTGCGTTACTTTCTGTATGTGCTCCCTGTTGCACTGTTTATCCTTTCCGGGCCCTGGTTTAAGATTGTTATGGTACTGTGCGGTGTAGCAATGGCTTATGAAATGATGAAATATCTGGTCACGACTCTAACCTGGTATTTGTACTCAGCACTGACGTCGACTCTATACTTTGGAACCCATATCTCGGAAACTATTAGCAATTACACCTATTGCCTGTTTTCGTTAGGGAGCCAATCTGTGAAGGGGACAGGGGAAGACATGTTTCCCTACCTGTTCACTCTCCCTTTCTACTTCACCACCACCCTCTTATCCCCCGAGCTAGTTACGGTGGTTCTCCGAGATGTTGAATATCCTTGGGATACTCAGACCAGCCTGCTCTTGTTGTTATGTCTCCTGAATGCGCTTCAGGTTTTGTGGAGGGTTAAACAACTACTCAGGAATCTCATCCGGAGATCTCTCTTGAGGCGGGATAGTTGCGAGTGGCAGGGAGTGTGGGAGGATATGGGCAGGTTTCTAGAGCAGTGGTCACCTCCAGTGTTTTGGACATTCACCCCTGAACAACTGCAAAATCCTAAAAAGCTGGCAGAATGCTTGAAAAAAAGGTGTCATGACTCTGGCAGTTCCAAAGTGACACAAATCACTGTAGCGTGCTGGGGTCTGGCTTGTGCCTATCGAGCTGCAATTGATGCTACTAGCAACCTAGCTCCAGCTCCTGCAGCCGCTCCAGCTCCAGCTCCTGCAGCTGCTCCAGTTCCAGCTCCTGCAGCCGCTCCAGCTCCAGCTCCTGCAGCCGCTCCAGCTCCTGCAGCCGTTCCGGCTCCTGCAGCCGCTCCAGCTCCAGCTCCCACAGCCACTCCAGCCCCTGCAGCCGCTCCAGCTCCAGCTCCTGCAGCAGCTCCAGCTCCTGCAGCTGCTCCCACTCCTGTGGCTGGGTCAGAGAAACGAGCTGTAGCAGTGCAAGTTGACCCCGCAGAGGGTATTCCAACCCCTGTGGCAGACCCTGTGTCTGGGTCAGAGAAACGAGCTGTAGCAGTGCAAGTTGACCCCGCAGAGGGTATTCCAACCCCTGTGGCAGACCCTGTGTCTGGGTCAGAGAAACGAGCTGTAGCAGTGCAAGTTGCCCCTGTAGACAAGGTGAAAAAATGGTATAGAGGCTCAGGTCGTTTACAACGCAAACAGTCTTCTGCTAAGTCTGGGCATACTGAAGACGAGGCTGGGCCATCAAAGGTGCAGGAGACTGAAGATGAGGATGGGGATGTCGAAAAATCAACAGTAACTACCCGGACTCTATACCAGCGTGAGCTACGAGATGTGCGAAAAGATTTTGGTCGCTGTATAGGTGAGCAGCTTGTCACCTGGCTGCTCCGGTGCTGGGACACCGGAGCCAATTATGTGGAATTAGAGGGCAAGGAAGCCAGGCGGCTGGGATCCCTTGCTAGGGACGCATGCATTGACAAAGCAATTGGAGATGGAGCACGATCTCGCAGCCTCTGGAGGCGTCTCCTGTCAGCTGTGCAGGAAAGGTATCCCTTCAAGGAAGAACTTGTATGTCTACCAGGCAAATGGACCACCATGGAGAAGGGAATTCAGTACCTGAGGGAATTGGCCGTACGGGAAGTAATTTATAAGGACCTAGACGACGCACAAACATCCGCAGATCCAGATGCAGTCCGGTGCACACTACCCATGTGGCGGAAGTTTGTACGGAGTGCACCATCATCATATGCCAGCTCATTGGCAATACTAGCCTGGAAAACGGAGGAGAATCCCACAGTGAATGAAGTGACTAAAATACTCCGGCAGTACGAAGGAAATCTCTCCTCTTCCCTAAAGGCCTGTGTCTCAGCTGTGGAGAAACTCTCTGAAGAGGTCCACCAACTTAAAGAGAATTTATCTTCCCCTCCACCTGAACGAACCAGTGTCCACCAGCTAAAAGAGAATGCTTTAGAGAAACTTTCTGAAAAGGTCCACCAACTTGAAGAAAGATTATCTTCCCCTTCACCTGAACGAACCAGTGTCCACCAGCTAAAAGAGAATGCTTTGGAGAAACTTTCTGAAAAGATCCACCAACTTGAAGAAAGATTATCTTCCCCTTCACCTGAACGAACCAGTGTCCACCAGCTAAAAGAGAATGCTTTGGAGAAACTTTCTGAAAAGATCCACCAACTTGAAGAAAGATTATCTTCCCCTTCACCTGAACGAACCAGTGTCCACCAGCTAAAAGAGAATACCTTGGAGAAACTTTCTGAAGAGATCCACCAACTTAAAGAGAGTTTATTTTCCTCCCCACCTGTACAAACCAGTGTCTCAGCTATTAGGGGTAAACGTTCATCTATGCAAGGAAGACAATATGGTGGGCACACACACCGCGCCACCCTGTTGTTTTACCTACGTGACCATGGAGAGGACATGAGAAAATGGGATGGAAAATCTACTGTGACCCTAGAGGCACGGGTACGTGAATTGCAAAGGAAAACAATTGGGAAAAAGGAGTTCTCTGAAAGGTTTGCTGCTCCAACTTCCAGCAGGCAGTCCTTTAAACACAGAAATGAAGATTCTGACCAGGACTAGAGGGGCCCTGCCTCCAGCCAGGGGGAGGAAAGGGACAATCGAGTTTATTGGACTGTGTGGATTCGATGGCCTGGCACGTCAGACGCACAGAAGTATAAGGCTTTGGTAGACACCGGTGCACAATGTACTCTAATGCCATCAAGCTATAAAGGGCCAGAGCCCATCTGTATTTATGGTGTGACGGGGGGATCCCAGCAGTTAACTGTATTGGAGGCTGAAGTGAGTCTAACCGGTAATGAGTGGCAAAAGCACCGTATTGTGACTGGCCCAGATGCTCCGTGCATCCTTGGCATAGACTATCTTAGAAGAGGATATTTCAAGGACCCAAAAGGGTTCCGCTGGGCTTTTGGCATAGCTGCTTTGGAGACAGAGGACATTAAACAGTTGTCTACCTTGCCTGGTCTCTCAGAGGACCCTTCTGTTGTGGGGTTGCTGAGGGTTGAAGAACAGCAAGTGCCGATCGCTACCACAACTGTGCACCGGCGGCAATATCGCACCAACCGAGACTCCCTGAGTCCCATCCATAAGCTAATTCGTCAACTGGAGAGCCAAGGAGTGATCAGCAAGACTCATTCACCTTTTAATAGTCCCATATGGCCAGTGCGAAAGTCTAATGGTGAGTGGAGACTAACAGTGGACTATCGTGGCCTGAACGAAGTCACGCCACCACTGAGTGCTGCAGTGCCGGACATGCTAGAACTCCAGTATGAACTGGAATCAAAGGCAGCCAAGTGGTATGCCACAATTGATATCGCTAATGCATTTTTCTCCATCCCTCTAGCAGCACAGTGCAGGCCACAGTTTGCTTTCACTTGGAGGGGAGTCCAATATACTTGGAATCGGCTGCCCCAGGGGTGGAAACACAGCCCTACCATTTGCCATGGACTGATCCAGTCTGCGCTGGAGCAGGGGGAAGCTCCTGAACACCTGCAGTACATCGATGACATCATTGTGTGGGGTGACACTGCAGAAGAAGTTTTCGAGAAAGGGAAGAAAATAGTCCAAATCCTTCTGAAGGCTGGTTTTGCCATAAAACAGAATAAAGTTAAAGGACCTGCACGAGAGATCCAGTTTTTAGGAATAAAATGGCAAGATGGACGCCGTCAAATCCCAATGGATGTGATCAACAAAATAACAGCTATGTCTCCACCAACTAGCAAAAAAGAAACACAAACTTTCCTAGGTGTCGTGGGGTTTTGGAGAATGCATATTCCAAATTACAGTCTGATTGTAAACCCGCTCTACCAAGTAACCCGTAAGAAGAATGCTTTTGAATGGGGCCCTGAGCAACGACAAGCCTTTGAACAAATTAAGCAGGAAATAGTTCATGCAGTAGCCCTCGGGCCAGTCCGAACAGGACCAGATGTAAAGAATGTGCTCTACACCGCAGCTGGAGAGAATGGTCCCACCTGGAGCCTCTGGCAGAAAGAACCTGGGGAAACTCGAGGTCGACCCCTGGGGTTTTGGAGTCGGGGATACAGAGGATCTGAAGCCCGCTATACTCCAACTGAAAAGGAGATATTGGCAGCATATGAAGGAGTTCGATCTGCTTCGGAAGTGGTCGGTACTGAAGCGCAGCTCCTCCTGGCACCCCGACTGCCGGTACTAGGCTGGATGTTCAAAGGAAGGGTCCCCTCTACGCATCATGCAACTGATGCTACATGGAGCAAGTGGGTTGCACTGATTACTCAGCGGGCTCGAATAGGAAACCCCAGTCGCCCAGGAATCTTGGAGGTGATTATGGACTGGCCAGAAGGCAAATACTTTGGGATATCACCAGAGGAGGAGGTGGTTCGTGCTGAAGAAGCCCCCCTGTACAACAAGCTACCAGAAAATGAGAAGAAATATGCCTTGTTCACTGACGGGTCCTGTCGTATTGTGGGAAAGCATCGGAGATGGAAAGCTGCTGTATGGAGTCCTACACGACGAGTTGCAGAAGCTGCTGAGGGAGAAGGTGAATCGAGTCAGTTTGCAGAAGTAAAAGCCATTCAGCTGGCTTTAGATATTGCTGAACGAGAAAAGTGGCCAGTTCTCTATCTCTATACTGATTCATGGATGGTAGCAAATGCCCTGTGGGGGTGGTTACAGCAATGGAAGCAGAACAACTGGCAGCGCAGGGGCAAGCCCATCTGGGCTGCGGCATTGTGGCAAGATATTGCTGCCCGGGTAGAGAACCTGGTTGTAAAGGTACGCCATGTAGATGCTCATGTGCCCAAGAATCGGGCTACTGAAGAACACCAAAACAACCAGCAGGTGGATCAGGCTGCTAAGATTGAAGTGGCTCAGGTGGACCTGGACTGGCAACATAAAGGTGAATTATTTATAGCCCGATGGGCCCATGACACCTCAGGCCATCAAGGTAGAGATGCAACCTACAGATGGGCTCGTGATCGAGGGGTGGACCTGACCATGGACACTACAGCACAGGTTATTCATGACTGTGAAACATGTGCTGCAATCAAGCAAGCCAAACGGTCAAAACCTCTTTGGTATGGAGGACGATGGCTGAAATATAAATATGGAGAGGCCTGGCAGATTGATTACATCACACTCCCTCAAACCCGCAACGGCAAGCGCCACGTACTTACAATGGTGGAAGCAACCACCGGATGGCTGGAAACATATCCTGTGCCCCATGCCACCGCCCGGAACACTATCCTGGGCCTTGAAAAGCAAGTCTTATGGCGACATGGCACCCCAGAGAGAATTGAGTCAGACAACGGGACTCATTTCCGAAACAACCTTATAGACACTTGGGCCAAAGAACATGGTATTGAGTGGGTGTATCACATCCCCTATCATGCACCAGCCTCTGGAAAAGTTGAACGATACAATGGACTGTTGAAGACTACACTGAAAGCAATGGGTGCTGGGACATTCAAAAATTGGGATACACATTTGGCAAAGGCCACCTGGTTAGTCAATACCAGGGGATCTGCCAACCGAGCTGGACCTGCCCAATCAAACCTGTTACGCACTGTAGAAGGGGATAAAGTTCCTGTAGTGCACGTAAGAAACATGCTGGGTAAAACAGTCTGGGCTACTCCTGCCTCAGGAAAAGGCAAACCCATTCGTGGAATTGCTTTTGCTCAGGGACCTGGATGCACTTGGTGGGTAATGCAAAAGAATGGGGAGGTCCGGTGTGTACCTCAAGGGGATTTGATACTGGGTGAGAATAGCCCATGAGTTGAATTGTAGTATGTTAATTATTATATAATAATGTATGTCATCACTACCATGATTGCTATATATCATAGATGAAAATGGTGATTAATTAGAATGTATTGGACAGAGTGTAACCTGAGCATGACATAAATGGTATGGAATAAGGGGTGGATATCTGTCCTGGTTCCAGTTAGGACAGAGTTAAGTAGCTCATAGTAGCTGGTAGGGTGCTATGTTTTGGATTAGGATGAGAAGAGCGCTGATAACATGCTGATGTTTTAATTGTTGCAGAGCAGTGTTTACACCAGGCCAAGGACTTTTCGGCTTCTTGCTCTGTCCTGCCAGCGAGCAGGCTGGGGGTGCAGCAGGAGCTGGGAGGGGACAGACCCAGGACAGCTGACCCAAACTGGCCAAAGGGGTATTCCATACCATCTGACGTCATGCTAAACAATATATAGGGGTGGCTGGCCGGGGTGGGGGGGCCGGCTGCTCGGGAATAGGCTGGGCATCGGTCAGCGGGTGGTGAGCAATTGCATTGTGCATCACTTGTTTTCTTACACATTATTATTGTTAATACTATTACCATTATCACTATTATTATTATTATTGTTATTATTATTTTCCTGTCTTAATAAACTGTCTTTATCTCAACTCACAGGCTTCACTTTCCCGTTTCTCTCCCCCATCCCAGAGAGGGAGGGGGGAGGGTGAGCGAACGGCTGTGTGGTGTTTAGCTGCCAGCCGGGTTAAACCACAACAGATTCCAAGACGCCTCATCACCCATCATAGAAGAACTCGTTGAATTCCACGACCACGCCCTAATCGTTGCCCTAGCTATCTGCAGCCTAGTTCTCTACCTTTTAGCCCACATACTAACAGAAAAACTCTCGTCCAATGCTGTAGACGCCCAAGAAGTAGAGCTGATCTGGACAATCCTACCTGCTATCGTCCTGGTACTCCTCGCCCTCCCATCCCTACAAATCCTCTACATAATGGACAAAATCGATGAACCAGACCTCACCCTAAAAGCCATCGGCCACCAATGATACTGAAGCTACGAATACACAGACTTCAAAGACCTATCATTCGACTCCTACATAGTGCCCACCCCAGACTTACCCAACGGCCACTTCCGACTGCTAGAAGTTGACCACCGCGTAGTTATCCCAATAGAATCCCCCATCCGCGTGATCATTACTGCAGGAGACGTACTCCACTCCTGAGCAGTCCCAACGCTCGGAGTTAAAACAGACGCAATCCCAGGCCGACTAAACCAAACTTCATTCATTACCACCCGGCCTGGGATTTTTTACGGACAATGCTCAGAAATTTGCGGGGCTAATCACAGCTACATACCCATTGTAGTAGAATCAACCCCACTCCCACATTTCGAGGCCTGATCGTCCCTTCTATCATCATCCTAATCATTAAGAAGCTATGCAACAGCACTAGCCTTTTAAGCTAGCCAAAGAGGGACTTCCCCCTCCTTAATGATATGCCACAGCTTAACCCCGCACCATGATTTTCAATCATAATTATAACCTGATTAACCCTAGCACTCCTCATCCAACCAAAACTACTAGCCTTCACCACAACCAACCCCCCATCAAATAAGACCTCCCTCACTACCAAACCCACACCATGATCCTGACCATGAACCTAAGCTTCTTTGACCAATTTTCCAGCCCCAATCTATTCGGCATCCCCTTAATCCTACTATCCCTACTCTTCCCAGCCCTACTATTCCCGTCCCCAAACAACCGATGAATCAACAACCGCCTTTCTACTATCCAAACATGACTCCTTCACCTAATCACAAAACAACTAATAGTCCCACTCAACAAAAATGGCCACAAATGAGCCATAATATTTACATCCCTAATAATCATACTTCTTACAATCAACCTTCTAGGCCTCCTTCCATATACATTCACCCCAACCACCCAACTATCTATGAACATAGCCCTAGCCTTCCCACTATGGCTCGCCACACTACTAACAGGCCTACGAAACCAACCATCAGCCTCTTTAGCCCACCTATTACCCGAAGGTACCCCTACACCCCTAATCCCCGCACTAATCCTGATCGAAACAACCAGCCTACTAATCCGCCCCCTAGCCCTCGGAGTCCGCCTTACAGCCAACCTTACAGCAGGACACTTACTCATCCAACTCATCTCTACAGCCTCCATTGCATTAATACCCACCCTTCCTGCAGTATCCATCCTAACAATAATCATCCTACTACTCCTAACCATCCTAGAAGTAGCAGTAGCCATAATCCAGGCCTACGTCTTCGTGCTCCTTCTAAGCCTATACTTACAAGAAAACATCTAATGGCACACCAAGCACACTCATACCACATAGTTGACCCAAGCCCTTGACCAATCTTCGGGGCAGCTGCCGCCCTACTCACAACCTCAGGATTAATCATGTGATTCCACTACAACTCATCCATACTACTAACCCTAGGCCTCATCTCAATACTCCTAGTAATACTCCAATGATGACGAGACATTGTACGAGAAAGCACCTTCCAAGGCCATCACACTCCCACAGTCCAAAAAGGCCTACGATACGGCATAATCCTTTTCATCACATCCGAAGCATTCTTCTTCTTAGGGTTCTTCTGAGCGTTCTTCCACTCGAGCCTGGCCCCAACCCCAGAACTAGGAGGCCAATGACCCCCAACAGGAATTAAACCACTCAACCCGATAGAAGTCCCCCTACTAAACACAGCCATCCTACTAGCCTCAGGCGTTACCGTAACGTGAGCCCATCACAGCATCACAGAAGGAAACCGAAAACACGCCATCCACGCCCTAACCCTAACGATCCTCATGGGATTCTACTTCACAGCCCTACAAGCAATAGAATACCACGAAGCCCCATTCTCAATCGCCGATAGCGTCTACGGATCTACCTTCTTCGTTGCCACTGGATTCCACGGACTCCACGTAATCATCGGATCCTCCTTCCTGACCGTCTGCCTCTTCCGACTGATCAAGTTCCACTTTACATCAGACCACCACTTCGGATTCGAGGCAGCAGCCTGATACTGACACTTCGTAGACATCATCTGACTATTCCTCTACATAACCATCTACTGATGAGGATCTTGCTCTTCTAGTATATTAATTACAATTGACTTCCAATCTCTAGAATCTGGTATAAACCCAGAGGAGAGCAATGAACGCACTCATGTTCATATTCGCCCTATCATCAATCCTAAGCGCCGCCCTAACCGCATTAAACTTCTGACTCGCCCAAATAAACCCCGACTCAGAGAAACTCTCACCGTACGAATGTGGATTCGACCCACTTGGATCTGCTCGATTACCATTCTCAGTCCGATTCTTCCTCAGTAGCCATCCTGTTCGTCCTATTCGACCTAGAAATCGCCCTCCTACTCCCCCTGCCATGAGCCGTCCAACTCCAATCCCCCCTAATGACCCTCACCTGAACTGTAGTGATCCTCCTTCTCCTAACACTCGGACTGGCCTACGAGTGAATTCAAGGGGGCCTAGAATGAGCAGAATAACAGAAAGTTAGTCTAACCAAAAAGATAGCTGGTTTCGACCCAGCAGATTACAGCCAACCCTGTAACTTTCTTATGTCGCCCCTACATTTAAGCTTCTACTCAGCCTTCATTTTCAGCGGACTAGGGCTAGCCTTCCACCGAACCCACCTAGTATCCGCCCTACTATGCCTTGAAAGCATAATATTATCGATATTCGTAGGCCTATCAATATGATCCATCGAAAACCAAGTCTCCTCATTCACCATGGTACCAATTCTCATGCTAACCTTCTCAGCGTGTGAGGCGGGCACAGGCCTGGCCATCCTAGTAGCCTCCACCCGCACACATGGCTCCGACCATCTACACAACCTAAACCTCCTGCAATGCTAAAAATCATCCTACCCACAATCATACTTCTTCCAACAGCCCTGCTGTCTCCACCAAAATTTCTATGGACTAACACCACCTTATACAGCCTCCTAATCGCTGCCCTAAGCCTACAGTGATTAATCCCAACCTACTACCCCTACAAATTTTTATCCAACTGAACAGGAATTGACCAAATCTCATCCCCCCTCCTAGTACTATCCTGCTGACTACTCCCACTCATAATCATAGCAAGCCAAAACCACCTGCAACAAGAACCCCTACAACGCAAACGAATCTTTATCTCAACCTTAGTCGCAGTCCAGCCATTCATCCTACTAGCCTTTTCCACCACAGAACTAGCACTATTTTACATCTCATTTGAAGCAACCCTCATTCCCACCCTAATCTTAATCACCCGATGGGGGAACCAACCAGAACGCCTAAGCGCTGGCATCTACCTGCTATTCTACACGCCAGTAAGCTCTCTACCCCTGCTAATCACAATCATACACCTATACGTGAAAATTGGCACCCTGCACCTGCCAACCCTACAACTAACCCACCCAACCCTATCCACCTCATGGACAGGAATACTATCAGGTCTAGCACTGCTCATAGCATTCATAGTAAAAGCCCCACTATACGGCCTACACCTCTGACTGCCAAAAGCCCACGTAGAAGCACCCATCGCAGGCTCAATACTCCTCGCCGCCCTACTACTAAAGCTAGGAGGATACGGAATTATACGAGTCACTCTATTTATGGGCCCACTGTCCAACCTCCTGCACTACCCCTTCCTAACCCTGGCCCTATGAGGCGCCCTAATGACTAGCTCAATCTGCCTACGACAGACAGACCTAAAATCACTAATCGCTTATTCATCCGTTAGCCACATAGGCCTAGTTATCGCCGCAGGAATAATCCAAACCCACTGATCATTCTCAGGGGCAATGATCCTAATAATTTCCCATGGACTAACTTCCTCCATACTATTCTGCCTAGCCAACACAAACTATGAACGTACGCACAGCCGAATTCTACTACTCACACGAGGCCTACAACCTCTCCTACCACTCATAGCTACCTGATGATTGCTGGCCAATCTAACAAACATAGCCTTACCCCCAACAACAAACCTCATAGCAGAGCTAACCATTATAATCACCTTATTCAACTGATCTGCCTTCACGATCATCCTAACAGGAATCGCAACCCTACTAACCGCCTCCTACACCTTATTCATACTACTAATGACCCAACGAGGCTCAATCCCCTCCCACATCACATCTATGCAAAACTCAACCACGCGAGAACACCTGCTCATAACACTCCACATTATCCCAATATTCCTCCTAATCCTCAAACCCGAACTGATCTCCGGAATCCCCTCATGCAAGTATAGTTTAAACCAAACATTAGACTGTGATTCTAAGAATAGAAGTTCAAACCTTCTTACCTGCCGAGGGGAGGGTTTAACCAACAAGAGCTGCTAACTCTTACATCTGAGCCTAAAACCTCAGCCCCCTTACTTTTAAAGGATAACAGCAATCCACTGGTCTTAGGAACCACCCATCTTGGTGCAAATCCAAGTAAAAATAGTGAACCCCACACTACTAATCAACTCCCTCACACTACTCACGCTGACAATCCTCCTAACCCCAATCATCCTGCCATTTCTATTTAAAAACTTTAAAAACACCCCACAAGCCACCACCCGCGCTGTTAAAACCGCATTCCTAATTAGCCTAGCCCCTACAACCGCATTCATCTACTCGGGAGTAGAATCTGTCACCTGCCACTGGGAGTGAAAATTCATTATAAACTTTAAAATCCCCCTGAGCCTAAAAATAGACCAATACTCAATAACATTTCTTCCAATCGCCCTATTTGTAACATGATCAATCCTACAATTCGCCATATGATACATGGCCTCAGAGCCATACGTAACAAAATTTTTCACCTACCTACTGACATTCCTAGTCGCCATACTCCTCCTAACAACCGCAAACAACATATTCCTCCTATTCGTAGGCTGGGAAGGAGTACGAATCATGTCCTTCCTTCTCATCGGCTGATGACAAGGCCGAGCAGATGCCAACACCGCCGCCCTACGAGCCGTAATCTACAACCGAATCGGAGACGTCGGACTGATCCTGAGCATAGCATGACTAGCTTCAACATTCAACACCTGAGAGATCCAACAAGCCGTACACCCCCACCAAACCCCAATCCTCCCCCTCATAGGATTAATCCTCGCAGCCGCAGGAAAATCCGCCCAATTTGGACTCCACCCATGACTGCCCGCAGCAATAGAAGGCCCCACCCCAGTATCAGCCCTACTGCACTCCAGTACCATAGTAGTAGCCGGAATCTTCCTGCTCATCCGCATGCACCCCCTGCTAGCCACCAACCAGACAGCCCTAACTGCCTGCCTATGCCTAGGTGCTCTATCAACCCTATTCGCTGCCACATGCGCCCTAACCCAAAATGACATCAAAAAAATCATTGCTTTCTCAACATCCAGCCAACTAGGACTAATAATAGTCACTATCGGACTAAACCTCCCACAACTAGCCTTCCTACACATCTCAACCCATGCCTTCTTTAAAGCCATACTATTCCTATGCTCAGGGTCTATCATCCACAACCTAAACGGAGAACAAGATATCCGAAAGATAGGAGGCCTACAGAAAATACTCCCAGTCACTACTTCCTGCCTAACCATCGGAAACCTGGCGCTGATAGGAACCCCATTCCTAGCCGGATTCTACTCAAAAGACCTCATCATCGAAAGCTTAAACACATCATACCTAAATACTTGAGCCCTACTCCTAACCCTTATAGCCACAGCATTCACCGCAACCTACAGCATCCGCATAACCATCCTAGTCCAAGCTGGACAAACCCGAATCCCCCCAATAGTATCAATAAACGAAAACAACCCACTAATCACCGCCCCCCTAACCCGACTCGCCCTAGGCAGCATTACAGCAGGAATAATCATTACCTCTTTCATCACACCAACCAAAACCCCCCCAATAACCATACCCCTTATCACCAAAACTGCTGCCATCCTCATAACAATCCTAGGAATCATCCTAGCCCTAGAACTATCGAACATAACACACACCCTCACTCACCCCAAACCAAACCCCCTCATAAACTTCTCCTCTGCATTAGGGTACTTCAACCCCCTAGTACACCGATTCTTCTCCAAAAACCTACTAGAAAAGGGACAAAACATTGCCCTACACTTGATCAACCTCTCCTGACTCAAAAAAATAGGGCCAGAGGGCCTTGCTGAACTACAAGTAGCCGCAAGCAAAGCCGCAACCTCAATACACACAGGGCTAATTAAGGCCTACCTAGGATCCTTCGCCCTCTCCATCCTGGTAATAATCCTAATAACACACAGACTCACTAATGGCCCCTAACATCCGCAAATCCCATCCCCTACTAAAAATAATCAACAACTCCCTAATCGACCTACCCGCCCCCTCCAACATCTCTGCCTGATGAAACTTCGGCTCCCTTCTAGCCATCTGCTTAGCCACACAAATCCTAACAGGCCTGCTACTAGCCATACACTACACCGCAGACACTTCACTCGCCTTCTCCTCAGTAGCTCACACATGCCGAGACGTCCAGTACGGATGGCTCATCCGCAACCTCCACGCCAACGGTGCTTCGCTCTTCTTTATCTGCATCTACTTACACATCGGACGAGGCCTCTACTACGGCTCCTACCTATACAAAGAAACCTGAAACACAGGAGTAATCCTCCTACTCACCCTAATAGCAACTGCCTTCGTAGGGTATGTCCTACCATGAGGACAAATGTCATTCTGAGGGGCCACCGTAATCACCAACCTATTCTCAGCCATCCCGTACATTGGGCAAACTCTAGTAGAATGAGCCTGAGGAGGATTCTCAGTAGACAATCCAACCTTAACCCGATTCTTCGCCATCCACTTCCTACTGCCCTTCCTAATTGCAGGAATCACCCTAGTCCACCTAACCTTCCTACACGAATCAGGCTCAAATAACCCACTAGGAATCGTATCAGACTGCGACAAAATCCCATTCCACCCATACTTCTCCATTAAAGACAGCTTAGGGCTTACCCTAATAATCACCCCTCTAATAGCACTAGCCCTATTTTCACCGAAACTCCTGGTTCTTGGAATCCTAGTTGGGAGTGGTTGGCCACATGAGATGTACAGGATTTTTACCTGTGATTTAGTCTTGACAAGGCTATGTAATTGGTTTACTAACGTCTCATAAGAAAGAAGCATGAGCGGTTAATGCAGTTGGCTTGAAACCCATCCCCAGTGGTGCCAGTGCACTCTCTGAACTCACTGAAGTGCATCCCCAGTGGTGCCAGTGCACTCTCTGCACTCACTACACTGCATTCCCAGTGGTGCCAGTGCGCTCTCTGGAGTCACAGCACTGCATCTCCAGTGGTGCCAGCGCACTGTCTGGACTCACTGCAGTGCATCCCCAGTGGTGTCAGTGCACTCTCTGGACTCACTGTACTGCATCCCCAGTGGTACCAGTGCACTCACTGGACTGACTGCACTGCATCCCCAGTGGTGCCAGTGTGCTCTCTGGAGTCACAGCACTGCATCCCCAGTGGTGCCAGTGCACTCACTGGACTCACTGCACTGCATCACAGGTGGTGCCAGTGCACTCTCTGGACTCACTGCAGTGAATCCCCGGTGGTGCCAGTGTACTCTCTGCAGTCACTGCACTGCATCCCCAGTGGTGCCAGTGCACTCACTGGACTCACTGGACTGCATCCCCAGTGGTGCCAGTGAACTCTCTGGACTCACTGCACTGCATCCCCAGTGGTGCCAGTGTACTCTCTGGACTCACTGCAGTGCATCCCCAGTGGTGTCAGTGCACTCTCTGGACTCACTGCACTGCATCCTCTGTGCTGCCAGTGCACTCTGTGGACTCACTGCAGTGCATCCCCAGTGGTGCCAGTGCACTCTCTGGACTCAGTGCACTGCATCCCCAGTGGTGCCAGTGCAATCTCTGGACTCACTGTAGTGCATCCCCAGTGGTGCCAGTGCACTCTCTGGACTCACTGCAGTGAATCCCCAGTGGTGCCAGTGCACTCTCTGGACTCACTGTACTGCATCACCAGTGGTGCCAGTGCACTCTCTGGACTCACTGCACTGCATCCCCAGTGGTGCCAGTGCACTCTCTGGACTCACTACACTGCAGCCCCGGTGGTGCCAGAGCACTCTCTGGACTCACTGCACTGCATCCCCAGTGGTGCCAGTGCACTCTCTGGACTCACTGCACTGCATCCCCAGTGGTGTCAGTGCACTCTCTGGACTCACTGCACTGCATCCTCTGTGCTGCCAGTGCACTCTCTGGACTCACTGCACTGCATCCCCAGTGGTGCCAGTGCACTCTCTGGACTCAGTGCACTGCATCCCCAGTGGTGCCAGTGCAATCTCTGGACTCACTGTAGTGCATCCCCAGTGGTGCCAGTGCACTCTCTGGACTCACTGCAGTGCATCCCCAGTGGTGCCAGTGCACTCTCTGGACTCACTGTACTGCATCACCAGTGGTGCCAGTGCACTCTCTGGACTCACTAAACTGCATCCCCAGTGGTGCCAGTGCACTCTCTGGACTCACTGCACTGCAGCCCCGGTGGTGCCAGTGCAATCTCTGGACTCACTGCACAGCATCCCCAGTGGTGCCAGTGCACTCTCTGGACTCACTGCACTGCATCCCCAGTGGTGCCAGTGCACTCTCTGGAGTCACTGAAGTGCATCCCCAGTGGTGCCAGTGCACTCTCTGGACTCACTGCACTGCATGCCCAGTGGTGCCAGTGCACTCTCTGGACTCACTGCACTGCATCCCCAGTGGTGCCAGTGCAATCTCTGGACTCACTGTAGTGCATCCCCAGTGGTGCCAGTGCACTCTCTGGACTCACTGCAGTGCATCCCAAGTGGTGCCAGTGCACTCTCTGGACTCACTGTACTGCATCCCCAGTGGTGCCAGTGCACTCTCTGGACTCACTGCACTGCATCCCCACTGGTGCCAGTGCACTCTCTGGACTCACTGCACTGCAGCCCCAGTGGTGCCAGTGCAATCTGTGGACTCACTGCACTGCATCCCCAGTGGTGCCAGTGCACTCTCTGGAGTCACTGAAGTGCATCCCCAGTGGTGCCAGTGCACTCTCTGGAGTCACTGCACTGCATGCCCAGTGGTACCAGTGCACTCTCTGGAGTCACTGAAGTGCATCCCCAGTGGTGCCAGTGCACTCTCTGGACTCACTGCAGTGCATCCCCAGTGGTGCCAGTGCACTCTCTGGACTCACTGCAGTGCATCCCCAGTGGTGCCAGTGCACTCTCTGGACTCACTGCAGTGCATCCACAGTGGTGCCAGTGCACTCTCTGGACTCACTGCAGTGCATCCCCGTAGGTGCCAGTGCACTCTCTGGACTCACTGCACTGCATCCCCAGTGGTGCCAGTGCACTCTCTGGACTCACTGAAGTGCATTCTCAGTGGTGCCAGTGCACTCTCTGGACTCACTGCACTGCATCCCCAGTGGTGCCAGTACACTCACAGGAATGACTGCACTGCATCCCAGTGGAGCCAGTGCGCTCTCTGGACTCACTGCACTGCATCCCCATTGGTGCCAGTGCATTCTCTGGACTCACCGCACTGCACCCTGAGTGGTGCCAGTGCACTCTCTGGACTCACTGCAGTGCATCCCCAGTGGTGCCAAAGCACTCTCTGGACTCCCGGCACCGCATCCCAAGTGGTGCCAGTGCACTCTCTGGGCTCACTGCAGTGCATCCCCAGTGGTGCCAGTGCACTCTCTTGACTCACTGCACTGCATCCCCAGTGGTGCCAGTGTACTCACTGGACTCACTGCACTGCATTCCCCAGTGGTGCTAGTGCACTCTCTGGACTCACTGCAGTGCATCCCCAGTGGTGCCAGTGCACTCTCTGGACTCACTGAAGTGCATTCTCAGTGGTTCCAGTGCACTCTGTGGACTCACTGCACTGCATCCCCAGTGGTGCCAGTGCGCTCTCTGGACTCACTGCAGTGCATCCCCAGTGGTGCCTGTGCACTCTCTGGACTCACTGCACTGCATCCCCAGTGCTGCCAGTGCACTCTCTGGACTCACTGCACTGCATCCCCAGTGGTGCCAGTGCACTCTCTGGACTCACTGCAGTGCATCCCCAGTGGTGCCAGTGCACTCTCTGGACTCACTGCACTGCATCCCCAGTGGTGCCACTGCACTCTCTGGACTCACTGCAGTGCATCCCCAGTGGTGCCAGTGCACTCTCTGGACTCACTGCAGTGCATCTCCACTGCTGCCAGTGCACTCTCTGGACTCACAGCAGTGCATCCCCAGTGGTGCCAGTGCACTCTCTGGACTCACTGCAGTGCATCCCCAGTGGTGCCAGTGCACTCACTGGACTCACTGCACTGCATCCCAAGTTGTACCAGTGCACTCTCTGGACTCACTGCACTGCATCCCCAGTGGTGCCAGTGCACTCTCTGGACTCACTGCACTGCATCCCCAGTGGTGCCAGTGCACTCACTGGACTCACTGTACTGCATTCCCAGTGGTGCTAGTGCACTCTCTGGACTCACTGCAGTGCATCCCCAGTGGTGCCAGTGCACTCTTTGGACTCACTGAAGTGCATTCTCAGTGGTGCCAGTGCACTCTCTGGACTCACTGCACTGCATCCCCAGTGGTGCCAGTGCACTCTCTGGACTCACTGAAGTGCATTCTCAGTGGTGCCAGTGCACTCTCTGGACTCACTGCAGTGCATCCCCAGTGGTGCCAGTACACTCACTGGACTCACTGCACTGCATCCCCAGTGGTGCCAGTGCACTCTCTGGACTCACTGCACTGCATCCCCAGTAGTGCCAGTGCACTCTCTGGACTCACTGCACTGCATCCCCAGTGCTGCCTGTGCACTCTCTGGACTCACTGCACTGCATCCCCAGTGGTGCCAGTGCAATCTCTGGACTCACTGCACTGCATCCCCAGTGGTGCCAGTGCACACTCTGGACTCACTGCACTGCATCCCCAGTGGTGCCAGTGCACTCTCTGGACTCACTGCACTGCAACCCCAGTGTTGCCCGTGCACTCTCTGGACTCACTGCACTGCATCCCCAGTGGTGCCAGTGCACTCTCTGGACTCACTGAACTGCATCCCCAGTGGTGCCAGTGCACTCTCTGGACTCACTGAAGTGCATCCCCAGTGGTGCCAGTGCACTCTCTGGACTCACTGCACTGCATCCCCAGTGGTGCTAGTGCACTCTGTGGACTCACTGCAGTGCATCCCCAGTGGTGCTAGTGCACTCTCTGGACTCACTGCAGTGCATCCCCAGTGGTGCCAGTGCACTCTCTGGACTCACTGCACTGCATCCCCAGTGGTGCCAGTGCACTCTCTGGACTCACTGCAGTGCATCCCCAGTGGTGCCAGTACACTCACTGGACTGACTGCACTGCATCCCCAGTGGTGCCAGTGCACTCTCTGGTCTCACCGCACCGCATCCCCAGTGGTGCCAGTGCACTCTCTGGAGTAACTGCAGTGCATCACCAGTGGTGCCAGTGCACTCTCTGGACTCACTGCACTGCATCCCCAGTGGTGCCAGTGCACTCTCTTGACTCACTGCACTGCATCCCCAGTGGTGCCAGAGCACTCTCTGGACTCACTGCAGTGCATCCCCAGTGGTGCCAGTGCACTCTCTGGACTCACTGCAGTGCATCCCCAGTGGTGCCAGTGCACTCTCTGGACTCACTGCACTGCATCCCCAGTGGTGCCAGTGCACTCTCTGGACTCCCGGCACCGCATCCCCAGTGGTGCCAGTGCACTCTCTGGGCTCACTGCTGTGCATCCCCAGTGGTGCCAGTGCACTCTCTTGACTCACTGCACTGCATCCCCAGTGGTGCCAGTGCACTCACTGGATTCACTGCACTGCATCCCCAGTGGTGCTAGTGCACTCTCTGGACTCACTGCACTGCATCCCCAGTGGTACCAGTGCACTCTCTGGACTCACTGAAGTGCATTCTCAGTGGTGCCAGTGCACTCTCTGGACTCACTGCACCGCATCCCCAGTGGTGCCAGTGCACTCTCTGGACTCCCGGCACCGCATCCCCAGTGGTGCCAGTGCACTCTCTGGGCTCACTGCTGTGCATCCCCAGTGGTGCCAGTGCACTCTCTTGACTCACTGCACTGCATCCCCAGTGGTGCCAGTGCACTCTCTGGACTCACTGCACTGCATCCCCAGTGGTGCCAGTGCACTCTCTGGACTCCTGGCAACACATCCCCGGTGGTGCCAGTGCACTCTCTGGACTCACTGCACTGCATCCCCAGTGGTGCCAGAGCACTCTCTGGACTCACTGCAGTGCATCCCCAGTGGTGCTAGTGCACTCTCTGGACTCACTGCACTGCATCCCCAGTGGTGCCAGTGCACTCTCTGGACTCACTGCACTGCATCCCCAGTGGTGCCAGTGCACTCTCTGGACTCCCGGCACCGCATCCCCAGTGGTGCCAGTGCACTCTCTGGGCTCACTGCAGTGCATCCCCAGTGGTGCCAGTGCACTCTCTTGACTCACTGCACTGCATCCCCATTGGTGCCAGTGTACTCACTGGACTCACTGCACTGCATTCCCCAGTGGTGCTAGTGCACTCTGTGGACTCACTGCAGTGCATCCCCAGTGGTGCCAGTGCACTCTCTGGACTCACTGAAGTGCATTCTCAGTGGTTCCAGTGCAGTCTGTGGACTCACTGCACTGCATCCCCAGTGGTGCCAGTGCACTCTCTGGACTCCCGGCACCGCATCCCCAGTGGTGCCAGTGCACTCTCTGGGCTCACTGCAGTGCATCCCCAGTGGTGCCAGTGCACTCTCTTGACTCACTGCACTGCATCCCCATTGGTGCCAGTGTACTCACTGGACTCACTGCACTGCATTCCCCAGTGGTGCTAGTGCACTCTGTGGACTCACTGCAGTGCATCCCCAGTGGTGCCAGTGCACTCTCTGGACTCACTGAAGTGCATTCTCAGTGGTTCCAGTGCAGTCTGTGGACTCACTGCACTGCATCCCCAGTGGTGCCAGTGCACTCTCTGGACTCCCGGCAACACATCCCCGGTGGTGCCAGTGCACTCTCTGGACTCACTGCACTGCATCCCCAGTGGTGCCAGAGCACTCTCTGGACTCACTGCAGTGCATCCCCAGTGGTGCTAGTGCACTCTCTGGACTCACTGCACTGCATCCCCAGTGGTGCCAGTGCACTCTCTGGACTCACTGCACTGCATCCCCAGTGGTGCCAGTGCACTCTCTGGACTCCCGGCACCGCATCCCCAGTGGTGCCAGTGCACTCTCTGGGCTCACTGCAGTGCATCCCCAGTGGTGCCAGTGCACTCTCTTGACTCACTGCACTGCATCCCCATTGGTGCCAGTGTACTCACTGGACTCACTGCACTGCATTCCCCAGTGGTGCTAGTGCACTCTCTGGACTTGTTGTCGACGGAGGGAAGACACAAACGCTCAATATGAGTGTTAAGTATGCTTCAGCTTTAATGGATAGCTCAATTGTCTTTTATCGTGTACAGGATAATTAGCTCATACATATTGCAAAAGCCAAGCTCCTTATTGGTAAGCGTCATCTACTGCCCTATCTGTTAGTTCCGCATTCTTCTATCCGCTAGTTCCCCTTTCTAATCTAACTATAACTCCCAGGGCAGTATGCCCTCTACTATCATTGTTTCTAATTGCCTGGGATTTCTCACAAGAGTTCCCAGACAAGCTGCCTGGGATTTCTCACAAGAGTTCCCAGACAAGCCTTGCGTACGTGCCTTTGCTCTTGTTTTTCTAGACCAGCTGGGTGCGGTAATCCGCCATTTCCTTATCTTGCAGCTGCATGATATCAATGTGATTACGCGCAGCGAGCCAGTCCTCAACAATTCCCCCGTTTTTATTTTGAACCAAAAGCTTTCTATAGATTTTTCTATCAATCACCGCACACACTGCAATAAGCAAGGTACAATAAGCAACAGGGTCAAAAATCTCATGCAGAACTACGATTGTAAAGTAGTGTGCCTACTAGAATCTACATCAGTCAACAAGCCACTAAGCGCTAGGAATGTTGCTTCGCAGCGATACTGCTTCTTACTCGCACAGCACAATCACACAATCACACAATCACGCAGAGAGGCCTCTTGCACTTCTCATTCATACCACAAGACAATATCACTGAAAATAATTTGTGTGCAGCTTCAGGAGGTCCTTGTCTGCTCCCGTGGTGAGCGGCTGAGAGTGGAGACCCCTCCGAGGAAAAAATGCTCGGGGTGCACCTAGGGGCGTCCGTTCCACAGTCGATCCCACAGCCGAGCAGAGCGGCTCCTGGCGCAAGGAAGGATGCTATTATAGTTTGTATAATGACAGCAAAGAGATGCATTGCAATAAGGAGCACGTGTGGCATTGACCCCTTTTTTTTTTTTTTTTTTTTTTTTTTTTTTTTTTTTTTTTTTCTTTTTCGAGCAATTACACCTTACACATGCTATTACTGTTGCTAGAAAAACCCTACTAGTTAACTGCTCGAGCCTTTTTATTAGGCAACTAAATACTACTCGCGCCGCTACTATAATTAGGACAATTATTAGCAGTAAGCGTAGCCCTTCTTTTATCAGACCCAATATCCAACCCCCCATGTTCCCAAACCAATTTGCAAACAGTCTATCAAGCCAATTATCTTGGACCACTATCTTCTTGGTGTGGTCTCTCAGCCATTTCAGTTGCTCGTGGATTGACTCGCCATGGTCCGAGAGATTAAAACAGCACATTCCTTCGAGCTCTTCACACCCGTGGCCCTGTGCCAGCAGTAGAAAATCAATCGCCGCTCTGTTCTGTAACACAGCGTGTCGCAAGCTGTCCAGGTCCTGGGCCATTTCTGTGAGCATCTGCGTAGTCACATTTAATGTTTTCACCACTGTACTTCAAATCTACATTTTACAAAGTGACCAGCAAGTGTGCCACATTAACTGACCAACCTCTGAGATTTTACCTTTCATACCAGTGTCTTCTTGGGCTCTTTTAATTAAACACGTTTCTCATTCAAGTGAATTGAAATGCTTCAGTTGGTTTTATTCTCAGGAGCCTCATAAAAAACAAAGATATTGCACCCTCTTTGTTCAGTCATTCAATGTTCGTCTCTTTCACAGCAAATAATTACTTCATTGAAGTTAAAACTTCCAAACATAACTTACTAATAGTCTCCAATTTCAGCTCAGATCACTCGTTGAAAATACTCTGCTAAATACAGATAACTTACAATAACTTTAACAGTTAATTGTCCATAACAAACACCATGGTTTTTCTCCAGACCAATGTTCAAATTTTAAGACCACCCTTTAATATTTCTATGTACAGGTGAAAAACAGTCTTCAATTTTCTAGTCTTGTTTTAAATATAAAAGTTGGAAGGGACATTCAAGTTTCAAGTCTCCACACTGAACTTAAAAAAAAAAAAAAATCATGTGGAGGTAAACAAACCAAGTTGTATACTCCAGGAGGTAGAGGCCTTCAATTTGTGTTCATATATACATATGCACAGAATTCAGTGTTCCAACAGAAAAAGAATTAGCCAAAAAGTAATAAAAGTTATTTACTACTGTGACATTTCAAGACTTCCACAGCTTTGCCTAAAGACACAAACACAATTAACATAATTCCCTATGTGCTTTTTTTTTTTTTTTTTTTTTTTTTTTTTTTTCTTTCCTTTTTTTTTTTTTTCTCTCAACTGTCCAGTGCAGGAAAAAATTCTCACAAAATTTCACAGACCTAAAATGTGCAAGCTAGTTTCTCTCTCTCCCTTTTTTTTTTTTTTTTTTTTTTTTTTTTTTTTTTTTTTCAAATGTCACATTTGCTTGTTTTACAGCCCAACAAGCTAGTTTCCCTAGACTAGCCATAGCATGAGCCACAGCCACTCCAGGCACAAGTGCCGCTGAAAAGAACCTTTCAGCAGGACCCCAGAGTTCGACCTGGTTATCGCAGTCACTCCCCAAAGTTTTTGAGACTGCGTCTCGTCCGTCGTTTCCATTGTTGAGTAATGTTTCGCAATTCTTGACTGTGTAGGTCAGGGGCAAACAAAGTCAAGCGTCCCAAATAGCATGGCCCCCCGTGCGCATTTGCTGGGATTCCCTGCCAGGCTCGATCTCCACAGATCAGGAATATACCAGGTGGTAAGGCCTTAGCAGTTTGCCTTGGCCATGTGCTTGACTTGTTCCCGTATGCCCCCATGGTGGTGTTGGTGGTGTCGTTGTACCCGCAATAGCTGCTATTAGCTTCGAACCCCCTTGTGTGAGAGGTCACATTAGTCCATTGAGTCATATTTTGTTTTCCTTTATTCCACATAAAGCACGTCTGTGTCCAGTTATTACTGGTGTTCCCTACCGCCACTGATCCCAACAAATCCAGTTCCTGGGGATCCCATGGCAAGCTCGTGTTCAGAGCCACTAGCGCCGCCACAACGGCGTCGGAGAGGTTGGACGAAAGATCGAACAAATCAGTACTTGCGGAATATGGTGCTAACAGTTGTTTCAGCTCCTCCTTGTTCCCTATTGGGACCCCGAACAAACAGGTGCGGAAGGGATCAGTCGCTTTGGCAAGAGACAGGCAGAATTGAGCCAATCGAGTTCCCTTCGGTATATGTAGCGGAGGGAACATGGCTGATACCATAATTTGTATCTCCCCAGTAAAGTCCTTATCAATAAGTCCTGTTAACACTAAAGCCCCATTTAATGTCGCCGATGACCTTCCAATCAGAAGTGCTCCAACAGGCTCATTATTAATTTTTACAGGTCCCATAACGCCTGTTTTCACCCCAACAGGCTTATTGTCCATCAAAGTCACATTTACTGCGGTTGCCAAGTCCAATCCCCAGGCTCCCTCTGGTGGCTGGTTGGAGGTGAAAGGATTCGTCTCGGTTGGAGTCTCCGCAGCTGCCGCCGCTGTTGAGGGGAAAGCCGCTTTTTGTGTCATCGCGGGGCGGCGGTTCCCGCTGGTCTTCCCGTTTCCCTGGGTCTTCCGCCGGCAAGCGGTTTCATTATGCGTATCAGATCGGCAAGAGGGACACCACACATTAGCCGTCCCACATTGCCTCTTTATATGACCCGCGATGCCACACCGATAGCAGCGTAGTGCAGGTCTTCTCGACGAGTGAGGTCCTTTTCCACTTTGCAGGGGGGCAAGGGCGGCGAATACCTGCGACTGACTAGCCTGCAGTCCCTGAGTAATACTTTCCCCTACCTTTCGAATAGCGTCAACCAATAGCGCTTGCGAGCCTATCGGTATCCGCGACAATCGATCAAGAGCCTCTTCTATAGTCCAGGTACTGGGCAGCGTATTTAGAACATTTCGAGAGGTTTGATTACAATTTTGAAGGGCGCATTGTTTAAGAATAGGGCCTTTGAGATATTCGGGTAACCCAGCTACCTGTATAGCTGCGGCAACCCTATCAATAAATGTTCCAAACGCTTCGTCTCGCCCTTGCTTGATGGACATATAGGAGGGCATTCCTCCAGGCTCCCTAATTTGGTCCAGTGCTCTCCTAGCTAGCGTCATGGTCGCTTTTGCCTTATCCGGCCCCATTAGGGCCTGGGCCTCCAAGCGATTGTATGCACCGACCCCCAAAAGCTCCTCCAGCGTGACCCCGTATAATGGATCTCCGGGCTGACGCTGCACCGCGACTGCCTCCTGACAAGCTGAATGCCAATGGGCATTAAACAGCAGGATCTGATGCTGCGTCAGTATTAGTTTCATGATATTACGAATATCGCCGGGGAGCAACACGTTAGTGGACCACAGATAGTCTAACATCTGTTTCGTTGGCTCCCCACGTATTCCTGACTCATTTACCGTGGCACGCAATTGGGTCAGTATTTTCCAGTCCAGATTTGTCATAGTAACAGTTATCTGGCCCTGGGCGTCTGGTGGAGAGTACACCACGGGGAAGGCGCCTACAAGCTCTGTCGCTGCCCCCACATCACCTTCACGTAACGCCTCCCCTGCTATTTTCGCCCAGAGTCCTGCTCTCTCCGACCCCCCTGATTCGAGTCGCATATCTTTCAAAAATGGATTCTTATTTCTCCCCTCGCCTGCCGCCTCTCCCTCGGGAGTTTCCAGGGGTAGAGGAGGTGCACTGGGTCGTGCCCCCTCTCCCCATCCCCCGGGTGCCTTCATGGTGAATTGTTGGACCGACGGAGGGAGGGGGTACGGATTGGCCTCTTCATCCGCCCTCAACGTTTTGCCCAGCCGCTCTGTTGCAGCGGCTGCTACTTTCTGTTCTACCCGATGTATTGTTAAAGCATTCGTAACAGCCCGCCACGGTTTTGCCAGCTTCTTAGCCGTCTTATTCTCACTAATCATTTCCTCAAACAATATATCACCAAACTTACGCCACTCATCCTCCTCAAACAATGTGTCAGGGTTAATAAAGCAGCCCTTCGCCACCCCATAGGCCACTAACCCCTGTAATTCTTTATGACAATCTATATCTGGCGTCTTACGCTTTTCTAAAAAGCACTTAAGTAAATTAATTGCCGCTTGTTTCTCCATGCTTACTCACGGTGCCGTTGCCCCCGTGCAAAGCGTGTCTTACGCTTTTCTAAAAAGCACTTAAGTAAATCTATTGCCGCTTGTTTCTCCATGCTTACTCACGGTGCCGTTGCCCCCGTACAAAGCTTCCGTTCGCGGCGTTCCGGCGGGACCCGCTATGGGTTCGTCCCGGGCGCTCTTCCCGAGTCGTCTTCTGCTCGCCCCAATCTTATGTTCCGCGGATTCCGGGTTACGTAGTCAGAACCGGCTTTCCCCTTGTACTCCGTCGCCTAATACCGGCTTACTCGTTTCGGGTCCTCGTCCAGCAAGGGTCCCTGTTCGGGCGCCATTTGTTGTCGACGGAGGGAAGACACAAACGCTCAATATGAGTGTTAAGTATGCTTCAGCTTTAATGGATAGCTCAATTGTCTTTTATCGTGTACAGGATAATTAGCTCATACATATTGCAAAAGCCAAGCTCCTTATTGGTAAGCGTCATCTACTGCCCTATCTGTTAGTTCCGCATTCTTCTATCCGCTAGTTCCCCTTTCTAATCTAACTATAACTCCCAGGGCAGTATGCCCTCTACTATCATTGTTTCTAATTGCCTGGGATTTCTCACAAGAGTTCCCAGACAAGCTGCCTGGGATTTCTCACAAGAGTTCCCAGACAAGCCTTGCGTACGTGCCTTTGCTCTTGTTTTTCTAGACCAGCTGGGTGCGGTAATCCGCCATTTCCTTATCTTGCAGCTGCATGATATCAATGTGATTACGCGCAGCGAGCCAGTCCTCAACATGGACTCACTGCAGTGCATCCCCAGTGGTGCCAGTGCACTCTCTGGACTCACTGAAGTGCATTCTCAGTGGTTCCAGTGCACTCTGTGGACTCACTGCAGTGCATCCCCAGTGGTGCCAGTGCGCTCTCTGGACTCACTGCAGTGCATCCCCAGTGGTGCCAGTGCACTCTCTCGAGTCACTGCACTGCATCCCCAGTGCTGCCAGTGCACTCTCTGGACTCACTGCACTGCATCCCCAGTGGTGCCAGTGCACTCTCTGGACTCACTGCAGTGCATCCCCAGTGGTGCCAGTGCACTCTCTGGACTCACTGCACTGCATCCCCAGTGGTGCCACTGCACTCTCTGGACTCACTGCAGTGCATCCCCAGTGGTGCCAGTGCACTCTCTGGACTCACTGCAGTGCATCTCCACTGCTGCCAGTGCACTCTCTGGACTCACAGCAGTGCATCCC
This sequence comes from Anser brachyrhynchus, assembly GCF_964034855.1. NCBI lineage: Eukaryota > Metazoa > Chordata > Aves > Anseriformes > Anatidae > Anser > Anser brachyrhynchus. The sequence continues at coordinate 711,795 of NW_027664004.1, forward strand.
CAGTGGTGCCAGTGCACTCTCTGGACTCACTGCACTGCATCCCCAGTGGTGCCAATGCACTCTCTGGACTCACTGCACTGCATCCCCAGTGGTGCCAGTGCACTCTCTGGACTCACTGCACTGCATCCCAAGTGGTGCCAGTGCACTCTCTGGACTCACTGCAGTGCATCCCCAGTGGTGCCAGTGCACTCTCTCGAATCACTGCACTACATCCCCAGTGGTGCCAGTGCGCTCACTGGACTCACTGTACTGCATCATCAGTGGTGCCAGTGCACTCTCTGGAGTGACTGCAGTGCATCCCCAGTGGTGCCAGTGCACTCTCTGGACTCACTGTACTGCATTCCCAGTGGTGCTAGTGCACTCTCTGGACTCACTGCAGTGCATCCCCAGTGGTGCCAGTGCACTCTTTGGACTCACTGAAGTGCATTCTCAGTGGTGCCAGTGCACTCTCTGGACTCACTGCACTGCATCCCCAGTGGTGGCAGTGCACTCTCTGGACTCACTGAAGTGCATTCTCAGTGGTGCCAGTGCACTCTCTGGACTCACTGCACTGCATCCCCAGTGGTGCCAGTACACTCACTGGACTCACTGCACTGCATCCCCAGTGGTGCCAGTGCACTCTCTGGACTCACTGCACTGCATCCCCAGTGGTGCCAGTGCACTCTCTGGACTCACTGCAGTGCATCCCCAGTGGTGCCAGTGCAATCTCTGGACTCACTGCACTGCATCCCCAGTGGTGCCAGTGCAATCTCTGGACTCACTGCACTGCATCCCCAGTGGTGCCAGTGCACACTCTGGACTCACTGCACTGCATCCCCAGTGGTGCCAGTTCACTCTCTGGACTCACTGCACTGCAACCCCAGTGTTGCCAGTGCACTCTCTGGACTCACTGCACTGCATCCCCAGTATTGCCAGTGCACTCTCTGGACTCACTGCACTGCATCCCCAGTGGTGCCAGTGCACTCTCTGGACTCACTTCAGTGCATCCCCAGTGGTGCCAGAGCACTCTCTGGACTCACTGCACTGCATCCCCAGTGGTGCCAGTGCACTCTCTGGACTCACTGCACTGCAGCCCCAGTGGTGCCAGTGCACTCTCTGGACTCACTGCACTGCATCCCCAGTATTGCCAGTGCACTCTCTGGACTCACTGCACTGCATCCCCAGTGCTGCCAGTGCACTCTCTGGACTCACTGCACTGCATCCCCAGTGGTGCCACTGCACTCTCTGGACTCACTGAACTGCATGTCCAGTGCTGCCAGTGCACTCTCTGGACTCACTGCACTGCATCCCCAGTGGTGCCAATGCACTCACTGGACTCACTGCAGTGCATTCCCTCTGGTGCCAGTGCACTCTCTGGACTCACTGCACTGCATCCCCAGTGGTGCCAGTGCACTCTCTGGACTCACTGCAGTGCATCCCCAGTGGTGCCAGTGCACTCTCTGGACTCACTGCAGTGCATCACCAGTGGTGCCAGTGCACTCTCTGGACTCACTGCAGTGCATCCCCAGTGGTGCCAGTGCACTCTCTGGACTCACTGCACTGCATCCCCAGTGGTGCCAGTGCACTCTCTGGACTCACTGCACTGCATCCCGAGTGGTGCCAGAGCACTCTCTGGACTCACTGCACTGCATCCTCTGTGCTGCCAGTGCACTCTCTGGACTCACTGCACTGCATCCCCAGTGGTGCCAATGCACTCTCTGGACTCACTGTACTGCATCCCCAGTGGAGCGCGTGCACTCTCTGGACTCACTGAAGTGCATCCCCAGTGGTGCCAGTGCACTCTCTGGACTCACTGCACTGCATCCCCAGTGGTGCTAGTGCACTCTGTGGACTCACTGCAGTGCATCCCCAGTGGTGCCAGTGCACTCTCTGGACTCACTGAAGGGCATCCTCAGTGGTGGCAGTGCACTCTCTGGACTCACTGCAGTGCATCCCCAATGGTGCCAGTACACTCTCTGGACTCACTGCACTGCATCCCCAGTGGTGCCAGTGCACTCTCTGGACTCACTGCACTGCATCCCCAGTGGTGCCAGTGCACTCTCTGGACTCACTGCACTGCATCCCCAGTGGTGCCAGAGCACTCTCTGGACTCACTGCAGTGCATCCCCAGTGGTGCCAGTGCACTCTCTGGACTCACTGCACTGCATCCCCAGTGGTGACAGTGCACTCTCTGGACTCACTGCAGTGCATCCCCAGTGGTGCCAGTGCACTCTCTGGACTCACTGCAGTGCATCCCCAGTGGTGCCACTGCACTCTCTGGACTCACTGCAGTGCATCCCCAGTGGTGCCAGTGCACTCTCTGGACTCCCGGTACCGCATCCCCAGTGGTGCCAGTGCACTCTCTGGACTCACTGCAGTGCATCCCCTTGGTGCCAGTGTGTTGAGGACTGGCTCGCTGCGCGTGGTCACATTGATCTCGTGCAGCTGCAGGGTGGGGAGGTGGCGGATTGCCGCACCCAGCTGGTCTAGAGGAGCAAGAGCAAAGGCACGTACGCAAGGCTTGTCCGGGAACTCTTGCGAGAAATCCCAGGCAGTTAGAACCAATGACAGTAGAGGGCATACTGCCCTTGGAGTTATAGTTAGACTAGAAAAGGGAACTAGCGGCTAAAAGAATGCGGAACTAACCGGTAGGGCAGGAGATTACGCTAACCAATAAGGAGCTTGGCTTTTGCAATATGTATGAGCTAATTATCCTGTACACGATAAAAGAAAATTGAGCTATCCATTAAAGCTGAAGCATACTTAACACTCATATTGAGCGTTTGTGTCTTCCCTCCGTCGACAACAAATGGCGCCCGAACAGGGACCCTTGCTGGACGAGGACCCGAAACGAGTAAGCCGGTCTTAGGTGACGGAGAAAAAGGGAAAGCCGGTTCTGACTACGTAACCCGGATTCCGCGGAACACAAGATTGGGGCGAGCAGAAGGCGACTCGGGAAGAGCGCCCGGGACGAACCCATAGTGGGTCCCGCCGGAACGCCGCGAACAGAAGCTTTACACGGGGGCAACGGCACCGTAAGTAAGAATGGAGAAACAAGCGGCAGTTGATTTACTTAAGTGCTTTTTAGAAAAGCGTAAGACACCAGATATAGATTGTTATAAAGAGTTACCGGGGTTTCAAGAGTTGTGAAACATTACTCAACAATGGAGACGCCGGACGAGACGCAGTCTAAAAACTTTGGGGAGTGACTGTGATGACCAGGTCGAACTCTGGGGTCCTGCCGAAAGATTCTTTTCGGCGGCACTTGTGCCTGGAGTGGCGGTAGCCCATGCTATGGCTAGCCTTGGGAAACTAGCTTGTTGGACTGTAAAACAAGCAAATGTGACTACGCAGATACTCACAGAAATGGCCCAGGACCTGGATAGCCTGCGACACGCTGTATTACAGAACAGAGCGGCGATTGATTTTCTACTGCTGGCACAGGGCCACGGGTGTGAAGAGCTCGAAGGAATGTGCTGTTTTAATCTCTCGGACCATGGCGAGTCAATCCACGAGCAGCTGAAATGGCTGAGAGACCACACCAAGAAGATAGTGGTCCAGAATAATTGGCTTGATGAACTATTTGCGAGTTGGTTTGGGAACATGGGAGGCTGGATATTGGGTCTCATAAAAGAAGGGCTACGCTTACTGCTAATAATCGCACTAATCATAGTAGCGGCGCGAGTAATATTTAGTTGTCTAACAAAAAGGCTCGAGCAACTAACTAATAAGGTTTTTCTAGCACAAAATAAAAACGGGGGAATTGTTGAGGACTGGCTCGCTGCGCGTGGTCACATTGATCTCGTGCAGCTGCAGGGTGGGGAGGTGGCGGATTGCCGCACCCAGCTGGTCTAGAGGAGCAAGAGCAAAGGCACGTACGCAAGGCTTGTCCGGGAACTCTTGCGAGAAATCCCAGGCAGTTAGAACCAATGACAGTAGAGGGCATACTGCCCTTGGAGTTATAGTTAGACTAGAAAAGGGAACTAGCGGCTAAAAGAATGCGGAACTAACCGGTAGGGCAGGAGATTACGCTAACCAATAAGGAGCTTGGCTTTTGCAATATGTATGAGCTAATTATCCTGTACACGATAAAAGACAATTGAGCTATCCATTAAAGCTGAAGCATACTTAACACTCATATTGAGCGTTTGTGTCTTCCCTCCGTCGACAACACCAGTGCACTCTCTGGACTCACTGCACTGCATCCCCAGTGGTGCCAGTGCACTCTCTGGACTCACTGCACTGCATCCCCAGTGGTGCCAGCGCACTCTCTGGACTCACTGCACTGCATCCCCAGTGGTGCCAGTGCACTCTCTGGACTCACTGCAGTGCATCCCCAGTGGTGCCAGTGCACTCTCTGGACTCACTGCACTGCATCCCCAGTGGTACCAGTGCACTCTGTGGACTCACTGCAGTGCATCCCCAGTGGTGCCAGTGCACTCTCTGGACTCACTGCACTGCATCCCCAGTGGTGCCAATGCACTCTCTGGACTCACTGCACTGCATCCCCAGTGGTGCCAGTGCACTCTCTGGACTCACTGAAGTGCATCCCCAGTGGTGCCAGTGCACTCTCTAGAGTCACTGCACTGCATCCCCAGTGGTGCTAGTGCCTTCTGTGGACTCACTGCAGTGCATCCCCAGTGGTGCCAGTGCACTCTCTGGACTCACTGAAGGGCATTCTCAGTGGTGCCAGTGCACTCTCTGGACTCACTGCAGTGCATCCCCAGTGGTGCCAGTACACTCACTGGACTGACTGCACTGCATCCCCAGTGGTGCCAGTGCACTCTCTGGACTCACCGCACCGCATCCCCAGTGGTGCCAGTGCACTCTCTGGAGTAACTGCAGTGCATCACCAGTGGTGCCAGTGCACTCTCTGGACTCACTGCACTGCATCCCAGTGGTGCCAGTGCACTCTCTGGACTCACTGCACTGCATCCCCAGTGGTGCCAGAGAACTCTCTGGACTCACTGCACTGCATCCCCAGTGGTGCCAGTGCACTCTCTGGACTCACTGCACTGCATCCCCAGTGGTGCCAGTGCACTCTCTGGACTCCCGGCAACGCATCCCCAGTGGTGCCAGTGCACTCTCTGGGCTCACTGCAGTGCATCCCCAGTGGTGCCAGTGCACTCTCTTGACTCACTGCACTGCATCCCCAGTGGTGCCAGTGCACTCACTGGATTCACTGCACTGCATTCCCAGTGGTGCTAGTTCACTCTCTGGACTCACTGCAGTGCATCCCCAGTGGTGCCAGTGCACTCTCTGGACTCACTGAAGTGCATTCTCAGTGGTGCCAGTGCACTCTGTGGACTCACTGCAGTGCATCCCCAGTGGTGCCAGTGCGCTCTCTGGACTCACTGCAGTGCATCCCCAGTGGTGCCAGTGCACTCTCTGGACTCACTGCAGTGCATCCCCACTGGTGCCAGTGCACTCACTGGATTCACTGCACTACATTCCCAGTGGTGCTAGTTCACTCTCTGGACTCACTGCAGTGCATCCCCAGTGGTGCTAGTGCACTCTTTGGACTCACTGAAGTGCATTCTCAGTGGTGACAGTGCACTCTCTGGACTCACTGCAGTGCATCCCCAGTGGTGCCAGTACACTCTCTGGACTCACTGCACTGCATCCCCAGTGGTGCTAGTGCACTCTGTGGACTCAATGCAGTGCATCCCCAGTGGTGCCAGTGCACTCTCTGGACTCACTGAAGGGCATTCTCAGTGGTGCCAGTGCACTCTCTGGACTCACTGCAGTGCATCACCAGTGGTGCCAGTGCACTCTCTGGACTCACTGCACCGCATCCCCAGTGGTGCCAGTGCACTCTCTGGAGTAACTGCAGTGCATCACCAGTGGTGCCAGTGCACTCTCTGGACTCACTGCAGTGCATCCCCAGTGGTGCCAGTGCACTCTCTGGACTCACTGCACTGCATCCCCAGTGGTGCCAGAGTACTCTCTGGACTCACTGCACTGCATCCCCAGTGCTGCCTGTGCACTCTCTGGACTCACTGCACTGCATCCCCAGTGGTGCCACTGCACTCTCTGGACTCACTGCACTGCATCCCCAGTGGTGCCAGTGCACTCCCTGCACTCACTGCACTGCATCCCCAGTGGTGCCAGTGCACTCACTGGACTCACTGCAGTGCATTCCCTCTGGTGCCAGTGCACTCTCTGGACTCACTGCAGTGCATCCCCAGTGGTGCCAGTGCACTCTCTTGACTCACTGCAGTGCATCGCCAGTGGTGCCAGTGCACTCTCTGGACTCACTGCACTGCATCCCCAGTGGTGCCAGTGCACTCTCTGGACTCACTGAAGTGCATCCCCCGTGGTGCCAGTGCGATCTCTGGACTCACTGCACTGCATTCCCAGTGGTGCCAGTGCACACTCTGGACTCACTGCACTGCATACCCAGTGGTGCCAGAGCACTCTCTGGACTCACTGCACTGCATCCCCAGTGGAGCCAGTGCACTCTCTGGACTCACTGCACTGCATCCCCAGTGGTGCCAGTGCACTCTGTGGACTCACTGCAGTGCATCCCCAGTGGAGCCCGTGCACTCTCTGGACTCACTGAAGTGCATCCCCAGTGGTGCCAGTGCACTCTCTGGACTCACTGCACTGCATCCCCAGTGGTGCCAGTGCACTCTCTGGACTCACTGCAGTGCATCCCCAGTGGTGCCAGTGCACTCTCTGGACTCACTGAAGTTCATTCTCAGTGGTGCCAGTGCACTCTCTGGACTCACTGCAGTGCATCCCCAGTGGTGCCAGTACACTCACTGGACTGACTGCACTGCATCCCCAGTGGTGCTAGTGCAGTCTCTGCACTCACTGCACTGCATCGCCAGTGGTGCCAGAGCACTCTCTGGACTCACTGCAGTGCATCCCCAGTGGTGCCAGTGCACTCTCTGGACTCACTGTACTGCATCCCCAGTGGTGCCAGTGCACTCTGTGGACTCACTGCTGTGCATCCCCATTGGTGCCAGTGCACTCTCTGGACTCACTGCACTGCATCCCCAGTGGTGCCAGTGCACTCTCTGGACTCACTGCACTGCATCCCCAGTGGTGCAAGTGCACTCTCTGGACTCACTGCAGTGCATCCCAAGTGGTGCCAATGCACTCTCTGGACTCACTGCAGTGCATCCCCAGTGGTGCCAGTACACTCACTGGACTTACTGCACTGCATCCCCAGTGGTGCCAGTGCAGTCTCTGCACTCACTGAAGTGCATCCCCAGTGGTGCCAGTGAACTCTCTGGACTCACTGCAGTGCGTCCCCAGTGGTGCCAGTGCACTCTCTGGACTCACTGCACTGCATCCCCAGTGGTGCCAGTGCACTCTCTGGAGTAACTGCACTGCATCCCCAGTGGTGCCAGTGCACTTTCTGGACTCACTGCACTGCATCTCCAATGGTGCCAGTGCACTCTCTGGACTCACTGCACTGCATCCCCAGTGGAGCCAGTGCACTCTCTGGACTCACTGAAGTGCATCCCCATTGGTGCCAGTGCACTCTCTGGACTCACTGCACTGCATCCCCAGTGGTGCCAGAGTACTCTCTGGACTCACTGCACTGCATCCCCAGTGCTGCCTGTGCACTCTCTGGACTCACTGCACTGCATCCCCAGTGGTGCCACTGCACTCTCTGGACTCACTGCACTGCATCCCCAGTGGTGCCAGTGCACTCCCTGCACTCACTGCACTGCATCCCCAGTGGTGCCAGTGCACTCACTGGACTCACTGCAGTGCATTCCCTCTGGTGCCAGTGCACTCTCTGGACTCACTGCAGTGCATCCCCAGTGGTGCCAGTGCACTCTCTTGACTCACTGCAGTGCATCGCCAGTGGTGCCAGTGCACTCTCTGGACTCACTGCACTGCATCCCCAGTGGTGCCAGTGCACTCTCTGGACTCACTGAAGTGCATCCCCCGTGGTGCCAGTGCGATCTCTGGACTCACTGCACTGCATTCCCAGTGGTGCCAGTGCACACTCTGGACTCACTGCACTGCATACCCAGTGGTGCCAGAGCACTCTCTGGACTCACTGCACTGCATCCCCAGTGGAGCCAGTGCACTCTCTGGACTCACTGCACTGCATCCCCAGTGGTGCCAGTGCACTCTGTGGACTCACTGCAGTGCATCCCCAGTGGAGCCCGTGCACTCTCTGGACTCACTGAAGTGCATCCCCAGTGGTGCCAGTGCACTCTCTGGACTCACTGCACTGCATCCCCAGTGGTGCCAGTGCACTCTCTGGACTCACTGCAGTGCATCCCCAGTGGTGCCAGTGCACTCTCTGGACTCACTGAAGTGCATTCTCAGTGGTGCCAGTGCACTCTCTGGACTCACTGCAGTGCATCCCCAGTGGTGCCAGTACACTCACTGGACTGACTGCACTGCATCCCCAGTGGTGCTAGTGCAGTCTCTGCACTCACTGCACTGCATCGCCAGTGGTGCCAGAGCACTCTCTGGACTCACTGCAGTGCATCCCCAGTGGTGCCAGTGCACTCTCTGGACTCACTGTACTGCATCCCCAGTGGTGCCAGTGCACTCTGTGGACTCACTGCTGTGCATCCCCATTGGTGCCAGTGCACTCTCTGGACTCACTGCACTGCATCCCCAGTGGTGCCAGTGCACTCTCTGGACTCACTGCACTGCATCCCCAGTGGTGCAAGTGCACTCTCTGGACTCACTGCAGTGCATCCCAAGTGGTGCCAATGCACTCTCTGGACTCACTGCAGTGCATCCCCAGTGGTGCCAGTACACTCACTGGACTTACTGCACTGCATCCCCAGTGGTGCCAGTGCAGTCTCTGCACTCACTGAAGTGCATCCCCAGTGGTGCCAGTGAACTCTCTGGACTCACTGCAGTGCGTCCCCAGTGGTGCCAGTGCACTCTCTGGACTCACTGCACTGCATCCCCAGTGGTGCCAGTGCACTCTCTGGACTCACTGCACTGCATCCCCAGTGGTGCCAGTGCACTTTCTGGACTCACTGCACTGCATCTCCAATGTTGCCAGTGCACTCTCTGGACTCACTGCACTGCATCCCCAGTGGAGCCAGTGCACTCTCTGGACTCACTGAAGTGCATCCCCATTGGTGCCAGTGCACTCTCTGGACTCACTGCACTGCATCCCCAGTGGTGCTAGTGCAGTCTCTGCACTCACTGCACTGCATCCCCAGTGGTGCCAGAGCACTCTCTGGACTCACTGCAGTGCATCCCCAGTGGTGCAAGTGCACTCTCTGGACTCACTGCAGTGCATCCCAAGTGGTGCCAATGCACTCTCTGGACTCACTGCAGTGCATCCCCAGTGGTGCCAGTACACTCACTGGACTTACTGCACTGCATCCCCAGTGGTGCCAGTGCAGTCTCTGCACTCACTGAAGTGCATCCCCAGTGGTGCCAGTGAACTCTCTGGACTCACTGCAGTGCGTCCCCAGTGGTGCCAGTGCACTCTCTGGACTCACTGCACTGCATCCCCAGTGGTGCCAGTGCACTCACTGGACTCACTATACTGCATCACCAGTGGTGCCAGTGCACTCTCTGGACTCACTGCACTGCATCCCCAGTGTTGCCAGTGCATTCACTGGACTCACTGTACTGCATCTCCAGTGGTGCCAGTGCACTCTCTGGACTCACTGCAGTGCATCCCCAGTGGTGCCAGTGCACTCTCTGGACTCACTGAAGTGCATTCTCAGTGGTGCCAGTGCACTCTGTGGACTCACTGCAGTGCATCCCCAGTGGTGCCAATGCGCTCTCTGGACTCACTGCAGTGCATCCCCAGTGGTGCCAGTGCACTCTCTGGACTCACTGCACTGCATCCCCAGTGCTGCCAGTGCACTCTGTGGACTCACTGCACTGCATCCCCAGTGGTGCCAGTGCACTCTCTGGACTCACTGCACTGCATCCCCAGTGGTGCCAGTGCACTCTCTGGACTCACTGCACTGCATCCCCAGTGGTGACAGTGCACTCTCTGGACTCACTGCACTGCATCCCCAGTGGTACCAGTGCACACTGTGGACTCACTGCAGTGCATCCCCAGTGCTGCCAGTGCACTCTCTGGACTCACTGCACTGCATCCCCAGTGGTGCCAATGCACTCTCTGGACTCACTGCACTGCATCCCCAGTGGTGCCAGTGCACTCTCTGGACTCACTGCACTGCATCCCCACTGGTGCCAGTGCACTCTCTGGACTCACTGCACTGCATCCCCAGTGGTGCCAGTGCACTCTCTGGACGCACTGCACTGCATCCCCAGTGGTGCCAGTGCACTCTCTGGACTCACTGCACTGCATCCCAAGTGGTGCCAGTGCACTCTCTGGAGTCACTGCACTGCATCCCCAGTGGTGCCAGTGCACTCTCTGGAGTCACTGCACTACATCCCCAGTGGTGCCAGTGCACTCACTGGACTCACTGTACTGCATCATCAGTGGTGCCAGTGCACTCTCTGGACTCACTGCAGTGCATCCCCAGTGGTGCCAGTGCACTCTCTGGACTCACTGCACTGCATCCCCAGTGGTGCCAGTGCACTCTCTGGACTCACTGCACTGCATCCCCAGTGGTGCAAGTGCACTCTCTGGACTCACTGCAGTGCATCCCAAGTGGTGCCAATGCACTCTCTGGACTCACTGCAGTGCATCCCCAGTGGTGCCAGTACACTCACTGGACTCACTGCAGTGCATCCCCAGTGGTGCCAGTACACTCACTGGACTTACTGCACTGCATCCCCAGTGGTGCCAGTGCAGTCTCTGCACTCACTGAAGTGCATCCCCAGTGGTGCCAGTGAACTCTCTGGACTCACTGCACTGCATCCCCAGTGGTGCCAGTGCACTCTCTGGACTCACTGCACTGCATCCCCAGTGGTGCCAGTGCACTCACTGGACTCACTATACTGCATCACCAGTGGTGCCAGTGCACTCTCTGGACTCACTGCACTGCATCCCCAGTGTTGCCAGTGCATTCACTGGACTCACTGTACTGCATCTCCAGTGGTGCCAGTGCACTCTCTGGACTCACTGCAGTGCATCCCCAGTGGTGCCAGTGCACTCTCTGGACTCACTGCAGTGCATCCCCACTGGTGCCAGTGCACTCACTGGATTCACTGCACTACATTCCCAGTGGTGCTAGTTCACTCTCTGGACTCACTGCAGTGCATCCCCAGTGGTGCCAGTGCACTCTTTGGACTCACTGAAGTGCATTCTCAGTGGTGCCAGTCCACTCTCTGGACTCACTGCACTGCATCCCCAGTGGTGCCAGTGCGCTCTCTGGCCTCACTGAAGTGCATTCTCAGTGGTGCCAGTGCACTCTCTGGACTCACTGCAGTGCATCCCCAGTGGTGCCAGTGCACTCTCTGGACTCACTGAAGTGCATTCTCAGTGGTGCCAGTGCACTCTCTGGACTCACTGCACTGCATCCCCAGTGGTGCCAGTACACTCACTGGACTGACTGCACTGCATCCCCAGTGGTGCTAGTGCAGTCTCTGCACTCACTGCACTGCATCGCCAGTGGTGCCAGAGCACTCTCTGGACTCACTACAGTGCATCCCCAGTGGTGCCAGTGAACTCTCTGGACTCACGGTACTGCATCCACAGTGGTGCCAGTGCACTCTGTGGACTCACTGCTGTGCATCCCCATTGGTGCCAGTGCACTCTCTGGACTCACTGCACTGCATCCCCAGTGGTGCCAGTGCACTCTCTGGACTCACTGCACTGCATCCCCAGTGGTGCAAGTGCACTCTCTGGACTCACTGCAGTGCATCCCAAGTGGTGCCAATGCACTCTCTGGACTCACTGCAGTGCATCCCCAGTGGTGCCAGTACACTCACTGGACTTACTGCACTGCATCCCCAGTGGTGCCAGTGCAGTCTCTGCACTCACTGAAGTGCATCCCCAGTGGTGCCAGTGAACTCTCTGGACTCACTGCTGTGCGTCCCCAGTGGTGCCAGTGCACTCTCTGGACTCACTGCACTGCATCCCCAGTGGTGCCAGTGCACTCTCTGGACTCACTGCACTGCATCTCCAATGGTGCCAGTGCACTCTCTGGACTCACTGCACTGCATCCCCAGTGGAGCCAGTGCACTCTCTGGACTCACTGAAGTGCATCCCCATTGGTGCCAGTGCACTCTCTGGACTCACTGCACTGCATCCCCAGTGGTGCCAGTGCACTCTCTGGACTCACTGCACTGCATCCCCAGTGGTGCAAGTGCACTCTCTGGACTCACTGCAGTGCATCCCAAGTGGTGCCAATGCACTCTCTGGACTCACTGCACTGCATCCCCATTGGTGCCAGTACACTCACTGGACTCACTGCACTGCATCCCCAGTGCTGCCAGTGCAGTCTCTGCACTCACTGAAGTGCATCTCCAGTGGTGCCAGTGAACTCTCTGGACTCACTGCAGTGCATCCCCAGTGGTGCCAGTGCACTCTCTGGACTCACTGCACTGCATCCCCAGTGGTGCCAGTGCACTCTCTGGACTCACTGCACTGCATCCCCAGTGGTGCCAGTGCACTCTCTGGACTCACTGCAGTGCATCTCCAATGGTGCCAGTGCACTCTCTTCACTCACTGCACTGCATCCCCAGTGGTGCCAATGCACTCTCTGGACTCACTGCTGTGCATCCCCAGTGGTGCCAGTGCACTCTCTGGACTCACTGCACTGCATCTCCAATGGTGCCAATGCACTCTCTGGACTCACTGTACTGCATCCCCAGTGGTGCCAGTGCACTCTCTTGACTCACTGCACTGCATCCCCAGTGGTGCCAGTGCACTCACTGGATTCACTGCACTGCATCCCCAGTGGTGCTAGTGCACTCTCTGGACTCACTGCAGTGCATCCCCAGTGGTACCAGTGCACTCTCTGGACTCACTGAAGTGCATTCTCAGTGGTGCCAGTGCACTCTGTGGACTCACTGCACTGCATCCCCAGTGGTGCCAGTGCGCTCTCTGGACTCACTGCAGTGCATCCCCAGTGGTGCCAGTGCACTCTCTGGACTCACTGCACTGCATCCCCAGTGCTGCCAGTGCACTCTCTGGACTCACTGCACTGCATCCCCAGTGGTGCCAGTGCACTCTCTGGACTCACTGCACTGCATCCCCAGTGGTGCCAGTGCACTCTCTGGACTCACTGCACTGCATCCCCAGTGGTGCCAGTGCACTCTCTGGACTCACTGCACTGCATCCCCAGTGGTACCAGTGCACTCTGTGGACTCAATGCACTGTATCCCCAGTGGTGCCAGAGCACTCTCTGGACTCACTGCACTGCATCCCCAGTGGTGCCAATGCACGCTCTGGACTCACTGCACTGCATCCCCAGTGGTGCCAGTGCACTCTCTGGACTCACTGCACTGCATCCCAAGTGGTGCCAGTGCACTCTCTGGAGTCACTGCACTGCATCCCCAGTGGTGCCAGTGCACTCTCTCGAGTCACTGCACTACATCCCCAGTGGTGCCAGTGCACTCACTGGACTCACTGTACTGCATCATCAGTGGTGCCAGTGCACTCTCTGGACTCACTGCAGTGCATCCCCAGTGGTGCCAGTGCACTCTCTGGACTCACTGCACTGCATCCCCAGTGGTGCCAGTGCACTCTCTGGACTCACTGCACTGCATCCCCAGTGGTGCCAGTGCACTCTCTGCACTCACTGCACTGCATCCCAAGTGGTGCCAGTGCACTCTCTGGAGTCACTGCACTGCATCCCCAGTGGTGCCAGTGCACTCTCTCGAGTCACTGCGCTACATCCCCAGTGGTGCCAGTGCACTCACTGGACTCACTGTACTGCATCATCAGTGGTGCCAGTGCACTCTCTGGACTCACTGCAGTGCATCCCCAGTGGTGCCAGTGCACTCTCTGGACTCACTGCACTGCATCCCCAGTGGTGCCAGTGCACTCTCTGGACTCACTGTACTGCATCCCCAGTGGTGCCAGTGCACTCTGTGGACTCACTGCTGTGCATCCCCATTGGTGCCAGTGCACTCTCTGGACTCACTGCACTGCATCCCCAGTGGTGCCAGTGCACTCTCTGGACTCACTGCACTGCATCCCCAGTGGTGCAAGTGCACTCTCTGGACTCACTGCAGTGCATCCCAAGTGGTGCCAATGCACTCTCTGGACTCACTGCAGTGCATCCCCAGTGGTGCCAGTACACTCACTGGACTTACTGCACTGCATCCCCAGTGGTGCCAGTGCAGTCTCTGCACTCACTGAAGTGCATCCCCAGTGGTGCCAGTGAACTCTCTGGACTCACTGCAGTGCGTCCCCAGTGGTGCCAGTGCACTCTCTGGACTCACTGCACTGCATCCCCAGTGGTGCCAGTGCACTCTCTGGACTCACTGCACTGCATCCCCAGTGGTGCCAGTGCACTTTCTGGACTCACTGCACTGCATCTCCAATGGTGCCAGTGCACTCTCTGGACTCACTGCACTGCATCCCCAGTGGAGCCAGTGCACTCTCTGGACTCACTGAAGTGCATCCCCATTGGTGCCAGTGCACTCTCTGGACTCACTGCACTGCATCCCCAGTGGTGCCAGTGCACTCTCTGGACTCACTGCACTGCATCCCCAGTGGTGCAAGTGCACTCTCTGGACTCACTGCAGTGCATCCCAAGTGGTGCCAATGCACTCTCTGGACTCACTGCAGTGCATTCTCAGTGGTGCCAGTACACTCACTGGACTCACTGCACTGCATCCCCAGTGCTGCCAGTGCAGTCTCTGCACTCACTGAAGTCCATCTCCAGTGGTGCCAGTGAACTCTTTGGACTCACTGCAGTGCATCCCCAGTGGTGCCAGTGCACTCTCTGGACTCACTGCACTGCATCCCCAGTGGTGCCAGTGCACTCTCTGGACTCACTGCACTGCATCCCCAGTGGTGCCAGTGCACTCTCTGGACTCACTGTACTGCATCCCCAGTGGTGCCAGTGCACTCTCTTGACTCACTGCACTGCATCCCCAGTGGTGCCAGTGCACTCACTGGATTCACTGCACTGCATCCCCAGTGGTGCTAGTGCACTCTCTGGACTCACTGCAGTGCATCCCCAGTGGTACCAGTGCACTCTCTGGACTCACTGAAGTGCATTCTCAGTGGTGCCAGTGCACTCTGTGGACTCACTG
This sequence comes from Anser brachyrhynchus, assembly GCF_964034855.1. Taxonomy (NCBI): domain Eukaryota; kingdom Metazoa; phylum Chordata; class Aves; order Anseriformes; family Anatidae; genus Anser; species Anser brachyrhynchus. The sequence continues at coordinate 726,849 of NW_027664004.1, forward strand.
CAGTGCATCCCCAGTGGTGCCAGTGCACTCTCTGGACTCACTGCACTGCATCCCCAGTGCTGCCAGTGCACTCTGTGGACTCACTGCACTGCATCCCCAGTGGTGCCAGTGCACTCTCTGGACTCACTGCACTGCATCCCCAGTGGTGCCAGTGCACTCTCTGGACTCACTGCACTGCATCCCCAGTGGTGACAGTGCACTCTCTGGACTCACTGCACTGCATCCCCAGTGGTACCAGTGCACACTGTGGACTCACTGCAGTGCATCCCCAGTGCTGCCAGTGCACTCTCTGGACTCACTGCACTGCATCCCCAGTGGTGCCAATGCACTCTCTGGACTCACTGCACTGCATCCCCAGTGGTGCCAGTGCACTCTCTGGACTCACTGCACTGCATCCCAAGTGGTGCCAGTGCACTCTCTGGACTCACTGCACTGCATCCCCAGTGGTGCCAGTGCACTCTCTGGACGCACTGCACTGCATCCCCAGTGGTGCCAGTGCACTCTCTGGACTCACTGCACTGCATCCCAAGTGGTGCCAGTGCACTCTCTGGAGTCACTGCACTGCATCCCCAGTGGTGCCAGTGCACTCTCTGGAGTCACTGCACTACATCCCCAGTGGTGCCAGTGCACTCACTGGACTCACTGTACTGCATCATCAGTGGTGCCAGTGCACTCTCTGGACTCACTGCAGTGCATCCCCAGTGGTGCCAGTGCACTCTCTGGACTCACTGCACTGCATCCCCAGTGGTGCCAGTGCACTCTCTGGACTCACTGCACTGCATCCCCAGTGGTGCAAGTGCACTCTCTGGACTCACTGCAGTGCATCCCAAGTGGTGCCAATGCACTCTCTGGACTCACTGCAGTGCATCCCCAGTGGTGCCAGTACACTCACTGGACTCACTGCAGTGCATCCCCAGTGGTGCCAGTACACTCACTGGACTTACTGCACTGCATCCCCAGTGGTGCCAGTGCAGTCTCTGCACTCACTGAAGTGCATCCCCAGTGGTGCCAGTGAACTCTCTGGACTCACTGCAGTGCGTCCCCAGTGGTGCCAGTGCACTCTCTGGACTCACTGCACTGCATCCCCAGTGGTGCCAGTGCACTCTCTGGACTCACTGCACTGCATCCCCAGTGGTGCCAGTGCACTTTCTGGACTCACTGCACTGCATCTCCAATGGTGCCAGTGCACTCTCTGGACTCACTGCACTGCATCCCCAGTGGTGCCAGTGCACTCTCTGGACTCACTGCACTGCATCCCCAGTGGTGCAAGTGCACTCTCTGGACTCACTGCAGTGCATCCCAAGTGGTGCCAATGCACTCTCTGGACTCACTGCAGTGCATCCCCAGTGGTGCCAGTACACTCACTGGACTCACTGCACTGCATCCCCAGTGCTGCCAGTGCAGTCTCTGCACTCACTGAAGTGCATCCCCAGTGGTGCCAGTGAACTCTCTGGACTCACTGCAGTGCATCCCCAGTGGTGCCAGTGCACTCTCTGGACTCACTGCACTGCATCCCCAGTGGTGCCAGTGCACTCTCTGGACTCACTGCACTGCATCCCCAGTGGTGCCAGTGCACTCTCTGGACTCACTGTACTGCATCCCCAGTGGTGCCAGTGCACTCTCTTGACTCACTGCACTGCATCCCCAGTGGTGCCAGTGCACTCACTGGATTCACTGCACTGCATCCCCAGTGGTGCTAGTGCACTCTCTGGACTCACTGCAGTGCATCCCCAGTGGTACCAGTGCACTCTCTGGACTCACTGAAGTGCATTCTCAGTGGTGCCAGTGCACTCTGTGGACTCACTGCAGTGCATCCCCAGTGGTGCCAATGCGCTCTCTGGACTCACTGCAGTGCATCCCCAGTGGTGCCAGTGCACTCTCTGGACTCACTGCACTGCATCCCCAGTGCTGCCAGTGCACTCTCTGGACTCACTGCACTGCATCCCCAGTGGTGCCAGTGCACTCTCTGGACTCACTGCACTGCATCCCCAGTGGTGCCAGTGCACTCTCTGGACTCACTGCAGTGCATCCCCAGTGGTGCCAGTGCACTCTCTGGACTCACTGCACTGCATCCCCAGTGGTACCAGTGCACACTGTGGACTCACTGCAGTGCATCCCCAGTGCTGCCAGTGCACTCTCTGGACTCACTGCACTGCATCCCCAGTGGTGCCAATGCACTCTCTGGACTCACTGCACTGCATCCCCAGTGGTGCCAGTGCACTCTCTGGACTCACTGCACTGCATCCCAAGTGGTGCCAGTGCACTCTCTGGACTCACTGCACTGCATCCCCAGTGGTGCCAGTGCACTCTCTCGAGTCACTGCACTACATCCCCAGTGGTGCCAGTGCACTCACTGGACTCACTGTACTGCATCATCAGTGGTGCCAGTGCACTCTCTGGACTCACTGCAGTGCATCCCCAGTGGTGCCAGTGCACTCTCTGGACTCACTGCACTGCATCCCCAGTGGTGCCAGTGCACTCTCTGGACTCACTGCACTGCATCCCCAGTGGTGCCAGTGCACTCTCTGGACTCACTGCACTGCATCCCAAGTGGTGCCAGTGCACTCTCTGGAGTCACTGCACTGCATCCCCAGTGGTGCCAGTGCACTCTCTCGAGTCACTGCACTACATCCCCAGTGGTGCCAGTGCACTCACTGGACTCACTGTACTGCATCATCAGTGGTGCCAGTGCACTCTCTGGACTCACTGCAGTGCATCCCCAGTGGTGCCAGTGCACTCTCTGGACTCACTGCACTGCATCCCCAGTGGTGCCAGTGCACTCTCTGGACTCACTGCACTGCATCCCCAGTGGTGCAAGTGCACTCTCTGGACTCACTGCAGTGCATCCCAAGTGGTGCCAATGCACTCTCTGGACTCACTGCAGTGCATCCCCAGTGGTGCCAGTACACTCACTGGACTCACTGCACTGCATCCCCAGTGGTGCCAGTGCAGTCTCTGCACTCACTGAAGTGCATCCCCAATGGTGCCAGTGAACTCTCTGGACTCACTGCAGTGCATCCCCAGTGGTGCCAGTGCACTCTCTGGACTCACTGCACTGCATCCCCAGTGGTGCCAGTGCACTCTCTGGACTCACTGCACTGCATCTCCAATGGTGCCAGTGCACTCTCTGGACTCACTGCACTGCATCCCCAGTGGTGCCAGTGCACTTTCTGGACTCACTGCACTGCATCTCCAATGGTGCCAGTGCACTCTCTGGACTCACTGCACTGCATCCCCAGTGGAGCCAGTGCACTCTCTGGACTCACTGAAGTGCATCCCCATTGGTGCCAGTGCACTCTCTGGACTCACTGCACTGCATCCCCAGTGGTGCCAGTGCACTCTCTGGACTCACTGCACTGCATCCCCAGTGGTGCAAGTGCACTCTCTGGACTCACTGCAGTGCATCCCAAGTGGTGCCAATGCACTCTCTGGACTCACTGCAGTGCATCCCCAGTGGTGCCAGTACACTCACTGGACTCACTGCACTGCATCCCCAGTGCTGCCAGTGCAGTCTCTGCACTCACTGAAGTGCATCTCCAGTGGTGCCAGTGAACTCTTTGGACTCACTGCAGTGCATCCCCAGTGGTGCCAGTGCACTCTCTGGACTCACTGCACTGCATCCCCAGTGGTGCCAGTGCACTCTCTGGACTCACTGCACTGCATCCCCAGTGGTGCCAGTGCACTCTCTGGACTCACTGTACTGCATCCCCAGTGGTGCCAGTGCACTCTCTTGACTCACTGCACTGCATCCCCAGTGGTGCCAGTGCACTCACTGGATTCACTGCACTGCATCCCCAGTGGTGCTAGTGCACTCTCTGGACTCACTGCAGTGCATCCCCAGTGGTACCAGTGCACTCTCTGGACTCACTGAAGTGCATTCTCAGTGGTGCCAGTGCACTCTGTGGACTCACTGCAGTGCATCCCCAGTGGTGCCAATGCGCTCTCTGGACTCACTGCAGTGCATCCCCAGTGGTGCCAGTGCACTCTCTGGACTCACTGCACTGCATCCCCAGTGCTGCCAGTGCACTCTGTGGACTCACTGCACTGCATCCCCAGTGGTGCCAGTGCACTCTCTGGACTCACTGCACTGCATCCCCAGTGGTGCCAGTGCACTCTCTGGACTCACTGCACTGCATCCCCAGTGGTGACAGTGCACTCTCTGGACTCACTGCACTGCATCCCCAGTGGTACCAGTGCACACTGTGGACTCACTGCAGTGCATCCCCAGTGCTGCCAGTGCACTCTCTGGACTCACTGCACTGCATCCCCAGTGGTGCCAATGCACTCTCTGGACTCACTGCACTGCATCCCCAGTGGTGCCAGTGCACTCTCTGGACTCACTGCACTGCATCCCAAGTGGTGCCAGTGCACTCTCTGGACTCACTGCACTGCATCCCCAGTGGTGCCAGTGCACTCTCTGGACGCACTGCACTGCATCCCCAGTGGTGCCAGTGCACTCTCTGGACTCACTGCACTGCATCCCAAGTGGTGCCAGTGCACTCTCTGGAGTCACTGCACTGCATCCCCAGTGGTGCCAGTGCACTCTCTGGAGTCACTGCACTACATCCCCAGTGGTGCCAGTGCACTCACTGGACTCACTGTACTGCATCATCAGTGGTGCCAGTGCACTCTCTGGACTCACTGCAGTGCATCCCCAGTGGTGCCAGTGCACTCTCTGGACTCACTGCACTGCATCCCCAGTGGTGCAAGTGCACTCTCTGGACTCACTGCAGTGCATCCCAAGTGGTGCCAATGCACTCTCTGGACTCACTGCAGTGCATCCCCAGTGGTGCCAGTACACTCACTGGACTCACTGCAGTGCATCCCCAGTGGTGCCAGTACACTCACTGGACTTACTGCACTGCATCCCCAGTGGTGCCAGTGCAGTCTCTGCACTCACTGAAGTGCATCCCCAGTGGTGCCAGTGAACTCTCTGGACTCACTGCAGTGCGTCCCCAGTGGTGCCAGTGCACTCTCTGGACTCACTGCACTGCATCCCCAGTGGTGCCAGTGCACTCTCTGGACTCACTGCACTGCATCCCCAGTGGTGCCAGTGCACTTTCTGGACTCACTGCACTGCATCTCCAATGGTGCCAGTGCACTCTCTGGACTCACTGCACTGCATCCCCAGTGGTGCCAGTGCACTCTCTGGACTCACTGCACTGCATCCCCAGTGGTGCAAGTGCACTCTCTGGACTCACTGCAGTGCATCCCAAGTGGTGCCAATGCACTCTCTGGACTCACTGCAGTGCATCCCCAGTGGTGCCAGTACACTCACTGGACTCACTGCACTGCATCCCCAGTGCTGCCAGTGCAGTCTCTGCACTCACTGAAGTGCATCCCCAGTGGTGCCAGTGAACTCTCTGGACTCACTGCAGTGCATCCCCAGTGGTGCCAGTGCACTCTCTGGACTCACTGCACTGCATCCCCAGTGGTGCCAGTGCACTCTCTGGACTCACTGCACTGCATCCCCAGTGGTGCCAGTGCACTCTCTGGACTCACTGTACTGCATGCCCAGTGGTGCCAGTGCACTCTCTTGACTCACTGCACTGCATCCCCAGTGGTGCCAGTGCACTCACTGGATTCACTGCACTGCATCCCCAGTGGTGCTAGTGCACTCTCTGGACTCACTGCAGTGCATCCCCAGTGGTACCAGTGCACTCTCTGGACTCACTGAAGTGCATTCTCAGTGGTGCCAGTGCACTCTGTGGACTCACTGCAGTGCATCCCCAGTGGTGCCAATGCGCTCTCTGGACTCACTGCAGTGCATCCCCAGTGGTGCCAGTGCACTCTCTGGACTCACTGCACTGCATCCCCAGTGCTGCCAGTGCACTCTCTGGACTCACTGCACTGCATCCCCAGTGGTGCCAGTGCACTCTCTGGACTCACTGCACTGCATCCCCAGTGGTGCCAGTGCACTCTCTGGACTCACTGCAGTGCATCCCCAGTGGTGCCAGTGCACTCTCTGGACTCACTGCACTGCATCCCCAGTGGTACCAGTGCACACTGTGGACTCACTGCAGTGCATCCCCAGTGCTGCCAGTGCACTCTCTGGACTCACTGCACTGCATCCCCAGTGGTGCCAATGCACTCTCTGGACTCACTGCACTGCATCCCCAGTGGTGCCAGTGCACTCTCTGGACTCACTGCACTGCATCCCAAGTGGTGCCAGTGCACTCTCTGGACTCACTGCACTGCATCCCCAGTGGTGCCAGTGCACTCTCTCGAGTCACTGCACTACATCCCCAGTGGTGCCAGTGCACTCACTGGACTCACTGTACTGCATCATCAGTGGTGCCAGTGCACTCTCTGGACTCACTGCAGTGCATCCCCAGTGGTGCCAGTGCACTCTCTGGACTCACTGCACTGCATCCCCAGTGGTGCCAGTGCACTCTCTGGACTCACTGCACTGCATCCCCAGTGGTGCCAGTGCACTCTCTGGACTCACTGCACTGCATCCCAAGTGGTGCCAGTGCACTCTCTGGAGTCACTGCACTGCATCCCCAGTGGTGCCAGTGCACTCTCTCGAGTCACTGCACTACATCCCCAGTGGTGCCAGTGCACTCACTGGACTCACTGTACTGCATCATCAGTGGTGCCAGTGCACTCTCTGGACTCACTGCAGTGCATCCCCAGTGGTGCCAGTGCACTCTCTGGACTCACTGCACTGCATCCCCAGTGGTGCCAGTGCACTCTCTGGACTCACTGCACTGCATCCCCAGTGGTGCAAGTGCACTCTCTGGACTCACTGCAGTGCATCCCAAGTGGTGCCAATGCACTCTCTGGACTCACTGCAGTGCATCCCCAGTGGTGCCAGTACACTCACTGGACTCACTGCACTGCATCCCCAGTGGTGCCAGTGCAGTCTCTGCACTCACTGAAGTGCATCCCCAATGGTGCCAGTGAACTCTCTGGACTCACTGCAGTGCATCCCCAGTGGTGCCAGTGCACTCTCTGGACTCACTGCACTGCATCCCCAGTGGTGCCAGTGCACTCTCTGGACTCACTGCACTGCATCTCCAATGGTGCCAGTGCACTCTCTGGACTCACTGCACTGCATCCCCAGTGGAGCCAGTGCACTCTCTGGACTCACTGAAGTGCATCCCCATTGGTGCCAGTGCACTCTCTGGACTCACTGCACTGCATCCCCAGTGGTGCCAGTGCACTCTCTGGACTCACTGCAGTGCATCCCCAGTGGTGCAAGTGCACTCTCTGGACTCACTGCAGTGCATCCCAAGTGGTGCCAATGCACTCTCTGGACTCACTGTACTGCATCATCAGTGGTGCCAGTACACTCACTGGACTCACTGCACTGCATCCCCAGTGGTGCCAGTGCAGTCTCTGCACTCACTGAAGTGCATCTCCAGTGGTGCCAGTGAACTCTCTGGACTCACTGCAGTGCATCCCCAGTGGTGCCAGTGCACTCTCTGGACTCACTGCACTGCATCCCCAGTGGTGCCAGTGCACTCTCTGGACTCACTGCACTGCATCCCCAGTGGTGCCAGTGCACTCTCTGGACTCACTGCAGTGCATCTCCAATGGTGCCAGTGCACTCTCTGGACTCACTGCACTGCATCCCCAGTGGTGCCAATGAACTCTCTGGACTCACTGCTGTGCATCCCCAGTGGTGCCAGTGCACTCTCTGGACTCACTGCACTGCATCTCCAATGGTGCCAATGCACTCTCTGGACTCACTGTACTGCATCCCCAGTGGTGCCAGTGCACTCTCTTGACTCACTGCACTGCATCCCCAGTGGTGCCAGTGCACTCACTGGATTCACTGCACTGCATCCCCAGTGGTGCTAGTGCACTCTCTGGACTCACTGCAGTGCATCCCCAGTGGTACCAGTGCACTCTCTGGACTCACTGAAGTGCATTCTCAGTGGTGCCAGTGCACTCTGTGGACTCACTGCAGTGCATCCCCAGTGGTGCCAGTGCGCTCTCTGGACTCACTGCAGTGCATCCCCAGTGGTGCCAGTGCACTCTCTGGACTCACTGCAGTGCATCCCCAGTGCTGCCAGTGCACTCTCTGGACTCACTGCACTGCATCCCCAGTGGTGCCAGTGCACTCTCTGGACTCACTGCACTGCATCCCCAGTGGTTCCAGTGCACTCTCTGGACTCACTGCACTGCATCCCCAGTGGTGCCAGTGCACTCTCTGGACTCACTGCACTGCATCCCCAGTGGTGCCAGTGCACTCTCTGGACTTACTGCAGTGCATCCCCAGTGGTGCCAGTGCACTCTCTGGAGTCACTGCACTGCATCCCCAGTGGTGCCAGTGCACTCTCTCGAGTCACTGCACTACATCCCCAGTGGTGCCAGTGCACTCACTGGACTCACTGTACTGCATCATCAGTGGTGCCAGTGCACTCTCTGGACTCACTGCAGTGCATCCCCAGTGGTGCCAGTGCACTCTCTGGACTCACTGCACTGCATCCCCAGTGTTGCCAGTGCATTCACTGGACTCACTGTACTGCATCTCCAGTGGTGCCAGTGCACTCTCTGGACTCACTGCACTGCATCCCCAGTGGTGCCAGTGCACTCTCTGGACTCACTGCAGTGCATCCCCACTGGTGCCAGTGCACTCACTGGATTCACTGCACTACATTCCCAGTGGTGCTAGTTCACTCTCTGGACTCACTGCAGTGCATCCCCAGTGGTGCCAGTGCACTCTTTGGACTCACTGAAGTGCATTCTCAGTGGTGCCAGTCCACTCTCTGGACTCACTGCACTGCATCCCCAGTGGTGCCAGTGCGCTCTCTGGCCTCACTGAAGTGCATTCTCAGTGGTGCCAGTGCACTCTCTGGACTCACTGCAGTGCATCCCCAGTGGTGCCAGTGCACTCTCTGGACTCACTGAAGTGCATTCTCAGTGGTGCCAGTGCACTCTCTGGACTCACTGCACTGCATCCCCAGTGGTGCCAGTACACTCACTGGACTGACTGCACTGCATCCCCAGTGGTGCTAGTGCAGTCTCTGCACTCACTGCACTGCATCGCCAGTGGTGCCAGAGCACTCTCTGGACTCACTGCAGTGCATCCCCAGTGGTGCCAGTGCACTCTCTGGACTCACGGTACTGCATCCCCAGTGGTGCCAGTGCACTCTGTGGACTCACTGCTGTGCATCCCCATTGGTGCCAGTGCACTCTCTGGACTCACTGCACTGCATCCCCAGTGGTGCCAGTGCACTCTCTGGACTCACTGCACTGCATCCCCAGTGGTGCAAGTGCACTCTCTGGACTCACTGCAGTGCATCCCAAGTGGTGCCAATGCACTCTCTGGACTCACTGCAGTGCATCCCCAGTGGTGCCAGTACACTCACTGGACTTACTGCACTGCATCCCCAGTGGTGCCAGTGCAGTCTCTGCACTCACTGAAGTGCATCCCCAGTGGTGCCAGTGAACTCTCTGGACTCACTGCTGTGCGTCCCCAGTGGTGCCAGTGCACTCTCTGGACTCACTGCACTGCATCCCCAGTGGTGCCAGTGCACTCTCTGGACTCACTGCACTGCATCCCCAGTGGTGCCAGTGCACTCTCTGGACTCACTGCACTGCATCTCCAATGGTGCCAGTGCACTCTCTGGACTCACTGCACTACATCCCCAGTGGAGCCAGTGCACTCTCTGGACTCACTGAAGTGCATCCCCATTGGTGCCAGTGCACTCTCTGGACTCACTGCACTGCATCCCCAGTGGTGCCAGTGCACTCTCTGGACTCACTGCACTGCATCCCCAGTGGTGCAAGTGCACTCTCTGGACTCACTGCAGTGCATCCCAAGTGGTGCCAATGCACTCTCTGGACTCACTGCAGTGCATCCCCAGTGGTGCCAGTACACTCACTGGACTCACTGCACTGCATCCCCAGTGCTGCCAGTGCAGTCTCTGCACTCACTGAAGTGCATCTCCAGTGGTGCCAGTGAACTCTCTGGACTCACTGCACTGCATCCCCAGTGCTGCCAGTGCACTCTCTGGACTCACTGCACTGCATCCCCAGTGGTGCCAGTGCACTCTCTGGACTCACTGCACTGCATCCCCAGTGGTGCCAGTGCACTCTCTGGACTCACTGCACTGCATCCCCAGTGGTGCCAGTGCACTCTCTGGACTCACTGCACTGCATCCCCAGTGGTGCCAGTGCACTCTCTGGACTCACTGCAGTGCATCCCCAGTGGTGCCAGTGCACTCTCTGGAGTCACTGCACTGCATCCCCAGTGGTGCCAGTGCACTCTCTCGAGTCACTGCACTACATCCCCAGTGGTGCCAGTGCACTCACTGGACTCACTGTACTGCATCATCAGTGGTGCCAGTGCACTCTCTGGACTCACTGCAGTGCATCCCCAGTGGTGCCAGTGCACTCTCTGGACTCACTGCACTGCATCCCCAGTGGTGCCAGTGCACTCACTGTACTCACTATACTGCATCACCAGTGGTGCCAGTGCACTCTCTGGACTCACTGCACTGCATCCCCAGTGTTGCCAGTGCATTCACTGGACTCACTGTACTGCATCTCCAGTGGTGCCAGTGCACTCTCTGGACTCACTGCAGTGCATCCCCAGTGGTGCCAGTGCACTCTCTGGACTCACTGCAGTGCATCCCCACTGGTGCCAGTGCACTCACTGGATTCACTGCACTACATTCCCAGTGGTGCTAGTTCACTCTCTGGACTCACTGCAGTGCATCCCCAGTGGTGCCAGTGCACTCTTTGGACTCACTGAAGTGCATTCTCAGTGGTGCCAGTCCACTCTCTGGACTCACTGCACTGCATCCCCAGTGGTGCCAGTGCGCTCTCTGGCCTCACTGAAGTGCATTCTCAGTGGTGCCAGTGCACTCTCTGGACTCACTGCAGTGCATCCCCAGTGGTGCCAGTGCACTCTCTGGACTCACTGAAGTGCATTCTCAGTGGTGCCAGTGCACTCTCTGGACTCACTGCACTGCATCCCCAGTGGTGCCAGTACACTCACTGGACTGACTCCACTGCATCCCCAGTGGTGCTAGTGCAGTCTCTGCACTCACTGCACTGCATCGCCAGTGGTGCCAGAGCACTCTCTGGACTCACTGCAGTGCATCCCCAGTGGTGCCAGTGCACTCTCTGGACTCACGGTACTGCATCCACAGTGGTGCCAGTGCACTCTGTGGACTCACTGCTGAGCATCCCCATTGGTGCCAGTGCACTCTCTGGACTCACTGCACTGCATCCCCAGTGGTGCCAGTGCACTCTCTGGACTCACTGCACTGCATCCCCAGTGGTGCAAGTGCACTCTCTGGACTCACTGCAGTGCATCCCAAGTGGTGCCAATGCACTCTCTGGACTCACTGCAGTGCATCCCCAGTGGTGCCAGTACACTCACTGGACTTACTGCACTGCATCCCCAGTGGTGCCAGTGCAGTCTCTGCACTCACTGAAGTGCATCCCCAGTGGTGCCAGTGAACTCTCTGGACTCACTGCTGTGCGTCCCCAGTGGTGCCAGTGCACTCTCTGGACTCACTGCACTGCATCCCCAGTGGTGCCAGTGCACTCTCTGGACTCACTGCACTGCATCCCCAGTGGTGCCAGTGCACTCTCTGGACTCACTGCACTGCATCTCCAATGGTGCCAGTGCACTCTCTGGACTCACTGCACTGCATCCCCAGTGGAGCCAGTGCACTCTCTGGACTCACTGAAGTGCATCCCCATTGGTGCCAGTGCACTCTCTGGACTCACTGCACTGCATCCCCAGTGGTGCCAGTGCACTCTCTGGACTCACTGCACTGCATCCCCAGTGGTGCAAGTGCACTCTCTGGACTCACTGCAGTGCATCCCAAGTGGTGCCAATGCACTCTCTGGACTCACTGCAGTGCATCCCCATTGGTGCCAGTACACTCACTGGACTCACTGCACTGCATCCCCAGTGCTGCCAGTGCAGTCTCTGCACTCACTGAAGTGCATCTCCAGTGGTGCCAGTGAACTCTCTGGACTCACTGCAGTGCATCCCCAGTGGTGCCAGTGCACTCTCTGGACTCACTGCACTGCATCCCCAGTGGTGCCAGTGCACTCTCTGGACTCACTGCACTGCATCCCCAGTGGTGCCAGTGCACTCTCTGGACTCACTGCAGTGCATCTCCAATGGTGCCAGTGCACTCTCTTCACTCACTGCACTGCATCCCCAGTGGTGCCAATGCACTCTCTGGACTCACTGCTGTGCATCCCCAGTGGTGCCAGTGCACTCTCTGGACTCACTGCACTGCATCTCCAATGGTGCCAATGCACTCTCTGGACTCACTGTACTGCATCCCCAGTGGTGCCAGTGCACTCTCTTGACTCACTGCACTGCATCCCCAGTGGTGCCAGTGCACTCACTGGATTCACTGCACTGCATCCCCAGTGGTGCTAGTGCACTCTCTGGACTCACTGCAGTGCATCCCCAGTGGTACCAGTGCACTCTCTGGACTCACTGAAGTGCATTCTCAGTGGTGCCAGTGCACTCTGTGGACTCACTGCACTGCATCCCCAGTGGTGCCAGTGCGCTCTCTGGACTCACTGCAGTGCATCCCCAGTGGTGCCAGTGCACTCTCTGGACTCACTGCACTGCATCCCCAGTGCTGCCAGTGCACTCTCTGGACTCACTGCACTGCATCCCCAGTGGTGCCAGTGCACTCTCTGGACTCACTGCACTGCATCCCCAGTGGTGCCAGTGCACTCTCTGGACTCACTGCACTGCATCCCCAGTGGTGCCAGTGCACTCTCTGGACTCACTGCACTGCATCCCCAGTGGTACCAGTGCACTCTGTGGACTCACTGCACTGTATCCCCAGTGGTGCCAGAGCACTCTCTGGACTCACTGCACTGCATCCCCAGTGGTGCCAATGCACGCTCTGGACTCACTGCACTGCATCCCCAGTGGTGCCAGTGCACTCTCTGGACTCACTGCACTGCATCCCAAGTGGTGCCAGTGCACTCTCTGGAGTCACTGCACTGCATCCCCAGTGGTGCCAGTGCACTCTCTCGAGTCACTGCACTACATCCCCAGTGGTGCCAGTGCACTCACTGGACTCACTGTACTGCATCATCAGTGGTGCCAGTGCACTCTCTGGACTCACTGCAGTGCATCCCCAGTGGTGCCAGTGCACTCTCTGGACTCACTGCACTGCATCCCCAGTGGTGCCAGTGCACTCTCTGGACTCACTGCACTGCATCCCAAGTGGTGCCAGTGCACTCTCTGGAGTCACTGCACTGCATCCCCAGTGGTGCCAGTGCACTCTCTCGAGTCACTGCGCTACATCCCCAGTGGTGCCAGTGCACTCACTGGACTCACTGTACTGCATCATCAGTGGTGCCAGTGCACTCTCTGGACTCACTGCAGTGCATCCCCAGTGGTGCCAGTGCACTCTCTGGACTCACTGCACTGCATCCCCAGTGGTGCCAGTGCACTCTCTGGACTCACTGCACTGCATCCCCAGTGGTGCAAGTGCACTCTCTGGACTCACTGCAGTGCATCCAAGTGGTGCCAATGCACTCTCTGGACTCACTGCAGTGCATCCCCAGTGGTGCCAGTACACTCACTGGACTCACTGCACTGCATCCCCAGTGGTGCCAGTGCAGTCTCTGCACTCACTGAAGTGCATCCCCAGTGGTGCCAGTGAACTCTCTGGACTCACTGCAGTGCATCCCCAGTGGTGCCAGTGCACTCTCTGGACTCACTGCACTGCATCCCCAGTGGTGCCAGTGCACTCTCTGGACTCACTGCACTGCATCCCCAGTGGTGCCAGTGCACTCTCTGGACTCACTGCACTGCATCTCCAATGGTGCCAGTGCACTCTCTGGACTCACTGCACTGCATCCCCAGTGGAGCCAGTGCACTCTCTGGACTCACTGAAGTGCATCCCCATTGGTGCCAGTGCACTCTCTGGACTCACTGCACTGCATCCCCAGTGGTGCCAGTGCACTCTCTGGACTCACTGTACTGCATCCCCAGTGGTGCAAGTGCACTCTCTGGACTCACTGCAGTGCATCCCAAGTGGTGCCAGTGAACTCTCTGGACTCACTGCAGTGCATCCCCAGTGGTGCCAGTGCACTCTCTGGACTCACTGCACTGCATCCCCAGTGGTGCCAGTGCACTCTCTGGACTCACTGCACTGCATCCCCAGTGGTGCCAGTGCACTCTCTGGACTCACTGCAGTGCATCTCCAATGGTGCCAGTGCACTCTCTGGACTCACTGCACTGCATCCCCAGTGGTGCCAATGCACTCTCTGGACTCACTGCTGTGCATCCCCAGTGGTGCCAGTGCACTCTCTGGACTCACTGCACTGCATCTCCAATGGTGCCAATGCACTCTCTGGACTCACTGTACTGCATCCCCAGTGGTGCCAGTGCACTCTCTTGACTCACTGCACTGCATCCCCAGTGGTGCCAGTGCACTCACTGGATTCACTGCACTGCATCCCCAGTGGTGCTAGTGCACTCTCTGGACTCACTGCAGTGCATCCCCAGTGGTACCAGTGCACTCTCTGGACTCACTGAAGTGCATTCTCAGTGGTGCCAGTGCACTCTGTGGACTCACTGCAGTGCATCCCCAGTGGTGCCAGTGCGCTCTCTGGACTCACTGCAGTGCATCCCCAGTGGTGCCAGTGCACTCTCTGGACTCACTGCACTGCATCCCCAGTGCTGCCAGTGCACTCTCTGGACTCACTGCACTGCATCCCCAGTGGTGCCAGTGCACTCTCTGGACTCACTGCACTGCATCCCCAGTGGTGCCAGTGCACTCTCTGGACTCACTGCACTGCATCCCCAGTGGTGCCAATGCACTCTCTGGACTCACTACACTGCATCCCCAGTGGTACCAGTGCACTCTGTGGACTCACTGCAGTGCATCCCCAGTGCTGCCAGTGCACTCTCTGGACTCACTGCACTGCATCCCCAGTGGTGCCAATGCACTCTCTGGACTCACTGCACTGCATCCCCAGTGGTGCCAGTGCACTCTCTGGACTCACTGCACTGCATCCCAAGTGGTGCCAGTGCACTCTCTGGAGTCACTGCACTGCATCCCCTGTGGTGCCAGTGCACTCTCTCGAGTCACTGCACTACATTCCCAGTGGTGCCAGTGCACTCACTGGACTCACTGTACTGCATCATCAGTGGTGCCAGTGCACTCTCTGGACTCACTGCAGTGCATCCCCAGTGGTGCCAGTGCACTCTCTGGACTCACTGCACTGCATCCCCAGTGGTGCCAGTGCGCTCTCTGGCCTCACTGAAGTGCATTCTCAGTGGTGCCAGTGCACTCTCTGGACTCACTGCAGTGCATCCCCAGTGGTGCCAGTACGCTCTCTGGACTCACTGCACTGCATCCCCAGTGGTGCTAGTGCACTCTGTGGACTCACTGCAGTGCATCCCCAGTGGTGCCAGTGCACTCTCTGGACTCACTGAAAGGCATTCTCAGTGGTGCCAGTGCACTCTCTGGACTCACTGCAGTGAATCCCCAGTGGTGCCAGTGCACTCTCTGGACTCACTGTACTGCATCACCAGTGGTGCCAGTGCACTCTCTGGAGTAACTGCAGTGCATCACCAGAGGTGCCAGTGCACTCTCTGGACTCACTGCACTGCATCCCCAGTGGTGCCAGTGCACTCTCTGGACTCACTGCACTGTAACCCCAGTGGTGCCAGAGCACTCTCTGGACTCACTGCACTGCATCCCCAGTGGTGCCTGTGCACTCTCTGGACTCACTGCACTGCATCCCCAGTGGTGCCACTGCACTCTCTGGACTCACTGCACTGCATCCACATTGGTGCCAGTGCACTCCCTGCACTCACTGCACTGCATCCCCAGTGGTGCCAGTGCACTCACTGGACTCACTGCAGTGCATTCCCTCTGGTGCCAGTGCACTCTCTGGACTCACTGCACTGCATCCCCAGTGGTGCCAGTGCACTCTCTGGACTCACTGCAGTGCATCCCCAGTGGTGCCAGTGCACTCTCTGGACTCACTGCAGTGCATCCCCAGTGGTGCCAGTGCACTCTCTGGACTCACTGAAGTGCATCCCCCGTGGTGCCAGTGCGATCTCTGGACTCACTGCACTGCATTCCCAGTGGTGCCAGTGCACACTCTGGACTCACTGCACTGCATCCCCAGTGGTGCCAGTGCACTGTCTGGACTCACTGCAGTGCGTCCCCAGTTTTGCCTGTGCACTCTCTGGACTCACTGCACTGCATACCCAGTGGTGCCAGTGCACTCTCTGGACTAACTGCACTGCATCCCCATTGGAGCCAGTGCACTCTCTGGCCTCACTGCACTGCATCCCCAGTGGTGCCAGTGCACTCTGTGGACTCACTGCAGTGCATCCCCAGTGGAGCCCGTGCACTCTCTGGACTCACTGAAGTGCATCCCCAGTGGTGCCAGTGCACTCTCTGGACTCACTGCACTGCATCCCCAGTGGTGCCAGTGCACTCTGTGGACTCACTGCAGTGCATCAACAGTGGTGCCAGTGCACTCTCTGGACTCACTGAAGTGCATTCTCAGTGGTGCCAGTGCACTCTCTGGACTCACTGCAGTGCATCCCCAGTGGTGCCAGTACACTCACTGGACTGACTGCACTGCATCCCCAGTGGTGCTAGTGCACTCTCTGGACTCACTGCACTGCATCCCCAGTGGTGCCAATGCACTCTCTGGACTCACTGCTGTGCATCCCCAGTGGTGCCAGTGCACTCTCTGGACTCACAGTACTGCATCCCCAGTGGTGCCAGTGCACTCTGTGGACTCACTGCTTTGCATCCCCATTGGTGCCAGTGCATTCTCTGGACTCACTGCACTGCATCCCCAGTGGTGCCAGTGCACTCTCTGGACTCACTGCAGTGCATCCCCAGTGGTGCAAGAGCACTCTCTGGACTTACTGCAGTGCATCCCAAGTGGTGCCAATGCACTCTCTGGACTCACTGCAGTGCATCCCCAGTGGTGCCAGTACACTCTGTGGACTCACTGCACTGCATCCCCAGTGGTGCCAGTGCAGTCTCTGCACTCACTGAAGTGCATCCCCAGTGGTGCCAGTGAACTCTCTGGACTCACTGCAGTGCATCCCCAGTGGTGCCAGTGCACTCTCTGGACTCACTGCACTGCATCCCCAGTGGTGCCAGTGCACTCTCTGGACTCACTGCACTGCATCCCCAGTGGTGCCAGTGCACTCTCTGGACTCACTGCACTGCATGCCCAGTGGTGCCAGTGCACTCTCTGGACTCACTGCACTGCATCCCCAGTGGAGCCAGTGCACTCTGTGGACTCACTGAAGTGCATCCCCATTGGTGCCAGTGCACTCTCTGGACTCACTGCAGTGCATCCCCAGTGGTGCCAGCGCACTCTCTGGACTCACTGCACTGCATCCCCAGTGGTGCCAGTGCACTCTCTGGACTCACTGCAGTGCATCCCAAGTGGTGCCAATGCACTCTCTGGACTCACTGCAGTGCATCCCCAGTGGTGCCAGTGCACTCTCTGGACTCACTGCAGTGCATCCCAAGTGGTGCCAATGCACGCTCTGGACTCACTGCACTGCATCCCCAGTGGTGCCAGTGCAGTCTCTGGACTCACTGAAGTACATCTCCAGTGGTGCCAGTGAACTCTCTGGACTCACTGCAGTGCATCCCCAGTGGTGCCAGTGCACTCTCTGGACTCACTGCACTGCATCCCCACTGGTGCCAGTGCACTCTCTGGACTCACTGTACTGCATCACCAGTGGTGCCAGTGCACTCTCTGGACTCACTGCACTGCATCCCCAGTGGTGCCAGTGCACTCTGTGGACTCACTGCAGTGCATCCCCATTGGTGCCAGTGCACTCTCTGGACTCACTGCACTGCATCCCCAGTGGTGCAAGTGCACTCTCTGGACTCACTGCAGTGCATCCCAAGTGGTGCCAATGCACTCTCTGGACTCACTGCAGTGCATCCCCAGTGGTGCCAGTACACTCTCTGGACTCACTGCACTGCATCCCCAGTGGTGCCAGTGCAGTCTCTGCACTCACTGAAGTGCATCTCCAGTGGTGCCAGTGAACTCTCTGGACTCACTGCAGTGCATACCCAGTGGTGCCAGTGCACTCTCTGGACTCACTGCACTGCATCCCCAGTGGTGCCAGTGCACTCTCTGGACTCACTGCACTGCATCTCCAATGGTGCCAGTGCACTCTCTGGACTCACTGCACTGCATCCCCAGTGGTGTCAGTGCACTCTCTGGACTCACTGCACTGCATCCCCAGGGGTGCAAGTGCACTCTCTGGACTCACTGCAGTGCATCCCAATTGGTGCCAATGCACTCTCTGGACTCACTGCAGTGCATCCCCAGTGGTGCCAGTACACTCTCTGGACTCACTGCACTGCATCCCCAGTGGTGCCAGTGCACTCTCTGGACTCACTGCAGTGCATCCCCAGTGTTGCCAGTACACTCTCTGGACTCACTGCACTGCATCCCCAGTGGTGCCAGTGCAGTCTCTGCACTCACTGAAGTGCATCTCCAGTGGTGCCAGTGAACTCTCTGGACTCACTGCAGTGCATCCCCAGTGTTGCCAGTACACTCTCTGGACTCACTGCACTGCATCCCCAGTGGTGCCAGTGCAGTCTCTGCACTCACTGAAGTGCATCTCCAGTGGTGCCAGTGAACTCTCTGGACTCACTGCAGTGCATCCCCAGTGGTGCCAGTGCACTCTCTGGACTCACTGCACTGCATCCCCAGTGGTGCCAGTGCACTCTCTGGACTCACTGCACTGCACCCCCAGTGGTGCCAGTGCACTCTCTGGACTCACTGCACTGCATCTCCAATGGTGCCAGTGCACTCTCTGGACTCACTGCACTGCATCCCAAGTGGTGCCAATGCACTCTCTGGACACACTGAAGTGCATCCCCAGTGGTGCCAGTGCACTCTCTGGACTCACTGCACTACTCCAGCCGCGGCAGTCGCTCCAGCCGCGGTAGCCCTCCAGCCTCGGCAGCCGCGGCAGCCGCGGCAGCCGCTCCGTCCGCGGCATACGCGGCAGACTGTCCAACCGCGGCAGCCGCTCCAGCCGCGGAAGCCGCGGCAGCCGCTCCAAACACGGCAGGCGCTCCAACCGCGGCAACCGCTCCAGCCGTGGCAGCCGCTCCACTCGGTAGCGGCTGGAGCGGCTGCCCCGGCTGGAGCTCCTGCCGCGTTTGGAGCGGTTACCGCGGCTGGGGCGGCTGCCGCGGCTGGAGCGGCTGCCGCGGCTGGAGGGGCTAACGCGGCTGGAGAGGCTGACGCGGTTGGAGCGTCTAGAGCGTCTGCCTCGGCTGGAGGGGCTACCGCGGCTGGAGCGGTTGACGCGGCTGGAGCGGAAAACGAGGCTGGAGCGCCACTCTCTGGACTCACTGCACTGCATCACCTGTGGTGCCAGTGCACTCTCTGGACTCACTGCAGTGCATCCCCAGTGGTGCCAGTGCACTCTCTGGACTCACTGCACTGCATCCCCTGTGGTGCCAGTACACTCTCTGGACTCACTGCACTGCATCCCCAGTGGCGCTAGTGCACTCTCTGGACTCACTGCAGTGCATCCCCAGTGGTGCCAGTGCACTCTCTGGACACACTGAAGTGCATTTTCAGTGGTGCCAGTGCACTCTCTGGACTCACTGCACTACATCCCCAGTGGTGCCAGTGCACTCTCTGGACTCACTGCACTGAAGCTCCATTGGTGCCAGTGCACTCTCTGGACTCACTGCAGTGCATCCCCAGTGGTGCCAGTGCACTCTCTGGACTCACTGCACTGCATCCCCAGTGGTGCCATTGCACTCTGTGGACTCACTGCAGTGCATCCCCAGTGGTGCCAGTGCGCTCTCTGGACTCACTGCACTGCATCCCCCGTGGTGCAAGTGCACTCTCTGGACTCACTGGAGTGCATCACCTGTGGTGCCAGTGCACTCTCTGGACTCACTGCACTGCATCCCCAGTGCTGCCAGTGCACTCTCTGGACTCACTGCACTGCATCCCCAGTGGTGCCAGTGCACTCTCTGGACTCACTGAAGTGCATTCTCAGTGGAGCCTGTGCACTCTCTGGACTCACTGCACTGCATCCCCAGTGGTGCCAGTGCACTCTCTGGACTCACTGCACTGCATCCCCAGTGGTGCCAGTGCACTCTCTGGACTCACTGCAGTGCATCCCCAGTGGTGCCAGTGCACTCTCTGGGCTCACTGCAGGGCATCCCCAGTGGTGCCAGTGCACTCTCTGGACTCACTGCACTGCATCCCCAGTGGTGCCAGTGCTATCCCTGGACTCACTGTAGTGCATCCCCAGTGGTGCCAGTGCACTCTCTGGACTCACTGCAGGGCATCCCCAGTGGTGCCAGTGCACTCTCTGGACTCACTGCACTGCATCCCCAGTGGTGACAGTGAAGTCTTTGGACTCACTGCACTCCATCCCCACTGGTGCCTTTGCACTCCCTGGACTCACTGCACTGCTCCAGCCGCGGCAGCCGCTCCAGCCGCGGTAGCCCTCCAGCCGTGGCAGCCGCTCCACTCGGTAGCGGCTGGAGCGGCTGCCGCGGCTGGAGCGGCTGGAGCGGCTGCCGCGACTGGAGCGGCTGCCGCGGTTGGAGCGGCTGCCGCGGCTGGAGCGGCTGGAGCGGATGCCGCGGCTGGAGCGGCTGGAGCGGCTGCCGCGGCTGGAGCGGCTGGCGCGGCTGGAGGAGCTACCGCGGCTGGAGCGGTTAACGCGGCTGGAGCGGATGCCGAGGCTGGAGCGGATGCCGCGGCTGGTGCGCCTGGAGAGGCTGCCGCGGCTGGAGCAGTGCAGTGAGTCCAGAGAGTGCACTGGCACCATTGGGGATGCAGTGCAGTGAGTCCAGAGAGTGCACTGGCAGGACTGGGGATGCAGTGCAGTGAGTCCAGAGAGTGCACTGGCACCACTGAGGATGCAATGCAGTGAGTCCAGAGAGTGCACTGGCACCACTGGGCATGCAGTGCTGTGAGTCCAGAGAGTGCACTGGCACCACTGGGGATGCACTTCAGTCAGTCCAGTGAGTGTACTGGCACCACTGGGGATGCACTGCAGTGAGTCAAGAGAGTGCACTGGCAGGACTGGGGATGCAGTGCAGTGAGTCCAGAGAGTGCACTGGCACCACTGGGGATGCCCTGCAGTGAGTCCTGAGAGCGCACTGGCACCACTGGGGATGCAGTGCAGTGAGTCCAGAGAGCGCACTGGCACCAGTGGGAATGCGGTGCAGTGAGTCCAGAGAGTGCAATGGCACCACTGGGGATGCACTGCAGTGAGTCCAGAGAGTGCACTAGCACCACTGGGGATGCAGAGCAGTGAGTCCAGAGAGTGCACTGGCACCACTGAGAATGCATTTCAGTGAGTCCAGAGAGTGCCGTTCCAGCCTCGGCATCCGCTCCAGCCGAGTCAACCCCGCGGTAGCCCCTCCAGCCGCGGCAGACGCTCCAGCCGCGGCAGCCGCTCCAGCCGCTCCAGCCGCGGCAGCCGCTCCAGCCCCTCCAGCCGCGCCAGCCTCTCCATCCGCGGCAGCCGCTCCAGCCGCGGCAGCCGCTCCAGCCGCTCCAGCCGCGGCAGCCGCTCCAGCCGCTACCGAGTGGAGCGGCTGCCACGGCTGGAGGGCTACCGCGGCTGGAGCGGCTGCCGCGGCTGGAGCAGTGCAGTGAGTCCAGGGAGTGCAAAGGCACCAGTGGGGATGGAGTGCAGTGAGTCCAAAGACTTCAATGTCACCACTGGGAATGCACTTCAGTCAGTCCAGTGAGTGTACTGGCACCACTGGGGATGCACAGCAGTGAGTCCAGAGAGTGCATTGGCACCACTGGGGATGCAGTGCAGTGAGTCCAGAGAGTGCACTGGCACCATTGGAGATGCAGTGCAGTGAGTCCAGAGAGTGCACTGGCACCACTGGGGATGCAGTGCAGTGAGTCCAGAGAGTGCACTGGCACCAGTGGGGATGCAGTGCAGAGTGTCCAGAGAGTGCACTGGCACCACTGGGATGCACTGCAGTGAGTCCAGAGAGTGCTCTGGCACCACTGGAGATGCACTTCAGTGAGTGCAGAGACTGCACTGGCACCACTGGGGATGCAGTGCAGTGAGTCCAGTGAGTGTACTGGCACCACTGGGGATGCACTGCAGTGAGTCCAGAGAGTGCATTGGCACCACTTGGGATGCACTGCAGTGAGTCCAGAGAGTGCACTGACACCACTGGGGATGCAGTGCAGTGAGTCCACAGAGTGCACTGACACCAGTGGGAATGCGGTGCAGTGAGTCCAGAGAGTGCACTGGCACCACTGGGGATGCACTGCAGTGAGTCCAGAGTGCACTAGCACCACTGGGGATGCAGAGCAGTGAGTCCAGAGAGTGCACTGGCACCACTGAGAATGCATTTCAGTGAGTCCAGAGAGTGCCGTTCCAGCCTCGGTATCCGCTCCAGCCGAGTCAACCCCGCGGTAGGCGCTCCAGCCGCGGCAGACGCTCCAGCCGCGGCAGCCGCTCCAGCCGCTCCAGCCGCGGCAGCCGCTCCAGCCCCTCCAGCCTCGCCAGCCTCTCCATCCGCGGCAGCCGCTCCAGCCGCGGCAGCCGCTCCAGCCGCTCCAACCGCGGCAGCCGCTCCAGCCGCTACCGAGTGGAGCGGCTGCCACGGCTGGAGGGCTACCGCGGCTGGAGCGGCTGCCGCGGCTGGAGCAGTGCAGTGAGTCCAGGGAGTGCAAAGGCACCAGTGGGGATGGAGTGCAGTGAGTCCAAAGACTTCACTGTCACCACTGGGAATGCAGTGCAGTGAGTCCAGGGAGTGCACTTGCACCACTGGGGATGCAGTGCAGTGACTCCAGTGAGTGCACTGACACCACTGGGGATGCACTTCAGTCAGTCCAGTGAGTGTACTGGCACCACTGGGGATGCACTGCAGTGAGTCAAGAGAGTGCACTGGCAGGACTGGGGATGCAGTGCAGTGAGTCCAGAGAGTGCACTGGCACCACTGGGGATGCCCTGCAGTGAGTCCTGAGAGCGCACTGGCACCACTGGGGATGCAGTGCAGTGAGTCCAGAGAGCGCACTGGCACCAGTGGGAATGCGGTGCAGTGAGTCCAGAGAGTGCAATGGCACCACTGGGGATGCACTGCAGTGAGTCCAGAGAGTGCACTAGCACCACTGGGGATGCAGAGCAGTGAGTCCAGAGAGTGCACTGGCACCACTGAGAATGCATTTCAGTGAGTCCAGAGAGTGCCGTTCCAGCCTCGGCATCCGCTCCAGCCGAGTCAACCCCGCGGTAGCCCCTCCAGCCGCGGCAGACGCTCCAGCCGCGGCAGCCGCTCCAGCCGCTCCAGCCGCGGCAGCCGCTCCAGCCCCTCCAGCCGCGCCAGCCTCTCCATCCGCGGCAGCCGCTCCAGCCGCGGCAGCCGCTCCAGCCGCTCCAACCGCGGCAGCCGCTCCAGCCGCGGCAGCCGCTCCAGCCGCTACCGAGTGGAGCGGCTGCCACGGCTGGAGGGCTACCGCGGCTGGAGCGGCTGCCGCGGCTGGAGCAGTGCAGTGAGTCCAGGGAGTGCAAAGGCACCAGTGGGGATGGAGTGCAGTGAGTCCAAAGACTTCAATGTCACCACTGGGAATGCACTTCAGTCAGTCCAGTGAGTGTACTGGCACCACTGGGGATGCACAGCAGTGAGTCCAGAGAGTGCATTGGCACCACTGGGGATGCAGTGCAGTGAGTCCAGAGAGTGCACTGGCACCATTGGAGATGCAGTGCAGTGAGTCCAGAGAGTGCACTGGCACCACTGGGGATGCAGTGCAGTGAGTCCAGAGAGTGCACTGGCACCAGTGGGGATGCAGTGCAGAGTGTCCAGAGAGTGCACTGGCACCACAGGTGATGCACTGCAGTGAGTCCAGAGAGTGCTCTGGCACCACTGGAGATGCACTTCAGTGAGTGCAGAGACTGCACTGGCACCACTGGGGATGCAGTGCAGTGAGTCCAGTGAGTGTACTGGCACCACTGGGGATGCAGTGCAGTGAGTCCAGAGAGTGCATTGGCACCACTTGGGATGCACTGCAGTGAGTCCAGAGAGTGCACTGGCACCACTGGGGATGCAGTGCAGTGAGTCCAGAGAGTGCACTGGCTCCACTGAGAATGCACTTCAGTGAGTCCAGAGAGTGCACTGGCACCACTGTGGATGCAGTGCCGTGAGTCCAGCGAATGCACTGGCACCACTGGGGATACGGTGCCGGGAGTCCAGAGAGTGCACTGACACCACTGGGGATGCAGTGCAGTGAGTCCACAGAGTGCACTGACACCAGTGGGAATGCGGTGCAGTGAGTCCAGAGAGTGCACTGGCACCACTGGGGATGCACTGCAGTGAGTCCAGAGTGCACTAGCACCACTGGGGATGCAGAGCAGTGAGTCCAGAGAGTGCACTGGCACCACTGAGAATGCATTTCAGTGAGTCCAGAGAGTGCCGTTCCAGCCTCGGTATCCGCTCCAGCCGAGTCAACCCCGCGGTAGGCCCTCCAGCCGCGGCAGACGCTCCAGCCGCGGCAGCCGCTCCAGCCGCTCCAGCCGCGGCAGCCGCTCCAGCCCCTCCAGCCTCGCCAGCCTCTCCATCCGCGGCAGCCGCTCCAGCCGCGGCAGCCGCTCCAGCCGCTCCAACCGCGGCAGCCGCTCCAGCCGCTACCGAGTGGAGCGGCTGCCACGGCTGGAGGGCTACCGCGGCTGGAGCGGCTGCCGCGGCTGGAGCAGTGCAGTGAGTCCAGGGAGTGCAAAGGCACCAGTGGGGATGCAGTGCAGTGAGTCCAGTGAGTGCACTTGCACCACTGGGGATGCAGTGCAGTGACTCCAGTGAGTGCACTGACACCACTGGGGATGCACTTCAGTCAGTCCAGTGAGTGTACTGGCACCACTGGGGATGCACTGCAGTGAGTCAAGAGAGTGCACTGGCAGGACTGGGGATGCAGTGCAGTGAGTCCAGAGAGTGCACTGGCACCACTGGGGATGCCCTGCAGTGAGTCCTGAGAGCGCACTGGCACCACTGGGGATGCAGTGCAGTGAGTCCAGAGAGCGCACTGGCACCAGTGGGAATGCGGTGCAGTGAGTCCAGAGAGTGCAATGGCACCACTGGGGATGCACTGCAGTGAGTCCAGAGAGTGCACTAGCACCACTGGGGATGCAGAGCAGTGAGTCCAGAGAGTGCACTGGCACCACTGAGAATGCATTTCAGTGAGTCCAGAGAGTGCCGTTCCAGCCTCGGCATCCGCTCCAGCCGAGTCAACCCCGCGGTAGCCCCTCCAGCCGCGGCAGACGCTCCAGCCGCGGCAGCCGCTCCAGCCGCTCCAGCCGCGGCAGCCGCTCCAGCCCCTCCAGCCGCGCCAGCCTCTCCATCCGCGGCAGCCGCTCCAGCCGCGGCAGCCGCTCCAGCCGCTCCAGCCGCGGCAGCCGCTCCAGCCGCTACCGAGTGGAGCGGCTGCCACGGCTGGAGGGCTACCGCGGCTGGAGCGGCTGCCGCGGCTGGAGCAGTGCAGTGAGTCCAGGGAGTGCAAAGGCACCAGTGGGGATGGAGTGCAGTGAGTCCAAAGACTTCAATGTCACCACTGGGAATGCACTTCAGTCAGTCCAGTGAGTGTACTGGCACCACTGGGGATGCACAGCAGTGAGTCCAGAGAGTGCATTGGCACCACTGGGGATGCAGTGCAGTGAGTCCAGAGAGTGCACTGGCACCATTGGAGATGCAGTGCAGTGAGTCCAGAGAGTGCACTGGCACCACTGGGGATGCAGTGCAGTGAGTCCAGAGAGTGCACTGGCACCAGTGGGGATGCAGTGCAGAGTGTCCAGAGAGTGCACTGGCACCACTGGGATGCACTGCAGTGAGTCCAGAGAGTGCTCTGGCACCACTGGAGATGCACTTCAGTGAGTGCAGAGACTGCACTGGCACCACTGGGGATGCAGTGCAGTGAGTCCAGTGAGTGTACTGGCACCACTGGGGATGCACTGCAGTGAGTCCAGAGAGTGCATTGGCACCACTTGGGATGCACTGCAGTGAGTCCAGAGAGTGCACTGGCACCACTGGGGATGCAGTGCCGTGAGTCCAGCGAATGCACTGGCACCACTGGGGATACGGTGCCGGGAGTCCAGAGAGTGCACTGACACCACTGGGGATGCAGTGCAGTGAGTCCACAGAGTGCACTGACACCAGTGGGAATGCGGTGCAGTGAGTCCAGAGAGTGCACTGGCACCACTGGGGATGCACTGCAGTGAGTCCAGAGTGCACTAGCACCACTGGGGATGCAGAGCAGTGAGTCCAGAGAGTGCACTGGCACCACTGAGAATGCATTTCAGTGAGTCCAGAGAGTGCCGTTCCAGCCTCGGTATCCGCTCCAGCCGAGTCAACCCCGCGGTAGGCCCTCCAGCCGCGGCAGACGCTCCAGCCGCGGCAGCCGCTCCAGCCGCTCCAGCCGCGGCAGCCGCTCCAGCCCCTCCAGCCTCGCCAGCCTCTCCATCCGCGGCAGCCGCTCCAGCCGCGGCAGCCGCTCCAGCCGCTCCAACCGCGGCAGCCGCTCCAGCCGCTACCGAGTGGAGCGGCTGCCACGGCTGGAGGGCTACCGCGGCTGGAGCGGCTGCCGCGGCTGGAGCAGTGCAGTGAGTCCAGGGAGTGCAAAGGCACCAGTGGGGATGGAGTGCAGTGAGTCCAAAGACTTCACTGTCACCACTGGGAATGCAGTGCAGTGAGTCCAGGGAGTGCACTTGCACCACTGGGGATGCAGTGCAGTGACTCCAGTGAGTGCACTGACACCACTGGGGATGCACTTCAGTCAGTCCAGTGAGTGTACTGGCACCACTGGGGATGCACTGCAGTGAGTCAAGAGAGTGCACTGGCAGGACTGGGGATGCAGTGCAGTGAGTCCAGAGAGTGCACTGGCACCACTGGGGATGCCCTGCAGTGAGTCCTGAGAGCGCACTGGCACCACTGGGGATGCAGTGCAGTGAGTCCAGAGAGCGCACTGGCACCAGTGGGAATGCGGTGCAGTGAGTCCAGAGAGTGCAATGGCACCACTGGGGATGCACTGCAGTGAGTCCAGAGAGTGCACTAGCACCACTGGGGATGCAGAGCAGTGAGTCCAGAGAGTGCACTGGCACCACTGAGAATGCATTTCAGTGAGTCCAGAGAGTGCCGTTCCAGCCTCGGCATCCGCTCCAGCCGAGTCAACCCCGCGGTAGCCCCTCCAGCCGCGGCAGACGCTCCAGCCGCGGCAGCCGCTCCAGCCGCTCCAGCCGCGGCAGCCGCTCCAGCCCCTCCAGCCGCGCCAGCCTCTCCATCCGCGGCAGCCGCTCCAGCCGCGGCAGCCGCTCCAGCCGCTACCGAGTGGAGCGGCTGCCACGGCTGGAGGGCTACCGCGGCTGGAGCGGCTGCCGCGGCTGGAGCAGTGCAGTGAGTCCAGGGAGTGCAAAGGCACCAGTGGGGATGGAGTGCAGTGAGTCCAAAGACTTCAATGTCACCACTGGGAATGCACTTCAGTCAGTCCAGTGAGTGTACTGGCACCACTGGGGATGCACAGCAGTGAGTCCAGAGAGTGCATTGGCACCACTGGGGATGCAGTGCAGTGAGTCCAGAGAGTGCACTGGCACCATTGGAGATGCAGTGCAGTGAGTCCAGAGAGTGCACTGGCACCACTGGGGATGCAGTGCAGTGAGTCCAGAGAGTGCACTGGCACCAGTGGGGATGCAGTGCAGAGTGTCCAGAGAGTGCACTGGCACCACTGGGATGCACTGCAGTGAGTCCAGAGAGTGCTCTGGCACCACTGGAGATGCACTTCAGTGAGTGCAGAGACTGCACTGGCACCACTGGGGATGCAGTGCAGTGAGTCCAGTGAGTGTACTGGCACCACTGGGGATGCACTGCAGTGAGTCCAGAGAGTGCATTGGCACCACTTGGGATGCACTGCAGTGAGTCCAGAGAGTGCACTGGCACCACTGGGGATGCAGTGCAGTGAGTCCAGAGAGTGCACTGGCTCCACTGAGAATGCACTTCAGTGAGTCCAGAGAGTGCACTGGCACCACTGTGGATGCAGTGCCGTGAGTCCAGCGAATGCACTGGCACCACTGGGGATACGGTGCCGGGAGTCCAGAGAATGCACTGACACCACTGGGGTTGCAGTGCAGTGAGTCCACAGAGTGCACTGACACCAGTGGGAATGCGGTGCAGTGAGTCCAGAGAGTGCACTGGCACCACTGGGGATGCACTGCAGTGAGTCCAGAGTGCACTAGCACCACTGGGGATGCAGAGCAGTGAGTCCAGAGAGTGCACTGGCACCACTGAGAATGCATTTCAGTGAGTCCAGAGAGTGCCGTTCCAGCCTCGGTATCCGCTCCAGCCGAGTCAACCCCGCGGTAGGCCCTCCAGCCGCGGCAGACGCTCCAGCCGCGGCAGCCGCTCCAGCCGCTCCAGCCGCGGCAGCCGCTCCAGCCCCTCCAGCCTCGCCAGCCTCTCCATCCGCGGCAGCCGCTCCAGCCGCGGCAGCCGCTCCAGCCGCTCCAACCGCGGCTGCCGCTCCAGCCGCTACCGAGTGGAGCGGCTGCCACGGCTGGAGGGCTACCGCGGCTGGAGCGGCTGCCGCGGCTGGAGCAGTGCAGTGAGTCCAGGGAGTGCAAAGGCACCAGTGGGGATGGAGTGCAGTGAGTCCAAAGACTTCACTGTCACCACTGGGAATGCAGTGCAGTGAGTCCAGGGAGTGCACTTGCACCACTGGGGATGCACTTCAGTCAGTCCAGTGAGTGTACTGGCACCACTGGGGATGCACTGCAGTGAGTCAAGAGAGTGCACTGGCAGGACTGGGGATGCAGTGCAGTGAGTCCAGAGAGTGCACTGGCACCACTGGGGATGCCCTGCAGTGAGTCCTGAGAGCGCACTGGCACCACTGGGGATGCAGTGCAGTGAGTCCAGAGAGCGCACTGGCACCAGTGGGAATGCGGTGCAGTGAGTCCAGAGAGTGCAATGGCACCACTGGGGATGCACTGCAGTGAGTCCAGAGAGTGCACTAGCACCACTGGGGATGCAGAGCAGTGAGTCCAGAGAGTGGACTGGCACCACTGAGAATGCATTTCAGTGAGTCCAGAGAGTGCCGTTCCAGCCTCGGCATCCGCTCCAGCCGAGTCAACCCCGCGGTAGCCCCTCCAGCCGCGGCAGACGCTCCAGCCGCGGCAGCCGCTCCAGCCGCTCCAGCCGCGGCAGCCGCTCCAGCCCCTCCAGCCGCGCCAGCCTCTCCAGCCGCGGCAGCCGCTCCAGCCGCGGTAGCCCTCCAGCCGTGGCAGCCGCTCCACTCGGTAGCGGCTGGAGCGGCTGCCGCGGCTGGAGCGGCTGGAGCGGCTGCCGCGACTGGAGCGGCTGCCGCGGCTGGAGCGGCTGGAGCGGATGCCGCGGCTGGAGCGGCTGGAGCGGCTGCCGCGGCTGGAGCGGCTGGCGCGGCTGGAGGAGCTACCGCGGCTGGAGCGGTTAACGCGGCTGGAGCGGATGCCGAGGCTGGAGCGGATGCCGCGGCTGGTGCGCCTGGAGAGGCTGCCGCGGCTGGAGCAGTGCAGTGAGTCCAGAGAGTGCACTGGCACCATTGGGGATGCAGTGCAGTGAGTCCAGAGAGTGCACTGGCAGGACTGGGGATGCAGTGCAGTGAGTCCAGAGAGTGCACTGGCACCACTGAGGATGCAATGCAGTGAGTCCAGAGAGTGCACTGGCACCACTGGGCATGCAGTGATGTGAGTCCAGAGAGTGCACTGGCACCACTGGGGATGCACTTCAGTCAGTCCAGTGAGTGTACTGGCACCACTGGGGATGCACTGCAGTGAGTCAAGAGAGTGCACTGGCAGGACTGGGGATGCAGTGCAGTGAGTCCAGAGAGTGCACTGGCACCACTGGGGATGCCCTGCAGTGAGTCCTGAGAGCGCACTGGCACCACTGGGGATGCAGTGCAGTGAGTCCAGAGAGAGCACTGGCACCAGTGGGAATGCGGTGCAGTGAGTCCAGAGAGTGCACTGGCACCACTGAGAATGCATTTCAGTGAGTCCAGAGAGTGCCGTTCCAGCCTCGGCATCCGCTCCAGCCGAGTCAACCCCGCGGTAGCCCCTCCAGCCGCGGCAGACGCTCCAGCCGCGGCAGCCGCTCCAGCCGCTCCAGCCGCGGCAGCCGCTCCAGCCCCTCCAGCCGCGCCAGCCTCTCCATCCGCGGCAGCCGCTCCAGCCGCGGCAGCCGCTCCAGCCGCGGCAGCCGCTCCAGCCGCTACCGAGTGGAGCGGCTGCCACGGCTGGAGGGCTACCGCGGCTGTAGCGGCTGCCGCGGCTGGAGCAGTGCAGTGAGTCCAGGGAGTGCAAAGGCACCAGTGGGGATGGAGTGCAGTGAGTCCAAAGACTTCAATGTCACCACTGGGAATGCACTTCAGTCAGTCCAGTGAGTGTACTGGCACCACTGGGGATGCACAGCAGTGAGTCCAGAGAGTGCATTGGCACCACTGGGGATGCAGTGCAGTGAGTCCAGAGAGTGCACTGGCACCATTGGAGATGCAGTGCAGTGAGTCCAGAGAGTGCACTGGCACCACTGGGGATGCAGTGCAGTGAGTCCAGAGAGTGCACTGGCACCAGTGGGGATGCAGTGCAGTGTCCAGAGAGTGCACTGGCACCACAGGTGATGCACTGCAGTGAGTCCAGAGAGTGCTCTGGCACCACTGGAGATGCACTTCAGTGAGTGCAGAGACTGCACTGGCACCACTGGGGATGCAGTGCAGTGAGTCCAGTGAGTGTACTGGCACCACTGGGGATGCACTGCAGTGAGTCCAGAGAGTGCATTGGCACCACTTGGGATGCACTGCAGTGAGTCCAGAGAGTGCACTGGCACCACTGGGGATGCAGTGCAGTGAGTCCAGAGAGTGCACTGGCTCCACTGAGAATGCACTTCAGTGAGTCCAGAGAGTGCACTGGCACCACTGTGGATGCAGTGCCGTGAGTCCAGCGAATGCACTGGCACCACTGGGGATACGGTGCCGGGAGTCCAGAGAGTGCACTGACACCACTGGGGATGCAGTGCAGTGAGTCCACAGAGTGCACTGACACCAGTGGGAATGCGGTGCAGTGAGTCCAGAGAGTGCACTGGCACCACTGGGGATGCACTGCAGTGAGTCCAGAGTGCACTAGCACCACTGGGGATGCAGAGCAGTGAGTCCAGAGAGTGCACTGGCACCACTGAGAATGCATTTCAGTGAGTCCAGAGAGTGCCGTTCCAGCCTCGGTATCCGCTCCAGCCGAGTCAACCCCGCGGTAGGCCCTCCAGCCGCGGCAGACGCTCCAGCCGCGGCAGCCGCTCCAGCCGCTCCAGCCGCGGCAGCCGCTCCAGCCCCTCCAGCCTCGCCAGCCTCTCCATCCGCGGCAGCCGCTCCAGCCGCGGCAGCCGCTCCAGCCGCTCCAACCGCGGCAGCCGCTCCAGCCGCTACCGAGTGGAGCGGCTGCCACGGCTGGAGGGCTACCGCGGCTGGAGCGGCTGCCGCGGCTGGAGCAGTGCAGTGAGTCCAGGGAGTGCAAAGGCTCCAGTGGGGATGGAGTGCAGTGAGTCCAAAGACTTCACTGTCACCACTGGGAATGCAGTGCAGTGAGTCCAGGGAGTGCACTTGCACCACTGGGGATGCAGTGCAGTGACTCCAGTGAGTGCACTGACACCACTGGGGATGCACTTCAGTCAGTCCAGTGAGTGTACTGGCACCACTGGGGATGCACTGCAGTGAGTCAAGAGAGTGCACTGGCAGGACTGGGGATGCAGTGCAGTGAGTCCAGAGAGTGCACTGGCACCACTGGGGATGCCCTGCAGTGAGTCCTGAGAGCGCACTGGCACCACTGGGGATGCAGTGCAGTGAGTCCAGAGAGCGCACTGGCACCAGTGGGAATGCGGTGCAGTGAGTCCAGAGAGTGCAATGGCACCACTGGGGATGCACTGCAGTGAGTCCAGAGAGTGCACTAGCACCACTGGGGATGCAGAGCAGTGAGTCCAGAGAGTGCACTGGCACCACTGAGAATGCATTTCAGTGAGTCCAGAGAGTGCCGTTCCAGCCTCGGCATCCGCTCCAGCCGAGTCAACCCCGCGGTAGCCCCTCCAGCCGCGGCAGACGCTCCAGCCGCGGCAGCCGCTCCAGCCGCTCCAGCCGCGGCAGCCGCTCCAGCCCCTCCAGCCGCGCCAGCCTCTCCATCCGCGGCAGCCGCTCCAGCCGCGGCAGCCGCTCCAGCCGCTCCAGCCGCGGCAGCCGCTCCAGCCGCTACCGAGTGGAGCGGCTGCCACGGCTGGAGGGCTACCGCGGCTGGAGCGGCTGCCGCGGCTGGAGCAGTGCAGTGAGTCCAGGGAGTGCAAAGGCACCAGTGGGGATGGAGTGCAGTGAGTCCAAAGACTTCAATGTCACCACTGGGAATGCACTTCAGTCAGTCCAGTGAGTGTACTGGCACCACTGGGGATGCACAGCAGTGAGTCCAGAGAGTGCATTGGCACCACTGGGGATGCAGTGCAGTGAGTCCAGAGAGTGCACTGGCACCATTGGAGATGCAGTGCAGTGAGTCCAGAGAGTGCACTGGCACCACTGGGGATGCAGTGCAGTGAGTCCAGAGAGTGCACTGGCACCAGTGGGGATGCAGTGCAGAGTGTCCAGAGAGTGCACTGGCACCACTGGGATGCACTGCAGTGAGTCCAGAGAGTGCTCTGGCACCACTGGAGATGCACTTCAGTGAGTGCAGAGACTGCACTGGCACCACTGGGGATGCAGTGCAGTGAGTCCAGTGAGTGTACTGGCACCACTGGGGATGCACTGCAGTGAGTCCAGAGAGTGCATTGGCACCACTTGGGATGCACTGCAGTGAGTCCAGAGAGTGCACTGGCACCACTGGGGATGCAGTGCAGTGAGTCCAGAGAGTGCACTGGCTCCACTGAGAATGCACTTCAGTGAGTCCAGAGAGTGCACTGGCACCACTGTGGATGCAGTGCCGTGAGTCCAGCGAATGCACTGGCACCACTGGGGATACGGTGCCGGGAGTCCAGAGAGTGCACTGACACCACTGGGGATGCAGTGCAGTGAGTCCACAGAGTGCACTGACACCAGTGGGAATGCGGTGCAGTGAGTCCAGAGAGTGCACTGGCACCACTGGGGATGCACTGCAGTGAGTCCAGAGTGCACTAGCACCACTGGGGATGCAGAGCAGTGAGTCCAGAGAGTGCACTGGCACCACTGAGAATGCATTTCAGTGAGTCCAGAGAGTGCCGTTCCAGCCTCGGTATCCGCTCCAGCCGAGTCAACCCCGCGGTAGGCCCTCCAGCCGCGGCAGACGCTCCAGCCGCGGCAGCCGCTCCAGCCGCTCCAGCCGCGGCAGCCGCTCCAGCCCCTCCAGCCTCGCCAGCCTCTCCATCCGCGGCAGCCGCTCCAGCCGCGGCAGCCGCTCCAGCCGCTCCAACCGCGGCAGCCGCTCCAGCCGCTACCGAGTGGAGCGGCTGCCACGGCTGGAGGGCTACCGCGGCTGGAGCGGCTGCCGCGGCTGGAGCAGTGCAGTGAGTCCAGGGAGTGCAAAGGCACCAGTGGGGATGGAGTGCAGTGAGTCCAAAGACTTCACTGTCACCACTGGGAATGCAGTGCAGTGAGTCCAGGGAGTGCACTTGCACCACTGGGGATGCAGTGCAGTGACTCCAGTGAGTGCACTGACACCACTGGGGATGCACTTCAGTCAGTCCAGTGAGTGTACTGGCACCACTGGGGATGCACTGCAGTGAGTCAAGAGAGTGCACTGGCAGGACTGGGGATGCAGTGCAGTGAGTCCAGAGAGTGCACTGGCACCACTGGGGATGCCCTGCAGTGAGTCCTGAGAGCGCACTGGCACCACTGGGGATGCAGTGCAGTGAGTCCAGAGAGCGCACTGGCACCAGTGGGAATGCGGTGCAGTGAGTCCAGAGAGTGCAATGGCACCACTGGGGATGCACTGCAGTGAGTCCAGAGAGTGCACTAGCACCACTGGGGATGCAGAGCAGTGAGTCCAGAGAGTGCTCTGGCACCACTGAGAATGCATTTCAGTGAGTCCAGAGAGTGCCGTTCCAGCCTCGGCATCCGCTCCAGCCGAGTCAACCCCGCGGTAGCCCCTCCAGCCGCGGCAGACGCTCCAGCCGCGGCAGCCGCTCCAGCCGCTCCAGCCGCGGCAGCCGCTCCAGCCCCTCCAGCCGCGCCAGCCTCTCCATCCGCGGCAGCCGCTCCAGCCGCGGCAGCCGCTCCAGCCGCTCCAGCCGCGGCAGCCGCTCCAGCCGCTACCGAGTGGAGCGGCTGCCACGGCTGGAGGGCTACCGCGGCTGGAGCGGCTGCCGCGGCTGGAGCAGTGCAGTGAGTCCAGGGAGTGCAAAGGCACCAGTGGGGATGGAGTGCAGTGAGTCCAAAGACTTCAATGTCACCACTGGGAATGCACTTCAGTCAGTCCAGTGAGTGTACTGGCACCACTGGGGATGCACAGCAGTGAGTCCAGAGAGTGCATTGGCACCACTGGGGATGCAGTGCAGTGAGTCCAGAGAGTGCACTGGCACCATTGGAGATGCAGTGCAGTGAGTCCAGAGAGTGCACTGGCACCACTGGGGATGCAGTGCAGTGAGTCCAGAGAGTGCACTGGCACCACTGGGATGCACTGCAGTGAGTCCAGAGAGTGCTCTGGCACCACTGGAGATGCACTTCAGTGAGTGCAGAGACTGCACTGGCACCACTGGGGATGCAGTGCAGTGAGTCCAGTGAGTGTACTGGCACCACTGGGGATGCACTGCAGTGAGTCCAGAGAGTGCATTGGCACCACTTGGGATGCACTGCAGTGAGTCCAGAGAGTGCACTGGCACCACTGGGGATGCAGTGCAGTGAGTCCAGAGAGTGCACTGGCTCCACTGAGAATGCACTTCAGTGAGTCCAGAGAGTGCACTGGCACCACTGTGGATGCAGTGCCGTGAGTCCAGCGAATGCACTGGCACCACTGGGGATACGGTGCCGGGAGTCCAGAGAGTGCACTGACACCACTGGGGATGCAGTGCAGTGAGTCCACAGAGTGCACTGACACCAGTGCGAATGCGGTGCAGTGAGTCCAGAGAGTGCACTGGCACCACTGGGGATGCACTGCAGTGAGTCCAGAGTGCACTAGCACCACTGGGGATGCAGAGCAGTGAGTCCAGAGAGTGCACTGGCACCACTGAGAATGCATTTCAGTGAGTCCAGAGAGTGCCGTTCCAGCCTCGGTATCCGCTCCAGCCGAGTCAACCCCGCGGTAGGCCCTCCAGCCGCGGCAGACGCTCCAGCCGCGGCAGCCGCTCCAGCCGCTCCAGCCGCGGCAGCCGCTCCAGCCCCTCCAGCCTCGCCAGCCTCTCCATCCGCGGCAGCCGCTCCAGCCGCGGCAGCCGCTCCAGCCGCTCCAACCGCGGCAGCCGCTCCAGCCGCTACCGAGTGGAGCGGCTGCCACGGCTGGAGGGCTACCGCGGCTGGAGCGGCTGCCGCGGCTGGAGCAGTGCAGTGAGTCCAGGGAGTGCAAAGGCACCAGTGGGGATGGAGTGCAGTGAGTCCAAAGACTTCACTGTCACCACTGGGAATGCAGTGCAGTGAGTCCAGGGAGTGCACTTGCACCACTGGGGATGCAGTGCAGTGACTCCAGTGAGTGCACTGACACCACTGGGGATGCACTTCAGTCAGTCCAGTGAGTGTACTGGCACCACTGGGGATGCACTGCAGTGAGTCAAGAGAGTGCACTGGCAGGACTGGGGATGCAGTGCAGTGAGTCCAGAGAGTGCACTGGCACCACTGGGGATGCAGTGCAGTGAGTCCAGAGAGTGCACTGGCACCACTGAGAATGCATTTCAGTGAGTCCAGAGAGTGCCGTTCCAGCCTCGGCATCCGCTCCAGCCGAGTCAACCCCGCGGTAGCCCCTCCAGCCGCGGCAGACGCTCCAGCCGCGGCAGCCGCTCCAGCCGCTCCAGCCGCGGCAGCCGCTCCAGCCCCTCCAGCCGCGCCAGCCTCTCCAGCCGCGGCAGCCGCTCCAGCCGCGGTAGCCCTCCAGCCGTGGCAGCCGCTCCACTCGGTAGCGGCTGGAGCGGCTGCCGCGGCTGGAGCGGCTGGAGCGGCTGCCGCGACTGGAGCGGCTGCCGCGGTTGGAGCGGCTGCCGCGGCTGGAGCGGCTGGAGCGGATGCCGCGGCTGGAGCGGCTGGAGCGGCTGCCGCGGCTGGAGCGGCTGGCGCGGCTGGAGGAGCTACCGCGGCTGGAGCGGTTAACGCGGCTGGAGCGGATGCCGAGGCTGGAGCGGATGCCGCGGCTGGTGCGCCTGGAGAGGCTGCCGCGGCTGGAGCAGTGCAGTGAGTCCAGAGAGTGCACTGGCACCATTGGGGATGCAGTGCAGTGAGTCCAGAGAGTGCACTGGCAGGACTGGGGATGCAGTGCAGTGAGTCCAGAGAGTGCACTGGCACCACTGAGGATGCAATGCAGTGAGTCCAGAGAGTGCACTGGCACCACTGGGCATGCAGTGCTGTGAGTCCAGAGAGTGCACTGGCACCACTGGGGATGCACTTCAGTCAGTCCAGTGAGTGTACTGGCACCACTGGGGATGCACTGCAGTGAGTCAAGAGAGTGCACTGGCAGGACTGGGGATGCAGTGCAGTGAGTCCAGAGAGTGCACTGGCACCACTGGGGATGCCCTGCAGTGAGTCCTGAGAGCGCACTGGCACCACTGGGGATGCAGTGCAGTGAGTCCAGAGAGCGCACTGGCACCAGTGGGAATGCGGTGCAGTGAGTCCAGAGAGTGCAATGGCACCACTGGGGATGCACTGCAGTGAGTCCAGAGAGTGCACTAGCACCACTGGGGATGCAGAGCAGTGAGTCCAGAGAGTGCACTGGCACCACTGAGAATGCATTTCAGTGAGTCCAGAGAGTGCCGTTCCAGCCTCGGCATCCGCTCCAGCCGAGTCAACCCCGCGGTAGCCCCTCCAGCCGCGGCAGACGCTCCAGCCGCGGCAGCCGCTCCAGCCGCTCCAGCCGCGGCAGCCGCTCCAGCCCCTCCAGCCGCGCCAGCCTCTCCATCCGCGGCAGCCGCTCCAGCCGCGGCAGCCGCTCCAGCCGCGGCAGCCGCTCCAGCCGCTACCGAGTGGAGCGGCTGCCACGGCTGGAGGGCTACCGCGGCTGGAGCGGCTGCCGCGGCTGGAGCAGTGCAGTGAGTCCAGGGAGTGCAAAGGCACCAGTGGGGATGGAGTGCAGTGAGTCCAAAGACTTCAATGTCACCACTGGGAATGCACTTCAGTCAGTCCAGTGAGTGTACTGGCACCACTGGGGATGCACAGCAGTGAGTCCAGAGAGTGCATTGGCACCACTGGGGATGCAGTGCAGTGAGTCCAGAGAGTGCACTGGCACCATTGGAGATGCAGTGCAGTGAGTCCAGAGAGTGCACTGGCACCACTGGGGATGCAGTGCAGTGAGTCCAGAGAGTGCACTGGCACCAGTGGGGATGCAGTGCAGAGTGTCCAGAGAGTGCACTGGCACCACAGGTGATGCACTGCAGTGAGTCCAGAGAGTGCTCTGGCACCACTGGAGATGCACTTCAGTGAGTGCAGAGACTGCACTGGCACCACTGGGGATGCAGTGCAGTGAGTCCAGTGAGTGTACTGGCACCACTGGGGATGCACTGCAGTGAGTCCAGAGAGTGCATTGGCACCACTTGGGATGCACTGCAGTGAGTCCAGAGAGTGCACTGGCACCACTGGGGATGCAGTGCAGTGAGTCCAGAGAGTGCACTGGCTCCACTGAGAATGCACTTCAGTGAGTCCAGAGAGTGCACTGGCACCACTGTGGATGCAGTGCCGTGAGTCCAGCGAATGCACTGGCACCACTGGGGATACGGTGCCGGGAGTCCAGAGAGTGCACTGACACCACTGGGGATGCAGTGCAGTGAGTCCACAGAGTGCACTGACACCAGTGGGAATGCGGTGCAGTGAGTCCAGAGAGTGCACTGGCACCACTGGGGATGCACTGCAGTGAGTCCAGAGTGCACTAGCACCACTGGGGATGCAGAGCAGTGAGTCCAGAGAGTGCACTGGCACCACTGAGAATGCATTTCAGTGAGTCCAGAGAGTGCCGTTCCAGCCTCGGCATCCGCTCCAGCCGAGTCAACCCCGCGGTAGGCCCTCCAGCCGCGGCAGACGCTCCAGCCGCGGCAGCCGCTCCAGCCGCTCCAGCCGCGGCAGCCGCTCCAGCCCCTCCAGCCTCGCCAGCCTCTCCATCCGCGGCAGCCGCTCCAGCCGCGGCAGCCGCTCCAGCCGCTCCAACCGCGGCAGCCGCTCCAGCCGCTACCGAGTGGAGCGGCTGCCACGGCTGGAGGGCTACCGCGGCTGGAGCGGCTGCCGCGGCTGGAGCAGTGCAGTGAGTCCAGGGAGTGCAAAGGCACCAGTGGGGATGGAGTGCAGTGAGTCCAAAGACTTCACTGTCACCACTGGGAATGCAGTGCAGTGAGTCCAGGGAGTGCACTTGCACCACTGGGGATGCAGTGCAGTGACTCCAGTGAGTGCACTGACACCACTGGGGATGCACTTCAGTCAGTCCAGTGAGTGTACTGGCACCACTGGGGATGCACTGCAGTGAGTCAAGAGAGTGCACTGGCAGGACTGGGGATGCAGTGCAGTGAGTCCAGAGAGTGCACTGGCACCACTGGGGATGCCCTGCAGTGAGTCCTGAGAGTGCACTGGCACCACTGAGAATGCATTTCAGTGAGTCCAGAGAGTGCCGTTCCAGCCTCGGCATCCGCTCCAGCCGAGTCAACCCCGCGGTAGCCCCTCCAGCCGCGGCAGACGCTCCAGCCGCGGCAGCCGCTCCAGCCGCTCCAGCCGCGGCAGCCGCTCCAGCCCCTCCAGCCGCGCCAGCCTCTCCAGCCGCGGCAGCCGCTCCAGCCGCGGTAGCCCTCCAGCCGTGGCAGCCGCTCCACTCGGTAGCGGCTGGAGCGGCTGCCGCGGCTGGAGCGGCTGGAGCGGCTGCCGCGACTGGAGCGGCTGCCGCGGTTGGAGCGGCTGCCGCGGCTGGAGCGGCTGGAGCGGATGCCGCGGCTGGAGCGGCTGGAGCGGCTGCCGCGGCTGGAGCGGCTGGCGCGGCTGGAGGAGCTACCGCGGCTGGAGCGGTTAACGCGGCTGGAGCGGATGCCGAGGCTGGAGCGGATGCCGCGGCTGGTGCGCCTGGAGAGGCTGCCGCGGCTGGAGCAGTGCAGTGAGTCCAGAGAGTGCACTGGCACCATTGGGGATGCAGTGCAGTGAGTCCAGAGAGTGCACTGGCAGGACTGGGGATGCAGTGCAGTGAGTCCAGAGAGTGCACTGGCACCACTGAGGATGCAATGCAGTGAGTCCAGAGAGTGCACTGGCACCACTGGGCATGCAGTGCTGTGAGTCCAGAGAGTGCACTGGCACCACTGGGGATGCACTTCAGTCAGTCCAGTGAGTGTACTGGCACCACTGGGGATGCACTGCAGTGAGTCAAGAGAGTGCACTGGCAGGACTGGGGATGCAGTGCAGTGAGTCCAGAGAGTGCACTGGCACCACTGGGGATGCCCTGCAGTGAGTCCTGAGAGCGCACTGGCACCACTGGGGATGCAGTGCAGTGAGTCCAGAGAGCGCACTGGCACCAGTGGGAATGCGGTGCAGTGAGTCCAGAGAGTGCAATGGCACCACTGGGGATGCACTGCAGTGAGTCCAGAGAGTGCACTAGCACCACTGGGGATGCAGAGCAGTGAGTCCAGAGAGTGCACTGGCACCACTGAGAATGCATTTCAGTGAGTCCAGAGAGTGCCGTTCCAGCCTCGGCATCCGCTCCAGCCGAGTCAACCCCGCGGTAGCCCCTCCAGCCGCGGCAGACGCTCCAGCCGCGGCAGCCGCTCCAGCCGCTCCAGCCGCGGCAGCCGCTCCAGCCCCTCCAGCCGCGCCAGCCTCTCCATCCGCGGCAGCCGCTCCAGCCGCGGCAGCCGCTCCAGCCGCGGCAGCCGCTCCAGCCGCTACCGAGTGGAGCGGCTGCCACGGCTGGAGGGCTACCGCGGCTGGAGCGGCTGCCGCGGCTGGAGCAGTGCAGTGAGTCCAGGGAGTGCAAAGGCACCAGTGGGGATGGAGTGCAGTGAGTCCAAAGACTTCAATGTCACCACTGGGAATGCACTTCAGTCAGTCCAGTGAGTGTACTGGCACCACTGGGGATGCACAGCAGTGAGTCCAGAGAGTGCATTGGCACCACTGGGGATGCAGTGCAGTGAGTCCAGAGAGTGCACTGGCACCATTGGAGATGCAGTGCAGTGAGTCCAGAGAGTGCACTGGCACCACTGGGGATGCAGTGCAGTGAGTCCAGAGAGTGCACTGGCACCAGTGGGGATGCAGTGCAGAGTGTCCAGAGAGTGCACTGGCACCACAGGTGATGCACTGCAGTGAGTCCAGAGAGTGCTCTGGCACCACTGGAGATGCACTTCAGTGAGTGCAGAGACTGCACTGGCACCACTGGGGATGCAGTGCCGTGAGTCCAGCGAATGCACTGGCACCACTGGGGATACGGTGCAGTGAGTCCAGAGAGTGCACTGGCACCACTGGGGATGCACTGCAGTGAGTCCAGAGTGCACTAGCACCACTGGGGATGCAGAGCAGTGAGTCCAGAGAGTGCACTGGCACCACTGAGAATGCATTTCAGTGAGTCCAGAGAGTGCCGTTCCAGCCTCGGCATCCGCTCCAGCCGAGTCAACCCCGCGGTAGGCCCTCCAGCCGCGGCAGACGCTCCAGCCGCGGCAGCCGCTCCAGCCGCTCCAGCCGCGGCAGCCGCTCCAGCCCCTCCAGCCTCGCCAGCCTCTCCATCCGCGGCAGCCGCTCCAGCCGCGGCAGCCGCTCCAGCCGCTCCAACCGCGGCAGCCGCTCCAGCCGCTACCGAGTGGAGCGGCTGCCACGGCTGGAGGGCTACCGCGGCTGGAGCGGCTGCCGCGGCTGGAGCGGCTGGAGCGGATGCCGCGGCTGGAGCGGCTGGAGCGGCTGCCGCGGCTGGAGCGGCTGGCGCGGCTGGAGGAGCTACCGCGGCTGGAGCGGTTAACGCGGCTGGAGCGGATGCCGAGGCTGGAGCGGATGCCGCGGCTGGTGCGCCTGGAGAGGCTGCCGCGGCTGGAGCAGTGCAGTGAGTCCAGAGAGTGCACTGGCACCATTGGGGATGCAGTGCAGTGAGTCCAGAGAGTGCACTGGCAGGACTGGGGATGCAGTGCAGTGAGTCCAGAGAGTGCACTGGCACCACTGAGGATGCAATGCAGTGAGTCCAGAGAGTGCACTGGCACCACTGGGCATGCAGTGCTGTGAGTCCAGAGAGTGCACTGGCACCACTGGGGATGCACTTCAGTCAGTCCAGTGAGTGTACTGGCACCACTGGGGATGCACTGCAGTGAGTCAAGAGAGTGCACTGGCAGGACTGGGGTTGCAGTGCAGTGAGTCCAGAGAGTGCACTGGCACCACTGGGGATGCCCTGCAGTGAGTCCTGAGAGCGCACTGGCACCACTGGGGATGCAGTGCAGTGAGTCCAGAGAGCGCACTGGCACCAGTGGGAATGCGGTGCAGTGAGTCCAGAGAGTGCAATGGCACCACTGGGGATGCACTGCAGTGAGTCCAGAGAGTGCACTAGCACCACTGGGGATGCAGAGCACTGAGTCCAGAGAGTGCACTGGCACCACTGAGAATGCATTTCAGTGAGTCCAGAGAGTGCCGTTCCAGCCTCGGCATCCGCTCCAGCCGAGTCAACCCCGCGGTAGCCCCTCCAGCCGCGGCAGACGCTCCAGCCGCGGCAGCCGCTCCAGCCGCTCCAGCCGCGGCAGCCGCTCCAGCCCCTCCAGCCGCGCCAGCCTCTCCATCCGCGGCAGCCGCTCCAGCCGCGGCAGCCGCTCCAGCCGCGGCAGCCGCTCCAGCCGCTACCGAGTGGAGCGGCTGCCACGGCTGGAGGGCTACCGCGGCTGGAGCGGCTGCCGCGGCTGGAGCAGTGCAGTGAGTCCAGGGAGTGCAAAGGCACCAGTGGGGATGGAGTGCAGTGAGTCCAAAGACTTCAATGTCACCACTGGGAATGCACTTCAGTCAGTCCAGTGAGTGTACTGGCACCACTGGGGATGCAGTGCAGTGAGTCCAGAGAGTGCACTGGCACCATTGGAGATGCAGTGCAGTGAGTCCAGAGAGTGCACTGGCACCACTGGGGATGCAGTGCAGTGAGTCCAGAGAGTGCACTGGCACCAGTGGGGATGCAGTGCAGAGTGTCCAGAGAGTGCACTGGCACCACAGGTGATGCACTGCAGTGAGTCCAGAGAGTGCTCTGGCACCACTGGAGATGCACTTCAGTG
The DNA here is from genome assembly GCF_964034855.1 of Anser brachyrhynchus. NCBI lineage: Eukaryota > Metazoa > Chordata > Aves > Anseriformes > Anatidae > Anser > Anser brachyrhynchus. The sequence continues at coordinate 769,142 of NW_027664004.1, forward strand.
AGTGCAGAGACTGCACTGGCACCACTGGGGATGCAGTGCAGTGAGTCCAGTGAGTGTACTGGCACCACTGGGGATGCAGTGCAGTGAGTCCAGAGAGTGCACTGGCACCACTGGGGATGCAGTGCAGTGAGTCCAGAGAGTGCACTGGCTCCACTGAGAATGCACTTCAGTGAGTCCAGAGAGTGCACTGGCACCACTGTGGATGCAGTGCCGTGAGTCCAGCGAATGCACTGGCACCACTGGGGATACGGTGCCGGGAGTCCAGAGAGTGCACTGACACCACTGGGGATGCAGTGCAGTGAGTCCACAGAGTGCACTGACACCAGTGGGAATGCGGTGCAGTGAGTCCAGAGAGTGCACTGGCACCACTGGGGATGCACTGCAGTGAGTCCAGAGTGCACTAGCACCACTGGGGATGCAGAGCAGTGAGTCCAGAGAGTGCACTGGCACCACTGAGAATGCATTTCAGTGAGTCCAGAGAGTGCCGTTCCAGCCTCGGTATCCGCTCCAGCCGAGTCAACCCCGCGGTAGGCCCTCCAGCCGCGGCAGACGCTCCAGCCGCGGCAGCCGCTCCAGCCGCTCCAGCCGCGGCAGCCGCTCCAGCCCCTCCAGCCTCGCCAGGCTCTCCATCCGCGGCAGCCGCTCCAGCCGCGGCAGCCGCTCCAGCCGCTCCAACCGCGGCAGCCGCTCCAGCCGCTACCGAGTGGAGCGGCTGCCACGGCTGGAGGGCTACCGCGGCTGGAGCGGCTGCCGCGGCTGGAGCAGTGCAGTGAGTCCAGGGAGTGCAAAGGCACCAGTGGGGATGGAGTGCAGTGAGTCCAAAGACTTCACTGTCACCACTGGGAATGCAGTGCAGTGAGTCCAGGGAGTGCACTTGCACCACTGGGGATGCAGTGCAGTGACTCCAGTGAGTGCACTGACACCACTGGGGATGCACTTCAGTCAGTCCAGTGAGTGTACTGGCACCACTGGGGATGCACTGCAGTGAGTCAAGAGAGTGCACTGGCAGGACTGGGGATGCAGTGCAGTGAGTCCAGAGAGTGCACTGGCACCACTGGGGATGCCCTGCAGTGAGTCCTGAGAGCGCACTGGCACCACTGGGGATGCAGTGCAGTGAGTCCAGAGAGCGCACTGGCACCAGTGGGAATGCGGTGCAGTGAGTCCAGAGAGTGCAATGGCACCACTGGGGATGCACTGCAGTGAGTCCAGAGAGTGCACTAGCACCACTGGGGATGCAGAGCAGTGAGTCCAGAGAGTGCTCTGGCACCACTGAGAATGCATTTCAGTGAGTCCAGAGAGTGCCGTTCCAGCCTCGGCATCCGCTCCAGCCGAGTCAACCCCGCGGTAGCCCCTCCAGCCGCGGCAGACGCTCCAGCCGCGGCAGCCGCTCCAGCCGCTCCAGCCGCGGCAGCCGCTCCAGCCCCTCCAGCCGCGCCAGCCTCTCCATCCGCGGCAGCCGCTCCAGCCGCGGCAGCCGCTCCAGCCGCTCCAGCCGCGGCAGCCGCTCCAGCCGCTACCGAGTGGAGCGGCTGCCACGGCTGGAGGGCTACCGCGGCTGGAGCGGCTGCCGCGGCTGGAGCAGTGCAGTGAGTCCAGGGAGTGCAAAGGCACCAGTGGGGATGGAGTGCAGTGAGTCCAAAGACTTCAATGTCACCACTGGGAATGCACTTCAGTCAGTCCAGTGAGTGTACTGGCACCACTGGGGATGCACAGCAGTGAGTCCAGAGAGTGCATTGGCACCACTGGGGATGCAGTGCAGTGAGTCCAGAGAGTGCACTGGCACCATTGGAGATGCAGTGCAGTGAGTCCAGAGAGTGCACTGGCACCACTGGGGATGCAGTGCAGTGAGTCCAGAGAGTGCACTGGCACCACTGGGATGCACTGCAGTGAGTCCAGAGAGTGCTCTGGCAGCACTGGAGATGCACTTCAGTGAGTGCAGAGACTGCACTGGCACCACTGGGGATGCAGTGCAGTGAGTCCAGTGAGTGTACTGGCACCACTGGGGATGCACTGCAGTGAGTCCAGAGAGTGCATTGGCACCACTTGGGATGCACTGCAGTGAGTCCAGAGAGTGCACTGGCACCACTGGGGATGCAGTGCAGTGAGTCCAGAGAGTGCACTGGCTCCACTGAGAATGCACTTCAGTGAGTCCAGAGAGTGCACTGGCACCACTGTGGATGCAGTGCCGTGAGTCCAGCGAATGCACTGGCACCACTGGGGATACGGTGCCGGGAGTCCAGAGAGTGCACTGACACCACTGGGGATGCAGTGCAGTGAGTCCACAGAGTGCACTGACACCAGTGCGAATGCGGTGCAGTGAGTCCAGAGAGTGCACTGGCACCACTGGGGATGCACTGCAGTGAGTCCAGAGTGCACTAGCACCACTGGGGATGCAGAGCAGTGAGTCCAGAGAGTGCACTGGCACCACTGAGAATGCATTTCAGTGAGTCCAGAGAGTGCCGTTCCAGCCTCGGTATCCGCTCCAGCCGAGTCAACCCCGCGGTAGGCCCTCCAGCCGCGGCAGACGCTCCAGCCGCGGCAGCCGCTCCAGCCGCTCCAGCCGCGGCAGCCGCTCCAGCCCCTCCAGCCTCGCCAGCCTCTCCATCCGCGGCAGCCGCTCCAGCCGCGGCAGCCGCTCCAGCCGCTCCAACCGCGGCAGCCGCTCCAGCCGCTACCGAGTGGAGCGGCTGCCACGGCTGGAGGGCTACCGCGGCTGGAGCGGCTGCCGCGGCTGGAGCAGTGCAGTGAGTCCAGGGAGTGCAAAGGCACCAGTGGGGATGGAGTGCAGTGAGTCCAAAGACTTCACTGTCACCACTGGGAATGCAGTGCAGTGAGTCCAGGGAGTGCACTTGCACCACTGGGGATGCAGTGCAGTGACTCCAGTGAGTGCACTGACACCACTGGGGATGCACTTCAGTCAGTCCAGTGAGTGTACTGGCACCACTGGGGATGCACTGCAGTGAGTCAAGAGAGTGCACTGGCAGGACTGGGGATGCAGTGCAGTGAGTCCAGAGAGTGCACTGGCACCACTGGGGATGCAGTGCAGTGAGTCCAGAGAGTGCACTGGCACCACTGAGAATGCATTTCAGTGAGTCCAGAGAGTGCCGTTCCAGCCTCGGCATCCGCTCCAGCCGAGTCAACCCCGCGGTAGCCCCTCCAGCCGCGGCAGACGCTCCAGCCGCGGCAGCCGCTCCAGCCGCTCCAGCCGCGGCAGCCGCTCCAGCCCCTCCAGCCGCGCCAGCCTCTCCAGCCGCGGCAGCCGCTCCAGCCGCGGTAGCCCTCCAGCCGTGGCAGCCGCTCCACTCGGTAGCGGCTGGAGCGGCTGCCGCGGCTGGAGCGGCTGGAGCGGCTGCCGCGACTGGAGCGGCTGCCGCGGTTGGAGCGGCTGCCGCGGCTGGAGCGGCTGGAGCGGATGCCGCGGCTGGAGCGGCTGGAGCGGCTGCCGCGGCTGGAGCGGCTGGCGCGGCTGGAGGAGCTACCGCGGCTGGAGCGGTTAACGCGGCTGGAGCGGATGCCGAGGCTGGAGCGGATGCCGCGGCTGGTGCGCCTGGAGAGGCTGCCGCGGCTGGAGCAGTGCAGTGAGTCCAGAGAGTGCACTGGCACCATTGGGGATGCAGTGCAGTGAGTCCAGAGAGTGCACTGGCAGGACTGGGGATGCAGTGCAGTGAGTCCAGAGAGTGCACTGGCACCACTGAGGATGCAATGCAGTGAGTCCAGAGAGTGCACTGGCACCACTGGGCATGCAGTGCTGTGAGTCCAGAGAGTGCACTGGCACCACTGGGGATGCACTTCAGTCAGTCCAGTGAGTGTACTGGCACCACTGGGGATGCACTGCAGTGAGTCAAGAGAGTGCACTGGCAGGACTGGGGATGCAGTGCAGTGAGTCCAGAGAGTGCACTGGCACCACTGGGGATGCCCTGCAGTGAGTCCTGAGAGCGCACTGGCACCACTGGGGATGCAGTGCAGTGAGTCCAGAGAGCGCACTGGCACCAGTGGGAATGCGGTGCAGTGAGTCCAGAGAGTGCAATGGCACCACTGGGGATGCACTGCAGTGAGTCCAGAGAGTGCACTAGCACCACTGGGGATGCAGAGCAGTGAGTCCAGAGAGTGCACTGGCACCACTGAGAATGCATTTCAGTGAGTCCAGAGAGTGCCGTTCCAGCCTCGGCATCCGCTCCAGCCGAGTCAACCCCGCGGTAGCCCCTCCAGGCGCGGCAGACGCTCCAGCCGCGGCAGCCGCTCCAGCCGCTCCAGCCGCGGCAGCCGCTCCAGCCCCTCCAGCCGCGCCAGCCTCTCCATCCGCGGCAGCCGCTCCAGCCGCGGCAGCCGCTCCAGCCGCGGCAGCCGCTCCAGCCGCTACCGAGTGGAGCGGCTGCCACGGCTGGAGGGCTACCGCGGCTGGAGCGGCTGCCGCGGCTGGAGCAGTGCAGTGAGTCCAGGGAGTGCAAAGGCACCAGTGGGGATGGAGTGCAGTGAGTCCAAAGACTTCAATGTCACCACTGGGAATGCACTTCAGTCAGTCCAGTGAGTGTACTGGCACCACTGGGGATGCACAGCAGTGAGTCCAGAGAGTGCATTGGCACCACTGGGGATGCAGTGCAGTGAGTCCAGAGAGTGCACTGGCACCATTGGAGATGCAGTGCAGTGAGTCCAGAGAGTGCACTGGCACCACTGGGGATGCAGTGCAGTGAGTCCAGAGAGTGCACTGGCACCAGTGGGGATGCAGTGCAGAGTGTCCAGAGAGTGCACTGGCACCACAGGTGATGCACTGCAGTGAGTCCAGAGAGTGCTCTGGCACCACTGGAGATGCACTTCAGTGAGTGCAGAGACTGCACTGGCACCACTGGGGATGCAGTGCAGTGAGTCCAGTGAGTGTACTGGCACCACTGGGGATGCACTGCAGTGAGTCCAGAGAGTGCATTGGCACCACTTGGGATGCACTGCAGTGAGTCCAGAGAGTGCACTGGCACCACTGGGGATGCAGTGCAGTGAGTCCAGAGAGTGCACTGGCTCCACTGAGAATGCACTTCAGTGAGTCCAGAGAGTGCACTGGCACCACTGTGGATGCAGTGCCGTGAGTCCAGCGAATGCACTGGCACCACTGGGGATACGGTGCCGGGAGTCCAGAGAGTGCACTGACACCACTGGGGATGCAGTGCAGTGAGTCCACAGAGTGCACTGACACCAGTGGGAATGCGGTGCAGTGAGTCCAGAGAGTGCACTGGCACCACTGGGGATGCACTGCAGTGAGTCCAGAGTGCACTAGCACCACTGGGGATGCAGAGCAGTGAGTCCAGAGAGTGCACTGGCACCACTGAGAATGCATTTCAGTGAGTCCAGAGAGTGCCGTTCCAGCCTCGGCATCCGCTCCAGCCGAGTCAACCCCGCGGTAGGCCCTCCAGCCGCGGCAGACGCTCCAGCCGCGGCAGCCGCTCCAGCCGCTCCAGCCGCGGCAGCCGCTCCAGCCCCTCCAGCCTCGCCAGCCTCTCCATCCGCGGCAGCCGCTCCAGCCGCGGCAGCCGCTCCAGCCGCTCCAACCGCGGCAGCCGCTCCAGCCGCTACCGAGTGGAGCGGCTGCCACGGCTGGAGGGCTACCGCGGCTGGAGCGGCTGCCGCGGCTGGAGCAGTGCAGTGAGTCCAGGGAGTGCAAAGGCACCAGTGGGGATGGAGTGCAGTGAGTCCAAAGACTTCACTGTCACCACTGGGAATGCAGTGCAGTGAGTCCAGGGAGTGCACTTGCACCACTGGGGATGCAGTGCAGTGACTCCAGTGAGTGCACTGACACCACTGGGGATGCACTTCAGTCAGTCCAGTGAGTGTACTGGCACCACTGGGGATGCACTGCAGTGAGTCAAGAGAGTGCACTGGCAGGACTGGGGATGCAGTGCAGTGAGTCCAGAGAGTGCACTGGCACCACTGGGGATGCCCTGCAGTGAGTCCTGAGAGTGCACTGGCACCACTGAGAATGCATTTCAGTGAGTCCAGAGAGTGCCGTTCCAGCCTCGGCATCCGCTCCAGCCGAGTCAACCCCGCGGTAGCCCCTCCAGCCGCGGCAGACGCTCCAGCCGCGGCAGCCGCTCCAGCCGCTCCAGCCGCGGCAGCCGCTCCAGCCCCTCCAGCCGCGCCAGCCTCTCCAGCCGCGGCAGCCGCTCCAGCCGCGGTAGCCCTCCAGCCGTGGCAGCCGCTCCACTCGGTAGCGGCTGGAGCGGCTGCCGCGGCTGGAGCGGCTGGAGCGGCTGCCGCGACTGGAGCGGCTGCCGCGGTTGGAGCGGCTGCCGCGGCTGGAGCGGCTGGAGCGGATGCCGCGGCTGGAGCGGCTGGAGCGGCTGCCGCGGCTGGAGCGGCTGGCGCGGCTGGAGGAGCTACCGCGGCTGGAGCGGTTAACGCGGCTGGAGCGGATGCCGAGGCTGGAGCGGATGCCGCGGCTGGTGCGCCTGGAGAGGCTGCCGCGGCTGGAGCAGTGCAGTGAGTCCAGAGAGTGCACTGGCACCATTGGGGATGCAGTGCAGTGAGTCCAGAGAGTGCACTGGCAGGACTGGGGATGCAGTGCAGTGAGTCCAGAGAGTGCACTGGCACCACTGAGGATGCAATGCAGTGAGTCCAGAGAGTGCACTGGCACCACTGGGCATGCAGTGCTGTGAGTCCAGAGAGTGCACTGGCACCACTGGGGATGCACTTCAGTCAGTCCAGTGAGTGTACTGGCACCACTGGGGATGCACTGCAGTGAGTCAAGAGAGTGCACTGGCAGGACTGGGGATGCAGTGCAGTGAGTCCAGAGAGTGCACTGGCACCACTGGGGATGCCCTGCAGTGAGTCCTGAGAGCGCACTGGCACCACTGGGGATGCAGTGCAGTGAGTCCAGAGAGCGCACTGGCACCAGTGGGAATGCGGTGCAGTGAGTCCAGAGAGTGCAATGGCACCACTGGGGATGCACTGCAGTGAGTCCAGAGAGTGCACTAGCACCACTGGGGATGCAGAGCAGTGAGTCCAGAGAGTGCACTGGCACCACTGAGAATGCATTTCAGTGAGTCCAGAGAGTGCCGTTCCAGCCTCGGCATCCGCTCCAGCCGAGTCAACCCCGCGGTAGCCCCTCCAGCCGCGGCAGACGCTCCAGCCGCGGCAGCCGCTCCAGCCGCTCCAGCCGCGGCAGCCGCTCCAGCCCCTCCAGCCGCGCCAGCCTCTCCATCCGCGGCAGCCGCTCCAGCCGCGGCAGCCGCTCCAGCCGCGGCAGCCGCTCCAGCCGCTACCGAGTGGAGCGGCTGCCACGGCTGGAGGGCTACCGCGGCTGGAGCGGCTGCCGCGGCTGGAGCAGTGCAGTGAGTCCAGGGAGTGCAAAGGCACCAGTGGGGATGGAGTGCAGTGAGTCCAAAGACTTCAATGTCACCACTGGGAATGCACTTCAGTCAGTCCAGTGAGTGTACTGGCACCACTGGGGATGCACAGCAGTGAGTCCAGAGAGTGCATTGGCACCACTGGGGATGCAGTGCAGTGAGTCCAGAGAGTGCACTGGCACCATTGGAGATGCAGTGCAGTGAGTCCAGAGAGTGCACTGGCACCACTGGGGATGCAGTGCAGTGAGTCCAGAGAGTGCACTGGCACCAGTGGGGATGCAGTGCAGAGTGTCCAGAGAGTGCACTGGCACCACAGGTGATGCACTGCAGTGAGTCCAGAGAGTGCTCTGGCACCACTGGAGATGCACTTCAGTGAGTGCAGAGACTGCACTGGCACCACTGGGGATGCAGTGCAGTGAGTCCAGTGAGTGTACTGGCACCACTGGGGATGCACTGCAGTGAGTCCAGAGAGTGCATTGGCACCACTTGGGATGCACTGCAGTGAGTCCAGAGAGTGCACTGGCACCACTGGGGATGCAGTGCAGTGAGTCCAGAGAGTGCACTGGCTCCACTGAGAATGCACTTCAGTGAGTCCAGAGAGTGCACTGGCACCACTGTGGATGCAGTGCCGTGAGTCCAGCGAATGCACTGGCACCACTGGGGATACGGTGCCGGGAGTCCAGAGAGTGCACTGGCACCACTGGGGATGCACTGCAGTGAGTCCAGAGTGCACTAGCACCACTGGGGATGCAGAGCAGTGAGTCCAGAGAGTGCACTGGCACCACTGAGAATGCATTTCAGTGAGTCCAGAGAGTGCCGTTCCAGCCTCGGCATCCGCTCCAGCCGAGTCAACCCCGCGGTAGGCCCTCCAGCCGCGGCAGACGCTCCAGCCGCGGCAGCCGCTCCAGCCGCTCCAGCCGCGGCAGCCGCTCCAGCCCCTCCAGCCTCGCCAGCCTCTCCATCCGCGGCAGCCGCTCCAGCCGCGGCAGCCGCTCCAGCCGCTCCAACCGCGGCAGCCGCTCCAGCCGCTACCGAGTGGAGCGGCTGCCACGGCTGGAGGGCTACCGCGGCTGGAGCGGCTGCCGCGGCTGGAGCAGTGCAGTGAGTCCAGGGAGTGCAAAGGCACCAGTGGGGATGGAGTGCAGTGAGTCCAAAGACTTCACTGTCACCACTGGGAATGCAGTGCAGTGAGTCCAGGGAGTGCACTTGCACCACTGGGGATGCAGTGCAGTGACTCCAGTGAGTGCACTGACACCACTGGGGATGCACTTCAGTCAGTCCAGTGAGTGTACTGGCACCACTGGGGATGCACTGCAGTGAGTCAAGAGAGTGCACTGGCAGGACTGGGGATGCAGTGCAGTGAGTCCAGAGAGTGCACTGGCACCACTGGGGATGCCCTGCAGTGAGTCCTGAGAGTGCACTGGCACCACTGAGAATGCATTTCAGTGAGTCCAGAGAGTGCCGTTCCAGCCTCGGCATCCGCTCCAGCCGAGTCAACCCCGCGGTAGCCCCTCCAGCCGCGGCAGACGCTCCAGCCGCGGCAGCCGCTCCAGCCGCTCCAGCCGCGGCAGCCGCTCCAGCCCCTCCAGCCGCGCCAGCCTCTCCAGCCGCGGCAGCCGCTCCAGCCGCGGTAGCCCTCCAGCCGTGGCAGCCGCTCCACTCGGTAGCGGCTGGAGCGGCTGCCGCGGCTGGAGCGGCTGGAGCGGCTGCCGCGACTGGAGCGGCTGCCGCGGTTGGAGCGGCTGCCGCGGCTGGAGCGGCTGGAGCGGATGCCGCGGCTGGAGCGGCTGGAGCGGCTGCCGCGGCTGGAGCGGCTGGCGCGGCTGGAGGAGCTACCGCGGCTGGAGCGGTTAACGCGGCTGGAGCGGATGCCGAGGCTGGAGCGGATGCCGCGGCTGGTGCGCCTGGAGAGGCTGCCGCGGCTGGAGCAGTGCAGTGAGTCCAGAGAGTGCACTGGCACCATTGGGGATGCAGTGCAGTGAGTCCAGAGAGTGCACTGGCAGGACTGGGGATGCAGTGCAGTGAGTCCAGAGAGTGCACTGGCACCACTGAGGATGCAATGCAGTGAGTCCAGAGAGTGCACTGGCACCACTGGGCATGCAGTGCTGTGAGTCCAGAGAGTGCACTGGCACCACTGGGGATGCACTTCAGTCAGTCCAGTGAGTGTACTGGCACCACTGGGGATGCACTGCAGTGAGTCAAGAGAGTGCACTGGCAGGACTGGGGATGCAGTGCAGTGAGTCCAGAGAGTGCACTGGCACCACTGGGGATGCCCTGCAGTGAGTCCTGAGAGCGCACTGGCACCACTGGGGATGCAGTGCAGTGAGTCCAGAGAGCGCACTGGCACCAGTGGGAATGCGGTGCAGTGAGTCCAGAGAGTGCAATGGCACCACTGGGGATGCACTGCAGTGAGTCCAGAGAGTGCACTAGCACCACTGGGGATGCAGAGCAGTGAGTCCAGAGAGTGCACTGGCACCACTGAGAATGCATTTCAGTGAGTCCAGAGAGTGCCGTTCCAGCCTCGGCATCCGCTCCAGCCGAGTCAACCCCGCGGTAGCCCCTCCAGCCGCGGCAGACGCTCCAGCCGCGGCAGCCGCTCCAGCCGCTCCAGCCGCGGCAGCCGCTCCAGCCCCTCCAGCCGCGCCAGCCTCTCCATCCGCGGCAGCCGCTCCAGCCGCGGCAGCCGCTCCAGCCGCGGCAGCCGCTCCAGCCGCTACCGAGTGGAGCGGCTGCCACGGCTGGAGGGCTACCGCGGCTGGAGCGGCTGCCGCGGCTGGAGCAGTGCAGTGAGTCCAGGGAGTGCAAAGGCACCAGTGGGGATGGAGTGCAGTGAGTCCAAAGACTTCAATGTCACCACTGGGAATGCACTTCAGTCAGTCCAGTGAGTGTACTGGCACCACTGGGGATGCACAGCAGTGAGTCCAGAGAGTGCATTGGCACCACTGGGGATGCAGTGCAGTGAGTCCAGAGAGTGCACTGGCACCATTGGAGATGCAGTGCAGTGAGTCCAGAGAGTGCACTGGCACCACTGGGGATGCAGTGCAGTGAGTCCAGAGAGTGCACTGGCACCAGTGGGGATGCAGTGCAGAGTGTCCAGAGAGTGCACTGGCACCACAGGTGATGCACTGCAGTGAGTCCAGAGAGTGCTCTGGCACCACTGGAGATGCACTTCAGTGAGTGCAGAGACTGCACTGGCACCACTGGGGATGCAGTGCAGTGAGTCCAGTGAGTGTACTGGCACCACTGGGGATGCAGTGCAGTGAGTCCAGAGAGTGCATTGGCACCACTTGGGATGCACTGCAGTGAGTCCAGAGAGTGCACTGGCACCACTGGGGATGCAGTGCAGTGAGTCCAGAGAGTGCACTGGCTCCACTGAGAATGCACTTCAGTGAGTCCAGAGAGTGCACTGGCACCACTGTGGATGCAGTGCCGTGAGTCCAGCGAATGCACTGGCACCACTGGGGATACGGTGCCGGGAGTCCAGAGAGTGCACTGACACCACTGGGGATGCAGTGCAGTGAGTCCACAGAGTGCACTGACACCAGTGGGAATGCGGTGCAGTGAGTCCAGAGAGTGCACTGGCACCACTGGGGATGCACTGCAGTGAGTCCAGAGTGCACTAGCACCACTGGGGATGCAGAGCAGTGAGTCCAGAGAGTGCACTGGCACCACTGAGAATGCATTTCAGTGAGTCCAGAGAGTGCCGTTCCAGCCTCGGTATCCGCTCCAGCCGAGTCAACCCCGCGGTAGGCCCTCCAGCCGCGGCAGACGCTCCAGCCGCGGCAGCCGCTCCAGCCGCTCCAGCCGCGGCAGCCGCTCCAGCCCCTCCAGCCTCGCCAGCCTCTCCATCCGCGGCAGCCGCTCCAGCCGCGGCAGCCGCTCCAGCCGCTCCAACCGCGGCTGCCGCTCCAGCCGCTACCGAGTGGAGCGGCTGCCACGGCTGGAGGGCTACCGCGGCTGGAGCGGCTGCCGCGGCTGGAGCAGTGCAGTGAGTCCAGGGAGTGCAAAGGCACCAGTGGGGATGGAGTGCAGTGAGTCCAAAGACTTCACTGTCACCACTGGGAATGCAGTGCAGTGAGTCCAGGGAGTGCACTTGCACCACTGGGGATGCAGTGCAGTGACTCCAGTGAGTGCACTGACACCACTGGGGATGCACTTCAGTCAGTCCAGTGAGTGTACTGGCACCACTGGGGATGCACTGCAGTGAGTCAAGAGAGTGCACTGGCAGGACTGGGGATGCAGTGCAGTGAGTCCAGAGAGTGCACTGGCACCACTGGTGATGCAGTATAGTGAGTACAGTGAGTGCACTGGCACCACTGGGGATGCAGTGCAGTGAGTCCAGAGAGTGCACTGGCACCACTGAGAATGCATTTCAGTGAGTCCAGAGAGTGCCGTTCCAGCCTCGGCATCCGCTCCAGCCGAGTCAACCCCGCGGTAGCCCCTCCAGCCGCGGCAGACGCTCCAGCCGCGGCAGCCGCTCCAGCCGCTCCAGCCGCGGCAGCCGCTCCAGCCCCTCCAGCCGCGCCAGCCTCTCCATCCGCGGCAGCCGCTCCAGCCGCGGCAGCCGCTCCAGCCGCTCCAGCCGCGGCAGCCGCTCCAGCCGCTACCGAGTGGAGCGGCTGCCACGGCTGGAGGGCTACCGCGGCTGGAGCGGCTGCCGCGGCTGGAGCAGTGCAGTGAGTCCAGGGAGTGCAAAGGCACCAGTGGGGATGGAGTGCAGTGAGTCCAAAGACTTCAATGTCACCACTGGGAATGCACTTCAGTCAGTCCAGTGAGTGTACTGGCACCACTGGGGATGCACAGCAGTGAGTCCAGAGAGTGCATTGGCACCACTGGGGATGCAGTGCAGTGAGTCCAGAGAGTGCACTGGCACCATTGGAGATGCAGTGCAGTGAGTCCAGAGAGTGCACTGGCACCACTGGGGATGCAGTGCAGTGAGTCCAGAGAGTGCACTGGCACCAGTGGGGATGCAGTGCAGAGTGTCCAGAGAGTGCACTGGCACCACTGGGATGCACTGCAGTGAGTCCAGAGAGTGCTCTGGCACCACTGGAGATGCACTTCAGTGAGTGCAGAGACTGCACTGGCACCACTGGGGATGCAGTGCAGTGAGTCCAGTGAGTGTACTGGCACCACTGGGGATGCACTGCAGTGAGTCCAGAGAGTGCATTGGCACCACTTGGGATGCACTGCAGTGAGTCCAGAGAGTGCACTGGCACCACTGGGGATGCAGTGCAGTGAGTCCAGAGAGTGCACTGGCTCCACTGAGAATGCACTTCAGTGAGTCCAGAGAGTGCACTGGCACCACTGTGGATGCAGTGCCGTGAGTCCAGCGAATGCACTGGCACCACTGGGGATACGGTGCCGGGAGTCCAGAGAGTGCACTGACACCACTGGGGATGCAGTGCAGTGAGTCCACAGAGTGCACTGACACCAGTGGGAATGCGGTGCAGTGAGTCCAGAGAGTGCACTGGCACCACTGGGGATGCACTGCAGTGAGTCCAGAGTGCACTAGCACCACTGGGGATGCAGAGCAGTGAGTCCAGAGAGTGCACTGGCACCACTGAGAATGCATTTCAGTGAGTCCAGAGAGTGCCGTTCCAGCCTCGGTATCCGCTCCAGCCGAGTCAACCCCGCGGTAGGCCCTCCAGCCGCGGCAGACGCTCCAGCCGCGGCAGCCGCTCCAGCCGCTCCAGCCGCGGCAGCCGCTCCAGCCCCTCCAGCCTCGCCAGCCTCTCCATCCGCGGCAGCCGCTCCAGCCGCGGCAGCCGCTCCAGCCGCTCCAACCGCGGCAGCCGCTCCAGCCGCTACCGAGTGGAGCGGCTGCCACGGCTGGAGGGCTACCGCGGCTGGAGCGGCTGCCGCGGCTGGAGCAGTGCAGTGAGTCCAGGGAGTGCAAAGGCACCAGTGGGGATGGAGTGCAGTGAGTCCAAAGACTTCACTGTCACCACTGGGAATGCAGTGCAGTGAGTCCAGGGAGTGCACTTGCACCACTGGGGATGCAGTGCAGTGACTCCAGTGAGTGCACTGACACCACTGGGGATGCACTTCAGTCAGTCCAGTGAGTGTACTGGCACCACTGGGGATGCACTGCAGTGAGTCAAGAGAGTGCACTGGCAGGACTGGGGATGCAGTGCAGTGAGTCCAGAGAGTGCACTGGCACCACTGGGGATGCCCTGCAGTGAGTCCTGAGAGCGCACTGGCACCACTGGGGATGCAGTGCAGTGAGTCCAGAGAGCGCACTGGCACCAGTGGGAATGCGGTGCAGTGAGTCCAGAGAGTGCAATGGCACCACTGGGGATGCACTGCAGTGAGTCCAGAGAGTGCACTAGCACCACTGGGGATGCAGAGCAGTGAGTCCAGAGAGTGCACTGGCACCACTGAGAATGCATTTCAGTGAGTCCAGAGAGTGCCGTTCCAGCCTCGGCATCCGCTCCAGCCGAGTCAACCCCGCGGTAGCCCCTCCAGCCGCGGCAGACGCTCCAGCCGCGGCAGCCGCTCCAGCCGCTCCAGCCGCGGCAGCCGCTCCAGCCCCTCCAGCCGCGCCAGCCTCTCCATCCGCGGCAGCCGCTCCAGCCGCGGCAGCCGCTCCAGCCGCTCCAGCCGCGGCAGCCGCTCCAGCCGCTACCGAGTGGAGCGGCTGCCACGGCTGGAGGGCTACCGCGGCTGGAGCGGCTGCCGCGGCTGGAGCAGTGCAGTGAGTCCAGGGAGTGCAAAGGCACCAGTGGGGATGGAGTGCAGTGAGTCCAAAGACTTCAATGTCACCACTGGGAATGCACTTCAGTCAGTCCAGTGAGTGTACTGGCACCACTGGGGATGCACAGCAGTGAGTCCAGAGAGTGCATTGGCACCACTGGGGATGCAGTGCAGTGAGTCCAGAGAGTGCACTGGCACCATTGGAGATGCAGTGCAGTGAGTCCAGAGAGTGCACTGGCACCACTGGGGATGCAGTGCAGTGAGTCCAGAGAGTGCACTGGCACCAGTGGGGATGCAGTGCAGAGTGTCCAGAGAGTGCACTGGCACCACTGGGATGCACTGCAGTGAGTCCAGAGAGTGCTCTGGCACCACTGGAGATGCACTTCAGTGAGTGCAGAGACTGCACTGGCACCACTGGGGATGCAGTGCAGTGAGTCCAGTGAGTGTACTGGCACCACTGGGGATGCACTGCAGTGAGTCCAGAGAGTGCATTGGCACCACTTGGGATGCACTGCAGTGAGTCCAGAGAGTGCACTGGCACCACTGGGGATGCAGTGCAGTGAGTCCAGAGAGTGCACTGGCACCAGTGGGGATGCAGTGCAGTGACTCCAGAGAGTGCACTGGCACCACAGGGGATGCAGTGCAGTGAGTCCAGAGAGTGCACTGGCACCACTGAGAATGCATTTCAGTGAGTCCAGAGAGTGCCGTTCCAGCCTCGGTATCCGCTCCAGCCGAGTCAACCCCGCGGTAGGCCCTCCAGCCGCGGCAGACGCTCCAGCCGCGGCAGCCGCTCCAGCCGCTCCAGCCGCGGCAGCCGCTCCAGCCCCTCCAGCCTCGCCAGCCTCTCCATCCGCGGCAGCCGCTCCAGCCGCGGCAGCCGCTCCAGCCGCTCCAACCGCGGCAGCCGCTCCAGCCGCTACCGAGTGGAGCGGCTGCCACGGCTGGAGGGCTACCGCGGCTGGAGCGGCTGCCGCGGCTGGAGCAGTGCAGTGAGTCCAGGGAGTGCAAAGGCACCAGTGGGTATGCAGTGCAGTGAGTCCAGAGAGTGCACTGGCACCACTGGGGATGCACTGCAGTGAGTCCAACCAGTGGGTTGGAGCGCCTGCCGCGTTTGGAGCGGCTGCCGCGGCTTTCGCGGCTGGTGCGGCTGCCGCGGTTGGAGAGTCTGCCGCATATGCTGCGGACGGAGCGGCTACCGCGGCTGGAGCGGCTGCCGCGGCTGCCGCGGCTGCCGAGGCTGGAGGGCTACCGCGGCTGGAGCGACTGCCGCGGCTGGAGTAGTGCAGTGAGTCCAGAGAGTGCACTGGCACCACTGGGTATGCAGTGCAGTGAGTCCAGAGAGTGCACTGGCACCACTGGGGATGCACTGCAGTGAGTCCAGAGTGTGCACTGGCACCACTGGGGATGCACTGCAGTGAGTCCAGAGAGTGCAGTGGCACCACTGGGGATGCAGTGCAGTGAGTCCAGAGAGTGCACTGTCACCGTTGGGGATGCACTGCAGTGTCTGCAGAGAGTGCCCTGGCACCACTAGGGATGCAGTGCAGTGAGACCAGAGAGTGCACTGGCACCACTGGTGATGCACTGCAGTGCGTCCAGAGAGTGCACTGGCACCACTGTGGATGCAGTGCAGTGAGTTCAGAGAGAGCCCTGGCAGCACAGGGGATGCAGTGCAGTGAGTCCAGAGAGTGCACTGGCACCACTAGGGATGCACTGCAGTGAGTCCAGAGAGTGCACTGGCACCACTCGGGATGCAGTGCAGTGAGTCCAGAGTGCATTAGCTCCTCTGGGGATGCATTGACGCGAGTCCAGAGAGTGCACTGGCACCACTGGGGATGCACTGCAGTCACTCCAGAGAGTGCACTGGCACCACTGGGGATGCGGTGCAGTGAGTCCAGAGAGTGCACTGGCACCACAGGGGATGCAGTGCAGTGAGTCCAGAGAGTGCACTGGAACCACTGGGGATGCGGTGGCGGGAGTCCAGAGAGTGCTTTGGCACCACTGGGGATGCAGTACAGTGAGTCCAGAGAGTGCACTGGCACCACTGGGGATGCAGCGCAGTGACTCTAGAGAGTGCACTGGCACCACTCAGGGTGCAGTGCGGTGAGTCCAGAGAGTGCACTGGCACCACTGGGGATGCAGTACAGTGAGTCCAGAGAGTGCACTGGCACCACTGGGGATGCAGTGCAGTGAGTTCAGAGAGTGCACTGGCACCACTGGGGATGCAGTGACGCGAGTCCAGAGAGTGCACTGGCACCACTGGGGATGCAGTGACGCGAGTCCAGAGAGTGCACTGGCACCACTGGGGATGCAGTGCAGTCACTCCAGAGAGCGCACTGGCACAACTGGGGATGCACTGCAGTGAGTCCAGAGAGTGCACTGGCACCACAGGTGATGCACTCCAGTGAGTCCAGAGAGTGCACTGGCACCACTGGGGATGCACTGCAGTGACTCGAAAGAGTGCACTGGCACCACTGGGGAAGCAGTGCAGTGAGTCCAGAGAGTGCACTGGCACCACTGGGGATGCACTGCAGTGAGTCCAGAGAGTGCACTGTCACTACTGGGGATGCAGTGCAGTGAGTCCAGAGAGTGCACTGGCACCACTGAGAATGCACTTCAGTGAGTCCAGAGAGTGCCCTGGCACCACTGGGGATGCACTGCAGTGAGTCCAGAGATTGCACTGGCACCACTGGGGATGCAGTACAGTGAGTCCACACAGTGCACTAGCACCACTGGGGATGCAGTGCAGTGAGTCCAGAGAGTGCACTGGCACCACTGGTGATGCACTGCTGTGAGTCCAGAGAGTGCTCTTGCACCACAGGGGATGCAGTGCAGTGACTCAAGAGAGTGCACTGGCACCACTGGGGATGCACTGCAGTGAGTCCAGAGAGTGCACTAGCACCACTGGGGATGCAGAGCAGTGAGTCCAGAGAGTGCACTGGCTCCACTGAGAATGCATTTCAGTGAGTCCAGAGAGTGCCGTTCCAGCCTCGGCATCCGCTCCAGCCGAGTCAACCCCGCGGTAGCCCCTCCAGCCGCGGCAGACGCTCCAGCCGCGGCAGCCGCTCCAGCCGCTCCAGCCGCGGCAGCCGCTCCAGCCCCTCCAGCCGCGCCAGCCTCTCCATCCGCGGCAGCCGCTCCAGCCGCGGCAGCCGCTCCAGCCGCGGCAGCCGCTCCAGCCGCTACCGAGTGGAGCGGCTGCCACGGCTGGAGGGCTACCGCGGCTGGAGCGGCTGCCGCGGCTGGAGCAGTGCAGTGAGTCCAGGGAGTGCAAAGGCACCAGTGGGGATGGAGTGCAGTGAGTCCAAAGACTTCAATGTCACCACTGGGAATGCACTTCAGTCAGTCCAGTGAGTGCACTGGCACCACTGGGGATGCACAGCAGTGAGTCCAGAGAGTGCATTGGCACCACTGGGGATGCAGTGCAGTGAGTCCAGAGAGTGCACTGGCACCATTGGAGATGCAGTGCAGTGAGTCCAGAGAGTGCACTGGCACCACTGGGGATGCAGTGCAGTGAGTCCAGAGAGTGCACTGGCACCAGTGGGGATGCAGTGCAGAGTGTCCAGAGAGTGCACTGGCACCACAGGTGATGCACTGCAGTGAGTCCAGAGAGTGCTCTGGCACCACTGGAGATGCACTTCAGTGAGTGCAGAGACTGCACTGGCACCACTGGGGATGCAGTGCAGTGAGTCCAGTGAGTGTACTGGCACCACTGGGGATGCACTGCAGTGAGTCCAGAGAGTGCATTGGCACCACTTGGGATGCACTGCAGTGAGTCCAGAGAGTGCACTGGCACCACTGGGGATGCAGTGCAGTGAGTCCAGAGAGTGCACTGGCTCCACTGAGAATGCACTTCAGTGAGTCCAGAGAGTGCACTGGCACCACTGTGGATGCAGTGCCGTGAGTCCAGCGAATGCACTGGCACCACTGGGGATACGGTGCCGGGAGTCCAGAGAGTGCACTGACACCACTGGGGATGCGGTGCAGTGAGTCCAGAGAGTGCACTGGCACCACTGGGGATGCACTGCAGTGAGTCCAGAGTGCACTAGCACCACTGGGGATGCAGAGCAGTGAGTCCAGAGAGTGCACTGGCACCACTGAGAATGCATTTCAGTGAGTCCAGAGAGTGCCGTTCCAGCCTCGGCATCCGCTCCAGCCGAGTCAACCCCGCGGTAGGCCCTCCAGCCGCGGCAGACGCTCCAGCCGCGGCAGCCGCTCCAGCCGCTCCAGCCGCGGCAGCCGCTCCAGCCCCTCCAGCCTCGCCAGCCTCTCCATCCGCGGCAGCCGCTCCAGCCGCGGCAGCCGCTCCAGCCGCTCCAACCGCGGCAGCCGCTCCAGCCGCTACCGAGTGGAGCGGCTGCCACGGCTGGAGGGCTACCGCGGCTGGAGCGGCTGCCGCGGCTGGAGCAGTGCAGTGAGTCCAGGGAGTGCAAAGGCACCAGTGGGGATGGAGTGCAGTGAGTCCAAAGACTTCACTGTCACCACTGGGAATGCAGTGCAGTGAGTCCAGGGAGTGCACTTGCACCACTGGGGATGCAGTGCAGTGACTCCAGTGAGTGCACTGACACCACTGGGGATGCACTTCAGTCAGTCCAGTGAGTGTACTGGCACCACTGGGGATGCACTGCAGTGAGTCAAGAGAGTGCACTGGCAGGACTGGGGATGCAGTGCAGTGAGTCCAGAGAGTGCACTGGCACCACTGGGGATGCCCTGCAGTGAGTCCTGAGAGTGCACTGGCACCACTGAGAATGCATTTCAGTGAGTCCAGAGAGTGCCGTTCCAGCCTCGGCATCCGCTCCAGCCGAGTCAACCCCGCGGTAGCCCCTCCAGCCGCGGCAGACGCTCCAGCCGCGGCAGCCGCTCCAGCCGCTCCAGCCGCGGCAGCCGCTCCAGCCCCTCCAGCCGCGCCAGCCTCTCCAGCCGCGGCAGCCGCTCCAGCCGCGGTAGCCCTCCAGCCGTGGCAGCCGCTCCACTCGGTAGCGGCTGGAGCGGCTGCCGCGGCTGGAGCGGCTGGAGCGGCTGCCGCGACTGGAGCGGCTGCCGCGGTTGGAGCGGCTGCCGCGGCTGGAGCGGCTGGAGCGGATGCCGCGGCTGGAGCGGCTGGAGCGGCTGCCGCGGCTGGAGCGGCTGGCGCGGCTGGAGGAGCTACCGCGGCTGGAGCGGTTAACGCGGCTGGAGCGGATGCCGAGGCTGGAGCGGATGCCGCGGCTGGTGCGCCTGGAGAGGCTGCCGCGGCTGGAGCAGTGCAGTGAGTCCAGAGAGTGCACTGGCACCATTGGGGATGCAGTGCAGTGAGTCCAGAGAGTGCACTGGCAGGACTGGGGATGCAGTGCAGTGAGTCCAGAGAGTGCACTGGCACCACTGAGGATGCAATGCAGTGAGTCCAGAGAGTGCACTGGCACCACTGGGGATGCACTTCAGTCAGTCCAGTGAGTGTACTGGCACCACTGGGGATGCACTGCAGTGAGTCAAGAGAGTGCACTGGCAGGACTGGGGATGCAGTGCAGTGAGTCCAGAGAGTGCACTGGCACCACTGGGGATGCCCTGCAGTGAGTCCTGAGAGCGCACTGGCACCACTGGGGATGCAGTGCAGTGAGTCCAGAGAGCGCACTGGCACCAGTGGGAATGCGGTGCAGTGAGTCCAGTGAGTGTACTGGCACCACTGGGGATGCACTGCAGTGAGTCCAGAGAGTGCATTGGCACCACTTGGGATGCACTGCAGTGAGTCCAGAGAGTGCACTGGCACCACTGGGGATGCAGTGCAGTGAGTCCAGAGAGTGCACTGGCTCCACTGAGAATGCACTTCAGTGAGTCCAGAGAGTGCACTGGCACCACTGTGGATGCAGTGCCGTGAGTCCAGCGAATGCACTGGCACCACTGGGGATACGGTGCCGGGAGTCCAGAGAGTGCACTGACACCACTGGGGATGCGGTGCAGTGAGTCCAGAGAGTGCACTGGCACCACTGGGGATGCACTGCAGTGAGTCCAGAGTGCACTAGCACCACTGGGGATGCAGAGCAGTGAGTCCAGAGAGTGCACTGGCACCACTGAGAATGCATTTCAGTGAGTCCAGAGAGTGCCGTTCCAGCCTCGGCATCCGCTCCAGCCGAGTCAACCCCGCGGTAGGCCCTCCAGCCGCGGCAGACGCTCCAGCCGCGGCAGCCGCTCCAGCCGCTCCAGCCGCGGCAGCCGCTCCAGCCCCTCCAGCCTCGCCAGCCTCTCCATCCGCGGCAGCCGCTCCAGCCGCGGCAGCCGCTCCAGCCGCTCCAACCGCGGCAGCCGCTCCAGCCGCTACCGAGTGGAGCGGCTGCCACGGCTGGAGGGCTACCGCGGCTGGAGCGGCTGCCGCGGCTGGAGCAGTGCAGTGAGTCCAGGGAGTGCAAAGGCACCAGTGGGGATGGAGTGCAGTGAGTCCAAAGACTTCACTGTCACCACTGGGAATGCAGTGCAGTGAGTCCAGGGAGTGCACTTGCACCACTGGGGATGCAGTGCAGTGACTCCAGTGAGTGCACTGACACCACTGGGGATGCACTTCAGTCAGTCCAGTGAGTGTACTGGCACCACTGGGGATGCACTGCAGTGAGTCAAGAGAGTGCACTGGCAGGACTGGGGATGCAGTGCAGTGAGTCCAGAGAGTGCACTGGCACCACTGGGGATGCCCTGCAGTGAGTCCTGAGAGTGCACTGGCACCACTGAGAATGCATTTCAGTGAGTCCAGAGAGTGCCGTTCCAGCCTCGGCATCCGCTCCAGCCGAGTCAACCCCGCGGTAGCCCCTCCAGCCGCGGCAGACGCTCCAGCCGCGGCAGCCGCTCCAGCCGCTCCAGCCGCGGCAGCCGCTCCAGCCCCTCCAGCCGCGCCAGCCTCTCCAGCCGCGGCAGCCGCTCCAGCCGCGGTAGCCCTCCAGCCGTGGCAGCCGCTCCACTCGGTAGCGGCTGGAGCGGCTGCCGCGGCTGGAGCGGCTGGAGCGGCTGCCGCGACTGGAGCGGCTGCCGCGGTTGGAGCGGCTGCCGCGGCTGGAGCGGCTGGAGCGGATGCCGCGGCTGGAGCGGCTGGAGCGGCTGCCGCGGCTGGAGCGGCTGGCGCGGCTGGAGGAGCTACCGCGGCTGGAGCGGTTAACGCGGCTGGAGCGGATGCCGAGGCTGGAGCGGATGCCGCGGCTGGTGCGCCTGGAGAGGCTGCCGCGGCTGGAGCAGTGCAGTGAGTCCAGAGAGTGCACTGGCACCATTGGGGATGCAGTGCAGTGAGTCCAGAGAGTGCACTGGCAGGACTGGGGATGCAGTGCAGTGAGTCCAGAGAGTGCACTGGCACCACTGAGGATGCAATGCAGTGAGTCCAGAGAGTGCACTGGCACCACTGGGGATGCACTTCAGTCAGTCCAGTGAGTGTACTGGCACCACTGGGGATGCACTGCAGTGAGTCAAGAGAGTGCACTGGCAGGACTGGGGATGCAGTGCAGTGAGTCCAGAGAGTGCACTGGCACCACTGGGGATGCCCTGCAGTGAGTCCTGAGAGCGCACTGGCACCACTGGGGATGCAGTGCAGTGAGTCCAGAGAGCGCACTGGCACCAGTGGGAATGCGGTGCAGTGAGTCCAGAGAGTGCAATGGCACCACTGGGGATGCACTGCAGTGAGTCCAGAGAGTGCACTAGCACCACTGGGGATGCAGAGCAGTGAGTCCAGAGAGTGCACTGGCACCACTGAGAATGCATTTCAGTGAGTCCAGAGAGTGCCGTTCCAGCCTCGGCATCCGCTCCAGCCGAGTCAACCCCGCGGTAGCCCCTCCAGCCGCGGCAGACGCTCCAGCCGCGGCAGCCGCTCCAGCCGCTCCAGCCGCGGCAGCCGCTCCAGCCCCTCCAGCCGCGCCAGCCTCTCCATCCGCGGCAGCCGCTCCAGCCGCGGCAGCCGCTCCAGCCGCGGCAGCCGCTCCAGCCGCTACCGAGTGGAGCGGCTGCCACGGCTGGAGGGCTACCGCGGCTGGAGCGGCTGCCGCGGCTGGAGCAGTGCAGTGAGTCCAGGGAGTGCAAAGGCACCAGTGGGGATGGAGTGCAGTGAGTCCAAAGACTTCAATGTCACCACTGGGAATGCACTTCAGTCAGTCCAGTGAGTGTACTGGCACCACTGGGGATGCACAGCAGTGAGTCCAGAGAGTGCATTGGCACCACTGGGGATGCAGTGCAGTGAGTCCAGAGAGTGCACTGGCACCATTGGAGATGCAGTGCAGTGAGTCCAGAGAGTGCACTGGCACCACTGGGGATGCAGTGCAGTGAGTCCAGAGAGTGCACTGGCACCAGTGGGGATGCAGTGCAGAGTGTCCAGAGAGTGCACTGGCACCACAGGTGATGCACTGCAGTGAGTCCAGAGAGTGCTCTGGCACCACTGGAGATGCACTTCAGTGAGTGCAGAGACTGCACTGGCACCACTGGGGATGCAGTGCAGTGAGTCCAGTGAGTGTACTGGCACCACTGGGGATGCACTGCAGTGAGTCCAGAGAGTGCATTGGCACCACTTGGGATGCACTGCAGTGAGTCCAGAGAGTGCACTGGCACCACTGGGGATGCAGTGCAGTGAGTCCAGAGAGTGCACTGGCTCCACTGAGAATGCACTTCAGTGAGTCCAGAGAGTGCACTGGCACCACTGTGGATGCAGTGCCGTGAGTCCAGCGAATGCACTGGCACCACTGGGGATACGGTGCCGGGAGTCCAGAGAGTGCACTGGCACCACTGGGGATGCACTGCAGTGAGTCCAGAGTGCACTAGCACCACTGGGGATGCAGAGCAGTGAGTCCAGAGAGTGCACTGGCACCACTGAGAATGCATTTCAGTGAGTCCAGAGAGTGCCGTTCCAGCCTCGGCATCCGCTCCAGCCGAGTCAACCCCGCGGTAGGCCCTCCAGCCGCGGCAGACGCTCCAGCCGCGGCAGCCGCTCCAGCCGCTCCAGCCGCGGCAGCCGCTCCAGCCCCTCCAGCCTCGCCAGCCTCTCCATCCGCGGCAGCCGCTCCAGCCGCGGCAGCCGCTCCAGCCGCTCCAACCGCGGCAGCCGCTCCAGCCGCTACCGAGTGGAGCGGCTGCCACGGCTGGAGGGCTACCGCGGCTGGAGCGGCTGCCGCGGCTGGAGCAGTGCAGTGAGTCCAGGGAGTGCAAAGGCACCAGTGGGGATGGAGTGCAGTGAGTCCAAAGACTTCACTGTCACCACTGGGAATGCAGTGCAGTGAGTCCAGGGAGTGCACTTGCACCACTGGGGATGCAGTGCAGTGACTCCAGTGAGTGCACTGACACCACTGGGGATGCACTTCAGTCAGTCCAGTGAGTGTACTGGCACCACTGGGGATGCACTGCAGTGAGTCAAGAGAGTGCACTGGCAGGACTGGGGATGCAGTGCAGTGAGTCCTGAGAGTGCACTGGCACCACTGGTGATGCCCTGCAGTGAGTCCTGAGAGTGCACTGGCACCACTGAGAATGCATTTCAGTGAGTCCAGAGAGTGCCGTTCCAGCCTCGGCATCCGCTCCAGCCGAGTCAACCCCGCGGTAGCCCCTCCAGCCGCGGCAGACGCTCCAGCCGCGGCAGCCGCTCCAGCCGCTCCAGCCGCGGCAGCCGCTCCAGCCCCTCCAGCCGCGCCAGCCTCTCCAGCCGCGGCAGCCGCTCCAGCCGCGGTAGCCCTCCAGCCGTGGCAGCCGCTCCACTCGGTAGCTGCTGGAGCGGCTGCCGCGGCTGGAGCGGCTGGAGCGGCTGCCGCGACTGGAGCGGCTGCCGCGGTTGGAGCGGCTGCCGCGGCTGGAGCGGCTGGAGCGGATGCCGCGGCTGGAGCGGCTGGAGCGGCTGCCGCGGCTGGAGCGGCTGGCGCGGCTGGAGGAGCTACCGCGGCTGGAGCGGTTAACGCGGCTGGAGCGGATGCCGAGGCTGGAGCGGATGCCGCGGCTGGTGCGCCTGGAGAGGCTGCCGCGGCTGGAGCAGTGCAGTGAGTCCAGAGAGTGCACTGGCACCATTGGGGATGCAGTGCAGTGAGTCCAGAGAGTGCACTGGCAGGACTGGGGATGCAGTGCAGTGAGTCCAGAGAGTGCACTGGCACCACTGAGGATGCAATGCAGTGAGTCCAGAGAGTGCACTGGCACCACTGGGCATGCAGTGCTGTGAGTCCAGAGAGTGCACTGGCACCACTGGGGATGCACTTCAGTCAGTCCAGTGAGTGTACTGGCACCACTGGGGATGCACTGCAGTGAGTCAAGAGAGTGCACTGGCAGGACTGGGGATGCAGTGCAGTGAGTCCAGAGAGTGCACTGGCACCACTGGGGATGCCCTGCAGTGAGTCCTGAGAGCGCACTGGCACCACTGGGGATGCAGTGCAGTGAGTCCAGAGAGCGCACTGGCACCAGTGGGAATGCGGTGCAGTGAGTCCAGAGAGTGCAATGGCACCACTGGGGATGCACTGCAGTGAGTCCAGAGAGTGCACTAGCACCACTGGGGATGCAGAGCAGTGAGTCCAGAGAGTGCACTGGCACCACTGAGAATGCATTTCAGTGAGTCCAGAGAGTGCCGTTCCAGCCTCGGCATCCGCTCCAGCCGAGTCAACCCCGCGGTAGCCCCTCCAGCCGCGGCAGACGCTCCAGCCGCGGCAGCCGCTCCAGCCGCTCCAGCCGCGGCAGCCGCTCCAGCCCCTCCAGCCGCGCCAGCCTCTCCATCCGCGGCAGCCGCTCCAGCCGCGGCAGCCGCTCCAGCCGCGGCAGCCGCTCCAGCCGCTACCGAGTGGAGCGGCTGCCACGGCTGGAGGGCTACCGCGGCTGGAGCGGCTGCCGCGGCTGGAGCAGTGCAGTGAGTCCAGGGAGTGCAAAGGCACCAGTGGGGATGGAGTGCAGTGAGTCCAAAGACTTCAATGTCACCACTGGGAATGCACTTCAGTCAGTCCAGTGAGTGTACTGGCACCACTGGGGATGCACAGCAGTGAGTCCAGAGAGTGCATTGGCACCACTGGGGATGCAGTGCAGTGAGTCCAGAGAGTGCACTGGCACCATTGGAGATGCAGTGCAGTGAGTCCAGAGAGTGCACTGGCACCACTGGGGATGCAGTGCAGTGAGTCCAGAGAGTGCACTGGCACCAGTGGGGATGCAGTGCAGAGTGTCCAGAGAGTGCACTGGCACCACAGGTGATGCACTGCAGTGAGTCCAGAGAGTGCTCTGGCACCACTGGAGATGCACTTCAGTGAGTGCAGAGACTGCACTGGCACCACTGGGGATGCAGTGCAGTGAGTCCAGTGAGTGTACTGGCACCACTGGGGATGCACTGCAGTGAGTCCAGAGAGTGCATTGGCACCACTTGGGATGCACTGCAGTGAGTCCAGAGAGTGCACTGGCACCACTGGGGATGCAGTGCAGTGAGTCCAGAGAGTGCACTGGCTCCACTGAGAATGCACTTCAGTGAGTCCAGAGAGTGCACTGGCACCACTGTGGATGCAGTGCCGTGAGTCCAGCGAATGCACTGGCACCACTGGGGATACGGTGCCGGGAGTCCAGAGAGTGCACTGACACCACTGGGGATGCAGTGCAGTGAGTCCACAGAGTGCACTGACACCAGTGGGAATGCGGTGCAGTGAGTCCAGAGAGTGCACTGGCACCACTGGGGATGCACTGCAGTGAGTCCAGAGTGCACTAGCACCACTGGGGATGCAGAGCAGTGAGTCCAGAGAGTGCACTGGCACCACTGAGAATGCATTTCAGTGAGTCAAGAGAGTGCCGTTCCAGCCTCGGTATCCGCTCCAGCCGAGTCAACCCCGCGGTAGGCCCTCCAGCCGCGGCAGACGCTCCAGCCGCGGCAGCCGCTCCAGCCGCTCCAGCCGCGGCAGCCGCTCCAGCCCCTCCAGCCTCGCCAGCCTCTCCATCCGCGGCAGCCGCTCCAGCCGCGGCAGCCGCTCCAGCCGCTCCAACCGCGGCAGCCGCTCCAGCCGCTACCGAGTGGAGCGGCTGCCACGGCTGGAGGGCTACCGCGGCTGGAGCGGCTGCCGCGGCTGGAGCAGTGCAGTGAGTCCAGGGAGTGCAAAGGCACCAGTGGGGATGGAGTGCAGTGAGTCCAAAGACTTCACTGTCACCACTGGGAATGCAGTGCAGTGAGTCCAGGGAGTGCACTTGCACCACTGGGGATGCAGTGCAGTGACTCCAGTGAGTGCACTGACACCACTGGGGATGCACTTCAGTCAGTCCAGTGAGTGTACTGGCACCACTGGGGATGCACTGCAGTGAGTCAAGAGAGTGCACTGGCAGGACTGGGGATGCAGTGCAGTGAGTCCAGAGAGTGCACTGGCACCACTGGGGATGCCCTGCAGTGAGTCCTGAGAGCGCACTGGCACCACTGGGGATGCAGTGCAGTGAGTCCAGAGAGCGCACTGGCACCAGTGGGAATGCGGTGCAGTGAGTCCAGAGAGTGCTCTGGCACCACTGAGAATGCATTTCAGTGAGTCCAGAGAGTGCCGTTCCAGCCTCGGCATCCGCTCCAGCCGAGTCAACCCCGCGGTAGCCCCTCCAGCCGCGGCAGACGCTCCAGCCGCGGCAGCCGCTCCAGCCGCTCCAGCCGCGGCAGCCGCTCCAGCCCCTCCAGCCGCGCCAGCCTCTCCATCCGCGGCAGCCGCTCCAGCCGCGGCAGCCGCTCCAGCCGCTCCAGCCGCGGCAGCCGCTCCAGCCGCTACCGAGTGGAGCGGCTGCCACGGCTGGAGGGCTACCGCGGCTGGAGCGGCTGCCGCGGCTGGAGCAGTGCAGTGAGTCCAGGGAGTGCAAAGGCACCAGTGGGGATGGAGTGCAGTGAGTCCAAAGACTTCAATGTCACCACTGGGAATGCACTTCAGTCAGTCCAGTGAGTGTACTGGCACCACTGGGGATGCACAGCAGTGAGTCCAGAGAGTGCATTGGCACCACTGGGGATGCAGTGCAGTGAGTCCAGAGAGTGCACTGGCACCATTGGAGATGCAGTGCAGTGAGTCCAGAGAGTGCACTGGCACCACTGGGGATGCAGTGCAGTGAGTCCAGAGAGTGCACTGGCACCACTGGGATGCACTGCAGTGAGTCCAGAGAGTGCTCTGGCACCACTGGAGATGCACTTCAGTGAGTGCAGAGACTGCACTGGCACCACTGGGGATGCAGTGCAGTGAGTCCAGTGAGTGTACTGGCACCACTGGGGATGCACTGCAGTGAGTCCAGAGAGTGCATTGGCACCACTTGGGATGCACTGCAGTGAGTCCAGAGAGTGCACTGGCACCACTGGGGATGCAGTGCAGTGAGTCCAGAGAGTGCACTGGCTCCACTGAGAATGCACTTCAGTGAGTCCAGAGAGTGCACTGGCACCACTGTGGATGCAGTGCCGTGAGTCCAGCGAATGCACTGGCACCACTGGGGATACGGTGCCGGGAGTCCAGAGAGTGCACTGACACCACTGGGGATGCAGTGCAGTGAGTCCACAGAGTGCACTGACACCAGTGGGAATGCGGTGCAGTGAGTCCAGAGAGTGCACTGGCACCACTGGGGATGCACTGCAGTGAGTCCAGAGTGCACTAGCACCACTGGGGATGCAGAGCAGTGAGTCCAGAGAGTGCACTGGCACCACTGAGAATGCATTTCAGTGAGTCCAGAGAGTGCCGTTCCAGCCTCGGTATCCGCTCCAGCCGAGTCAACCCCGCGGTAGGCCCTCCAGCCGCGGCAGACGCTCCAGCCGCGGCAGCCGCTCCAGCCGCTCCAGCCGCGGCAGCCGCTCCAGCCCCTCCAGCCTCGCCAGCCTCTCCATCCGCGGCAGCCGCTCCAGCCGCGGCAGCCGCTCCAGCCGCTCCAACCGCGGCAGCCGCTCCAGCCGCTACCGAGTGGAGCGGCTGCCACGGCTGGAGGGCTACCGCGGCTGGAGCGGCTGCCGCGGCTGGAGCAGTGCAGTGAGTCCAGGGAGTGCAAAGGCACCAGTGGGGATGGAGTGCAGTGAGTCCAAAGACTTCACTGTCACCACTGGGAATGCAGTGCAGTGAGTCCAGGGAGTGCACTTGCACCACTGGGGATGCAGTGCAGTGACTCCAGTGAGTGCACTGACACCACTGGGGATGCACTTCAGTCAGTCCAGTGAGTGTACTGGCACCACTGGGGATGCACTGCAGTGAGTCAAGAGAGTGCACTGGCAGGACTGGGGATGCAGTGCAGTGAGTCCAGAGAGTGCACTGGCACCACTGGGGATGCAGTGCAGTGAGTCCAGAGAGTGCACTGGCACCACTGAGAATGCATTTCAGTGAGTCCAGAGAGTGCCGTTCCAGCCTCGGCATCCGCTCCAGCCGAGTCAACCCCGCGGTAGCCCCTCCAGCCGCGGCAGACGCTCCAGCCGCGGCAGCCGCTCCAGCCGCTCCAGCCGCGGCAGCCGCTCCAGCCCCTCCAGCCGCGCCAGCCTCTCCAGCCGCGGCAGCCCTCCAGCCGTGGCAGCCGCTCCACTCGGTAGCGGCTGGAGCGGCTGCCGCGGCTGGAGCGGCTGGAGCGGCTGCCGCGACTGGAGCGGCTGCCGCGGTTGGAGCGGCTGCCGCGGCTGGAGCGGCTGGAGCGGATGCCGCGGCTGGAGCGGCTGGAGCGGCTGCCGCGGCTGGAGCGGCTGGCGCGGCTGGAGGAGCTACCGCGGCTGGAGCGGTTAACGCGGCTGGAGCGGATGCCGAGGCTGGAGCGGATGCCGCGGCTGGTGCGCCTGGAGAGGCTGCCGCGGCTGGAGCAGTGCAGTGAGTCCAGAGAGTGCACTGGCACCATTGGGGATGCAGTGCAGTGAGTCCAGAGAGTGCACTGGCAGGACTGGGGATGCAGTGCAGTGAGTCCAGAGAGTGCACTGGCACCACTGAGGATGCAATGCAGTGAGTCCAGAGAGTGCACTGGCACCACTGGGCATGCAGTGCTGTGAGTCCAGAGAGTGCACTGGCACCACTGGGGATGCACTTCAGTCAGTCCAGTGAGTGTACTGGCACCACTGGGGATGCACTGCAGTGAGTCAAGAGAGTGCACTGGCAGGACTGGGGATGCAGTGCAGTGAGTCCAGAGAGTGCACTGGCACCACTGGGGATGCCCTGCAGTGAGTCCTGAGAGCGCACTGGCACCACTGGGGATGCAGTGCAGTGAGTCCAGAGAGCGCACTGGCACCAGTGGGAATGCGGTGCAGTGAGTCCAGAGAGTGCAATGGCACCACTGGGGATGCACTGCAGTGAGTCCAGAGAGTGCACTAGCACCACTGGGGATGCAGAGCAGTGAGTCCAGAGAGTGCACTGGCACCACTGAGAATGCATTTCAGTGAGTCCAGAGAGTGCCGTTCCAGCCTCGGCATCCGCTCCAGCCGAGTCAACCCCGCGGTAGCCCCTCCAGCCGCGGCAGACGCTCCAGCCGCGGCAGCCGCTCCAGCCGCTCCAGCCGCGGCAGCCGCTCCAGCCCCTCCAGCCGCGCCAGCCTCTCCATCCGCGGCAGCCGCTCCAGCCGCGGCAGCCGCTCCAGCCGCGGCAGCCGCTCCAGCCGCTACCGAGTGGAGCGGCTGCCACGGCTGGAGGGCTACCGCGGCTGGAGCGACTGCCGCGGCTGGAGCAGTGCAGTGAGTCCAGGGAGTGCAAAGGCACCAGTGGGGATGGAGTGCAGTGAGTCCAAAGACTTCAATGTCACCACTGGGAATGCACTTCAGTCAGTCCAGTGAGTGTACTGGCACCACTGGGGATGCACAGCAGTGAGTCCAGAGAGTGCATTGGCACCACTGGGGATGCAGTGCAGTGAGTCCAGAGAGTGCACTGGCACCATTGGAGATGCAGTGCAGTGAGTCCAGAGAGTGCACTGGCACCACTGGGGATGCAGTGCAGTGAGTCCAGAGAGTGCACTGGCACCAGTGGGGATGCAGTGCAGAGTGTCCAGAGAGTGCACTGGCACCACAGGTGATGCACTGCAGTGAGTCCAGAGAGTGCTCTGGCACCACTGGAGATGCACTTCAGTGAGTGCAGAGACTGCACTGGCACCACTGGGGATGCAGTGCAGTGAGTCCAGTGAGTGTACTGGCACCACTGGGGATGCACTGCAGTGAGTCCAGAGAGTGCACTGGCACCACTGGGGATGCAGTGCAGTGAGTCCAGAGAGTGCACTGGCACCACTGGGGATGCACTTCAGTGAGTCCAGAGAGTGCACTGGCACCACTGTGGATGCAGTGCCGTGAGTCCAGCGAATGCACTGGCACCACTGGGGATACGGTGCCGGGAGTCCAGAGAGTGCACTGACACCACTGGGGATGCAGTGCAGTGAGTCCACAGAGTGCACTGACACCAGTGGGAATGCGGTGCAGTGAGTCCAGAGAGTGCACTGGCACCACTGGGGATGCACTGCAGTGAGTCCAGAGTGCACTAGCACCACTGGGGATGCAGAGCAGTGAGTCCAGAGAGTGCACTGGCACCACTGAGAATGCATTTCAGTGAGTCCAGAGAGTGCCGTTCCAGCCTCGGCATCCGCTCCAGCCGAGTCAACCCCGCGGTAGGCCCTCCAGCCGCGGCAGACGCTCCAGCCGCGGCAGCCGCTCCAGCCGCTCCAGCCGCGGCAGCCGCTCCAGCCCCTCCAGCCTCGCCAGCCTCTCCATCCGCGGCAGCCGCTCCAGCCGCGGCAGCCGCTCCAGCCGCTCCAACCGCGGCAGCCGCTCCAGCCGCTACCGAGTGGAGCGGCTGCCACGGCTGGAGGGCTACCGCGGCTGGAGCGGCTGCCGCGGCTGGAGCAGTGCAGTGAGTCCAGGGAGTGCAAAGGCACCAGTGGGGATGGAGTGCAGTGAGTCCAAAGACTTCACTGTCACCACTGGGAATGCAGTGCAGTGAGTCCAGGGAGTGCACTGGCAGGACTGGGGATGCAGTGCAGTGAGTCCAGAGAGTGCACTGGCACCACTGAGGATGCAATGCAGTGAGTCCAGAGAGTGCACTGGCACCACTGGGCATGCAGTGCTGTGAGTCCAGAGAGTGCACTGGCACCACTGGGGATGCACTTCAGTCAGTCCAGTGAGTGTACTGGCACCACTGGGGATGCAGTGCAGTGAGTCCAGAGAGTGCACTGGCACCATTGGAGATGCAGTGCAGTGAGTCCAGAGAGTGCACTGGCACCACTGGGGATGCAGTGCAGTGAGTCCAGAGAGTGCATTGGCACCACTTGGGATGCACTGCAGTGAGTCCAGAGAGTGCACTGGCACCACTGGGGATGCAGTGCAGTGAGTCCAGAGAGTGCACTGGCTCCACTGAGAATGCACTTCAGTGAGTCCAGAGAGTGCACTGGCACCACTGTGGATGCAGTGCCGTGAGTCCAGCGAATGCACTGGCACCACTGGGGATACGGTGCCGGGAGTCCAGAGAGTGCACTGACACCACTGGGGATGCAGTGCAGTGAGTCCACAGAGTGCACTGACACCAGTGGGAATGCGGTGCAGTGAGTCCAGAGAGTGCACTGGCACCACTGGGGATGCACTGCAGTGAGTCCAGAGTGCACTAGCACCACTGGGGATGCAGAGCAGTGAGTCCAGAGAGTGCACTGGCACCACTGAGAATGCATTTCAGTGAGTCCAGAGAGTGCCGTTCCAGCCTCGGTATCCGCTCCAGCCGAGTCAACCCCGCGGTAGGCCCTCCAGCCGCGGCAGACGCTCCAGCCGCGGCAGCCGCTCCAGCCGCTCCAGCCGCGGCAGCCGCTCCAGCCCCTCCAGCCTCGCCAGCCTCTCCATCCGCGGCAGCCGCTCCAGCCGCGGCAGCCGCTCCAGCCGCTCCAACCGCGGCAGCCGCTCCAGCCGCTACCGAGTGGAGCGGCTGCCACGGCTGGAGGGCTACCGCGGCTGGAGCGGCTGCCGCGGCTGGAGCAGTGCAGTGAGTCCAGGGAGTGCAAAGGCACCAGTGGGGATGGAGTGCAGTGAGTCCAAAGACTTCACTGTCACCACTGGGAATGCAGTGCAGTGAGTCCAGGGAGTGCACTTGCACCACTGGGGATGCAGTGCAGTGACTCCAGTGAGTGCACTGACACCACTGGGGATGCACTTCAGTCAGTCCAGTGAGTGTACTGGCACCACTGGGGATGCACTGCAGTGAGTCAAGAGAGTGCACTGGCAGGACTGGGGATGCAGTGCAGTGAGTCCAGAGAGTGCACTGGCACCACTGGGGATGCAGTGCAGTGAGTCCAGAGAGTGCACTGGCACCACTGAGAATGCATTTCAGTGAGTCCAGAGAGTGCCGTTCCAGCCTCGGCATCCGCTCCAGCCGAGTCAACCCCGCGGTAGCCCCTCCAGCCGCGGCAGACGCTCCAGCCGCGGCAGCCGCTCCAGCCGCTCCAGCCGCGGCAGCCGCTCCAGCCCCTCCAGCCGCGCCAGCCTCTCCAGCCGCGGCAGCCGCTCCAGCCGCGGTAGCCCTCCAGCCGTGGCAGCCGCTCCACTCGGTAGCGGCTGGAGCGGCTGCCGCGGCTGGAGCGGCTGGAGCGGCTGCCGCGACTGGAGCGGCTGCCGCGGTTGGAGCGGCTGCCGCGGCTGGAGCGGCTGGAGCGGATGCCGCGGCTGGAGCGGCTGGAGCGGCTGCCGCGGCTGGAGCGGCTGGCGCGGCTGGAGGAGCTACCGCGGCTGGAGCGGTTAACGCGGCTGGAGCGGATGCCGAGGCTGGAGCGGATGCCGCGGCTGGTGCGCCTGGAGAGGCTGCCGCGGCTGGAGCAGTGCAGTGAGTCCAGAGAGTGCACTGGCACCATTGGGGATGCAGTGCAGTGAGTCCAGAGAGTGCACTGGCAGGACTGGGGATGCAGTGCAGTGAGTCCAGAGAGTGCACTGGCACCACTGAGGATGCAATGCAGTGAGTCCAGAGAGTGCACTGGCACCACTGGGCATGCAGTGCTGTGAGTCCAGAGAGTGCACTGGCACCACTGGGGATGCACTTCAGTCAGTCCAGTGAGTGTACTGGCACCACTGGGGATGCACTGCAGTGAGTCAAGAGAGTGCACTGGCAGGACTGGGGATGCAGTGCAGTGAGTCCAGAGAGTGCACTGGCACCACTGGGGATGCCCTGCAGTGAGTCCTGAGAGCGCACTGGCACCACTGGGGATGCAGTGCAGTGAGTCCAGAGAGCGCACTGGCACCAGTGGGAATGCGGTGCAGTGAGTCCAGAGAGTGCAATGGCACCACTGGGGATGCACTGCAGTGAGTCCAGAGAGTGCACTAGCACCACTGGGGATGCAGAGCAGTGAGTCCAGAGAGTGCACTGGCACCACTGAGAATGCATTTCAGTGAGTCCAGAGAGTGCCGTTCCAGCCTCGGCATCCGCTCCAGCCGAGTCAACCCCGCGGTAGCCCCTCCAGCCGCGGCAGACGCTCCAGCCGCGGCAGCCGCTCCAGCCGCTCCAGCCGCGGCAGCCGCTCCAGCCCCTCCAGCCGCGCCAGCCTCTCCATCCGCGGCAGCCGCTCCAGCCGCGGCAGCCGCTCCAGCCGCGGCAGCCGCTCCAGCCGCTACCGAGTGGAGCGGCTGCCACGGCTGGAGGGCTACCGCGGCTGGAGCGGCTGCCGCGGCTGGAGCAGTGCAGTGAGTCCAGGGAGTGCAAAGGCACCAGTGGGGATGGAGTGCAGTGAGTCCAAAGACTTCAATGTCACCACTGGGAATGCACTTCAGTCAGTCCAGTGAGTGTACTGGCACCACTGGGGATGCACAGCAGTGAGTCCAGAGAGTGCATTGGCACCACTGGGGATGCAGTGCAGTGAGTCCAGAGAGTGCACTGGCACCATTGGAGATGCAGTGCAGTGAGTCCAGAGAGTGCACTGGCACCACTGGGGATGCAGTGCAGTGAGTCCAGAGAGTGCACTGGCACCAGTGGGGATGCAGTGCAGAGTGTCCAGAGAGTGCACTGGCACCACAGGTGATGCACTGCAGTGAGTCCAGAGAGTGCTCTGGCACCACTGGAGATGCACTTCAGTGAGTGCAGAGACTGCACTGGCACCACTGGGGATGCAGTGCAGTGAGTCCAGTGAGTGTACTGGCACCACTGGGGATGCACTGCAGTGAGTCCAGAGAGTGCATTGGCACCACTTGGGATGCACTGCAGTGAGTCCAGAGAGTGCACTGGCACCACTGGGGATGCAGTGCAGTGAGTCCAGAGAGTGCACTGGCTCCACTGAGAATGCACTTCAGTGAGTCCAGAGAGTGCACTGGCACCACTGTGGATGCAGTGCCGTGAGTCCAGCGAATGCACTGGCACCACTGGGGATACGGTGCCGGGAGTCCAGAGAGTGCACTGACACCACTGGGGATGCAGTGCAGTGAGTCCACAGAGTGCACTGACACCAGTGGGAATGCGGTGCAGTGAGTCCAGAGAGTGCACTGGCACCACTGGGGA
Source organism: Anser brachyrhynchus (assembly GCF_964034855.1). Lineage (NCBI taxonomy): Eukaryota > Metazoa > Chordata > Aves > Anseriformes > Anatidae > Anser > Anser brachyrhynchus. Next base: position 803,496 of record NW_027664004.1, read on the forward strand.
TGCACTGCAGTGAGTCCAGAGTGCACTAGCACCACTGGGGATGCAGAGCAGTGAGTCCAGAGAGTGCACTGGCACCACTGAGAATGCATTTCAGTGAGTCCAGAGAGTGCCGTTCCAGCCTCGGCATCCGCTCCAGCCGAGTCAACCCCGCGGTAGGCCCTCCAGCCGCGGCAGACGCTCCAGCCGCGGCAGCCGCTCCAGCCGCTCCAGCCGCGGCAGCCGCTCCAGCCCCTCCAGCCTCGCCAGCCTCTCCATCCGCGGCAGCCGCTCCAGCCGCGGCAGCCGCTCCAGCCGCTCCAACCGCGGCAGCCGCTCCAGCCGCTACCGAGTGGAGCGGCTGCCACGGCTGGAGGGCTACCGCGGCTGGAGCGGCTGCCGCGGCTGGAGCAGTGCAGTGAGTCCAGGGAGTGCAAAGGCACCAGTGGGGATGGAGTGCAGTGAGTCCAAAGACTTCACTGTCACCACTGGGAATGCAGTGCAGTGAGTCCAGGGAGTGCACTGGCAGGACTGGGGATGCAGTGCAGTGAGTCCAGAGAGTGCACTGGCACCACTGAGGATGCAATGCAGTGAGTCCAGAGAGTGCACTGGCACCACTGGGCATGCAGTGCTGTGAGTCCAGAGAGTGCACTGGCACCACTGGGGATGCACTTCAGTCAGTCCAGTGAGTGTACTGGCACCACTGGGGATGCACTGCAGTGAGTCAAGAGAGTGCACTGGCAGGACTGGGGATGCAGTGCAGTGAGTCCAGAGAGTGCACTGGCACCACTGGGGATGCCCTGCAGTGAGTCCTGAGAGCGCACTGGCACCACTGGGGATGCAGTGCAGTGAGTCCAGAGAGCGCACTGGCACCAGTGGGAATGCGGTGCAGTGAGTCCAGAGAGTGCAATGGCACCACTGGGGATGCACTGCAGTGAGTCCAGAGAGTGCACTAGCACCACTGGGGATGCAGAGCAGTGAGTCCAGAGAGTGCACTGGCACCACTGAGAATGCATTTCAGTGACTCCAGAGAGTGCCGTTCCAGCCTCGGCATCCGCTCCAGCCGAGTCAACCCCGCGGTAGCCCCTCCAGCCGCGGCAGACGCTCCAGCCGCGGCAGCCGCTCCAGCCGCTCCAGCCGCGGCAGCCGCTCCAGCCCCTCCAGCCGCGCCAGCCTCTCCATCCGCGGCAGCCGCTCCAGCCGCGGCAGCCGCTCCAGCCGCGGCAGCCGCTCCAGCCGCTACCGAGTGGAGCGGCTGCCACGGCTGGAGGGCTACCGCGGCTGGAGCGGCTGCCGCGGCTGGAGCAGTGCAGTGAGTCCAGGGAGTGCAAAGGCACCAGTGGGGATGGAGTGCAGTGAGTCCAAAGACTTCAATGTCACCACTGGGAATGCACTTCAGTCAGTCCAGTGAGTGTACTGGCACCACTGGGGATGCACAGCAGTGAGTCCAGAGAGTGCATTGGCACCACTGGGGATGCAGTGCAGTGAGTCCAGAGAGTGCACTGGCACCATTGGAGATGCAGTGCAGTGAGTCCAGAGAGTGCACTGGCACCACTGGGGATGCAGTGCAGTGAGTCCAGAGAGTGCACTGGCACCAGTGGGGATGCAGTGCAGAGTGTCCAGAGAGTGCACTGGCACCACAGGTGATGCACTGCAGTGAGTCCAGAGAGTGCTCTGGCACCACTGGAGATGCACTTCAGTGAGTGCAGAGACTGCACTGGCACCACTGGGGATGCAGTGCAGTGAGTCCAGTGAGTGTACTGGCACCACTGGGGATGCACTGCAGTGAGTCCAGAGAGTGCATTGGCACCACTTGGGATGCACTGCAGTGAGTCCAGAGAGTGCACTGGCACCACTGGGGATGCAGTGCAGTGAGTCCAGAGAGTGCACTGGCTCCACTGAGAATGCACTTCAGTGAGTCCAGAGAGTGCACTGGCACCACTGTGGATGCAGTGCCGTGAGTCCAGCGAATGCACTGGCACCACTGGGGATACGGTGCCGGGAGTCCAGAGAGTGCACTGGCACCACTGGGGATGCACTGCAGTGAGTCCAGAGTGCACTAGCACCACTGGGGATGCAGAGCAGTGAGTCCAGAGAGTGCACTGGCACCACTGAGAATGCATTTCAGTGAGTCCAGAGAGTGCCGTTCCAGCCTCGGCATCCGCTCCAGCCGAGTCAACCCCGCGGTAGGCCCTCCAGCCGCGGCAGACGCTCCAGCCGCGGCAGCCGCTCCAGCCGCTCCAGCCGCGGCAGCCGCTCCAGCCCCTCCAGCCTCGCCAGCCTCTCCATCCGCGGCAGCCGCTCCAGCCGCGGCAGCCGCTCCAGCCGCTCCAACCGCGGCAGCCGCTCCAGCCGCTACCGAGTGGAGCGGCTGCCACGGCTGGAGGGCTACCGCGGCTGGAGCGGCTGCCGCGGCTGGAGCAGTGCAGTGAGTCCAGGGAGTGCAAAGGCACCAGTGGGGATGGAGTGCAGTGAGTCCAAAGACTTCACTGTCACCACTGGGAATGCAGTGCAGTGAGTCCAGGGAGTGCACTTGCACCACTGGGGATGCAGTGCAGTGACTCCAGTGAGTGCACTGACACCACTGGGGATGCACTTCAGTCAGTCCAGTGAGTGTACTGGCACCACTGGGGATGCACTGCAGTGAGTCAAGAGAGTGCACTGGCAGGAATGGGGATGCAGTGCAGTGAGTCCAGAGAGTGCACTGGCACCACTGGGGATGCACTGCAGTGACTCGAAAGAGTGCACTGGCACCACTGGGGAAGCAGTGCAGTGAGTCCAGAGAGTGCACTGGCACCACTGGGGATGCACTGCAGTGAGTCCAGAGAGTGCACTGTCACTACTGGGGATGCAGTGCAGTGAGTCCAGAGAGTGCACTGGCACCACTGAGAATGCACTTCAGTGAGTCCAGAGAGTGCCCTGGCACCACTGGGGATGCACTTCAGTGAGTCCAGAGAGTGCCCTGGCACCACTGGGGATGCACTGCTGTGAGTCCAGAGAGTGCTCTTGCACCACAGGGGATGCAGTGCAGTGACTCAAGAGAGTGCACTGGCACCACTGGGGATGCACTGCAGTGAGTCCAGAGAGTGCACTAGCACCACTGGGGATGCAGAGCAGTGAGTCCAGAGAGTGCACTGGCACCACTGAGAATGCATTTCAGTGAGTCCAGAGAGTGCCGTTCCAGCCTCGGCATCCGCTCCAGCCGAGTCAACCCCGCGGTAGCCCCTCCAGCCGCGGCAGACGCTCCAGCCGCGGCAGCCGCTCCAGCCGCTCCAGCCGCGGCAGCCGCTCCAGCCCCTCCAGCCGCGCCAGCCTCTCCATCCGCGGCAGCCGCTCCAGCCGCGGCAGCCGCTCCAGCCGCGGCAGCCGCTCCAGCCGCTACCGAGTGGAGCGGCTGCCACGGCTGGAGGGCTACCGCGGCTGGAGCGGCTGCCGCGGCTGGAGCAGTGCAGTGAGTCCAGGGAGTGCAAAGGCACCAGTGGGGATGGAGTGCAGTGAGTCCAAAGACTTCAATGTCACCACTGGGAATGCACTTCAGTCAGTCCAGTGAGTGTACTGGCACCACTGGGGATGCACAGCAGTGAGTCCAGAGAGTGCATTGGCACCACTGGGGATGCAGTGCAGTGAGTCCAGAGAGTGCACTGGCACCATTGGAGATGCAGTGCAGTGAGTCCAGAGAGTGCACTGGCACCACTGGGGATGCAGTGCAGTGAGTCCAGAGAGTGCACTGGCACCAGTGGGGATGCAGTGCAGAGTGTCCAGAGAGTGCACTGGCACCACAGGTGATGCACTGCAGTGAGTCCAGAGAGTGCTCTGGCACCACTGGAGATGCACTTCAGTGAGTGCAGAGACTGCACTGGCACCACTGGGGATGCAGTGCAGTGAGTCCAGTGAGTGTACTGGCACCACTGGGGATGCACTGCAGTGAGTCCAGAGAGTGCATTGGCACCACTTGGGATGCACTGCAGTGAGTCCAGAGAGTGCACTGGCACCACTGGGGATGCAGTGCAGTGAGTCCAGAGAGTGCACTGGCTCCACTGAGAATGCACTTCAGTGAGTCCAGAGAGTGCACTGGCACCACTGTGGATGCAGTGCCGTGAGTCCAGCGAATGCACTGGCACCACTGGGGATACGGTGCCGGGAGTCCAGAGAGTGCACTGACACCACTGGGGATGCAGTGCAGTGAGTCCAGAGAGTGCACTGGCTCCACTGAGAATGCACTTCAGTGAGTCCAGAGAGTGCACTGGCACCACTGTGGATGCAGTGCCGTGAGTCCAGCGAATGCACTGGCACCACTGGGGATACGGTGCCGGGAGTCCAGAGAGTGCACTGGCACCACTGGGGATGCACTGCAGTGAGTCCAGAGTGCACTAGCACCACTGGGGATGCAGAGCAGTGAGTCCAGAGAGTGCACTGGCACCACTGAGAATGCATTTCAGTGAGTCCAGAGAGTGCCGTTCCAGCCTCGGCATCCGCTCCAGCCGAGTCAACCCCGCGGTAGGCCCTCCAGCCGCGGCAGACGCTCCAGCCGCGGCAGCCGCTCCAGCCGCTCCAGCCGCGGCAGCCGCTCCAGCCCCTCCAGCCTCGCCAGCCTCTCCATCCGCGGCAGCCGCTCCAGCCGCGGCAGCCGCTCCAGCCGCTCCAACCGCGGCAGCCGCTCCAGCCGCTACCGAGTGGAGCGGCTGCCACGGCTGGAGGGCTACCGCGGCTGGAGCGGCTGCCGCGGCTGGAGCAGTGCAGTGAGTCCAGGGAGTGCAAAGGCACCAGTGGGGATGGAGTGCAGTGAGTCCAAAGACTTCACTGTCACCACTGGGAATGCAGTGCAGTGAGTCCAGGGAGTGCACTTGCACCACTGGGGATGCAGTGCAGTGACTCCAGTGAGTGCACTGACACCACTGGGGATGCACTTCAGTCAGTCCAGTGAGTGTACTGGCACCACTGGGGATGCACTGCAGTGAGTCAAGAGAGTGCACTGGCAGGACTGGGGATGCAGTGCAGTGAGTCCAGAGAGTGCACTGGCACCACTGGGGATGCCCTGCAGTGAGTCCTGAGAGTGCACTGGCACCACTGAGAATGCATTTCAGTGAGTCCAGAGAGTGCCGTTCCAGCCTCGGCATCCGCTCCAGCCGAGTCAACCCCGCGGTAGCCCCTCCAGCCGCGGCAGACGCTCCAGCCGCGGCAGCCGCTCCAGCCGCTCCAGCCGCGGCAGCCGCTCCAGCCCCTCCAGCCGCGCCAGCCTCTCCAGCCGCGGCAGCCGCTCCAGCCGCGGTAGCCCTCCAGCCGTGGCAGCCGCTCCACTCGGTAGCGGCTGGAGCGGCTGCCGCGGCTGGAGCGGCTGGAGCGGCTGCCGCGACTGGAGCGGCTGCCGCGGTTGGAGCGGCTGCCGCGGCTGGAGCGGCTGGAGCGGATGCCGCGGCTGGAGCGGCTGGAGCGGCTGCCGCGGCTGGAGCGGCTGGCGCGGCTGGAGGAGCTACCGCGGCTGGAGCGGTTAACGCGGCTGGAGCGGATGCCGAGGCTGGAGCGGATGCCGCGGCTGGTGCGCCTGGAGAGGCTGCCGCGGCTGGAGCAGTGCAGTGAGTCCAGAGAGTGCACTGGCACCATTGGGGATGCAGTGCAGTGAGTCCAGAGAGTGCACTGGCAGGACTGGGGATGCAGTGCAGTGAGTCCAGAGAGTGCACTGGCACCACTGAGGATGCAATGCAGTGAGTCCAGAGAGTGCACTGGCACCACTGGGCATGCAGTGCTGTGAGTCCAGAGAGTGCACTGGCACCACTGGGGATGCACTTCAGTCAGTCCACTGAGTGTACTGGCACCACTGGGGATGCACTGCAGTGAGTCAAGAGAGTGCACTGGCAGGACTGGGGATGCAGTGCAGTGAGTCCAGAGAGTGCACTGGCACCACTGGGGATGCCCTGCAGTGAGTCCTGAGAGCGCACTGGCACCACTGGGGATGCAGTGCAGTGAGTCCAGAGAGCGCACTGGCACCAGTGGGAATGCGGTGCAGTGAGTCCAGAGAGTGCAATGGCACCACTGGGGATGCACTGCAGTGAGTCCAGAGAGTGCACTAGCACCACTGGGGATGCAGAGCAGTGAGTCCAGAGAGTGCACTGGCACCACTGAGAATGCATTTCAGTGAGTCCAGAGAGTGCCGTTCCAGCCTCGGCATCCGCTCCAGCCGAGTCAACCCCGCGGTAGCCCCTCCAGCCGCGGCAGACGCTCCAGCCGCGGCAGCCGCTCCAGCCGCTCCAGCCGCGGCAGCCGCTCCAGCCCCTCCAGCCGCGCCAGCCTCTCCATCCGCGGCAGCCGCTCCAGCCGCGGCAGCCGCTCCAGCCGCGGCAGCCGCTCCAGCCGCTACCGAGTGGAGCGGCTGCCACGGCTGGAGGGCTACCGCGGCTGGAGCGGCTGCCGCGGCTGGAGCAGTGCAGTGAGTCCAGGGAGTGCAAAGGCACCAGTGGGGATGGAGTGCAGTGAGTCCAAAGACTTCAATGTCACCACTGGGAATGCACTTCAGTCAGTCCAGTGAGTGTACTGGCACCACTGGGGATGCACAGCAGTGAGTCCAGAGAGTGCATTGGCACCACTGGGGATGCAGTGCAGTGAGTCCAGAGAGTGCACTGGCACCATTGGAGATGCAGTGCAGTGAGTCCAGAGAGTGCACTGGCACCACTGGGGATGCAGTGCAGTGAGTCCAGAGAGTGCACTGGCACCAGTGGGGATGCAGTGCAGAGTGTCCAGAGAGTGCACTGGCACCACAGGTGATGCACTGCAGTGAGTCCAGAGAGTGCTCTGGCACCACTGGAGATGCACTTCAGTGAGTGCAGAGACTGCACTGGCACCACTGGGGATGCAGTGCAGTGAGTCCAGTGAGTGTACTGGCACCACTGGGGATGCACTGCAGTGAGTCCAGAGAGTGCATTGGCACCACTTGGGATGCACTGCAGTGAGTCCAGAGAGTGCACTGGCACCACTGGGGATGCAGTGCAGTGAGTCCAGAGAGTGCACTGGCTCCACTGAGAATGCACTTCAGTGAGTCCAGAGAGTGCACTGGCACCACTGTGGATGCAGTGCCGTGAGTCCAGCGAATGCACTGGCACCACTGGGGATACGGTGCCGGGAGTCCAGAGAGTGCACTGGCACCACTGGGGATGCACTGCAGTGAGTCCAGAGTGCACTAGCACCACTGGGGATGCAGAGCAGTGAGTCCAGAGAGTGCACTGGCACCACTGAGAATGCATTTCAGTGAGTCCAGAGAGTGCCGTTCCAGCCTCGGCATCCGCTCCAGCCGAGTCAACTCCGCGGTAGGCCCTCCAGCCGCGGCAGACGCTCCAGCCGCGGCAGCCGCTCCAGCCGCTCCAGCCGCGGCAGCCGCTCCAGCCCCTCCAGCCTCGCCAGCCTCTCCATCCGCGGCAGCCGCTCCAGCCGCGGCAGCCGCTCCAGCCGCTCCAACCGCGGCAGCCGCTCCAGCCGCTACCGAGTGGAGCGGCTGCCACGGCTGGAGGGCTACCGCGGCTGGAGCGGCTGCCGCGGCTGGAGCAGTGCAGTGAGTCCAGGGAGTGCAAAGGCACCAGTGGGGATGGAGTGCAGTGAGTCCAAAGACTTCACTGTCACCACTGGGAATGCAGTGCAGTGAGTCCAGGGAGTGCACTTGCACCACTGGGGATGCAGTGCAGTGACTCCAGTGAGTGCACTGACACCACTGGGGATGCACTTCAGTCAGTCCAGTGAGTGTACTGGCACCACTGGGGATGCACTGCAGTGAGTCAAGAGAGTGCACTGGCAGGACTGGGGATGCAGTGCAGTGAGTCCTGAGAGTGCACTGGCACCACTGGTGATGCCCTGCAGTGAGTCCTGAGAGTGCACTGGCACCACTGAGAATGCATTTCAGTGAGTCCAGAGAGTGCCGTTCCAGCCTCGGCATCCGCTCCAGCCGAGTCAACCCCGCGGTAGCCCCTCCAGCCGCGGCAGACGCTCCAGCCGCGGCAGCCGCTCCAGCCGCTCCAGCCGCGGCAGCCGCTCCAGCCCCTCCAGCCGCGCCAGCCTCTCCAGCCGCGGCAGCCGCTCCAGCCGCGGTAGCCCTCCAGCCGTGGCAGCCGCTCCACTCGGTAGCGGCTGGAGCGGCTGCCGCGGCTGGAGCGGCTGGAGCGGCTGCCGCGACTGGAGCGGCTGCCGCGGTTGGAGCGGCTGCCGCGGCTGGAGCGGCTGGAGCGGATGCCGCGGCTGGAGCGGCTGGAGCGGCTGCCGCGGCTGGAGCGGCTGGCGCGGCTGGAGGAGCTACCGCGGCTGGAGCGGTTAACGCGGCTGGAGCGGATGCCGAGGCTGGAGCGGATGCCGCGGCTGGTGCGCCTGGAGAGGCTGCCGCGGCTGGAGCAGTGCAGTGAGTCCAGAGAGTGCACTGGCACCATTGGGGATGCAGTGCAGTGAGTCCAGAGAGTGCACTGGCAGGACTGGGGATGCAGTGCAGTGAGTCCAGAGAGTGCACTGGCACCACTGAGGATGCAATGCAGTGAGTCCAGAGAGTGCACTGGCACCACTGGGCATGCAGTGCTGTGAGTCCAGAGAGTGCACTGGCACCACTGGGGATGCACTTCAGTCAGTCCAGTGAGTGTACTGGCACCACTGGGGATGCACTGCAGTGAGTCAAGAGAGTGCACTGGCAGGACTGGGGATGCAGTGCAGTGAGTCCAGAGAGTGCACTGGCACCACTGGGGATGCCCTGCAGTGAGTCCTGAGAGCGCACTGGCACCACTGGGGATGCAGTGCAGTGAGTCCAGAGAGCGCACTGGCACCAGTGGGAATGCGGTGCAGTGAGTCCAGAGAGTGCAATGGCACCACTGGGGATGCACTGCAGTGAGTCCAGAGAGTGCACTAGCACCACTGGGGATGCAGAGCAGTGAGTCCAGAGAGTGCACTGGCACCACTGAGAATGCATTTCAGTGAGTCCAGAGAGTGCCGTTCCAGCCTCGGCATCCGCTCCAGCCGAGTCAACCCCGCGGTAGCCCCTCCAGCCGCGGCAGACGCTCCAGCCGCGGCAGCCGCTCCAGCCGCTCCAGCCGCGGCAGCCGCTCCAGCCCCTCCAGCCGCGCCAGCCTCTCCATCCGCGGCAGCCGCTCCAGCCGCGGCAGCCGCTCCAGCCGCGGCAGCCGCTCCAGCCGCTACCGAGTGGAGCGGCTGCCACGGCTGGAGGGCTACCGCGGCTGGAGCGGCTGCCGCGGCTGGAGCAGTGCAGTGAGTCCAGGGAGTGCAAAGGCACCAGTGGGGATGGAGTGCAGTGAGTCCAAAGACTTCAATGTCACCACTGGGAATGCACTTCAGTCAGTCCAGTGAGTGTACTGGCACCACTGGGGATGCACAGCAGTGAGTCCAGAGAGTGCATTGGCACCACTGGGGATGCAGTGCAGTGAGTCCAGAGAGTGCACTGGCACCATTGGAGATGCAGTGCAGTGAGTCCAGAGAGTGCACTGGCACCACTGGGGATGCAGTGCAGTGAGTCCAGAGAGTGCACTGGCACCAGTGGGGATGCAGTGCAGAGTGTCCAGAGAGTGCACTGGCACCACAGGTGATGCACTGCAGTGAGTCCAGAGAGTGCTCTGGCACCACTGGAGATGCACTTCAGTGAGTGCAGAGACTGCACTGGCACCACTGGGGATGCAGTGCAGTGAGTCCAGTGAGTGTACTGGCACCACTGGGGATGCAGTGCAGTGAGTCCAGAGAGTGCATTGGCACCACTTGGGATGCACTGCAGTGAGTCCAGAGAGTGCACTGGCACCACTGGGGATGCAGTGCAGTGAGTCCAGAGAGTGCACTGGCTCCACTGAGAATGCACTTCAGTGAGTCCAGAGAGTGCACTGGCACCACTGTGGATGCAGTGCCGTGAGTCCAGCGAATGCACTGGCACCACTGGGGATACGGTGCCGGGAGTCCAGAGAGTGCACTGACACCACTGGGGATGCAGTGCAGTGAGTCCACAGAGTGCGCACTGGCACCAGTGGGAATGCGGTGCAGTGAGTCCAGAGAGTGCACTGGCACCACTGGGGATGCACTGCAGTGAGTCCAGAGTGCACTAGCACCACTGGGGATGCAGAGCAGTGAGTCCAGAGAGTGCACTGGCACCACTGAGAATGCATTTCAGTGAGTCCAGAGAGTGCCGTTCCAGCCTCGGTATCCGCTCCAGCCGAGTCAACCCCGCGGTAGGCCCTCCAGCCGCGGCAGACGCTCCAGCCGCGGCAGCCGCTCCAGCCGCTCCAGCCGCGGCAGCCGCTCCAGCCCCTCCAGCCTCGCCAGCCTCTCCATCCGCGGCAGCCGCTCCAGCCGCGGCAGCCGCTCCAGCCGCTCCAACCGCGGCAGCCGCTCCAGCCGCTACCGAGTGGAGCGGCTGCCACGGCTGGAGGGCTACCGCGGCTGGAGCGGCTGCCGCGGCTGGAGCAGTGCAGTGAGTCCAGGGAGTGCAAAGGCACCAGTGGGGATGGAGTGCAGTGAGTCCAAAGACTTCACTGTCACCACTGGGAATGCAGTGCAGTGAGTCCAGGGAGTGCACTTGCACCACTGGGGATGCAGTGCAGTGACTCCAGTGAGTGCACTGACACCACTGGGGATGCACTTCAGTCAGTCCAGTGAGTGTACTGGCACCACTGGGGATGCACTGCAGTGAGTCAAGAGAGTGCACTGGCAGGACTGGGGATGCAGTGCAGTGAGTCCAGAGAGTGCACTGGCACCACTGGGGATGCCCTGCAGTGAGTCCTGAGAGCGCACTGGCACCACTGGGGATGCAGTGCAGTGAGTCCAGAGAGCGCACTGGCACCAGTGGGAATGCGGTGCAGTGAGTCCAGAGAGTGCAATGGCACCACTGGGGATGCACTGCAGTGAGTCCAGAGAGTGCACTAGCACCACTGGGGATGCAGAGCAGTGAGTCCAGAGAGTGCTCTGGCACCACTGAGAATGCATTTCAGTGAGTCCAGAGAGTGCCGTTCCAGCCTCGGCATCCGCTCCAGCCGAGTCAACCCCGCGGTAGCCCCTCCAGCCGCGGCAGACGCTCCAGCCGCGGCAGCCGCTCCAGCCGCTCCAGCCGCGGCAGCCGCTCCAGCCCCTCCAGCCGCGCCAGCCTCTCCATCCGCGGCAGCCGCTCCAGCCGCGGCAGCCGCTCCAGCCGCTCCAGCCGCGGCAGCCGCTCCAGCCGCTACCGAGTGGAGCGGCTGCCACGGCTGGAGGGCTACCGCGGCTGGAGCGGCTGCCGCGGCTGGAGCAGTGCAGTGAGTCCAGGGAGTGCAAAGGCACCAGTGGGGATGGAGTGCAGTGAGTCCAAAGACTTCAATGTCACCACTGGGAATGCACTTCAGTCAGTCCAGTGAGTGTACTGGCACCACTGGGGATGCACAGCAGTGAGTCCAGAGAGTGCATTGGCACCACTGGGGATGCAGTGCAGTGAGTCCAGAGAGTGCACTGGCACCATTGGAGATGCAGTGCAGTGAGTCCAGAGAGTGCACTGGCACCACTGGGGATGCAGTGCAGTGAGTCCAGAGAGTGCACTGGCACCACTGGGATGCACTGCAGTGAGTCCAGAGAGTGCTCTGGCACCACTGGAGATGCACTTCAGTGAGTGCAGAGACTGCACTGGCACCACTGGGGATGCAGTGCAGTGAGTCCAGTGAGTGTACTGGCACCACTGGGGATGCACTGCAGTGAGTCCAGAGAGTGCATTGGCACCACTTGGGATGCACTGCAGTGAGTCCAGAGAGTGCACTGGCACCACTGGGGATGCAGTGCAGTGAGTCCAGAGAGTGCACTGGCTCCACTGAGAATGCACTTCAGTGAGTCCAGAGAGTGCACTGGCACCACTGTGGATGCAGTGCCGTGAGTCCAGCGAATGCACTGGCACCACTGGGGATACGGTGCCGGGAGTCCAGAGAGTGCACTGACACCACTGGGGATGCAGTGCAGTGAGTCCACAGAGTGCACTGACACCAGTGGGAATGCGGTGCAGTGAGTCCAGAGAGTGCACTGGCACCACTGGGGATGCACTGCAGTGAGTCCAGAGTGCACTAGCACCACTGGGGATGCAGAGCAGTGAGTCCAGAGAGTGCACTGGCACCACTGAGAATGCATTTCAGTGAGTCCAGAGAGTGCCGTTCCAGCCTCGGTATCCGCTCCAGCCGAGTCAACCCCGCGGTAGGCCCTCCAGCCGCGGCAGACGCTCCAGCCGCGGCAGCCGCTCCAGCCGCTCCAGCCGCGGCAGCCGCTCCAGCCCCTCCAGCCTCGCCAGCCTCTCCATCCGCGGCAGCCGCTCCAGCCGCGGCAGCCGCTCCAGCCGCTCCAACCGCGGCAGCCGCTCCAGCCGCTACCGAGTGGAGCGGCTGCCACGGCTGGAGGGCTACCGCGGCTGGAGCGGCTGCCGCGGCTGGAGCAGTGCAGTGAGTCCAGGGAGTGCAAAGGCACCAGTGGGGATGGAGTGCAGTGAGTCCAAAGACTTCACTGTCACCACTGGGAATGCAGTGCAGTGAGTCCAGGGAGTGCACTTGCACCACTGGGGATGCAGTGCAGTGACTCCAGTGAGTGCACTGACACCACTGGGGATGCACTTCAGTCAGTCCAGTGAGTGTACTGGCACCACTGGGGATGCACTGCAGTGAGTCAAGAGAGTGCACTGGCAGGACTGGGGATGCAGTGCAGTGAGTCCAGAGAGTGCACTGGCACCACTGGGGATGCAGTGCAGTGAGTCCAGAGAGTGCACTGGCACCACTGAGAATGCATTTCAGTGAGTCCAGAGAGTGCCGTTCCAGCCTCGGCATCCGCTCCAGCCGAGTCAACCCCGCGGTAGCCCCTCCAGCCGCGGCAGACGCTCCAGCCGCGGCAGCCGCTCCAGCCGCTCCAGCCGCGGCAGCCGCTCCAGCCCCTCCAGCCGCGCCAGCCTCTCCAGCCGCGGCAGCCGCTCCAGCCGCGGTAGCCCTCCAGCCGTGGCAGCCGCTCCACTCGGTAGCGGCTGGAGCGGCTGCCGCGGCTGGAGCGGCTGGAGCGGCTGCCGCGACTGGAGCGGCTGCCGCGGTTGGAGCGGCTGCCGCGGCTGGAGCGGCTGGAGCGGATGCCGCGGCTGGAGCGGCTGGAGCGGCTGCCGCGGCTGGAGCGGCTGGCGCGGCTGGAGGAGCTACCGCGGCTGAAGCGGTTAACGCGGCTGGAGCGGATGCCGAGGCTGGAGCGGATGCCGCGGCTGGTGCGCCTGGAGAGGCTGCCGCGGCTGGAGCAGTGCAGTGAGTCCAGAGAGTGCACTGGCACCATTGGGGATGCAGTGCAGTGAGTCCAGAGAGTGCACTGGCAGGACTGGGGATGCAGTGCAGTGAGTCCAGAGAGTGCACTGGCACCACTGAGGATGCAATGCAGTGAGTCCAGAGAGTGCACTGGCACCACTGGGCATGCAGTGCTGTGAGTCCAGAGAGTGCACTGGCACCACTGGGGATGCACTTCAGTCAGTCCAGTGAGTGTACTGGCACCACTGGGGATGCACTGCAGTGAGTCAAGAGAGTGCACTGGCAGGACTGGGGATGCAGTGCAGTGAGTCCAGAGAGTGCACTGGCACCACTGGGGATGCCCTGCAGTGAGTCCTGAGAGCGCACTGGCACCACTGGGGATGCAGTGCAGTGAGTCCAGAGAGCGCACTGGCACCAGTGGGAATGCGGTGCAGTGAGTCCAGAGAGTGCAATGGCACCACTGGGGATGCACTGCAGTGAGTCCAGAGAGTGCACTAGCACCACTGGGGATGCAGAGCAGTGAGTCCAGAGAGTGCACTGGCACCACTGAGAATGCATTTCAGTGAGTCCAGAGAGTGCCGTTCCAGCCTCGGCATCCGCTCCAGCCGAGTCAACCCCGCGGTAGCCCCTCCAGCCGCGGCAGACGCTCCAGCCGCGGCAGCCGCTCCAGCCGCTCCAGCCGCGGCAGCCGCTCCAGCCCCTCCAGCCGCGCCAGCCTCTCCATCCGCGGCAGCCGCTCCAGCCGCGGCAGCCGCTCCAGCCGCGGCAGCCGCTCCAGCCGCTACCGAGTGGAGCGGCTGCCACGGCTGGAGGGCTACCGCGGCTGGAGCGGCTGCCGCGGCTGGAGCAGTGCAGTGAGTCCAGGGAGTGCAAAGGCACCAGTGGGGATGGAGTGCAGTGAGTCCAAAGACTTCAATGTCACCACTGGGAATGCACTTCAGTCAGTCCAGTGAGTGTACTGGCACCACTGGGGATGCACAGCAGTGAGTCCAGAGAGTGCATTGGCACCACTGGGGATGCAGTGCAGTGAGTCCAGAGAGTGCACTGGCACCATTGGAGATGCAGTGCAGTGAGTCCAGAGAGTGCACTGGCACCACTGGGGATGCAGTGCAGTGAGTCCAGAGAGTGCACTGGCACCAGTGGGGATGCAGTGCAGAGTGTCCAGAGAGTGCACTGGCACCACAGGTGATGCACTGCAGTGAGTCCAGAGAGTGCTCTGGCACCACTGGAGATGCACTTCAGTGAGTGCAGAGACTGCACTGGCACCACTGGGGATGCAGTGCAGTGAGTCCAGTGAGTGTACTGGCACCACTGGGGATGCACTGCAGTGAGTCCAGAGAGTGCATTGGCACCACTTGGGATGCACTGCAGTGAGTCCAGAGAGTGCACTGGCACCACTGGGGATGCAGTGCAGTGAGTCCAGAGAGTGCACTGGCTCCACTGAGAATGCACTTCAGTGAGTCCAGAGAGTGCACTGGCACCACTGTGGATGCAGTGCCGTGAGTCCAGCGAATGCACTGGCACCACTGGGGATACGGTGCCGGGAGTCCAGAGAGTGCACTGACACCACTGGGGATGCAGTGCAGTGAGTCCACAGAGTGCACTGACACCAGTGGGAATGCGGTGCAGTGAGTCCAGAGAGTGCACTGGCACCACTGGGGATGCACTGCAGTGAGTCCAGAGTGCACTAGCACCACTGGGGATGCAGAGCAGTGAGTCCAGAGAGTGCACTGGCACCACTGAGAATGCATTTCAGTGAGTCCAGAGAGTGCCGTTCCAGCCTCGGCATCCGCTCCAGCCGAGTCAACCCCGCGGTAGGCCCTCCAGCCGCGGCAGACGCTCCAGCCGCGGCAGCCGCTCCAGCCGCTCCAGCCGCGGCAGCCGCTCCAGCCCCTCCAGCCTCGCCAGCCTCTCCATCCGCGGCAGCCGCTCCAGCCGCGGCAGCCGCTCCAGCCGCTCCAACCGCGGCAGCCGCTCCAGCCGCTACCGAGTGGAGCGGCTGCCACGGCTGGAGGGCTACCGCGGCTGGAGCGGCTGCCGCGGCTGGAGCAGTGCAGTGAGTCCAGGGAGTGCAAAGGCACCAGTGGGGATGGAGTGCAGTGAGTCCAAAGACTTCACTGTCACCACTGGGAATGCAGTGCAGTGAGTCCAGGGAGTGCACTTGCACCACTGGGGATGCAGTGCAGTGACTCCAGTGAGTGCACTGACACCACTGGGGATGCACTTCAGTCAGTCCAGTGAGTGTACTGGCACCACTGGGGATGCACTGCAGTGAGTCAAGAGAGTGCACTGGCAGGACTGGGGATGCAGTGCAGTGAGTCCAGAGAGTGCACTGGCACCACTGGGGATGCCCTGCAGTGAGTCCTGAGAGTGCACTGGCACCACTGAGAATGCATTTCAGTGAGTCCAGAGAGTGCCGTTCCAGCCTCGGCATCCGCTCCAGCCGAGTCAACCCCGCGGTAGCCCCTCCAGCCGCGGCAGACGCTCCAGCCGCGGCAGCCGCTCCAGCCGCTCCAGCCGCGGCAGCCGCTCCAGCCCCTCCAGCCGCGCCAGCCTCTCCAGCCGCGGCAGCCGCTCCAGCCGCGGTAGCCCTCCAGCCGTGGCAGCCGCTCCACTCGGTAGCGGCTGGAGCGGCTGCCGCGGCTGGAGCGGCTGGAGCGGCTGCCGCGACTGGAGCGGCTGCCGCGGTTGGAGCGGCTGCCGCGGCTGGAGCGGCTGGAGCGGATGCCGCGGCTGGAGCGGCTGGAGCGGCTGCCGCGGCTGGAGCGGCTGGCGCGGCTGGAGGAGCTACCGCGGCTGGAGCGGTTAACGCGGCTGGAGCGGATGCCGAGGCTGGAGCGGATGCCGCGGCTGGTGCGCCTGGAGAGGCTGCCGCGGCTGGAGCAGTGCAGTGAGTCCAGAGAGTGCACTGGCACCATTGGGGATGCAGTGCAGTGAGTCCAGAGAGTGCACTGGCAGGACTGGGGATGCAGTGCAGTGAGTCCAGAGAGTGCACTGGCACCACTGAGGATGCAATGCAGTGAGTCCAGAGAGTGCACTGGCACCACTGGGCATGCAGTGCTGTGAGTCCAGAGAGTGCACTGGCACCACTGGGGATGCACTTCAGTCAGTCCAGTGAGTGTACTGGCACCACTGGGGATGCACTGCAGTGAGTCAAGAGAGTGCACTGGCAGGACTGGGGATGCAGTGCAGTGAGTCCAGAGAGTGCACTGGCACCACTGGGGATGCCCTGCAGTGAGTCCTGAGAGCGCACTGGCACCACTGGGGATGCAGTGCAGTGAGTCCAGAGAGCGCACTGGCACCAGTGGGAATGCGGTGCAGTGAGTCCAGAGAGTGCAATGGCACCACTGGGGATGCACTGCAGTGAGTCCAGAGAGTGCACTAGCACCACTGGGGATGCAGAGCAGTGAGTCCAGAGAGTGCACTGGCACCACTGAGAATGCATTTCAGTGAGTCCAGAGAGTGCCGTTCCAGCCTCGGCATCCGCTCCAGCCGAGTCAACCCCGCGGTAGCCCCTCCAGCCGCGGCAGACGCTCCAGCCGCGGCAGCCGCTCCAGCCGCTCCAGCCGCGGCAGCCGCTCCAGCCCCTCCAGCCGCGCCAGCCTCTCCATCCGCGGCAGCCGCTCCAGCCGCGGCAGCCGCTCCAGCCGCGGCAGCCGCTCCAGCCGCTACCGAGTGGAGCGGCTGCCACGGCTGGAGGGCTACCGCGGCTGGAGCGGCTGCCGCGGCTGGAGCAGTGCAGTGAGTCCAGGGAGTGCAAAGGCACCAGTGGGGATGGAGTGCAGTGAGTCCAAAGACTTCAATGTCACCACTGGGAATGCACTTCAGTCAGTCCAGTGAGTGTACTGGCACCACTGGGGATGCACAGCAGTGAGTCCAGAGAGTGCATTGGCACCACTGGGGATGCAGTGCAGTGAGTCCAGAGAGTGCACTGGCACCATTGGAGATGCAGTGCAGTGAGTCCAGAGAGTGCACTGGCACCACTGGGGATGCAGTGCAGTGAGTCCAGAGAGTGCACTGGCACCAGTGGGGATGCAGTGCAGAGTGTCCAGAGAGTGCACTGGCACCACAGGTGATGCACTGCAGTGAGTCCAGAGAGTGCTCTGGCACCACTGGAGATGCACTTCAGTGAGTGCAGAGACTGCACTGGCACCACTGGGGATGCAGTGCAGTGAGTCCAGTGAGTGTACTGGCACCACTGGGGATGCAGTGCAGTGAGTCCAGAGAGTGCATTGGCACCACTTGGGATGCACTGCAGTGAGTCCAGAGAGTGCACTGGCACCACTGGGGATGCAGTGCAGTGAGTCCAGAGAGTGCACTGGCTCCACTGAGAATGCACTTCAGTGAGTCCAGAGAGTGCACTGGCACCACTGTGGATGCAGTGCCGTGAGTCCAGCGAATGCACTGGCACCACTGGGGATACGGTGCCGGGAGTCCAGAGAGTGCACTGACACCACTGGGGATGCAGTGCAGTGAGTCCACAGAGTGCACTGACACCAGTGGGAATGCGGTGCAGTGAGTCCAGAGAGTGCACTGGCACCACTGGGGATGCACTGCAGTGAGTCCAGAGTGCACTAGCACCACTGGGGATGCAGAGCAGTGAGTCCAGAGAGTGCACTGGCACCACTGAGAATGCATTTCAGTGAGTCCAGAGAGTGCCGTTCCAGCCTCGGTATCCGCTCCAGCCGAGTCAACCCCGCGGTAGGCCCTCCAGCCGCGGCAGACGCTCCAGCCGCGGCAGCCGCTCCAGCCGCTCCAGCCGCGGCAGCCGCTCCAGCCCCTCCAGCCTCGCCAGCCTCTCCATCCGCGGCAGCCGCTCCAGCCGCGGCAGCCGCTCCAGCCGCTCCAACCGCGGCAGCCGCTCCAGCCGCTACCGAGTGGAGCGGCTGCCACGGCTGGAGGGCTACCGCGGCTGGAGCGGCTGCCGCGGCTGGAGCAGTGCAGTGAGTCCAGGGAGTGCAAAGGCACCAGTGGGGATGGAGTGCAGTGAGTCCAAAGACTTCACTGTCACCACTGGGAATGCAGTGCAGTGAGTCCAGGGAGTGCACTTGCACCACTGGGGATGCAGTGCAGTGACTCCAGTGAGTGCACTGACACCACTGGGGATGCACTTCAGTCAGTCCAGTGAGTGTACTGGCACCACTGGGGATGCACTGCAGTGAGTCAAGAGAGTGCACTGGCAGGACTGGGGATGCAGTGCAGTGAGTCCAGAGAGTGCACTGGCACCACTGGGGATGCCCTGCAGTGAGTCCTGAGAGCGCACTGGCACCACTGGGGATGCAGTGCAGTGAGTCCAGAGAGCGCACTGGCACCAGTGGGAATGCGGTGCAGTGAGTCCAGAGAGTGCAATGGCACCACTGGGGATGCACTGCAGTGAGTCCAGAGAGTGCACTAGCACCACTGGGGATGCAGAGCAGTGAGTCCAGAGAGTGCTCTGGCACCACTGAGAATGCATTTCAGTGAGTCCAGAGAGTGCCGTTCCAGCCTCGGCATCCGCTCCAGCCGAGTCAACCCCGCGGTAGCCCCTCCAGCCGCGGCAGACGCTCCAGCCGCGGCAGCCGCTCCAGCCGCTCCAGCCGCGGCAGCCGCTCCAGCCCCTCCAGCCGCGCCAGCCTCTCCATCCGCGGCAGCCGCTCCAGCCGCGGCAGCCGCTCCAGCCGCTCCAGCCGCGGCAGCCGCTCCAGCCGCTACCGAGTGGAGCGGCTGCCACGGCTGGAGGGCTACCGCGGCTGGAGCGGCTGCCGCGGCTGGAGCAGTGCAGTGAGTCCAGGGAGTGCAAAGGCACCAGTGGGGATGGAGTGCAGTGAGTCCAAAGACTTCAATGTCACCACTGGGAATGCACTTCAGTCAGTCCAGTGAGTGTACTGGCACCACTGGGGATGCACAGCAGTGAGTCCAGAGAGTGCATTGGCACCACTGGGGATGCAGTGCAGTGAGTCCAGAGAGTGCACTGGCACCATTGGAGATGCAGTGCAGTGAGTCCAGAGAGTGCACTGGCACCACTGGGGATGCAGTGCAGTGAGTCCAGAGAGTGCACTGGCACCACTGGGATGCACTGCAGTGAGTCCAGAGAGTGCTCTGGCACCACTGGAGATGCACTTCAGTGAGTGCAGAGACTGCACTGGCACCACTGGGGATGCAGTGCAGTGAGTCCAGTGAGTGTACTGGCACCACTGGGGATGCACTGCAGTGAGTCCAGAGAGTGCATTGGCACCACTTGGGATGCACTGCAGTGAGTCCAGAGAGTGCACTGGCACCACTGGGGATGCAGTGCAGTGAGTCCAGAGAGTGCACTGGCTCCACTGAGAATGCACTTCAGTGAGTCCAGAGAGTGCACTGGCACCACTGTGGATGCAGTGCCGTGAGTCCAGCGAATGCACTGGCACCACTGGGGATACGGTGCCGGGAGTCCAGAGAGTGCACTGACACCACTGGGGATGCAGTGCAGTGAGTCCACAGAGTGCACTGACACCAGTGGGAATGCGGTGCAGTGAGTCCAGAGAGTGCACTGGCACCACTGGGGATGCACTGCAGTGAGTCCAGAGTGCACTAGCACCACTGGGGATGCAGAGCAGTGAGTCCAGAGAGTGCACTGGCACCACTGAGAATGCATTTCAGTGAGTCCAGAGAGTGCCGTTCCAGCCTCGGTATCCGCTCCAGCCGAGTCAACCCCGCGGTAGGCCCTCCAGCCGCGGCAGACGCTCCAGCCGCGGCAGCCGCTCCAGCCGCTCCAGCCGCGGCAGCCGCTCCAGCCCCTCCAGCCTCGCCAGCCTCTCCATCCGCGGCAGCCGCTCCAGCCGCGGCAGCCGCTCCAGCCGCTCCAACCGCGGCAGCCGCTCCAGCCGCTACCGAGTGGAGCGGCTGCCACGGCTGGAGGGCTACCGCGGCTGGAGCGGCTGCCGCGGCTGGAGCAGTGCAGTGAGTCCAGGGAGTGCAAAGGCACCAGTGGGGATGGAGTGCAGTGAGTCCAAAGACTTCACTGTCACCACTGGGAATGCAGTGCAGTGAGTCCAGGGAGTGCACTTGCACCACTGGGGATGCAGTGCAGTGACTCCAGTGAGTGCACTGACACCACTGGGGATGCACTTCAGTCAGTCCAGTGAGTGTACTGGCACCACTGGGGATGCACTGCAGTGAGTCAAGAGAGTGCACTGGCAGGACTGGGGATGCAGTGCAGTGAGTCCAGAGAGTGCACTGGCACCACTGGGGATGCAGTGCAGTGAGTCCAGAGAGTGCACTGGCACCACTGAGAATGCATTTCAGTGAGTCCAGAGAGTGCCGTTCCAGCCTCGGCATCCGCTCCAGCCGAGTCAACCCCGCGGTAGCCCCTCCAGCCGCGGCAGACGCTCCAGCCGCGGCAGCCGCTCCAGCCGCTCCAGCCGCGGCAGCCGCTCCAGCCCCTCCAGCCGCGCCAGCCTCTCCAGCCGCGGCAGCCGCTCCAGCCGCGGTAGCCCTCCAGCCGTGGCAGCCGCTCCACTCGGTAGCGGCTGGAGCGGCTGCCGCGGCTGGAGCGGCTGGAGCGGCTGCCGCGACTGGAGCGGCTGCCGCGGTTGGAGCGGCTGCCGCGGCTGGAGCGGCTGGAGCGGATGCCGCGGCTGGAGCGGCTGGAGCGGCTGCCGCGGCTGGAGCGGCTGGCGCGGCTGGAGGAGCTACCGCGGCTGGAGCGGTTAACGCGGCTGGAGCGGATGCCGAGGCTGGAGCGGATGCCGCGGCTGGTGCGCCTGGAGAGGCTGCCGCGGCTGGAGCAGTGCAGTGAGTCCAGAGAGTGCACTGGCACCATTGGGGATGCAGTGCAGTGAGTCCAGAGAGTGCACTGGCAGGACTGGGGATGCAGTGCAGTGAGTCCAGAGAGTGCACTGGCACCACTGAGGATGCAATGCAGTGAGTCCAGAGAGTGCACTGGCACCACTGGGCATGCAGTGCTGTGAGTCCAGAGAGTGCACTGGCACCACTGGGGATGCACTTCAGTCAGTCCAGTGAGTGTACTGGCACCACTGGGGATGCACTGCAGTGAGTCAAGAGAGTGCACTGGCAGGACTGGGGATGCAGTGCAGTGAGTCCAGAGAGTGCACTGGCACCACTGGGGATGCCCTGCAGTGAGTCCTGAGAGCGCACTGGCACCACTGGGGATGCAGTGCAGTGAGTCCAGAGTGCGCACTGGCACCAGTGGGAATGCGGTGCAGTGAGTCCAGAGAGTGCAATGGCACCACTGGGGATGCACTGCAGTGAGTCCAGAGAGTGCACTAGCACCACTGGGGATGCAGAGCAGTGAGTCCAGAGAGTGCACTGGCACCACTGAGAATGCATTTCAGTGAGTCCAGAGAGTGCCGTTCCAGCCTCGGCATCCGCTCCAGCCGAGTCAACCCCGCGGTAGCCCCTCCAGCCGCGGCAGACGCTCCAGCCGCGGCAGCCGCTCCAGCCGCTCCAGCCGCGGCAGCCGCTCCAGCCCCTCCAGCCGCGCCAGCCTCTCCATCCGCGGCAGCCGCTCCAGCCGCGGCAGCCGCTCCAGCCGCGGCAGCCGCTCCAGCCGCTACCGAGTGGAGCGGCTGCCACGGCTGGAGGGCTACCGCGGCTGGAGCGGCTGCCGCGGCTGGAGCAGTGCAGTGAGTCCAGGGAGTGCAAAGGCACCAGTGGGGATGGAGTGCAGTGAGTCCAAAGACTTCAATGTCACCACTGGGAATGCACTTCAGTCAGTCCAGTGAGTGTACTGGCACCACTGGGGATGCACAGCAGTGAGTCCAGAGAGTGCATTGGCACCACTGGGGATGCAGTGCAGTGAGTCCAGAGAGTGCACTGGCACCATTGGAGATGCAGTGCAGTGAGTCCAGAGAGTGCACTGGCACCACTGGGGATGCAGTGCAGTGAGTCCAGAGAGTGCACTGGCACCAGTGGGGATGCAGTGCAGAGTGTCCAGAGAGTGCACTGGCACCACAGGTGATGCACTGCAGTGAGTCCAGAGAGTGCTCTGGCACCACTGGAGATGCACTTCAGTGAGTGCAGAGACTGCACTGGCACCACTGGGGATGCAGTGCAGTGAGTCCAGTGAGTGTACTGGCACCACTGGGGATGCACTGCAGTGAGTCCAGAGAGTGCATTGGCACCACTTGGGATGCACTGCAGTGAGTCCAGAGAGTGCACTGGCACCACTGGGGATGCAGTGCAGTGAGTCCAGAGAGTGCACTGGCTCCACTGAGAATGCACTTCAGTGAGTCCAGAGAGTGCACTGGCACCACTGTGGATGCAGTGCCGTGAGTCCAGCGAATGCACTGGCACCACTGGGGATACGGTGCCGGGAGTCCAGAGAGTGCACTGACACCACTGGGGATGCAGTGCAGTGAGTCCACAGAGTGCACTGACACCAGTGGGAATGCGGTGCAGTGAGTCCAGAGAGTGCACTGGCACCACTGGGGATGCACTGCAGTGAGTCCAGAGTGCACTAGCACCACTGGGGATGCAGAGCAGTGAGTCCAGAGAGTGCACTGGCACCACTGAGAATGCATTTCAGTGAGTCCAGAGAGTGCCGTTCCAGCCTCGGCATCCGCTCCAGCCGAGTCAACCCCGCGGTAGGCCCTCCAGCCGCGGCAGACGCTCCAGCCGCGGCAGCCGCTCCAGCCGCTCCAGCCGCGGCAGCCGCTCCAGCCCCTCCAGCCTCGCCAGCCTCTCCATCCGCGGCAGCCGCTCCAGCCGCGGCAGCCGCTCCAGCCGCTCCAACCGCGGCAGCCGCTCCAGCCGCTACCGAGTGGAGCGGCTGCCACGGCTGGAGGGCTACCGCGGCTGGAGCGGCTGCCGCGGCTGGAGCAGTGCAGTGAGTCCAGGGAGTGCAAAGGCACCAGTGGGGATGGAGTGCAGTGAGTCCAAAGACTTCACTGTCACCACTGGGAATGCAGTGCAGTGAGTCCAGGGAGTGCACTGGCAGGACTGGGGATGCAGTGCAGTGAGTCCAGAGAGTGCACTGGCACCACTGAGGATGCAATGCAGTGAGTCCAGAGAGTGCACTGGCACCACTGGGCATGCAGTGCTGTGAGTCCAGAGAGTGCACTGGCACCACTGGGGATGCACTTCAGTCAGTCCAGTGAGTGTACTGGCACCACTGGGGATGCAGTGCAGTGAGTCCAGAGAGTGCACTGGCACCATTGGAGATGCAGTGCAGTGAGTCCAGAGAGTGCACTGGCACCACTGGGGATGCAGTGCAGTGAGTCCAGAGAGTGCATTGGCACCACTTGGGATGCACTGCAGTGAGTCCAGAGAGTGCACTGGCACCACTGGGGATGCAGTGCAGTGAGTCCAGAGAGTGCACTGGCTCCACTGAGAATGCACTTCAGTGAGTCCAGAGAGTGCACTGGCACCACTGTGGATGCAGTGCCGTGAGTCCAGCGAATGCACTGGCACCACTGGGGATACGGTGCCGGGAGTCCAGAGAGTGCACTGACACCACTGGGGATGCAGTGCAGTGAGTCCACAGAGTGCACTGACACCAGTGGGAATGCGGTGCAGTGAGTCCAGAGAGTGCACTGGCACCACTGGGGATGCACTGCAGTGAGTCCAGAGTGCACTAGCACCACTGGGGATGCAGAGCAGTGAGTCCAGAGAGTGCACTGGCACCACTGAGAATGCATTTCAGTGAGTCCAGAGAGTGCCGTTCCAGCCTCGGTATCCGCTCCAGCCGAGTCAACCCCGCGGTAGGCCCTCCAGCCGCGGCAGACGCTCCAGCCGCGGCAGCCGCTCCAGCCGCTCCAGCCGCGGCAGCCGCTCCAGCCCCTCCAGCCTCGCCAGCCTCTCCATCCGCGGCAGCCGCTCCAGCCGCGGCAGCCGCTCCAGCCGCTCCAACCGCGGCAGCCGCTCCAGCCGCTACCGAGTGGAGCGGCTGCCACGGCTGGAGGGCTACCGCGGCTGGAGCGGCTGCCGCGGCTGGAGCAGTGCAGTGAGTCCAGGGAGTGCAAAGGCACCAGTGGGGATGGAGTGCAGTGAGTCCAAAGACTTCACTGTCACCACTGGGAATGCAGTGCAGTGAGTCCAGGGAGTGCACTTGCACCACTGGGGATGCAGTGCAGTGACTCCAGTGAGTGCACTGACACCACTGGGGATGCACTTCAGTCAGTCCAGTGAGTGTACTGGCACCACTGGGGATGCACTGCAGTGAGTCAAGAGAGTGCACTGGCAGGACTGGGGATGCAGTGCAGTGAGTCCAGAGAGTGCACTGGCACCACTGGGGATGCAGTGCAGTGAGTCCAGAGAGTGCACTGGCACCACTGAGAATGCATTTCAGTGAGTCCAGAGAGTGCCGTTCCAGCCTCGGCATCCGCTCCAGCCGAGTCAACCCCGCGGTAGCCCCTCCAGCCGCGGCAGACGCTCCAGCCGCGGCAGCCGCTCCAGCCGCTCCAGCCGCGGCAGCCGCTCCAGCCCCTCCAGCCGCGCCAGCCTCTCCAGCCGCGGCAGCCGCTCCAGCCGCGGTAGCCCTCCAGCCGTGGCAGCCGCTCCACTCGGTAGCGGCTGGAGCGGCTGCCGCGGCTGGAGCGGCTGGAGCGGCTGCCGCGACTGGAGCGGCTGCCGCGGTTGGAGCGGCTGCCGCGGCTGGAGCGGCTGGAGCGGATGCCGCGGCTGGAGCGGCTGGAGCGGCTGCCGCGGCTGGAGCGGCTGGCGCGGCTGGAGGAGCTACCGCGGCTGGAGCGGTTAACGCGGCTGGAGCGGATGCCGAGGCTGGAGCGGATGCCGCGGCTGGTGCGCCTGGAGAGGCTGCCGCGGCTGGAGCAGTGCAGTGAGTCCAGAGAGTGCACTGGCACCATTGGGGATGCAGTGCAGTGAGTCCAGAGAGTGCACTGGCAGGACTGGGGATGCAGTGCAGTGAGTCCAGAGAGTGCACTGGCACCACTGGGGATGCACTTCAGTCAGTCCAGTGAGTGTACTGGCACCACTGGGGATGCACTGCAGTGAGTCAAGAGAGTGCACTGGCAGGACTGGGGATGCAGTGCAGTGAGTCCAGAGAGTGCACTGGCACCACTGGGGATGCCCTGCAGTGAGTCCTGAGAGCGCACTGGCACCACTGGGGATGCAGTGCAGTGAGTCCAGAGAGCGCACTGGCACCAGTGGGAATGCGGTGCAGTGAGTCCAGAGAGTGCAATGGCACCACTGGGGATGCACTGCAGTGAGTCCAGAGAGTGCACTAGCACCACTGGGGATGCAGAGCAGTGAGTCCAGAGAGTGCACTGGCACCACTGAGAATGCATTTCAGTGAGTCCAGAGAGTGCCGTTCCAGCCTCGGCATCCGCTCCAGCCGAGTCAACCCCGCGGTAGCCCCTCCAGCCGCGGCAGACGCTCCAGCCGCGGCAGCCGCTCCAGCCGCTCCAGCCGCGGCAGCCGCTCCAGCCCCTCCAGCCGCGCCAGCCTCTCCATCCGCGGCAGCCGCTCCAGCCGCGGCAGCCGCTCCAGCCGCGGCAGCCGCTCCAGCCGCTACCGAGTGGAGCGGCTGCCACGGCTGGAGGGCTACCGCGGCTGGAGCGGCTGCCGCGGCTGGAGCAGTGCAGTGAGTCCAGGGAGTGCAAAGGCACCAGTGGGGATGGAGTGCAGTGAGTCCAAAGACTTCAATGTCACCACTGGGAATGCACTTCAGTCAGTCCAGTGAGTGTACTGGCACCACTGGGGATGCACAGCAGTGAGTCCAGAGAGTGCATTGGCACCACTGGGGATGCAGTGCAGTGAGTCCAGAGAGTGCACTGGCACCATTGGAGATGCAGTGCAGTGAGTCCAGAGAGTGCACTGGCACCACTGGGGATGCAGTGCAGTGAGTCCAGAGAGTGCACTGGCACCAGTGGGGATGCAGTGCAGAGTGTCCAGAGAGTGCACTGGCACCACAGGTGATGCACTGCAGTGAGTCCAGAGAGTGCTCTGGCACCACTGGAGATGCACTTCAGTGAGTGCAGAGACTGCACTGGCACCACTGGGGATGCAGTGCAGTGAGTCCAGTGAGTGTACTGGCACCACTGGGGATGCACTGCAGTGAGTCCAGAGAGTGCATTGGCACCACTTGGGATGCACTGCAGTGAGTCCAGAGAGTGCACTGGCACCACTGGGGATGCAGTGCAGTGAGTCCAGAGAGTGCACTGGCTCCACTGAGAATGCACTTCAGTGAGTCCAGAGAGTGCACTGGCACCACTGTGGATGCAGTGCCGTGAGTCCAGCGAATGCACTGGCACCACTGGGGATACGGTGCCGGGAGTCCAGAGAGTGCACTGGCACCACTGGGGATGCACTGCAGTGAGTCCACAGAGTGCACTGACACCAGTGGGAATGCGGTGCAGTGAGTCCAGAGAGTGCACTGGCACCACTGGGGATGCACTGCAGTGAGTCCAGAGTGCACTAGCACCACTGGGGATGCAGAGCAGTGAGTCCAGAGAGTGCACTGGCACCACTGAGAATGCATTTCAGTGAGTCCAGAGAGTGCCGTTCCAGCCTCGGCATCCGCTCCAGCCGAGTCAACCCCGCGGTAGGCCCTCCAGCCGCGGCAGACGCTCCAGCCGCGGCAGCCGCTCCAGCCGCTCCAGCCGCGGCAGCCGCTCCAGCCCCTCCAGCCTCGCCAGCCTCTCCATCCGCGGCAGCCGCTCCAGCCGCGGCAGCCGCTCCAGCCGCTCCAACCGCGGCAGCCGCTCCAGCCGCTACCGAGTGGAGCGGCTGCCACGGCTGGAGGGCTACCGCGGCTGGAGCGGCTGCCGCGGCTGGAGCAGTGCAGTGAGTCCAGGGAGTGCAAAGGCACCAGTGGGGATGGAGTGCAGTGAGTCCAAAGACTTCACTGTCACCACTGGGAATGCAGTGCAGTGAGTCCAGGGAGTGCACTTGCACCACTGGGGATGCAGTGCAGTGACTCCAGTGAGTGCACTGACACCACTGGGGATGCACTTCAGTCAGTCCAGTGAGTGTACTGGCACCACTGGGGATGCACTGCAGTGAGTCAAGAGAGTGCACTGGCAGGACTGGGGATGCAGTGCAGTGAGTCCAGAGAGTGCACTGGCACCACTGGGGATGCACTGCAGTGACTCGAAAGAGTGCACTGGCACCACTGGGGAAGCAGTGCAGTGAGTCCAGAGAGTGCACTGGCACCACTGGGGATGCACTGCAGTGAGTCCAGAGAGTGCACTGTCACTACTGGGGATGCAGTGCAGTGAGTCCAGAGAGTGCACTGGCACCACTGAGAATGCACTTCAGTGAGTCCAGAGAGTGCCCTGGCACCACTGGGGATGCACTGCAGTGAGTCCAGAGATTGCACTGGCACCACTGGGGATGCAGTACAGTGAGTCCACACAGTGCACTAGCACCACTGGGGATGCAGTGCAGTGAGTCCAGAGAGTGCACTGGCACCACTGGTGATGCACTGCTGTGAGTCCAGAGAGTGCTCTTGCACCACAGGGGATGCAGTGCAGTGACTCAAGAGAGTGCACTGGCACCACTGGGGATGCACTGCAGTGAGTCCAGAGAGTGCACTAGCACCACTGGGGATGCAGAGCAGTGAGTCCAGAGAGTGCACTGGCACCACTGAGAATGCATTTCAGTGAGTCCAGAGAGTGCCGTTCCAGCCTCGGCATCCGCTCCAGCCGAGTCAACCCCGCGGTAGCCCCTCCAGCCGCGGCAGACGCTCCAGCCGCGGCAGCCGCTCCAGCCGCTCCAGCCGCGGCAGCCGCTCCAGCCCCTCCAGCCGCGCCAGCCTCTCCATCCGCGGCAGCCGCTCCAGCCGCGGCAGCCGCTCCAGCCGCGGCAGCCGCTCCAGCCGCTACCGAGTGGAGCGGCTGCCACGGCTGGAGGGCTACCGCGGCTGGAGCGGCTGCCGCGGCTGGAGCAGTGCAGTGAGTCCAGGGAGTGCAAAGGCACCAGTGGGGATGGAGTGCAGTGAGTCCAAAGACTTCAATGTCACCACTGGGAATGCACTTCAGTCAGTCCAGTGAGTGTACTGGCACCACTGGGGATGCACAGCAGTGAGTCCAGAGAGTGCATTGGCACCACTGGGGATGCAGTGCAGTGAGTCCAGAGAGTGCACTGGCACCATTGGAGATGCAGTGCAGTGAGTCCAGAGAGTGCACTGGCACCACTGGGGATGCAGTGCAGTGAGTCCAGAGAGTGCACTGGCACCAGTGGGGATGCAGTGCAGAGTGTCCAGAGAGTGCACTGGCACCACAGGTGATGCACTGCAGTGAGTCCAGAGAGTGCTCTGGCACCACTGGAGATGCACTTCAGTGAGTGCAGAGACTGCACTGGCACCACTGGGGATGCAGTGCAGTGAGTCCAGTGAGTGTACTGGCACCACTGGGGATGCACTGCAGTGAGTCCAGAGAGTGCATTGGCACCACTTGGGATGCACTGCAGTGAGTCCAGAGAGTGCACTGGCACCACTGGGGATGCAGTGCAGTGAGTCCAGAGAGTGCACTGGCTCCACTGAGAATGCACTTCAGTGAGTCCAGAGAGTGCACTGGCACCACTGTGGATGCAGTGCCGTGAGTCCAGCGAATGCACTGGCACCACTGGGGATACGGTGCCGGGAGTCCAGAGAGTGCACTGACACCACTGGGGATGCAGTGCAGTGAGTCCAGAGAGTGCACTGGCTCCACTGAGAATGCACTTCAGTGAGTCCAGAGAGTGCACTGGCACCACTGTGGATGCAGTGCCGTGAGTCCAGCGAATGCACTGGCACCACTGGGGATACGGTGCCGGGAGTCCAGAGAGTGCACTGGCACCACTGGGGATGCACTGCAGTGAGTCCAGAGTGCACTAGCACCACTGGGGATGCAGAGCAGTGAGTCCAGAGAGTGCACTGGCACCACTGAGAATGCATTTCAGTGAGTCCAGAGAGTGCCGTTCCAGCCTCGGCATCCGCTCCAGCCGAGTCAACCCCGCGGTAGGCCCTCCAGCCGCGGCAGACGCTCCAGCCGCGGCAGCCGCTCCAGCCGCTCCAGCCGCGGCAGCCGCTCCAGCCCCTCCAGCCTCGCCAGCCTCTCCATCCGCGGCAGCCGCTCCAGCCGCGGCAGCCGCTCCAGCCGCTCCAACCGCGGCAGCCGCTCCAGCCGCTACCGAGTGGAGCGGCTGCCACGGCTGGAGGGCTACCGCGGCTGGAGCGGCTGCCGCGGCTGGAGCAGTGCAGTGAGTCCAGGGAGTGCAAAGGCACCAGTGGGGATGGAGTGCAGTGAGTCCAAAGACTTCACTGTCACCACTGGGAATGCAGTGCAGTGAGTCCAGGGAGTGCACTTGCACCACTGGGGATGCAGTGCAGTGACTCCAGTGAGTGCACTGACACCACTGGGGATGCACTTCAGTCAGTCCAGTGAGTGTACTGGCACCACTGGGGATGCACTGCAGTGAGTCAAGAGAGTGCACTGGCAGGACTGGGGATGCAGTGCAGTGAGTCCAGAGAGTGCACTGGCACCACTGGGGATGCCCTGCAGTGAGTCCTGAGAGTGCACTGGCACCACTGAGAATGCATTTCAGTGAGTCCAGAGAGTGCCGTTCCAGCCTCGGCATCCGCTCCAGCCGAGTCAACCCCGCGGTAGCCCCTCCAGCCGCGGCAGACGCTCCAGCCGCGGCAGCCGCTCCAGCCGCTCCAGCCGCGGCAGCCGCTCCAGCCCCTCCAGCCGCGCCAGCCTCTCCAGCCGCGGCAGCCGCTCCAGCCGCGGTAGCCCTCCAGCCGTGGCAGCCGCTCCACTCGGTAGCGGCTGGAGCGGCTGCCGCGGCTGGAGCGGCTGGAGCGGCTGCCGCGACTGGAGCGGCTGCCGCGGTTGGAGCGGCTGCCGCGGCTGGAGCGGCTGGAGCGGATGCCGCGGCTGGAGCGGCTGGAGCGGCTGCCGCGGCTGGAGCGGCTGGCGCGGCTGGAGGAGCTACCGCGGCTGGAGCGGTTAACGCGGCTGGAGCGGATGCCGAGGCTGGAGCGGATGCCGCGGCTGGTGCGCCTGGAGAGGCTGCCGCGGCTGGAGCAGTGCAGTGAGTCCAGAGAGTGCACTGGCACCATTGGGGATGCAGTGCAGTGAGTCCAGAGAGTGCACTGGCAGGACTGGGGATGCAGTGCAGTGAGTCCAGAGAGTGCACTGGCACCACTGAGGATGCAATGCAGTGAGTCCAGAGAGTGCACTGGCACCACTGGGCATGCAGTGCTGTGAGTCCAGAGAGTGCACTGGCACCACTGGGGATGCACTTCAGTCAGTCCAGTGAGTGTACTGGCACCACTGGGGATGCACTGCAGTGAGTCAAGAGAGTGCACTGGCAGGACTGGGGATGCAGTGCAGTGAGTCCAGAGAGTGCACTGGCACCACTGGGGATGCCCTGCAGTGAGTCCTGAGAGCGCACTGGCACCACTGGGGATGCAGTGCAGTGAGTCCAGAGAGCGCACTGGCACCAGTGGGAATGCGGTGCAGTGAGTCCAGAGAGTGCAATGGCACCACTGGGGATGCACTGCAGTGAGTCCAGAGAGTGCACTAGCACCACTGGGGATGCAGAGCAGTGAGTCCAGAGAGTGCACTGGCACCACTGAGAATGCATTTCAGTGAGTCCAGAGAGTGCCGTTCCAGCCTCGGCATCCGCTCCAGCCGAGTCAACCCCGCGGTAGCCCCTCCAGCCGCGGCAGACGCTCCAGCCGCGGCAGCCGCTCCAGCCGCTCCAGCCGCGGCAGCCGCTCCAGCCCCTCCAGCCGCGCCAGCCTCTCCATCCGCGGCAGCCGCTCCAGCCGCGGCAGCCGCTCCAGCCGCGGCAGCCGCTCCAGCCGCTACCGAGTGGAGCGGCTGCCACGGCTGGAGGGCTACCGCGGCTGGAGCGGCTGCCGCGGCTGGAGCAGTGCAGTGAGTCCAGGGAGTGCAAAGGCACCAGTGGGGATGGAGTGCAGTGAGTCCAAAGACTTCAATGTCACCACTGGGAATGCACTTCAGTCAGTCCAGTGAGTGTACTGGCACCACTGGGGATGCACAGCAGTGAGTCCAGAGAGTGCATTGGCACCACTGGGGATGCAGTGCAGTGAGTCCAGAGAGTGCACTGGCACCATTGGAGATGCAGTGCAGTGAGTCCAGAGAGTGCACTGGCACCACTGGGGATGCAGTGCAGTGAGTCCAGAGAGTGCACTGGCACCAGTGGGGATGCAGTGCAGAGTGTCCAGAGAGTGCACTGGCACCACAGGTGATGCACTGCAGTGAGTCCAGAGAGTGCTCTGGCACCACTGGAGATGCACTTCAGTGAGTGCAGAGACTGCACTGGCACCACTGGGGATGCAGTGCAGTGAGTCCAGTGAGTGTACTGGCACCACTGGGGATGCACTGCAGTGAGTCCAGAGAGTGCATTGGCACCACTTGGGATGCACTGCAGTGAGTCCAGAGAGTGCACTGGCACCACTGGGGATGCAGTGCAGTGAGTCCAGAGAGTGCACTGGCTCCACTGAGAATGCACTTCAGTGAGTCCAGAGAGTGCACTGGCACCACTGTGGATGCAGTGCCGTGAGTCCAGCGAATGCACTGGCACCACTGGGGATACGGTGCCGGGAGTCCAGAGAGTGCACTGGCACCACTGGGGATGCACTGCAGTGAGTCCAGAGTGCACTAGCACCACTGGGGATGCAGAGCAGTGAGTCCAGAGAGTGCACTGGCACCACTGAGAATGCATTTCAGTGAGTCCAGAGAGTGCCGTTCCAGCCTCGGCATCCGCTCCAGCCGAGTCAACTCCGCGGTAGGCCCTCCAGCCGCGGCAGACGCTCCAGCCGCGGCAGCCGCTCCAGCCGCTCCAGCCGCGGCAGCCGCTCCAGCCCCTCCAGCCTCGCCAGCCTCTCCATCCGCGGCAGCCGCTCCAGCCGCGGCAGCCGCTCCAGCCGCTCCAACCGCGGCAGCCGCTCCAGCCGCTACCGAGTGGAGCGGCTGCCACGGCTGGAGGGCTACCGCGGCTGGAGCGGCTGCCGCGGCTGGAGCAGTGCAGTGAGTCCAGGGAGTGCAAAGGCACCAGTGGGGATGGAGTGCAGTGAGTCCAAAGACTTCACTGTCACCACTGGGAATGCAGTGCAGTGAGTCCAGGGAGTGCACTTGCACCACTGGGGATGCAGTGCAGTGACTCCAGTGAGTGCACTGACACCACTGGGGATGCACTTCAGTCAGTCCAGTGAGTGTACTGGCACCACTGGGGATGCACTGCAGTGAGTCAAGAGAGTGCACTGGCAGGACTGGGGATGCAGTGCAGTGAGTCCTGAGAGTGCACTGGCACCACTGGTGATGCCCTGCAGTGAGTCCTGAGAGTGCACTGGCACCACTGAGAATGCATTTCAGTGAGTCCAGAGAGTGCCGTTCCAGCCTCGGCATCCGCTCCAGCCGAGTCAACCCCGCGGTAGCCCCTCCAGCCGCGGCAGACGCTCCAGCCGCGGCAGCCGCTCCAGCCGCTCCAGCCGCGGCAGCCGCTCCAGCCCCTCCAGCCGCGCCAGCCTCTCCAGCCGCGGCAGCCGCTCCAGCCGCGGTAGCCCTCCAGCCGTGGCAGCCGCTCCACTCGGTAGCGGCTGCCGCGGCTGCCGCGGCTGGAGCGGCTGGAGCGGCTGCCGCGACTGGAGCGGCTGCCGCGGTTGGAGCGGCTGCCGCGGCTGGAGCGGCTGGAGCGGATGCCGCGGCTGGAGCGGCTGGAGCGGCTGCCGCGGCTGGAGCGGCTGGCGCGGCTGGAGGAGCTACCGCGGCTGGAGCGGTTAACGCGGCTGGAGCGGATGCCGAGGCTGGAGCGGATGCCGCGGCTGGTGCGCCTGGAGAGGCTGCCGCGGCTGGAGCAGTGCAGTGAGTCCAGAGAGTGCACTGGCACCATTGGGGATGCAGTGCAGTGAGTCCAGAGAGTGCACTGGCAGGACTGGGGATGCAGTGCAGTGAGTCCAGAGAGTGCACTGGCACCACTGAGGATGCAATGCAGTGAGTCCAGAGAGTGCACTGGCACCACTGGGCATGCAGTGCTGTGAGTCCAGAGAGTGCACTGGCACCACTGGGGATGCACTTCAGTCAGTCCAGTGAGTGTACTGGCACCACTGGGGATGCACTGCAGTGAGTCAAGAGAGTGCACTGGCAGGACTGGGGATGCAGTGCAGTGAGTCCAGAGAGTGCACTGGCACCACTGGGGATGCCCTGCAGTGAGTCCTGAGAGCGCACTGGCACCACTGGGGATGCAGTGCAGTGAGTCCAGAGTGCGCACTGGCACCAGTGGGAATGCGGTGCAGTGAGTCCAGAGAGTGCAATGGCACC
Organism: Anser brachyrhynchus; assembly: GCF_964034855.1. Lineage (NCBI taxonomy): Eukaryota > Metazoa > Chordata > Aves > Anseriformes > Anatidae > Anser > Anser brachyrhynchus. Next base: position 836,917 of record NW_027664004.1, read on the forward strand.
ACTGGGGATGCACTGCAGTGAGTCCAGAGAGTGCACTAGCACCACTGGGGATGCAGAGCAGTGAGTCCAGAGAGTGCACTGGCACCACTGAGAATGCATTTCAGTGAGTCCAGAGAGTGCCGTTCCAGCCTCGGCATCCGCTCCAGCCGAGTCAACCCCGCGGTAGCCCCTCCAGCCGCGGCAGACGCTCCAGCCGCGGCAGCCGCTCCAGCCGCTCCAGCCGCGGCAGCCGCTCCAGCCCCTCCAGCCGCGCCAGCCTCTCCATCCGCGGCAGCCGCTCCAGCCGCGGCAGCCGCTCCAGCCGCGGCAGCCGCTCCAGCCGCTACCGAGTGGAGCGGCTGCCACGGCTGGAGGGCTACCGCGGCTGGAGCGGCTGCCGCGGCTGGAGCAGTGCAGTGAGTCCAGGGAGTGCAAAGGCACCAGTGGGGATGGAGTGCAGTGAGTCCAAAGACTTCAATGTCACCACTGGGAATGCACTTCAGTCAGTCCAGTGAGTGTACTGGCACCACTGGGGATGCACAGCAGTGAGTCCAGAGAGTGCATTGGCACCACTGGGGATGCAGTGCAGTGAGTCCAGAGAGTGCACTGGCACCATTGGAGATGCAGTGCAGTGAGTCCAGAGAGTGCACTGGCACCACTGGGGATGCAGTGCAGTGAGTCCAGAGAGTGCACTGGCACCAGTGGGGATGCAGTGCAGAGTGTCCAGAGAGTGCACTGGCACCACAGGTGATGCACTGCAGTGAGTCCAGAGAGTGCACTGGCAGGACTGGGGATGCAGTGCAGTGAGTCCAGAGAGTGCACTGGCACCACTGGGGATGCCCTGCAGTGAGTCCTGAGAGCGCACTGGCACCACTGGGGATGCAGTGCAGTGAGTCCAGAGAGCGCACTGGCACCAGTGGGAATGCGGTGCAGTGAGTCCAGAGAGTGCAATGGCACCACTGGGGATGCACTGCAGTGAGTCCAGAGAGTGCACTAGCACCACTGGGGATGCAGAGCAGTGAGTCCAGAGAGTGCACTGGCACCACTGAGAATGCATTTCAGTGAGTCCAGAGAGTGCCGTTCCAGCCTCGGCATCCGCTCCAGCCGAGTCAACCCCGCGGTAGCCCCTCCAGCCGCGGCAGACGCTCCAGCCGCGGCAGCCGCTCCAGCCGCTCCAGCCGCGGCAGCCGCTCCAGCCCCTCCAGCCGCGCCAGCCTCTCCATCCGCGGCAGCCGCTCCAGCCGCGGCAGCCGCTCCAGCCGCGGCAGCCGCTCCAGCCGCTACCGAGTGGAGCGGCTGCCACGGCTGGAGGGCTACCGCGGCTGGAGCGGCTGCCGCGGCTGGAGCAGTGCAGTGAGTCCAGGGAGTGCAAAGGCACCAGTGGGGATGGAGTGCAGTGAGTCCAAAGACTTCAATGTCACCACTGGGAATGCACTTCAGTCAGTCCAGTGAGTGTACTGGCACCACTGGGGATGCACAGCAGTGAGTCCAGAGAGTGCATTGGCACCACTGGGGATGCAGTGCAGTGAGTCCAGAGAGTGCACTGGCACCATTGGAGATGCAGTGCAGTGAGTCCAGAGAGTGCACTGGCACCACTGGGGATGCAGTGCAGTGAGTCCAGAGAGTGCACTGGCACCAGTGGGGATGCAGTGCAGAGTGTCCAGAGAGTGCACTGGCACCACAGGTGATGCACTGCAGTGAGTCCAGAGAGTGCTCTGGCACCACTGGAGATGCACTTCAGTGAGTGCAGAGACTGCACTGGCACCACTGGGGATGCAGTGCAGTGAGTCCAGTGAGTGTACTGGCACCACTGGGGATGCACTGCAGTGAGTCCAGAGAGTGCATTGGCACCACTTGGGATGCACTGCAGTGAGTCCAGAGAGTGCACTGGCACCACTGGGGATGCAGTGCAGTGAGTCCAGAGAGTGCACTGGCTCCACTGAGAATGCACTTCAGTGAGTCCAGAGAGTGCACTGGCACCACTGTGGATGCAGTGCCGTGAGTCCAGCGAATGCACTGGCACCACTGGGGATACGGTGCCGGGAGTCCAGAGAGTGCACTGGCACCACTGGGGATGCACTGCAGTGAGTCCAGAGTGCACTAGCACCACTGGGGATGCAGAGCAGTGAGTCCAGAGAGTGCACTGGCACCACTGAGAATGCATTTCAGTGAGTCCAGAGAGTGCCGTTCCAGCCTCGGCATCCGCTCCAGCCGAGTCAACTCCGCGGTAGGCCCTCCAGCCGCGGCAGACGCTCCAGCCGCGGCAGCCGCTCCAGCCGCTCCAGCCGCGGCAGCCGCTCCAGCCCCTCCAGCCTCGCCAGCCTCTCCATCCGCGGCAGCCGCTCCAGCCGCGGCAGCCGCTCCAGCCGCTCCAACCGCGGCAGCCGCTCCAGCCGCTACCGAGTGGAGCGGCTGCCACGGCTGGAGGGCTACCGCGGCTGGAGCGGCTGCCGCGGCTGGAGCAGTGCAGTGAGTCCAGGGAGTGCAAAGGCACCAGTGGGGATGGAGTGCAGTGAGTCCAAAGACTTCACTGTCACCACTGGGAATGCAGTGCAGTGAGTCCAGGGAGTGCACTTGCACCACTGGGGATGCAGTGCAGTGACTCCAGTGAGTGCACTGACACCACTGGGGATGCACTTCAGTCAGTCCAGTGAGTGTACTGGCACCACTGGGGATGCACTGCAGTGAGTCAAGAGAGTGCACTGGCAGGACTGGGGATGCAGTGCAGTGAGTCCTGAGAGTGCACTGGCACCACTGGTGATGCCCTGCAGTGAGTCCTGAGAGTGCACTGGCACCACTGAGAATGCATTTCAGTGAGTCCAGAGAGTGCCGTTCCAGCCTCGGCATCCGCTCCAGCCGAGTCAACCCCGCGGTAGCCCCTCCAGCCGCGGCAGACGCTCCAGCCGCGGCAGCCGCTCCAGCCGCTCCAGCCGCGGCAGCCGCTCCAGCCCCTCCAGCCGCGCCAGCCTCTCCAGCCGCGGCAGCCGCTCCAGCCGCGGTAGCCCTCCAGCCGTGGCAGCCGCTCCACTCGGTAGCGGCTGCCGCGGCTGCCGCGGCTGGAGCGGCTGGAGCGGCTGCCGCGACTGGAGCGGCTGCCGCGGTTGGAGCGGCTGCCGCGGCTGGAGCGGCTGGAGCGGATGCCGCGGCTGGAGCGGCTGGAGCGGCTGCCGCGGCTGGAGCGGCTGGCGCGGCTGGAGGAGCTACCGCGGCTGGAGCGGTTAACGCGGCTGGAGCGGATGCCGAGGCTGGAGCGGATGCCGCGGCTGGTGCGCCTGGAGAGGCTGCCGCGGCTGGAGCAGTGCAGTGAGTCCAGAGAGTGCACTGGCACCATTGGGGATGCAGTGCAGTGAGTCCAGAGAGTGCACTGGCAGGACTGGGGATGCAGTGCAGTGAGTCCAGAGAGTGCACTGGCACCACTGAGGATGCAATGCAGTGAGTCCAGAGAGTGCACTGGCACCACTGGGCATGCAGTGCTGTGAGTCCAGAGAGTGCACTGGCACCACTGGGGATGCACTTCAGTCAGTCCAGTGAGTGTACTGGCACCACTGGGGATGCACTGCAGTGAGTCAAGAGAGTGCACTGGCAGGACTGGGGATGCAGTGCAGTGAGTCCAGAGAGTGCACTGGCACCACTGGGGATGCCCTGCAGTGAGTCCTGAGAGCGCACTGGCACCACTGGGGATGCAGTGCAGTGAGTCCAGAGTGCGCACTGGCACCAGTGGGAATGCGGTGCAGTGAGTCCAGAGAGTGCAATGGCACCACTGGGGATGCACTGCAGTGAGTCCAGAGAGTGCACTAGCACCACTGGGGATGCAGAGCAGTGAGTCCAGAGAGTGCACTGGCACCACTGAGAATGCATTTCAGTGAGTCCAGAGAGTGCCGTTCCAGCCTCGGCATCCGCTCCAGCCGAGTCAACCCCGCGGTAGCCCCTCCAGCCGCGGCAGACGCTCCAGCCGCGGCAGCCGCTCCAGCCGCTCCAGCCGCGGCAGCCGCTCCAGCCCCTCCAGCCGCGCCAGCCTCTCCATCCGCGGCAGCCGCTCCAGCCGCGGCAGCCGCTCCAGCCGCGGCAGCCGCTCCAGCCGCTACCGAGTGGAGCGGCTGCCACGGCTGGAGGGCTACCGCGGCTGGAGCGGCTGCCGCGGCTGGAGCAGTGCAGTGAGTCCAGGGAGTGCAAAGGCACCAGTGGGGATGGAGTGCAGTGAGTCCAAAGACTTCAATGTCACCACTGGGAATGCACTTCAGTCAGTCCAGTGAGTGTACTGGCACCACTGGGGATGCACAGCAGTGAGTCCAGAGAGTGCATTGGCACCACTGGGGATGCAGTGCAGTGAGTCCAGAGAGTGCACTGGCACCATTGGAGATGCAGTGCAGTGAGTCCAGAGAGTGCACTGGCACCACTGGGGATGCAGTGCAGTGAGTCCAGAGAGTGCACTGGCACCAGTGGGGATGCAGTGCAGAGTGTCCAGAGAGTGCACTGGCACCACAGGTGATGCACTGCAGTGAGTCCAGAGAGTGCTCTGGCACCACTGGAGATGCACTTCAGTGAGTGCAGAGACTGCACTGGCACCACTGGGGATGCAGTGCAGTGAGTCCAGTGAGTGTACTGGCACCACTGGGGATGCACTGCAGTGAGTCCAGAGAGTGCATTGGCACCACTTGGGATGCACTGCAGTGAGTCCAGAGAGTGCACTGGCACCACTGGGGATGCAGTGCAGTGAGTCCAGAGAGTGCACTGGCTCCACTGAGAATGCACTTCAGTGAGTCCAGAGAGTGCACTGGCACCACTGTGGATGCAGTGCCGTGAGTCCAGCGAATGCACTGGCACCACTGGGGATACGGTGCCGGGAGTCCAGAGAGTGCACTGACACCACTGGGGATGCAGTGCAGTGAGTCCACAGAGTGCACTGACACCAGTGGGAATGCGGTGCAGTGAGTCCAGAGAGTGCACTGGCACCACTGGGGATGCACTGCAGTGAGTCCAGAGTGCACTAGCACCACTGGGGATGCAGAGCAGTGAGTCCAGAGAGTGCACTGGCACCACTGAGAATGCATTTCAGTGAGTCCAGAGAGTGCCGTTCCAGCCTCGGCATCCGCTCCAGCCGAGTCAACCCCGCGGTAGGCCCTCCAGCCGCGGCAGACGCTCCAGCCGCGGCAGCCGCTCCAGCCGCTCCAGCCGCGGCAGCCGCTCCAGCCCCTCCAGCCTCGCCAGCCTCTCCATCCGCGGCAGCCGCTCCAGCCGCGGCAGCCGCTCCAGCCGCTCCAACCGCGGCAGCCGCTCCAGCCGCTACCGAGTGGAGCGGCTGCCACGGCTGGAGGGCTACCGCGGCTGGAGCGGCTGCCGCGGCTGGAGCAGTGCAGTGAGTCCAGGGAGTGCAAAGGCACCAGTGGGGATGGAGTGCAGTGAGTCCAAAGACTTCACTGTCACCACTGGGAATGCAGTGCAGTGAGTCCAGGGAGTGCACTGGCAGGACTGGGGATGCAGTGCAGTGAGTCCAGAGAGTGCACTGGCACCACTGAGGATGCAATGCAGTGAGTCCAGAGAGTGCACTGGCACCACTGGGCATGCAGTGCTGTGAGTCCAGAGAGTGCACTGGCACCACTGGGGATGCACTTCAGTCAGTCCAGTGAGTGTACTGGCACCACTGGGGATGCAGTGCAGTGAGTCCAGAGAGTGCACTGGCACCATTGGAGATGCAGTGCAGTGAGTCCAGAGAGTGCACTGGCACCACTGGGGATGCAGTGCAGTGAGTCCAGAGAGTGCATTGGCACCACTTGGGATGCACTGCAGTGAGTCCAGAGAGTGCACTGGCACCACTGGGGATGCAGTGCAGTGAGTCCAGAGAGTGCACTGGCTCCACTGAGAATGCACTTCAGTGAGTCCAGAGAGTGCACTGGCACCACTGTGGATGCAGTGCCGTGAGTCCAGCGAATGCACTGGCACCACTGGGGATACGGTGCCGGGAGTCCAGAGAGTGCACTGACACCACTGGGGATGCAGTGCAGTGAGTCCACAGAGTGCACTGACACCAGTGGGAATGCGGTGCAGTGAGTCCAGAGAGTGCACTGGCACCACTGGGGATGCACTGCAGTGAGTCCAGAGTGCACTAGCACCACTGGGGATGCAGAGCAGTGAGTCCAGAGAGTGCACTGGCACCACTGAGAATGCATTTCAGTGAGTCCAGAGAGTGCCGTTCCAGCCTCGGTATCCGCTCCAGCCGAGTCAACCCCGCGGTAGGCCCTCCAGCCGCGGCAGACGCTCCAGCCGCGGCAGCCGCTCCAGCCGCTCCAGCCGCGGCAGCCGCTCCAGCCCCTCCAGCCTCGCCAGCCTCTCCATCCGCGGCAGCCGCTCCAGCCGCGGCAGCCGCTCCAGCCGCTCCAACCGCGGCAGCCGCTCCAGCCGCTACCGAGTGGAGCGGCTGCCACGGCTGGAGGGCTACCGCGGCTGGAGCGGCTGCCGCGGCTGGAGCAGTGCAGTGAGTCCAGGGAGTGCAAAGGCACCAGTGGGGATGGAGTGCAGTGAGTCCAAAGACTTCACTGTCACCACTGGGAATGCAGTGCAGTGAGTCCAGGGAGTGCACTTGCACCACTGGGGATGCAGTGCAGTGACTCCAGTGAGTGCACTGACACCACTGGGGATGCACTTCAGTCAGTCCAGTGAGTGTACTGGCACCACTGGGGATGCACTGCAGTGAGTCAAGAGAGTGCACTGGCAGGACTGGGGATGCAGTGCAGTGAGTCCAGAGAGTGCACTGGCACCACTGGGGATGCAGTGCAGTGAGTCCAGAGAGTGCACTGGCACCACTGAGAATGCATTTCAGTGAGTCCAGAGAGTGCCGTTCCAGCCTCGGCATCCGCTCCAGCCGAGTCAACCCCGCGGTAGCCCCTCCAGCCGCGGCAGACGCTCCAGCCGCGGCAGCCGCTCCAGCCGCTCCAGCCGCGGCAGCCGCTCCAGCCCCTCCAGCCGCGCCAGCCTCTCCAGCCGCGGCAGCCGCTCCAGCCGCGGTAGCCCTCCAGCCGTGGCAGCCGCTCCACTCGGTAGCGGCTGGAGCGGCTGCCGCGGCTGGAGCGGCTGGAGCGGCTGCCGCGACTGGAGCGGCTGCCGCGGTTGGAGCGGCTGCCGCGGCTGGAGCGGCTGGAGCGGATGCCGCGGCTGGAGCGGCTGGAGCGGCTGCCGCGGCTGGAGCGGCTGGCGCGGCTGGAGGAGCTACCGCGGCTGGAGCGGTTAACGCGGCTGGAGCGGATGCCGAGGCTGGAGCGGATGCCGCGGCTGGTGCGCCTGGAGAGGCTGCCGCGGCTGGAGCAGTGCAGTGAGTCCAGAGAGTGCACTGGCACCATTGGGGATGCAGTGCAGTGAGTCCAGAGAGTGCACTGGCAGGACTGGGGATGCAGTGCAGTGAGTCCAGAGAGTGCACTGGCACCACTGGGGATGCACTTCAGTCAGTCCAGTGAGTGTACTGGCACCACTGGGGATGCACTGCAGTGAGTCAAGAGAGTGCACTGGCAGGACTGGGGATGCAGTGCAGTGAGTCCAGAGAGTGCACTGGCACCACTGGGGATGCCCTGCAGTGAGTCCTGAGAGCGCACTGGCACCACTGGGGATGCAGTGCAGTGAGTCCAGAGAGCGCACTGGCACCAGTGGGAATGCGGTGCAGTGAGTCCAGAGAGTGCAATGGCACCACTGGGGATGCACTGCAGTGAGTCCAGAGAGTGCACTAGCACCACTGGGGATGCAGAGCAGTGAGTCCAGAGAGTGCACTGGCACCACTGAGAATGCATTTCAGTGAGTCCAGAGAGTGCCGTTCCAGCCTCGGCATCCGCTCCAGCCGAGTCAACCCCGCGGTAGCCCCTCCAGCCGCGGCAGACGCTCCAGCCGCGGCAGCCGCTCCAGCCGCTCCAGCCGCGGCAGCCGCTCCAGCCCCTCCAGCCGCGCCAGCCTCTCCATCCGCGGCAGCCGCTCCAGCCGCGGCAGCCGCTCCAGCCGCGGCAGCCGCTCCAGCCGCTACCGAGTGGAGCGGCTGCCACGGCTGGAGGGCTACCGCGGCTGGAGCGGCTGCCGCGGCTGGAGCAGTGCAGTGAGTCCAGGGAGTGCAAAGGCACCAGTGGGGATGGAGTGCAGTGAGTCCAAAGACTTCAATGTCACCACTGGGAATGCACTTCAGTCAGTCCAGTGAGTGTACTGGCACCACTGGGGATGCACAGCAGTGAGTCCAGAGAGTGCATTGGCACCACTGGGGATGCAGTGCAGTGAGTCCAGAGAGTGCACTGGCACCATTGGAGATGCAGTGCAGTGAGTCCAGAGAGTGCACTGGCACCACTGGGGATGCAGTGCAGTGAGTCCAGAGAGTGCACTGGCACCAGTGGGGATGCAGTGCAGAGTGTCCAGAGAGTGCACTGGCACCACAGGTGATGCACTGCAGTGAGTCCAGAGAGTGCTCTGGCACCACTGGAGATGCACTTCAGTGAGTGCAGAGACTGCACTGGCACCACTGGGGATGCAGTGCAGTGAGTCCAGTGAGTGTACTGGCACCACTGGGGATGCACTGCAGTGAGTCCAGAGAGTGCATTGGCACCACTTGGGATGCACTGCAGTGAGTCCAGAGAGTGCACTGGCACCACTGGGGATGCAGTGCAGTGAGTCCAGAGAGTGCACTGGCTCCACTGAGAATGCACTTCAGTGAGTCCAGAGAGTGCACTGGCACCACTGTGGATGCAGTGCCGTGAGTCCAGCGAATGCACTGGCACCACTGGGGATACGGTGCCGGGAGTCCAGAGAGTGCACTGACACCACTGGGGATGCAGTGCAGTGAGTCCACAGAGTGCACTGACACCAGTGGGAATGCGGTGCAGTGAGTCCAGAGAGTGCACTGGCACCACTGGGGATGCACTGCAGTGAGTCCAGAGTGCACTAGCACCACTGGGGATGCAGAGCAGTGAGTCCAGAGAGTGCACTGGCACCACTGAGAATGCATTTCAGTGAGTCCAGAGAGTGCCGTTCCAGCCTCGGCATCCGCTCCAGCCGAGTCAACCCCGCGGTAGGCCCTCCAGCCGCGGCAGACGCTCCAGCCGCGGCAGACGCTCCAGCCGCTCCAGCCGCGGCAGCCGCTCCAGCCCCTCCAGCCTCGCCAGCCTCTCCATCCGCGGCAGCCGCTCCAGCCGCGGCAGCCGCTCCAGCCGCTCCAACCGCGGCAGCCGCTCCAGCCGCTACCGAGTGGAGCGGCTGCCACGGCTGGAGGGCTACCGCGGCTGGAGCGGCTGCCGCGGCTGGAGCAGTGCAGTGAGTCCAGGGAGTGCAAAGGCACCAGTGGGGATGGAGTGCAGTGAGTCCAAAGACTTCACTGTCACCACTGGGAATGCAGTGCAGTGAGTCCAGGGAGTGCACTGGCAGGACTGGGGATGCAGTGCAGTGAGTCCAGAGAGTGCACTGGCACCACTGAGGATGCAATGCAGTGAGTCCAGAGAGTGCACTGGCACCACTGGGCATGCAGTGCTGTGAGTCCAGAGAGTGCACTGGCACCACTGGGGATGCACTTCAGTCAGTCCAGTGAGTGTACTGGCACCACTGGGGATGCACTGCAGTGAGTCAAGAGAGTGCACTGGCAGGACTGGGGATGCAGTGCAGTGAGTCCAGAGAGTGCACTGGCACCACTGGGGATGCCCTGCAGTGAGTCCTGAGAGCGCACTGGCACCACTGGGGATGCAGTGCAGTGAGTCCAGAGAGCGCACTGGCACCACTGGGGATGCACTGCAGTGAGTCCAGAGAGTGCACTAGCACCACTGGGGATGCAGAGCAGTGAGTCCAGAGAGTGCACTGGCACCACTGAGAATGCATTTCAGTGAGTCCAGAGAGTGCCGTTCCAGCCTCGGCATCCGCTCCAGCCGAGTCAACCCCGCGGTAGCCCCTCCAGCCGCGGCAGACGCTCCAGCCGCGGCAGCCGCTCCAGCCGCTCCAGCCGCGGCAGCCGCTCCAGCCGCGGCAGCCGCGCCAGCCTCTCCATCCGCGGCAGCCGCTCCAGCCGCGGCAGCCGCTCCAGCCGCGGCAGCCGCTCCAGCCGCTACCGAGTGGAGCGGCTGCCACGGCTGGAGGGCTACCGCGGCTGGAGCGGCTGCCGCGGCTGGAGCAGTGCAGTGAGTCCAGGGAGTGCAAAGGCACCAGTGGGGATGGAGTGCAGTGAGTCCAAAGACTTCAATGTCACCACTGGGAATGCACTTCAGTCAGTCCAGTGAGTGTACTGGCACCACTGGGGATGCACAGCAGTGAGTCCAGAGAGTGCATTGGCACCACTGGGGATGCAGTGCAGTGAGTCCAGAGAGTGCACTGGCACCATTGGAGATGCAGTGCAGTGAGTCCAGAGAGTGCACTGGCACCACTGGGGATGCAGTGCAGTGAGTCCAGAGAGTGCACTGGCACCAGTGGGGATGCAGTGCAGAGTGTCCAGAGAGTGCACTGGCACCACAGGTGATGCACTGCAGTGAGTCCAGAGAGTGCTCTGGCACCACTGGAGATGCACTTCAGTGAGTGCAGAGACTGCACTGGCACCACTGGGGATGCAGTGCAGTGAGTCCAGTGAGTGTACTGGCACCACTGGGGATGCACTGCAGTGAGTCCAGAGAGTGCATTGGCACCACTTGGGATGCACTGCAGTGAGTCCAGAGAGTGCACTGGCACCACTGGGGATGCAGTGCAGTGAGTCCAGAGAGTGCACTGGCTCCACTGAGAATGCACTTCAGTGAGTCCAGAGAGTGCACTGGCACCACTGTGGATGCAGTGCCGTGAGTCCAGCGAATGCACTGGCACCACTGGGGATACGGTGCCGGGAGTCCAGAGAGTGCACTGGCACCACTGGGGATGCACTGCAGTGAGTCCAGAGTGCACTAGCACCACTGGGGATGCAGAGCAGTGAGTCCAGAGAGTGCACTGGCACCACTGAGAATGCATTTCAGTGAGTCCAGAGAGTGCCGTTCCAGCCTCGGCATCCGCTCCAGCCGAGTCAACCCCGCGGTAGGCCCTCCAGCCGCGGCAGACGCTCCAGCCGCGGCAGCCGCTCCAGCCGCTCCAGCCGCGGCAGCCGCTCCAGCCCCTCCAGCCTCGCCAGCCTCTCCATCCGCGGCAGCCGCTCCAGCCGCGGCAGCCGCTCCAGCCGCTCCAACCGCGGCAGCCGCTCCAGCCGCTACCGAGTGGAGCGGCTGCCACGGCTGGAGGGCTACCGCGGCTGGAGCGGCTGCCGCGGCTGGAGCAGTGCAGTGAGTCCAGGGAGTGCAAAGGCACCAGTGGGGATGGAGTGCAGTGAGTCCAAAGACTTCACTGTCACCACTGGGAATGCAGTGCAGTGAGTCCAGGGAGTGCACTTGCACCACTGGGGATGCAGTGCAGTGACTCCAGTGAGTGCACTGACACCACTGGGGATGCACTTCAGTCAGTCCAGTGAGTGTACTGGCACCACTGGGGATGCACTGCAGTGAGTCAAGAGAGTGCACTGGCAGGACTGGGGATGCAGTGCAGTGAGTCCAGAGAGTGCACTGGCACCACTGGGGATGCACTGCAGTGACTCGAAAGAGTGCACTGGCACCACTGGGGAAGCAGTGCAGTGAGTCCAGAGAGTGCACTGGCACCACTGGGGATGCACTGCAGTGAGTCCAGAGAGTGCACTGTCACTACTGGGGATGCAGTGCAGTGAGTCCAGAGAGTGCACTGGCACCACTGAGAATGCACTTCAGTGAGTCCAGAGAGTGCCCTGGCACCACTGGGGATGCACTGCAGTGAGTCCAGAGATTGCACTGGCACCACTGGGGATGCAGTACAGTGAGTCCACACAGTGCACTAGCACCACTGGGGATGCAGTGCAGTGAGTCCAGAGAGTGCACTGGCACCACTGGTGATGCACTGCTGTGAGTCCAGAGAGTGCTCTTGCACCACAGGGGATGCAGTGCAGTGACTCAAGAGAGTGCACTGGCACCACTGGGGATGCACTGCAGTGAGTCCAGAGAGTGCACTAGCACCACTGGGGATGCAGAGCAGTGAGTCCAGAGAGTGCACTGGCACCACTGAGAATGCATTTCAGTGAGTCCAGAGAGTGCCGTTCCAGCCTCGGCATCCGCTCCAGCCGAGTCAACCCCGCGGTAGCCCCTCCAGCCGCGGCAGACGCTCCAGCCGCGGCAGCCGCTCCAGCCGCTCCAGCCGCGGCAGCCGCTCCAGCCCCTCCAGCCGCGCCAGCCTCTCCATCCGCGGCAGCCGCTCCAGCCGCGGCAGCCGCTCCAGCCGCGGCAGCCGCTCCAGCCGCTACCGAGTGGAGCGGCTGCCACGGCTGGAGGGCTACCGCGGCTGGAGCGGCTGCCGCGGCTGGAGCAGTGCAGTGAGTCCAGGGAGTGCAAAGGCACCAGTGGGGATGGAGTGCAGTGAGTCCAAAGACTTCAATGTCACCACTGGGAATGCACTTCAGTCAGTCCAGTGAGTGTACTGGCACCACTGGGGATGCACAGCAGTGAGTCCAGAGAGTGCATTGGCACCACTGGGGATGCAGTGCAGTGAGTCCAGAGAGTGCACTGGCACCATTGGAGATGCAGTGCAGTGAGTCCAGAGAGTGCACTGGCACCACTGGGGATGCAGTGCAGTGAGTCCAGAGAGTGCACTGGCACCAGTGGGGATGCAGTGCAGAGTGTCCAGAGAGTGCACTGGCACCACAGGTGATGCACTGCAGTGAGTCCAGAGAGTGCTCTGGCACCACTGGAGATGCACTTCAGTGAGTGCAGAGACTGCACTGGCACCACTGGGGATGCAGTGCAGTGAGTCCAGTGAGTGTACTGGCACCACTGGGGATGCACTGCAGTGAGTCCAGAGAGTGCATTGGCACCACTTGGGATGCACTGCAGTGAGTCCAGAGAGTGCACTGGCACCACTGGGGATGCAGTGCAGTGAGTCCAGAGAGTGCACTGGCTCCACTGAGAATGCACTTCAGTGAGTCCAGAGAGTGCACTGGCACCACTGTGGATGCAGTGCCGTGAGTCCAGCGAATGCACTGGCACCACTGGGGATACGGTGCCGGGAGTCCAGAGAGTGCACTGACACCACTGGGGATGCAGTGCAGTGAGTCCAGAGAGTGCACTGGCTCCACTGAGAATGCACTTCAGTGAGTCCAGAGAGTGCACTGGCACCACTGTGGATGCAGTGCCGTGAGTCCAGCGAATGCACTGGCACCACTGGGGATACGGTGCCGGGAGTCCAGAGAGTGCACTGGCACCACTGGGGATGCACTGCAGTGAGTCCAGAGTGCACTAGCACCACTGGGGATGCAGAGCAGTGAGTCCAGAGAGTGCACTGGCACCACTGAGAATGCATTTCAGTGAGTCCAGAGAGTGCCGTTCCAGCCTCGGCATCCGCTCCAGCCGAGTCAACCCCGCGGTAGGCCCTCCAGCCGCGGCAGACGCTCCAGCCGCGGCAGCCGCTCCAGCCGCTCCAGCCGCGGCAGCCGCTCCAGCCCCTCCAGCCTCGCCAGCCTCTCCATCCGCGGCAGCCGCTCCAGCCGCGGCAGCCGCTCCAGCCGCTCCAACCGCGGCAGCCGCTCCAGCCGCTACCGAGTGGAGCGGCTGCCACGGCTGGAGGGCTACCGCGGCTGGAGCGGCTGCCGCGGCTGGAGCAGTGCAGTGAGTCCAGGGAGTGCAAAGGCACCAGTGGGGATGGAGTGCAGTGAGTCCAAAGACTTCACTGTCACCACTGGGAATGCAGTGCAGTGAGTCCAGGGAGTGCACTTGCACCACTGGGGATGCAGTGCAGTGACTCCAGTGAGTGCACTGACACCACTGGGGATGCACTTCAGTCAGTCCAGTGAGTGTACTGGCACCACTGGGGATGCACTGCAGTGAGTCAAGAGAGTGCACTGGCAGGACTGGGGATGCAGTGCAGTGAGTCCAGAGAGTGCACTGGCACCACTGGGGATGCCCTGCAGTGAGTCCTGAGAGTGCACTGGCACCACTGAGAATGCATTTCAGTGAGTCCAGAGAGTGCCGTTCCAGCCTCGGCATCCGCTCCAGCCGAGTCAACCCCGCGGTAGCCCCTCCAGCCGCGGCAGACGCTCCAGCCGCGGCAGCCGCTCCAGCCGCTCCAGCCGCGGCAGCCGCTCCAGCCCCTCCAGCCGCGCCAGCCTCTCCAGCCGCGGCAGCCGCTCCAGCCGCGGTAGCCCTCCAGCCGTGGCAGCCGCTCCACTCGGTAGCGGCTGGAGCGGCTGCCGCGGCTGGAGCGGCTGGAGCGGCTGCCGCGACTGGAGCGGCTGCCGCGGTTGGAGCGGCTGCCGCGGCTGGAGCGGCTGGAGCGGATGCCGCGGCTGGAGCGGCTGGAGCGGCTGCCGCGGCTGGAGCGGCTGGCGCGGCTGGAGGAGCTACCGCGGCTGGAGCGGTTAACGCGGCTGGAGCGGATGCCGAGGCTGGAGCGGATGCCGCGGCTGGTGCGCCTGGAGAGGCTGCCGCGGCTGGAGCAGTGCAGTGAGTCCAGAGAGTGCACTGGCACCATTGGGGATGCAGTGCAGTGAGTCCAGAGAGTGCACTGGCAGGACTGGGGATGCAGTGCAGTGAGTCCAGAGAGTGCACTGGCACCACTGAGGATGCAATGCAGTGAGTCCAGAGAGTGCACTGGCACCACTGGGCATGCAGTGCTGTGAGTCCAGAGAGTGCACTGGCACCACTGGGGATGCACTTCAGTCAGTCCAGTGAGTGTACTGGCACCACTGGGGATGCACTGCAGTGAGTCAAGAGAGTGCACTGGCAGGACTGGGGATGCAGTGCAGTGAGTCCAGAGAGTGCACTGGCACCACTGGGGATGCCCTGCAGTGAGTCCTGAGAGCGCACTGGCACCACTGGGGATGCAGTGCAGTGAGTCCAGAGAGCGCACTGGCACCAGTGGGAATGCGGTGCAGTGAGTCCAGAGAGTGCAATGGCACCACTGGGGATGCACTGCAGTGAGTCCAGAGAGTGCACTAGCACCACTGGGGATGCAGAGCAGTGAGTCCAGAGAGTGCACTGGCACCACTGAGAATGCATTTCAGTGAGTCCAGAGAGTGCCGTTCCAGCCTCGGCATCCGCTCCAGCCGAGTCAACCCCGCGGTAGCCCCTCCAGCCGCGGCAGACGCTCCAGCCGCGGCAGCCGCTCCAGCCGCTCCAGCCGCGGCAGCCGCTCCAGCCCCTCCAGCCGCGCCAGCCTCTCCATCCGCGGCAGCCGCTCCAGCCGCGGCAGCCGCTCCAGCCGCGGCAGCCGCTCCAGCCGCTACCGAGTGGAGCGGCTGCCACGGCTGGAGGGCTACCGCGGCTGGAGCGGCTGCCGCGGCTGGAGCAGTGCAGTGAGTCCAGGGAGTGCAAAGGCACCAGTGGGGATGGAGTGCAGTGAGTCCAAAGACTTCAATGTCACCACTGGGAATGCACTTCAGTCAGTCCAGTGAGTGTACTGGCACCACTGGGGATGCACAGCAGTGAGTCCAGAGAGTGCATTGGCACCACTGGGGATGCAGTGCAGTGAGTCCAGAGAGTGCACTGGCACCATTGGAGATGCAGTGCAGTGAGTCCAGAGAGTGCACTGGCACCACTGGGGATGCAGTGCAGTGAGTCCAGAGAGTGCACTGGCACCAGTGGGGATGCAGTGCAGAGTGTCCAGAGAGTGCACTGGCACCACAGGTGATGCACTGCAGTGAGTCCAGAGAGTGCTCTGGCACCACTGGAGATGCACTTCAGTGAGTGCAGAGACTGCACTGGCACCACTGGGGATGCAGTGCAGTGAGTCCAGTGAGTGTACTGGCACCACTGGGGATGCACTGCAGTGAGTCCAGAGAGTGCATTGGCACCACTTGGGATGCACTGCAGTGAGTCCAGAGAGTGCACTGGCACCACTGGGGATGCAGTGCAGTGAGTCCAGAGAGTGCACTGGCTCCACTGAGAATGCACTTCAGTGAGTCCAGAGAGTGCACTGGCACCACTGTGGATGCAGTGCCGTGAGTCCAGCGAATGCACTGGCACCACTGGGGATACGGTGCCGGGAGTCCAGAGAGTGCACTGGCACCACTGGGGATGCACTGCAGTGAGTCCAGAGTGCACTAGCACCACTGGGGATGCAGAGCAGTGAGTCCAGAGAGTGCACTGGCACCACTGAGAATGCATTTCAGTGAGTCCAGAGAGTGCCGTTCCAGCCTCGGCATCCGCTCCAGCCGAGTCAACTCCGCGGTAGGCCCTCCAGCCGCGGCAGACGCTCCAGCCGCGGCAGCCGCTCCAGCCGCTCCAGCCGCGGCAGCCGCTCCAGCCCCTCCAGCCTCGCCAGCCTCTCCATCCGCGGCAGCCGCTCCAGCCGCGGCAGCCGCTCCAGCCGCTCCAACCGCGGCAGCCGCTCCAGCCGCTACCGAGTGGAGCGGCTGCCACGGCTGGAGGGCTACCGCGGCTGGAGCGGCTGCCGCGGCTGGAGCAGTGCAGTGAGTCCAGGGAGTGCAAAGGCACCAGTGGGGATGGAGTGCAGTGAGTCCAAAGACTTCACTGTCACCACTGGGAATGCAGTGCAGTGAGTCCAGGGAGTGCACTTGCACCACTGGGGATGCAGTGCAGTGACTCCAGTGAGTGCACTGACACCACTGGGGATGCACTTCAGTCAGTCCAGTGAGTGTACTGGCACCACTGGGGATGCACTGCAGTGAGTCAAGAGAGTGCACTGGCAGGACTGGGGATGCAGTGCAGTGAGTCCTGAGAGTGCACTGGCACCACTGGTGATGCCCTGCAGTGAGTCCTGAGAGTGCACTGGCACCACTGAGAATGCATTTCAGTGAGTCCAGAGAGTGCCGTTCCAGCCTCGGCATCCGCTCCAGCCGAGTCAACCCCGCGGTAGCCCCTCCAGCCGCGGCAGACGCTCCAGCCGCGGCAGCCGCTCCAGCCGCTCCAGCCGCGGCAGCCGCTCCAGCCCCTCCAGCCGCGCCAGCCTCTCCAGCCGCGGCAGCCGCTCCAGCCGCGGTAGCCCTCCAGCCGTGGCAGCCGCTCCACTCGGTAGCGGCTGCCGCGGCTGCCGCGGCTGGAGCGGCTGGAGCGGCTGCCGCGACTGGAGCGGCTGCCGCGGTTGGAGCGGCTGCCGCGGCTGGAGCGGCTGGAGCGGATGCCGCGGCTGGAGCGGCTGGAGCGGCTGCCGCGGCTGGAGCGGCTGGCGCGGCTGGAGGAGCTACCGCGGCTGGAGCGGTTAACGCGGCTGGAGCGGATGCCGAGGCTGGAGCGGATGCCGCGGCTGGTGCGCCTGGAGAGGCTGCCGCGGCTGGAGCAGTGCAGTGAGTCCAGAGAGTGCACTGGCACCATTGGGGATGCAGTGCAGTGAGTCCAGAGAGTGCACTGGCAGGACTGGGGATGCAGTGCATGAGTCCAGAGAGTGCACTGGCACCACTGAGGATGCAATGCAGTGAGTCCAGAGAGTGCACTGGCACCACTGGGCATGCAGTGCTGTGAGTCCAGAGAGTGCACTGGCACCACTGGGGATGCACTTCAGTCAGTCCAGTGAGTGTACTGGCACCACTGGGGATGCACTGCAGTGAGTCAAGAGAGTGCACTGGCAGGACTGGGGATGCAGTGCAGTGAGTCCAGAGAGTGCACTGGCACCACTGGGGATGCCCTGCAGTGAGTCCTGAGAGCGCACTGGCACCACTGGGGATGCAGTGCAGTGAGTCCAGAGAGCGCACTGGCACCAGTGGGAATGCGGTGCAGTGAGTCCAGAGAGTGCAATGGCACCACTGGGGATGCACTGCAGTGAGTCCAGAGAGTGCACTAGCACCACTGGGGATGCAGAGCAGTGAGTCCAGAGAGTGCACTGGCACCACTGAGAATGCATTTCAGTGAGTCCAGAGAGTGCCGTTCCAGCCTCGGCATCCGCTCCAGCCGAGTCAACCCCGCGGTAGCCCCTCCAGCCGCGGCAGACGCTCCAGCCGCGGCAGCCGCTCCAGCCGCTCCAGCCGCGGCAGCCGCTCCAGCCCCTCCAGCCGCGCCAGCCTCTCCATCCGCGGCAGCCGCTCCAGCCGCGGCAGCCGCTCCAGCCGCGGCAGCCGCTCCAGCCGCTACCGAGTGGAGCGGCTGCCACGGCTGGAGGGCTACCGCGGCTGGAGCGGCTGCCGCGGCTGGAGCAGTGCAGTGAGTCCAGGGAGTGCAAAGGCACCAGTGGGGATGGAGTGCAGTGAGTCCAAAGACTTCAATGTCACCACTGGGAATGCACTTCAGTCAGTCCAGTGAGTGTACTGGCACCACTGGGGATGCACAGCAGTGAGTCCAGAGAGTGCATTGGCACCACTGGGGATGCAGTGCAGTGAGTCCAGAGAGTGCACTGGCACCATTGGAGATGCAGTGCAGTGAGTCCAGAGAGTGCACTGGCACCACTGGGGATGCAGTGCAGTGAGTCCAGAGAGTGCACTGGCACCAGTGGGGATGCAGTGCAGAGTGTCCAGAGAGTGCACTGGCACCACAGGTGATGCACTGCAGTGAGTCCAGAGAGTGCTCTGGCACCACTGGAGATGCACTTCAGTGAGTGCAGAGACTGCACTGGCACCACTGGGGATGCAGTGCAGTGAGTCCAGTGAGTGTACTGGCACCACTGGGGATGCACTGCAGTGAGTCCAGAGAGTGCATTGGCACCACTTGGGATGCACTGCAGTGAGTCCAGAGAGTGCACTGGCACCACTGGGGATGCAGTGCAGTGAGTCCAGAGAGTGCACTGGCTCCACTGAGAATGCACTTCAGTGAGTCCAGAGAGTGCACTGGCACCACTGTGGATGCAGTGCCGTGAGTCCAGCGAATGCACTGGCACCACTGGGGATACGGTGCCGGGAGTCCAGAGAGTGCACTGACACCACTGGGGATGCAGTGCAGTGAGTCCACAGAGTGCACTGACACCAGTGGGAATGCGGTGCAGTGAGTCCAGAGAGTGCACTGGCACCACTGGGGATGCACTGCAGTGAGTCCAGAGTGCACTAGCACCACTGGGGATGCAGAGCAGTGAGTCCAGAGAGTGCACTGGCACCACTGAGAATGCATTTCAGTGAGTCCAGAGAGTGCCGTTCCAGCCTCGGTATCCGCTCCAGCCGAGTCAACCCCGCGGTAGGCCCTCCAGCCGCGGCAGACGCTCCAGCCGCGGCAGCCGCTCCAGCCGCTCCAGCCGCGGCAGCCGCTCCAGCCCCTCCAGCCTCGCCAGCCTCTCCATCCGCGGCAGCCGCTCCAGCCGCGGCAGCCGCTCCAGCCGCTCCAACCGCGGCAGCCGCTCCAGCCGCTACCGAGTGGAGCGGCTGCCACGGCTGGAGGGCTACCGCGGCTGGAGCGGCTGCCGCGGCTGGAGCAGTGCAGTGAGTCCAGGGAGTGCAAAGGCACCAGTGGGGATGGAGTGCAGTGAGTCCAAAGACTTCACTGTCACCACTGGGAATGCAGTGCAGTGAGTCCAGGGAGTGCACTTGCACCACTGGGGATGCAGTGCAGTGACTCCAGTGAGTGCACTGACACCACTGGGGATGCACTTCAGTCAGTCCAGTGAGTGTACTGGCACCACTGGGGATGCACTGCAGTGAGTCAAGAGAGTGCACTGGCAGGACTGGGGATGCAGTGCAGTGAGTCCAGAGAGTGCACTGGCACCACTGGGGATGCCCTGCAGTGAGTCCTGAGAGCGCACTGGCACCACTGGGGATGCAGTGCAGTGAGTCCAGAGAGCGCACTGGCACCAGTGGGAATGCGGTGCAGTGAGTCCAGAGAGTGCAATGGCACCACTGGGGATGCACTGCAGTGAGTCCAGAGAGTGCACTAGCACCACTGGGGATGCAGAGCAGTGAGTCCAGAGAGTGCTCTGGCACCACTGAGAATGCATTTCAGTGAGTCCAGAGAGTGCCGTTCCAGCCTCGGCATCCGCTCCAGCCGAGTCAACCCCGCGGTAGCCCCTCCAGCCGCGGCAGACGCTCCAGCCGCGGCAGCCGCTCCAGCCGCTCCAGCCGCGGCAGCCGCTCCAGCCCCTCCAGCCGCGCCAGCCTCTCCATCCGCGGCAGCCGCTCCAGCCGCGGCAGCCGCTCCAGCCGCTCCAGCCGCGGCAGCCGCTCCAGCCCCTCCAGCCGCGCCAGCCTCTCCATCCGCGGCAGCCGCTCCAGCCGCGGCAGCCGCTCCAGCCGCTCCAGCCGCGGCAGCCGCTCCAGCCGCTACCGAGTGGAGCGGCTGCCACGGCTGGAGGGCTACCGCGGCTGGAGCGGCTGCCGCGGCTGGAGCAGTGCAGTGAGTCCAGGGAGTGCAAAGGCACCAGTGGGGATGGAGTGCAGTGAGTCCAAAGACTTCAATGTCACCACTGGGAATGCACTTCAGTCAGTCCAGTGAGTGTACTGGCACCACTGGGGATGCACAGCAGTGAGTCCAGAGAGTGCATTGGCACCACTGGGGATGCAGTGCAGTGAGTCCAGAGAGTGCACTGGCACCATTGGAGATGCAGTGCAGTGAGTCCAGAGAGTGCACTGGCACCACTGGGGATGCAGTGCAGTGAGTCCAGAGAGTGCACTGGCACCACTGGGATGCACTGCAGTGAGTCCAGAGAGTGCTCTGGCACCACTGGAGATGCACTTCAGTGAGTGCAGAGACTGCACTGGCACCACTGGGGATGCAGTGCAGTGAGTCCAGTGAGTGTACTGGCACCACTGGGGATGCACTGCAGTGAGTCCAGAGAGTGCATTGGCACCACTTGGGATGCACTGCAGTGAGTCCAGAGAGTGCACTGGCACCACTGGGGATGCAGTGCAGTGAGTCCAGAGAGTGCACTGGCTCCACTGAGAATGCACTTCAGTGAGTCCAGAGAGTGCACTGGCACCACTGTGGATGCAGTGCCGTGAGTCCAGCGAATGCACTGGCACCACTGGGGATACGGTGCCGGGAGTCCAGAGAGTGCACTGACACCACTGGGGATGCAGTGCAGTGAGTCCACAGAGTGCACTGACACCAGTGGGAATGCGGTGCAGTGAGTCCAGAGAGTGCACTGGCACCACTGGGGATGCACTGCAGTGAGTCCAGAGTGCACTAGCACCACTGGGGATGCAGAGCAGTGAGTCCAGAGAGTGCACTGGCACCACTGAGAATGCATTTCAGTGAGTCCAGAGAGTGCCGTTCCAGCCTCGGTATCCGCTCCAGCCGAGTCAACCCCGCGGTAGGCCCTCCAGCCGCGGCAGACGCTCCAGCCGCGGCAGCCGCTCCAGCCGCTCCAGCCGCGGCAGCCGCTCCAGCCCCTCCAGCCTCGCCAGCCTCTCCATCCGCGGCAGCCGCTCCAGCCGCGGCAGCCGCTCCAGCCGCTCCAACCGCGGCAGCCGCTCCAGCCGCTACCGAGTGGAGCGGCTGCCACGGCTGGAGGGCTACCGCGGCTGGAGCGGCTGCCGCGGCTGGAGCAGTGCAGTGAGTCCAGGGAGTGCAAAGGCACCAGTGGGGATGGAGTGCAGTGAGTCCAAAGACTTCACTGTCACCACTGGGAATGCAGTGCAGTGAGTCCAGGGAGTGCACTTGCACCACTGGGGATGCAGTGCAGTGACTCCAGTGAGTGCACTGACACCACTGGGGATGCACTTCAGTCAGTCCAGTGAGTGTACTGGCACCACTGGGGATGCACTGCAGTGAGTCAAGAGAGTGCACTGGCAGGACTGGGGATGCAGTGCAGTGAGTCCAGAGAGTGCACTGGCACCACTGGGGATGCAGTGCAGTGAGTCCAGAGAGTGCACTGGCACCACTGAGAATGCATTTCAGTGAGTCCAGAGAGTGCCGTTCCAGCCTCGGCATCCGCTCCAGCCGAGTCAACCCCGCGGTAGCCCCTCCAGCCGCGGCAGACGCTCCAGCCGCGGCAGCCGCTCCAGCCGCTCCAGCCGCGGCAGCCGCTCCAGCCCCTCCAGCCGCGCCAGCCTCTCCAGCCGCGGCAGCCGCTCCAGCCGCGGTAGCCCTCCAGCCGTGGCAGCCGCTCCACTCGGTAGCGGCTGGAGCGGCTGCCGCGGCTGGAGCGGCTGGAGCGGCTGCCGCGACTGGAGCGGCTGCCGCGGCTGGAGCGGCTGGAGCGGATGCCGCGGCTGGAGCGGCTGGAGCGGCTGCCGCGGCTGGAGCGGCTGGCGCGGCTGGAGGAGCTACCGCGGCTGGAGCGGTTAACGCGGCTGGAGCGGATGCCGAGGCTGGAGCGGATGCCGCGGCTGGTGCGCCTGGAGAGGCTGCCGCGGCTGGAGCAGTGCAGTGAGTCCAGAGAGTGCACTGGCACCATTGGGGATGCAGTGCAGTGAGTCCAGAGAGTGCACTGGCAGGACTGGGGATGCAGTGCAGTGAGTCCAGAGAGTGCACTGGCACCACTGAGGATGCAATGCAGTGAGTCCAGAGAGTGCACTGGCACCACTGGGGATGCACTTCAGTCAGTCCAGTGAGTGTACTGGCACCACTGGGGATGCACTGCAGTGAGTCAAGAGAGTGCACTGGCAGGACTGGGGATGCAGTGCAGTGAGTCCAGAGAGTGCACTGGCACCACTGGGGATGCCCTGCAGTGAGTCCTGAGAGCGCACTGGCACCACTGGGGATGCAGTGCAGTGAGTCCAGAGAGCGCACTGGCACCAGTGGGAATGCGGTGCAGTGAGTCCAGAGAGTGCAATGGCACCACTGGGGATGCACTGCAGTGAGTCCAGAGAGTGCACTAGCACCACTGGGGATGCAGAGCAGTGAGTCCAGAGAGTGCACTGGCACCACTGAGAATGCATTTCAGTGAGTCCAGAGAGTGCCGTTCCAGCCTCGGCATCCGCTCCAGCCGAGTCAACCCCGCGGTAGCCCCTCCAGCCGCGGCAGACGCTCCAGCCGCGGCAGCCGCTCCAGCCGCTCCAGCCGCGGCAGCCGCTCCAGCCCCTCCAGCCGCGCCAGCCTCTCCATCCGCGGCAGCCGCTCCAGCCGCGGCAGCCGCTCCAGCCGCGGCAGCCGCTCCAGCCGCTACCGAGTGGAGCGGCTGCCACGGCTGGAGGGCTACCGCGGCTGGAGCGGCTGCCGCGGCTGGAGCAGTGCAGTGAGTCCAGGGAGTGCAAAGGCACCAGTGGGGATGGAGTGCAGTGAGTCCAAAGACTTCAATGTCACCACTGGGAATGCACTTCAGTCAGTCCAGTGAGTGTACTGGCACCACTGGGGATGCACAGCAGTGAGTCCAGAGAGTGCATTGGCACCACTGGGGATGCAGTGCAGTGAGTCCAGAGAGTGCACTGGCACCATTGGAGATGCAGTGCAGTGAGTCCAGAGAGTGCACTGGCACCACTGGGGATGCAGTGCAGTGAGTCCAGAGAGTGCACTGGCACCAGTGGGGATGCAGTGCAGAGTGTCCAGAGAGTGCACTGGCACCACAGGTGATGCACTGCAGTGAGTCCAGAGAGTGCTCTGGCACCACTGGAGATGCACTTCAGTGAGTGCAGAGACTGCACTGGCACCATTGGGGATGTAGTGCAGTGAGTCCAGTGAGTGTACTGGCACCACTGGGGATGCACTGCAGTGAGTCCAGAGAGTGCATTGGCACCACTTGGGATGCACTGCAGTGAGTCCAGAGAGTGCACTGGCACCACTGGGGATGCAGTGCAGTGAGTCCAGAGAGTGCACTGGCTCCACTGAGAATGCACTTCAGTGAGTCCAGAGAGTGCACTGGCACCACTGTGGATGCAGTGCCGTGAGTCCAGCGAATGCACTGGCACCACTGGGGATACGGTGCCGGGAGTCCAGAGAGTGCACTGACACCACTGGGGATGCAGTGCAGTGAGTCCACAGAGTGCACTGACACCAGTGGGAATGCGGTGCAGTGAGTCCAGAGAGTGCACTGGCACCACTGGGGATGCACTGCAGTGAGTCCAGAGTGCACTAGCACCACTGGGGATGCAGAGCAGTGAGTCCAGAGAGTGCACTGGCACCACTGAGAATGCATTTCAGTGAGTCCAGAGAGTGCCGTTCCAGCCTCGGCATCCGCTCCAGCCGAGTCAACCCCGCGGTAGGCCCTCCAGCCGCGGCAGACGCTCCAGCCGCGGCAGCCGCTCCAGCCGCTCCAGCCGCGGCAGCCGCTCCAGCCCCTCCAGCCTCGCCAGCCTCTCCATCCGCGGCAGCCGCTCCAGCCGCGGCAGCCGCTCCAGCCGCTCCAACCGCGGCAGCCGCTCCAGCCGCTACCGAGTGGAGCGGCTGCCACGGCTGGAGGGCTACCGCGGCTGGAGCGGCTGCCGCGGCTGGAGCAGTGCAGTGAGTCCAGGGAGTGCAAAGGCACCACTGGGGATGGAGTGCAGTGAGTCCAAAGACTTCACTGTCACCACTGGGAATGCAGTGCAGTGAGTCCAGGGAGTGCACTTGCACCACTGGGGATGCAGTGCAGTGACTCCAGTGAGTGCACTGACACCACTGGGGATGCACTTCAGTCAGTCCAGTGAGTGTACTGGCACCACTGGGGATGCACTGCAGTGAGTCAAGAGAGTGCACTGGCAGGACTGGGGATGCAGTGCAGTGAGTCCAGAGAGTGCACTGGCACCACTGGGGATGCCCTGCAGTGAGTCCTGAGAGTGCACTGGCACCACTGAGAATGCATTTCAGTGAGTCCAGAGAGTGCCGTTCCAGCCTCGGCATCCGCTCCAGCCGAGTCAACCCCGCGGTAGCCCCTCCAGCCGCGGCAGACGCTCCAGCCGCGGCAGCCGCTCCAGCCGCTCCAGCCGCGGCAGCCGCTCCAGCCCCTCCAGCCGCGCCAGCCTCTCCAGCCGCGGCAGCCGCTCCAGCCGCGGTAGCCCTCCAGCCGTGGCAGCCGCTCCACTCGGTAGCGGCTGGAGCGGCTGCCGCGGCTGGAGCGGCTGGAGCGGCTGCCGCGACTGGAGCGGCTGCCGCGGTTGGAGCGGCTGCCGCGGCTGGAGCGGCTGGAGCGGATGCCGCGGCTGGAGCGGCTGGAGCGGCTGCCGCGGCTGGAGCGGCTGGCGCGGCTGGAGGAGCTACCGCGGCTGGAGCGGTTAACGCGGCTGGAGCGGATGCCGAGGCTGGAGCGGATGCCGCGGCTGGTGCGCCTGGAGAGGCTGCCGCGGCTGGAGCAGTGCAGTGAGTCCAGAGAGTGCACTGGCACCATTGGGGATGCAGTGCAGTGAGTCCAGAGAGTGCACTGGCAGGACTGGGGATGCAGTGCAGTGAGTCCAGAGAGTGCACTGGCACCACTGAGGATGCAATGCAGTGAGTCCAGAGAGTGCACTGGCACCACTGGGCATGCAGTGCTGTGAGTCCAGAGAGTGCACTGGCACCACTGGGGATGCACTTCAGTCAGTCCAGTGAGTGTACTGGCACCACTGGGGATGCACTGCAGTGAGTCAAGAGAGTGCACTGGCAGGACTGGGGATGCAGTGCAGTGAGTCCAGAGAGTGCACTGGCACCACTGGGGATGCCCTGCAGTGAGTCCTGAGAGCGCACTGGCACCACTGGGGATGCAGTGCAGTGAGTCCAGAGAGCGCACTGGCACCAGTGGGAATGCGGTGCAGTGAGTCCAGAGAGTGCAATGGCACCACTGGGGATGCACTGCAGTGAGTCCAGAGAGTGCACTAGCACCACTGGGGATGCAGAGCAGTGAGTCCAGAGAGTGCACTGGCACCACTGAGAATGCATTTCAGTGAGTCCAGAGAGTGCCGTTCCAGCCTCGGCATCCGCTCCAGCCGAGTCAACCCCGCGGTAGCCCCTCCAGCCGCGGCAGACGCTCCAGCCGCGGCAGCCGCTCCAGCCGCTCCAGCCGCGGCAGCCGCTCCAGCCCCTCCAGCCGCGCCAGCCTCTCCATCCGCGGCAGCCGCTCCAGCCGCGGCAGCCGCTCCAGCCGCGGCAGCCGCTCCAGCCGCTACCGAGTGGAGCGGCTGCCACGGCTGGAGGGCTACCGCGGCTGGAGCGGCTGCCGCGGCTGGAGCAGTGCAGTGAGTCCAGGGAGTGCAAAGGCACCAGTGGGGATGGAGTGCAGTGAGTCCAAAGACTTCAATGTCACCACTGGGAATGCACTTCAGTCAGTCCAGTGAGTGTACTGGCACCACTGGGGATGCACAGCAGTGAGTCCAGAGAGTGCATTGGCACCACTGGGGATGCAGTGCAGTGAGTCCAGAGAGTGCACTGGCACCATTGGAGATGCAGTGCAGTGAGTCCAGAGAGTGCACTGGCACCACTGGGGATGCAGTGCAGTGAGTCCAGAGAGTGCACTGGCACCAGTGGGGATGCAGTGCAGAGTGTCCAGAGAGTGCACTGGCACCACAGGTGATGCACTGCAGTGAGTCCAGAGAGTGCTCTGACACCACTGGAGATGCACTTCAGTGAGTGCAGAGACTGCACTGGCACCACTGGGGATGCAGTGCAGTGAGTCCAGTGAGTGTACTGGCACCACTGGGGATGCACTGCAGTGAGTCCAGAGAGTGCATTGGCACCACTTGGGATGCACTGCAGTGAGTCCAGAGAGTGCACTGGCACCACTGGGGATGCAGTGCAGTGAGTCCAGAGAGTGCACTGGCTCCACTGAGAATGCACTTCAGTGAGTCCAGAGAGTGCACTGGCACCACTGTGGATGCAGTGCCGTGAGTCCAGCGAATGCACTGGCACCACTGGGGATACGGTGCCGGGAGTCCAGAGAGTGCACTGGCACCACTGGGGATGCACTGCAGTGAGTCCAGAGTGCACTAGCACCACTGGGGATGCAGAGCAGTGAGTCCAGAGAGTGCACTGGCACCACTGAGAATGCATTTCAGTGAGTCCAGAGAGTGCCGTTCCAGCCTCGGCATCCGCTCCAGCCGAGTCAACCCCGCGGTAGGCCCTCCAGCCGCGGCAGACGCTCCAGCCGCGGCAGCCGCTCCAGCCGCTCCAGCCGCGGCAGCCGCTCCAGCCCCTCCAGCCTCGCCAGCCTCTCCATCCGCGGCAGCCGCTCCAGCCGCGGCAGCCGCTCCAGCCGCTCCAACCGCGGCAGCCGCTCCAGCCGCTACCGAGTGGAGCGGCTGCCACGGCTGGAGGGCTACCGCGGCTGGAGCGGCTGCCGCGGCTGGAGCAGTGCAGTGAGTCCAGGGAGTGCAAAGGCACCAGTGGGGATGGAGTGCAGTGAGTCCAAAGACTTCACTGTCACCACTGGGAATGCAGTGCAGTGAGTCCAGGGAGTGCACTTGCACCACTGGGGATGCAGTGCAGTGACTCCAGTGAGTGCACTGACACCACTGGGGATGCACTTCAGTCAGTCCAGTGAGTGTACTGGCACCACTGGGGATGCACTGCAGTGAGTCAAGAGAGTGCACTGGCAGGACTGGGGATGCAGTGCAGTGAGTCCAGAGAGTGCACTGGCACCACTGGGGATGCCCTGCAGTGAGTCCTGAGAGTGCACTGGCACCACTGAGAATGCATTTCAGTGAGTCCAGAGAGTGCCGTTCCAGCCTCGGCATCCGCTCCAGCCGAGTCAACCCCGCGGTAGCCCCTCCAGCCGCGGCAGACGCTCCAGCCGCGGCAGCCGCTCCAGCCGCTCCAGCCGCGGCAGCCGCTCCAGCCCCTCCAGCCGCGCCAGCCTCTCCAGCCGCGGCAGCCGCTCCAGCCGCGGTAGCCCTCCAGCCGTGGCAGCCGCTCCACTCGGTAGCGGCTGGAGCGGCTGCCGCGGCTGGAGCGGCTGGAGCGGCTGCCGCGACTGGAGCTGCTGCCGCGGTTGGAGCGGCTGCCGCGGCTGGAGCGGCTGGAGCGGATGCCGCGGCTGGAGCGGCTGGAGCGGCTGCCGCGGCTGGAGCGGCTGGCGCGGCTGGAGGAGCTACCGCGGCTGGAGCGGTTAACGCGGCTGGAGCGGATGCCGAGGCTGGAGCGGATGCCGCGGCTGGTGCGCCTGGAGAGGCTGCCGCGGCTGGAGCAGTGCAGTGAGTCCAGAGAGTGCACTGGCACCATTGGGGATGCAGTGCAGTGAGTCCAGAGAGTGCACTGGCAGGACTGGGGATGCAGTGCAGTGAGTCCAGAGAGTGCACTGGCACCACTGAGGATGCAATGCAGTGAGTCCAGAGAGTGCACTGGCACCACTGGGCATGCAGTGCTGTGAGTCCAGAGAGTGCACTGGCACCACTGGGGATGCACTTCAGTCAGTCCAGTGAGTGTACTGGCACCACTGGGGATGCACTGCAGTGAGTCAAGAGAGTGCACTGGCAGGACTGGGGATGCAGTGCAGTGAGTCCAGAGAGTGCACTGGCACCACTGGGGATGCCCTGCAGTGAGTCCTGAGAGCGCACTGGCACCACTGGGGATGCAGTGCAGTGAGTCCAGAGAGCGCACTGGCACCAGTGGGAATGCGGTGCAGTGAGTCCAGAGAGTGCAATGGCACCACTGGGGATGCACTGCAGTGAGTCCAGAGAGTGCACTAGCACCACTGGGGATGCAGAGCAGTGAGTCCAGAGAGTGCACTGGCACCACTGAGAATGCATTTCAGTGAGTCCAGAGAGTGCCGTTCCAGCCTCGGCATCCGCTCCAGCCGAGTCAACCCCGCGGTAGCCCCTCCAGCCGCGGCAGACGCTCCAGCCGCGGCAGCCGCTCCAGCCGCTCCAGCCGCGGCAGCCGCTCCACCCCTCCAGCCGCGCCAGCCTCTCCATCCGCGGCAGCCGCTCCAGCCGCGGCAGCCGCTCCAGCCGCGGCAGCCGCTCCAGCCGCTACCGAGTGGAGCGGCTGCCACGGCTGGAGGGCTACCGCGGCTGGAGCGGCTGCCGCGGCTGGAGCAGTGCAGTGAGTCCAGGGAGTGCAAAGGCACCAGTGGGGATGGAGTGCAGTGAGTCCAAAGACTTCAATGTCACCACTGGGAATGCACTTCAGTCAGTCCAGTGAGTGTACTGGCACCACTGGGGATGCACAGCAGTGAGTCCAGAGAGTGCATTGGCACCACTGGGGATGCAGTGCAGTGAGTCCAGAGAGTGCACTGGCACCATTGGAGATGCAGTGCAGTGAGTCCAGAGAGTGCACTGGCACCACTGGGGATGCAGTGCAGTGAGTCCAGAGAGTGCACTGGCACCAGTGGGGATGCAGTGCAGAGTGTCCAGAGAGTGCACTGGCACCACAGGTGATGCACTGCAGTGAGTCCAGAGAGTGCTCTGGCACCACTGGAGATGCACTTCAGTGAGTGCAGAGACTGCACTGGCACCACTGGGGATGCAGTGCAGTGAGTCCAGTGAGTGTACTGGCACCACTGGGGATGCAGTGCAGTGAGTCCAGAGAGTGCATTGGCACCACTTGGGATGCACTGCAGTGAGTCCAGAGAGTGCACTGGCACCACTGGGGATGCAGTGCAGTGAGTCCAGAGAGTGCACTGGCTCCACTGAGAATGCACTTCAGTGAGTCCAGAGAGTGCACTGGCACCACTGTGGATGCAGTGCCGTGAGTCCAGCGAATGCACTGGCACCACTGGGGATACGGTGCCGGGAGTCCAGAGAGTGCACTGACACCACTGGGGATGCAGTGCAGTGAGTCCACAGAGTGCACTGACACCAGTGGGAATGCGGTGCAGTGAGTCCAGAGAGTGCACTGGCACCACTGGGGATGCACTGCAGTGAGTCCAGAGTGCACTAGCACCACTGGGGATGCAGAGCAGTGAGTCCAGAGAGTGCACTGGCACCACTGAGAATGCATTTCAGTGAGTCCAGAGAGTGCCGTTCCAGCCTCGGTATCCGCTCCAGCCGAGTCAACCCCGCGGTAGGCCCTCCAGCCGCGGCAGACGCTCCAGCCGCGGCAGCCGCTCCAGCCGCTCCAGCCGCGGCAGCCGCTCCAGCCCCTCCAGCCTCGCCAGCCTCTCCATCCGCGGCAGCCGCTCCAGCCGCGGCAGCCGCTCCAGCCGCTCCAACCGCGGCAGCCGCTCCAGCCGCTACCGAGTGGAGCGGCTGCCACGGCTGGAGGGCTACCGCGGCTGGAGCGGCTGCCGCGGCTGGAGCAGTGCAGTGAGTCCAGGGAGTGCAAAGGCACCAGTGGGGATGGAGTGCAGTGAGTCCAAAGACTTCACTGTCACCACTGGGAATGCAGTGCAGTGAGTCCAGGGAGTGCACTTGCACCACTGGGGATGCAGTGCAGTGACTCCAGTGAGTGCACTGACACCACTGGGGATGCACTTCAGTCAGTCCAGTGAGTGTACTGGCACCACTGGGGATGCACTGCAGTGAGTCAAGAGAGTGCACTGGCAGGACTGGGGATGCAGTGCAGTGAGTCCAGAGAGTGCACTGGCACCACTGGGGATGCCCTGCAGTGAGTCCTGAGAGCGCACTGGCACCACTGGGGATGCAGTGCAGTGAGTCCAGAGAGCGCACTGGCACCAGTGGGAATGCGGTGCAGTGAGTCCAGAGAGTGCAATGGCACCACTGGGGATGCACTGCAGTGAGTCCAGAGAGTGCACTAGCACCACTGGGGATGCAGAGCAGTGAGTCCAGAGAGTGCACTGGCACCACTGAGAATGCATTTCAGTGAGTCCAGAGAGTGCCGTTCCAGCCTCGGCATCCGCTCCAGCCGAGTCAACCCCGCGGTAGCCCCTCCAGCCGCGGCAGACGCTCCAGCCGCGGCAGCCGCTCCAGCCGCTCCAGCCGCGGCAGCCGCTCCAGCCCCTCCAGCCGCGCCAGCCTCTCCATCCGCGGCAGCCGCTCCAGCCGCGGCAGCCGCTCCAGCCGCTCCAGCCGCGGCAGCCGCTCCAGCCGCTACCGAGTGGAGCGGCTGCCACGGCTGGAGGGCTACCGCGGCTGGAGCGGCTGCCGCGGCTGGAGCAGTGCAGTGAGTCCAGGGAGTGCAAAGGCACCAGTGGGGATGGAGTGCAGTGAGTCCAAAGACTTCAATGTCACCACTGGGAATGCACTTCAGTCAGTCCAGTGAGTGTACTGGCACCACTGGGGATGCACAGCAGTGAGTCCAGAGAGTGCATTGGCACCACTGGGGATGCAGTGCAGTGAGTCCAGAGAGTGCACTGGCACCACTGGGATGCACTGCAGTGAGTCCAGAGAGTGCTCTGGCACCACTGGAGATGCACTTCAGTGAGTGCAGAGACTGCACTGGCACCACTGGGGATGCAGTGCAGTGAGTCCAGTGAGTGTACTGGCACCACTGGGGATGCACTGCAGTGAGTCCAGAGAGTGCATTGGCACCACTTGGGATGCACTGCAGTGAGTCCAGAGAGTGCACTGGCACCACTGGGGATGCAGTGCAGTGAGTCCAGAGAGTGCACTGGCTCCACTGAGAATGCACTTCAGTGAGTCCAGAGAGTGCACTGGCACCACTGTGGATGCAGTGCCGTGAGTCCAGCGAATGCACTGGCACCACTGGGGATACGGTGCCGGGAGTCCAGAGAGTGCACTGACACCACTGGGGATGCAGTGCAGTGAGTCCACAGAGTGCACTGACACCAGTGGGAATGCGGTGCAGTGAGTCCAGAGAGTGCACTGGCACCACTGGGGATGCACTGCAGTGAGTCCAGAGTGCACTAGCACCACTGGGGATGCAGAGCAGTGAGTCCAGAGAGTGCACTGGCACCACTGAGAATGCATTTCAGTGAGTCCAGAGAGTGCCGTTCCAGCCTCGGTATCCGCTCCAGCCGAGTCAACCCCGCGGTAGGCCCTCCAGCCGCGGCAGACGCTCCAGCCGCGGCAGCCGCTCCAGCCGCTCCAGCCGCGGCAGCCGCTCCAGCCCCTCCAGCCTCGCCAGCCTCTCCATCCGCGGCAGCCGCTCCATCCGCGGCAGCCGCTCCAGCCGCTCCAACCGCGGCAGCCGCTCCAGCCGCTACCGAGTGGAGCGGCTGCCACGGCTGGAGGGCTACCGCGGCTGGAGCGGCTGCCGCGGCTGGAGCAGTGCAGTGAGTCCAGGGAGTGCAAAGGCACCAGTGGGGATGGAGTGCAGTGAGTCCAAAGACTTCACTGTCACCACTGGGAATGCAGTGCAGTGAGTCCAGGGAGTGCACTTGCACCACTGGGGATGCAGTGCAGTGACTCCAGTGAGTGCACTGACACCACTGGGGATGCACTTCAGTCAGTCCAGTGAGTGTACTGGCACCACTGGGGATGCACTGCAGTGAGTCAAGAGAGTGCACTGGCAGGACTGGGGATGCAGTGCAGTGAGTCCAGAGAGTGCACTGGCACCACTGGGGATGCCCTGCAGTGAGTCCTGAGAGCGCACTGGCACCACTGGGGATGCAGTGCAGTGAGTCCAGAGAGCGCACTGGCACCAGTGGGAATGCGGTGCAGTGAGTCCAGAGAGTGCAATGGCACCACTGGGGATGCACTGCAGTGAGTCCAGAGAGTGCACTAGCACCACTGGGGATGCAGAGCAGTGAGTCCAGAGAGTGCACTGGCACCACTGAGAATGCATTTCAGTGAGTCCAGAGAGTGCCGTTCCAGCCTCGGCATCCGCTCCAGCCGAGTCAACCCCGCGGTAGCCCCTCCAGCCGCGGCAGACGCTCCAGCCGCGGCAGCCGCTCCAGCCGCTCCAGCCGCGGCAGCCGCTCCAGCCCCTCCAGCCGCGCCAGCCTCTCCATCCGCGGCAGCCGCTCCAGCCGCGGCAGCCGCTCCAGCCGCTCCAGCCGCGGCAGCCGCTCCAGCCGCTACCGAGTGGAGCGGCTGCCACGGCTGGAGGGCTACCGCGGCTGGAGCGGCTGCCGCGGCTGGAGCAGTGCAGTGAGTCCAGGGAGTGCAAAGGCACCAGTGGGGATGGAGTGCAGTGAGTCCAAAGACTTCAATGTCACCACTGGGAATGCACTTCAGTCAGTCCAGTGAGTGTACTGGCACCACTGGGGATGCACAGCAGTGAGTCCAGAGAGTGCATTGGCACCACTGGGGATGCAGTGCAGTGAGTCCAGAGAGTGCACTGGCACCATTGGAGATGCAGTGCAGTGAGTCCAGAGAGTGCACTGGCACCACTGGGGATGCAGTGCAGTGAGTCCAGAGAGTGCACTGGCACCAGTGGGGATGCAGTGCAGAGTGTCCAGAGAGTGCACTGGCACCACTGGGATGCACTGCAGTGAGTCCAGAGAGTGCTCTGGCACCACTGGAGATGCACTTCAGTGAGTGCAGAGACTGCACTGGCACCACTGGGGATGCAGTGCAGTGAGTCCAGTGAGTGTACTGGCACCACTGGGGATGCACTGCAGTGAGTCCAGAGAGTGCATTGGCACCACTTGGGATGCACTGCAGTGAGTCCAGAGAGTGCACTGGCACCACTGGGGATGCAGTGCAGTGAGTCCAGAGAGTGCACTGGCTCCACTGAGAATGCACTTCAGTGAGTCCAGAGAGTGCACTGGCACCACTGTGGATGCAGTGCCGTGAGTCCAGCGAATGCACTGGCACCACTGGGGATACGGTGCCGGGAGTCCAGAGAGTGCACTGACACCACTGGGGATGCAGTGCAGTGAGTCCACAGAGTGCACTGACACCAGTGGGAATGCGGTGCAGTGAGTCCAGAGAGTGCACTGGCACCACTGGGGATGCACTGCAGTGAGTCCAGAGTGCACTAGCACCACTGGGGATGCAGAGCAGTGAGTCCAGAGAGTGCACTGGCACCACTGAGAATGCATTTCAGTGAGTCCAGAGAGTGCCGTTCCAGCCTCGGCATCCGCTCCAGCCGAGTCAACCCCGCGGTAGCCCCTCCAGCCGCGGCAGACGCTCCAGCCGCGGCAGCCGCTCCAGCCGCTCCAGCCGCGGCAGCCGCTCCAGCCCCTCCAGCCTCGCCAGCCTCTCCATCCGCGGCAGCCGCTCCAGCCGCGGCAGCCGCTCCAGCCGCTCCAACCGCGGCAGCCGCTCCAGCCGCTACCGAGTGGAGCGGCTGCCACGGCTGGAGGGCTACCGCGGCTGGAGCGGCTGCCGCGGCTGGAGCAGTGCAGTGAGTCCAGGGAGTGCAAAGGCACCAGTGGGGATGGAGTGCAGTGAGTCCAAAGACTTCACTGTCACCACTGGGAATGCAGTGCAGTGAGTCCAGGGAGTGCACTTGCACCACTGGGGATGCAGTGCAGTGACTCCAGTGAGTGCACTGACACCACTGGGGATGCACTTCAGTCAGTCCAGTGAGTGTACTGGCACCACTGGGGATGCACTGCAGTGAGTCAAGAGAGTGCACTGGCAGGACTGGGGATGCAGTGCAGTGAGTCCAGAGAGTGCACTGGCACCACTGGGGATGCCCTGCAGTGAGTCCTGAGAGCGCACTGGCACCACTGGGGATGCAGTGCAGTGAGTCCAGTGAGTCCAGAGAGCGCACTGGCACCAGTGGGAATGCGGTGCAGTGAGTCCAGAGAGTGCAATGGCACCACTGGGGATGCACTGCAGTGAGTCCAGAGAGTGCACTAGCACCACTGGGGATGCAGAGCAGTGAGTCCAGAGAGTGCACTGGCACCACTGAGAATGCATTTCAGTGAGTCCAGAGAGTGCCGTTCCAGCCTCGGCATCCGCTCCAGCCGAGTCAACCCCGCGGTAGCCCCTCCAGCCGCGGCAGACGCTCCAGCCGCGGCAGCCGCTCCAGCCGCTCCAGCCGCGGCAGCCGCTCCAGCCCCTCCAGCCGCGCCAGCCTCTCCATCCGCGGCAGCCGCTCCAGCCGCGGCAGCCGCTCCAGCCGCTCCAGCCGCGGCAGCCGCTCCAGCCGCTACCGAGTGGAGCGGCTGCCACGGCTGGAGGGCTACCGCGGCTGGAGCGGCTGCCGCGGCTGGAGCAGTGCAGTGAGTCCAGGGAGTGCAAAGGCACCAGTGGGTATGCAGTGCAGTGAGTCCAGAGAGTGCACTGGCACCACTGGGGATGCACTGCAGTGAGTCCAACCAGTGGGTTGGAGCGCCTGCCGCGTTTGGAGCGGCTGCCGCGGCTTTCGCGGCTGGTGCGGCTGCCGCGGTTGGAGAGTCTGCCGCGTATGCTGCGGACGGAGCGGCTACCGCGGCTGGAGCGGCTGCCGCGGCTGCCGCGGCTGCCGAGGCTGGAGGGCTACCGCGGCTGGAGCGACTGCCGCGGCTGGAGTAGTGCAGTGAGTCCAGAGAGTGCACTGGCACCACTGGGTATGCAGTGCAGTGAGTCCAGAGAGTGCACTGGCACCACTGGGGATGCACTGCAGTGAGTCCAGAGTGTGCACTGGCACCACTGGGGATGCACTGCAGTGAGTCCAGAGAGTGCAGTGGCACCACTGGGGATGCAGTGCAGTGAGTCCAGAGAGTGCACTGTCACCGTTGGGGATGCACTGCAGTGTCTGCAGAGAGTGCCCTGGCACCACTAGGGATGCAGTGCAGTGAGACCAGAGAGTGCACTGGCACCACTGGTGATGCACTGCAGTGCGTCCAGAGAGTGCACTGGCACCACTGTGGATGCAGTGCAGTGAGTTCAGAGAGAGCCCTGGCAGCACAGGGGATGCAGTGCAGTGAGTCCAGAGAGTGCACTGGCACCACTAGGGATGCACTGCAGTGAGTCCAGAGAGTGCACTGGCACCACTCGGGATGCAGTGCAGTGAGTCCAGAGTGCATTAGCTCCTCTGGGGATGCATTGACGCGAGTCCAGAGAGTGCACTGGCACCACTGGGGATGCACTGCAGTCACTCCAGAGAGTGCACTGGCACCACTGGGGATGCGGTGCAGTGAGTCCAGAGAGTGCACTGGCACCACAGGGGATGCAGTGCAGTGAGTCCAGAGAGTGCACTGGAACCACTGGGGATGCGGTGGCGGGAGTCCAGAGAGTGCTTTGGCACCACTGGGGATGCAGTACAGTGAGTCCAGAGAGTGCACTGGCACCACTGGGGATGCAGCGCAGTGACTCTAGAGAGTGCACTGGCACCACTCAGGGTGCAGTGCGGTGAGTCCAGAGAGTGCACTGGCACCACTGGGGATGCAGTACAGTGAGTCCAGAGAGTGCACTGGCACCACTGGGTATGCAGTGCAGTGAGTCCAGAGAGTGCACTGGCACCACTGGGGATGCACTGCAGTGAGTCCAGAGTGCACTAGCACCACTGGGGATGCACTGCAGTGAGTCCAGAGAGTGCACTGGCACCACCGGGAATGCACTGCAGTGAGTCCAGGGAGTGCACTGGCACCACTGGGGATGCACTGCAGTGAGTCCAGAGTGCACTAGCACCACTGGGGATGCACTTCAGTGAGTCCAGAGAGTGCACTGGCACCACTGGGGATGCAGTGACGCGAGTCCAGAGAGTGCACTGGCACCACTGGGGATGCAGTGACGCGAGTCCAGAGAGTGCACTGGCACCACTGGGGATGCAGTGCAGTCACTCCAGAGAGCGCACTGGCACAACTGGGGATGCACTGCAGTGAGTCCAGAGAGTGCACTGGCACCACAGGTGATGCACTCCAGTGAGTCCAGAGAGTGCACTGGCACCACTGGGGATGCACTGCAGTGACTCGAAAGAGTGCACTGGCACCACTGGGGAAGCAGTGCAGTGAGTCCAGAGAGTGCACTGGCACCACTGGGGATGCACTGCAGTGAGTCCAGAGAGTGCACTTGCACCACTGGGGATGCAGTGCAGTGAGTCCAGAGAGTGCACTGGCACCACTGAGAATGCACTTCAGTGAGTCCAGAGAGTGCCCTGGCACCACTGGGGATGCACTGCAGTGAGTCCAGAGATTGCACTGGCACCACTGGGGATGCAGTACAGTGAGTCCACACAGTGCACTAGCACCACTGGGGATGCAGTGCAGTGAGTCCAGAGAGTGCACTGGCACCACTGGTGATGCACTGCTGTGAGTCCAGAGAGTGCTCTTGCACCACAGGGGATGCAGTGCAGTGACTCAAGAGAGTGCACTGGCAGCACTGGGGATGCAGTGCAGTGAGTCCAGAGATTGCACTGGCACCACTGGGGATGCAGTGCAGTGAGTCCAGAGAGTGCAATGGCACCACTGCGGATGCACTGCAGTGAGTCCAGAGAGTGCACTGGCTCCACTGGGGATGCACTGCAGTGAGTCCAGAGAGTGCACTGGCACCACTGGGGATGCACTGCAATGAGTCCAGAGAGTGCACTGGCACCACTGGGGATGCAGTGCAGTGAGTCCAGAGAGTGCACTGGCACCACTGGGGATGCACTGCAGTGAGTCCAGAGAGTGCACTGGCACCACAGGGGATGCACTGCAGTGAGTCCACAGAGTGCACTAGCACTACTGGGGATGCAGTGCAGTGAGTCCAGAGAGTGCACTGGCAGCACTGGGGATGCAGTGCAGTGAGTCCAGAGAGTGCACTGGCACCACTGGGGATGCACTGCAGTGAGTCCAGAGAGTGCACTGTCACCGTTGGGGATGCACTGCAGTGTCTGCAGAGAGTGCCCTGGCACCACTAGGGATGCAGTGCAGTGAGTCCAGAGAGTGCACTGGCACCACTGGGGATGCAGTGCATTGAGTCCAGAGAGTGCACTGGCACCACTGGTGATGCACTGCTGTGAGTCCAGAGAGTGCTCTTGCACCACAGGGGATGCAGTGCAGTGACTAAAGAGAGTGCACTGGCAGCACTGGGGATGCAGTGCAGTGAGTCCAGAGAGTGCACTGGCACCACTGGGGATGCAGTGCAGTGAGTCCAGAGAGTGCAATGGCACCACTGCGGATGCACTGCAGTGAGTCCAGAGAGTGCACTGGCTCCACTGGGGATGCACTGCAGTGAGTCCAGAGAGTGCACTGGCACCACTGGGGATGCACTGCAGTGAGTCCAGAGAGTGCACTGGCACCACTGGGGATGCACTGCAGTGAGTCCACAGAGTGCACTAGCACTACTGGGGATGCAGTGCAGTGAGTCCAGAGAGTGCACTGGCAGCACTGGGGATGCAGTGCAGTTACTCCAGAGATTGCAATGGCACCACCGGGGATGCAGTGCAGTGAGTCCAGAGAGTGCACTGGCACCACTGGGGATGCAGTGCAGTGAGTCCAGAGAGTGCACTGGCACCACTGGGGATGCAGTGCTGTGACTCCAGAGAGCGAACTGGCACCACTGGGGATGCAGTGCAGTGAGTCCAGAGAGTGCACTGGCACCACTGGGGATGCACTGCAGTGAGCCCAGAGAGTGCACTGGCACCAGTGGGGATGCACTGCAGTGAGTCCAGAGAGTGCACTGGCACCACTGGGGAAGCAGTGCAGTGAGTCCAGAGAGTGCAGTGGCACCACTGGGGATGCACTGCAGTGAGTCCAGAGATTGCACTGGCACCACTGGGGATGCAGTGCAGTGAGTCCAGAGAGTGCACTGGCACCACTGGGGATGCACTGCAGTGAGTCCAGAGAGTGCACTGGCACCACTGAGAATGCATTTCAATGAGTCCAGAGAGTACACTGGCACCACTGGGGATGCACTGCAGTGAGTCCAGAGAGTGCACTGGCACCACTGGGGATGCACTGCAGTGAGTCCAGAGAGTGCACTGTCACTACTGGGGATGCAGTGCAGTGAGTCCAGAGAGTGCACTGGCACCACTGGGGATGCAGTGCAGTGAGTCCTGAGAGTGCACTGGCACCACTGGGGATGCAGTGCAGTGAGTCCAGAGATTGCACTGGCACCACTGGGGATGCAGTACAGTGAGTCCACACAGTGCACTAGCACCACTGGGGATGCAGTGCAGTGAGTCCAGAGAGTGCACTGGCACCACTGGGGATGCAGTGCAGTGAGTCCAGAGAGTGCACTGGCACCACTGGTGATGCACTGCAGTGAGTCCAGAGAGTGCACTGGCTCCACTGGGGATGCACTGCAGTGAGTCCAGAGAGTGCACTGGCACCACTGGGGATGCACTGCAGTGAGTCCAGAGATTGCACTGGCACCACTGGGGATGCACTGAAGTGAGTCCAGAGAGTGCACTGGCACCACTGAGAATGCACTTCAGTGAGTCCAGAGAGTGCACTGGCACCACTGGGGATGCACTTCAGTGAGTCCAGAGAGTGCACTGGCACCACTGGGGATGCAGTGCTGTGACTCCAGAGAGTGCACTGGCACCACTGGGGATGCAGTGCAGTGAGTCCAGAGAGTGCACTGGCACCACTGGGGATGCGGTGCCGGGAGTCCAGAGAGTGCTTTGGCACCAGTGGGGATGCACTGCAGTTACTCCAGAGACTGCACTGGCACCACTGGGGATGCAGTGCAGTGAGTCCAGAGAGTGCACTGGCACCACTGGGGATGCACTGCAGTGAGTCCAGAGAGTGCACTGGCACCACTGGGGATGCACTGCAGTGAGTCCAGAGAGTGTACTGGCACCACTGGGGATGCACTGCAGTGAGTCCAGAGAGTGCACTGGCACCACTGGGGATGCACTGCAGTGAGTCCAGAGAGTGCACTGGCACCACTGGGGATGCACTGCAGTGAGTCCACAGAGTGCACTAGCACTACTGGGGATGCAGTGCAGTGAGTCCAGAGAGTGCACTGGCAGCACTGGGGATGCAGTGCAGTGAGTCCAGAGAGTGCACTGGCACCACTGGGGATGCACTTCAGTGAGTCCAGAGAGTGCACTGGCACCACTGGGGATGCACTGCAGTGAGCCCAGAGAGTGCACTGGCACCAGTGGGGATGCACTGCAGTAAGTCCAGTGAGTGCACTGGCACCACTGGGGATGCAGTGCAGTGGGTCCAGTGAGTGTACTGGCACCACTGAGAATGCACTTCAGTGAGTCCAGAGAGTGCACTGGCACCACTGGGGATGCACTGCAGTGAGTCCAGAGAGTGCACTGGCACCACTGGGGATGCACTGCAGTGAGTCCAGAGAGTGCACTGGCAACACTGGGGATGCAGTGCAGTGAGTCCAGAGAGTGCACTGGCACCACTGGGGATGCAGTGCAGTGAGTCCAGAGAGTGCACTGGCACCACTGGGGATGCGGTGCTGGGAGTTCAGAGAGTGCTTTGGTACCAGTGGGGATGCAGTGCAGTTACTCCAGAGACTGCACTGGCACCACCGGGGATGCAGTGCAGTGAGTCCAGAGAGTGCACTGGCACCACTGGGGATGCAGTGCAGTGAGTCCAGAGATTGCACTGGCACCACTGGGGATGCACTGCAGTGAGTCCAGAGAGTGCACTGTCACTACTGGGGATGCAGTGCAGTGAGTCCAGAGAGTGCACTGGCACCACTGGGGATGCAGTGCAGTGAGTCCTGAGAGTGCACTGGCAGCACTGGGGATGCAGTGCAGTGAGTCCAGAGATTGCACTGGCACCACTGGGGATGCAGTACAGTGAGTCCACACAGTGCACTAGCACCACTGGGGATGCAGTGCAGTGAGTCCAGAGAGTGCACTGGCACCACTGGGGATGCAGTGCAGTGAGTCCAGAGAGTGCACTGGCACCACTGGTGATGCACTGCTGTGAGTCCAGAGAGTGCTCTTGCACCACAGGGGATGCAGTGCAGTGACTCAAGAGAGTGCACTGGCAGCACTGGGGATGCAGTGCAGTGAGTGTAGAGAGTGCACTGGCACCACTTGAGATGCAGTGCAGTGAGTCCAGAGAGTGCAATGGCACCACTGCGGATGCACTGCAGTGAGTCCAGAGAGTGCACTGGCTCCACTGGGGATGCACTGCAGTGAGTCCAGAGAGTGCACTGGCACCACTGGGGATGCACTGCAGTGAGTCCAGAGAGTGTACTGGCACCACTGGGGATGCACTGAAGTGAGTCCAGAGAGTGCACTGGCACCACTGAGAATGCACTTCAGTGAGTCCAGAGAGTGCACTGGCACCACTGGGGATGCACTTCAGTGAGTCCAGAGAGTGCACTGGCACCACTGGGGATGCAGTGCTGTGACTCCAGAGAGTGCACTGGCACCACTGGGGATGCAGTGCAGTGAGTCCAGAGAGTGCACTGGCACCACTGGGGATGCGGTGCCGGGAGTCCAGAGAGTGCTTTGGCACCAGTGGGGATGCACTGCAGTTACTCCAGAGACTGCCCTGGCACCACTGGGGATGCAGTGCAGTGAGTTCAGAGAGTGCACTGGCACCACTGGGGATGCACTGCAGTGAGTCCAGAGAGTGCACTGTCACCACTGGGGATGCACTGCAGTGAGTCCAGAGAGTGCACTGTCACCACTGGGGATGCAGTGCAGTGAGTCCAGAGAGTGCACTGGCACCACTGGGGATGCAGTGCTGTGACTCCGGAGAGTGCACTAGCACCACTGAGAATGCACTTCAGTGAGTCCAGAGAGTGCACTGGCACCACTGGGGATGCACTTCAGTGAGTCCAGAGAGTGCACTGGCACCACTGGGGATGCAGTGCTGTGACTCCAGAGAGTGCACTGGCACCACTGGGGATGCAGTTTAGTGAGTCCAGAGAGTGCACTAGCACCACTGGGGATGCGGTGCCGGGAGTCCAGAGAGTGCTTTGGCACCAGTGGGGATGCACTGCAGTTACTCCAGAGACTGCACTGGCACCACTGGGGATGCAGTGCAGTGAGTCCAGAGAGTGCACTGGCACCACTGGGGATGCACTGCAGTGAGTCCAGAGAGTGCACTGTCACCACTGGGGATGCACTGCAGTGAGTCCAGAGAGTGCACTGTCACCACTGGGGATGCACTGCAGTGAGTCCAGAGAGTGCACTGGCACCACTGGGGATGTGTCCAGTGAGTCCAGTGAGTGCACTGGCACCACTGGGGATGCAGTGCTGTGAGTCCAGACAGTGCACTGGCACCACTGGGGATGCCCTGCAGTGAGTCCAGAGAGTGCACTGGCACCACTGGGGATGCAGTGCAGTGAGTTCAGAGAGTGCACTGGCACCACTGGGGATGCACTGCAGTGAGTCCAGAGAGTGCACTGGCAACACTGGGGCTTCAGTGCAGTGAGTCAAGAGAGTGCACTGGCACCACTGGGGATGCACTGCAGTGAGTCCAGAGAGTGCACTGGCACCACTGGGGATGCACTGCAGTGAGTCCAGAGAGTGCACTGTCACCACTGGGGATGCAGTACAGTGAGTCCACAGAGTGCACTGGCACCAGTGGGTATGCAGTACAGTGAGTCCAGAGAGTGCACTGGCACCACTGGGGCATGCAGTGCAGTGAGTCCAGAGAGTGCACTGGCACCACGGGGGATGCGGTGCTGGGAGTCCAGAGAGTGCTTTGGCACCAGTGGGGATGCAGTGCAGTTACTCCAGAGACTGCACTGGCACCACTGGGGATGCAGTGCAGTGAGTCCAGAGAGTGCACTGGCACCACTGGGGATGCAGTGCAGTGAGTCCAGAGATTTGCACTGGCACCACTGGGGATGCAGTGCTGTGACTCCAGAGAGCGCACTGGCACCACTGGGGATGCAGTGCAGTGAGTCCAGAGAGTGCACTGGCACCACTGGGGATGCACTGCAGTGAGCCCAGAGAGTGCACTGGCACCAGCGGGGATGCACTGCAGTGAGTCCAGTGAGTGCACTGGCACCACTGGAGAAGCAGTGCAGTGAGTCCAGAGAGTTCAGAGGCACCACTGGTGATGCAGTTTAGTGAGTCCAGAGAGTGCACTGGCACCACTGGGGATGCAGTGCAGTGAGTCCAGTGAGTGTACTGGCACCACTGGGGATGCACTGCTGTGAGTCCAGAGAGTGCACTGGCACCACTGAGAATGCACTTCAATGAGTCTAGAGAGTGCACTGGCACCACTGGGGATGCACTGCAGTGAGTCCAGAGAGTGCAGTGGCACCACTGGGGATGCACTGCAGTGAGTCCAGAGAGTGCTTTGGCACCAGTGGGGATGCACTGCAGTTACTCCAGAGACTGCACTGGCACCACTGGGGATGCAGTGCAGTGAGTCCAGAGAGTGCACTGGCACCAGTGGGGATGCAGTGCAGTGAGTCCAGAGAGTGCACTGGCACCACTGGGGATGCACTGCAGTGAGTCCAGAGAGTGCACTGTCACCACTGGGGATGCAGTACAGTGAGTCCACAGAGTGCACTGGCACCACTGGGGATGCAGTGCCGTGAGTCCAGAGAGTGCACTGGCACCACCGGGGATGCAGTGCAGTGAGTCCAGAGAGTGCACTGGCACCACTGGGGATGCAGTGCAGTGAGTCCAGATATTTGCACTGGCACCACTGGGGATGCAGTGCTGTGACTCCAGAGAGCGCACTGGCACCACTGGGGATGCAGTGCAGTGAGTCCAGAGAGTGCACTGGCACCACTGGGGATGCAGTGCAGTGAGCCCAGAGAGTGCACTGGCACCAGCGGGGATGCACTGCAGTGAGTCCAGTGAGTGCACTGGCACCACTGGTGATGCACTGCAGTGAGTCCAGAGAGTGCAGTGGCACCACTGGTGATGCAGTTTAGTGAGTCCAGAGAGTGCACTGGCACCACTGGGGATGCAGTGCAGTGAGTCCAGTGAGTACACTGGCACCAGTGGGGATGCAGTGCAGTGAGTCCAGAGAGTGCAGTGGCACCACTGGTGATGCAGTTTAGTGAGTCCAGAGAGTGCACTGGCACCACTGGGGATGCACTGCAGTGAGTCCAGAGAGTGCACTGGCACCACTGAGAATGCACTTCAATGAGTCCAGAGAGTGCACTGGCACCACTGGGGATGCACTGCAGTGAGTCCAGAGAGTGCAGTGGCACCACTGGGGATGCACTGCAGTGAGTCCAGAGAGTGCTTTGGCACCAGTGGGGATGCACTGCAGTTACTCCAGAGACTGCACTGGCACCACTGGGGATGCAGTGCAGTGAGTCCAGAGAGTGCACTGGCACCAGTGGGGATGCACTGCAGTGAGTCCAGAGAGTGCACTGGCACCACTGGGGATGCAGTGCAGTGAGTTCAGAGAGTGCACTGTCACCACTGGGGATGCAGTACAGTGAGTCCACAGACTGCACTGGCACCACTGGGGATGCAGTGCAGTGAGTCCAGAGAGTGCACTGGCACCACTGGGGATGCAGTGCAGTGAATCCAGTGAGTGCACTGGCACCACTGGGGATGCAGTGCAGTGAGTCCAGAGAGTGCACTGGCACCACTGGGGATGCAGTGCAGTAAGTCCAGAGAGTGCACTGGCACCACTGGGGATGCACTGCAGTGAGTCCAGAGAGTGCACTGTCACTACTGGGGATGCAGTGCAGTGAGTCCAGAGAGTGCACTGGCACCACTGAGGATGCAGTGCAGTGAGTCCTGAGAGTGCACTGGCACCACTGGGGATGCACTGCAGTGAGTCCAGAGAGTGCTCTGGCACCACTGGGGTTGCAGTACAGTGAGTCCACACAGTGCACTAGCGCCACTGGGGATGCAGTGCAGTGAGTCCAGAGAGTGCACTGGCACCACTGGTGATGCAGTGCAGTGAGTCCAGAGAGTGCACTGGCACCACTGGTGATGCACTGCTATGAGTCCAGAGAGTGCTCTTGCACCACAGGGGATGCAGTGCAGTGACTCAAGAGAGTGCACTGGCAGCACTGGGGATGCAGTGCAGTGAGTCCAGAGAGTGCACTGGCACCACTGGAGATGCAGTGCAGTGAGTCCAGAGAGTGCAATGGCACCACTGCGGATGCACTGCAGTGAGTCCAGAGAGTGCACTGGCTCCACTGGGGATGCACTGCAGTGAGTCCAGAGAGTGCACTGGC
Source organism: Anser brachyrhynchus (assembly GCF_964034855.1). NCBI lineage: Eukaryota > Metazoa > Chordata > Aves > Anseriformes > Anatidae > Anser > Anser brachyrhynchus. The sequence goes on from NW_027664004.1 coordinate 881,306, forward strand.
ACCACTGGGGATGCACTTCAGTGAGTCCAGAGAGTGCACTGGCACCAGTGGTGATGCAGTGCAGTGAGTCCAGAGAGTGCACTGGCACCAGTGGGGATGCAGTGCAGTGAGTCCAGAGAGTGCACTGGCACCACTGGGGATGCACTGCAGTGAGTCCAGAGAGTACACTGGCACCACTGGGGATGCACTGCAGTGAGTCCAGAGAGTGCACTGGCACCACTGGGGATGCACTGCAGTGAGTCCAGAGAGTGCACTGGCACCACTGGGGATGTGTCCAGTGAGTCCAGTGAGTGCACTGGCACCACTGGGGATGCAGTGCAGTGAGTCCACAGACTGCACTGGCACCACTGGGGATGCAGTGCAGTTACTCCAGAGACTGCACTGGCACCACCGGGGATGCAGTGCAGTGAGTCCAGAGAGTGCACTGGCACCACTGGGGATGCAGTGCAGTGAGTCCAGAGATTTGCACTGGTACCACTGGGGATGCAGTGCTGTGACTCCAGAGAGTGCACTGGCACCACTGGGGATGCACTGCAGTGAGCCCAGAGAGTGCACTGGCACCAGTGGGAATGCACTGCAGTGAGTCCAGTGAGTGCACTGGCACCACTGGGGAAGCAGTGCAGTGAGTCCAGAGAGTGCAGTGGCACCACTGGTGATGCAGTTTAGTGAGTCCAGAGAGTGCACTGGCACCACTGGGGATGCAGTGCAGTGAGTCCAGTGAGTGTACTGGCACCACTGGGGATGCACTGCAGTGAGTCCAGAGAGTGCACTGGCACCACTGAGAATGCACTTCAATGAGTCCAGAGAGTGCACTGGCACCACTGGGGATGCACTGCAGTGAGTCCAGAGAGTGCAGTGGCACCACTGGGGATGCACTACAGTGAGTCCAGAGAGTGCACTGGCACCACTGGGGATGCAGTGCAGTGAGTCCACAGAGTGCACTGGCACCACTGGGGATGCAGTGCAGTGAGTCCAGAGAGTGCACTGGCACCACTGGGGATGCAGTGCTGTGACTCCAGAGAGTGCACTGGCACCACTGGGGATGCAGTTTAGTGAGTCCAGAGAGTGCACTGGCACCACTGGGGATGCGGTGCCGGGAGTCCAGAGAGTGCTTTGGCACCAGTGGGGATGCACTGCAGTTACTCCAGAGACTGCACTGGCACCACTGGGGATGCAGTGCAGTGAGTTCAGAGAGTGCACTGGCACCACTGGGGATGCACTGCAGTGAGTCCAGAGAGTGCACTGGCACCACTGGGGATGCACTGCAGTGAGTCCAGAGAGTGCACTGTCACCACTGGGGATGCAGTGCAGTGAGTCCAGAGAGTGCACTGGCACCACTGGGGATGCAGTGCTGTGACTCCGGAGAGTGCACTGGCACCACTGAGAATGCACTTCAGTGAGTCCAGAGAGTGCACTGGCACCACTGGGGATGCACTTCAGTGAGTCCAGAGAGTGCACTGGCACCACTGGGGATGCAGTGCTGTGACTCCAGAGAGTGCACTGGCACCACTGGGGATGCAGTGCAGTGAGTCCAGAGAGTGCACTGGCACCACTGGGGATGCGGTGCCGGGAGTCCAGAGAGTGCTTTGGCACCAGTGGGGATGCACTGCAGTTACTCCAGAGACTGCACTGGCACCACTGGGGATGCAGTGCAGTGAGTCCAGAGAGTGCACTGGCACCACTGGGGATGCACTGCAGTGAGTCCAGAGAGTGCACTGTCACCACTGGGGATGCAGTGCAGTGAGTCCACAGAGTGCACTGGCACCACTGGGGATGCAGTGCAGTGAGTCCAGAGAGTGCACTGGCACCACTGGGGATGCACTGCAGTGAATCCAGTGAGTGCACTGGCACCACTGGGGATACAGTGCAGTGAGTCCAGAGAGTGCACTGGCACCACTGGGGATGCAGTGCAGTGAGTCCAGAGAGTGCACTGGCACCACTGGGGATGCAGTGCAGTGAGTCCAGAGAGTGCACTGGCACCACTGGTGATGCACTGCAGTGAGTCCAGAGATTGCACTGGCACCACTGTGGATGCAGTGCAGTGAGTCCAGAGACTTCACTGGCACCACTGGGAATGCAGAGAAGTGAGTGCAGAGAGTGCACTGGCACCACTGGGGATGCAGTGCAGTGAGTCCAGAGAGTGCACTGGCACCATTGGGGATGCAGTGCAGTGAGTCCAGAGAGTGCACTGGCACCACCTGTGATGCAGTGCAGTGAGTCCAGAGAATGCACTGGCACCAATGGGGCTGCAGTGCAGTGAGTCCAAAGAGTGCACTGGCACCACTGGGAATGCACTGCAGTGAGTCCAGAGAGTACACTGGCACCACTGGGGATGCACTGCAGTGAGTCCAGAGAGTGCACTGGCACCACTGGGGATGCACTACAGTGAATCCAGAGATTGCACTGGCACCACTGGGGATGCAGTGCAGTGAGTCCAGAGAGTGCACTGGCACCACTGGGGATGCAGTGCATTGAGTCCAGAGAGTGCACTGGCACAACTGGGGATGCACTTCAGTGAGTCCAGAGAGTGCACTGGCACCAGTGGGGATGCAGTGCAGTGAGTCCAGAGAGTGCACTGGCACCACTGGGGATGCACTGCAGTGAGTCCTGAGAGTACACTGGCACCACTGGGGATGCAGTGCAGTGAGTCCAGAGAGTGCACTGGCACCACTGGGGATGCACTGCAGTGAGTCCAGAGAGTGCACTGGCACCACTGGGGATGTGTCCAGTGAGTCCAGTGAGTGCACTGGCACCACTGGGGATGCAGTGCAGTGAGTCCAGAGAGTACACTGGCACCAGTGGGGATGCAGTGCAGTGAGTCCAGAGAGTGCACTGGCACCACTGGGGATGCAGTGCAGTCAGTCCAGTGAGTGCACTGGCACCACTGGGGGTGCAGTACAGTGAGTCCAGAGAGTGCACTGGCACCACTGGGGATGCACTGCAGTGAGTCCAGACAGTGCACTGGCACCACTGGGGATGCCCTGCAGTGAGTCCAGAGAGTGCACTGGCACCACTGGGGATGCAGTGCAGTGAGTCCAGAGAGTGCACTGGCACCACTGGGGATGCACTGCAGTGAGTCCAGAGAGTGCACTGGCACCACTGGGGCTTCAGTGCAGTGAGTCAAGAGAGTGCACTGGCACCACTGGGGATGCACTGCAGTGAGTCCAGAGAGTGCACTGGCACCACTGGGGATGCACTTCAGTGAGTCCAGAGAGTGCACTGGCACCACTGGGGATGCAGTACAGTGAGTCCACAGAGTGCACTGGCACCAGTGGGTATGCAGTACAGTGAGTCCAGAGAGTGCACTGGCACCACTGGGCATGCAGTGCAGTGAGTCCAGAGAGTGCACTGGCACCACGGGGGATGCGGTGCTGGGAGTCCAGAGAGTGCTTTGGCACCAGTGGGGATGCAGTGCAGTTACTCCAGAGACTGCACTGGCACCACTGGGGATGCAGTGCAGTGAGTCCAGAGAGTGCACTGGCACCACTGGGGATGCAGTGCAGTGAGTCCAGAGATTTGCACTGGCACCACTGGGGATGCAGTGCTGTGACTCCAGAGAGCGCACTGGCACCACTGGGGATGCAGTGCAGTGAGTCCAGAGAGTGCACTGGCACCACTGGGGATGCACTGCAGTGAGCCCAGAGAGTGCACTGGCACCAGCGGGGATGCACTGCAGTGAGTCCAGTGAGTGCACTGGCACCACTGGGGATGCAGTGCAGTGAGTCCAGTGAGTGTACTGGCACCACTGGGGATGCACTGCAGTGAGTCCAGAGAGTGCACTGGCACCACTGAGAATGCACTTCAATGAGTCCAGAGAGTGCACTGGCACCACTGGGGATGCACTGCAGTGAGACCAGAGAGTGCAGTGGCACCACTGGGGATGCACTGCAGTGAGTCCAGAGAGTGCTTTGGCACCAGTGGGGATGCACTGCAGTTACTCCAGAGACTGCACTGGCACCACTGGGGATGCAGTGCAGTGAGTCCAGAGAGTGCACTGGCACCAGTGGGGATGCACTGCAGTGAGTCCAGAGAGTGCACTGGCACCACTGGGGATGCACTGCAGTGAGTCCAGAGAGTGCACTGTCACCACTGGGGATGCAGTACAGTGAGTCCACAGAGTGCACTGGCACCACTGGGGATGCAGTGCAGTGAGTCCAGAGAGTGCACTGGCACCACCGGGGATGCAGTGCAGTGAGTCCAGAGAGTGCACTGGCACCACTGGGGATGCAGTGCAGTGAGTCCTGAGAGTGCACTGGCACCACTGGGGATGCAGTGCTGTGACTCCAGAGAGCGCACTGGCACCACTGGGGATGCAGTGCAGTGAGTCCAGAGAGTGCACTGGCACCACTGGGGATGCAGTGCAGTGAGCCCAGAGAGTGCACTGGCACCAGCGGGGATGCACTGCAGTGAGTCCAGTGAGTGCACTGGCACCACTGGTGATGCACTGCAGTGAGTCCAGAGAGTGCAGTGGCACCACTGGTGATGCAGTTTAGTGAGTCCAGAGAGTGCACTGGCACCACTGGGGATGCAGTGCAGTGAGTCCAGTGAGTGTACTGGCACCACTGGGGATGCAGTGCAGTGAGTCCAGAGAGTGCACTGGCACCACTGAGAATGCACTTCAATGAGTCCAGAGAGTGCACTGGCACCACTGGGGATGCACTGCAGTGAGTCCAGAGAGTGCAGTGGCACCACTGGGGATGCACTGCAGTGAGTCCAGAGAGTGCTCTTGCACCACAGGGGATGCAGTGCAGTGACTCAAGAGAGTGCACTGGCACCACTGGGGATGCAGTGCAGTGAGTCCAGAGAGTGCACTGGCACCAGTGGGGATGCACTGCAGTGAGTCCAGAGAGTGCACTGGCACCACTGGGGATGCACTGCAGTGAGTTCAGAGAGTGCACTGTCACCACTGGGGATGCAGTACAGTGAGTCCACAGACTGCACTGGCACCACTGGGGATGCAGTGCAGTGAGTCCAGAGAGTGCACTGGCACCACTGGGGATGCAGTGCAGTGAATCCAGTGAGTGCACTGGCACCACTGGGGATGCAGTGCAGTGAGTCCAGAGAGTGCACTGGCACTACTGGGGATGCAGTGCAGTAAGTCCAGAGAGTGCACTGGCACCACTGGGGATGCACTGCAGTGAGTCCAGAGAGTACACTGGCACCACTGGGGATGCACTGCAGTGAGTCCAGAGAGTGCACTGGCACCACTGGGGATGCACTGCAGTGAGTCCAGAGAGTGCACTGGCACCACTGGGGATGTGTCCAGTGAGTCCAGTGAGTGCACTGGCACCACTGGGGATGCAGTGCAGTGAGTCCATAGAGTACACTGGCACCAGTGGGGATGCAGTGCAGTGAGTCCAGAGAGTGCACTGGCACCACTGGGGATGCAGTGCAGTCAGTCCAGTGAGTGCACTGGCACCACAGGGGGTGCAGTACAGTGAGTCCAGAGAGTGCACTGGCACCACTGGGGATACACTGCAGTGAGTCCAGACAGTGCACTGGCACCACTGGGGATGCCCTGCAGTGAGTCCAGAGAGTGCACTGGCACCACTGGGGATGCAGTGCAGTGAGTCCAGAGAGTGCACTGGCACCACTGGGGATGCACTGCAGTGAGTCCAGAGAGTGCACTGGCACCACTGGGTCTTCAGTGCAGTGAGTCAAGAGAGTGCACTGGCACCACTGGGGATGCAGTGCAGTGAGTCCAGAGAGTGCACTGGCACCACTGGGGATGCACTGCAGTGAGTCCAGAGAGTGCACTGTCACCACTGGGGATGCAGTACAGTGAGTCCACAGAGTGCACTGGCACCAGTGGGTATGCAGTACAGTGAGTCCAGAGAGTGCACTGGCACCACTGGGCATGCAGTGCAGTGAGTCCAGAGAGTGCACTGGCACCACTGGGGATGCGGTGCTGGGAGTCCAGAGAGTGCTTTGGCACCAGTGGGGATGCAGTGCAGTTACTCCAGAGACTGCACTGGCACCACTGGGGATGCAGTGCAGTGAGTCCAGAGAGTGCACTGGCACCACTGGGGATGCAGTGCAGTGAGTCCAGAGATTTGCACTGGTACCACTGGGGATGCAGTGCTGTGACTCCAGAGAGTGCACTGGCACCACTGGGGATGCACTGCAGTGAGCCCAGAGAGTGCACTGGCACCAGTGGGAATGCACTGCAGTGAGTCCAGTGAGTGCACTGGCACCACTGGGGAAGCAGTGCAGTGAGTCCAGAGAGTGCAGTGGCACCACTGGTGATGCAGTTTAGTGAGTCCAGAGAGTGCACTGGCACCACTGGGGATGCAGTGCAGTGAGTCCAGTAAGTGTACTGGCACCACTGGGGATGCACTGCAGTGAGTCCAGAGAGTGCACTGGCACCACTGAGAATGCACTTCAATGAGTCCAGAGAGTGCACTGGCACCACTGGGGATGCACTGCAGTGAGTCCAGAGAGTGCAGTGGCACCACTGGGGATGCACTGCAGTGAGTCCAGAGAGTGCTTTGGCACCAGTGGGGATGCACTGCAGTTACTCCAGAGACTGCACTGGCACCACTGGGGATGCAGTGCAGTGAGTCCAGAGAGTGCACTGGCACCAGTGGGGATGCACTGCAGTGAGTCCAGAGAGTGCACTGGCACCACTGGGGATGCAGTGCAGTGAGTCCACAGAGTGCACTGGCACCACTGGGGATGCAGTGCAGTGAGTCTAGAGAGTGCACTGGCACCACTGGGGATGCAGTGCTGTGACTCCAGAGAGTGCACTGGCACCAGTGGGGATGCAGTTTAGTGAGTCCAGAGAGTGCACTGGCACCACTGGGGATGTACTGCAGTGAGTCCAGAGACTGCACTGGCACTAATGGGGATGCAGTGCAGTGACTTGAAAGAGTGCACTGGCACCACTGGGGATGCAGTGCAGTGAGTTCAGAGAGTGCACTGGCACCACTGGGGATGCACTGCAGTGAGTCCAGAGAGTGCACTGTCACCACTGGGGATGCACTGCAGTGAGTCCAGAGAGTGCACTGTCACCACTGGGGATGCAGTGCAGTGAGTCCAGAGAGTGCACTGGCACCACTGGGGATGCAGTGCTGTGACTCCGGAGAGTGCACTGGCACCACTGAGAATGCACTTCAGTGAGTCCAGAGAGTGCACTGGCACCACTGGGGATGCAGTGCTGTGACTCCAGAGAGTGCACTGGCACCACTGGGGATGCAGTGCAGTGAGTCCAGAGAGTGCACTGGCACCACTGGGGATGCGGTGCCGGGAGTCCAGAGAGTGCTTTGGCACCAGTGGGGATGCACTGCAGTTACTCCAGAGACTGCACTGGCACCACTGGGGATGCAGTGCAGTGAGTCCAGAGAGTGCACTGGCACCACTGGGGATGCACTGCAGTGAGTCCAGAGAGTGCACTGTCACCACTGGGGATGCACTGCAGTGAGTCCAGAGAGTGCACTGTCACCACTGGTGATGCAGTGCAGTGAGTCCACAGAGTGCACTGGCACCACTGGGGATGCACTGCAGTGAATCCAGTGAGTGCACTGGCACCACTGGGGATACAGTGCAGTGAGTCCAGAGAGTGCACTGGCACCACTGGGGATGCAGTGCAGTGAGTCCAGAGAGTGCACTGGCACCACTGGGGATGCAGTGCAGTGAGTCCAGAGAGTGCACTGGCACCACTGGTGATGCACTGCAGTGAGTCCAGAGATTGCACTGGCACCACTGTGGATGCAGTGCAGTGAGTCCAGAGACTTCACTGGCACCACTGGGAATGCAGAGAAGTGAGTGCAGAGAGTGCACTGGCACCACTGGGGATGCAGTGCAGTGAGTCCAGAGAGTGCACTGGCACCATTGGGGATGCAGTGCAGTGAGTCCAGAGAGTGCACTGGCACCACCTGTGATGCAGTGCAGTGAGTCCAGAGAATGCACTGGCACCAATGGGGCTGCAGTGCAGTGAGTCCAAAGAGTGCACTGGCACCACTGGGAATGCACTGCAGTGAGTCCAGAGAGTACACTGGCACCACTGGGGATGCACTGCAGTGAGTCCAGAGAGTGCACTGGCACCACTGGGGATGCACTACAGTGAATCCAGAGATTGCACTGGCACCACTGGGGATGCAGTGCAGTGAGTCCAGAGAGTGCACTGGCACCACTGGGGATGCACTTCAGTGAGTCCAGAGAGTGCACTGGCACCAGTGGGGATGCAGTGCAGTGAGTCCAGAGAGTGCACTGGCACCACTGGGGATGCACTGCAGTGAGTCATGAGAGTACACTGGCACCAGTGGGGATGCAGTGCAGTGAGTCCAGAGAGTGCACTGGCACCACTGGGGATGCACTGCAGTGAGTCCAGAGAGTGCACTGGCACCACTGGGGATGTGTCCAGTGAGTCCAGTGAGTGCACTGGCACCACTGGGGATGCAGTGCAGTGAGTCCAGAGAGTACACTGGCACCAGTGGGGATGCAGTGCAGTGAGTCCAGAGAGTGCACTGGCACCACTGGGGATGCAGTGCAGTCAGTCCAGTGAGTGCACTGGCACCACTGGGGGTGCAGTACAGTGAGTCCAGAGAGTGCACTGGCACCACTGGGGATACACTGCAGTGAGTCCAGACAGTGCACTGGCACCACTGGGGATGCCCTGCAGTGAGTCCAGAGAGTGCACTGGCACCACTGGGGATGCAGTGCAGTGAGTCCAGAGAGTGCACTGGCACCACTGGGGATGCACTGCAGTGAGTCCAGAGAGTGCACTGGCACCACTGGGGCTTCAGTGCAGTGAGTCAAGAGAGTGCACTGGCACCACTGGGGATGCACTGCAGTGAGTCCAGAGAGTGCACTGTCACCACTGGGGATGCAGTACAGTGAGTCCACAGAGTGCACTGGCACCAGTGGGTATGCAGTACAGTGAGTCCAGAGAGTGCACTGGCACCACTGGGCATGCAGTGCAGTGAGTCCAGAGAGTGCACTGGCACCACGGGGGATGCGGTGCTGGGAGTCCAGAGAGTGCTTTGGCACCAGTGGGGATGCAGTGCAGTGAGTCCAGAGATTTGCACTGGCACCACTGGGGATGCAGTGCTGTGACTCCAGAGAGCGCACTGGCACCACTGGGGATGCAGTGCAGTGAGTCCAGAGAGTGCACTGGCACCACTGGGGATGCACTGCAGTGAGCCCAGAGAGTGCACTGGCACCAGCGGGGATGCACTGCAGTGAGTCCAGTGAGTGCACTGGCACCACTGGGGAAGCAGTGCAGTGAGTGCAGAGAGTTCAGTGGCACCACTGGTGATGCAGTTTAGTGAGTCCAGAGAGTGCACTGGCACCACTGGGGATGCAGTGCAGTGAGTCCAGTGAGTGTACTGGCACCACTGGGGATGCACTGCAGTGAGTCCAGAGAGTGCACTGGCACCACTGAGAATGCACTTCAATGAGTCCAGAGAGTGCACTGGCACCACTGGGGATGCACTGCAGTGAGACCAGAGAGTGCACTGGCACCACTGGGGATGCACTGCAGTGAGTCCAGAGAGTGCTTTGGCACCAGTGGGGATGCACTGCAGTTACTCCAGAGACTGCACTGGCACCACTGGGGATGCAGTGCAGTGAGTCCAGAGAGTGCACTGGCACCAGTGGGGATGCACTGCAGTGAGTCCAGAGAGTGCACTGGCACCACTGGGGATGCACTGCAGTGAGTCCAGAGAGTGCACTGTCACCACTGGGGATGCAGTACAGTGAGTCCACAGAGTGCACTGGCACCACTGGGGATGCAGTGCAGTGAGTCCAGAGAGTGCACTGGCACCACCGGGGATGCAGTGCAGTGAGTCCAGAGAGTGCACTGGCACCACTGGGGATGCAGTGCAGTGAGTCCTGAGAGTGCACTGGCACCACTGGGGATGCAGTGCTGTGACTCCAGAGAGCGCACTGGCACCACTGGGGATGCAGTGCAGTGAGTCCAGAGAGTGCACTGGCACCACTGGGGATGCAGTGTAGTGAATCCAGTGAGTGCACTGGCACCACTGGGGATGCAGTGCAGTGAGTCCAGAGAGTGCACTGGCACTACTGGGGATGCAGTGCAGTAAGTCCAGAGAGTGCACTGGCACCAGTGGGGATGCACTGCAGTGAGTCCAGAGAGTGCACTGTCACTACTGGGGATGCAGTGCAGTGAGTCCAGAGAGTGCACTGGCACCACTGAGGATGCAGTGCAGTGAGTCCTGAGAGTGCACTGGCACCACTGGGGATGCACTGCAGTGAGTCCAGAGATTGCACTGGCACCACTGGGGATGCAGTACAGTGAGTCCACACAGTGCACTAGCACCACTGGGGATGCAGTGCAGTGAGTCCAGAGAGTGCACTGGCACCACTGGTGATGCAGTGCAATGAGTCCAGAGAGTGCACTGGCACCACTGGTGATGCACTGCTATGAGTCCAGAGAGTGCTCTTGCACCACAGGGGATGCAGTGCAGTGAGTCAAGAGAGTGCACTGGCAGGACTGGGGATGCAGTGCAGTGAGTCCAGAGAGTGCACTGGCACCACTGGGGATGCAGTGCAGTGAGTCCAGAGAGTGCACTGGCAGCACTGGGGATGCAGTGCAGTGAGTCCAGAGAGTGCACTGGCACCACTGAAAATGCACTTCAGTGTGTCCAGAGAGTGCACTGGCACCACTGGGGATGCACTGCAGTGAGTCCAGAGAGTGCACTAGCGCCACTGGGGATGCAGTGCAGTGAGTCCAGAGAGTGGCGCTCCAGCCTCGGTTTCCGCTCCAGCCGCGTCAACCGCTCCAGCCGCGGTAGCCCCTCCAGCCGCGGCAGACGCTCTAGACGCTTCAACCGCGTCAGCCTCTCCAGCCGCGTTAGCCCCTCCAGCCGCGGCAGCCGCTCCAGCCGCGGCAGCCGCTCCAGCCGCTACCGAGTGGAGCGGCTGCCACGGCTGGAGCGGTTGCCGCGGTTGGAGCGCCTGCCGCGTTTGGAGCGGCTGCCGCGGCTTTCGCGGCTGGTGCGGCTGCCGCGGTTGGAGAGTCTGCCGCGTATGCTGCGGACGGAGCGGCTACCGCGGCTGGAGCGGCTGCCGCGGCTGCCGCGGCTGCCGAGGCTGGAGGGCTACCGCGGCTGGAGCGACTGCCGCGGCTGGAGTAGTGCAGTGAGTCCAGAGAGTGCACTGGCACCACTGGGTATGCAGTGCAGTGAGTCCAGAGAGTGCACTGGCACCACTGGGGATGCACTGCAGTGAGTCCAGAGTGTGCACTGGCACCACTGGGGATGCACTGCAGTGAGTCCAGAGAGTGCAGTGGCACCACTGGGGATGCAGTGCAGTGAGTCCAGAGAGTGCACTGTCACCGTTGGGGATGCACTGCAGTGTCTGCAGAGAGTGCCCTGGCACCACTAGGGATGCAGTGCAGTGAGACCAGAGAGTGCACTGGCACCACTGGTGATGCACTGCAGTGCGTCCAGAGAGTGCACTGGCACCACTGTGGATGCAGTGCAGTGAGTTCAGAGAGAGCCCTGGCAGCACAGGGGATGCAGTGCAGTGAGTCCAGAGAGTGCACTGGCACCACTAGGGATGCACTGCAGTGAGTCCAGAGAGTGCACTGGCACCACTCGGGATGCAGTGCAGTGAGTCCAGAGTGCATTAGCTCCTCTGGGGATGCATTGACGCGAGTCCAGAGAGTGCACTGGCACCACTGGGGATGCACTGCAGTCACTCCAGAGAGTGCACTGGCACCACTGGGGATGCGGTGCAGTGAGTCCAGAGAGTGCACTGGCACCACAGGGGATGCAGTGCAGTGAGTCCAGAGAGTGCACTGGAACCACTGGGGATGCGGTGGCGGGAGTCCAGAGAGTGCTTTGGCACCACTGGGGATGCAGTACAGTGAGTCCAGAGAGTGCACTGGCACCACTGGGGATGCAGCGCAGTGACTCTAGAGAGTGCACTGGCACCACTCAGGGTGCAGTGCGGTGAGTCCAGAGAGTGCACTGGCACCACTGGGGATGCAGTACAGTGAGTCGAGAGAGTGCACTGGCACCACTGGGTATGCAGTGCAGTGAGTCCAGAGAGTGCACTGGCACCACTGGGGATGCACTGCAGTGAGTCCAGAGTGCACTAGCACCACTGGGGATGCACTGCAGTGAGTCCAGAGAGTGCACTGGCACCACCGGGAATGCACTGCAGTGAGTCCAGGGAGTGCACTGGCACCACTCGGGATGCACTGCAGTGAGTCCAGAGTGCACTAGCACCACTGGGGATGCACTTCAGTGAGTCCAGAGAGTGCACTGGCACCACTGGGGATGCAGTGACGCGAGTCCAGAGAGTGCACTGGCACCACTGGGGATGCAGTGACGCGAGTCCAGAGAGTGCACTGGCACCACTGGGGATGCAGTGCAGTCACTCCAGAGAGCGCACTGGCACAACTGGGGATGCACTGCAGTGAGTCCAGAGAGTGCACTGGCACCACAGGTGATGCACTCCAGTGAGTCCAGAGAGTGCACTGGCACCACTGGGGATGCACTGCAGTGACTCGAAAGAGTGCACTGGCACCACTGGGGAAGCAGTGCAGTGAGTCCAGAGAGTGCACTGGCACCACTGGGGATGCACTGCAGTGAGTCCAGAGAGTGCACTGTCACTACTGGGGATGCAGTGCAGTGAGTCCAGAGAGTGCACTGGCACCACTGAGAATGCACTTCAGTGAGTCCAGAGAGTGCCCTGGCACCACTGGGGATGCACTGCAGTGAGTCCAGAGATTGCACTGGCACCACTGGGGATGCAGTACAGTGAGTCCACACAGTGCACTGGCACCACTGGGGATGCAGTGCAGTGAGTCCAGAGAGTGCACTGGCACCACTGGGGATGCAGTGCAGTGAGCCCAGAGAGTGCACTGGCACCAGCGGGGATGCACTGCAGTGAGTCCAGTGAGTGCACTGGCACCACTGGTGATGCACTGCAGTGAGTCCAGAGAGTGCAGTGGCACCACTGGTGATGCAGTTTAGTGAGTCCAGAGAGTGCACTGGCACCACTGGGGATGCAGTGCAGTGAGTCCAGTGAGTGTACTGGCACCACTGGGGATGCAGTGCAGTGAGTCCAGAGAGTGCACTGGCACCACTGAGAATGCACTTCAATGAGTCCAGAGAGTGCACTGGCACCACTGGGGATGCACTGCAGTGAGTCCAGAGAGTGCAGTGGCACCACTGGGGATGCACTGCAGTGAGTCCAGAGAGTGCTCTTGCACCACAGGGGATGCAGTGCAGTGACTCAAGAGAGTGCACTGGCACCACTGGGGATGCAGTGCAGTGAGTCCAGAGAGTGCACTGGCACCAGTGGGGATGCACTGCAGTGAGTCCAGAGAGTGCACTGGCACCACTGGGGATGCACTGCAGTGAGTTCAGAGAGTGCACTGTCACCACTGGGGATGCAGTACAGTGAGTCCACAGACTGCACTGGCACCACTGGGGATGCAGTGCAGTGAGTCCAGAGAGTGCACTGGCACCACTGGGGATGCAGTGCAGTGAATCCAGTGAGTGCACTGGCACCACTGGGGATGCAGTGCAGTGAGTCCAGAGAGTGCACTGGCACTACTGGGGATGCAGTGCAGTAAGTCCAGAGAGTGCACTGGCACCACTGGGGATGCACTGCAGTGAGTCCAGAGAGTACACTGGCACCACTGGGGATGCACTGCAGTGAGTCCAGAGAGTGCACTGGCACCACTGGGGATGCACTGCAGTGAGTCCAGAGAGTGCACTGGCACCACTGGGGATGTGTCCAGTGAGTCCAGTGAGTGCACTGGCACCACTGGGGATGCAGTGCAGTGAGTCCAGAGAGTACACTGGCACCAGTGGGGATGCAGTGCAGTGAGTCCAGAGAGTGCACTGGCACCACTGGGGATGCAGTGCAGTCAGTCCAGTGAGTGCACTGGCACCACAGGGGGTGCAGTACAGTGAGTCCAGAGAGTGCACTGGCACCACTGGGGATACACTGCAGTGAGTCCAGACAGTGCACTGGCACCACTGGGGATGCCCTGCAGTGAGTCCAGAGAGTGCACTGGCACCACTGGGGATGCAGTGCAGTGAGTCCAGAGAGTGCACTGGCACCACTGGGGATGCACTGCAGTGAGTCCAGAGAGTGCACTGGCACCACTGGGTCTTCAGTGCAGTGAGTCAAGAGAGTGCACTGGCACCACTGGGGATGCAGTGCAGTGAGTCCAGAGAGTGCACTGGCACCACTGGGGATGCACTGCAGTGAGTCCAGAGAGTGCACTGTCACCACTGGGGATGCAGTACAGTGAGTCCACAGAGTGCACTGGCACCAGTGGGTATGCAGTACAGTGAGTCCAGAGAGTGCACTGGCACCACTGGGCATGCAGTGCAGTGAGTCCAGAGAGTGCACTGGCACCACTGGGGATGCGGTGCTGGGAGTCCAGAGAGTGCTTTGGCACCAGTGGGGATGCAGTGCAGTTACTCCAGAGACTGCACTGGCACCACTGGGGATGCAGTGCAGTGAGTCCAGAGAGTGCACTGGCACCACTGGGGATGCAGTGCAGTGAGTCCAGAGATTTGCACTGGTACCACTGGGGATGCAGTGCTGTGACTCCAGAGAGTGCACTGGCACCACTGGGGATGCACTGCAGTGAGCCCAGAGAGTGCACTGGCACCAGTGGGAATGCACTGCAGTGAGTCCAGTGAGTGCACTGGCACCACTGGGGAAGCAGTGCAGTGAGTCCAGAGAGTGCAGTGGCACCACTGGTGATGCAGTTTAGTGAGTCCAGAGAGTGCACTGGCACCACTGGGGATGCAGTGCAGTGAGTCCAGTAAGTGTACTGGCACCACTGGGGATGCACTGCAGTGAGTCCAGAGAGTGCACTGGCACCACTGAGAATGCACTTCAATGAGTCCAGAGAGTGCACTGGCACCACTGGGGATGCACTGCAGTGAGTCCAGAGAGTGCAGTGGCACCACTGGGGATGCACTGCAGTGAGTCCAGAGAGTGCTTTGGCACCAGTGGGGATGCACTGCAGTTACTCCAGAGACTGCACTGGCACCACTGGGGATGCAGTGCAGTGAGTCCAGAGAGTGCACTGGCACCAGTGGGGATGCACTGCAGTGAGTCCAGAGAGTGCACTGGCACCACTGGGGATGCAGTGCAGTGAGTCCACAGAGTGCACTGGCACCACTGGGGATGCAGTGCAGTGAGTCTAGAGAGTGCACTGGCACCACTGGGGATGCAGTGCTGTGACTCCAGAGAGTGCACTGGCACCAGTGGGGATGCAGTTTAGTGAGTCCAGAGAGTGCACTGGCACCACTGGGGATGTACTGCAGTGAGTCCAGAGACTGCACTGGCACTAATGGGGATGCAGTGCAGTGACTTGAAAGAGTGCACTGGCACCACTGGGGATGCAGTGCAGTGAGTTCAGAGAGTGCACTGGCACCACTGGGGATGCACTGCAGTGAGTCCAGAGAGTGCACTGTCACCACTGGGGATGCACTGCAGTGAGTCCAGAGAGTGCACTGTCACCACTGGGGATGCAGTGCAGTGAGTCCAGAGAGTGCACTGGCACCACTGGGGATGCAGTGCTGTGACTCCGGAGAGTGCACTGGCACCACTGAGAATGCACTTCAGTGAGTCCAGAGAGTGCACTGGCACCACTGGGGATGCAGTGCTGTGACTCCAGAGAGTGCACTGGCACCACTGGGGATGCAGTGCAGTGAGTCCAGAGAGTGCACTGGCACCACTGGGGATGCGGTGCCGGGAGTCCAGAGAGTGCTTTGGCACCAGTGGGGATGCACTGCAGTTACTCCAGAGACTGCACTGGCACCACTGGGGATGCAGTGCAGTGAGTCCAGAGAGTGCACTGGCACCACTGGGGATGCACTGCAGTGAGTCCAGAGAGTGCACTGTCACCACTGGGGATGCACTGCAGTGAGTCCAGAGAGTGCACTGTCACCACTGGGGATGCAGTGCAGTGAGTCCACAGAGTGCACTGGCACCACTGGGGATGCACTGCAGTGAATCCAGTGAGTGCACTGGCACCACTGGGGATACAGTGCAGTGAGTCCAGAGAGTGCACTGGCACCACTGGGGATGCAGTGCAGTGAGTCCAGAGAGTGCACTGGCACCACTGGGGATGCAGTGCAGTGAGTCCAGAGAGTGCACTGGCACCACTGGTGATGCACTGCAGTGAGTCCAGAGATTGCACTGGCACCACTGTGGATGCAGTGCAGTGAGTCCAGAGACTTCACTGGCACCACTGGGAATGCAGAGAAGTGAGTGCAGAGAGTGCACTGGCACCACTGGGGATGCAGTGCAGTGAGTCCAGAGAGTGCACTGGCACCATTGGGGATGCAGTGCAGTGAGTCCAGAGAGTGCACTGGCACCACCTGTGATGCAGTGCAGTGAGTCCAGAGAATGCACTGGCACCAATGGGGCTGCAGTGCAGTGAGTCCAAAGAGTGCACTGGCACCACTGGGAATGCACTGCAGTGAGTCCAGAGAGTACACTGGCACCACTGGGGATGCACTGCAGTGAGTCCAGAGAGTGCACTGGCACCACTGGGGATGCACTACAGTGAATCCAGAGATTGCACTGGCACCACTGGGGATGCAGTGCAGTGAGTCCAGAGAGTGCACTGGCACCACTGGGGATGCACTTCAGTGAGTCCAGAGAGTGCACTGGCACCAGTGGGGATGCAGTGCAGTGAGTCCAGAGAGTGCACTGGCACCACTGGGGATGCACTGCAGTGAGTCCTGAGAGTACACTGGCACCAGTGGGGATGCAGTGCAGTGAGTCCAGAGAGTGCACTGGCACCACTGGGGATGCACTGCAGTGAGTCCAGAGAGTGCACTGGCACCACTGGGGATGTGTCCAGTGAGTCCAGTGAGTGCACTGGCACCACTGGGGATGCAGTGCAGTGAGTCCAGAGAGTACACTGGCACCAGTGGGGATGCAGTGCAGTGAGTCCAGAGAGTGCACTGGCACCACTGGGGATGCAGTGCAGTCAGTCCAGTGAGTGCACTGGCACCACTGGGGGTGCAGTACAGTGAGTCCAGAGAGTGCACTGGCACCACTGGGGATACACTGCAGTGAGTCCAGACAGTGCACTGGCACCACTGGGGATGCCCTGCAGTGAGTCCAGAGAGTGCACTGGCACCACTGGGGATGCAGTGCAGTGAGTCCAGAGAGTGCACTGGCACCACTGGGGATGCACTGCAGTGAGTCCAGAGAGTGCACTGGCACCACTGGGGCTTCAGTGCAGTGAGTCAAGAGAGTGCACTGGCACCACTGGGGATGCACTGCAGTGAGTCCAGAGAGTGCACTGTCACCACTGGGGATGCAGTACAGTGAGTCCACAGAGTGCACTGGCACCAGTGGGTATGCAGTACAGTGAGTCCAGAGAGTGCACTGGCACCACTGGGCATGCAGTGCAGTGAGTCCAGAGAGTGCACTGGCACCACGGGGGATGCGGTGCTGGGAGTCCAGAGAGTGCTTTGGCACCAGTGGGGATGCAGTGCAGTGAGTCCAGAGATTTGCACTGGCACCACTGGGGATGCAGTGCTGTGACTCCAGAGAGCGCACTGGCACCACTGGGGATGCAGTGCAGTGAGTCCAGAGAGTGCACTGGCACCACTGGGGATGCACTGCAGTGAGCCCAGAGAGTGCACTGGCACCAGCGGGGATGCACTGCAGTGAGTCCAGTGAGTGCACTGGCACCACTGGGGAAGCAGTGCAGTGAGTGCAGAGAGTTCAGTGGCACCACTGGTGATGCAGTTTAGTGAGTCCAGAGAGTGCACTGGCACCACTGGGGATGCAGTGCAGTGAGTCCAGTGAGTGTACTGGCACCACTGGGGATGCACTGCAGTGAGTCCAGAGAGTGCACTGGCACCACTGAGAATGCACTTCAATGAGTCCAGAGAGTGCACTGGCACCACTGGGGATGCACTGCAGTGAGACCAGAGAGTGCAGTGGCACCACTGGGGATGCACTGCAGTGAGTCCAGAGAGTGCTTTGGCACCAGTGGGGATGCACTGCAGTTACTCCAGAGACTGCACTGGCACCACTGGGGATGCAGTGCAGTGAGTCCAGAGAGTGCACTGGCACCAGTGGGGATGCACTGCAGTGAGTCCAGAGAGTGCACTGGCACCACTGGGGATGCACTGCAGTGAGTCCAGAGAGTGCACTGTCACCACTGGGGATGCAGTACAGTGAGTCCACAGAGTGCACTGGCACCACTGGGGATGCAGTGCAGTGAGTCCAGAGAGTGCACTGGCACCACCGGGGATGCAGTGCAGTGAGTCCAGAGAGTGCACTGGCACCACTGGGGATGCAGTGCAGTGAGTCCTGAGAGTGCACTGGCACCACTGGGGATGCAGTGCTGTGACTCCAGAGAGCGCACTGGCACCACTGGGGATGCAGTGCAGTGAGTCCAGAGAGTGCACTGGCACCACTGGGGATGCAGTGTAGTGAATCCAGTGAGTGCACTGGCACCACTGGGGATGCAGTGCAGTGAGTCCAGAGAGTGCACTGGCACTACTGGGGATGCAGTGCAGTAAGTCCAGAGAGTGCACTGGCACCAGTGGGGATGCACTGCAGTGAGTCCAGAGAGTGCACTGTCACTACTGGGGATGCAGTGCAGTGAGTCCAGAGAGTGCACTGGCACCACTGAGGATGCAGTGCAGTGAGTCCTGAGAGTGCACTGGCACCACTGGGGATGCACTGCAGTGAGTCCAGAGATTGCACTGGCACCACTGGGGATGCAGTACAGTGAGTCCACACAGTGCACTAGCACCACTGGGGATGCAGTGCAGTGAGTCCAGAGAGTGCACTGGCACCACTGGTGATGCAGTGCAATGAGTCCAGAGAGTGCACTGGCACCACTGGTGATGCACTGCTATGAGTCCAGAGAGTGCTCTTGCACCACAGGGGATGCAGTGCAGTGAGTCAAGAGAGTGCACTGGCAGGACTGGGGATGCAGTGCAGTGAGTCCAGAGAGTGCACTGGCACCACTGGGGATGCAGTGCAGTGAGTCCAGAGAGTGCACTGGCAGCACTGGGGATGCAGTGCAGTGAGTCCAGAGAGTGCACTGGCACCACTGAAAATGCACTTCAGTGTGTCCAGAGAGTGCACTGGCACCACTGGGGATGCACTGCAGTGAGTCCAGAGAGTGCACTAGCGCCACTGGGGATGCAGTGCAGTGAGTCCAGAGAGTGGCGCTCCAGCCTCGGTTTCCGCTCCAGCCGCGTCAACCGCTCCAGCCGCGGTAGCCCCTCCAGCCGCGGCAGACGCTCTAGACGCTTCAACCGCGTCAGCCTCTCCAGCCGCGTTAGCCCCTCCAGCCGCGGCAGCCGCTCCAGCCGCGGCAGCCGCTCCAGCCGCTACCGAGTGGAGCGGCTGCCACGGCTGGAGCGGTTGCCGCGGTTGGAGCGCCTGCCGCGTTTGGAGCGGCTGCCGCGGCTTTCGCGGCTGGTGCGGCTGCCGCGGTTGGAGAGTCTGCCGCGTATGCTGCGGACGGAGCGGCTACCGCGGCTGGAGCGGCTGCCGCGGCTGCCGCGGCTGCCGAGGCTGGAGGGCTACCGCGGCTGGAGCGACTGCCGCGGCTGGAGTAGTGCAGTGAGTCCAGAGAGTGCACTGGCACCACTGGGTATGCAGTGCAGTGAGTCCAGAGAGTGCACTGGCACCACTGGGGATGCACTGCAGTGAGTCCAGAGTGTGCACTGGCACCACTGGGGATGCACTGCAGTGAGTCCAGAGAGTGCAGTGGCACCACTGGGGATGCAGTGCAGTGAGTCCAGAGAGTGCACTGTCACCGTTGGGGATGCACTGCAGTGTCTGCAGAGAGTGCCCTGGCACCACTAGGGATGCAGTGCAGTGAGACCAGAGAGTGCACTGGCACCACTGGTGATGCACTGCAGTGCGTCCAGAGAGTGCACTGGCACCACTGTGGATGCAGTGCAGTGAGTTCAGAGAGAGCCCTGGCAGCACAGGGGATGCAGTGCAGTGAGTCCAGAGAGTGCACTGGCACCACTAGGGATGCACTGCAGTGAGTCCAGAGAGTGCACTGGCACCACTCGGGATGCAGTGCAGTGAGTCCAGAGTGCATTAGCTCCTCTGGGGATGCATTGACGCGAGTCCAGAGAGTGCACTGGCACCACTGGGGATGCACTGCAGTCACTCCAGAGAGTGCACTGGCACCACTGGGGATGCGGTGCAGTGAGTCCAGAGAGTGCACTGGCACCACAGGGGATGCAGTGCAGTGAGTCCAGAGAGTGCACTGGAACCACTGGGGATGCGGTGGCGGGAGTCCAGAGAGTGCTTTGGCACCACTGGGGATGCAGTACAGTGAGTCCAGAGAGTGCACTGGCACCACTGGGGATGCAGCGCAGTGACTCTAGAGAGTGCACTGGCACCACTCAGGGTGCAGTGCGGTGAGTCCAGAGAGTGCACTGGCACCACTGGGGATGCAGTACAGTGAGTCCAGAGAGTGCACTGGCACCACTGGGTATGCAGTGCAGTGAGTCCAGAGAGTGCACTGGCACCACTGGGGATGCACTGCAGTGAGTCCAGAGTGCACTAGCACCACTGGGGATGCACTGCAGTGAGTCCAGAGAGTGCACTGGCACCACCGGGAATGCACTGCAGTGAGTCCAGGGAGTGCACTGGCACCACTCGGGATGCACTGCAGTGAGTCCAGAGTGCACTAGCACCACTGGGGATGCACTTCAGTGAGTCCAGAGAGTGCACTGGCACCACTGGGGATGCAGTGACGCGAGTCCAGAGAGTGCACTGGCACCACTGGGGATGCAGTGACGCGAGTCCAGAGAGTGCACTGGCACCACTGGGGATGCAGTGCAGTCACTCCAGAGAGCGCACTGGCACAACTGGGGATGCACTGCAGTGAGTCCAGAGAGTGCACTGGCACCACAGGTGATGCACTCCAGTGAGTCCAGAGAGTGCACTGGCACCACTGGGGATGCACTGCAGTGACTCGAAAGAGTGCACTGGCACCACTGGGGAAGCAGTGCAGTGAGTCCAGAGAGTGCACTGGCACCACTGGGGATGCACTGCAGTGAGTCCAGAGAGTGCACTGTCACTACTGGGGATGCAGTGCAGTGAGTCCAGAGAGTGCACTGGCACCACTGAGAATGCACTTCAGTGAGTCCAGAGAGTGCCCTGGCACCACTGGGGATGCACTGCAGTGAGTCCAGAGATTGCACTGGCACCACTGGGGATGCAGTACAGTGAGTCCACACAGTGCACTAGCACCACTGGGGATGCAGTGCAGTGAGTCCAGAGAGTGCACTGGCACCACTGGTGATGCACTGCTGTGAGTCCAGAGAGTGCTCTTGCACCACAGGGGATGCAGTGCAGTGACTCAAGAGAGTGCACTGGCAGCACTGGGGATGCAGTGCAGTGAGTCCAGAGATTGCACTGGCACCACTGGGGATGCAGTGCAGTGAGTCCAGAGAGTGCAATGGCACCACTGCGGATGCACTGCAGTGAGTCCAGAGAGTGCACTGGCTCCACTGGGGATGCACTGCAGTGAGTCCAGAGAGTGCACTGGCACCACTGGGGATGCACTGCAATGAGTCCAGAGAGTGCACTGGCACCACTGGGGATGCAGTGCAGTGAGTCCAGAGAGTGCACTGGCACCACTGGGGATGCACTGCAGTGAGTCCAGAGAGTGCACTGGCACCACAGGGGATGCACTGCAGTGAGTCCACAGAGTGCACTAGCACTACTGGGGATGCAGTGCAGTGAGTCCAGAGAGTGCACTGGCAGCACTGGGGATGCAGTGCAGTGAGTCCAGAGAGTGCACTGGCACCACTGGGGATGCACTGCAGTGAGTCCAGAGAGTGCACTGTCACCGTTGGGGATGCACTGCAGTGTCTGCAGAGAGTGCCCTGGCACCACTAGGGATGCAGTGCAGTGAGTCCAGAGAGTGCACTGGCACCACTGGGGATGCAGTGCATTGAGTCCAGAGAGTGCACTGGCACCACTGGTGATGCACTGCTGTGAGTCCAGAGAGTGCTCTTGCACCACAGGGGATGCAGTGCAGTGACTAAAGAGAGTGCACTGGCAGCACTGGGGATGCAGTGCAGTGAGTCCAGAGAGTGCACTGGCACCACTGGGGATGCAGTGCAGTGAGTCCAGAGAGTGCAATGGCACCACTGCGGATGCACTGCAGTGAGTCCAGAGAGTGCACTGGCTCCACTGGGGATGCACTGCAGTGAGTCCAGAGAGTGCACTGGCACCACTGGGGATGCACTGCAGTGAGTCCAGAGAGTGCACTGGCACCACTGGGGATGCACTGCAGTGAGTCCACAGAGTGCACTAGCACTACTGGGGATGCAGTGCAGTGAGTCCAGAGAGTGCACTGGCAGCACTGGGGATGCAGTGCAGTTACTCCAGAGATTGCAATGGCACCACCGGGGATGCAGTGCAGTGAGTCCAGAGAGTGCACTGGCACCACTGGGGATGCAGTGCAGTGAGTCCAGAGAGTGCACTGGCACCACTGGGGATGCAGTGCTGTGACTCCAGAGAGCGAACTGGCACCACTGGGGATGCAGTGCAGTGAGTCCAGAGAGTGCACTGGCACCACTGGGGATGCACTGCAGTGAGCCCAGAGAGTGCACTGGCACCAGTGGGGATGCACTGCAGTGAGTCCAGAGAGTGCACTGGCACCACTGGGGAAGCAGTGCAGTGAGTCCAGAGAGTGCAGTGGCACCACTGGGGATGCACTGCAGTGAGTCCAGAGATTGCACTGGCACCACTGGGGATGCAGTGCAGTGAGTCCAGAGAGTGCACTGGCACCACTGGGGATGCACTGCAGTGAGTCCAGAGAGTGCACTGGCACCACTGAGAATGCATTTCAATGAGTCCAGAGAGTACACTGGCACCACTGGGGATGCACTGCAGTGAGTCCAGAGAGTGCACTGGCACCACTGGGGATGCACTGCAGTGAGTCCAGAGAGTGCACTGTCACTACTGGGGATGCAGTGCAGTGAGTCCAGAGAGTGCACTGGCACCACTGGGGATGCAGTGCAGTGAGTCCTGAGAGTGCACTGGCACCACTGGGGATGCAGTGCAGTGAGTCCAGAGATTGCACTGGCACCACTGGGGATGCAGTACAGTGAGTCCACACAGTGCACTAGCACCACTGGGGATGCAGTGCAGTGAGTCCAGAGAGTGCACTGGCACCACTGGGGATGCAGTGCAGTGAGTCCAGAGAGTGCACTGGCACCACTGGTGATGCACTGCAGTGAGTCCAGAGAGTGCACTGGCTCCACTGGGGATGCACTGCAGTGACTCCAGAGAGTGCACTGGCACCACTGGGGATGCACTGCAGTGAGTCCAGAGATTGCACTGGCACCACTGGGGATGCACTGAAGTGAGTCCAGAGAGTGCACTGGCACCACTGAGAATGCACTTCAGTGAGTCCAGAGAGTGCACTGGCACCACTGGGGATGCACTTCAGTGAGTCCAGAGAGTGCACTGGCACCACTGGGGATGCAGTGCTGTGACTCCAGAGAGTGCACTGGCACCACTGGGGATGCAGTGCAGTGAGTCCAGAGAGTGCACTGGCACCACTGGGGATGCGGTGCCGGGAGTCCAGAGAGTGCTTTGGCACCAGTGGGGATGCACTGCAGTTACTCCAGAGACTGCACTGGCACCACTGGGGATGCAGTGCAGTGAGTCCAGAGAGTGCACTGGCACCACTGGGGATGCACTGCAGTGAGTCCAGAGAGTGCACTGGCACCACTGGGGATGCACTGCAGTGAGTCCAGAGAGTGTACTGGCACCACTGGG
This sequence comes from Anser brachyrhynchus, assembly GCF_964034855.1. Taxonomy (NCBI): domain Eukaryota; kingdom Metazoa; phylum Chordata; class Aves; order Anseriformes; family Anatidae; genus Anser; species Anser brachyrhynchus. The sequence goes on from NW_027664004.1 coordinate 905,054, forward strand.
GATGCACTGCAGTGAGTCCAGAGAGTGCACTGGCACCACTGGGGATGCACTGCAGTGAGTCCAGAGAGTGCACTGGCACCACTGGGGATGCACTGCAGTGAGTCCACAGAGTGCACTGGCACTACTGGGGATGCAGTGCAGTGAGTCCAGAGAGTGCACTGGCAGCACTGGGGATGCAGTGCAGTGAGTCCAGAGAGTGCACTGGCACCACTGGGGATGCACTTCAGTGAGTCCAGAGAGTGCACTGGCACCACTGGGGATGCACTGCAGTGAGCCCAGAGAGTGCACTGGCACCAGTGGGGATGCACTGCAGTAAGTCCAGTGAGTGCACTGGCACCACTGGGGATGCAGTGCAGTGGGTCCAGTGAGTGTACTGGCACCACTGAGAATGCACTTCAGTGAGTCCAGAGAGTGCACTGGCACCACTGGGGATGCACTGCAGTGAGTCCAGAGAGTGCACTGGCACCACTGGGGATGCACTGCAGTGAGTCCAGAGAGTGCACTGGCAACACTGGGGATGCAGTGCAGTGAGTCCAGAGAGTGCACTGGCACCACTGGGGATGCAGTGCAGTGAGTCCAGAGAGTGCACTGGCACCACTGGGGATGCGGTGCTGGGAGTTCAGAGAGTGCTTTGGTACCAGTGGGGATGCAGTGCAGTTACTCCAGAGACTGCACTGGCACCACCGGGGATGCAGTGCAGTGAGTCCAGAGAGTGCACTGGCACCACTGGGGATGCAGTGCAGTGAGTCCAGAGATTGCACTGGCACCACTGGGGATGCACTGCAGTGAGTCCAGAGAGTGCACTGTCACTACTGGGGATGCAGTGCAGTGAGTCCAGAGAGTGCACTGGCACCACTGGGGATGCAGTGCAGTGAGTCCTGAGAGTGCACTGGCAGCACTGGGGATGCAGTGCAGTGAGTCCAGAGATTGCACTGGCACCACTGGGGATGCAGTACAGTGAGTCCACACAGTGCACTAGCACCACTGGGGATGCAGTGCAGTGAGTCCAGAGAGTGCACTGGCACCACTGGGGATGCAGTGCAGTGAGTCCAGAGAGTGCACTGGCACCACTGGTGATGCACTGCTGTGAGTCCAGAGAGTGCTCTTGCACCACAGGGGATGCAGTGCAGTGACTCAAGAGAGTGCACTGGCAGCACTGGGGATGCAGTGCAGTGAGTGTAGAGAGTGCACTGGCACCACTTGAGATGCAGTGCAGTGAGTCCAGAGAGTGCAATGGCACCACTGCGGATGCACTGCAGTGAGTCCAGAGAGTGCACTGGCTCCACTGGGGATGCACTGCAGTGAGTCCAGAGAGTGCACTGGCACCACTGGGGATGCACTGCAGTGAGTCCAGAGAGTGTACTGGCACCACTGGGGATGCACTGAAGTGAGTCCAGAGAGTGCACTGGCACCACTGAGAATGCACTTCAGTGAGTCCAGAGAGTGCACTGGCACCACTGGGGATGCACTTCAGTGAGTCCAGAGAGTGCACTGGCACCACTGGGGATGCAGTGCTGTGACTCCAGAGAGTGCACTGGCACCACTGGGGATGCAGTGCAGTGAGTCCAGAGAGTGCACTGGCACCACTGGGGATGCGGTGCCGGGAGTCCAGAGAGTGCTTTGGCACCAGTGGGGATGCACTGCAGTTACTCCAGAGACTGCCCTGGCACCACTGGGGATGCAGTGCAGTGAGTTCAGAGAGTGCACTGGCACCACTGGGGATGCACTGCAGTGAGTCCAGAGAGTGCACTGTCACCACTGGGGATGCACTGCAGTGAGTCCAGAGAGTGCACTGTCACCACTGGGGATGCAGTGCAGTGAGTCCAGAGAGTGCACTGGCACCACTGGGGATGCAGTGCTGTGACTCCGGAGAGTGCACTAGCACCACTGAGAATGCACTTCAGTGAGTCCAGAGAGTGCACTGGCACCACTGGGGATGCACTTCAGTGAGTCCAGAGAGTGCACTGGCACCACTGGGGATGCAGTGCTGTGACTCCAGAGAGTGCACTGGCACCACTGGGGATGCAGTTTAGTGAGTCCAGAGAGTGCACTGGCACCACTGGGGATGCGGTGCCGGGAGTCCAGAGAGTGCTTTGGCACCAGTGGGGATGCACTGCAGTTACTCCAGAGACTGCACTGGCACCACTGGGGATGCAGTGCAGTGAGTCCAGAGAGTGCACTGGCACCACTGGGGATGCACTGCAGTGAGTCCAGAGAGTGCACTGTCACCACTGGGGATGCACTGCAGTGAGTCCAGAGAGTGCACTGTCACCACTGGGGATGCACTGCAGTGAGTCCAGAGAGTGCACTGGCACCACTGGGGATGTGTCCAGTGAGTCCAGTGAGTGCACTGGCACCACTGGGGATGCAGTGCTGTGAGTCCAGACAGTGCACTGGCACCACTGGGGATGCCCTGCAGTGAGTCCAGAGAGTGCACTCGCACCACTGGGGATGCAGTGCAGTGAGTTCAGAGAGTGCACTGGCACCACTGGGGATGCACTGCAGTGAGTCCAGAGAGTGCACTGGCAACACTGGGGCTTCAGTGCAGTGAGTCAAGAGAGTGCACTGGCACCACTGGGGATGCACTGCAGTGAGTCCAGAGAGTGCACTGGCACCACTGGGGATGCACTGCAGTGAGTCCAGAGAGTGCACTGTCACCACTGGGGATGCAGTACAGTGAGTCCACAGAGTGCACTGGCACCAGTGGGTATGCAGTACAGTGAGTCCAGAGAGTGCACTGGCACCACTGGGGCATGCAGTGCAGTGAGTCCAGAGAGTGCACTGGCACCACGGGGGATGCGGTGCTGGGAGTCCAGAGAGTGCTTTGGCACCAGTGGGGATGCAGTGCAGTTACTCCAGAGACTGCACTGGCACCACTGGGGATGCAGTGCAGTGAGTCCAGAGAGTGCACTGGCACCACTGGGGATGCAGTGCAGTGAGTCCAGAGATTTGCACTGGCACCACTGGGGATGCAGTGCTGTGACTCCAGAGAGCGCACTGGCACCACTGGGGATGCAGTGCAGTGAGTCCAGAGAGTGCACTGGCACCACTGGGGATGCACTGCAGTGAGCCCAGAGAGTGCACTGGCACCAGCGGGGATGCACTGCAGTGAGTCCAGTGAGTGCACTGGCACCACTGGAGAAGCAGTGCAGTGAGTCCAGAGAGTTCAGAGGCACCACTGGTGATGCAGTTTAGTGAGTCCAGAGAGTGCACTGGCACCACTGGGGATGCAGTGCAGTGAGTCCAGTGAGTGTACTGGCACCACTGGGGATGCACTGCTGTGAGTCCAGAGAGTGCACTGGCACCACTGAGAATGCACTTCAATGAGTCTAGAGAGTGCACTGGCACCACTGGGGATGCACTGCAGTGAGTCCAGAGAGTGCAGTGGCACCACTGGGGATGCACTGCAGTGAGTCCAGAGAGTGCTTTGGCACCAGTGGGGATGCACTGCAGTTACTCCAGAGACTGCACTGGCACCACTGGGGATGCAGTGCAGTGAGTCCAGAGAGTGCACTGGCACCAGTGGGGATGCAGTGCAGTGAGTCCAGAGAGTGCACTGGCACCACTGGGGATGCACTGCAGTGAGTCCAGAGAGTGCACTGTCACCACTGGGGATGCAGTACAGTGAGTCCACAGAGTGCACTGGCACCACTGGGGATGCAGTGCCGTGAGTCCAGAGAGTGCACTGGCACCACCGGGGATGCAGTGCAGTGAGTCCAGAGAGTGCACTGGCACCACTGGGGATGCAGTGCAGTGAGTCCAGATATTTGCACTGGCACCACTGGGGATTCAGTGCTGTGACTCCAGAGAGCGCACTGGCACCACTGGGGATGCAGTGCAGTGAGTCCAGAGAGTGCACTGGCACCACTGGGGATGCAGTGCAGTGAGCCCAGAGAGTGCACTGGCACCAGCGGGGATGCACTGCAGTGAGTCCAGTGAGTGCACTGGCACCACTGGTGATGCACTGCAGTGAGTCCAGAGAGTGCAGTGGCACCACTGGTGATGCAGTTTAGTGAGTCCAGAGAGTGCACTGGCACCACTGGGGATGCAGTGCAGTGAGTCCAGTGAGTACACTGGCACCAGTGGGGATGCAGTGCAGTGAGTCCAGAGAGTGCAGTGGCACCACTGGTGATGCAGTTTAGTGAGTCCAGAGAGTGCACTGGCACCACTGGGGATGCACTGCAGTGAGTCCAGAGAGTGCACTGGCACCACTGAGAATGCACTTCAATGAGTCCAGAGAGTGCACTGGCACCACTGGGGATGCACTGCAGTGAGCCCAGAGAGTGCACTGGCACCAGCGGGGATGCACTGCAGTGAGTCCAGTGAGTGCACTGGCACCACTGGAGAAGCAGTGCAGTGAGTCCAGAGAGTTCAGAGGCACCACTGGTGATGCAGTTTAGTGAGTCCAGAGAGTGCACTGGCACCACTGGGGATGCAGTGCAGTGAGTCCAGTGAGTGTACTGGCACCACTGGGGATGCACTGCTGTGAGTCCAGAGAGTGCACTGGCACCACTGAGAATGCACTTCAATGAGTCTAGAGAGTGCACTGGCACCACTGGGGATGCACTGCAGTGAGTCCAGAGAGTGCAGTGGCACCACTGGGGATGCACTGCAGTGAGTCCAGAGAGTGCTTTGGCACCAGTGGGGATGCACTGCAGTTACTCCAGAGACTGCACTGGCACCACTGGGGATGCAGTGCAGTGAGTCCAGAGAGTGCACTGGCACCAGTGGGGATGCAGTGCAGTGAGTCCAGAGAGTGCACTGGCACCACTGGGGATGCAGTGCAGTCACTCCAGAGAGCGCACTGGCACAACTGGGGATGCACTGCAGTGAGTCCAGAGAGTGCACTGGCACCACAGGTGATGCACTCCAGTGAGTCCAGAGAGTGCACTGGCACCACTGGGGATGCACTGCAGTGACTCGAAAGAGTGCACTGGCACCACTGGGGAAGCAGTGCAGTGAGTCCAGAGAGTGCACTGGCACCACTGGGGATGCACTGCAGTGAGTCCAGAGAGTGCACTGTCACTACTGGGGATGCAGTGCAGTGAGTCCAGAGAGTGCACTGGCACCACTGAGAATGCACTTCAGTGAGTCCAGAGAGTGCCCTGGCACCACTGGGGATGCACTGCAGTGAGTCCAGAGATTGCACTGGCACCACTGGGGATGCAGTACAGTGAGTCCACACAGTGCACTAGCACCACTGGGGATGCAGTGCAGTGAGTCCAGAGAGTGCACTGGCACCACTGGTGATGCACTGCTGTGAGTCCAGAGAGTGCTCTTGCACCACAGGGGATGCAGTGCAGTGACTCAAGAGAGTGCACTGGCAGCACTGGGGATGCAGTGCAGTGAGTCCAGAGATTGCACTGGCACCACTGGGGATGCAGTGCAGTGAGTCCAGAGAGTGCAATGGCACCACTGCGGATGCACTGCAGTGAGTCCAGAGAGTGCACTGGCTCCACTGGGGATGCACTGCAGTGAGTCCAGAGAGTGCACTGGCACCACTGGGGATGCACTGCAATGAGTCCAGAGAGTGCACTGGCACCACTGGGGATGCAGTGCAGTGAGTCCAGAGAGTGCACTGGCACCACTGGGGATGCACTGCAGTGAGTCCAGAGAGTGCACTGGCACCACAGGGGATGCACTGCAGTGAGTCCACAGAGTGCACTAGCACTACTGGGGATGCAGTGCAGTGAGTCCAGAGAGTGCACTGGCAGCACTGGGGATGCAGTGCAGTGAGTCCAGAGAGTGCACTGGCACCACTGGGGATGCACTGCAGTGAGTCCAGAGAGTGCACTGTCACCGTTGGGGATGCACTGCAGTGTCTGCAGAGAGTGCCCTGGCACCACTAGGGATGCAGTGCAGTGAGTCCAGAGAGTGCACTGGCACCACTGGGGATGCAGTGCATTGAGTCCAGAGAGTGCACTGGCACCACTGGTGATGCACTGCTGTGAGTCCAGAGAGTGCTCTTGCACCACAGGGGATGCAGTGCAGTGACTAAAGAGAGTGCACTGGCAGCACTGGGGATGCAGTGCAGTGAGTCCAGAGAGTGCACTGGCACCACTGGGGATGCAGTGCAGTGAGTCCAGAGAGTGCAATGGCACCACTGCGGATGCACTGCAGTGAGTCCAGAGAGTGCACTGGCTCCACTGGGGATGCACTGCAGTGAGTCCAGAGAGTGCACTGGCACCACTGGGGATGCACTGCAGTGAGTCCAGAGAGTGCACTGGCACCACTGGGGATGCACTGCAGTGAGTCCACAGAGTGCACTAGCACTACTGGGGATGCAGTGCAGTGAGTCCAGAGAGTGCACTGGCAGCACTGGGGATGCAGTGCAGTTACTCCAGAGATTGCAATGGCACCACCGGGGATGCAGTGCAGTGAGTCCAGAGAGTGCACTGGCACCACTGGGGATGCAGTGCAGTGAGTCCAGAGAGTGCACTGGCACCACTGGGGATGCAGTGCTGTGACTCCAGAGAGCGAACTGGCACCACTGGGGATGCAGTGCAGTGAGTCCAGAGAGTGCACTGGCACCACTGGGGATGCACTGCAGTGAGCCCAGAGAGTGCACTGGCACCAGTGGGGATGCACTGCAGTGAGTCCAGAGAGTGCACTGGCACCACTGGGGAAGCAGTGCAGTGAGTCCAGAGAGTGCAGTGGCACCACTGGGGATGCACTGCAGTGAGTCCAGAGATTGCACTGGCACCACTGGGGATGCAGTGCAGTGAGTCCAGAGAGTGCACTGGCACCACTGGGGATGCACTGCAGTGAGTCCAGAGAGTGCACTGGCACCACTGAGAATGCATTTCAATGAGTCCAGAGAGTACACTGGCACCACTGGGGATGCACTGCAGTGAGTCCAGAGAGTGCACTGGCACCACTGGGGATGCACTGCAGTGAGTCCAGAGAGTGCACTGTCACTACTGGGGATGCAGTGCAGTGAGTCCAGAGAGTGCACTGGCACCACTGGGGATGCAGTGCAGTGAGTCCTGAGAGTGCACTGGCACCACTGGGGATGCAGTGCAGTGAGTCCAGAGATTGCACTGGCACCACTGGGGATGCAGTACAGTGAGTCCACACAGTGCACTAGCACCACTGGGGATGCAGTGCAGTGAGTCCAGAGAGTGCACTGGCACCACTGGGGATGCAGTGCAGTGAGTCCAGAGAGTGCACTGGCACCACTGGTGATGCACTGCAGTGAGTCCAGAGAGTGCACTGGCTCCACTGGGGATGCACTGCAGTGACTCCAGAGAGTGCACTGGCACCACTGGGGATGCACTGCAGTGAGTCCAGAGATTGCACTGGCACCACTGGGGATGCACTGAAGTGAGTCCAGAGAGTGCACTGGCACCACTGAGAATGCACTTCAGTGAGTCCAGAGAGTGCACTGGCACCACTGGGGATGCACTTCAGTGAGTCCAGAGAGTGCACTGGCACCACTGGGGATGCAGTGCTGTGACTCCAGAGAGTGCACTGGCACCACTGGGGATGCAGTGCAGTGAGTCCAGAGAGTGCACTGGCACCACTGGGGATGCGGTGCCGGGAGTCCAGAGAGTGCTTTGGCACCAGTGGGGATGCACTGCAGTTACTCCAGAGACTGCACTGGCACCACTGGGGATGCAGTGCAGTGAGTCCAGAGAGTGCACTGGCACCACTGGGGATGCACTGCAGTGAGTCCAGAGAGTGCACTGGCACCACTGGGGATGCACTGCAGTGAGTCCAGAGAGTGTACTGGCACCACTGGGGATGCACTGCAGTGAGTCCAGAGAGTGCACTGGCACCACTGGGGATGCACTGCAGTGAGTCCAGAGAGTGCACTGGCACCACTGGGGATGCACTGCAGTGAGTCCACAGAGTGCACTGGCACTACTGGGGATGCAGTGCAGTGAGTCCAGAGAGTGCACTGGCAGCACTGGGGATGCAGTGCAGTGAGTCCAGAGAGTGCACTGGCACCACTGGGGATGCACTTCAGTGAGTCCAGAGAGTGCACTGGCACCACTGGGGATGCACTGCAGTGAGCCCAGAGAGTGCACTGGCACCAGTGGGGATGCACTGCAGTAAGTCCAGTGAGTGCACTGGCACCACTGGGGATGCAGTGCAGTGGGTCCAGTGAGTGTACTGGCACCACTGAGAATGCACTTCAGTGAGTCCAGAGAGTGCACTGGCACCACTGGGGATGCACTGCAGTGAGTCCAGAGAGTGCACTGGCACCACTGGGGATGCACTGCAGTGAGTCCAGAGAGTGCACTGGCAACACTGGGGATGCAGTGCAGTGAGTCCAGAGAGTGCACTGGCACCACTGGGGATGCAGTGCAGTGAGTCCAGAGAGTGCACTGGCACCACTGGGGATGCGGTGCTGGGAGTTCAGAGAGTGCTTTGGTACCAGTGGGGATGCAGTGCAGTTACTCCAGAGACTGCACTGGCACCACCGGGGATGCAGTGCAGTGAGTCCAGAGAGTGCACTGGCACCACTGGGGATGCAGTGCAGTGAGTCCAGAGATTGCACTGGCACCACTGGGGATGCACTGCAGTGAGTCCAGAGAGTGCACTGTCACTACTGGGGATGCAGTGCAGTGAGTCCAGAGAGTGCACTGGCACCACTGGGGATGCAGTGCAGTGAGTCCTGAGAGTGCACTGGCAGCACTGGGGATGCAGTGCAGTGAGTCCAGAGATTGCACTGGCACCACTGGGGATGCAGTACAGTGAGTCCACACAGTGCACTAGCACCACTGGGGATGCAGTGCAGTGAGTCCAGAGAGTGCACTGGCACCACTGGGGATGCAGTGCAGTGAGTCCAGAGAGTGCACTGGCACCACTGGTGATGCACTGCTGTGAGTCCAGAGAGTGCTCTTGCACCACAGGGGATGCAGTGCAGTGACTCAAGAGAGTGCACTGGCAGCACTGGGGATGCAGTGCAGTGAGTGTAGAGAGTGCACTGGCACCACTTGAGATGCAGTGCAGTGAGTCCAGAGAGTGCAATGGCACCACTGCGGATGCACTGCAGTGAGTCCAGAGAGTGCACTGGCTCCACTGGGGATGCACTGCAGTGAGTCCAGAGAGTGCACTGGCACCACTGGGGATGCACTGCAGTGAGTCCAGAGAGTGTACTGGCACCACTGGGGATGCACTGAAGTGAGTCCAGAGAGTGCACTGGCACCACTGAGAATGCACTTCAGTGAGTCCAGAGAGTGCACTGGCACCACTGGGGATGCACTTCAGTGAGTCCAGAGAGTGCACTGGCACCACTGGGGATGCAGTGCTGTGACTCCAGAGAGTGCACTGGCACCACTGGGGATGCAGTGCAGTGAGTCCAGAGAGTGCACTGGCACCACTGGGGATGCGGTGCCGGGAGTCCAGAGAGTGCTTTGGCACCAGTGGGGATGCACTGCAGTTACTCCAGAGACTGCCCTGGCACCACTGGGGATGCAGTGCAGTGAGTTCAGAGAGTGCACTGGCACCACTGGGGATGCACTGCAGTGAGTCCAGAGAGTGCACTGTCACCACTGGGGATGCACTGCAGTGAGTCCAGAGAGTGCACTGTCACCACTGGGGATGCAGTGCAGTGAGTCCAGAGAGTGCACTGGCACCACTGGGGATGCAGTGCTGTGACTCCGGAGAGTGCACTAGCACCACTGAGAATGCACTTCAGTGAGTCCAGAGAGTGCACTGGCACCACTGGGGATGCACTTCAGTGAGTCCAGAGAGTGCACTGGCACCACTGGGGATGCAGTGCTGTGACTCCAGAGAGTGCACTGGCACCACTGGGGATGCAGTTTAGTGAGTCCAGAGAGTGCACTGGCACCACTGGGGATGCGGTGCCGGGAGTCCAGAGAGTGCTTTGGCACCAGTGGGGATGCACTGCAGTTACTCCAGAGACTGCACTGGCACCACTGGGGATTCAGTGGAGTGAGTCCAGAGAGTGCACTGGCACCACTGGGGATGCACTGCAGTGAGTCCAGAGAGTGCACTGTCACCACTGGGGATGCACTGCAGTGAGTCCAGAGAGTGCACTGTCACCACTGGGGATGCACTGCAGTGAGTCCAGAGAGTGCACTGGCACCACTGGGGATGTGTCCAGTGAGTCCAGTGAGTGCACTGGCACCACTGGGGATGCAGTGCTGTGAGTCCAGACAGTGCACTGGCACCACTGGGGATGCCCTGCAGTGAGTCCAGAGAGTGCACTCGCACCACTGGGGATGCAGTGCAGTGAGTTCAGAGAGTGCACTGGCACCACTGGGGATGCACTGCAGTGAGTCCAGAGAGTGCACTGGCAACACTGGGGCTTCAGTGCAGTGAGTCAAGAGAGTGCACTGGCACCACTGGGGATGCACTGCAGTGAGTCCAGAGAGTGCACTGGCACCACTGGGGATGCACTGCAGTGAGTCCAGAGAGTGCACTGTCACCACTGGGGATGCAGTACAGTGAGTCCACAGAGTGCACTGGCACCAGTGGGTATGCAGTACAGTGAGTCCAGAGAGTGCACTGGCACCACTGGGGCATGCAGTGCAGTGAGTCCAGAGAGTGCACTGGCACCACGGGGGATGCGGTGCTGGGAGTCCAGAGAGTGCTTTGGCACCAGTGGGGATGCAGTGCAGTTACTCCAGAGACTGCACTGGCACCACTGGGGATGCAGTGCAGTGAGTCCAGAGAGTGCACTGGCACCACTGGGGATGCAGTGCAGTGAGTCCAGAGATTTGCACTGGCACCACTGGGGATGCAGTGCTGTGACTCCAGAGAGCGCACTGGCACCACTGGGGATGCAGTGCAGTGAGTCCAGAGAGTGCACTGGCACCACTGGGGATGCACTGCAGTGAGCCCAGAGAGTGCACTGGCACCAGCGGGGATGCACTGCAGTGAGTCCAGTGAGTGCACTGGCACCACTGGAGAAGCAGTGCAGTGAGTCCAGAGAGTTCAGAGGCACCACTGGTGATGCAGTTTAGTGAGTCCAGAGAGTGCACTGGCACCACTGGGGATGCAGTGCAGTGAGTCCAGTGAGTGTACTGGCACCACTGGGGATGCACTGCTGTGAGTCCAGAGAGTGCACTGGCACCACTGAGAATGCACTTCAATGAGTCTAGAGAGTGCACTGGCACCACTGGGGATGCACTGCAGTGAGTCCAGAGAGTGCAGTGGCACCACTGGGGATGCACTGCAGTGAGTCCAGAGAGTGCTTTGGCACCAGTGGGGATGCACTGCAGTTACTCCAGAGACTGCACTGGCACCACTGGGGATGCAGTGCAGTGAGTCCAGAGAGTGCACTGGCACCAGTGGGGATGCAGTGCAGTGAGTCCAGAGAGTGCACTGGCACCACTGGGGATGCACTGCAGTGAGTCCAGAGAGTGCACTGTCACCACTGGGGATGCAGTACAGTGAGTCCACAGAGTGCACTGGCACCACTGGGGATGCAGTGCCGTGAGTCCAGAGAGTGCACTGGCACCACCGGGGATGCAGTGCAGTGAGTCCAGAGAGTGCACTGGCACCACTGGGGATGCAGTGCAGTGAGTCCAGATATTTGCACTGGCACCACTGGGGATTCAGTGCTGTGACTCCAGAGAGCGCACTGGCACCACTGGGGATGCAGTGCAGTGAGTCCAGAGAGTGCACTGGCACCACTGGGGATGCAGTGCAGTGAGCCCAGAGAGTGCACTGGCACCAGCGGGGATGCACTGCAGTGAGTCCAGTGAGTGCACTGGCACCACTGGTGATGCACTGCAGTGAGTCCAGAGAGTGCAGTGGCACCACTGGTGATGCAGTTTAGTGAGTCCAGAGAGTGCACTGGCACCACTGGGGATGCAGTGCAGTGAGTCCAGTGAGTACACTGGCACCAGTGGGGATGCAGTGCAGTGAGTCCAGAGAGTGCAGTGGCACCACTGGTGATGCAGTTTAGTGAGTCCAGAGAGTGCACTGGCACCACTGGGGATGCACTGCAGTGAGTCCAGAGAGTGCACTGGCACCACTGAGAATGCACTTCAATGAGTCCAGAGAGTGCACTGGCACCACTGGGGATGCACTGCAGTGAGCCCAGAGAGTGCACTGGCACCAGCGGGGATGCACTGCAGTGAGTCCAGTGAGTGCACTGGCACCACTGGAGAAGCAGTGCAGTGAGTCCAGAGAGTTCAGAGGCACCACTGGTGATGCAGTTTAGTGAGTCCAGAGAGTGCACTGGCACCACTGGGGATGCAGTGCAGTGAGTCCAGTGAGTGTACTGGCACCACTGGGGATGCACTGCTGTGAGTCCAGAGAGTGCACTGGCACCACTGAGAATGCACTTCAATGAGTCTAGAGAGTGCACTGGCACCACTGGGGATGCACTGCAGTGAGTCCAGAGAGTGCAGTGGCACCACTGGGGATGCACTGCAGTGAGTCCAGAGAGTGCTTTGGCACCAGTGGGGATGCACTGCAGTTACTCCAGAGACTGCACTGGCACCACTGGGGATGCAGTGCAGTGAGTCCAGAGAGTGCACTGGCACCAGTGGGGATGCAGTGCAGTGAGTCCAGAGAGTGCACTGGCACCACTGGGGATGCACTGCAGTGAGTCCAGAGAGTGCACTGTCACCACTGGGGATGCAGTACAGTGAGTCCACAGAGTGCACTGGCACCACTGGGGATGCAGTGCCGTGAGTCCAGAGAGTGCACTGGCACCACCGGGGATGCAGTGCAGTGAGTCCAGAGAGTGCACTGGCACCACTGGGGATGCAGTGCAGTGAGTCCAGATATTTGCACTGGCACCACTGGGGATGCAGTGCTGTGACTCCAGAGAGCGCACTGGCACCACTGGGGATGCAGTGCAGTGAGTCCAGAGAGTGCACTGGCACCACTGGGGATGCAGTGCAGTGAGCCCAGAGAGTGCACTGGCACCAGCGGGGATGCACTGCAGTGAGTCCAGTGAGTGCACTGGCACCACTGGTGATGCACTGCAGTGAGTCCAGAGAGTGCAGTGGCACCACTGGTGATGCAGTTTAGTGAGTCCAGAGAGTGCACTGGCACCACTGGGGATGCAGTGCAGTGAGTCCAGTGAGTACACTGGCACCAGTGGGGATGCAGTGCAGTGAGTCCAGAGAGTGCAGTGGCACCACTGGTGATGCAGTTTAGTGAGTCCAGAGAGTGCAGTGGCACCACTGGGGATGCACTGCAGTGAGTCCAGAGAGTGCTTTGGCACCAGTGGGGATGCACTGCAGTTACTCCAGAGACTGCACTGGCACCACTGGGGATGCAGTGCAGTGAGTCCAGAGAGTGCACTGGCACCAGTGGGGATGCACTGCAGTGAGTCCAGAGAGTGCACTGGCACCACTGGGGATGCAGTGCAGTGAGTTCAGAGAGTGCACTGTCACCACTGGGGATGCAGTACAGTGAGTCCACAGACTGCACTGGCACCACTGGGGATGCAGTGCAGTGAGTCCAGAGAGTGCACTGGCACCACTGGGGATGCAGTGCAGTGAATCCAGTGAGTGCACTGGCACCACTGGGGATGCAGTGCAGTGAGTCCAGAGAGTGCACTGGCACCACTGGGGATGCAGTGCAGTAAGTCCAGAGAGTGCACTGGCACCACTGGGGATGCACTGCAGTGAGTCCAGAGAGTGCACTGTCACTACTGGGGATGCAGTGCAGTGAGTCCAGAGAGTGCACTGGCACCACTGAGGATGCAGTGCAGTGAGTCCTGAGAGTGCACTGGCACCACTGGGGATGCACTGCAGTGAGTCCAGAGAGTGCTCTGGCACCACTGGGGTTGCAGTACAGTGAGTCCACACAGTGCACTAGCGCCACTGGGGATGCAGTGCAGTGAGTCCAGAGAGTGCACTGGCACCACTGGTGATGCAGTGCAGTGAGTCCAGAGAGTGCACTGGCACCACTGGTGATGCACTGCTATGAGTCCAGAGAGTGCTCTTGCACCACAGGGGATGCAGTGCAGTGACTCAAGAGAGTGCACTGGCAGCACTGGGGATGCAGTGCAGTGAGTCCAGAGAGTGCACTGGCACCACTGGAGATGCAGTGCAGTGAGTCCAGAGAGTGCAATGGCACCACTGCGGATGCACTGCAGTGAGTCCAGAGAGTGCACTGGCTCCACTGGGGATGCACTGCAGTGAGTCCAGAGAGTGCACTGGCACCACTGGGGATGCACTTCAGTGAGTCCAGAGAGTGCACTGGCACCAGTGGGGATGCAGTGCAGTGAGTCCAGAGAGTGCACTGGCACCAGTGGGGATGCAGTGCAGTGAGTCCAGAGAGTGCACTGGCACCACTGGGGATGCACTGCAGTGAGTCCAGAGAGTACACTGGCACCACTGGGGATGCACTGCAGTGAGTCCAGAGAGTGCACTGGCACCACTGGGGATGCACTGCAGTGAGTCCAGAGAGTGCACTGGCACCACTGGGGATGTGTCCAGTGAGTCCAGTGAGTGCACTGGCACCACTGGGGATGCAGTACAGTGAGTCCACAGACTGCACTGGCACCACTGGGGATGCAGTGCAGTTACTCCAGAGACTGCACTGGCACCACCGGGGATGCAGTGCAGTGAGTCCAGAGAGTGCACTGGCACCACTGGGGATGCAGTGCAGTGAGTCCAGAGATTTGCACTGGTACCACTGGGGTGCAGTGCTGTGACTCCAGAGAGTGCACTGGCACCACTGGGGATGCACTGCAGTGAGCCCAGAGAGTGCACTGGCACCAGTGGGAATGCACTGCAGTGAGTCCAGTGAGTGCACTGGCACCACTGGGGAAGCAGTGCAGTGAGTCCAGAGAGTGCAGTGGCACCACTGGTGATGCAGTTTAGTGAGTCCAGAGAGTGCACTGGCACCACTGGGGATGCAGTGCAGTGAGTCCAGTGAGTGTACTGGCACCACTGGGGATGCACTGCAGTGAGTCCAGAGAGTGCACTGGCACCACTGAGAATGCACTTCAATGAGTCCAGAGAGTGCACTGGCACCACTGGGGATGCACTGCAGTGAGTCCAGAGAGTGCAGTGGCACCACTGGGGATGCACTACAGTGAGTCCAGAGAGTGCACTGGCACCACTGGGGATGCAGTGCAGTGAGTCCACAGAGTGCACTGGCACCACTGGGGATGCAGTGCAGTGAGTCCAGAGAGTGCACTGGCACCACTGGGGATGCAGTGCTGTGACTCCAGAGAGTGCACTGGCACCACTGGGGATGCAGTTTAGTGAGTCCAGAGAGTGCACTGGCACCACTGGGGATGCGGTGCCGGGAGTCCAGAGAGTGCTTTGGCACCAGTGGGGATGCACTGCAGTTACTCCAGAGACTGCACTGGCACCACTGGGGATGCAGTGCAGTGAGTTCAGAGAGTGCACTGGCACCACTGGGGATGCACTGCAGTGAGTCCAGAGAGTGCACTGTCACCACTGGGGATGCACTGCAGTGAGTCCAGAGAGTGCACTGTCACCACTGGGGATGCAGTGCAGTGAGTCCAGAGAGTGCACTGGCACCACTGGGGATGCAGTGCTGTGACTCCGGAGAGTGCACTGGCACCACTGAGAATGCACTTCAGTGAGTCCAGAGAGTGCACTGGCACCACTGGGGATGCACTTCAGTGAGTCCAGAGAGTGCACTGGCACCACTGGGGATGCAGTGCTGTGACTCCAGAGAGTGCACTGGCACCACTGGGGATGCAGTGCAGTGAGTCCAGAGAGTGCACTGGCACCACTGGGGATGCGGTGCCGGGAGTCCAGAGAGTGCTTTGGCACCAGTGGGGATGCACTGCAGTTACTCCAGAGACTGCACTGGCACCACTGGGGATGCAGTGCAGTGAGTCCAGAGAGTGCACTGGCACCACTGGGGATGCACTGCAGTGAGTCCAGAGAGTGCACTGTCACCACTGGGGATGCAGTGCAGTGAGTCCACAGAGTGCACTGGCACCACTGGGGATGCAGTGCAGTGAGTCCAGAGAGTGCACTGGCACCACTGGGGATGCACTGCAGTGAATCCAGTGAGTGCACTGGCACCACTGGGGATACAGTGCAGTGAGTCCAGAGAGTGCACTGGCACCACTGGGGATGCAGTGCAGTGAGTCCAGAGAGTGCACTGGCACCACTGGGGATGCAGTGCAGTGAGTCCAGAGAGTGCACTGGCACCACTGGTGATGCACTGCAGTGAGTCCAGAGATTGCACTGGCACCACTGTGGATGCAGTGCAGTGAGTCCAGAGACTTCACTGGCACCACTGGGAATGCAGAGAAGTGAGTGCAGAGAGTGCACTGGCACCACTGGGGATGCAGTGCAGTGAGTCCAGAGAGTGCACTGGCACCATTGGGGATGCAGTGCAGTGAGTCCAGAGAGTGCACTGGCACCACCTGTGATGCAGTGCAGTGAGTCCAGAGAATGCACTGGCACCAATGGGGCTGCAGTGCAGTGAGTCCAAAGAGTGCACTGGCACCACTGGGAATGCACTGCAGTGAGTCCAGAGAGTACACTGGCACCACTGGGGATGCACTGCAGTGAGTCCAGAGAGTGCACTGGCACCACTGGGGATGCACTACAGTGAATCCAGAGATTGCACTGGCACCACTGGGGATGCAGTGCAGTGAGTCCAGAGAGTGCACTGGCACCACTGGGGATGCAGTGCATTGAGTCCAGAGAGTGCACTGGCACAACTGGGGATGCACTTCAGTGAGTCCAGAGAGTGCACTGGCACCAGTGGGGATGCAGTGCAGTGAGTCCAGAGAGTGCACTGGCACCACTGGGGATGCACTGCAGTGAGTCCTGAGAGTACACTGGCACCACTGGGGATGCAGTGCAGTGAGTCCAGAGAGTGCACTGGCACCACTGGGGATGCACTGCAGTGAGTCCAGAGAGTGCACTGGCACCACTGGGGATGTGTCCAGTGAGTCCAGTGAGTGCACTGGCACCACTGGGGATGCAGTGCAGTGAGTCCAGAGAGTACACTGGCACCAGTGGGGATGCAGTGCAGTGAGTCCAGAGAGTGCACTGGCACCACTGGGGATGCAGTGCAGTCAGTCCAGTGAGTGCACTGGCACCACTGGGGGTGCAGTACAGTGAGTCCAGAGAGTGCACTGGCACCACTGGGGATGCACTGCAGTGAGTCCAGACAGTGCACTGGCACCACTGGGGATGCCCTGCAGTGAGTCCAGAGAGTGCACTGGCACCACTGGGGATGCAGTGCAGTGAGTCCAGAGAGTGCACTGGCACCACTGGGGATGCACTGCAGTGAGTCCAGAGAGTGCACTGGCACCACTGGGGCTTCAGTGCAGTGAGTCAAGAGAGTGCACTGGCACCACTGGGGATGCACTGCAGTGAGTCCAGAGAGTGCACTGGCACCACTGGGGATGCACTTCAGTGAGTCCAGAGAGTGCACTGGCACCACTGGGGATGCAGTACAGTGAGTCCACAGAGTGCACTGGCACCAGTGGGTATGCAGTACAGTGAGTCCAGAGAGTGCACTGGCACCACTGGGCATGCAGTGCAGTGAGTCCAGAGAGTGCACTGGCACCACGGGGGATGCGGTGCTGGGAGTCCAGAGAGTGCTTTGGCACCAGTGGGGATGCAGTGCAGTTACTCCAGAGACTGCACTGGCACCACTGGGGATGCAGTGCAGTGAGTCCAGAGAGTGCACTGGCACCACTGGGGATGCAGTGCAGTGAGTCCAGAGATTTGCACTGGCACCACTGGGGATGCAGTGCTGTGACTCCAGAGAGCGCACTGGCACCACTGGGGATGCAGTGCAGTGAGTCCAGAGAGTGCACTGGCACCACTGGGGATGCACTGCAGTGAGCCCAGAGAGTGCACTGGCACCAGCGGGGATGCACTGCAGTGAGTCCAGTGAGTGCACTGGCACCACTGGGGATGCAGTGCAGTGAGTCCAGTGAGTGTACTGGCACCACTGGGGATGCACTGCAGTGAGTCCAGAGAGTGCACTGGCACCACTGAGAATGCACTTCAATGAGTCCAGAGAGTGCACTGGCACCACTGGGGATGCACTGCAGTGAGACCAGAGAGTGCAGTGGCACCACTGGGGATGCACTGCAGTGAGTCCAGAGAGTGCTTTGGCACCAGTGGGGATGCACTGCAGTTACTCCAGAGACTGCACTGGCACCACTGGGGATGCAGTGCAGTGAGTCCAGAGAGTGCACTGGCACCAGTGGGGATGCACTGCAGTGAGTCCAGAGAGTGCACTGGCACCACTGGGGATGCACTGCAGTGAGTCCAGAGAGTGCACTGTCACCACTGGGGATGCAGTACAGTGAGTCCACAGAGTGCACTGGCACCACTGGGGATGCAGTGCAGTGAGTCCAGAGAGTGCACTGGCACCACCGGGGATGCAGTGCAGTGAGTCCAGAGAGTGCACTGGCACCACTGGGGATGCAGTGCAGTGAGTCCTGAGAGTGCACTGGCACCACTGGGGATGCAGTGCTGTGACTCCAGAGAGCGCACTGGCACCACTGGGGATGCAGTGCAGTGAGTCCAGAGAGTGCACTGGCACCACTGGGGATGCAGTGCAGTGAGCCCAGAGAGTGCACTGGCACCAGCGGGGATGCACTGCAGTGAGTCCAGTGAGTGCACTGGCACCACTGGTGATGCACTGCAGTGAGTCCAGAGAGTGCAGTGGCACCACTGGTGATGCAGTTTAGTGAGTCCAGAGAGTGCACTGGCACCACTGGGGATGCAGTGCAGTGAGTCCAGTGAGTGTACTGGCACCACTGGGGATGCAGTGCAGTGAGTCCAGAGAGTGCACTGGCACCACTGAGAATGCACTTCAATGAGTCCAGAGAGTGCACTGGCACCACTGGGGATGCACTGCAGTGAGTCCAGAGAGTGCAGTGGCACCACTGGGGATGCACTGCAGTGAGTCCAGAGAGTGCTCTTGCACCACAGGGGATGCAGTGCAGTGACTCAAGAGAGTGCACTGGCACCACTGGGGATGCAGTGCAGTGAGTCCAGAGAGTGCACTGGCACCAGTGGGGATGCACTGCAGTGAGTCCAGAGAGTGCACTGGCACCACTGGGGATGCACTGCAGTGAGTTCAGAGAGTGCACTGTCACCACTGGGGATGCAGTACAGTGAGTCCACAGACTGCACTGGCACCACTGGGGATGCAGTGCAGTGAGTCCAGAGAGTGCACTGGCACCACTGGGGATGCAGTGCAGTGAATCCAGTGAGTGCACTGGCACCACTGGGGATGCAGTGCAGTGAGTCCAGAGAGTGCACTGGCACTACTGGGGATGCAGTGCAGTAAGTCCAGAGAGTGCACTGGCACCACTGGGGATGCACTGCAGTGAGTCCAGAGAGTACACTGGCACCACTGGGGATGCACTGCAGTGAGTCCAGAGAGTGCACTGGCACCACTGGGGATGCACTGCAGTGAGTCCAGAGAGTGCACTGGCACCACTGGGGATGTGTCCAGTGAGTCCAGTGAGTGCACTGGCACCACTGGGGATGCAGTGCAGTGAGTCCAGAGAGTACACTGGCACCAGTGGGGATGCAGTGCAGTGAGTCCAGAGAGTGCACTGGCACCACTGGGGATGCAGTGCAGTCAGTCCAGTGAGTGCACTGGCACCACAGGGGGTGCAGTACAGTGAGTCCAGAGAGTGCACTGGCACCACTGGGGATACACTGCAGTGAGTCCAGACAGTGCACTGGCACCACTGGGGATGCCCTGCAGTGAGTCCAGAGAGTGCACTGGCACCACTGGGGATGCAGTGCAGTGAGTCCAGAGAGTGCACTGGCACCACTGGGGATGCACTGCAGTGAGTCCAGAGAGTGCACTGGCACCACTGGGTCTTCAGTGCAGTGAGTCAAGAGAGTGCACTGGCACCACTGGGGATGCAGTGCAGTGAGTCCAGAGAGTGCACTGGCACCACTGGGGATGCACTGCAGTGAGTCCAGAGAGTGCACTGTCACCACTGGGGATGCAGTACAGTGAGTCCACAGAGTGCACTGGCACCAGTGGGTATGCAGTACAGTGAGTCCAGAGAGTGCACTGGCACCACTGGGCATGCAGTGCAGTGAGTCCAGAGAGTGCACTGGCACCACTGGGGATGCGGTGCTGGGAGTCCAGAGAGTGCTTTGGCACCAGTGGGGATGCAGTGCAGTTACTCCAGAGACTGCACTGGCACCACTGGGGATGCAGTGCAGTGAGTCCAGAGAGTGCACTGGCACCACTGGGGATGCAGTGCAGTGAGTCCAGAGATTTGCACTGGTACCACTGGGGATGCAGTGCTGTGACTCCAGAGAGTGCACTGGCACCACTGGGGATGCACTGCAGTGAGCCCAGAGAGTGCACTGGCACCAGTGGGAATGCACTGCAGTGAGTCCAGTGAGTGCACTGGCACCACTGGGGAAGCAGTGCAGTGAGTCCAGAGAGTGCAGTGGCACCACTGGTGATGCAGTTTAGTGAGTCCAGAGAGTGCACTGGCACCACTGGGGATGCAGTGCAGTGAGTCCAGTAAGTGTACTGGCACCACTGGGGATGCACTGCAGTGAGTCCAGAGAGTGCACTGGCACCACTGAGAATGCACTTCAATGAGTCCAGAGAGTGCACTGGCACCACTGGGGATGCACTGCAGTGAGTCCAGAGAGTGCAGTGGCACCACTGGGGATGCACTGCAGTGAGTCCAGAGAGTGCTTTGGCACCAGTGGGGATGCACTGCAGTTACTCCAGAGACTGCACTGGCACCACTGGGGATGCAGTGCAGTGAGTCCAGAGAGTGCACTGGCACCAGTGGGGATGCACTGCAGTGAGTCCAGAGAGTGCACTGGCACCACTGGGGATGCAGTGCAGTGAGTCCACAGAGTGCACTGGCACCACTGGGGATGCAGTGCAGTGAGTCTAGAGAGTGCACTGGCACCACTGGGGATGCAGTGCTGTGACTCCAGAGAGTGCACTGGCACCAGTGGGGATGCAGTTTAGTGAGTCCAGAGAGTGCACTGGCACCACTGGGGATGTACTGCAGTGAGTCCAGAGACTGCACTGGCACTAATGGGGATGCAGTGCAGTGACTTGAAAGAGTGCACTGGCACCACTGGGGATGCAGTGCAGTGAGTTCAGAGAGTGCACTGGCACCACTGGGGATGCACTGCAGTGAGTCCAGAGAGTGCACTGTCACCACTGGGGATGCACTGCAGTGAGTCCAGAGAGTGCACTGTCACCACTGGGGATGCAGTGCAGTGAGTCCAGAGAGTGCACTGGCACCACTGGGGATGCAGTGCTGTGACTCCGGAGAGTGCACTGGCACCACTGAGAATGCACTTCAGTGAGTCCAGAGAGTGCACTGGCACCACTGGGGATGCAGTGCTGTGACTCCAGAGAGTGCACTGGCACCACTGGGGATGCAGTGCAGTGAGTCCAGAGAGTGCACTGGCACCACTGGGGATGCGGTGCCGGGAGTCCAGAGAGTGCTTTGGCACCAGTGGGGATGCACTGCAGTTACTCCAGAGACTGCACTGGCACCACTGGGGATGCAGTGCAGTGAGTCCAGAGAGTGCACTGGCACCACTGGGGATGCACTGCAGTGAGTCCAGAGAGTGCACTGTCACCACTGGGGATGCACTGCAGTGAGTCCAGAGAGTGCACTGTCACCACTGGGGATGCAGTGCAGTGAGTCCACAGAGTGCACTGGCACCACTGGGGATGCAGTGCAGTGAGTCCAGAGAGTGCACTGGCACCACTGGGGATGCACTGCAGTGAATCCAGTGAGTGCACTGGCACCACTGGGGATACAGTGCAGTGAGTCCAGAGAGTGCACTGGCACCACTGGGGATGCAGTGCAGTGAGTCCAGAGAGTGCACTGGCACCACTGGGGATGCAGTGCAGTGAGTCCAGAGAGTGCACTGGCACCACTGGTGATGCACTGCAGTGAGTCCAGAGATTGCACTGGCACCACTGTGGATGCAGTGCAGTGAGTCCAGAGACTTCACTGGCACCACTGGGAATGCAGAGAAGTGAGTGCAGAGAGTGCACTGGCACCACTGGGGATGCAGTGCAGTGAGTCCAGAGAGTGCACTGGCACCATTGGGGATGCAGTGCAGTGAGTCCAGAGAGTGCACTGGCACCACCTGTGATGCAGTGCAGTGAGTCCAGAGAATGCACTGGCACCAATGGGGCTGCAGTGCAGTGAGTCCAAAGAGTGCACTGGCACCACTGGGAATGCACTGCAGTGAGTCCAGAGAGTACACTGGCACCACTGGGGATGCACTGCAGTGAGTCCAGAGAGTGCACTGGCACCACTGGGGATGCACTACAGTGAATCCAGAGATTGCACTGGCACCACTGGGGATGCAGTGCTGTGACTCCAGAGAGTGCACTGGCACCACTGGGGATGCAGTGCATTGAGTCCAGAGAGTGCACTGGCACAACTGGGGATGCACTTCAGTGAGTCCAGAGAGTGCACTGGCACCAGTGGGGATGCAGTGCAGTGAGTCCAGAGAGTGCACTGGCACCACTGGGGATGCACTGCAGTGAGTCCTGAGAGTACACTGGCACCAGTGGGGATGCAGTGCAGTGAGTCCAGAGAGTGCACTGGCACCACTGGGGATGCACTGCAGTGAGTCCAGAGAGTGCACTGGCACCACTGGGGATGTGTCCAGTGAGTCCAGTGAGTGCACTGGCACCACTGGGGATGCAGTGCAGTGAGTCCAGAGAGTACACTGGCACCAGTGGGGATGCAGTGCAGTGAGTCCAGAGAGTGCACTGGCACCACTGGGGATGCAGTGCAGTCAGTCCAGTGAGTGCACTGGCACCACTGGGGGTGCAGTACAGTGAGTCCAGAGAGTGCACTGGCACCACTGGGGATACACTGCAGTGAGTCCAGACAGTGCACTGGCACCACTGGGGATGCCCTGCAGTGAGTCCAGAGAGTGCACTGGCACCACTGGGGATGCAGTGCAGTGAGTCCAGAGAGTGCACTGGCACCACTGGGGATGCACTGCAGTGAGTCCAGAGAGTGCACTGGCACCACTGGGGCTTCAGTGCAGTGAGTCAAGAGAGTGCACTGGCACCACTGGGGATGCACTGCAGTGAGTCCAGAGAGTGCACTGTCACCACTGGGGATGCAGTACAGTGAGTCCACAGAGTGCACTGGCACCAGTGGGTATGCAGTACAGTGAGTCCAGAGAGTGCACTGGCACCACTGGGCATGCAGTGCAGTGAGTCCAGAGAGTGCACTGGCACCACGGGGGATGCGGTGCTGGGAGTCCAGAGAGTGCTTTGGCACCAGTGGGGATGCAGTGCAGTGAGTCCAGAGATTTGCACTGGCACCACTGGGGATGCAGTGCTGTGACTCCAGAGAGCGCACTGGCACCACTGGGGATGCAGTGCAGTGAGTCCAGAGAGTGCACTGGCACCACTGGGGATGCACTGCAGTGAGCCCAGAGAGTGCACTGGCACCAGCGGGGATGCACTGCAGTGAGTCCAGTGAGTGCACTGGCACCACTGGGGATGCACTGCAGTGAGTCCAGAGAGTGCACTGGCACCACTGAGAATGCACTTCAATGAGTCCAGAGAGTGCACTGGCACCACTGGGGATGCACTGCAGTGAGACCAGAGAGTGCAGTGGCACCACTGGGGATGCACTGCAGTGAGTCCAGAGAGTGCTTTGGCACCAGTGGGGATGCACTGCAGTTACTCCAGAGACTGCACTGGCACCACTGGGGATGCAGTGCAGTGAGTCCAGAGAGTGCACTGGCACCAGTGGGGATGCACTGCAGTGAGTCCAGAGAGTGCACTGGCACCACTGGGGATGCACTGCAGTGAGTCCAGAGAGTGCACTGTCACCACTGGGGATGCAGTACAGTGAGTCCACAGAGTGCACTGGCACCACTGGGGATGCAGTGCAGTGAGTCCAGAGAGTGCACTGGCACCACCGGGGATGCAGTGCAGTGAGTCCAGAGAGTGCACTGGCACCACTGGGGATGCAGTGCAGTGAGTCCTGAGAGTGCACTGGCACCACTGGGGATGCAGTGCTGTGACTCCAGAGAGCGCACTGGCACCACTGGGGATGCAGTGCAGTGAGTCCAGAGAGTGCACTGGCACCACTGGGGATGCAGTGTAGTGAATCCAGTGAGTGCACTGGCACCACTGGGGATGCAGTGCAGTGAGTCCAGAGAGTGCACTGGCACTACTGGGGATGCAGTGCAGTAAGTCCAGAGAGTGCACTGGCACCAGTGGGGATGCACTGCAGTGAGTCCAGAGAGTGCACTGTCACTACTGGGGATGCAGTGCAGTGAGTCCAGAGAGTGCACTGGCACCACTGAGGATGCAGTGCAGTGAGTCCTGAGAGTGCACTGGCACCACTGGGGATGCACTGCAGTGAGTCCAGAGATTGCACTGGCACCACTGGGGATGCAGTACAGTGAGTCCACACAGTGCACTAGCACCACTGGGGATGCAGTGCAGTGAGTCCAGAGAGTGCACTGGCACCACTGGTGATGCAGTGCAATGAGTCCAGAGAGTGCACTGGCACCACTGGTGATGCACTGCTATGAGTCCAGAGAGTGCTCTTGCACCACAGGGGATGCAGTGCAGTGACTCAAGAGAGTGCACTGGCAGCACTGGGGATGCAGTGCAGTGAGTCCAGAGAGTGCACTGGCACCACTGGAGATGCAGTGCAGTGAGTCCAGAGAGTGCACTGGCACCACTGGGGATGCACTGCAGTGAGTCCAGAGAGTGCACTGGCTCCACTGGGGATGCACTGCAGTGAGTCCAGAGAGTGCACTGGCACCACTGGGGATGCACTTCAGTGAGTCCAGAGAGTGCACTGGCACCAGTGGGGATGCAGTGCAGTGAGTCCAGAGAGTGCACTGGCACCACTGGGGATGTGTCCAGTGAGTCCAGTGAGTGCACTGGAACCACTGGGGATGCAGTGCAGTGTGTCCAGAGAGTACACTGGCACCAGTGGGGATGCAGTGCAGTGAGTCCAGAGAGTGCACTGGCACCACTGGGGATGCAGTGCAGTCAGTCCAGTGAGTGCACTGGCACCACTGGGGGTGCAGTACAGTGAGTCCAGAGAGTGCACTGGCACCACTGGGGATGCACTGCAGTGAGTCCAGAGAGTGCACTGGCACCACTGGGGATGCCCTGCAGTGAGTCCAGAGAGTGCACTGGCACCACTGGGGATGCAGTGCAGTGAGTCCAGAGAGTGCACTGGCACCACTGGGGATGCACTGCAGTGAGTCCAGAGAGTGCACTGGCACCACTGGGTCTTCAGTGCAGTGAGTCAAGAGAGTGCACTGGCACCACTGGGGATGCACTGCAGTGAGTCCAGAGAGTGCACTGGCACCACTGGGGATGCACTGCAGTGAGTCCAGAGAGTGCACTGTCACCACTGGGAATGCAGTACAGTGAGTCCACAGAGTGCACTGGCACCAGTGGGTATGCAGTACAGTGAGTCCAGAGAGTGCACTGGCACCACTGGGCATGCAGTGCAGTGAGTACAGAGAGTGCACTGGCACCACTGGGGATGCGGTGCTGGGAGTCCAGAGAGTGCTTTGGCACCAGTGGGGATGCAGTGCAGTTACTCCAGAGACTGCACTGGCACCACCGGGGATGCAGTGCAGTGAGTCCAGAGAGTGCACTGGCACCACTGGGGATGCAGTGCAGTGAGTCCAGAGATTTGCACTGGCACCACTGGGGATGCAGTGATGTGACTCCAGAGAGCGCACTGGCACCACTGGTGATGCAGTGCAGTGAGTCCAGAGAGTGCACTGGCACCACTGGGGATGCACTGCAGTGAGCCCAGAGAGTGCACTGGCACCAGTGGGGATGCACTGCAGTGAGTCCAGTGAGTGCACTGCCACCACTGGGGAAGCAGTGCAGTGAGTCCAGAGAGTGCAGTGGCACCACTGGTGATGCAGTTTAGTGAGTCCAGAGAGTGCACTGGCACCACTGGGGATGTAGTGCAGTGAGTCCAGTGAGTGTACTGGCACCACCTGGGATGCACTGCAGTGAGTCCAGAGAGTGCACTGGCACCACTGAGAATGCACTTCAATGAGTCCAGAGAGTGCACTGGCACCACTGGGGATGCACTGCAGTGAGTCCAGAGAGTGCAGTGGCACCACTGGGGATGCACTGCAGTGAGTCCAGAGAGTGCTTTGGCACCAGTGGGGATGCACTGCAGTTAGTTCAGTGTAGTGAGTCCAGTAAGTGCAAAGGTACCAGTGGGGATGCACTGCAGTGAGTGCACTGGCACCACTGGAGCTGTACTGTAGTGAGTCCAGAGAGTGCACTGACACCACTGGGAATGCAGTGCAGTGAGTGCAGAGAGTGCCCTGGCAACACTGGGGATGCAGTGCAGTGAGTCCACAGAGTTCAATGGCACCACTGGGTAGCAGTGCCGTGAGTCCAGAGAGTGCACTGGCCCCACTGGGGATGCAGTGCAGTGACTCCAGAGAGTGCACTAGCAGCACTAAGGGATGCAGTGCCGTGAGTCCAGAGAGTGCACGGGCACCACTGGGAATGCAGTCCTGTAAGTCCAGAGAGTGCCTTGGCAACACTGGGGATGCACTGCAGTGAGTCCAGAGAGTGCACTGGCACCACTGGTAATGCAGTGCAGTGAGTCCAGAGAGTGCACTGGCACCACTGGGAATGCACTGCAGTGACTCCAGAGAGTGCCCTGGCACAACTGGGAATGCAGTGCAGTGAGTCCAGAGAGCGCACTGGCACCACTGGGGATGCAGTGCAGTGAGTATACAGAGTGCACTGGCACCACTGGTGATGCAGTGCCGAGAGTCAGGAGAGTGCACTGGCACCACTGGGGATGCAGTGCAGTGAGTCCAAAGAGTGCACTGGCACCACTGGGGATGCAGTGCAGTGAGTCCAGAGAGTGCACTGGCAACACTGGGGATGCAGTGAAGTGATTCCAGAGCGTGCACTGGCACCTTGGGGATGCAGAGCAGTGAGTCCAGAGAGTGCACTGGCACGACTGGGGATGCAGTGCAGTGAGTGCAGAGAGTGCACTGGCACCACTGGGGATGCAGTGCAGTGAGTCCAGAGAGTGCCCTGGGACCAGTGGGAATGCACTGCAGTGACTCCAGAGAGTGCCCTGGCACAACTGGGAATGCAGTGCAGTGAGTCCAGAGAGCGCACTGGCACCACTGGGGATGCAGTGCAGTGAGTAAACAGAGTGCACTGGCACCACTGGTGATGCAGTGCCGAGAGTCCAGAGAGTGCACTGGCACCACTGGGGATGTAGTGCAGTGAATCCAGAGAGTGCACTGTCACCACTGCGGATGCACTGCAGTGATTCCAGAGAGTGCACTGGCACCACTGGGGAAGCAGTGCAGTGAGTCCAGAGAGTGCACTGGCACCACTGGGGATGCAGTGCAGTGAGTGCAGAGAGTGCCCTGGCACCACTGGGGATGCAGTGCAGTGAGTGCAGAGGTTGCCCTGGCTCCATTGGGATGCAGTGCAGTGAGTCCAGAGAGTGCACTGGCTCCACTGGGGATGCAGTGCAGTGAGTCCAAAGAGTGCACTGGCACCACTGGGGATGCAGTGCAGTGCGTCCAGAGAGTGCACTGGCAACACTGGTGATGCAGTGAAGTGATTCCAGAGCGTGCACTGTCACCTTGGGGATGCAGAGCAGTGAGTCCAGAGCGTGCACTGGCACCACTCGGGATGCAGTGCAGGGAGTCCAGAGAGTGCACTGGCACCACTGGGGATGCACTGCAGTGAGTCCAGAGAGTGCCCTGGGACCAGTGGGAATGCACTGCAGTGAGTCCAGAGAGTGCACTGGCACCACTGGGGATGCACTGCAGTGAGCCCAGAGAGTGCCCTGGCACCACTGGGGATGCAGTGCAGTGAGTCCACAGAGTGCACTGGCAGCAATGGGAATGCAGTGCAGTGAGTCCAGAGAGTGCAGTGGCACCACTGGGGATGCAGTGCAGTGAGTCCATAGAGTGCACTGGCACCATTGGGGATGCAGTGCAGTGAGTCCAGAGAGTGCACTGGCACCACTGGGGATGCAGTGCAGTGAGTCCAGAGAGTGCACGGGCACCAGTGGGGATGCACTGCAGTGAGTCCAAAGAGTGCACTGGCACCACTGGGGATGCACTGCAGTGACTCTAGAGAGTGCACTGGCACCACTGGGGATGCAGTGCAGTGAGTCCAGAGAGTGCACTGGCACCACTGGGGATGCAGTGCAGTGAGTCCAGAGAGTGCACTGGCACCACTGGGGATGCAGTGCAGTGAGTGCAGAGAGTGCCCTGGCACCACTGGGGATGCAGTGCAGTGAGTCCAAAGAGTGCACTGGCACCATTGAAGATGCAGTGCAGTGAGTCCAGAGAGTGCACTGGCACCACTGGGGATGCAGTGCAGTGAGTCCAGAGAGTGCACTGGCACCACTGGAGCTGTACTGTAGTGAGTCCAGAGAGTGCACTGGCACCACTGGGAATGCAGTGCAGTGAGTCCAGAGAGTGCACTGGCACCACTGGGGATGCAGAGCAGGGAGTCCAGTGTGTGCACTGGCACCACTGAGGATGCAGTGCAGTGAGTCCAGAGAGTGCACTGGCACCACTGGGGATGCAGTGCAGTGAGTCCATAGAGTGCACTGGCACCACTGGGGATGCAGTGCTGTGAGTCCAGAGAGTGCACTGGCACCACTGGGGATGCAGTGCTGTGAGTCCAGAGAGTGCACTGGCACCAGTGGAGATGCACTGCAGTGAGTGCACTGGCACCACTGGGGATGCACTGCAGTGACGCTAAAGAGTGCACTGGCACCACTGGGAATACACTGCAGTGAGTCCAGAGAGTGCACTGGCACCAGTGGGGATGCAGTGCAGTGAGTCCAGAGAGTGCACTGGCACCACTGGGGATGCAGTGCAGTGAGTCCAGAGAGTGCACTGGCACCACTGGAGCTGTACTTTAGTGAGTCCAGAGAGTGCACTGGCACCTCTGGGAATGCAGTGCAGTGAGTCCAGAGAATGCACTGGCACCACTGGTGATGCAGTGCAGTGAGTAAACAGAGTGTACTGGCACCACTGCGGATGCAGTGCCGTGAGTCCAGAGAGTGCACTGTCAGCACTGGGGATGCAGTGCAGTGAGTCCAGAGAGTGCACTGGCACCACTGGGGATGCAGTGCAGTGAGTGCAGAGAGTGCACTGGCACCACTGGGGATGCAGTGCAGTGAGTCCATAGAGTGCACTGGCACCACTGGGGATTCAGTGTAGTGAGTCCAGTAAGTGCAAAGGTACCAGTGGGGATGCACTGCAGTGAGTGCACTGGCACCACTGGAGCTGTACTGTAGTGAGTCCAGAGAGTGCACTGACACCACTGGGAATGCAGTGCAGTGAGTCCAGAGAGTGCACTGGCACCACTGGGGATGCAGTGCAGTGAGTGCAGAGAGTGCCCTGGCACCACTGGGGATGCAGTGCAGTGAGTCCACAGAGTTCAATGGCACCACTGGGTAGCAGTGCCGTGAGTCCAGAGAGTGAACTGGCCCCACTGGGGATGCACTGCAGTGACTTCAGAGAGTGCACTAGCAGCACTAAGGGATGCAGTGCCGTGAGTCCAGAGAGTGCACTGGCACCACTGGGAATGCAGTCCTGTAAGTCCAGAGAGTGCCTTGGCAACACTGGGGATGCACTGCAGTGAGTCCAGAGAGTGCACTGGCACCACTAGTAATGCAGTGCAGTGAGTCCAGAGAGTGCACTGGCACCACTGGGAATGCACTGCAGTGACTCCAGAGAGTGCCCTGGCACAACTGGGAATGCAGTGCAGTGAGTCCAGAGAGTGCACTGGCACCACTGGGGATGCAGTGCAGTGAGTATACAGAGTGCACTGGCACCACTGGTGATGCAGTGCCGAGAGTCCAGAGAGTGCACTGGCACCACTGGGGATGCAGTGCAGTGAGTCCAAAGAGTGCACTGGCACCACTGGGGATGCAGTGCAGTGAGTCCAGAGAGTGCACTGGCACCACTGGGGATGCAGTGCAGTGAGTCCAGAGAGTGCCCTGGGACCAGTGGGAATGCACTGCAGTGACTCCAGAGAGTGCCCTGGCACAACTGGGAATGCAGTGCAGTGAGTCCAGAGAGCGCACTGGCACCACTGGGGATGCAGTGCAGTGAGTAAACAGAGTGCACTGGCACCACTGGTGATGCAGTGCCGAGAGTCCAGAGAGTGCACTGGCACCACTGGGGATGTAGTGCAGTGAATCCAGAGAGTGCACTGTCACCACTGCGGATGCACTGCAGTGATTCCAGAGAGTGCACTGGCACCACTGGGGAAGCAGTGCAGTGAGTCCAGAGAGTGCACTGCACCACTGGGGATGCAGTGCAGTGAGTGCAGAGAGTGCCCTGGCACCACTGGGGATGCAGTGCAGTGAGTGCAGAGGTTGCCCTGGCACCATTGGGATGCAGTGCAGTGAGTCCAGAGAGTGCACTGGCTCCACTGGGGATGCAGTGCAGTGAGTCCAAAGAGTGCACTGGCACCACTGGGGATGCAGTGCAGTGACTCCAGAGAGTACACTGGCACCACTGGGGATGCAGTGCAGTGAGTCCAGAGAGTGCACTGGTACCACTGGGGATGCAGTGCAGTGAGTCCAGAGAGTGCACTGGCACCACTCGGGATGCAGTGCAGGGAGTCCAGAGAGTGCACTGGCACCACTGGGGATGCACTGCAGTGAGTCCAGAGAGTGCCCTGGGACCAGTGGGAATGCACTGCAGTGAGTCCAGAGAGTGCACTGGCACCACTGGGGATGCACTGCAGTGAGCCCAGAGAGTGCCCTGGCACCACTGGGGATGCAGTGCAGTGAGTCCAAAGAGTGCACTGGCAGCAATGGGAATGCAGTGCAGTGAGTCCAGAGAGTTCAGTGGCACCACTGGGGATGCAGTGCAGTGAGTCCATAGAGTGCACTGGCACCATTGGGGATGCAGTGCAGTGAGTCCAGAGAGTGCACTGGCACCACTGGGGATGCAGTGCAGTGAGTCCAGAGAGTGCACGGGCACCAGTGGGGATGCACTGCAGTGAGTCCAAAGAGTGCACTGGCACCACTGGGGATGCACTGCAGTGACTCTAGAGAGTGCACTGGCACCACTGGGGATGCAGTGCAGTGAGTCCAGAGAGTGCACTGGCACCACTGGGGATGCAGTGCAGTGAGTCCAGAGAGTGCACTGGCACCACTGGGGATGCAGTGCAGTGAGTGCAGAGAGTGCCCTGGCACCACTGGGGATGCAGTGCAGTGAGTCCAAAGAGTGCACTGGCACCATTGAAGATGCAGTGCAGTGAGTCCAGAGAGTGCACTGGCACCACTGGGGATGCAGTGCAGTGAGTCCAGAGAGTGCACTGGCACCACTGGAGCTGTACTGTAGTGAGTCCAGAGAGTGCACTGGCACCACTGGGAATGCAGTGCAGTGAGTCCAGAGAGTGCACTGGCACCACTGGGGATGCAGTGCAGGGAGTCCAGTGTGTGCACTGGCACCACTGAGGATGCAGTGCAGTGAGTCCAGAGAGTGCACTGGCACCACTGGGGATGCAGTGCAGTGAGTCCATAGAGTGCACTGGCACCACTGGGGATGCAGTGCTGTGAGTCCAGAGAGTGCACTGGCACCAATGGGGATGCAGTGCAGTGAGTCCAGAGAGTGCACTGGCACCAGTGGGGATGCACTGCAGTGAGTGCACTGGCACCAGTGGGGATGCACTGCAGTGACGCTAAAGAGTGCACTGGCACCACTGGGAATACACTGCAGTGAGTCCAGAGAGTGCACTGGCACCACTGGGGATGCAGTGCAGTGAGTCCAGAGAGTGCACTGGCACCACTGGGGATGCAGTGCAGTGAGTCCAGAGAGTGCACTGGCACCACTGGAGCTGTACTATAGTGAGTCCAGAGAGTACACTGGCACCTCTGGGAATGCAGTGCAGTGAGTCCAGAGAATGCACTGGCACCACTGGTGATGCAGTGCAGTGAGTAAACAGAGTGTACTGGCACCACTGCGGATGCAGTGCCGTGAGTCCAGAGAGTGCACTGTCAGCACTGGGGATGCAGTGCAGTGAGTCCAGAGAGTGCACTGGCACCACTGCGGATGCAGTGCAGTGAGTCCAGAGAGTGCACTGGCACCACTGGGGATGCAGTGCAGTGAGTCCAGAGAGTGCACTGGCACCACTGGGAATGCAGTGCAGTGAGTCCAGAGAGTGCACTGGCACCACTGCGGATGAAGTGCCGTGAGTCCAGAGAGTGCACTGTCAGCACTGGGGATGCAGTGCAGTGAGTCCAGAGAGTGCACTGTCAGCACTTGGGATGCAGTGCAGTGAGTCCAGAGAGTGCACTGGCACCACTGGTAATGCAGTGCAGTGAGTCCAGAGAGTGCACTGGCACCACTGGGAATGCACTGCAGTGACTCCAGAGAGTGCCCTGGCACCACTGGGGATGCACTGCAGTGAGTCCAAAGAGTGCACTGGCACCATTGAAGATGCAGTGCAGTGAGTCCAGAGAGTGCACTGGCACCACTGGGGATGCAGTGTAGTGAGTCTAGTAAGTGCTCTGGTACCAGTGGGGATGCACTGCAGTGAGTGCACTGGCACCACTGGGGATGCACTGCAGTGACGCTAAAGAGTGCACTGGCACCACTGGGAATACACTGCAGTGAGTCCAGAGAGTGCAGTGGCACCACTGGGGATGCAGTGCAGTGAGTCCAGAGAGTGCACTGGCACCACTTGGGATGCAGTGCAGTGAGTCCAGAGAGTACACTGGCACCACTGGGAATGCACTGCAGTGAGTCCAGAGAGTGCCCTGGCACAACTGGGAATGCAGTGCAGTGAGTCCAGAGAGCGCACTGGCACCACTGGGGATGCAGTGCAGTGAGTAAACAGAGTGCACTGGCACCACTGGTGATGCAGTGCCGAGAGTCCAGAGAGTGCTCCTGCACCACTGGGGATGCAGTGCAGTGAGTCCAGAGAGTGCACTGGCACCACTGGGGATGCACTGCAGTGAGTCCAGAGAGTGCACTGGCACCACTGGGGATGCAGTGCAGTGAGTCCAGAGAGTGCACTGGCACCACTGGGGATGCAGTGCAGTGAGTGCAGAGAGTGCCCTGGCACCACTGGGGATGCAGTGCAGTGAGTCCAAAGAGTGCACTGGCACCATTGAAGATGCAGTGCAGTGAGTCCAGAGAGTGCACTGGCACCACTGGGGATGCAGTGCAGTGAGTCCAGAGAGTGCACTGGCACCACTGGAGCTGTACTGTAGTGAGTCCAGAGAGTGCACTGGCACCACTGGGAATGCAGTGCAGTGAGTCCAGAGAGTGCACTGGCACCACTGGGGATGCACTGCAGTGAGTCCAGAGAGTGCACTGGCACCACTGGGGATGCAGTGCAGTGAGTGCAGAGAGTGCCCTGGCACCACTGGGGATGCAGTGCAGTGAGTCCAAAGAGTGCACTGGCACCATTGAAGATGCAGTGCAGTGAGTCCAGAGAGTGCACTGGCACCACTGGGGATGCAGTGCAGTGAGTCCAGAGAGTGCACTGGCACCACTGGAGCTGTACTGTAGTGAGTCCAGAGAGTGCACTGGCACCACTGGGAATGCAGTGCAGTGAGTCCAGAGAGTGCACTGGCACCACTGGGGATGCAGAGCAGGGAGTCCAGTGTGTGCACTGGCACCACTGAGGATGCAGTGCAGTGAGTCCAGAGAGTGCACTGGCACCACTGGGGATGCAGTGCAGTGAGTCCATAGAGTGCACTGGCACCACTGGGGATGCAGTGCTGTGAGTCCAGAGAGTGCACTGGCACCACTGGGGATGCAGTGCTGTGAGTCCAGAGAGTGCACTGGCACCAGTGGAGATGCACTGCAGTGAGTGCACTGGCACCACTGGGGATGCACTGCAGTGACGCTAAAGAGTGCACTGGCACCACTGGGAATACACTGCAGTGAGTCCAGAGAGTGCACTGGCACCAGTGGGGATGCAGTGCAGTGAGTCCAGAGAGTGCACTGGCACCACTGGGGATGCAGTGCAGTGAGTCCAGAGAGTGCACTGGCACCACTGGAGCTGTACTTTAGTGAGTCCAGAGAGTGCACTGGCACCTCTGGGAATGCAGTGCAGTGAGTCCAGAGAATGCACTGGCACCACTGGTGATGCAGTGCAGTGAGTAAACAGAGTGTACTGGCACCACTGCGGATGCAGTGCCGTGAGTCCAGAGAGTGCACTGTCAGCACTGGGGATGCAGTGCAGTGAGTCCAGAGAGTGCACTGGCACCACTGGGGATGCAGTGCAGTGAGTGCAGAGAGTGCACTGGCACCACTGGGGATGCAGTGCAGTGAGTCCATAGAGTGCACTGGCACCACTGGGGATTCAGTGTAGTGAGTCCAGTAAGTGCAAAGGTACCAGTGGGGATGCACTGCAGTGAGTGCACTGGCACCACTGGAGCTGTACTGTAGTGAGTGCAGAGAGTGCCCTGGCACCACTGGGGATGCAGTGCAGTGAGTCCACAGAGTTCAATGGCACCACTGGGTAGCAGTGCCGTGAGTCCAGAGAGTGCACTGGCCCCACTGGGGATGCAGTGCAGTGACTCCAGAGAGTGCACTAGCAGCACTAAGGGATGCAGTGCCGTGAGTCCAGAGAGTGCACGGGCACCACTGGGAATGCAGTCCTGTAAGTCCAGAGAGTGCCTTGGCAACACTGGGGATGCACTGCAGTGAGTCCAGAGAGTGCACTGGCACCACTGGTAATGCAGTGCAGTGAGTCCAGAGAGTGCACTGGCACCACTGGGAATGCACTGCAGTGACTCCAGAGAGTGCCCTGGCACAACTGGGAATGCAGTGCAGTGAGTCCAGAGAGCGCACTGGCACCACTGGGGATGCAGTGCAGTGAGTATACAGAGTGCACTGGCACCACTGGTGATGCAGTGCCGAGAGTCAGGAGAGTGCACTGGCACCACTGGGGATGCAGTGCAGTGAGTCCAAAGAGTGCACTGGCACCACTGGGGATGCAGTGCAGTGAGTCCAGAGAGTGCACTGGCAACACTGGGGATGCAGTGAAGTGATTCCAGAGCGTGCACTGGCACCTTGGGGATGCAGAGCAGTGAGTCCAGAGAGTGCACTGGCACGACTGGGGATGCAGTGCAGTGAGTGCAGAGAGTGCACTGGCACCACTGGGGATGCAGTGCAGTGAGTCCAGAGAGTGCCCTGGGACCAGTGGGAATGCACTGCAGTGACTCCAGAGAGTGCCCTGGCACAACTGGGAATGCAGTGCAGTGAGTCCAGAGAGCGCACTGGCACCACTGGGGATGCAGTGCAGTGAGTAAACAGAGTGCACTGGCACCACTGGTGATGCAGTGCCGAGAGTCCAGAGAGTGCACTGGCACCACTGGGGATGTAGTGCAGTGAATCCAGAGAGTGCACTGTCACCACTGCGGATGCACTGCAGTGATTCCAGAGAGTGCACTGGCACCACTGGGGAAGCAGTGCAGTGAGTCCAGAGAGTGCACTGGCACCACTGGGGATGCAGTGCAGTGAGTGCAGAGAGTGCCCTGGCACCACTGGGGATGCAGTGCAGTGAGTGCAGAGGTTGCCCTGGCTCCATTGGGATGCAGTGCAGTGAGTCCAGAGAGTGCACTGGCTCCACTGGGGATGCAGTGCAGTGAGTCCAAAGAGTGCACTGGCACCACTGGGGATGCAGTGCAGTGCGTCCAGAGAGTGCACTGGCAACACTGGTGATGCAGTGAAGTGATTCCAGAGCGTGCACTGTCACCTTGGGGATGCAGAGCAGTGAGTCCAGAGCGTGCACTGGCACCACTCGGGATGCAGTGCAGGGAGTCCAGAGAGTGCACTGGCACCACTGGGGATGCACTGCAGTGAGTCCAGAGAGTGCCCTGGGACCAGTGGGAATGCACTGCAGTGAGTCCAGAGAGTGCACTGGCACCACTGGGGATGCACTGCAGTGAGCCCAGAGAGTGCCCTGGCACCACTGGGGATGCAGTGCAGTGAGTCCACAGAGTGCACTGGCAGCAATGGGAATGCAGTGCAGTGAGTCCAGAGAGTGCAGTGGCACCACTGGGGATGCAGTGCAGTGAGTCCATAGAGTGCACTGGCACCATTGGGGATGCAGTGCAGTGAGTCCAGAGAGTGCACTGGCACCACTGGGGATGC
Organism: Anser brachyrhynchus; assembly: GCF_964034855.1. Classification (NCBI taxonomy): domain Eukaryota; kingdom Metazoa; phylum Chordata; class Aves; order Anseriformes; family Anatidae; genus Anser; species Anser brachyrhynchus. The sequence goes on from NW_027664004.1 coordinate 941,083, forward strand.
AGTGCAGTGAGTCCAGAGAGTGCACGGGCACCAGTGGGGATGCACTGCAGTGAGTCCAAAGAGTGCACTGGCACCACTGGGGATGCACTGCAGTGACTCTAGAGAGTGCACTGGCACCACTGGGGATGCAGTGCAGTGAGTCCAGAGAGTGCACTGGCACCACTGGGGATGCAGTGCAGTGAGTCCAGAGAGTGCACTGGCACCACTGGGGATGCAGTGCAGTGAGTGCAGAGAGTGCCCTGGCACCACTGGGGATGCAGTGCAGTGAGTCCAAAGAGTGCACTGGCACCATTGAAGATGCAGTGCAGTGAGTCCAGAGAGTGCACTGGCACCACTGGGGATGCAGTGCAGTGAGTCCAGAGAGTGCACTGGCACCACTGGAGCTGTACTGTAGTGAGTCCAGAGAGTGCACTGGCACCACTGGGAATGCAGTGCAGTGAGTCCAGAGAGTGCACTGGCACCACTGGGGATGCAGAGCAGGGAGTCCAGTGTGTGCACTGGCACCACTGAGGATGCAGTGCAGTGAGTCCAGAGAGTGCACTGGCACCACTGGGGATGCAGTGCAGTGAGTCCATAGAGTGCACTGGCACCACTGGGGATGCAGTGCTGTGAGTCCAGAGAGTGCACTGGCACCACTGGGGATGCAGTGCTGTGAGTCCAGAGAGTGCACTGGCACCAGTGGAGATGCACTGCAGTGAGTGCACTGGCACCACTGGGGATGCACTGCAGTGACGCTAAAGAGTGCACTGGCACCACTGGGAATACACTGCAGTGAGTCCAGAGAGTGCACTGGCACCAGTGGGGATGCAGTGCAGTGAGTCCAGAGAGTGCACTGGCACCACTGGGGATGCAGTGCAGTGAGTCCAGAGAGTGCACTGGCACCACTGGAGCTGTACTTTAGTGAGTCCAGAGAGTGCACTGGCACCTCTGGGAATGCAGTGCAGTGAGTCCAGAGAATGCACTGGCACCACTGGTGATGCAGTGCAGTGAGTAAACAGAGTGTACTGGCACCACTGCGGATGCAGTGCCGTGAGTCCAGAGAGTGCACTGTCAGCACTGGGGATGCAGTGCAGTGAGTCCAGAGAGTGCACTGGCACCACTGGGGATGCAGTGCAGTGAGTGCAGAGAGTGCACTGGCACCACTGGGGATGCAGTGCAGTGAGTCCATAGAGTGCACTGGCACCACTGGGGATTCAGTGTAGTGAGTCCAGTAAGTGCAAAGGTACCAGTGGGGATGCACTGCAGTGAGTGCACTGGCACCACTGGAGCTGTATTGTAGTGAGTCCAGAGAGTGCACTGACACCACTGGGAATGCAGTGCAGTGAGTCCAGAGAGTGCACTGGCACCACTGGGGATGCAGTGCAGTGAGTGCAGAGAGTACCCTGGCACCACTGGGGATGCAGTGCAGTGAGTCCACAGAGTTCAATGGCACCACTGGGTAGCAGTGCCGTGAGTCCAGAGAGTGAACTGGCCCCACTGGGGATGCACTGCAGTGACTTCAGAGAGTGCACTAGCAGCACTAAGGGATGCAGTGCCGTGAGTCCAGAGAGTGCACTGGCACCACTGGGAATGCAGTCCTGTAAGTCCAGAGAGTGCCTTGGCAACACTGGGGATGCACTGCAGTGAGTCCAGAGAGTGCACTGGCACCACTGGTAATGCAGTGCAGTGAGTCCAGAGAGTGCACTGGCACCACTGGGAATGCACTGCAGTGACTCCAGAGAGTGCCCTGGCACAACTGGGAATGCAGTGCAGTGAGTCCAGAGAGTGCACTGGCACCACTGGGGATGCAGTGCAGTGAGTATACAGAGTGCACTGGCACCACTGGTGATGCAGTGCCGAGAGTCCAGAGAGTGCACTGGCACCACTGGGGATGCAGTGCAGTGAGTCCAAAGAGTGCACTGGCACCACTGGGGATGCAGTGCAGTGAGTCCAGAGAGTGCACTGGCAACACTGGGGATGCAGTGAAGTGATTCCAGAGCGTGCACTGGCACCTTGGGGATGCAGAGCAGTGAGTCCAGAGAGTGCACTGGCACCACTGGGAATGCAGTGCAGTGAGTGCAGAGAGTGCACTGGCACCACTGGGGATGCAGTGCAGTGAGTCCAGAGAGTGCCCTGGGACCAGTGGGAATGCACTGCAGTGACTCCAGAGAGTGCCCTGGCACAACTGGGAATGCAGTGCAGTGAGTCCAGAGAGCGCACTGGCACCACTGGGGATGCAGTGCAGTGAGTAAACAGAGTGCACTGGCACCACTGGTGATGCAGTGCCGAGAGTCCAGAGAGTGCACTGGCACCACTGGGGATGTAGTGCAGTGAATCCAGAGAGTGCACTGTCACCACTGCGGATGCACTGCAGTGATTCCAGAGAGTGCACTGGCACCACTGGGGAAGCAGTGCAGTGAGTCCAGAGAGTGCACTGCACCACTGGGGATGCAGTGCAGTGAGTGCAGAGAGTGCCCTGGCACCACTGGGGATGCAGTGCAGTGAGTGCAGAGGTTGCCCTGGCACCATTGGGATGCAGTGCAGTGAGTCCAGAGAGTGCACTGGCTCCACTGGGGATGCAGTGCAGTGAGTCCAAAGAGTGCACTGGCACCACTGGGGATGCAGTGCAGTGACTCCAGAGAGTACACTGGCACCACTGGGGATGCAGTGCAGTGAGTCCATAGAGTGCAGTGGCACCACTGGGGATGCAGTGCAGTGAGTCCAGAGAGTGCACTGGCACCACTCGGGATGCAGTGCAGGGAGTCCAGAGAGTGCCCTGGGACCAGTGGGAATGCACTGCAGTGAGTCCAGAGAGTGCACTGGCACCACTGGGGATGCACTGCAGTGAGCCCAGAGAGTGCCCTGGCACCACTGGGGATGCAGTGCAGTGAGTCCAAAGAGTGCACTGGCAGCAATGGGAATGCAGTGCAGTGAGTCCAGAGAGTTCAGTGGCACCACTGGGGATGCAGTGCAGTGAGTCCATAGAGTGCACTGGCACCATTGGGGATGCAGTGCAGTGAGTCCAGAGAGTGCACTGGCACCACTGGGGATGCAGTGCAGTGAGTCCAGAGAGTGCACGGGCACCAGTGGGGATGCACTGCAGTGAGTCCAAAGAGTGCACTGGCACCACTGGGGATGCAGTGCAGTGACTCCAGAGAGTACACTGGCACCACTGGGGATGCAGTGCAGTGAGTCCATAGAGTGCAGTGGCACCACTGGGGATGCAGTGCAGTGAGTCCAGAGAGTGCACTGGCACCACTCGGGATGCACTGCAGTGAGTCCAGAGAGTGCCCTGGGACCAGTGGGAATGCACTGCAGTGAGTCCAGAGAGTGCACTGGCACCACTGGGGATGCACTGCAGTGAGCCCAGAGAGTGCCCTGGCACCACTGGGGATGCAGTGCAGTGAGTCCAAAGAGTGCACTGGCAGCAATGGGAATGCAGTGCAGTGAGTCCAGAGAGTTCAGTGGCACCACTGGGGATGCAGTGCAGTGAGTCCATAGAGTGCACTGGCACCATTGGGGATGCAGTGCAGTGAGTCCAGAGAGTGCACTGGCACCACTGGGGATGCAGTGCAGTGAGTCCAGAGAGTGCACGGGCACCAGTGGGGATGCACTGCAGTGAGTCCAAAGAGTGCACTGGCACCACTGGGGATGCACTGCAGTGACTCTAGAGAGTGCACTGGCACCACTGGGGATGCAGTGCAGTGAGTCCAGAGAGTGCACTGGCACCACTGGGGATGCAGTGCAGTGAGTCCAGAGAGTGCACTGGCACCACTGGGGATGCAGTGCAGTGAGTGCAGAGAGTGCCCTGGCACCACTGGGGATGCAGTGCAGTGAGTCCAAAGAGTGCACTGGCACCATTGAAGATGCAGTGCAGTGAGTCCAGAGAGTGCACTGGCACCACTGGGGATGCAGTGCAGTGAGTCCAGAGAGTGCACTGGCACCACTGGAGCTGTACTGTAGTGAGTCCAGAGAGTGCACTGGCACCACTGGGAATGCAGTGCAGTGAGTCCAGAGAGTGCACTGGCACCACTGGGGATGCAGTGCAGGGAGTCCAGTGTGTGCACTGGCACCACTGAGGATGCAGTGCAGTGAGTCCAGAGAGTGCACTGGCACCACTGGGGATGCAGTGCAGTGAGTCCATAGAGTGCACTGGCACCACTGGGGATGCAGTGCTGTGAGTCCAGAGAGTGCACTGGCACCAATGGGGATGCAGTGCAGTGAGTCCAGAGAGTGCACTGGCACCAGTGGGGATGCACTGCAGTGAGTGCACTGGCACCACTGGGGATGCACTGCAGTGACGCTAAAGAGTGCACTGGCACCACTGGGAATACACTGCAGTGAGTCCAGAGAGTGCACTGGCACCACTGGGGATGCAGTGCAGTGAGTCCAGAGAGTGCACTGGCACCACTGGGGATGCAGTGCAGTGAGTCCAGAGAGTGCACTGGCACCACTGGAGCTGTACTATAGTGAGTCCAGAGAGTACACTGGCACCTCTGGGAATGCAGTGCAGTGAGTCCAGAGAATGCACTGGCACCACTGGTGATGCAGTGCAGTGAGTAAACAGAGTGTACTGGCACCACTGCGGATGCAGTGCCGTGAGTCCAGAGAGTGCACTGTCAGCACTGGGGATGCAGTGCAGTGAGTCCAGAGAGTGCACTGGCACCACTGGGGATGCAGTGCAGTGAGTCCAGAGAGTGCACTGGCACCACTGGGGATGCAGTGCAGTGAGTCCATAGAGTGCACTGGCACCACTGGGGATTCAGTGTAGTGAGTCCAGTAAGTGCAAAGGTACCAGTGGGGATGCACTGCAGTGAGTGCACTGGCACCACTGGGGATGCACTGCAGTGACGCTAAAGAGTGCACTGGCACCACTGGGAATACACTGCAGTGAGTCCAGAGAGTGCACTGGCACCACTGGGGATGCAGTGCAGTGAGTCCAGTGTGTGCACTGGCACCACTGAGGATGCAGTGCAGTGAGTCCAGAGAGTGCACTGGCACCACTGGGGATGCAGTGCAGTGAGTCCATAGAGTGCACTGGCACCTTGGGGATGCAGTGCAGTGAGTCCAGAGAGTGCACTGGCACCACTGGGGATGCACTGCAGTGAGTCCAGAGAGTGCACTGGCACCAGTGGGGATGCAGTGCAGTGAGTGCACTGGCACCACTGGGGATGCACTGCAGTGACGCTAAAGAGTGCACTGGCACCACTGGGAATACACTGCAGTGAGTCCAGAGAGTGCACTGGCACCACTGGGGATGCAGTGCAGTGAGTCCAGAGAGTGCACTGGCACCACTGGGGATGCAGTGCAGTGAGTCCAGAGAGTGCACTGGCACCAGTGGGGATGCAGTGCACTGAGTCCAGAGAGTGCACTGGCACCACTGGGAATGCAGTGCAGTGAGTCCAGAGAGTGCACTGGCACCACTGCGGATGAAGTGCCGTGAGTCCAGAGAGTGCACTGTCAGCACTGGGGATGCAGTGCAGTGAGTCCAGAGAGTGCACTGTCAGCACTGGGGATGCAGTGCAGTGAGTCCAGAGAGTGCACTGGCACCACTGGTAATGCAGTGCAGTGAGTCCAGAGAGTGCACTGGCACCACTGGGAATGCACTGCAGTGACTCCAGAGAGTGCCCTGGCACCACTGGGGATGCACTGCAGTGAGTCCAAAGAGTGCACTGGCACCATTGAAGATGCAGTGCAGTGAGTCCAGAGAGTGCACTGGCACCACTGGGGATGCAGTGTAGTGAGTCTAGTAAGTGCTCTGGTACCAGTGGGGATGCACTGCAATGAGTGCACTGGCACCACTGGGGATGCACTGCAGTGACGCTAAAGAGTGCACTGGCACCACTGGGAATACACTGCAGTGAGTCCAGAGAGTGCAGTGGCACCACTGGGGATGCAGTGCAGTGAGTCCAGAGAGTGCACTGGCACCACTCGGGATGCAGTGCAGTGAGTCCAGAGAGTACACTGGCACCACTGGGAATGCACTGCAGTGACTCCAGAGAGTGCCCTGGCACAACTGGGAATGCAGTGCAGTGAGTCCAGAGAGCGCACTGGCACCACTGGGGATGCAGTGCAGTGAGTAAACAGAGTGCACTGGCACCACTGGTGATGCAGTGCCTAGAGTCCAGAGAGTGCTCCTGCACCACTGGGGATGCAGTGCAGTGAGTCCAGAGAGTGCACTGGCACCACTGGGGATGCACTGCAGTGAGTCCAGAGAGTGCACTGGCACCACTGGGGATGCAGTGCAGTGAGTCCAGAGAGTGCACTGGCACCACTGGGGATGCAGTGCAGTGAGTGCAGAGAGTGCCCTGGCACCACTGGGGATGCAGTGCAGTGAGTCCAAAGAGTGCACTGGCACCATTGAAGATGCAGTGCAGTGAGTCCAGAGAGTGCACTGGCACCACTGGGGATGCAGTGCAGTGAGTCCAGAGAGTGCACTGGCACCACTGGAGCTGTACTGTAGTGAGTCCAGAGAGTGCACTGGCACCACTGGGAATGCAGTGCAGTGAGTCCAGAGAGTGCACTGGCACCACTGGGGATGCACTGCAGTGAGTCCAGAGAGTGCACTGGCACCACTGGGGATGCAGTGCAGTGAGTCCAGAGAGTGCACTGGCCCCACAGGGGATGCAGTGCAGTGACTCCAGAGAGTGCACTAGGAGCACTGGGGATGCAGTGCCGTGAGTCCAGAGAGTGCACTGGCACCACTGGGAATGCAGTGCTGTGAGTCCAGAGAGTGCCCTGGCAACACTGGCGATGCACTGCAGTGAGTCCAGAGAGTGCACTGGCACCGCTGGTAATGCAGTGCAGTGAGTCCAGAGAGTGCACTGGCACCACTGGGAATGCACTGCAGTGACTCCAGAGAGTGCCCTGGCACAACTGGGAATGCAGTGCAGTGAGTCCAGAGAGCGCACTGGCACCACTGGGGATGCAGTGCAGTGAGTAAACAGAGCGCACTGGCACTACTGGGGATGCAGTGCCGTGAGTCCAGAGAGTGCTCTGGCACCACTGGGGATGCAGTGCAGTGAGTACAGAGAGTGCACTGGCGCCACTGGGGATGCAGTGCAGTGAGTCCAGAGAGTGCACTGGCACCACTGGGGATGCACTGCAGGGAGTCCAGTGTGAGCACTGGCACCACTGGGGATGCAGTGCTGTGAGTCCATAGAGTAAACTGGCACCACTGGGGATGCAGTGCAGTGAGTCCATAGAGTGCAGTGGCACCACTGGGGATGCAGTGCAGTGAGTCCAGAGAGTGCACTGGCACCAGTGGGGATGCACTGCAGTGAGTGCACTGGCACCACTGGGGATGCAGTGCAGTGACGCTAAAGAGTGCACTGGCACCACTGGGAATACACTGCAGTGAGTCCAGAGAGTGCACTGGCACCACTGGGGATGCACTGCAGTGAGTGCACAGAGTGCACTGGCACCACTGGGGATGCAGTGCAGTGAGTCCAGAGAGTGCACTGGCACCACTGGACCTGTACTGTAGTAAGTCCAGAGATTGCACTGGCACCACTGGGGATGCAGTGCAGTGAGTCCAGAGAGTGCACTGGCACCACTGGGGATGCAGTGCAGTGACTCCAGAGAGTGCACTAGGAGCACTGGGGATGCAGTGCCGTGAGTCCAGAGAGTGCACTGGCACCACTGGGAATGCAGTGCTCTGTGTCCAGAGAGTGCCCTGGCAACATTGGGGATGCACTGCAGTGAGTCCAGAGAGTGCACTGGCACCACTGGTAATGCAGTGCAGTGAGTCCTGAGAGTGCACTGGCACCACTGGGAATGCACTGCAGTGACTCCAGAGAGTGCCCTGGCACAACTGGGAATGCAGTGCAGTGAGTCCATAGAGCGCACTGGCACCACTGGGGATGCACTGCAGTGAGTCCAGAGAGTGCACTGGCACCAGTGGGGATGCAGTGCAGTGAGTGCACTGGCACCACTGGGGATGCACTGCAGTGACGCTAAAGAGTGCACTGGCACCACTGGGAATACACTGCAGTGAGTCCAGAGAGTGCACTGGCACCACTGGGGATGCAGTGCAGTGAGTCCAGAGAGTGCACTGGCACCACTGGGGATGCAGTGCAGTGAGTCCAGAGAGTGCACTGGCACCAGTGGGGATGCAGTGCAGTGAGTCCAGAGAGTGCACTGGCACCACTGGGAATGCAGTGCAGTGAGTCCAGAGAGTGCACTGGCACCACTGCGGATGAAGTGCCGTGAGTCCAGAGAGTGCACTGTCAGCACTGGGGATGCAGTGCAGTGAGTCCAGAGAGTGCACTGTCAGCACTGGGGATGCAGTGCAGTGAGTCCAGAGAGTGCACTGGCACCACTGGTAATGCAGTGCAGTGAGTCCAGAGAGTGCACTGGCACCACTGGGAATGCACTGCAGTGACTCCAGAGAGTGCCCTGGCACCACTGGGGATGCACTGCAGTGAGTCCAAAGAGTGCACTGGCACCATTGAAGATGCAGTGCAGTGAGTCCAGAGAGTGCACTGGCACCAGTGGGGATGCACTGCAGTGAGTGCACTGGCACCACTGGGGATGCAGTGCAGTGACGCTAAAGAGTGCACTGGCACCACTGGGAATACACTGCAGTGAGTCCAGAGAGTGCACTGGCACCACTGGGGATGCACTGCAGTGAGTGCACAGAGTGCACTGGCACCACTGGGGATGCAGTGCAGTGAGTCCAGAGAGTGCACTGGCACCACTGGACCTGTACTGTAGTAAGTCCAGAGATTGCACTGGCACCACTGGGGATGCAGTGCAGTGAGTCCAGAGAGTGCACTGGCACCACTGGGGATGCAGTGCAGTGACTCCAGAGAGTGCACTAGGAGCACTGGGGATGCAGTGCCGTGAGTCCAGAGAGTGCACTGGCACCACTGGGAATGCAGTGCTCTGTGTCCAGAGAGTGCCCTGGCAACATTGGGGATGCACTGCAGTGAGTCCAGAGAGTGCACTGGCACCACTGGTAATGCAGTGCAGTGAGTCCTGAGAGTGCACTGGCACCACTGGGAATGCACTGCAGTGACTCCAGAGAGTGCCCTGGCACAACTGGGAATGCAGTGCAGTGAGTCCATAGAGCGCACTGGCACCACTGGGGATGCACTGCAGTGAGTCCAGAGAGTGCACTGGCACCAGTGGGGATGCAGTGCAGTGAGTGCACTGGCACCACTGGGGATGCACTGCAGTGACGCTAAAGAGTGCACTGGCACCACTGGGAATACACTGCAGTGAGTCCAGAGAGTGCACTGGCACCACTGGGGATGCAGTGCAGTGAGTCCAGAGAGTGCACTGGCACCACTGGGGATGCAGTGCAGTGAGTCCAGAGAGTGCACTGGCACCAGTGGGGATGCAGTGCAGTGAGTCCAGAGAGTGCACTGGCACCACTGGGAATGCAGTGCAGTGAGTCCAGAGAGTGCACTGGCACCACTGCGGATGAAGTGCCGTGAGTCCAGAGAGTGCACTGTCAGCACTGGGGATGCAGTGCAGTGAGTCCAGAGAGTGCACTGTCAGCACTGGGGATGCAGTGCAGTGAGTCCAGAGAGTGCACTGGCACCACTGGTAATGCAGTGCAGTGAGTCCAGAGAGTGCACTGGCACCACTGGGAATGCACTGCAGTGACTCCAGAGAGTGCCCTGGCACCACTGGGGATGCACTGCAGTGAGTCCAAAGAGTGCACTGGCACCATTGAAGATGCAGTGCAGTGAGTCCAGAGAGTGCACTGGCACCACTGGGGATGCAGTGCATTGACTCCAGAGAGTGCACTGGCACCATTGGAGCTGTACTGTAGTGAGTCCAGAGATTGCACTGGCACCACTGGGGATGCAGTGCAGTGAGTCCAGAGAGTGCACTGGCACCACTGGGGATGCAGTGCAGTGAGTCCAGAGAGTGTACTGGCACCACTGGGGATGCACTGCAGTGAGTCCAGAGAGTGCACTGGCACCACTGGGGATGCAGTGCAGTGAGTCCAGAGAGTGCACTGGCCCCACAGGGGATGCAGTGCAGTGACTCCAGAGAGTGCACTAGGAGCACTGGGGATGCAGTGCCGTGAGTCCAGAGAGTGCACTGGCACCACTGGGAATGCAGTGCTGTGAGTCCAGAGAGTGCCCTGGCAACACTGGCGATGCACTGCAGTGAGTCCAGAGAGTGCACTGGCACCGCTGGTAATGCAGTGCAGTGAGTCCAGAGAGTGCACTGGCACCACTGGGAATGCACTGCAGTGACTCCAGAGAGTGCCCTGGCACAACTGGGAATGCAGTGCAGTGAGTCCAGAGAGCGCACTGGCACCACTGGGGATGCAGTGCAGTGAGTAAACAGAGCGCACTGGCACTACTGGGGATGCAGTGCCGTGAGTCCAGAGAGTGCACTGGCACCACTGGGGATGCAGTGCAGTGAGTCCAGAGAGTGCACTGGCACCACTGGCGATGCAGTGCAGTGAGTCCAGAGAGTGCACTGGCACCACTGGGGATGCACTGCAGGGAGTCCAGTGTGAGCACTGGCACCACTGGGGATGCAGTGCAGTGAGTCCATAGAGTGCACTGGCACCACTGGGAATGCAGTGCAGTGAGTCCAGAGAGTGCAGTGACACCACTGGGGATGCAGTGCTGTGAGTCCATAGAGTAAACTGGCACCACTGGGGATGCAGTGCAGTGTGTCCAGAGAGTGCACTGGCACCACTGGGGATGCAGTGCAGTGAGTCCAGTAAGTGCACTGGCACCAGTGGGGATGCACTGCAGTGAGTGCACTGGCACCACTGGGGATGCAGTGCAGTGACGCTAAAGAGTGCACTGGCACCACTGGGAATACACTGCAGTGAGTCCAGAGAGTGCACTGGCACCACTGGGGATGCACTGCAGTGAGTGCACAGAGTGCACTGGCACCACTGGGGATGCAGTGCAGTGAGTCCAGAGAGTGCACTGGCACCACTGGACCTGTACTGTAGTAAGTCCAGAGATTGAACTGGCACCACTGGGGATGCAGTGCAGTGAGTCCAGAGAGTGCACTGGCACCACTGGGGATGCAGTGCAGTGAGTCCAGAGAGTGCACTGGCACCACAGGAGCTGTACTGTAGTGAGTCCAGAGATTGCACTGGCACCTCTGGGGATGCAGTGCAGTGAGTCCAGAGAGTGCACTGGCACCACTGGGGATGCAGTGCAGTGAGTCCAGAGAGTGTACTGGCACCACTGGTGATGCAGTGCAGTGAGTCCAGAGAGTGCACTGGCACCACTGGGGATGCAGTGCTGTGAGTCCACAGAGTTCAATGGCACCACTGGGGATGCAGTGCCGTGAGTCCAGAGAGTGCACTTGCCCCACTGGGGATGCAGTGCAGTGAGTCCAGAGAGTGCACTAGCAGCACTGGGGATGCAGTGCTGTGAGTCCAGAGAGTGCACTGGCACCACTGGGAATGCAGTGCTGTGAGTCCAGAGAGTGCCCTGGCAACACTGGGGATGCACTGCAGTTAGTCCAGAGAGTGCTCTGGCAGCACTGGTAATGCAGTGCAGTGAGTCCAGAGAGTGCACTGGCACCACTGGGAATGCAGTGCCGTGAGTCCACAGAGTGCACTGGCAACACTGGGGATGCACTGCAGTGAGTCCAGAGAGTGCACTGGCACCACTGGGGATGCTCTGCAGTGAGTATAGACAGTGCACTGGCACGACTTGGGATGCAGTGCAGTGAGTCCAGAGAGTGCAGTGGCACCACTGGGGATGCACTGCAGAGAGTCCAGAGAGTGCACTGACAACACTGGGGATGCAGTGAAGTGATTCCAGAGCGTGCACTGCACCTTGGGGATGCAGTGCAGTGAGTCCAGAGAGTGCACTGTCAGCACTGGGGATGCAGTGCAGTGAGTCCAGAGAGTGCACTGGCAACACTGGGGATGCAGTGAAGTGATTCCAGAGCGTGCACTGGCACCACTGGGGATGCAGTGCAGTGAGTCCAGAGAGTGCCCTGGGACCAGTGGGAATGCACTGCAGTGAGTCCAGAGAGTGCACTGGCACCACTGGGGATGCAGTGCAGTGAGTAAACAGAGTGCACTGGCACCACTGCGGATGCAGTGCTGTGAGTCCAGGGAGTGCACTGTCAGCACTGGGGATGCAGTGCAGTGAGTCCAGAGAGTGCACTGGCACCACTGTGGATGCAGTGCAGTGAGTCCAGAGAGTGCACTGGCACCACTGGGGATGCAGTGCAGTGAGTCCATAGAGTGCAGTGGCACCACTGGGGATGCAGTGCAGTGAGTCCAGAGAGTGCACTGGCCCCACTGGGGATGCAGTGCAGTGAGTGCAGAGAGTGCACTGGCACCAGTGGGGATGCACTGCAGAGAGTGCACTGGCACCACTGGGGATGCACTGCAGTGACGCTAAAGAGTGCACTGGCACCACTGCGGATGCAGTACCGTGAGTCCAGAGAGTGCACTGGCACCACTGGGGATGCAGTGCAGTGAGTGCAGAGAGTGCACTGGCACCACTGGGGATGCAGTGCAGTGAGTCCAGAGAGTGCACTCGCACCACTGGGGATGCAGTGCAGTGAGTCCAGTGTGAGCACTGGCACCACTGGGGATGCAGTGCAGTGAGTCCAGAGAGTGCACTGGCACCACTGGGAATGCAGTGCAGTGAGTCCAGAGAGTGCAGTGGCACCACTGGTGATGCAGTGCAGTGAGTCCATAGAGTGCACTGGCACCACTGGGGATGCAGTGCAGTGACTCCAGAGAGTGCACTGGCACCATTGGAGCTGTACTGTAGTGAGTCCAGAGATTGCACTGGCACCACTGGGGATGCAGTGCAGTGAGTCCAGAGAGTGCACTGGCACCACTGGGGATGCAGTGCAGTGAGTCCAGAGAGTGTACTGGCACCACTGGGGATGCACTGCAGTGAGTCCAGAGAGTGCACTGGCACCACTGGGGATGCAGTGCAGTGAGTCCAGAGAGTGCACTGGCCCCACAGGGGATGCAGTGCAGTGACTCCAGAGAGTGCACTAGGAGCACTGGGGATGCAGTGCCGTGAGTCCAGAGAGTGCACTGGCACCACTGGGAATGCAGTGCTGTGAGTCCAGAGAGTGCCCTGGCAACACTGGCGATGCACTGCAGTGAGTCCAGAGAGTGCACTGGCACCGCTGGTAATGCAGTGCAGTGAGTCCAGAGAGTGCACTGGCACCACTGGGAATGCACTGCAGTGACTCCAGAGAGTGCCCTGGCACAACTGGGAATGCAGTGCAGTGAGTCCAGAGAGTGCACTGGCACCACTGGGGATGCAGTGCAGTGAGTAAACAGAGCGCACTGGCACTACTGGGGATGCAGTGCCGTGAGTCCAGAGAGTGCTCTGGCACCACTGGGGATGCAGTGCAGTGAGTACAGAGAGTGCACTGGCGCCACTGGGGATGCAGTGCAGTGAGTCCAGAGAGTGCACTGGCACCACTGGGGATGCACTGCAGGGAGTCCAGTGTGAGCACTGGCACCACTGGGGATGCAGTGCAGTGAGTCCATAGAGTGCACTGGCACCACTGGGAATGCAGTGCAGTGAGTCCAGAGAGTGCAGTGACACCACTGGGGATGCAGTGCTGTGAGTCCATAGAGTAAACTGGCACCACTGGGGATGCAGTGCAGTGTGTCCAGAGAGTGCACTGGCACCACTGGGGATGCAGTGCAGTGAGTCCAGTAAGTGCACTGGCACCAGTGGGGATGCACTGCAGTGAGTGCACTGGCACCACTGGGGATGCAGTGCAGTGACGCTAAAGAGTGCACTGGCACCACTGGGAATACACTGCAGTGAGTCCAGAGAGTGCACTGGCACCAATGGGGATGCACTGCAGTGAGTGCACAGAGTGCACTGGCACCACTGGGGATGCAGTGCAGTGAGTCCAGAGAGTGCACTGGCACCACTGGACCTGTACTGTAGTAAGTCCAGAGATTGCACTGGCACCACTGGGGATGCAGTGCAGTGAGTCCAGAGAGTGCACTGGCACCACTGGGGATGCAGTGCAGTGACTCCAGAGAGTGCACTATGAGCACTGGGGATGCAGTGCCGTGAGTCCAGAGAGTGCACTGTCAGCACTGGGAATGCAGTGCTCTGTGTCCAGAGAGTGCCCTGGCAACATTGGGGATGCACTGCAGTGAGTCCAGAGAGTGCACTGGCACCACTGGTAATGCAGTGCAGTGAGTCCTGAGAGTGCACTGGCACCACTGGGAATGCACTGCAGTGACTCCAGAGAGTGCCCTGGCACAACTGGGAATGCAGTGCAGTGAGTCCAGAGAGCGCACTGGCACCACTGGGGATGCAGTGCAGTGAGTAAACAGAGTGCACTGGCACCACTGGTGATGCAGTGCCGTGAGTCCAGAGAGTGCACTGGCACCACTGGTGATGCAGTGCAGTGAGTCCAGAGAGTGTACTGGCGCCACTGGGGATGCAGTGCAGTGAGTCCAGAGAGTGCACTGGCACCACTGGGGATGCACTGCAGTGAGTCCAGTGTGAGCACTGGCACCACTGGGGATGCAGTGCAGTGAGTCCATAGAGTGCACTGGTACCACTGGGAATGCAGTGCAGTGAGTCCAGAGAGTGCAGTGACACCACTGGGGATGCAGTGCAGTGAGTCCATAGAGTGCACTGGCACCACTGGGGATGCAGTGCAGTGAGTCCAGAGAGTGCACTGGCACCACTGGGGATGCAGTGCAGTGAGTCCAGTAAGTGCACTGGCACCAGTGGGGATGCACTGCAGTGAGTGCACTGGCACCACTGGGGATGCACTGCAGTGACGCTAAAGAGTGCACTGGCACCACTGTGAATACACTGCAGTGAGTCCAGAGAGTGCACTGGCACCACTGGGGATGCAGTGCAGTGAGTCCAGAGAGTGCACTGGCACCACTGGGGATGCAGTGCAGTGAGTCCAGAGAGTGCACTGGCACCACAGGAGCTGTACTGTAGTGAGTCCAGAGATTGCACTGGCACCTCTGGGGATGCAGTGCAGTGAGTCCAGAGAGTGCACTGGCACCACTGGGGATGCAGTGCAGTGAGTCCAGAGAGTGTACTGGCACCACTGGTGATGCAGTGCAGTGAGTCCAGAGAGTGCACTGGCACCACTGGGGATGCAGTGCTGTGAGTCCACAGAGTTCAATGGCACCACTGGGGATGCAGTGCCGTGAGTCCAGAGAGTGCACTTGCCCCACTGGGGATGCAGTGCAGTGAGTCCAGAGAGTGCACTAGCAGCACTGGGGATGCAGTGCTGTGAGTCCAGAGAGTGCACTGGCACCACTGGGAATGCAGTGCTGTGAGTCCAGAGAGTGCCCTGGCAACACTGGGGATGCACTGCAGTTAGTCCAGAGAGTGCTCTGGCAGCACTGGTAATGCAGTGCAGTGAGTCCAGAGAGTGCACTGGCACCACTGGGAATGCAGTGCCGTGAGTCCACAGAGTGCACTGGCAACACTGGGGATGCACTGCAGTGAGTCCAGAGAGTGCACTGGCACCACTGGGGATGCTCTGCAGTGAGTATAGACAGTGCACTGGCACGACTTGGGATGCAGTGCAGTGAGTCCAGAGAGTGCACTGGCACCACTGGGGATGCACTGCAGTGAGTCCAGAGAGTGCACTGGCAACACTGGGGATGCAGTGAAGTGATTCCAGAGCGTGCACTGCACCTTGGGGATGCAGAGCAGTGAGTCCAGAGAGTGCACTGGCACCACTCGGGATGCAGTGCAGTGAGTCCAGAGAGTGCACTGGCAACACTGGGGATGCAGTGAAGTGATTCCAGAGCGTGCACTGGCACCACTGGGGATGCAGTGCAGTGAGTCCAGAGAGTGCCCTGGGACCAGTGGGAATGCACTGCAGTGAGTCCAGAGAGTGCACTGGCACCACTGGGGATGCAGTGCAGTGAGTAAACAGAGTGCACTGGCACCACTGCGGATGCAGTGCTGTGAGTCCAGGGAGTGCACTGTCAGCACTGGGGATGCAGTGCAGTGAGTCCAGAGAGTGCACTGGCACCACTGTGGATGCAGTGCAGTGAGTCCAGAGAGTGCACTGGCACCACTGGGGATGCAGTGCAGTGAGTCCATAGAGTGCAGTGGCACCACTGGGGATGCAGTGCAGTGAGTCCAGAGAGTGCACTGGCACCACTGGGGATGCAGTGCAGTGAGTGCAGAGAGTGCACTGGCACCAGTGGGGATGCACTGCAGAGAGTGCACTGGCACCACTGGGGATGCACTGCAGTGACGCTAAAGAGTGCACTGGCACCACTGCGGATGCAGTACCGTGAGTCCAGAGAGTGCACTGGCACCACTGGGGATGCAGTGCAGTGAGTGCAGAGAGTGCTCTGGCACCACTGGGGATGCAGTGCAGTGAGTCCAGAGAGTGCACTCGCACCACTGGGGATGCAGTGCAGTGAGTCCAGAGAGTGTACTGGCACCAATGGGGATGCACTGCAGTGAGTCCAGAGAGTGCACTGGCACCACTGGGAATGCAGCGCAGTGAGTCCAGAGAGTGCAGTGACACCACTGGGGATGCAGTGCAGTGAGTCCATAGAGTGCACTGGCACCACTGGGGATGCAGTGCAGTGAGTCCAGAGAGTGCACTGGCACCACTGGGGATGCAGTGCAGTGAGTCCAGAGAGTGCACTGTCAGCACTGGGGATGCAGTGCAGTGAGTCCAGAGAGTGCACTGGCACCACTGGGGATGCAGTGCAGTGAGTGCAGAGAGTGCCCTGGCACCACTGGGGATGCAGTGCAGTGAGTCCAGAGAGTGCACTGGCACCACTGGGGATGCAGTGTAGTGAGTCTAGTAAGTGCTCTGGTACCAGTGGGGATGCACTGCAGTGAGTGCACTGGCACCACTGGGGATGCACTGCAGTGACGCTAAAGAGTGCACTGGCACCACTGGGAATGCACTGCAGTGACTCCAGAGAGTGCCCTGGCACAACTGGGAATGCAGTGCAGTGAGTCCAGAGAGCGCACTGGCACCACTGGGGATGCAGTGCAGTCAGTAAACAGAGTGCACTGGCACCACTGGTGATGCAGTGCCGAGAGTCCAGAGAGTGCTCCTGCACCACTGGGGATGCAGTGCAGTGAGTCCAGAGAGTGCACTGGCAACACTGGGGATGCACTGCAGGGAGTCCAGTGTGAGCACTGGCACCACTGGGGATGCAGTGCAGTGAGTCCATAGAGTGCACTGGCACCACTGGGAATGCAGTGCAGTGAGTCCAGAGAGTGCAGTGACACCACTGGGGATGCAGTGCTGTGAGTCCATAGAGTGAACTGGCACCACTGGGGATACAGTGCAGTGTGTCCAGAGAGTGCACTGGCACCACTGGGGATGCAGTGCAGTGAGTCCAGTAAGTGCACTGGCACCACTGGGGATGCACTGCAGTGAGTGCACTGGCACCACTGGGGATGCACTGCAGTGACGCTAAAGAGTGCACTGGCACCACTGGGAATACACTGCAGTGAGTCCAGAGAGTGCACTGGCACCAATGGGGATGCACTGCAGTGAGTGCACAGAGTGCACTGGCACCACTGGGGATGCACTGCAGTGAGTCCAGAGAGTGCACTGGCACCACTGGACCTGTACTGTAGTAAGTCCAGAGATTGCACTGGCACCACTGGGGATGCAGTGCAGTGAGTCCAGAGAGTGCACTCACACCACTGGGGATGCAGTGCAGTGAGTCCAGAGAGTGCACTAGGAGCACTGGGGATGCAGTGCCGTGAGTCCAGAGAGTGCACTGGCACCACTGGGAATGCAGTGCTGTGTGTCAGAGAGTGCCCTGGCAACATTGGGGATGCACTGCAGTGAGTCCAGAGAGTGCACTGGCACCACTGGTAATGCAGTGCAGTGAGTCCTGAGAGTGCAATGGCACCACTGGGAATGCACTGCAGTGACTCCAGAGAGTGCCCTGGCACAACTGGGAATGCAGTGCAGTGAGTCCAGAGAGTGCACTGGCACCACTGGGGATGCAGTGCAGTGAGTAAACAGAGTGCACTGGCACCACTGGTGATGCAGTGCCGTGAGTCCAGAGAGTGCACTGGCACCACTGGTGATGCAGTGCAGTGAGTCCAGAGAGTGTACTGGCGCCACTGGGGATGCAGTGCAGTGAGTCCAGAGAGTGCACTGGCACCACTGGGGATGCACTGCAGTGAGTCCAGTGTGAGCACTGGCACCACTGGGGATGCAGTGCAGTGAGTCCATAGAGTGCACTGGTACCACTGGGAATGCAGTGCAGTGAGTCCAGAGAGTGCAGTGACACCACTGGGGATGCAGTGCAGTGAGTCCATAGAGTGCACTGGCACCACTGGGGATGCAGTGCAGTGAGTCCAGAGAGTGCACTGGCACCACTGGGGATGCAGTGCAGTGAGTCCAGTAAGTGCACTGGCACCAGTGGGGATGCACTGCAGTGAGTGCACTGGCACCAGTGGGGATGCACTGCAGTGACGCTAAAGAGTGCACTGGCACCACTGTGAATACACTGCAGTGAGTCCAGAGAGTGCATTGGCACCACTGGGGATGCAGTGCAGTGAGTCCAGAGAGTGCACTGGCACCACTGGGGATGCACTGCAGGGAGTAAACAGAGTGCACTGGCACCACTGGTGATGCAGTGCAGTGAGTAAACAGAGTGCACTGGCACCACTGGTGATGCAGTGCCGAGAGTCCAGAGAGTGCACTGGCACCACTGGGGATGCACTGCAGGGAGTCCAGTGTGAGCACTGGCACCACTGGGGATGCAGTGCAGTGAGTCCATAGAGTGCACTGGCACCACTGGGAATGCAGTGCAGTGAGTCCAGAGAGTGCAGTGACACCACTGGGGATGCAGTGCTGTGAGTCCATAGAGTGAACTGGCACCACTGGGGATGCAGTGCAGTGTGTCCAGAGAGTGCACTGGCACCACTGGAGATGCAGTGCAGTGAGTCCAGTAAGTGCACTGGCACCACTGGGGATGCACTGCAGTGAGTGCACTGGCACCACTGGGGATGCACTGCAGTGACGCTAAAGAGTGCACTGGCACCACTGGGAATACACTGCAGTGATTCCAGAGAGTGCACTGGCACCACTGGGGATGCACTGCAGTGAGTGCACAGAGTGCACTGGCACCACTGGGGATGCAGTGCAGTGAGTCCAGAGAGTGCACTGGCACCACTGGACCTGTACTGTAGTAAGTCCAGAGATTGCACTGGCACCACTGGGGATGCAGTGCAGTGAGTCCAGAGAGTGCACTCACACCACTGGGGATGCAGTGCAGTGACTCCAGAGAGTGCACTAGGAGCACTGGGGATGCAGTGCCGTGAGTCCAGAGAGTGCACTGGCACCACTGGGAATGCAGTGCTGTGTGTCAGAGAGTGCCCTGGCAACATTGGGGATGCACTGCAGTGAGTCCAGAGAGTGCACTGGCACCACTGGTAATGCAGTGCAGTGAGTCCTGAGAGTGCAATGGCACCACTGGGAATGCACTGCAGTGACTCCAGAGAGTGCCCTGGCACAACTGGGAATGCAGTGCAGTGAGTCCAGAGAGTGCACTGGCACCACTGGGGATGCAGTGCAGTGAGTAAACAGAGTGCACTGGCACCACTGGTGATGCAGTGCCGTGAGTCCAGAGAGTGCACTGGCACCACTGGTGATGCAGTGCAGTGAGTCCAGAGAGTGTACTGGCGCCACTGGGGATGCAGTGCAGTGAGTCCAGAGAGTGCACTGGCACCACTGGGGATGCACTGCAGTGAGTCCAGTGTGAGCACTGGCACCACTGGGGATGCAGTGCAGTGAGTCCATAGAGTGCACTGGTACCACTGGGAATGCAGTGCAGTGAGTCCAGAGAGTGCAGTGACACCACTGGGGATGCAGTGCAGTGAGTCCATAGAGTGCACTGGCACCACTGGGGATGCAGTGCAGTGAGTCCAGAGAGTGCACTGGCACCACTGGGGATGCAGTGCAGTGAGTCCAGTAAGTGCACTGGCACCAGTGGGGATGCACTGCAGTGAGTGCACTGGCACCACTGGGGATGCACTGCAGTGACGCTAAAGAGTGCACTGGCACCACTGTGAATACACTGCAGTGAGTCCAGAGAGTGCATTGGCACCACTGGGGATGCAGTGCAGTGAGTCCAGAGAGTGCACTGGCACCACTGGGGATGCAGTGCGGTGAGTCCAGAGAGTGCCCTGGCACCACTGGGGATGCAGTGCAGTGAGTCCAAGAGAGTGCACTGGCACCACTGGGGATGCAGTGCAGTGAGTCCAGAGAGTGCACTGGCAACACTCGGGATGCAGTGAAGTGATTCCAGAGCGTGCACTGGCACCTTGGGGATGCAGAGCAGTGAGTCCAGAGAGTGCACTGGCACCACTCGGGATGCAGTGCAGTGAGTCCAGAGAGTGCACTGGCACCACTGGGGATGCAGTGCAGTGAGTCCAGAGAGTGCCCTGGGACCAGTGGGAATGCACTGCAGTGACTCCAGAGAGTGCCCTGGCACAACTGGGAATGCAGTGCAGTGAGTCCAGAGAGCGCACTGGCACCACTGGGGATGCAGTGCCGTGAGTAAACAGAGTGCACTGGCACCACTGGTGATGCAGTGCCGAGAGTCCAGAGAGTGCACTGGCACCACTGGGGATGTAGTGCAGTGAATCCAGAGAGTGCACTGTCACCACTGCGGATGCACTGCAGTGATTCCAGAGAGTGCACTGGCACCACTGGGGAAGCAGTGCAGTGAGTCCAGAGAGTGCACTGGCACCACTGGGGATGCAGTGCAGTGAGAGCAGAGAGTGCCCTGGCACCACGGGGATGCAGTGTAGTGAGTGCAGAGAGTGCCCTGGCACCATTGGGGATGCAGTGCAGTGAGTCCAGAGAGTGCACTGGCACCACTGGGGATGCACTGCAGTGAGTCCAGAGAGTGCCCTGGCACCACTGGGGATGCAGTGCAGTGAGTCCAGAGAGTGCACTGGCAGCAATGGGAATGCAGTGCAGTGAGTCCAGAGAGTGCAGGGGCACCATTGGGGATGCAGTGCAGTGAGTCCAGAGAGTGCACTGGCACCACTGGGGATGCAGTGCAGTGAGTCCAGAGAGTGCACTGGCACCACTGGGGATGCACTGCAGTGACTCTAGAGAGTGCACTGGCACCACTGGGGATGCACTGCAGTGAGTCCACAGAGTGCACTGGCACCACTGGGGATGCAGTGCAGTGAGTCCAGAGAGTGCAGTGGCACCACTGGGGATGCAGTGCAGTGAGTGCAGAGAGTGCCCTGGCACCACTGGGGATGCAGTGCAGTGAGTCCAAAGAGTGCACTGGCACCATTGAACATGCAGTGCAGTGAGTCCAGAGAGTGCACTGGCACCACTGGGGATGCAGTGCAGTGAGTCCAGAGAGTGCACTGGCACCACTGGAGCTGTACTGTAGTGAGTCCAGAGAGTGCACTGGCACCACTGGGAATGCAGTGCAGTGAGTCCAGAGAGTGCACTGGCACCACTGGGGATGCAGTGCAGTGAGTCCAGTGTGTGCACTGGCACCACTGAGGATGCAGTGCAGTGAGTCCAGAGAGTGCAGTGGCACCACTGGGGATGCAGTGCAGTGAGTCCATAGAGTGCACTGGCACCACTGGGGATGCAGTGCAGTGAGTCCAGAGAGTGTACTGGCACCACTGGGGATGCACTGCAGTGAGTCCAGAGAGTGCACTGGCACCAGTGGGGATGCACTGCAGTGAGTGCACTGGCACCACTGGGGATGCACTGCAGTGATGCTAAAGAGTGCACTGGCACCACTGGGAATACACTGCAGTGAGTCCAGAGAGTGCACTGGCACCACTGGGGATGCAGTGCAGTGAGTGCAGAGAGTGCCCTGGCACCACTGGGGATGCAGTGCAGTGAGTCCACAGAGTTCAATGGCACCACTGGGTAGCAGTGCCGTGAGTCCAGAGAGTGCACTGGCCCCACTGGGGATGCAGTGCAGTGAGTCCAGAGAGTGCACTAGCAGCACTAAGGGATGCAGTGCCGTGAGTCCAGAGAGTGCACTGGCACCACTGGGAATGCAGTCCTGTAAGTCCAGAGAGTGCCTTGGCAACACTGGGGATGCACTGCAGTGAGTCCAGAGAGTGCACTGGCACCACTGGTAATGCAGTGCAGTGAGTCCAGAGAGTGCACTCGCACCACTGGGAATGCACTGCAGTGACTCCAGAGAGTGCCCTGGCACAACTGGGAATGTAGTGCAGTGAGTCCAGAGAGCGCACTGGCACCACTGGGGATGCAGTGCAGTGAGTATACAGAGTGCACTGGCACCACTGGTGATGCAGTGCCGAGAGTCCAGAGAGTGCACTGGCACCACTGGGGATGCAGTGCAGTGAGTCCAGAGAGTGCACTGGCAACACTGGGGATGCAGTGAAGTAATTCCAGAGCGTGCACTGGCACCTTGGGGATGCAGAGCAGTGAGTCCAGAGAGTGCACTGGCACGACTGGGGATCCAGTGCAGTGAGTGCAGAGAGTGCACTGGCACCACTGGGGATGCAGTGCAGTGAGTCCAGAGAGTGCCCTGGGACCAGTGGGAATGCACTGCAGTGACTCCAGAGAGTGCCCTGGCACAACTGGGAATGCAGTTCAGTGAGTCCAGAGAGCGCACTGGCACCACTGGGGATGCAGTGCAGTGAGTAAACAGAGTGCACTGGCACCACTGGTGATGCAGTGCCGAGAGTCCAGAGAGTGCACTGGCACCACTGGGGATGTAGTGCAGTGAATCCAGAGAGTGCACTGTCACCACTGCGGATGCACTGCAGTGATTCCAGAGAGTGCACTGGCACCACTGGGGAAGCAGTGCAGTGAGTCCAGAGAGTGCACTGGCACCACTGGGGATGCAGTGCAGTGAGTGCAGAGAGTGCCCTGCCACCACTGGGAATGCAGTGCAGTGAGTGCAGAGGTTGCCCTGGCACCATTGGGATGCAGTGCAGTGAGTCCAGAGAGTGCACTGGCTCCACTGGGGATGCAGTGCAGTGAGTCCAAAGAGTGCACTGGCACCACTGGGGATGCAGTGCAGTGCGTCCAGAGAGTGCACTGGCAACACTGGTGATGCAGTGAAGTGATTCCAGAGCGTGCACTGTCACCTTGGGGATGCAGAGCAGTGAGTCCAGAGCGTGCACTGGCACCACTCGGGATGCAGTGCAGGGAGTCCAGAGAGTGCACTGGCACCACTGGGGATGCACTGCAGTGAGTCCAGAGAGTGCCCTGGGACCAGTGGGAATGCACTGCAGTGAGTCCAGAGAGTGCACTGGCACCACTGGGGATGCACTGCAGTGAGCCCAGAGAGTGCCCTGGCACCACTGGGGATGCAGTGCAGTGAGTCCACAGAGTGCACTAGCAACAATGGGAATGCAGTGCAGTGAGTCCAGAGAGTGCACTGGCACCACTGGGGATGCAGTGCAGTGAGTCCATAGAGTGCACTGGCACCATTGGGGATGCAGTGCAGTGAGTCCAGAGAGTGCACTGGCACCACTGGGGATGCAGTGCAGTGAGTCCAGAGAGTGCACGGGCACCAGTGGGGATGCACTGCAGTGAGTCCAAAGAGTGCACTGGCACCACTGGGGATGCACTGCAGTGACTCTAGAGAGTGCACTGGCACCACTGGGGATGCAGTGCAGTGAGTCCAGAGAGTGCACTGGCACCACTGGGGATGCAGTGCAGTGAGTCCAGAGAGTGCACTGGCACCACTGGGGATGCAGTGCAGTGAGTCCAGAGAGTGCCCTGGCACCACTGGGGATGCAGTGCAGTGAGTCCAAAGAGTGCACTGGCACCATTGAAGATGCAGTGCAGTGAGTCCAGAGAGTGCACTGGCACCACTGGGGATGCAGTGCAGTGAGTCCAGAGAGTGCACTGGCACCACTGGAGCTGTACTGTAGTGAGTCCAGAGAGTGCACTGGCACCACTGGGAATGCAATGCAGTCAGTCCAGAGAGTGCACTGGCACCACTGGGGATGCAGAGCAGGGAGTCCAGTGTGTGCACTGGCACCACTGAGGATGCAGTGCAGTGAGTTCAGAGAGTGCACTGGCACCACTGGGGATGCAGTGCAGTGAGTCCATAGAGTGCACTGGCACCACTGGGGATGCAGTGCTGTGAGTCCAGAGAGTGCACTGGCACCACTGGGGATGCAGTGCAGTGAGTCCAGAGAGTGCACTGGCACCACTGGAGCTGTACTTTAGTGAGTCCAGAGAGTGCACTGGCACCTCTGGGAATGCAGTGCAGTGAGTCCAGAGAATGCACTGGCACCACTGGTGATGCAGTGCAGTGAGTAAACAGAGTGTACTGGCACCACTGCGGATGCAGTGCCGCGAGTCCAGAGAGTGCACTGGCACCTCTGGGAATGCAGTGCAGTGAGTCCAGAGAGCGCACTGGCACCACTGGGGATGCAGTGCAGTGAGTATACAGAGTGCACTGGCACCACTGGTGATGCAGTGCCGAGAGTCCAGAGAGTGCACTGGCACCACTGGGGATGCAGTGCAGTGAGTCCAAAGAGTGCACTGGCACCACTGGGGATGCAGTGCAGTGAGTCCAGAGAGTGCACTGGCAACACTGGGGATGCAGTGAAGTGATTCCAGAGCGTGCACTGGCACCTTGGGGATGCAGAGCAGTGAGTCCAGAGAGTGCACTGGCACGACTGGGGATGCAGTGCAGTGAGTGCAGAGAGTGCACTGGCACCACTGGGGATGCAGTGCAGTGAGTCCAGAGAGTGCCCTGGGACCAGTGGGAATGCACTGCAGTGACTCCAGAGAGTGCCCTGGCACAACTGGGAATGCAGTGCAGTGAGTCCAGAGAGCGCACTGGCACCACTGGGGATGCAGTGCAGTGAGTAAACAGAGTGCACTGGCACCACTGGTGATGCAGTGCCGAGAGTCCAGAGAGTGCACTGGCACCACTGGGGATGTAGTGCAGTGAATCCAGAGAGTGCACTGTCACCACTGCGGATGCACTGCAGTGATTCCAGAGAGTGCCCTGGCACCACTGGGGAAGCAGTGCAGTGAGTCCAGAGAGTGCACTGGCACCACTGGGGATGCAGTGCAGTGAGTGCAGAGAGTGCCCTGGCACCACAGGGGATGCAGTGCAGTGAGTGCAGAGGTTGCCCTGGCACCATTGGGATGCAGTGCAGTGAGTCCAGAGAGTGCACTGGCTCCACTGGGGATGCAGTGCAGTGAGTCCAAAGAGTGCACTGGCACCACTGGGGATGCAGTGCAGTGACTCCAGAGAGTGCACTGGCACCACTGGGGATGCAGTGCAGTGAGTCCAGAGAGTGCACTGGTACCACTGGGGATGCAGTGCAGTGAGTCCAGAGAGTGCACTGGCACCACTCGGGATGCAGTGCAGGGAGTCCAGAGAGTGCACTGGCACCACTGGGGATGCACTGCAGTGAGTCCAGAGAGTGCCCTGGGACCAGTGGGAATGCACTGCAGTGAGTCCAGAGAGTGCACTGGCACCACTGGGGATGCAGTGCAGTGAGTCCAGAGAGTGCACTGGCACCACTGGGGATGCAGTGCAGTGAGTGCAGAGAGTGCCCTGGCACCACTGGGGATGCAGTGCAGTGAGTCCAGAGAGTGCACTGGCACCATTGAAGATGCAGTGCAGTGAGTCCAGAGAGTGCACTGGCACCACTGGGGATGCAGTGCAGTGAGTAAACAGAGTGCACTGGCACCACTGGAGCTGTACTGTAGTGAGTCCAGAGAGTGCACTGGCACCACTGGGAATGCAGTGCAGTGAGTCCAGAGAGTGCACTGGCACCACTGGGGATGCAGTGCAGGGAGTCCAGTGTGTGCACTGGCACCACTGAGGATGCAGTGCAGTGAGTCCAGAGAGTGCACTGGCACCACTGGGGATGCAGTGCAGTGAGTCCATAGAGTGCACTGGCACCACTGGGGATGCAGTGCTGTGAGTCCAGAGAGTGCACTGGCACCAGTGGGGATGCACTGCAGTGAGTGCACTGGCACCACTGGGGATGCACTGCAGTGACGCTAAAGAGTGCACTGGCACCACTGGGAATACACTGCAGTGAGTCCAGAGAGTGCACTGGCACCACTGGGGATGCAGTGCAGTGAGTCCAGAGAGTGCACTGGCACCACTGGGGATGCAGTGCAGTGAGTCCAGAGAGTGCAGTGGCACCACTGGTGATGCAGTGCAGTGAGTCCATAGAGTGCACTGGCACCACTGGGGATGCAGTGCAGTGACTCCAGAGAGTGCACTGGCACCATTGGAGCTGTACTGTAGTGAGTCCAGAGATTGCACTGGCACCACTGGGGATGCAGTGCAGTGAGTCCAGAGAGTGCACTGGCACCACTGGGGATGCAGTGCAGTGAGTCCAGAGAGTGTACTGGCACCACTGGGGATGCACTGCAGTGAGTCCAGAGAGTGCACTGGCACCACTGGGGATGCAGTGCAGTGAGTCCACAGAGTTCAATGGCACCACTGGGGATGCAGTGCAGTGAGTCCAGAGAGTGCACTGGCACCACTCGGGATGCCGTGCAGTGACTCCAGAGAGTGCACTAGGAGCACTGGGGATGCAGTGCCGTGAGTCCAGAGAGTGCACTGGCACCACTGGGAATGCAGTGCTGTGAGTCCAGAGAGTGCCCTGGCAACACTGGCGATGCACTGCAGTGAGTCCAGAGAGTGCA
Organism: Anser brachyrhynchus; assembly: GCF_964034855.1. Taxonomy (NCBI): domain Eukaryota; kingdom Metazoa; phylum Chordata; class Aves; order Anseriformes; family Anatidae; genus Anser; species Anser brachyrhynchus. Next base: position 967,639 of record NW_027664004.1, read on the forward strand.
CTGGCACCACTGGTAATGCAGTGCAGTGAGTCCAGAGAGTGCACTGGCACCACTGGGAATGCACTGCAGTGACTCCAGAGAGTGCCCTGGCACAACTGGGAATGCAGTGCAGTGAGTCCAGAGAGTGCACTGGCACCACTGGGGATGCAGTGCAGTGAGTAAACAGAGCGCACTGGCACCACTGGTGATGCAGTGCCGTGAGTCCAGAGAGTGCTCTGGCACCACTGGGGATGCAGTGCAGTGAGTCCAGAGAGTGCACTGGCGCCACTGGAGATGCAGTGCAGTGAGTCCAGAGAGTGCACTGGCACCATTGGGGATGCACTGCAGGGAGTCCAGTGTGAGCACTGGCACCACTGGGGATGCAGTGCAGTGAGTCCATAGAGTGCACTGGCACCACTGGGAATGCAGTGCAGTGAGTCCAGAGAGTGCAGTGACACCACTGGGGATGCAGTGCTGTGAGTCCATAGAGTGAACTGGCACCACTGGGGATGCAGTGCAGTGTGTCCAGAGAGTGCACTGGCACCACTGGGGATGCAGTGCAGTGAGTCCAGTAAGTGCACTGGCACCAGTGGGGATGCACTGCAGTGAGTGCACTGGCACCACTGGGGATGCACTGCAGTGACGCTAAAGAGTTCACTGGCACCACTGGGAATACACTGCAGTGAGTCCAGAGAGTGCACTGGCACCACTGGGGATGCACTGCAGTGAGTGCACAGAGTGCACTGGCACCACTGGACCTGTACTGTAGTAAGTCCAGAGATTGCACTGGCACCACTGGGGATGCAGTGCAGTGAGTCCAGAGAGTGCACTGGCACCACTGGGGATGCAGTGCAGTGACTCCAGAGAGTGCACTAGGAGCACTGGGGATGCAGTGCCGTGAGTCCAGAGAGTGCACTGGCACCACTGGGAATGCAGTGCTGTGTGTCCAGAGAGTGCCCAGGCAACATTGGGGATGCACTGCAGTGAGTCCAGAGAGTGCACTGGCACCACTGGTAATGCAGTGCAGTGAGTCCTGAGAGTGCACTGGCACCACTGGGAATGCACTGCAGTGACTCCAGAGAGTGCCCTGGCACAACTGGGAATGCAGTGCAGTGAGTCCAGAGAGCGCACTGGCACCACTGGGGATGCAGTGCAGTGAGTAAACAGAGTGCACTGGCACCACTGGTGATGCAGTGCCGTGAGTCCAGAGAGTGCACTGGCACCACTGGTGATGCAGTGCAGTGAGTCCAGAGAGTGTACTGGCGCCACTGGGGATGCAGTGCAGTGAGTCCAGAGAGTGCACTGGCACCACTGGGGATGCACTGCAGTGAGTCCAGTGTGAGCACTGGCACCACTGGGGATGCAGTGCAGTGAGTCCATAGAGTGCACTGGTACCACTGGGAATGCAGTGCAGTGAGTCCAGAGAGTGCAGTGACACCACTGGGGATGCAGTGCAGTGAGTCCATAGAGTGCACTGGCACCACTGGGGATGCAGTGCAGTGAGTCCAGAGAGTGCACTGGCACCACTGGGGATGCAGTGCAGTGAGTCCAGTAAGTGCACTGGCACCAGTGGGGATGCACTGCAGTGAGTGCACTGGCACCACTGGGGATGCACTGCAGTGACGCTAAAGAGTGCACTGGCACCACAGGGAATACACTGCAGTGAGTCCAGAGAGTGCACTGGCACCAGTGGGGATGCAGTGCAGTGAGTCCAGAGAGTGCACTGGCACCACTGGGGATGCAGTGCAGTGAGTCCAGAGAGTGCACTGGCACCACTGGAGCTGTACTATAGTGAGTCCAGAGAGTGCACTGGCACCTCTGGGAATGCAGTGCAGTGAGTCCAGAGAATGCACTGGCACCACTGGTGATGCAGTGCAGTGAGTAAACAGAGTGTACTGGCACCACTGCGGATGCAGTGCCGTGAGTCCAGAGAGTGCACTGGCACCACTGGGGATGCACTGCAGTGAGTCCAGAGAGTGCACTGGCACCAGTGGGGATGCACTGCAGTGAGTGCACTGGCACCACTGGGGATGCACTGCAGTGACGCTAAAGAGTGCACTGGCACCACTGGGAATACACTGCAGTGAGTCCAGAGAGTGCACTGGCACCACTGGGGATGCAGTGCAGTGAGTCCAGAGAGTGCACTGGCACCACTGGGGATGCAGTGCAGTGAGTCCAGAGAGTGCACTGGCACCAGTGGGGATGCAGTGCAGTGAGTCCAGAGAGTGCACTGGCACCACTGGGGATGCAGTGTAGTGAGTCTAGTACGTGCTCTGGTACCAGTGGGGATGCACTGCAGTGAGTGCACTGGCACCACTGGGGATGCACTGCAGTGACGCTAAAGAGTGCACTGGCACCACTGGGAATACACTGCAGTGAGTCCAGAGAGTGCAGTGGCACCACTGGGGATGCAGTGCAGTGAGTCCAGAGAGTGCACTGGCACCACTGGTAATGCAGTGCAGTGAGTCCAGAGAGTACACTGGCACCACTGGGAATGCACTGCAGTGACTCCAGAGAGTGCCCTGGCACAACTGGGAATGCAGTGCAGTGAGTCCAGAGAGCGCACTGGCACCACTGGGGATGCAGTGCAGTGAGTAAACAGAGTGCACTGGCACCACTGGTGATGCAGTGCCGAGAGTCCAGAGAGTGCTCCTGCACCACTGGGGATGCAGTGCAGTGAGTCCAGAGAGTGCACTGGCACCACTGGGGATGCACTGCAGGGAGTCCAGTGTGAGCACTGGCACCACTGGGGATGCAGTGCAGTGAGTCTAGAGAGTGCACTGGCACCACTGGGAATGCAGTGCAGTGAATCCAGAGAGTGCAGTGGCACCACTGGTGATGCAGTGCAGTGAGTCCATAGAGTGCACTGGCACCACTGGGGATGCAGTGCAGTGACTCCAGAGAGTGCACTGGCACCATTGGAGCTGTACTGTAGTGAGTCCAGAGATTGCACTGGCACCACTGGGGATGCACTGCAGTGAGTCCAGAGAGTGCACTGGCACCACTGGGGATGCAGTGCAGTGAGTCCAGAGAGTGTACTGGCACCACTGGGGATGCACTGCAGTGAGTCCAGAGAGTGCAGTGGCACCACTGGGGATGCACTGCAGTGAGTCCAGAGAGTGCACTGGCACCACTGGGGATGCAGTGCAGTGAGTCCAGAGAGTGCACTGGCACCACTGGGAATGCAGTGCAGTGAGTCCAGAGAGTGCAGTGGCACCACTGGTGGTGCAGTGCAGTGAGTCCATAGAGTGCACTGGCACCACTGGGGATGCAGTGCAGTGACTCCAGAGAGTGCACTGGCACCATTGGAGCTGTACTGTAGTGAGTCCAGAGATTGCACTGGCACCACTGGGGATGCACTGCAGTGAGTCCAGAGAGCGCACTGGCACCACTGGGGATGCAGTGCAGTGAGTCCAGAGAGTGTACTGGCACCACTGGGGATGCACTGCCGTGAGTCCAGAGAGTGCACTGGCACCACTGGGGATGCAGTGCAGTGAGTCCAGAGAGTGCACTGGCCCCACAGGGGATGCAGTGCAGTGAGTCCAGAGAGTGCACTAGGAGCACTGGGGATGCAGTGCCGTGAGTCCAGAGAGTGCACTGGCACCACTGGGAATGCAGTGCTGTGAGTCCAGAGAGTGCCCTGGCAACACTGGCGATGCACTGCAGTGAGTCCAGAGAGTGCACTGGCACCACTGGTAATGCAGTGCAGTGAGTCCAGAGAGTGCACTGGCACCACTGGGAATGCACTGCAGTGACTCCAGAGAGTGCCCTGGCACAACTGGGAATGCAGTGCAGTGAGTCCAGAGAGCGCACTGGCACCACTGGGGATGCAGTGCAGTGAGTAAACAGAGCGCACTGGCACCACTGGTGATGCAGTGCCGTGAGTCCAGAGAGTGCTCTGGCACCACTGGGGATGCAGTGCAGTGAGTCCAGAGAGTGCACTGGCGCCACTGGGGATGCAGTGCAGTGAGTCCAGAGAGTGCACTGGCACCACTGGGGATGCACTGCAGGGAGTCCAGTGTGAGCACTGGCACCACTGGGGATGCAGTGCAGTGAGTCCATAGAGTGCACTGGCACCACTGGGAATGCAGTGCAGTGAGTCCAGAGAGTGCAGTGACACCACTGGGGATGCAGTGCTGTGAGTCCATAGAGTGAACTGGCACCACTGGGGATGCAGTGCAGTGTGTCCAGAGAGTGCACTGGCACCACTGGGGATGCAGTGCAGTGAGTCCAGTAAGTGCACTGGCACCAGTGGGGATGCACTGCAGTGAGTGCACTGGCACCACTGGGGATGCAGTGCAGTGACGCTAAAGAGTGCACTGGCACCACTGGGAATACACTGCAGTGAGTCCAGAGAGTGCACTGGCACCACTAGGGATGCACTGCAGTGAGTGCACAGAGTGCACTGGCACCACTGGGGATGCAGTGCAGTGAGTCCAGAGAGTGCACTGGCACCACTGGACCTGTACTGTAGTAAGTCCAGAGATTGCACTGGCACCACTGGGGATGCAGTGCAGTGAGTCCAGAGAGTGCACTGGCACCACTGGGGATGCAGTGCAGTGACTCCAGAGAGTGCACTAGGAGCACTGGGGATGCAGTGCCGTTAGTCCAGAGAGTGCACTGGCACCACTGGTGATGCAGTGCAGTGAGTCCAGAGAGTGTACTGGCGCCACTGGGGATGCAGTGCAGTGAGTCCAGAGAGTGCACTGGCACCACTGGGGATGCACTGCAGTGAGTCCAGTGTGAGCACTGGCACCACTGGGGATGCAGTGCAGTGAGTCCATAGAGTGCACTGGTACCACTGGGAATGCAGTGCAGTGAGTCCAGAGAGTGCAGTGACACCACTGGGGATGCAGTGCAGTGAGTCCATAGAGTGCACTGGCACCACTGGGGATGCAGTGCAGTGAGTCCAGAGAGTGCACTGGCACCACTGGGGATGCAGTGCAGTGAGTCCAGTAAGTGCACTGGCACCAGTGGGGATGCACTGCAGTGAGTGCACTGGCACCACTGGGGATGCACTGCAGTGACGCTAAAGAGTGCACTGGCACCACAGGGAATACACTGCAGTGAGTCCAGAGAGTGCACTGGCACCAGTGGGGATGCAGTGCAGTGAGTCCAGAGAGTGCACTGGCACCACTGGGGATGCAGTGCAGTGAGTCCAGAGAGTGCACTGGCACCACTGGAGCTGTACTATAGTGAGTCCAGAGAGTGCACTGGCACCTCTGGGAATGCAGTGCAGTGAGTCCAGAGAATGCACTGGCACCACTGGTGATGCAGTGCAGTGAGTAAACAGAGTGTACTGGCACCACTGCGGATGCAGTGCCGTGAGTCCAGAGAGTGCACTGGCACCACTGGGGATGCACTGCAGTGAGTCCAGAGAGTGCACTGGCACCAGTGGGGATGCACTGCAGTGAGTGCACTGGCACCACTGGGGATGCACTGCAGTGACGCTAAAGAGTGCACTGGCACCACTGGGAATACACTGCAGTGAGTCCAGAGAGTGCACTGGCACCACTGGGGATGCAGTGCAGTGAGTCCAGAGAGTGCACTGGCACCACTGGGGATGCAGTGCAGTGAGTCCAGAGAGTGCACTGGCACCAGTGGGGATGCAGTGCAGTGAGTCCAGAGAGTGCACTGGCACCACTGGGGATGCAGTGTAGTGAGTCTAGTACGTGCTCTGGTACCAGTGGGGATGCACTGCAGTGAGTGCACTGGCACCACTGGGGATGCACTGCAGTGACGCTAAAGAGTGCACTGGCACCACTGGGAATACACTGCAGTGAGTCCAGAGAGTGCAGTGGCACCACTGGGGATGCAGTGCAGTGAGTCCAGAGAGTGCACTGGCACCACTGGTAATGCAGTGCAGTGAGTCCAGAGAGTACACTGGCACCACTGGGAATGCACTGCAGTGACTCCAGAGAGTGCCCTGGCACAACTGGGAATGCAGTGCAGTGAGTCCAGAGAGCGCACTGGCACCACTGGGGATGCAGTGCAGTGAGTAAACAGAGTGCACTGGCACCACTGGTGATGCAGTGCCGAGAGTCCAGAGAGTGCTCCTGCACCACTGGGGATGCAGTGCAGTGAGTCCAGAGAGTGCACTGGCACCACTGGGGATGCACTGCAGGGAGTCCAGTGTGAGCACTGGCACCACTGGGGATGCAGTGTAGTGAGTCTAGAGAGTGCACTGGCACCACTGGGAATGCAGTGCAGTGAATCCAGAGAGTGCAGTGGCACCACTGGTGATGCAGTGCAGTGAGTCCAGAGAGTGCACTGGCACCACTGGGGATGCAGTGCAGTGACTCCAGAGAGTGCACTGGCACCATTGGAGCTGTACTGTAGTGAGTCCAGAGATTGCACTGGCACCACTGGGGATGCACTGCAGTGAGTCCAGAGAGTGCACTGGCACCACTGGGGATGCAGTGCAGTGAGTCCAGAGAGTGTACTGGCACCACTGGGGATGCACTGCAGTGAGTCCAGAGAGTGCAGTGGCACCACTGGGGATGCACTGCAGTGAGTCCAGAGAGTGCACTGGCACCACTGGGGATGCAGTGCAGTGAGTCCAGAGAGTGCACTGGCACCACTGGGAATGCAGTGCAGTGAGTCCAGAGAGTGCAGTGGCACCACTGGTGATGCAGTGCAGTGAGTCCATAGAGTGCACTGGCACCACTGGGGATGCAGTGCAGTGACTCCAGAGAGTGCACTGGCACCATTGGAGCTGTACTGTAGTGAGTCCAGAGATTGCACTGGCACCACTGGGGATGCACTGCAGTGAGTCCAGAGAGTGCACTGGCACCACTGGGGATGCAGTGCAGTGAGTCCAGAGAGTGTACTGGCACCACTGGGGATGCACTGCCGTGAGTCCAGAGAGTGCACTGGCACCACTGGGGATGCAGTGCAGTGAGTCCAGAGAGTGCACTGGCCCCACAGGGGATGCAGTGCAGTGACTCCAGAGAGTGCACTAGGAGCACTGGGGATGCAGTGCCGTGAGTCCAGAGAGTGCACTGGCACCACTGGGAATGCAGTGCTGTGAGTCCAGAGAGTGCCCTGGCAACACTGGCGATGCACTGCAGTGAGTCCAGAGAGTGCACTGGCACCACTGGTAATGCAGTGCAGTGAGTCCAGAGAGTGCACTGGCACCACTGGGAATGCACTGCAGTGACTCCAGAGAGTGCCCTGGCACAACTGGGAATGCAGTGCAGTGAGTCCAGAGAGCGCACTGGCACCACTGGGGATGCAGTGCAGTGAGTAAACAGAGCGCACTGGCACCACTGGTGATGCAGTGCCGTGAGTCCAGAGAGTGCTCTGGCACCACTGGGGATGCAGTGCAGTGAGTCCAGAGAGTGCACTGGCGCCACTGGGGATGCAGTGCAGTGAGTCCAGAGAGTGCACTGGCACCACTGGGGATGCACTGCAGGGAGTCCAGTGTGAGCACTGGCACCACTGGGGATGCAGTGCAGTGAGTCCATAGAGTGCACTGGCACCACTGGGAATGCAGTGCAGTGAGTCCAGAGAGTGCAGTGACACCACTGGGGATGCAGTGCTGTGAGTCCATAGAGTGAACTGGCACCACTGGGGATGCAGTGCAGTGTGTCCAGAGAGTGCACTGGCACCACTGGGGATGCAGTGCAGTGAGTCCAGTAAGTGCACTGGCACCAGTGGGGATGCACTGCAGTGAGTGCACTGGCACCACTGGGGATGCAGTGCAGTGACGCTAAAGAGTGCACTGGCACCACTGGGAATACACTGCAGTGAGTCCAGAGAGTGCACTGGCACCACTAGGGATGCACTGCAGTGAGTGCACAGAGTGCACTGGCACCACTGGGGATGCAGTGCAGTGAGTCCAGAGAGTGCACTGGCACCACTGGACCTGTACTGTAGTAAGTCCAGAGATTGCACTGGCACCACTGGGGATGCAGTGCAGTGAGTCCAGAGAGTGCACTGGCACCACTGGGGATGCAGTGCAGTGACTCCAGAGAGTGCACTAGGAGCACTGGGGATGCAGTGCCGTTAGTCCAGAGAGTGCACTGGCACCACTGGGAATGCAGTGCTCTGTGTCCAGAGAGTGCCCTGGCAACATTGGGGATGCACTGCAGTGAGTCCAGAGAGTGCACTGGCACCACTGGTAATGCAGTGCAGTGAGTCCTGAGAGTGCACTGGCACCACTGGGAATGCACTGCAGTGACTCCAGAGAGTGCCCTGGCACAACTGGGAATGCAGTGCAGTGAGTCCAGAGAGCGCACTGGCACCACTGGGGATGCAGTGCAGTGAGTAAACAGAGTGCACTGGCACCACTGGTGATGCAGTGCCGTGAGTCCAGAGAGTGCACTGGCACCACTGGTGATGCAGTGCAGTGAGTCCAGAGAGTGTACTGGCGCCACTGGGGATGCAGTGCAGTGAGTCCAGAGAGTGCACTGGCACCACTGGGGATGCACTGCAGTGAGTCCAGAGAGTGCACTGGCACCACTGGGGATGCAGTGCAGTGAGTCCATAGAGTGCACTGGTACCACTGGGAATGCAGTGCAGTGAGTCCAGAGAGTGCAGTGACACCACTGGGGATGCAGTGCACTGAGTCCATAGAGTGCACTGGCACCACTGGGGATGCAGTGCAGTGAGTCCAGAGAGTGCACTGGCACCACTGGGGATGCAGTGCAGTGAGTCCAGTAAGTGCACTGGCACCAGTGGGGATGCACTGCAGTGAGTGCACTGGCACCACTGGGGATGCACTGCAGTGACGCTAAAGAGTGCACTGGCACCAGTGTGAATACACTGCAGTGAGTCCAGAGAGTGCACTGGCACCACTGGGGATGCAGTGCAGTGAGTCCAGAGAGTGCACTGGCACCACTGGGGATGCAGTGCAGTGAGTCCAGAGAGTGCACTGGCACCACTGGAGCTGTACTGTAGTGAGTCCAGAGATTGCACTGGCACCTCTGGGGATGCAGTGCAGTGAGTCCAGAGAGTGCACTGGCACCACTGGGGATGCAGTGCAGTGAGTCCAGAGAGTGTACTGGCACCACTGGTGATGCAGTGCAGTGAGTCCAGAGAGTGCACTGGCACCACTGGGGATGCAGTGCTGTGAGTCCACAGAGTTCAATGGCACCACTGGGGATGCAGTGCCGTGAGTCCAGAGAGTGCACTTGCCCCACTGGGGATGCAGTGCAGTGAGTGCAGAGAGTGCACTAGCAGCACTGGGGATGCAGTGCTGTGAGTCCAGAGAGTGCACTGGCACCACTGGGAATGCAGTGCTGTGAGTCCAGAGAGTGCCCTGGCAACACTGGGGATGCACTGCAGTTAGTCCAGAGAGTGCTCTGGCAGCACTGGTAATGCAGTGCAGTGAGTCCAGAGAGTGCACTGGCACCACTGGGAATGCAGTGCCGTGAGTCCACAGAGTGCACTGGCAACACTGGGGATGCACTGCAGTGAGTCCAGAGAGTGCACTGGCACCACTGGGGATGCTCTGCAGTGAGTATAGACAGTGCACTGGCACGACTTGGGATGCAGTGCAGTGAGTCCAGAGAGTGCAGTGGCACCACTGGGGATGCACTGCAGTGAGTCCAGAGAGTGCACTGGCAACACTGGGGATGCAGTGAAGTGATTCCAGAGCGTGCACTGCACCTTGGGGATGAAGAGCAGTGAGTCCAGAGAGTGCACTGGCACCACTCGGGATGCAGTGCAGTGAGTCCAGAGAGTGCACTGGCAACACTGGGGATGCAGTGAAGTGATTCCAGAGCGTGCACTGGCACCACTGGGGATGCAGTACAGTGAGTCCAGAGAGTGCCCTGGGACCAGTGGGAATGCACTGCAGTGAGTCCAGAGAGTGCACTGGCACCACTGGGGATGCAGTGCAGTGAGTCCAGGGAGTGCACTGTCAGCACTGGGGATGCAGTGCAGTGAGTCCAGAGAGTGCCCTGGCACCACTGTGGATGCAGTGCAGTGAGTCCAGAGAGTGCACTGGCACCACTGGGGATGCAGTGCAGTGAGTCCATAGAGTGCAGTGGCACCACTGGGGATGCAGTGCAGTGAGTCCAGAGAGTGCACTGGCCCCACTGGGGATGCAGTGCAGTGAGTCCAGAGAGTGCACTGGCACCAGTGGGGATGCAGTGCAGTGAGTAAACAGAGTGCACTGGCACCACTGGTGATGCAGTGCCGAGAGTCCAGAGAGTGCTCCTGCACCACTGGGGATGCAGTGCAGTGAGTCCAGAGAGTGCACTGGCAACACTGGGGATGCACTGCAGGGAGTCCAGTGTGAGCACTGGCACCACTGGGGATGCAGTGCAGTGAGTCCATAGAGTGCACTGGCACCACTGGGAATGCAGTGCAGTGAGTCCAGAGAGTGCAGTGACACCACTGGGGATGCAGTGCTGTGAGTCCATAGAGTGAACTGGCACCACTGGGGATGCAGTGCAGTGTGTCCAGAGAGTGCACTGGCACCACTGGGGATGCAGTGCAGTGAGTCCAGTAAGTGCACTGGCACCACTGGGGATGCAGTGCAGTGAGTGCACTGGCACCACTGGGGATGCACTGCAGTGACGCTAAAGAGTGCACTGGCACCACTGGGAATACACTGCAGTGAGTCCAGAGAGTGCACTGGCACCACTGGGGATGCACTGCAGTGAGTGCACAGAGTGCACTGGCACTACTGGGGATGCACTGCAGTGAGTCCAGAGAGTGCACTGGCACCACTGGACCTGTACTGTAGTAAGTCCAGAGATTGCACTGGCACCACTGGGGATGCAGTGCAGTGAGTCCAGAGAGTGCACTCACACCACTGGGGATGCAGTGCAGTGACTCCAGAGAGTGCACTAGGAGCACTGGGGATGCAGTGCCGTGAGTCCAGAGAGTGCACTGGCACCACTGGGAATGCAGTGCTGTGTGTCAGAGAGTGCCCTGGCAACATTGGGGCTGCACTGCAGTGAGTCCAGAGAGTGCACTGGCACCACAGGTAATGCAGTGCAGTGAGTCCAGAGAGTGCCCTGGCACCACGGGGGATGCAGTGCAGTGACTCCAGAGAGTGCCCTGGCACAACTGGGAATGCAGTGCAGTGAGTCCAGAGAGTGTACTGGCACCACTGGGGATGCAGTGCAGTGAGTAAACAGAGTGCACTGGCACCACTGGTGATGCAGTGCCGTGAGTCCAGAGAGTGCACTGGCACCACTGGTGATGCAGTGCAGTGAGTCCAGAGAGTGTACTGGCGCCACTGGGGATGCAGTGCAGTGAGTCCAGAGAGTGCACTGGCACCACTGGGGATGCACTGCAGTGAGTCCAGTGTGAGCACTGGCACCACTGGGGATGCAGTGCAGTGAGTCCATAGAGTGCACTGGTACCACTGGGAATGCAGTGCAGTGAGTCCAGAGAGTGCAGTGACACCACTGGGGATGCAGTGCAGTGAGTCCATAGAGTGCACTGGCACCACTGGGGATGCAGTGCAGTGAGTCCAGAGAGTGCACTGGCACCACTGGGGATGCAGTGCAGTGAGTCCAGTAAGTGCACTGGCACCAGTGGGGATGCACTGCAGTGAGTGCACTGGCACCACTGGGGATGCACTGCAGTGACGCTAAAGAGTGCACTGGCACCACTGTGAATACACTGCAGTGAGTCCAGAGAGTGCATTGGCACCACTGGGGATGCAGTGCAGTGAGTCCAGAGAGTGCACTGGCACCACTGGGGATGCAGTGCAGTGAGTAAACAGAGTGCACTGGCACCACTGGTGATGCAGTGCAGTGAGTAAACAGAGTGCACTGGCACCACTGGTGATGCAGTGCCGAGAGTCCAGAGAGTGCACTGGCACCACTGGGGATGTAGTGCAGTGAATCCAGAGAGTGCACTGCACCACTGCGGATGCACTGCAGTGATTTCAGAGAGTGCACTGGCACCACTCGGGAAGCAGTGCAGTGAGTCCAGAGAGTGCACTGGCACCACTGGGGATGCAGTGCAGTGAGTCCAGAGAGTGCCCTGGCACCACTGGGGATGCAGTGCAGTGAGTCCAGAGAGTGCACTGGCACCACTGGGGATGCAGTGCAGTGAGTCCAGAGAGTGCACTGGCAACACTCGGGATGCAGTGAAGTGATTCCAGAGCGTGCACTGGCACCTTGGGGATGCAGAGCAGTGAGTCCAGAGAGTGCACTGGCACCACTCGGGATGCAGTGCAGTGAGTCCAGAGAGTGCACTGGCACCACTGGGGATGCAGTGCAGTGAGTCCAGAGAGTGCCCTGGGACCAGTGGGAATGCACTGCAGTGACTCCAGAGAGTGCCCTGGCACAACTGGGAATGCAGTGCAGTGAGTCCAGAGAGCGCACTGGCACCACTGGGGATGCAGTGCCGTGAGTAAACAGAGTGCACTGGCACCACTGGTGATGCAGTGCCGAGAGTCCAGAGAGTGCACTGGCACCACTGGGGATGTAGTGCAGTGAATCCAGAGAGTGCACTGTCACCACTGCGGATGCACTGCAGTGATTCCAGAGAGTGCACTGGCACCACTGGGGAAGCAGTGCAGTGAGTCCAGAGAGTGCACTGGCACCACTGGGGATGCAGTGCAGTGAGAGCAGAGAGTGCCCTGGCACCACGGGGATGCAGTGTAGTGAGTGCAGAGAGTGCCCTGGCACCATTGGGGATGCAGTGCAGTGAGTCCAGAGAGTGCACTGGCACCACTGGGGATGCACTGCAGTGAGTCCAGAGAGTGCCCTGGCACCACTGGGGATGCAGTGCAGTGAGTCCAGAGAGTGCACTGGCAGCAATGGGAATGCAGTTCAGTGAGTCCAGAGAGTGCAGTGGCACCATTGGGGATGCAGTGCAGTGAGTCCAGAGAGTGCACTGGCACCACTGGGAATGCAGTGCAGTGAGTCCAGAGAGTGCACTGGCACCACAGGGGATGCACTGCAGTGAGTCCAGAGAGTGCACTGGCACCACTGGGGATGCACTGCAGTGACTCTAGAGAGTGCACTGGCACCACTGGGGATGCAGTGCAGTGAGTCCAGAGAGTGCACTGGCACCACTGGGGATGCAGTGCAGTGAGTCCAGAGAGTGCAGTGGCACCACTGGGGATGCAGTGCAGTGAGTGCAGAGAGTGCCCTGGCACCACTGGGGATGCAGTGCAGTGAGTCCAAAGAGTGCACTGGCACCATTGAACATGCAGTGCAGTGAGTCCAGAGAGTGCACTGGCACCACTGGTGATGCAGTGCAGTGAGTCCAGAGAGTGCACTGGCACCACTGGAGCTGTACTGTAGTGAGTCCAGAGAGTGCACTGGCACCACTGGGAATGCAGTGCAGTGAGTCCAGAGAGTGCACTGGCACCACTGGGGATGCAGTGCAGGGAGTCCAGTGTGTGCACTGGCACCACTGAGGATGCAGTGCAGTGAGTCCAGAGAGTGCACTGGCACCACTGGGGATGCAGTGCAGTGAGTCCATAGAGTGCACTGGCACCACTGGGGATGCAGTGCAGTGAGTCCAGAGAGTGTACTGGCACCACTGGGGATGCACTGCAGTGAGTCCAGAGAGTGCACTGGCACCAGTGGGGATGCACTGCAGTGAGTGCACTGGCACCACTGGGGATGCACTGCAGTGACGCTAAAGAGTGCACTGGCACCACTGGGAATACACTGCAGTGAGTCCAGAGAGTGCACTGGCACCACTGGGGATGCAGTGCAGTGAGTGCACAGAGTGCCCTGGCACCACTGGGGATGCAGTGCAGTGAGTCCACAGAGTTCAATGGCACCACTGGGTAGCAGTGCCGTGAGTCCAGAGAGTGCACTGGCACCACTGGGGATGCAGTGCAGTGAGTCCAGAGAGTGCACTAGCAGCACTAAGGGATGCAGTGCCGTGAGTCCAGAGAGTGCACTGGCGCCACTGGGAATTCAGTCCTGTAAGTCCAGAGAGTGCCTTGGCAACACTGGGGATGCACTGCAGTGAGTCCAGAGAGTGCACTGGCACCACTGGTAATGCAGTGCAGTGAGTCCAGAGAGTGCACTCGCACCACTGGGAATGCACTGCAGTGACTCCAGAGAGTGCCCTGGCACAACTGGGAATGCAGTGCAGTGAGTCCAGAGAGCGCACTGGCACCACTGGGGATGCAGTGCAGTGAGTATACAGAGTGCACTGGCACCACTGGTGATGCAGTGCCGAGAGTCCAGAGAGTGCACTGGCACCACTGGGGATGCAGTGCAGTGAGTCCAAAGAGTGCACTGGCACCACTGGGGATGCAGTGCAGTGAGTCCAGAGAGTGCACTGGCAACACTGGGGATGCAGTGAAGTGATTCCAGAGCGTGCACTGGCACCTTGGGGATGCAGAGCAGTGAGTCCAGAGAGTGCACTGGCACGACTGGGGATGCAGTGCAGTGAGTGCAGAGAGTGCACTGGCACCACTGGGGATGCAGTGCAGTGAGTCCAGAGAGTGCCCTGGGACCAGTGGGAATGCACTGCAGTGACTCCAGAGAGTGCCCTGGCACAACTGGGAATGCAGTGCAGTGAGTCCAGAGAGCGCACTGGCACCACTGGGGATGCAGTGCAGTGAGTAAACAGAGTGCACTGGCACCACTGGTGATGCAGTGCCGAGAGTCCAGAGAGTGCACTGGCACCACTGGGGATGTAGTGCAGTGAATCCAGAGAGTGCACTGTCACCACTGCGGATGCACTGCAGTGATTCCAGAGAGTGCACTGGCACCATTGGGGAAGCAGTGCAGTGAGTCCAGAGAGTGCACTGGCACCACTGGGGATGCAGTGCAGTGAGTGCAGAGAGTGCCCTGCCACCACTGGGAATGCAGTGCAGTGAGTGCAGAGGTTGCCCTGGCACCATTGGGATGCAGTGCAGTGAGTCCAGAGAGTGCACTGGCTCCACTGGGGATGCAGTGCAGTGAGTCCAAAGAGTGCACTGGCACCACTGGGGATGCAGTGCAGTGCGTCCAGAGAGTGCACTGGCAACACTGGTGATGCAGTGAAGTGATTCCAGTGAGTGCACTGTCACCTTGGGGATGCAGAGCAGTGAGTCCAGAGCGTGCACTGGCACCACTCGGGATGCAGTGCAGGGAGTCCAGAGAGTGCACTGGGAGCAGTGGGAATGCACTGCAGTGAGTCCAGAGAGTGCACTGGCACCACTGGGGACGCACTGCAGTGAGCCCAGAGAGTGCCCTGGCACCACTGGGGATGCAGTGCAGTGAGTCCACAGAGTGCACTAGCAGCAATGGGAATGCAGTGCAGTGAGTCCAGAGAGTGCACTGGCACCACTGGGGATGCAGTGCAGTGAGTCCATAGAGTGCACTGGCACCATTGGGGATGCAGTGCAGTGAGTCCAGAGAGTGCACTGGCACCACTGGGGATGCAGTGCAGTGAGTCCAGAGAGTGCACGGGCACCAGTGGGGATGCACTGCAGTGAGTCCAAAGAGTGCACTGGCACCACTGGGGATGCACTGCAGTGACTCTAGAGAGTGCACTGGCACCACTGGGGATGCAGTGCAGTGAGTCCAGAGAGTGCACTGGCACCACTGGGGATGCAGTGCAGTGAGTCCAGAGAGTGCACTGGCACCACTGGGGATGCAGTGCAGTGAGTCCAGAGAGTGCACTGGCACCACTGGAGCTGTACTGCAGTGAGTCCAGAGAGTGCACTGGCACCACTGGGAATGCAGTGCAGTGAGTCCAGAGAGTGCACTGGCACCACTGGGGATGCAGTGCAGGGAGTCCAGTGTGTGCACTGGCACCACTGAGGATGCAGTGCAGTGAGTCCAGAGAGTGCACTGGCACCACTGGGGATGCAGTGCAGTGAGTCCGTAGAGTGCACTGGCACCACTGGGGATGCAGTGCTGTGAGTCCAGAGAGTGCACTGGCACCACTGGGGATGCAGTGCAGTGAGTCCAGAGAGTGCACTGGCACCAGTGGGGATGCACTGCAGTGAGTGCACTGGCACCACTGGGGATGCACTGCAGTGACGCTAAAGAGTGCACTGGCACCACTGGGAATACACTGCAGTGAGTCCAGAGAGTGCACTGGCACCAGTGGGGATGCAGTGCAGTGAGTCCAGAGAGTGCACTGGCACCACTGGGGATGCAGTGCAGTGAGTCCAGAGAGTGCACTGGCACCACTGGAGCTGTACTATAGTGAGTCCAGAGAGTGCACTGGCACCTCTGGGAATGCAGTGCAGTGAGTCCAGAGAATGCACTGGCACCACTGGTGATGCAGTGCAGTGAGTAAACAGAGTGTACTGGCACCACTGCGGATGCAGTGCCGTGAGTCCAGAGAGTGCACTGTCAGCACTGGGGATGCAATGCAGTGAGTCCAGAGAGTGCACTGGCACCACTGGGGATGCAGTGCAGTGAGTCCAGAGAGTGCACTGGCACCACTGGGGATGCAGTGCAGTGAGTCCATAGAGTGCACTGGCACCACTGGGGATTCAGTGTAGTGAGTCCAGTAAGTGCAAAGGTACCAGTGGGGATGCACTGCAGTGAGTGCACTGGCACCACTGGGGATGCACTGCAGTGAGTCCAGAGAGTGCACTGGCACCACTGGGGATGCAGTGCAGTGAGTCCAGTGTGTGCACTGGCACCACTGGGGATGCAGTGCAGTGAGTACAGAGAGTGCACTGGCACCACTGGGGATGCAGTGCAGTGAGTCCATAGAGTGCACTGGCACCACTGGGGATGCAGTGCAGTGAGTCCAGAGAGTGCACTGGCACCACTGGGGATGCAGTGGAGTGAGTCCAGAGAGTGCACTGGCACCAGTGGGGATGCACTGCAGTGAGTGCACTGGCACCACTGGGGATGCACTGCAGTGACGCTAAAGAGTGCACTGGCACCACTGGGGATGCAGTGCAGTGAGTCCAGAGAGTGCACTGGCACCACTGGGGATGCAGTGCAGTGAGTCCAGAGAGTGCACTGGCACCACTGGGGATGCAGTGCAGTGAGTCCAGAGAGTGCACTGGCACCACTGGTAATGCAGTGCAGTGAGTCCAGAGAGTGCACTGGCACCACTGGGAATGCACTGCAGTGACTCCAGAGAGTGCACTGGCACCATTGGGGATGCAGTGCAGTGAGTCCAAAGAGTGCACTGGCACCATTGAAGATGCAGTGCCGTGAGTCCAGAGAGTGCACTGGCACCACTGGGAATGCACTGCAGTGACTCCAGAGAGTGCCCTGGCACAACTGGGAATGCAGTGCAGTGAGTCCAGAGAGTGCACTGGCACCACTGGGGATGCAGTGCAGTGAGTAAACAGAGTGCACTGGCACCACTGGTGATGCAGTGCCGAGAGTCCAGAGAGTGCTCCTGCACCACTGGGGATGCAGTGCAGTGAGTCCAGAGAGTGCACTGGCACCACTGGGGATGCACTGCAGGGAGTCCAGTGTGAGCACTGGCACCACTGGGGATGCAGTGCAGTGAGTCCAGAGAGTGCACTGGCACCACTGGGAATGCAGTGCAGTGAGTCCAGAGAGTGCAGTGGCACCACTGGTGATGCAGTGCAGTGAGTCCATAGAGTGCACTGGCACCACTGGGGATGCAGTGCAGTGACTCCAGAGAGTGCACTGGCACCATTGGAGCTGTACTGTAGTGAGTCCAGAGATTGCACTGGCACCACTGGGGATGCAGTGCAGTGAGTCCAGAGAGTGCACTGGCACCACTGGGGATGCAGTGCAGTGAGTCCAGAGAGTGTACTGGCACCACTGGGGATGCAGTGCAGTGAGTCCAGAGAGTGCACTGGCCCCACAGGGGATGCAGTGCAGTGACTCCAGAGAGTGCACTAGGAGCACTGGGGATGCAGTGCCGTGAGTCCAGAGCGCGCACTGGCACCACTGGGAATGCAGTGCTGTGAGTCCAGAGAGTGCCCTGGCAACACTGGCGATGCACTGCAGTGAGTCCAGAGAGTGCACTGGCACCACTGGTAATGCAGTGCAGTGAGTCCAGAGAGTGCACTGGCACCACTGGGAATGCACTGCAGTGACTCCAGAGAGTGCCCTGGCACAACTGGGAATGCAGTGCAGTGAGTCCAGAGAGCGCACTGGCACCACTGGGGATGCAGTGCAGTGAGTAAACAGAGCGCACTGGCACCACTGGTGATGCAGTGCCGTGAGTCCAGAGAGTGCTCTGGCACCACTGGTGATGCAGTGCAGTGAGTCCAGAGAGTGCACTGGCGCCACTGGAGATGCAGTGCAGTGAGTCCAGAGAGTGCACTGGCACCACTGGGGATGCACTGCAGGGAGTCCAGTGTGAGCACTGGCACCACTGGGGATGCAGTGCAGTGAGTCCATAGAGTGAACTGGCACCACTGGTAATGCAGTGCAGGGAGTCCTGAGAGTGCACTGGCACCACTGGGAATGCACTGCAGTGACTCCAGAGAGTGCCCTGGCACAACTGGGAATGCAGTGCAGTGAGTCCAGAGAGCGCACTGGCACCACTGGGGATGCAGTGCAGTGAGTAAACAGAGTGCACTGGCACCACTGGTGATGCAGTGCCGTGAGTCCAGAGAGTGCACTGGCACCACTGGTGATGCAGTGCAGTGAGTCCAGAGAGTGTACTGGCGCCACTGGGGATGCAGTGCAGTGAGTCCAGAGAGTGCACTGGCACCACTGGGGATGCACTGCAGTGAGTCCAGTGTGAGCACTGGCACCACTGGGGATGCAGTGCAGTGAGTCCATAGAGTGCACTGGTACCACTGGGAATGCAGTGCAGTGAGTCCAGAGAGTGCAGTGACACCACTGGGGATGCAGTGCAGTGAGTCCATAGAGTGCACTGGCACCACTGGGGATGCAGTGCAGTGAGTCCAGAGAGTGCACTGGCACCACTGGGGATGCAGTGCAGTGAGTCCAGTAAGTGCACTGGCACCAGTGGGGATGCACTGCAGTGAGTGCACTGGCACCACTGGGGATGCACTGCAGTGACGCTAAAGAGTGCACTGGCACCACTGTGAATACACTGCAGTGAGTCCAGAGAGTGCACTGGCACCACTGGGGATGCAGTGCAGTGAGTCCAGAGAGTGCACTGGCACCACTGGGGATGCAGTGCAGTGAGTCCAGAGAGTGCACTGGCACCACTGGAGCTGTACTGTAGTGAGTCCAGAGATTGCACTGGCACCTCTGGGGATGCAGTGCAGTGAGTCCAGAGAGTGCACTGGCACCACTGGGGATGCAGTGCAGTGAGTCCAGAGAGTGTACTGGCACCACTGGTGATGCAGTGCAGTGAGTCCAGAGAGTGCACTGGCACCACTGGGGATGCAGTGCCGTGAGTCCAGAGAGTGCACTTGCCCCACTGGGGATGCAAAGCAGTGAGTCCAGAGAGTGCACTAGCAGCACTGGGGATGCAGTGCTGTGAGTCCAGAGAGTGCACTGGCACCACTGGGAATGCAGTGCTGTGAGTCCAGAGAGTGCCCTGGCAACACTGGGGATGCACTGCAGTGAGTCCAGAGAGTGCTCTGGCAGCACTGGTAATGCAGTGCAGTGAGTCCAGAGAGTGCACTGGCACCACTGGGAATGCAGTGCCGTGAGTCCACAGAGTGCACTGGCAACACTGGGGATGCACTGCAGTGAGTCCAGAGAGTGCACTGGCACCACTGGGGATGCTCTGCAGTGAGTATAGACAGTGCACTGGCACGACTTGGAATGCAGTGCAGTGAGTCCAGAGAGTGCAGTGGCACCACTGGGGATGCACTGCAGTGAGTCCAGAGAGTGCACTGGCAACACTGGGGATGCAGTGAAGTGATTCCAGAGCGTGCACTGCACCTTGGGGATGCAGAGCAGTGAGTCCAGAGAGTGCACTGGCACCACTCGGGATGCAGTGCAGTGAGTCCAGAGAGTGCACTGGCAACACTGGGGATGCAGTGAAGTGATTCCAGAGCGTGCACTGGCACCACTGGGGATGCAGTGCAGTGAGTCCAGAGAGTGCCCTGGGACCAGTGGGAATGCACTGCAGTGAGTCCAGAGAGTGCACTGGCACCACTCGGGATGCATTGCAGTGAGTCCAGAGAGTGCTCTGGCACCACTGGAGCTGTACTGTAGTGTGTCCAGAGAGTGCACTGGCACCACTGGGAATGCAGTGCAGTGAGTCCAGAGAGTGCACTGGCACCACTGGGGATGCAGTGCAGTGAGTAAACAGAGTGCACTGGCACCACTGCGGATGCAGTGCCGTGAGTCCAGGGAGTGCACTGGCACCACTGGGGATGCAGTGCAGTGAGGCCATAGAGTGCAGTGGCACCACTGGGGATGCAGTGCAGTGAGTCCAGAGAGTGCACTGGCCCCACTGGGGATGCAGTGCAGTGAGTGCAGAGAGTGCACTGGCACCAGTGGGGATGCACTGCAGTGACGCTAAAGAGTGCACTGGCACCACTGCGGATGCATTACCGTGAGTCCAGAGCGTGCACTGGCACCACTGGGGATGCAGTGCAGTGAGTGCAGAGAGTGCACTGGCACCACTGGGGATGCAGTGCAGTGAGTCCAGAGAGTGCACTCGCACCACTGGGGATGCAGTGCAGTGAGTCCAGAGAGTGCACTGGCACCACTGGGGATGCACTGCAGTGACGCTAAAGAGTGCACTGGCACCACTGCGGATGCATTACCGTGAGTCCAGAGCGTGCACTGGCACCACTGGGGATGCAGTGCAGTGAGTGCAGAGAGTGCACTGGCACCACTGGGGATGCAGTGCAGTGAGTCCAGAGAGTGCACTCGCACCACTGGGGATGCAGTGCAGTGAGTCCAGAGAGTGTACTGGCACCAATGGGGATCCACTGCAGTGAGTCCAGAGAGTGCACTGGCACCACTGGGAATGCAGTGCAGTGAGTCCAGAGAGTGCAGTGACACCACTGGGGATGCAGTGCAGTGAGTCCATAGAGTGCACTGGCACCACTGGGGATGCAGTGCAGTGAGTCCAGAGAGTGCACTGGCACCACTGGGGATGCAGTGCAGTGAGTCCAGAGAGTGCACTGGCACCACTCGGGATGCCGTGCAGTGAGTCCACAGAGTACCCTGGCACCACTGGGGATGCAGTGCAGGGAGTCCAGTGTGTGCACTGGCACCACTGAGGATGCAGTGCAGTGAGTCCAGAGAGTGCACTGGCACCACTGGGGATGCAGTGCAGTGAGTCCATAGAGTGCACTGGCACCACTGGGGATGCAGTGCAGTGAGTCCAGAGAGTGTACTGGCACCACTGGGGATGCACTGCAGTGAGTCCAGAGAGTGCACTGGCACCAGTGGGGATGCACTGCAGTGAGTGCACTGGCACCACTGGGGATGCACTGCAGTGACGCTAAAGAGTGCACTGGCACCACTGGGAATACACTGCAGTGAGTCCAGAGAGTGCACTGGCACCACTGGGGATGCAGTGCAGTGAGTGCAGAGAGTGCCCTGGCACCACTGGGGATGCAGTGCAGTGAGTCCACAGAGTTCAATGGCACCACTGGGTAGCAGTGCCATGAGTCCAGAGAGTGCACTGGCCCCACTGGGGATGCAGTGCAGTGAGTCCAGAGAGTGCACTAGCAGCACTAAGGGATGCAGTGCCGTGAGTCCAGAGAGTGCACTGGCACCACTGGGAATGCAGTCCTGTAAGTCCAGAGAGTGCCTTGGCAACACTGGGGATGCACTGCAGTGAGTCCAGAGAGTGCACTGGCACCACTGGTAATGCAGTGCAGTGAGTCCAGAGAGTGCACTCGCACCACTGGGAATGCACTGCAGTGACTCCAGAGAGTGCCCTGGCACAACTGGGAATGCAGTGCAGTGAGTCCAGAGAGCGCACTGGCACCACTGGGGATGCAGTGCAGTGAGTATACAGAGTGCACTGGCACCACTGGTGATGCAGTGCCGAGAGTCCAGAGAGTGCACTGGCACCACTGGGGATGCAGTGCAGTGAGTCCAGAGAGTGCACTGGCACCACTGGGGATGCAGTGCAGTGAGTCCATAGAGTGCACTGGCACCACTGGGGATGCAGTGCAGTGAGTCCAGAGAGTGTACTGGCACCACTGGGGATGCACTGCAGTGAGTCCAGAGAGTGCACTGGCACCAGTGGGGATGCACTGCAGTGAGTGCACTAGCACCACTGGGGATGCACTGCAGTGACGCTAAAGAGTGCACTGGCACCTTGGGGATGCAGAGCAGTGAGTCCAGAGAGTGCACTGGCACGACTGGGGATGCAGTGCAGTGAGTGCAGAGAGTGCACTGGCACCACTGGGGATGCAGTGCAGTGAGTCCAGGGAGTGCCCTGGGACCAGTGGGAATGCACTGCAGTGACTCCAGAGAGTGCCCTGGCACAACTGGGAATGCAGTGCAGTGAGTCCAGAGAGCGCACTGGCACCACTGGGGATGCAGTGCAGTGAGTAAACAGAGTGCACTGGCACCACTGGTGATGCAGTTCCGAGAGTCCAGAGAGTGCACTGGCACCACTGGGGATGTAGTGCAGTGAATCCAGAGAGTGCACTGTCACCACTGCGGATGCACTGCAGTGATTCCAGAGAGTGCCCTGGCACCACTGGGGAAACAGTGCAGTGAGTCCAGAGAGTGCACTGGCACCACTGGGGATGCAGTGCAGTGAGTGCAGAGAGTGCCCTGGCACCACTGGGGATGCAGTGCAGTGAGTGCAGAGGTTGCCCTGGCACCATTGGGATGCAGTGCAGTGAGTCCAGAGAGTGCACTGGCTCCACTGGGGATGCAGTGCAGTGAGTCCAAAGAGTGCACTGGCACCACTGGGGATGCAGTGCAGTGAGTCCAGAGAGTGCACTGGCACCACTGGGGATGCAGTGCAGTGAGTCCAGAGAGTGCACTGGTACCACTGGGGATGCAGTGCAGTGAGTCCAGAGAGTGCACTGGCACCACTCGGGATGCAGTGCAGGGAGTCCAGAGAGTGCACTGGCACCACTGGGGATGCACTGCAGTGAGTCCAGAGAGTGCCCTGGGACCAGTGGGAATGCACTGCAGTGAGTCCAGAGAGTGCACTGGCACCACTGGGGATGCAGTGCAGTGAGTCCAGAGAGTGCACTGGCACCACTGGGGATGCAGTGCAGTGAGTGCAGAGAGTGCCCTGGCACCACTGGGGATGCAGTGCAGTGAGTCCAGAGAGTGCACTGGCACCATTGAAGATGCAGTGCAGTGAGTCCAGAGAGTGCACTGGCACCACTGGGGATGCAGTGCAGTGAGTCCAGAGAGTGCACTGGCACCACTGGAGCTGTACTGTAGTGAGTCCAGAGAGTGCACTGGCACCACTGGGAATGCAGTGCAGTGAGTCCAGAGAGTGCACTGGCACCACTGGGGATGCAGTGCAGGGAGTCCAGTGTGTGCACTGGCACCACTGAGGATGCAGTGCAGTGAGTCCAGAGAGTGCACTGGCACCACTGGGGATGCAGTGCAGTGAGTCCATAGAGTGCACTGGCACCACTGGGGATGCAGTGCTGTGAGTCCAGAGAGTGCACTGGCACCACTGGGGATGCAGTGCAGTGAGTCCAGAGAGTGCACTGGCACCAGTGGGGATGCACTGCAGTGAGTGCACTGGCACCACTGGGGATGCACTGCAGTGACGCTAAAGAGTGCACTGGCACCACTGGGAATACACTGCAGTGAGTCCAGAGATTGCACTGGCACCAGTGGGGATGCAGTGCAGTGAGTCCAGAGAGTGCACTCGCACCACTGGGGATGCAGTGCAGTGAGTCCAGAGAGTGCACTGGCACCACTGGAGCTGTACTATAGTGAGTCCAGAGAGTGCACTGGCACCTCTGGGAATGCAGTGCAGTGAGTCCAGAGAATGCACTGGCACCACTGGTGATGCAGTGCAGTGAGTAAACAGAGTGTACTGGCACCACTGCGGATGCAGTGCCGTGAGTCCAGAGAGTGCACTGTCAGCACTGGGGATGCAGTGCAGTGAGTCCAGAGAGTGCACTGGCACCACTGGGGATGCAGTGCAGTGAGTCCAGAGAGTGCACTGGCACCACTGGGGATGCAGTGCAGTGAGTCCAGAGAGTGCACTGGCACCACTGGGGATTCAGTGTAGTGAGTCTAGTAAGTGCAAAGGTACCAGTGGGGATGCACTGCAGTGAGTGCACTGGCACCACTGGGGATGCACTGCAGTGACGCTAAAGAGTGCACTGGCACCACTGGGAATACACTGCAGTGAGTCCAGAGAGTGCACTGGCACCACTGGGGATGCAGTGCAGTGAGTCCAGTGTGTGCACTGGCACCACTGGGGATGCAGTGCAGTGAGTACAGAGAGTGCACTGGCACCACTGGGGATGCAGTGCAGTGAGTCCATAGAGTGCACTGGCACCACTGGGGATGCAGTGCAGTGAGTCCAGAGAGTGCACTGGCAACACTGGGGATGCAGTGGAGTGAGTCCAGAGAGTGCACTGGCACCAGTGGGGATGCACTGCAGTGAGTGCACTGGCACCACTGGGGATGCACTGCAGTGACGCTAAAGAGTGCACTGGCACCACTGTGAATACACTGCAGTGAGTCCAGAGAGTGCACTGGCACCACTGGGGATGCAGTGCAGTGAGTCCAGAGAGTGCACTGGCACCACTGGGGATGCAGTGCAGTGAGTCCAGAGAGTGCACTGGCACCAGTGGGGATGCAGTGCAGTGAGTCCAGAGAGTGCACTGGCACCACTGGGAATGCAGTGCAGTGAGTCCAGAGAGTGCACTGGCACCACTGCGGATGAAGTGCCGTGAGTCCAGAGAGTGCACTGTCAGCACTGGGGATGCAGTGCCGTGAGTCCAGAGAGTGCACTGTCAGCACTGGGGATGCAGTGCAGTGAGTCCAGAGAGTGCACTGGCACCACTGGTAATGCAGTGCAGTGAGTCCAGAGAGTGCACTGGCACCACTGGGAATGCACTGCAGTGACTCCAGAGAGTGCACTGGCACCATTGGGGATGCAGTGCAGTGAGTCCAAAGAGTGCACTGGCACCATTGAAGATGCAGTGCAGTGAGTCCAGAGAGTGCACTGGCACCACTGGGGATGCAGTGTAGTGAGTCTAGTAAGTGCTCTGGTACCAGTGGGGATGCACTGCAGTGAGTGCACTGGCACCACTGGGGATGCACTGCAGTGACGCTAAAGAGTGCACTGGTACCACTGGGAATACACTGCAGTGAGTCCAGAGAGTGCACTGGCACCACTGGGGATGCAGTGCAGTGAGTCCAGAGAGTGCACTGGCACCACTGGTAATGCAGTGCAGTGAGTCCAGAGAGTGCACTGGCACCACTGGGAATGCACTGCAGTGACTCCAGAGAGTGCCCTGGCACAACTGGGAATGCAGTGCAGTGAGTCCAGAGAGCGCACTGGCACCACTGGGGATGCAGTGCAGTGAGTAAACAGAGTGCACTGGCACCACTGGTGATGCAGTGCCGAGAGTCCAGAGAGTGCACTGGCACCACTGGGGATGTAGTGCAGTGAATCCAGAGAGTGCACTGTCACCACTGCGGATGCACTGCAGTGATTCCAGAGAGTGCACTGGCACCACTGGGGAAGCAGTGCAGTGAGTCCAGAGAGTGCACTGGCACCACTGGGGATGCAGTGCAGTGAGTGCAGAGAGTGCCCTGGCACCACTGGGGATGCAGTGCAGTGAGTGCAGAGGTTGCCCTGGCACCATTGGGATGCAGTGCAGTGAGTCCAGAGAGTGCACTGGCACCACTGGTGATGCAGTGCAGTGAGTCCAGAGAGTGCACTGGCACCACTGGGGATGCAGTGCTGTGAGTCCACAGAGTTCAATGGCACCACTGGGGATGCAGTGCCGTGAGTCCAGAGAGTGCACTTGCCCCACTGGGGATGCAGTGCAGTGAGTCCAGAGAGTGCACTGGCACCACTGGGAATGCAGTGCTGTGAGTCCAGAGAGTGCCCTGGCAACACTGGGGATGCACTGCAGTGAGTCCAGAGAGTGCTCTGGCAGCACTGGTAATGCAGTGCAGTGAGTCCAGAGAGTGCACTGGCACCACTGGGAATGCAGTGCCGTGAGTCCACAGAGTGCACTGGCAACACTGGGGATGCACTGCAGTGAGTCCAGAGAGTGCACTGGCACCACTGGGGATGCTCTGCAGTGAGTATAGACAGTGCACTGGCACGACTTGGGATGCAGTGCAGTGAGTCCAGAGAGTGCAGTGGCACCACTGGGGATGCACTGCAGTGAGTCCAGAGAGTGCACTGGCAACACTGGGGATGCAGGGAAGTGATTCCAGAGAGTGCACTGCACCTTGGGGATGCAGAGCAGTGAGTCCAGAGAGTGCACTGGCACCAGTCGGGATGCAGTGCAGTGAGTCCAGAGAGTGCACTGGCAACACTGGGGATGCAGTGAAGTGATTCCAGAGCGTGCACTGGCACCACTGGGGATGCAGTGCAGTGAGTCCAGAGAGTGCACTGGCACCACTGGGGATGCACTGCAGTGACGCTAAAGAGTGCACTGGCACCAGTGGGAATACACTGCAGTGAGTCCAGAGAGTGCACTGGCACCACTGGGGATGCAGTGCAGTGAGTGCAGAGAGTGCCCTGGCACCACTGGGGATGCAGTGCAGTGAGTCCACAGAGTTCAATGGCACCACTGGGTAGCAGTGCCGTGAGTCCAGAGAGTGCACTGGCCCCACTGGGGATGCAGTGCAGTGACTCCAGAGAGTGCACTAGCAGCACTAAGGGATGCAGTGCCGTGAGTCCAGAGAGTGCACTGGCACCACTGGGAATGCAGTCCTGTAAGTCCAGAGAGTGCCTTGGCAACACTGGGGATGCACTGCAGTGAGTCCAGAGAGTGCACTGGCACCACTGGTAATGCAGTGCAGAGAGTCCAGAGAGTGCACTCGCACCACTGGGAATGCAGTGCAGTGAGTATACAGAGTGCACTGGCACCACTTGTGATGCAGTGCCGAGAGTCCAGAGAGTGCACTGGCACCACTGGGGATGCAGTGCAGTGAGTCCAAAGAGTGCACTGGCACCACTGGGGATGCAGTGCAGTGAGTCCAGAGAGTGCACTGGCAACACTGGGGATGCAGTGAAGTGATTCCAGAGCGTGCACTGGCAACTTGGGGATGCAGAGCAGTGAGTCCAGAGAGTGCACTGGCACGACTGGGGATCCAGTGCAGTGAGTGCAGAGAGTGCACTGGCACCACTGGGGATGCAGTGCAGTGAGTCCTGAGAGTGCCCTGGGACCAGTGGGAATGCACTGCAGTGACTCCAGAGAGTGCCCTGGCACAACTGGGAATGCAGTGCAGTGAGTCCAGAGAGCGCACTGGCACCACTGGGGATGCAGTGCTGTGAGTAAACAGAGTGCACTGGCACCACTGGTGATGCAGTGCCGAGAGTCCAGAGAGTGCACTGGCACCACTGGGGATGTAGTGCAGTGAATCCAGAGAGTGCACTGTCACCACTGCGGATGCACTGCAGTGATTCCAGAGAGTGCACTGGCACCACTGGGGAAGCAGTGCAGTGAGTCCAGAGAGTGCACTGGCACCACTGGGGATGCAGTGCAGTGAGTGCAGAGAGTGCCCTGGCACCACTGGGGATGCAGTGCAGTGAGTGCAGAGGTTGCCCTGGCACCATTGGGATGCAGTGCAGTGAGTCCAGAGAGTGCACTGGCTCCACTGGGGATGCAGTGCAGTGAATCCAAAGAGTGCACTGGCACCACTGGGGATGCAGTGCAGTGCGTCCAGAGAGTGCACTGGCAACACTGGTGATGCAGTGAAGTGATTCCAGAGCGTGCACTGTCACCTTGGGGATGCAGAGCAGTGAGTGCAGAGCGTGCACTGGCACCACTCGGGATGCAGTGCAGGGAGTCCAGAGAGTGCACTGGCACCACTGGGAATGCAGTGCAGTGAGTCCAGAGAGTGCACTGGCACCACTGCGGATGAAGTGCCGTGAGTCCAGAGAGTGCACTGTCAGCACTGGGGATGCAGTGCCGTGAGTCCAGAGAGTGCACTGTCAGCACTGGGGATGCAGTGCAGTGAGTCCAGAGAGTGCACTGGCACCACTGGTAATGCAGTGCAGTGAGTCCAGAGAGTGCACTGGCACCACTGGGAATGCACTGCAGTGACTCCAGAGAGTGCACTGGCACCATTGGGGATGCAGTGCAGTGAGTCCAAAGAGTGCACTGGCACCATTGAAGATGCAGTGCAGTGAGTCCATAGAGTGCACTGGCACCACTGGGGATGCAGTGTAGTGAGTCTAGTAAGTGCTCTGGTACCAGTGGGGATGCACTGCAGTGAGTGCACTGGCACCACTGGGGATGCACTGCAGTGACGCTAAAGAGTGCACTGGTACCACTGGGAATACACTGCAGTGAGTCCAGAGAGTGCACTGGCACCACTGGGGATGCAGTGCAGTGAGTCCAGAGAGTGCACTGGCACCACTGGGGATGCAGTGCAGTGAGTCCAGAGAGTGCACTGGCACCACTGGGAATGCACTGCAGTGACTCCAGAGAGTGCCCTGGCACAACTGGGAATGCAGTGCAGTGAGTCCAGAGAGCGCACTGGCACCACTGGGGATGCAGTGCAGTGAGTAAACAGAGTGCACTGGCACCACTGGTGATGCAGTGCCGAGAGTCCAGAGAGTGCTCCTGCACCACTGGGGATGCAGTGCAGTCAGTCCAGAGAGTGCACTGGCACCACTGGGGATGCACTGCAGGGAGTCCAGTGTGAGCACTGGCACCACTGGGGATGCAGTGCAGTGAGTCCAGAAAGTGCACTGGCACCACTGGGAATGCAGTGCAGTGAGTCCAGAGAGTGCAGTGGCACCACTGGTGATGCAGTGCAGTGAGTCCATAGAGTGCACTGGCACCACTGGGGATGCAGTGCAGTGACTCCAGAGAGTGCACTGGCACCATTGGAGCTGTACTGTAGTGAGTCCAGAGATTGCACTGGCACCACTGGGGATGCAGTGCAGTGAGTCCAGAGAGTGCACTGGCACCACTGGGGATGCAGTGCAGTGAGTCCAGAGAGTGTACTGGCACCACTGGGGATGCACTGCAGTGAGTCCAGAGAGTGCACTGGCACCACTGGGGATGCAGTGCAGTGAGTCCACAGAGTTCAATGGCACCACTGGGGATGCAGTGCAGTGAGTCCAGAGAGTGCACTGGCCCCACAGGGGATGCAGTGCAGTGACTCCAGAGAGTGCACTAGGAGCACTGGGGATGCAGTGCCGTGAGTCCAGAGCGTGCACTGGCACCACTGGGAATGCAGTGCTGTGAGTCCAGAGAGTGCCCTGGCAACACTGGCGATGCACTGCAGTGAGTCCAGAGAGTGCACTGGCACCACTGGTAGTGCAGTGCAGTGAGTCCAGAGAGTGCACTGGCACCACTGGGAATGCACTGCAGTGACTCCAGAGAGTGCCCTGGCACAACTGGGAATGCAGTGCAGTGAGTCCAGAGAGCGCACTGGCACCACTGGGGATGCAGTGCAGTGAGTAAACAGAGCGCACTGGCACCACTGGTGATGCAGTGCCGTGAGTCCAGAGAGTGCTCTGGCACCACTGGGGATGCAGTGCAGTGAGTCCAGAGAGTGCACTGGCGCCACTGGAGATGCAGTGCAGTGAGTCCAGAGAGTGCACTGGCACCACTGGGGATGCACTGCAGGGAGTCCAGTGTGAGCACTGGCACCACTGGGGATGCAGTGCAGTGAGTCCATAGAGTGCACTGGCACCACTGGGAATGCAGTGCAGTGAGTCCAGAGAGTGCAGTGACACCACTGGGGATGCAGTGCTGTGAGTCCATAGAGTGAACTGGCACCACTGGTAATGCAGTGCACTGAGTCCTGAGAGTGCACTGGCACCACTGGGAATGCACTGCAGTGAGTCCAGAGAGCGCACTGGCACCACTGGGGATGCAGTGCAGTGAGTAAACAGAGTGCACTGGCACCACTGGTGATGCAGTGCCGTGAGTCCAGAGAGTGCACTGGCACCACTGGTGATGCAGTGCAGTGAGTCCAGAGAGTGCACTGGCACCACTGGGGATGCACTGCAGTGAGTCCAGTGTGAGCACTGGCACCACTGGGGATGCAGTGCAGTGAGTCCATAGAGTGCACTGGTACCACTGGGAATGCAGTGCAGTGAGTCCAGAGAGTGCAGTGACACCACTGGGGATGCAGTGCAGTGAGTCCATAGAGTGCACTGGCACTACTGGGGATGCACTGCAGTGAGTCCAGAGAGTGCACTGGCACCACTGGGGATGCAGTGCAGTGAGTCCAGTAAGTGCACTGGCACCAGTGGGGATGCACTGCAGTGAGTGCACTGGCACCACTGGGGATGCACTGCAGTGACGCTAAAGAGTGCACTGGCACCACTGTGAATACACTGCAGTGAGTCCAGAGAGTGCACTGGCACCACTGGGGATGCAGTGCAGTGAGTCCAGAGAGTGCACTGGCACCACTGGGGATGCAGTGCAGTGAGTCCAGAGAGTGCACTGGCACCACTGGAGCTGTACTGTAGTGAGTCCAGAGATTGCACTGGCACCTCTGGGGATGCAGTGCAGTGAGTCCAGAGAGTGCACTGGCACCACTGGGGATGCAGTGCAGTGAGTCCAGAGAGTGTACTGGCACCACTGGTGATGCAGTTCAGTGAGTCCAGAGAGTGCACTGGCACCACTGGGGATGCAGTGCTGTGAGTCCACAGAGTTCAATGGCACCACTGGGGATGCAGTGCCGTGAGTCCAGAGAGTGCACTTGCCCCACTGGGGATGCAGTGCAGTGAGTCCAGAGAGTGCACTGGCACCACTGGGAATGCAGTGCTGTGAGTCCAGAGAGTGCCCTGGCAACACTGGGGATGCACTGCAGTGAGTCCAGAGAGTGCACTGGCAGCACTGGTAATGCAGTGCAGTGAGTCCAGAGAGTGCACTGGCACCACTGGGAATGCAGTGCCGTGAGTCCACAGAGTGCACTGGCAACACTGGGGATGCACTGCAGTGAGTCCAGAGAGTGCACTGGCACCACTGGGGATGCTCTGCAGTGAGTATAGACAGTGCACTGGCACGACTTGGGATGCAGTGCAGTGAGTCCAGAGAGTGCAGTGGCACCACTGGGGATGCACTGCAGTGAGTCCAGAGAGTGCACTGGCAACACTGGGGATGCAGTGAAGTGATTCCAGAGCGTGCACTGCACCTTGGGGATGCAGAGCAGTGAGTCCAGAGAGTGCACTGGCACCACTCGGGATGCAGTGCAGTGAGTCCAGAGAGTGCACTGGCAACACTGGGGATGCAGTGAAGTGATTCCAGAGCGTGCACTGGCACCACTGGGGATGCAGTGCAGTGAGTCCAGAGAGTGCCCTGGGACCAGTGGGAATGCACTGCAGTGAGTCCAGAGAGTGCACTGGCACCACTCGGGATGCACTGCAGTGAGTCCAGAGAGTGCTCTGGCACCGCTGGAGCTGTACTGTAGTGAGTCCAGAGAGTGCACTGGCACCACTGGGAATGCA
Source organism: Anser brachyrhynchus (assembly GCF_964034855.1). Lineage (NCBI taxonomy): Eukaryota > Metazoa > Chordata > Aves > Anseriformes > Anatidae > Anser > Anser brachyrhynchus. Next base: position 998,932 of record NW_027664004.1, read on the forward strand.
GTGCAGTGAGTCCAGAGAGTGCACTGGCACCACTGGGGATGCAGTGCAGTGAGTAAACAGAGTGCACTGGCACCACTGCGGATGCAGTGCCGTGAGTCCAGGGAGGGCACTGTCAGCACTGGGGATGCAGTGCAGTGAGTCCAGAGAGTGCCCTGGCACCACTGGGGATGCAGTGCAGTGAGTCCAGAGAGTGCACTGGCACCACTGGGGATGCAGTGCAGTGAGGCCATAGAGTGCAGTGGCACCACTGGGGATGCAGTGCAGTGAGTCCAAAGAGTGCACTGGCCCCACTGGGGATGCAGTGCAGTGAGTGCAGAGAGTGCACTGGCACCAGTGGGGATGCACTGCAGAGAGTGCACTGGCACCACTGGGGATGCACTGCAGTGACGCTAAAGAGTGCACTGGCACCACTGCGGATGCAGTACCGTGAGTCCAGAGAGTGCACTGGCACCACTGGGGATGCAGTGCAGTGAGTGCAGAGAGTGCACTGGCACCACTGGGGATGCAGTGCAGTGAGTCCAGAGAGTGCACTCGCACCACTGGGGATGCAGTGCAGTGAGTCCAGAGAGTGTACTGGCACCAATGGGGATGCACTGCAGTGAGTCCAGAGAGTGCACTGGCACCACTGGGAATGCAGTGCAGTGAGTCCAGAGAGTGCAGTGACACCACTGGGGATGCAGTGCAGTGAGTCCATAGAGTGCACTGGCACCACTGGGGATGCAGTGCAGTGAGTCCAGAGAGTGCACTGGCACCACTGGGGATGCAGTGCAGTGAGTCCAGAGAGTGCACTGGCACCACTGGGGATGCACTGCAGTGACTCCAGAGAGTGCCGTGGCACTAGTGAAGATGCACTGCAGTGTCTCCAGAGAGTGCCCTGGCACCACTGGTAATGCAGTGCAGTGAGTCCAGAGAGTGCACTGGCACCACTGGGGATGCACTGCAGTGACTCCAGAGAGTGCCCTGGCACTAGTGGAGATGCACAGCAGTGTCTCCAGAGAGTGCACTGGCACCACTGGGGATGCACTGCAGTTAGTCCAGAGAGTGCACTGGCACCACTGGGGATGTATTGCAGTGATTCCAGAGAGTGCACTGGCACCACTGGGGATGCACTGCAGTGAGTCCAGAGAGTGCACTGGCACCACTGGGGATGCAGTGCAGTGAGTGCAGAGAGTGCACTGGCACCACTCGGGATGCAGTGCAGTGAGTGCATTGAGTGCCCTGGCACCATTGGGGATGCAGTTCAGTGAGTCCAAAGAGTGCACTGGCACCACTGGGGATGCAGTGCAATGAGTCCAGAGAGTGCACTGGCAACACTGGGGATGCAGTGAAGTGATTCCAGAGCGTGCACTGGCACCTTGGGGATGCAGTGCAGTGAGTCCAGAGAGTGCACTGGCACCACTCGGGATGCCATGCAGTGAGTCCATAGAGTGCACTGGCACCACTGGGGATGCAGTGCAGTGAGTCCAGAGAGTGCACTGGCACCACTCGGGATGCAGTGCAGTGAGTCCAGAGAGTGTACTGGCACCACTGGTGATGCAGTGCAGTGAGTCCAGAGAGTGCACTGGCACCACTGGGGATGCAGTGCTGTGAGTCCACAGAGTTCAATGGCACCACTGGGGATGCAGTGCCGTGAGTCCAGAGAGTGCACTTGCCCCACTGGGGATGCAGTGCAGTGAGTCCAGAGAGTGCACTAGCAGCACTGGGGATGCAGTGCTGTGAGTCCAGAGAGTTCACTGGCACCACTGGGAATGCAGTGCTGTGAGTCCAGAGAGTGCCCTGGCAACACTGGGGATGCACTGCAGTGAGTCCAGAGAGTGCTCTGGCAGCACTGGTAATGCAGTGCAGTGAGTCCAGAGAGTGCACTGGCACCACTGGGAATGCAGTGCCGTGAGTCCACAGAGTGCACTGGCAACACTGGGGATGCACTGCAGTGAGTCCAGAGAGTGCACTGGCACCACTGGGGATGCTCTGCAGTGAGTATAGACAGTGCACTGGCACGACTTGGGATGCAGTGCAGTGAGTCCAGAGAGTGCAGTGGCACCACTGGGGATGCACTGCAGTGAGTCCAGAGAGTGCACTGGCAACACTGGGGATGCAGTGAAGTGATTCCAGAGCGTGCACTGCACCTTGGGGATGCAGAGCAGTGAGTCCAGAGAGTGCACTGGCACCACTCGGGATGCAGTGCAGTGAGTCCAGAGAGTGCACTGGCAACACTGGGGATGCAGTGAAGTGATTCCAGAGCGTGCACTGGCACCACTGGGGATGCAGTGCAGTGAGTCCAGAGAGTGCCCTGGGACCAGTGGGAATGCACTGCAGTGAGTCCAGAGAGTGCACTGGCACCACTCGGGATGCAGTGCAGTGAGTCCAGAGAGTGCTCTGACACCACTGGAGCTGTACTGTAGTGAGTCCAGAGAGTGCACTGGCACCACTGGGAATGCAGTGCAGTGAGTCCAGAGAGTGCACTGGCACCACTGGGGATGCAGTGCAGTGAGTAAACAGAGTGCACTGGCACCACTGCGGATGCAGTGCCGTGAGTCCAGGGAGTGCACTGTCAGCACTGGGGATGCAGTGCAGTGAGTCCAGAGAGTGCCCTGGCACCACTGGGGATGCAGTGCAGTGAGTCCAGAGAGTGCACTGGCACCACTGGGGATGCAGTGCAGTGAGGCCATAGAGTGCAGTGGCACCACTGGGGATGCAGTGCAGTGAGTCCAGAGAGTGCACTGGCCCCACTGGGGATGCAGTGCAGTGAGTGCAGAGAGTGCACTGGCACCAGTGGGGATGCACTGCAGAGAGTGCACTGGCACCACTGGGGATGCACTGCAGTGACGCTAAAGAGTGCACTGGCACCACTGCGGATGCAGTACCGTGAGTCCAGAGAGTGCACTGGCACCACTGGGGATGCAGTGCAGTGAGTGCAGAGAGTGCACTGGCACCACTGGGGATGCAGTGCAGTGAGTCCAGAGAGTGCACTCGCACCACTGGGGATGCAGTGCAGTGAGTCCAGAGAGTGTACTGGCACCAATGGGGATGCACTGCAGTGACTCCAGAGAGTGCCCTGGCACTAGTGGAGATGCACAGCAGTGTCTCCAGAGAGTGCACTGGCACCACTGGGGATGCACTGCAGTTAGTCCAGAGAGTGCACTGGCACCACTGGGGATGTAGTGCAGTGATTCCAGAGAGTGCACTGGCACCACTGGGGATGCACTGCAGTGACTCCAGAGAGTGCACTGGCACCACTGGGGATGCAGTGCAGTGAGTGCAGAGAGTGCACTGGCACCACTCGGGATGCAGTGCAGTGAGTGCATTGAGTGCCCTGGCACCATTGGGGATGCAGTTCAGTGAGTCCAAAGAGTGCACTGGCACCACTGGGGATGCAGTGCAGTGAGTCCAGAGAGTGCACTGGCAACACTGGGGATGCAGTGAAGTGATTCCAGAGCGTGCACTGGCACCTTGGGGATGCAGTGCAGTGAGTCCAGAGAGTGCACTGGCACCACTCGGGATGCCATGCAGTGAGTCCATAGAGTGCACTGGCACCACTGGGGATGCAGTGCAGTGAGTCCAGAGAGTGCACTGGCACCACTCGGGATGCCGTGCAGTGAGTCCACAGAGTACCCTGGCACCACTGGGGATGCAGTGCAGGGAGTCCAGTGTGTGCACTGGCACCACTGAGGATGCAGTGCAGTGAGTCCAGAGAGTGCACTGGCACCACTGGGGATGCAGTGCAGTGAGTCCATAGAGTGCACTGGCACCACTGGGGATGCAGTGCAGTGAGTCCAGAGAGTGTACTGGCACCACTGGGGATGCACTGCAGTGAGTCCAGAGAGTGCACTGGCACCAGTGGGGATGCACTGCAGTGAGTGCACTGGCACCACTGGGGATGCACTGCAGTGACGCTAAAGAGTGCACTGGCACCACTGTGAATACACTGCAGTGAGTCCAGAGAGTGCACTGGCACCACTGGGGATGCAGTGCAGTGAGTGCAGAGAGTGCCCTGGCACCACTGGGGATGCAGTGCAGTGAGTCCACAGAGTTCAATGGCACCACTGGGTAGCAGTGCCGTGAGTCCAGAGAGTGCACTGGCCCCACTGGGGATGCAGTGCAGTGACTCCAGAGAGTGCACTAGCAGCACTAAGGGATGCAGTGCCGTGAGTCCAGAGAGTGCACTGGCACCACTGGGAATGCAGTCCTGTAAGTCCAGAGAGTGCCTTGGCAACACTGGGGATGCACTGCAGTGAGTCCAGAGAGTGCACTGGCACCACTGGTAATGCAGTGCAGTGAGTCCAGAGAGTGCACTCGCACCACTGGGAATGCACTGCAGTGACTCCAGAGAGTGCCCTGGCACAACTGGGAATGCAGTGCAGTGAGTCCAGAGAGCGCACTGGCACCACTGGGGATGCAGTGCAGTGAGTATACAGAGTGCACTGGCACCACTGGTGATGCAGTGCCGAGAGTCCAGAGAGTGCACTGGCACCACTGGGGATGCAGTGCAGTGAGTCCAAAGAGTGCACTGGCACCACTGGGGATGCAGTGCAGTGAGTCCAGAGAGTGCACTGGCAACACTGGGGATGCAGTGAAGTGATTCCAGAGCGTGCACTGGCAACTTGGGGATGCAGAGCAGTGAGTCCAGAGAGTGCACTGGCACGACTGGGGATCCAGTGCAGTGAGTGCAGAGAGTGCACTGGCACCACTGGTAATGCAGTGCAGTGAGTCCAGAGAGTGCCCTGGGACCAGTGGGAATGCACTGCAGTGACTCCAGAGAGTGCCCTGGCACAACTGGGAATGCAGTGCAGTGAGTCCAGAGAGCGCACTGGCACCACTGGGGATGCAGTGCTGTGAGTAAACAGAGTGCACTGGCACCACTGGTGATGCAGTGCCGAGAGTCCAGAGAGTGCACTGGCACCACTGGGGATGCAGTGCAGTGAATCCAGAGAGTGCACTGTCACCACTGCGGATGCACTGCAGTGATTCCAGAGAGTGAACTGGCACCACTGGGGAAGCAGTGCAGTGAGTCCAGAGAGTGTACTGGCACCATTGGGGATGCAGTGCAGTGAGTGCAGAGAGTGCCCTGGCACCACTGGGGATGCAGTGCAGTGAGTGCAGAGGTTGCCCTGGCACCATTGGGATGCAGTGCAGTGAGTCCAGAGAGTGCACTGGCTCCACTGGGGATGCAGTGCAGTGAGTCCAAAGAGTGCACTGGCACCACTGGGGATGCAGTGCAGTGCGTCCAGAGAGTGCACTGGCAACACTGGTGATGCAGTGAAGTGATTCCAGAGCGTGCACTGTCACCTTGGGGATGCAGAGCAGTGAGTCCAGAGCGTGCACTGGCACCACTCGGGATGCAGTGCAGGGAGTCCAGAGAGTGCACTGGCACCACTGGGGATGCACTGCAGTGAGTCCAGAGAGTGCCCTGGGACCAGTGGGAATGCACTGCTGTGAGTCCAGAGAGTGCACTGGCACCACTGGGGATGCACTGCAGTGAGCCCAGAGAGTGCCCTGGCACCACTGGGGATGCAGTGCAGTGAGTCCACAGAGTGCACTAGCAGCAATGGGAATGCAGTGCAGTGAGTCCAGAGAGTGCACTGGCACCACTGGGGATGCAGTGCAGTGAGTCCATAGAGTGCACTGGCACCATTGGGGATGCAGTGCAGTGAGTCCAGAGAGTGCACTGGCACCACTGGGGATGCAGTGCAGTGAGTCCAGAGAGTGCACGGGCACCAGTGGGGATGCACTGCAGTGAGTCCAAAGAGTGCACTGGCACCACTGGGGATGCACTGCAGTGAGTCTAGAGAGTGCACTGGCACCACTGGGGATGCAGTGCAGTGAGTCCAGAGAGTGCACTGGCACCACTGGGGATGCAGTGCAGTGAGTCCAGAGAGTGCACTGGCACCACTGGGGATGCAGTGCAGTGAGTGCAGAGAGTGCCCTGGCACCACTGGGGATGCAGTGCAGTGAGTCCAAAGAGTGCACTGGCACCATTGAAGATGCAGTGCAGTGAGTCCAGAGAGTGCACTGGCACCACTGGGGATGCAGTGTAGTGAGTCCAGAGAGTGCACTGGCACCACTGGAGCTGTACTGTAGTGAGTCCAGAGAGTGCACTGGCACCACTGGGAATGCAATGCAGTGAGTCCAGAGAGTGCACTGGCACCACTGGGGATGCAGAGCAGGGAGTCCAGTGTGTGCACTGGCACCACTGAGTATGCAGTGCAGTGAGTCCAGAGAGTGCACTGGAACCACTGGGGATGCAGTGCAGTGAGTCCATAGAGTGCACTGGCACCACTGGGGATGCAGTGCTGTGAGTCCAGAGAGTGCACTGGCACCACTGGGGATGCAGTGCAGTGAGTGCACTGGCACCAGTGGGGATGCACTGCAGTGAGTGCACTGGCACCACTGGGGATGCACTGCAGTGACGCTAAAGAGTGCACTGGCACCACTGGGAATACACTGCAGTGAGTCCAGAGAGTGCACTGGCACCAGTGGGGATGCAGTGCAGTGAGTCCAGAGAGTGCACTGGCACCACTGGGGATGCAGTGCAGTGAGTCCAGAGAGTGCACTGGCACCACTGGAGCTGTACTTTAGTGAGTCCAGAGAGTGCACTGGCATCTCTGGGAATGCAGTGCAGTGAGTCCAGAGAATGCACTGGCACCACTGGTGATGCAGTGCAGTGAGTAAACAGAGTGTACTGGCACCACTGCGGATGCAGTGCCGTGAGTCCAGAGAGTGCACTGTCAGCACTGGGGATGCAGTGCAGTGAGTCCAGAGAGTGCACTGGCACCACTGGGGATGCAGTGCAGTGAGTCCAGAGAGTGCACTGGCACCACTGGGGATGCAGTGCAGTGAGTCCATAGAGTGCACTGGCACCACTGGGGATTCAGTGTAGTGAGTCCAGTAAGTGCAAAGGTACCAGTGGGGATGCACTGCAGTGAGTGCACTGGCACCACTGGAGCTGTACTGTAGTGAGTCCAGAGAGTGCACTGGCACCACTGGGAATGCAGTGCAGTGAGTCCAGAGAGTGCACTGGCACCACTGGGGATGCAGTGCAGTGAGTGCAGAGAGTGCCCTGGCACCACTGGGGATGCAGTGCAGTGAGTCCACAGAGTTCAATGGCACCACTGGGTAGCAGTGCCGTGAGTCCAGAGAGTGCACTGGCCCCACTGGGGATGCACTGCAGTGACTTCAGAGAGTGCACTAGCAGCACTAAGGGATGCAGTGCCGTGAGTCCAGAGAGTGCACTGGCACCACTGGGAATGCAGTCCTGTAAGTCCAGAGAGTGCCTTGGCAACACTGGGGATGCACTGCAGTGAGTCCAGAGAGTGCACTGGCACCACTGGTAATGCAGTGCAGTGAGTCCAGAGAGTGCACTGGCACCACTGGGAATGCACTGCAGTGACTCCAGAGAGTGCCCTGGCACAACTGGGAATGCAGTGCAGTGAGTCCAGAGAGCGCACTGGCACCACTGGGGATGCAGTGCAGTGAGTAAACAGAGCGCACTGGCACCACTGGTGATGCAGTGCCGTGAGTCCAGAGAGTGCTCTGGCACCACTGGGGATGCAGTGCAGTGAGTCCAGAGAGTGCACTGGCGCCACTGGGGATGCAGTGCAGTGAGTCCAGAGAGTGCACTGGCACCACTGGGGATGCACTGCAGGGAGTCCATAGAGTGCACTGGCACCACTGGGAATGCAGTGCAGTGAGTCCAGAGAGTGCACTGGCACCACTCGGGATGCCGTGCAGTGAGTCCACACAGAGTACCCTGGCACCACTGGGGATGCAGTGCAGGGAGTCCAGTGTGTGCACTGGCACCACTGAGGATGCAGTGCAGTGAGTCCAGAGAGTGCACTGGCACCACTGGGGATGCAGTGCAGTGAGTCCATAGAGTGCACTGGCACCACTGGGGATGCAGTGCAGTGAGTCCAGAGAGTGTACTGGCACCACTGGGGATGCACTGCAGTGAGTCCAGAGAGTGCACTGGCACCAGTGGGGATGCACTGCAGTGAGTGCACTGGCACCACTGGGGATGCACTGCAGTGACGCTAAAGAGTGCACTGGCACCACTGTGAATACACTGCAGTGAGTCCAGAGAGTGCACTGGCACCACTGGGGATGCAGTGCAGTGAGTGCAGAGAGTGCCCTGGCACCACTGGGGATGCAGTGCAGTGAGTCCACAGAGTTCAATGGCACCACTGGGTAGCAGTGCCGTGAGTCCAGAGAGTGCACTGGCCCCACTGGGGATGCAGTGCAGTGACTCCAGAGAGTGCACTAGCAGCACTAAGGGATGCAGTGCCGTGAGTCCAGAGAGTGCACTGGCACCACTGGGAATGCAGTCCTGTAAGTCCAGAGAGTGCCTTGGCAACACTGGGGATGCACTGCAGTGAGTCCAGAGAGTGCACTGGCACCACTGGTAATGCAGTGCAGTGAGTCCAGAGAGTGCACTCGCACCACTGGGAATGCACTGCAGTGACTCCAGAGAGTGCCCTGGCACAACTGGGAATGCAGTGCAGTGAGTCCAGAGAGCGCACTGGCACCACTGGGGATGCAGTGCAGTGAGTATACAGAGTGCACTGGCACCACTGGTGATGCAGTGCCGAGAGTCCAGAGAGTGCACTGGCACCACTGGGGATGCAGTGCAGTGAGTCCAAAGAGTGCACTGGCACCACTGGGGATGCAGTGCAGTGAGTCCAGAGAGTGCACTGGCAACACTGGGGATGCAGTGAAGTGATTCCAGAGCGTGCACTGGCACCACTGGTGATGCAGAGCAGTGAGTCCAGAGAGTGCACTGGCACGACTGGGGATCCAGTGCAGTGAGTGCAGAGAGTGCACTGGCACCACTGGTAATGCAGTGCAGTGAGTCCAGAGAGTGCCCTGGGACCAGTGGGAATGCACTGCAGTGACTCCAGAGAGTGCCCTGGCACAACTGGGAATGCAGTGCAGTGAGTCCAGAGAGCGCACTGGCACCACTGGGGATGCAGTGCTGTGAGTAAACAGAGTGCACTGGCACCACTGGTGATGCAGTGCCGAGAGTCCAGAGAGTGCACTGGCACCACTGGGGATGCAGTGCAGTGAATCCAGAGAGTGCACTGTCACCACTGCGGATGCACTGCAGTGATTCCAGAGAGTGAACTGGCACCACTGGGGAAGCAGTGCAGTGAGTCCAGAGAGTGTACTGGCACCATTGGGGATGCAGTGCAGTGAGTGCAGAGAGTGCCCTGGCACCACTGGGGATGCAGTGCAGTGAGTGCAGAGGTTGCCCTGGCACCATTGGGATGCAGTGCAGTGAGTCCAGAGAGTGCACTGGCTCCACTGGGGATGCAGTGCAGTGAGTCCAAAGAGTGCACTGGCACCACTGGGGATGCAGTGCAGTGCGTCCAGAGAGTGCACTGGCAACACTGGTGATGCAGTGAAGTGATTCCAGAGCGTGCACTGTCACCTTGGGGATGCAGAGCAGTGAGTCCAGAGCGTGCACTGGCACCACTCGGGATGCAGTGCAGGGAGTCCAGAGAGTGCACTGGCACCACTGGGGATGCACTGCAGTGAGTCCAGAGAGTGCCCTGGGACCAGTGGGAATGCACTGCTGTGAGTCCAGAGAGTGCACTGGCACCACTGGGGATGCACTGCAGTGAGCCCAGAGAGTGCCCTGGCACCACTGGGGATGCAGTGCAGTGAGTCCACAGAGTGCACTAGCAGCAATGGGAATGCAGTGCAGTGAGTCCAGAGAGTGCACTGGCACCACTGGGGATGCAGTGCAGTGAGTCCATAGAGTGCACTGGCACCATTGGGGATGCAGTGCAGTGAGTCCAGAGAGTGCACTGGCACCACTGGGGATGCAGTGCAGTGAGTCCAGAGAGTGCACGGGCACCAGTGGGGATGCACTGCAGTGAGTCCAAAGAGTGCACTGGCACCACTGGGGATGCACTGCAGTGAGTCTAGAGAGTGCACTGGCACCACTGGGGATGCAGTGCAGTGAGTCCAGAGAGTGCACTGGCACCACTGGGGATGCAGTGCAGTGAGTCCAGAGAGTGCACTGGCACCACTGGGGATGCAGTGCAGTGAGTGCAGAGAGTGCCCTGGCACCACTGGGGATGCAGTGCAGTGAGTCCAAAGAGTGCACTGGCACCATTGAAGATGCAGTGCAGTGAGTCCAGAGAGTGCACTGGCACCACTGGGGATGCAGTGTAGTGAGTCCAGAGAGTGCACTGGCACCACTGGAGCTGTACTGTAGTGAGTCCAGAGAGTGCACTGGCACCACTGGGAATGCAATGCAGTGAGTCCAGAGAGTGCACTGGCACCACTGGGGATGCAGAGCAGGGAGTCCAGTGTGTGCACTGGCACCACTGAGTATGCAGTGCAGTGAGTCCAGAGAGTGCACTGGAACCACTGGGGATGCAGTGCAGTGAGTCCATAGAGTGCACTGGCACCACTGGGGATGCAGTGCTGTGAGTCCAGAGAGTGCACTGGCACCACTGGGGATGCAGTGCAGTGAGTGCACTGGCACCAGTGGGGATGCACTGCAGTGAGTGCACTGGCACCACTGGGGATGCACTGCAGTGACGCTAAAGAGTGCACTGGCACCACTGGGAATACACTGCAGTGAGTCCAGAGAGTGCACTGGCACCAGTGGGGATGCAGTGCAGTGAGTCCAGAGAGTGCACTGGCACCACTGGGGATGCAGTGCAGTGAGTCCAGAGAGTGCACTGGCACCACTGGAGCTGTACTTTAGTGAGTCCAGAGAGTGCACTGGCATCTCTGGGAATGCAGTGCAGTGAGTCCAGAGAATGCACTGGCACCACTGGTGATGCAGTGCAGTGAGTAAACAGAGTGTACTGGCACCACTGCGGATGCAGTGCCGTGAGTCCAGAGAGTGCACTGTCAGCACTGGGGATGCAGTGCAGTGAGTCCAGAGAGTGCACTGGCACCACTGGGGATGCAGTGCAGTGAGTCCAGAGAGTGCACTGGCACCACTGGGGATGCAGTGCAGTGAGTCCATAGAGTGCACTGGCACCACTGGGGATTCAGTGTAGTGAGTCCAGTAAGTGCAAAGGTACCAGTGGGGATGCACTGCAGTGAGTGCACTGGCACCACTGGAGCTGTACTGTAGTGAGTCCAGAGAGTGCACTGGCACCACTGGGAATGCAGTGCAGTGAGTCCAGAGAGTGCACTGGCACCACTGGGGATGCAGTGCAGTGAGTGCAGAGAGTGCCCTGGCACCACTGGGGATGCAGTGCAGTGAGTCCACAGAGTTCAATGGCACCACTGGGTAGCAGTGCCGTGAGTCCAGAGAGTGCACTGGCCCCACTGGGGATGCACTGCAGTGACTTCAGAGAGTGCCCTGGCACAACTGGGAATGCAGTGCAGTGAGTCCAGAGAGCGCACTGGCACCACTGGGAATGCAGTCCTGTAAGTCCAGAGAGTGCCTTGGCAACACTGGGGATGCACTGCAGTGAGTCCAGAGAGTGCACTGGCACCACTGGGAATGCAGTGCCGTGAGTCCAGAGAGTGCACTGGCACCACTGGGAATGCAGTCCTGTAAGTCCAGAGAGTGCCTTGGCAACACTGGGGATGCACTGCAGTGAGTCCAGAGAGTGCACTGGCACCACTGGTAATGCAGTGCAGTGAGTCCAGAGAGTGCACTGGCACCACTGGGAATGCAGTCCTGTAAGTCCAGAGAGTGCCTTGGCAACACTGGGGATGCACTGCAGTGACTTCAGAGAGTGCCCTGGCACAACTGGGAATGCAGTGCCGTGAGTCCAGAGAGTGCACTGGCACCACTGGGAATGCAGTCCTGTAAGTCCAGAGAGTGCCTTGGCAACACTGGGGATGCACTGCAGTGAGTCCAGAGAGTGCACTGGCACCACTGGTAATGCAGTGCAGTGAGTCCAGAGAGTGCACTGGCACCACTGGGAATGCACTGCAGTGACTCCAGAGAGTGCCCTGGCACAACTGGGAATGCAGTGCAGTGAGTCCAGAGAGCGCACTGGCACCACTGGGGATGCAGTGCAGTGAGTAAACAGAGCGCACTGGCACCACTGGTGATGCAGTGCCGTGAGTCCAGAGAGTGCTCTGGCACCACTGGGGATGCAGTGCAGTGAGTCCAGAGAGTGCACTGGCGCCACTGGGGATGCAGTGCAGTGAGTCCAGAGAGTGCACTGGCACCACTGGGGATGCACTGCAGGGAGTCCATAGAGTGCACTGGCACCACTGGGAATGCAGTGCAGTGAGTCCAGAGAGTGCAGTGACACCACTGGGGATGCAGTGCTGTGAGTCCATAGAGTGAACTGGCACCACTGGGGATGCAGTGCAGTGTGTCCAGAGAGTGCACTGGCACCACTGGGGATGCAGTGCAGTGAGTCCAGTAAGTGCACTGGCACCAGTGGGGATGCACTGCAGTGAGTGCACTGGCACCACTGGGGATGCACTGCAGTGACGCTAAAGAGTGCACTGGCACCACTGGGAATACACTGCAGTGAGTCCAGAGAGTGCACTGGCACCACTGGGGATGCACTGCAGTGAGTGCACAGAGTGCACTGGCACCACTGGGGATGCAGTGCAGTGAGTCCAGAGAGTGCACTGGCACCACTGGACCTGTACTGTAGTAAGTCCAGAGATTGCACTGGCACCACTGGGGATGCAGTGCAGTGAGTCCAGAGAGTGCACTGGCACCACTGGGGATGCAGTGTAGTGACTCCAGAGAGTGCACTAGGAGCACTGGGGATGCAGTGCCGTGAGTCCAGAGAGTGCACTGGCACCACTGGGAATGCAGTGCTGTGTGTCCAGAGAGTGCCCTGGCAACATTGGGGATGCACTGCAGTGAGTCCAGAGAGTGCACTGGCACCACTGGTAATGCAGTGCAGTGAGTCCTGAGAGTGCACTGGCACCACTGGGAATGCACTGCAGTGACTCCAGAGAGTGCCCTGGCACAACTGGGAATGCAGTGCAGTGAGTACAGAGAGCGCACTGGCACCACTGGGGATGCAGTGCAGTGAGTAAACAGAGTGCACTGGCACCACTGGTGATGCAGTGCCGTGAGTCCAGAGAGTGCACTGGCACCACTGGTGATGCAGTGCAGTGAGTCCAGAGAGTGTACTGGCGCCACTGGGGATGCAGTGCAGTGAGTCCAGAGAGTGCACTGGCACCACTGGGGATGCACTGCAGTGAGTCCAGTGTGAGCACTGGCACCACTGGGGATGCAGTGCAGTGAGTCCATAGAGTGCACTGGTACCACTGGGAATGCAGTGCAGTGAGTCCAGAGAGTGCAGTGACACCACTGGGGATGCAGTGCAGTGAGTCCATAGAGTGCACTGGCACCACTGGGGATGCAGTGCAGTGAGTCCAGAGAGTGCACTGGCACCACTGGGGATGCAGTGCAGTGAGTCCAGTAAGTGCACTGGCACCAGTGGGGATGCACTGCAGTGAGTGCACTGGCACCACTGGGGATGCACTGCAGTGACGCTAAAGAGTGCACTGGCACCACTGTGAATACACTGCAGTGAGTCCAGAGAGTGCACTGGCACCACTGGGGATGCAGTGCAGTGAGTCCAGAGAGTGCACTGGCACCACTGGGGATGCAGTGCAGTGAGTCCAGAGAGTGCACTGGCACCACTGGAGCTGTACTGTAGTGAGTCCAGAGATTGCACTGGCACCTCTGGGGATGCAGTGCAGTGAGTCCAGAGAGTGCACTGGCACCACTGGGGATGCAGTGCAGTGAGTCCAGAGAGTGTACTGGCACCACTGGTGATGCAGTGCAGTGAGTCCAGAGAGTGCACTGGCACCACTGGGGATGCAGTGCTGTGAGTCCACAGAGTTCAATGGCACCACTGGGGATGCAGTGCCGTGAGTCCAGAGAGTGCACTTGCCCCACTGGGGATGCAGTGCAGTGAGTCCAGAGAGTGCACTAGCAGCACTGGGGATGCAGTGCTGTGAGTCCAGAGAGTGCACTGGCACCACTGGGAATGCAGTGCTGTGAGTCCAGAGAGTGCCCTGGCAACACTGGGGATGCACTGCAGTTAGTCCAGAGAGTGCTCTGGCAGCACTGGTAATGCAGTGCAGTGAGTCCAGAGAGTGCACTGGCACCACTGGGAATGCAGTGCCGTGAGTCCACAGAGTGCACTGGCAACACTGGGGATGCACTGCAGTGAGTCCAGAGAGTGCACTGGCACCACTGGGGATGCAGTGCAGTGAGTCCAGAGAGTGCACTGGCACGACTTGGGATGCAGTGCAGTGAGTCCAGAGAGTGCAGTGGCACCACTGGGGATGCACTGCAGTGAGTCCAGAGAGTGCACTGGCAACACTGGGGATGCAGTGAAGTGATTCCAGAGCGTGCACTGTACCTTGGGGATGCAGAGCAGTGAGTCCAGAGAGTGCACTGGCACCACTCGGGATGCAGTGCAGTGAGTCCAGAGAGTGCACTGGCAACACTGGGGATGCAGTGAAGTGATTCCAGAGCGTGCACTGGCACCACTGGGGATGCAGTGCAGCGAGTCCAGAGAGTGCCCTGGGACCAGTGGGAATGCACTGCAGTGAGTCCAAAGAGTGCACTGGCACCACTCGGGATGCAGTGCAGTGAGTCCAGAGAGTGCTCTGGCACCACTGGAGCTGTACTGTAGTGAGTCCAGAGAGTGCACTGGCACCACTGGGAATGCAGTGCAGTGAGTCCAGAGAGTGCACTGGCACCACTGGGGATGCAGTGCAGTGAGTCCAGAGAGTGCACTGGCACCACTGGGGATGCAGTGCAGCGAGTCCAGAGAGTGCCCTGGGACCAGTGGGAATGCACTGCAGTGAGTCCAAAGAGTGCACTGGCACCACTCGGGATGCAGTGCAGTGAGTCCAGAGAGTGCTCTGGCACCACTGGAGCTGTACTGTAGTGAGTCCAGAGAGTGCACTGGCACCACTGGGAATGCAGTGCAGTGAGTCCAGAGAGTGCACTGGCACCACTGGGAATGCAGTCCTGTAAGTCCAGAGAGTGCCTTGGCAACACTGGGGATGCACTGCAGTGAGTCCAGAGAGTGCACTGGCACCACTGGTAATGCAGTGCAGTGAGTCCAGAGAGTGCACTGGCACCACTGGGAATGCACTGCAGTGACTCCAGAGAGTGCCCTGGCACAACTGGGAATGCAGTGCAGTGAGTCCAGAGAGCGCACTGGCACCACTGGGGATGCAGTGCAGTGAGTAAACAGAGCGCACTGGCACCACTGGTGATGCAGTGCCGTGAGTCCAGAGAGTGCTCTGGCACCACTGGGGATGCAGTGCAGTGAGTCCAGAGAGTGCACTGGCGCCACTGGGGATGCAGTGCAGTGAGTCCAGAGAGTGCACTGGCACCACTGGGGATGCACTGCAGGGAGTCCATAGAGTGCACTGGCACCACTGGGAATGCAGTGCAGTGAGTCCAGAGAGTGCAGTGACACCACTGGGGATGCAGTGCTGTGAGTCCATAGAGTGAACTGGCACCACTGGGGATGCAGTGCAGTGTGTCCAGAGAGTGCACTGGCACCACTGGGGATGCAGTGCAGTGAGTCCAGTAAGTGCACTGGCACCAGTGGGGATGCACTGCAGTGAGTGCACTGGCACCACTGGGGATGCACTGCAGTGACGCTAAAGAGTGCACTGGCACCACTGGGAATACACTGCAGTGAGTCCAGAGAGTGCACTGGCACCACTGGGGATGCACTGCAGTGAGTGCACAGAGTGCACTGGCACCACTGGGGATGCAGTGCAGTGAGTCCAGAGAGTGCACTGGCACCACTGGACCTGTACTGTAGTAAGTCCAGAGATTGCACTGGCACCACTGGGGATGCAGTGCAGTGAGTCCAGAGAGTGCACTGGCACCACTGGGGATGCAGTGTAGTGACTCCAGAGAGTGCACTAGGAGCACTGGGGATGCAGTGCCGTGAGTCCAGAGAGTGCACTGGCACCACTGGGAATGCAGTGCTGTGTGTCCAGAGAGTGCCCTGGCAACATTGGGGATGCACTGCAGTGAGTCCAGAGAGTGCACTGGCACCACTGGTAATGCAGTGCAGTGAGTCCTGAGAGTGCACTGGCACCACTGGGAATGCACTGCAGTGACTCCAGAGAGTGCCCTGGCACAACTGGGAATGCAGTGCAGTGAGTACAGAGAGCGCACTGGCACCACTGGGGATGCAGTGCAGTGAGTAAACAGAGTGCACTGGCACCACTGGTGATGCAGTGCCGTGAGTCCAGAGAGTGCACTGGCACCACTGGTGATGCAGTGCAGTGAGTCCAGAGAGTGTACTGGCGCCACTGGGGATGCAGTGCAGTGAGTCCAGAGAGTGCACTGGCACCACTGGGGATGCACTGCAGTGAGTCCAGTGTGAGCACTGGCACCACTGGGGATGCAGTGCAGTGAGTCCATAGAGTGCACTGGTACCACTGGGAATGCAGTGCAGTGAGTCCAGAGAGTGCAGTGACACCACTGGGGATGCAGTGCAGTGAGTCCATAGAGTGCACTGGCACCACTGGGGATGCAGTGCAGTGAGTCCAGAGAGTGCACTGGCACCACTGGGGATGCAGTGCAGTGAGTCCAGTAAGTGCACTGGCACCAGTGGGGATGCACTGCAGTGAGTGCACTGGCACCACTGGGGATGCACTGCAGTGACGCTAAAGAGTGCACTGGCACCACTGTGAATACACTGCAGTGAGTCCAGAGAGTGCACTGGCACCACTGGGGATGCAGTGCAGTGAGTCCAGAGAGTGCACTGGCACCACTGGGGATGCAGTGCAGTGAGTCCAGAGAGTGCACTGGCACCACTGGAGCTGTACTGTAGTGAGTCCAGAGATTGCACTGGCACCTCTGGGGATGCAGTGCAGTGAGTCCAGAGAGTGCACTGGCACCACTGGGGATGCAGTGCAGTGAGTCCAGAGAGTGTACTGGCACCACTGGTGATGCAGTGCAGTGAGTCCAGAGAGTGCACTGGCACCACTGGGGATGCAGTGCTGTGAGTCCACAGAGTTCAATGGCACCACTGGGGATGCAGTGCCGTGAGTCCAGAGAGTGCACTTGCCCCACTGGGGATGCAGTGCAGTGAGTCCAGAGAGTGCACTAGCAGCACTGGGGATGCAGTGCTGTGAGTCCAGAGAGTGCACTGGCACCACTGGGAATGCAGTGCTGTGAGTCCAGAGAGTGCCCTGGCAACACTGGGGATGCACTGCAGTTAGTCCAGAGAGTGCTCTGGCAGCACTGGTAATGCAGTGCAGTGAGTCCAGAGAGTGCACTGGCACCACTGGGAATGCAGTGCCGTGAGTCCACAGAGTGCACTGGCAACACTGGGGATGCACTGCAGTGAGTCCAGAGAGTGCACTGGCACCACTGGGGATGCAGTGCAGTGAGTCCAGAGAGTGCACTGGCACGACTTGGGATGCAGTGCAGTGAGTCCAGAGAGTGCAGTGGCACCACTGGGGATGCACTGCAGTGAGTCCAGAGAGTGCACTGGCAACACTGGGGATGCAGTGAAGTGATTCCAGAGCGTGCACTGTACCTTGGGGATGCAGAGCAGTGAGTCCAGAGAGTGCACTGGCACCACTCGGGATGCAGTGCAGTGAGTCCAGAGAGTGCACTGGCAACACTGGGGATGCAGTGAAGTGATTCCAGAGCGTGCACTGGCACCACTGGGGATGCAGTGCAGCGAGTCCAGAGAGTGCCCTGGGACCAGTGGGAATGCACTGCAGTGAGTCCAAAGAGTGCACTGGCACCACTCGGGATGCAGTGCAGTGAGTCCAGAGAGTGCTCTGGCACCACTGGAGCTGTACTGTAGTGAGTCCAGAGAGTGCACTGGCACCACTGGGAATGCAGTGCAGTGAGTCCAGAGAGTGCACTGGCACCACTGGGGATGCAGTGCAGTGAGTAAACAGAGTGCACTGGCACCACTGCGGATGCAGTGCCGTGAGTCCAGGGAGTGCACTGTCAGCACTGGGGATGCAGTGCAGTGAGTCCAGAGAGTGCCCTGGCACCACTGGGGATGCAGTGCAGTGAGTCCAGAGAGTGCACTGGCACCACTGGGGATGCAGTGCAGTGAGTCCATAGAGTGCAGTGGCACCACTGGGGATGCAGTGCAGTGAGTCCAGAGAGTGCACTGGCCCCACTGGGGATGCAGTGCAGTGAGTGCAGAGAGTGCACTGGCACCAGTGGGGATGCACTGCAGAGAGTGCACTGGCACCACTGGGGATGCACTGCAGTGACGCTAAAGAGTGCACTGCCACCACTGCGGATGCAGTACCGTGAGTCCAGAGAGTGCACTGGCACCACTGGGGATACACTGCAGTGACTCCAGAGAGTGCACTGGCACCACTGGGGATGCAGTGCAGTGAGTCCAGAGAGTGCACTGGCACCACTGGGGATGCAGTGCAGTGAGTCCAGAGAGTGTACTGGCACCAATGGGGATGCACTGCAGTGAGTCCAGAGAGTGCACTGGCACCACTGGGAATGCAGTGCAGTGAGTCCAGAGAGTGCAGTGACACCACTGGGGATGCAGTGCAGTGAGTCCATAGAGTGCACTGGCACCACTGGGGATGCAGTGCAGTGAGTCCAGAGAGTGCACTGGCACCACTGGGGATGCAGTGCAGTGAGTCCAGAGAGTGCACTGTCAGCACTGGGGATGCAGTGCAGTGAGTCCAGAGAGTGCACTGGCACCACTGGGGATGCAGTGCAGTGAGTGCAGAGAGTGCCCTGGCACCACTGGGGATGCAGTGCAGTGAGTCCAGAGAGTGCACTGGCACCACTGGGGATGCAGTGTAGTGAGTCTAGTAAGTGCTCTGGTACCAGTGGGGATGCACTGCAGTGAGTGCACTGGCACCACTGGCGATGCACTGCAGTGACGCTAAAGAGTGCACTGGCACCACTGGGGATGCAGTGCAGTGAGTCCAGGGAGTGCACTGGCACCACTGGGAATGCACTGCAGTGACTCCAGAGAGTGCCCTGGCACAACTGGGAATGCAGTGCAGTGAGTCCAGAGAGCGCACTGGCACCACTGGGGATGCAGTGCAGTGAGTAAACAGAGTGCACTGGCACCACTGGTGATGCAGTGCCGAGAGTCCAGAGAGTGCTCCTGCACCACTGGGGATGCAGTGCAGTGAGTCCAGAGAGTGCACTGGCAACACTGGGGATGCACTGCAGGGAGTCCAGTGTGAGCACTGGCACCACTGGGGATGCAGTGCAGTGAGTCCATAGAGTGCACTGGCACCACTGGGAATGCAGTGCAGTGAGTCCAGAGAGTGCAGTGACACCACTGGGGATGCAGTGCTGTGAGTCCATAGAGTGAACTGGCACCACTGGGGATGCAGTGCAGTGAGTCCAGAGAGTGCACTGGCACCACTGGGGATGCAGTGCAGTGAGTCCAGTAAGTGCACTGGCACCACTGGGGATGCACTGCAGTGAGTGCACTGGCACCACTGGGGATGCACTGCAGTGACGCTAAAGAGTGCACTGGCACCACTGGGAATACACTGCAGTGAGTCCAGAGAGTGCACTGGCACCACTGGGGATGCACTGCAGTGAGTGCACAGAGTGCACTGGCACCACTGGGGATGCACTGCAGTGAGTCCAGAGAGTGCACTGGCACCACTGGACCTGTACTGTAGTAAGTCCAGAGATTGCACTGGCACCACTGGGGATGCAGTGCAGTGAGTCCAGAGAGTGCACTCACACCACTGTGGATGCAGTGCAGTGACTCCAGAGAGTGCACTAGGAGCACTGGGGATGCAGTGCCGTGAGTCCAGAGAGTGCACTGGCACCACTGGGAATGCAGTGCTGTGTGTCAGAGAGTGCCCTGGCAACATTGGGGATGCACTGCAGTGAGTCCAGAGAGTGCACTGGCACCACTGGTAATGCAGTGCAGTGAGTCCTGAGAGTGCAATGGCACCACTGGGAATGCACTGCAGTGACTCCAGAGAGTGCCCTGGCACAACTGGGAATGCAGTGCAGTGAGTCCAGAGAGTGCACTGGCACCACTGGGGATGCAGTGCAGTGAGTAAACAGAGTGCACTGGCACCACTGGTGATGCAGTGCCGTGAGTCCAGAGAGTGCACTGGCACCACTGGTGATGCAGTGCAGTGAGTCCAGAGAGTGTACTGGCGCCACTGGGGATGCAGTGCAGTGAGTCCAGAGAGTGCACTGGCACCACTGGGGATGCACTGCAGTGAGTCCAGTGTGAGCACTGGCACCACTGGGGATGCAGTGCAGTGAGTCCATAGAGTGCACTGGTACCACTGGGAATGCAGTGCAGTGAGTCCAGAGAGTGCAGTGACACCACTGGGGATGCAGTGCAGTGAGTCCATAGAGTGCACTGGCACCACTGGGGATGCAGTGCAGTGAGTCCAGAGAGTGCACTGGCACCACTGGGGATGCAGTGCAGTGAGTCCAGTAAGTGCACTGGCACCAGTGGGGATGCACTGCAGTGAGTGCACTGGCACCACTGGGGATGCACTGCAGTGACGCTAAAGAGTGCACTGGCACCACTGTGAATACACTGCAGTGAGTCCAGAGAGTGCATTGGCACCACTGGGGATGCAGTGCAGTGAGTCCAGAGAGTGCACTGGCACCACTGGGGATGCAGTGCAGTGAGTAAACAGAGTGCACTGGCACCACTGGTGATGCAGTGCAGTGAGTAAACAGAGTGCACTGGCACCACTGGGGATGCAGTGCAGTGACTCCAGAGAGTGCACTGGCACCACTGGGGATGTAGTGCAGTGAATCCAGAGAGTGCACTGCACCACTGCGGATGCACTGCAGTGATTTCAGAGAGTGCACTGGCACCACTCGGGAAGCAGTGCAGTGAGTCCAGAGAGTGCACTGGCACCACTGGGGATGCAGTGCAGTGAGTCCAGAGAGTGCCCTGGCACCACTGGGGATGCAGTGCAGTGAGTCCAGAGAGTGCACTGGCACCACTGGGGATGCAGTGCAGTGAGTCCAGAGAGTGCACTGGCAACACTCGGGATGCAGTGAAGTGATTCCAGAGCGTGCACTGGCACCTTGGGGATGCAGAGCAGTGAGTCCAGAGAGTGCACTGGCACCACTGGGGATGCAGTGCCGTGAGTAAACAGAGTGCACTGGCACCACTGGTGATGCAGTGCCGAGAGTCCAGAGAGTGCCCTGGCACCACTGGGGATGCAGTGCAGTGAGTCCAGAGAGTGCACTGGCAGCAATGGGAATGCAGTGCAGTGAGTCCAGAGAGTGCAGTGGCACCATTGGGGATGCAGTGCAGTGAGTCCAGAGAGTGCACTGGCACCACTGGGGATGCAGTGCAGTGAGTCCAGAGAGTGCACTGGCACCACTGGGGATGCACTGCAGTGAGTCCAGAGAGTGCACTGGCACCACTGGGGATGCACTGCAGTGACTCTAGAGAGTGCACTGGCACCACTGGGGATGCACTGCAGTGAGTCCAGAGAGTGCACTGGCACCACTGGGGATGCACTGCAGTGAGTCCAGAGAGTGCAGTGGCACCACTGGGGATGCAGTGCAGTGAGTGCAGAGAGTGCCCTGGCACCACTGGGGATGCAGTGCAGTGAGTCCAAAGAGTGCACTGGCACCATTGAACATGCAGTGCAGTGAGTCCAGAGAGTGCACTGGCACCACTGGGGATGCAGTGCAGTGAGTCCAGAGAGTGCACTGGCACCACTGGACCTGTACTGTAGTGAGTCCAGAGAGTGCACTGGCACCACTGGGAATGCAGTGCAGTGAGTCCAGAGAGTGCACTGGCACCACTGGGGATGCAGTGCAGGGAGTCCAGTGTGTGCACTGGCACCACTGAGGATGCAGTGCAGTGAGTCCAGAGAGTGCACTGGCACCACTAGGGATGCAGTGCAGTGAGTCCAGAGAGTGTACTGGCACCACTGGGGATGCACTGCAGTGAGTCCAGAGAGTGCACTGGCACCAGTGGGGATGCAGTGCAGTGAGTCCAGAGAGCGCACTGGCACCACTGGGGATGCAGTGCAGTGAGTATACAGAGTGCAAAGGCACCACTGGTGATGCAGTGCCGAGAGTCCAGAGAGTGCACTGGCACCACTGGGGATGCAGTGCAGTGAGTCCAAAGAGTGCACTGGCACCACTGGGGATGCAGTGCAGTGAGTCCAGAGAGTGCACTGGCAACACTGGGGATGCAGTGAAGTGATTCCAGAGCGTGCACTGGCACCTTGGGGATGCAGAGCAGTGAGTCCAGAGAGTGCACTGGCACGACTGGGGATGCAGTGCAGTGAGTGCAGAGAGTGCACTGGCACCACTGGGGATGCAGTGCAGTGAGTCCAGAGAGTGCCCGGGGACCAGTGGGAATGCACTGCAGTGACTCCAGAGAGTGCCCTGGCACAACTGGGAATGCAGTGCAGTGAGTCCAGAGAGCGCACTGGCACCACTGGGGATGCAGTGCAGTGAGTAATCAGAGTGCACTGGCACCACTGGTGATGCAGTGCCGAGAGTCCAGAGAGTGCACTGGCACCACTGGGGATGTAGTGCAGTGAATCCAGAGAGTGCACTGTCACCACTGCAGATGCACTGCAGTGATTCCAGAGAGTGCACTGGCACCACTGGGGAAGCAGTGCAGTGAGTCCAGAGAGTGCACTGGCACCACTGGGGATGCAGTGCAGTGAGTGCAGAGAGTGCCCTGGCACCACTGGGGATGCAGTGCAGTGAGTGCAGAGGTTGCCCTGGCACCATTGGGATGCAGTGCAGTGAGTCCAGAGAGTGCACTGGCTCCACTGGGGATGCAGTGCAGTGAGTCCAAAGAGTGCACTGGCACCACTGGGGATGCAGTGCAATGCGTCCAGAGAGTGCACTGGCAACACTGGTGATGCAGTGAAGTGATTCCAGAGCGTGCACTGTCACCTTGGGGATGCAGAGCAGTGAGTCCAGAGCGTGCACTGGCACCACTCGGGATGCAGTGCAGGGAGTCCAGAGAGTGCACTGGCACCACTGGGGATGCACTGCAGTGAGTCCAGAGAGTGCCCTGGGACCAGTGGGAATGCACTGCAGTGAGTCCAGAGAGTGCACTGGCACCACTGGGGACGCACTGCAGTGAGCCCAGAGAGTGCCCTGGCACCACTGGGGATGCAGTGCAGTGAGTCCACAGAGTGCACTAGCAGCAATGGGAATGCAGTGCAGTGAGTCCAGAGAGTGCAGTGGCACCACTGGGGATGCAGTGCAGTGAGTCCATAGAGTGCACTGGCACCATTGGGGATGCAGTGCAGTGAGTCCAGAGAGTGCACGGGCACCAGTGGGGATGCACTGCAGTGAGTCCAAAGAGTGCACTGGCACCACTGGGGATGCACTGCAGTGACTCTAGAGAGTGCACTGGCACCACTGGGGATGCAGTGCAGTGAGTCCAGAGAGTGCACTGGCACCACTGGGGATGCAGTGCAGTGAGTCCAGAGAGTGCACTGGCACCACTGGGGATGCAGTGCAGTGAGTGCAGAGAGTGCCCTGGCACCACTGGGGATGCAGTGCAGTGAGTCCAAAGAGTGCACTGGCACCATTGAAGATGCAGTGCAGTGAGTCCAGAGAGTGCACTGGCACCACTGGGGATGCAGTGCAGTGAGTCCAGAGAGTGCACTGGCACCACTGGAGCTGTACTGTAGTGAGTCCAGAGAGTGCACTGGCACCACTGGGAATGCAATGCAGTGAGTCCAGAGAGTGCACTGGCACCACTGGGGATGCAGAAGCAGGGAGTCCAGTGTGTGCACTGGCACCACTGAGGATGCAGTGCAGTGAGTCCAGAGAGTGCACTGGCACCACTGGGGATGCAGTGCAGTGAGTCCATAGAGTGCACTGGCACCACTGGGGATGCAGTGCTGTGAGTCCAGAGAGTGCACTGGCACCACTGGGGATGCAGTGCAGTGAGTCCAGAGAGTGCACTGGCACCAGTGGGGATGCACTGCAGTGAGTGCACTGGCACCACTGGGGATGCACTGCAGTGACGCTAAAGAGTGCACTGGCACCACTGGGAATACACTGCAGTGAGTCCAGAGAGTGCACTGGCACCAGTGGGGATGCAGTGCAGTGAGTCCAGAGAGTGCACTGGCACCACTGGGGATGCAGTGCAGTGAGTCCAGAGAGTGCACTGGCACCACTGGAGCTGTACTTTAGTGAGTCCAGAGAGTGCACTGGCACCTCTGGGAATGCAGTGCAGTGAGTCCAGAGAATGCACTGGCACCACTGGTGATGCAGTGCAGTGAGTAAACAGAGTGTACTGGCACCACTGCGGATGCAGTGCCGTGAGTCCAGAGAGTGCACTGTCAGCACTGGGGATGCAGTGCAGTGAGTCCAGAGAGTGCACTGGCACCACTGGGGATGCAGTGCAGTGAGTCCAGAGAGTGCACTGGCACCACTGGGGATGCAGTGCAGTGAGTCCATAGAGTGCACTGGCACCACTGGGGATTTAGTGTAGTGAGTCCAGTAAGTGCAAAGGTACCAGTGGGGATGCACTGCAGTGAGTGCACTGGCACCACTGGAGCTGTACTGTAGTAAGTCCAGAGAGTGCACTGGCACCACTGGGGATGCAGTGCAGTGAGTGCAGAGAGTGCCCTGGCACCACTGGGGATGCAGTGCAGTGAGTCCACAGAGTTCAATGGAACCACTGGGTAGCAGTGCCGTGAGTCCAGAGAGTGCACTGGCCCCACTGGGGATGCACTGCAGTGACTTCAGAGAGTGCACTAGCAGCACTAAGGGATGCAGTGCCGTGAGTCCAGAGAGTGCACTGGCACCACTGGGGATGCAGTCCTGTAAGTCCAGAGAGTGCCTTGGCAACACTGGGGATGCACTGCAGTGAGTCCAGAGAGTGCACTGGCACCACTGGTAATGCAGTGCAGTGAGTCCAGAGAGTGCACTGGCACCACTGGGAATGCACTGCAGTGACTCCAGAGAGTGCCCTGGCACAACTGGGAATGCAGTGCAGTGAGTCCAGAGAGCGCACTGGCACCACTGGGGATGCAGTGCAGTGAGTATACAGAGTGCACTGGCACCACTGGTGATGCAGTGCCGAGAGTCCAGAGAGTGCACTGGCACCACTGGGGATGCAGTGCAGTGAGTCCAAAGAGTGCACTGGCACCACTGGGGATGCAGTGCAGTGAGTCCAGAGAGTGCACTGGCAACACTGGGGATGCAGTGAAGTGATTCCAGAGCGTGCACTGGCACCTTGGGGATGCAGAGCAGTGAGTCCAGAGAGTGCACTGGCACGACTGGGGATGCAGTGCAGTGAGTCCAGAGAGTGCACTGGCACCACTGGGGATGCAGTGCAGTGAGTCCAGAGAGTGCCCTGGGACCAGTGGGAATGCACTGCAGTGACTCCAGAGAGTGCCCTGGCACAACTGGGAATGCAGTGCAGTGAGTCCAGAGAGCGCACTGGCACCACTGGGGATGCAGTGCAGTGAGTAAACAGAGTGCACTGCCACCACTGGTGATGCAGTGCCGAGAGTCCAGAGAGTGCACTGGCACCACTGGGGATGTAGTGCAGTGAATCCAGAGAGTGCACTGTCACCACTGCGGATGCACTGCAGTGATTCCAGAGAGTGCCCTGGCACCACTGGGGAAGCAGTGCAGTGAGTCCAGAGAGTGCACTGGCACCACTGGGGATGCAGTGCAGTGAGTGCAGAGAGTGCCCTGGCACCACTGGGGATGCAGTGCAGTGAGTGCAGAGGTTGCCCTGGCACCATTGGGATGCAGTGCAGTGAGTCCAGAGAGTGCACTGGCTCCACTGGGGATGCAGTGCAGTGAGTCCAAAGAGTGCACTGGCACCACTGGGGATGCAGTGCAGTGACTCCAGAGAGTGCACTGGCACCACTGGGGATGCAGTGCAGTGAGTCCAGAGAGTGCACTGGGACCAGTGGGAATGCACTGCAGTGAGTCCAGAGAGTGCACTGGCACCACTGGGGATGCACTGCAGTGAGCCCAGAGAGTGCCCTGGCACCACTGGGGATGCAGTGCAGTGAGTCCAGAGAGTGCACTGGCAGCAATGGGAATGCAGTGCAGTGAGTCCAGAGAGTTCAGTGGCACCACTGGGGATGCAGTGCAGTGAGTCCATAGAGTGCACTGGCACCACTGGGGATGCAGTGCAGTGAGTCCAGAGAGTGCACTGGCACCACTGGGGATGCAGTGCAGTGAGTCCAGAGAGTGCACGGGCACCAGTGGGGATGCACTGCAGTGAGTCCAAAGAGTGCACTGGCACCACTGGGGATGCAGTGCAGTGAGTCCAGAGAGTGCACTGGCACCACTGGGGATGCAGTGTAGTGAGTCCAGAGAGTGCACTGGAACCACTGGGGATGCAGTGCAGTGAGTGCAGAGAGTGCCCTGGCACCACTGGGGATGCAGTGCAGTGAGTCCATAGAGTGCACTGGCACCACTGGGGATGCAGTGCTGTGAGTCCAGAGAGTGCACTGGCACCACTGGGGATGCAGTGCAGTGAGTCCAGAGAGTGCACTGGCACCAGTGGGGATGCACTGCAGTGAGTGCACTGGCACCACTGGGGATGCACTGCAGTGACGCTAAAGAGTGCACTGGCACCACTGGGAATACACTGCAGTGAGTCCAGAGAGTGCACTGGCACCAGTGGGGATGCAGTGCAGTGAGTCCAGAGAGTGCACTGGCACCACTGGGGATGCAGTGCAGTGAGTCCAGAGAGTGCACTGGCACCACTGGAGCTGTACTATAGTGAGTCCAGAGAGTGCACTGGCACCTCTGGGAATGCAGTGCAGTGAGTCCAGAGAATGCACTGGCACCACTGGTGATGCAGTGCAGTGAGTAAACAGAGTGTACTGGCACCACTGCGGATGCAGTGCCGTGAGTCCAGAGAGTGCACTGTCAGCACTGGGGATGCAGTGCAGTGAGTCCAGAGAGTGCACTGGCACCACTGGGGATGCAGTGCAGTGAGTCCAGAGAGTGCACTGGCACAACTGGGAATGCAGTGCAGTGAGTCCAGAGAGCGCACTGGCACCACTGGGGATGCAGTGCAGTGAGTAAACAGAGTGCACTGGCACCACTGGTGATGCAGTGCCGAGAGTCCAGAGAGTGTTCCTGCACCACTGGGGATGCAGTGCAGTGAGTCCAGAGAGTGCACTGGCACCACTGGGGATGCACTGCAGGGAGTCCAGTGTGAGCACTGGCACCACTGGGGATGGAGTGCAGTGAGTCCAGAGAGTGCACTGGCACCACTGCGTATGCATTGCAGTGAGTCCAGAGAGCGCACTGGCACCACTCGGGATGCAGTGCAGTGAGTCCAGAGAGTGCACTGGCACCACTGGGGATGCAGTGCAGTGAGTCCAGAGAGTGCACTGGCCCCACAGGGGATGCAGTGCAGTGACTCCAGAGAGTGCACTAGGAGCACTGGGGATGCAGTGCCGTGAGTCCAGAGAGTGCACTGGCACCACTGGGAATGCAGTGCTGTGAGTCCAGAGAGTGCCCTGGCAACACTGGCGATGCACTGCAGTGAGTCCAGAGAGTGCACTGGCACCACTGGGGATGCAGTGCAGTGAGTCCAGAGAGTGCACTGGCACCACTGGGAATGCACTGCAGTGACTCCAGAGAGTGCCCTAGCACAACTGGGAATGCAGTGCACTGAGTCCAGAGAGCGCACTGGCACCACTGGGGATGCAGTGCAGTGAGTAAACAGAGCGCACTGGCACCACTGGTGATGCAGTGCCGTGAGTCCAGAGAGTGCTCTGGCACCACTGGGGATGCAGTGCAGTGAGTCCAGAGAGTGCACTGGCGCCACTGGAGATGCAGTGCAGTGAGTCCAGAGAGTGCACTGGCACCACTGGGGATGCACTGCAGGGAGTCCAGTGTGAGCACTGGCACCACTGGGGATGCAGTGCAGTGAGTCCATAGAGTGCACTGGCACCACTGGGAATGCAGTGCAGTGAGTCCAGAGAGTGCAGTGACACCACTGGGGATGCAGTGCTGTGAGTCCATAGAGTGAACTGGCACCACTGGGGATGCAGTGCAGTGTGTCCAGAGAGTGCACTGGCACCACTGGGGATGCTGTGCAGTGAGTCCAGTAAGTGCACTGGCACCAGTGGGGATGCACTGCAGTGAGTGCACTGGCACCACTGGGGATGCACTGCAGTGACGCTAAAGAGTGCACTGGCACCACTGGGAATACACTGCAGTGAGTCCAGAGAGTGCACTGGCACCACTGGGGATGCACTGCAGTGAGTGCACAGAGTGCACTGGCACCACTGGACCTGTACTGTAGTAAGTCCAGAGAGTGCACTGGCACCACTGGGGATGCAGTGCAGTGAGTCCAGAGAGTGCACTGGCACCACTGGGGATGCACTGCAGTGACTCCAGAGAGTGCACTAGGAGCACTGGGGATGCAGTGCCGTGAGTCCAGAGAGTGCACTGGCACCACTGGGGATGCAGTGCTGTGTGTCCAGAGAGTGCCCTGGCAACATTGGGGATGCACTGCAGTGACTCCAGAGAGTGCCCTGGCACTAGTGGAGATGCACAGCAGTGTCTCCAGAGAGTGCACTGGCACCACTGGGGATGCACTGCAGTTAGTCCAGAGAGTGCACTGGCACCACTGGGGATGTAGTGCAGTGATTCCAGAGAGTGCACTGGCACCACTGGGGATGCACTGCAGTGAGTCCAGAGACTGCACTGGCACCACTGGGGATGCAGTGCAGTGAGTGCAGAGAGTGCACTGGCACCACTCGGGATGCAGTGCAGTGAGTGCATTGAGTGCCCTGGCACCATTGGGGATGCAGTTCTGTGAGTCCAAAGAGTGCACTGGCACCACTGGGGATGCAGTGCAGTGAGTCCAGAGAGTGCACTGGCAACACTGGGGATGCAGTGAAGTGATTCCAGAGCGTGCACTGGCACCTTGGGGATGCAGTGCAGTGAGTCCAGAGAGTGCACTGGCACCACTCGGGATGCCATGCAGTGAGTCCATAGAGTGCACTGGCACCACTGGGGATGCAGTGCAGTGAGTCCAGAGAGTGCACTGGCACCACTCGGGATGCCGTGCAGTGAGTCCACAGAGTACCCTGGCACCACTGGGGATGCAGTGCAGGGAGTCCAGTGTGTGCACTGGCACCACTGAGGATGCAGTGCAGTGAGTCCAGAGAGTGCACTGGCACCACTGGGGATGCAGTGCAGTGAGTCCATAGAGTGCACTGGCACCACTGGGGATGCAGTGCAGTGAGTCCAGAGAGTGTACTGGCACCACTGGGGATGCACTGCAGTGAGTCCAGAGAGTGCACTGGCACCAGTGGGGATGCACTGCAGTGAGTGCACTGGCACCACTGGGGATGCACTGCAGTGACGCTAAAGAGTGCACTGGCACCACTGGGAATACACTGCAGTGAGTCCAGAGAGTGCACTGGCACCACTGGGGATGCAGTTCAGTGAGTCCAGTGTGTGCCCTGGCACCACTGGGGATGCAGTGCAGTGAGTCCACAGAGTTCAATGGCACCACTGGGTAGCAGTGCCGTGAGTCCAGAGAGTGCACTGGCCCCACTGGGGATGCAGTGCAGTGACTCCAGAGAGTGCACTAGCAGCACTAAGGGATGCAGTGCCGTGAGTCCAGAGAGTGCACTGGCACCACTGGGGATGCAGTGCAGTGAGTCCATAGAGTGCACAGGCACCACTGGGGATGCAGTGCAGTGAGTCCAGAGAGTGCACTGGCACCACTGGTAATGCAGTGCAGTGAGTCCAGAGAGTGCACTCGCACCACTGGGAATGCACTGCAGTGTCTCCAGAGAGTGCCCTGGCACAACTGGGAATGCAGTGCAGTGAGTCCAGAGAGCGCACTGGCACCACTGGGGATGCAGTGCAGTGAGTATACAGAGTGCACTGGCACCACTGGTGATGCAGTGCCGAGAGTCCAGAGAGTGCACTGGCACCACTGGGGATGCAGTGCAGTGAGTCCAAAGAGTGCACTGGCACCACTGGGGATGCAGTGCAGTGAGTCCAGAGAGTGCACTGGCAACACTGGGGATGCAGTGAAGTGATTCCAGAGCGTGCACTGGCAACTTGGGGATGCAGAGCAGTGAGTCCAGAGAGTGCACTGGCACGACTGGGGATCTAGTGCAGTGAGTGCAGAGAGTGCACTGGCACCACTGGGGATGCAGTGCAGTGAGTCCAGAGAGTGCCCTGGGACCAGTGGGAATGCACTGCAGTGACTCCAGAGAGTGCCCTGGCACAACTGGGAATGCAGTGCAGTGAGTCCAGAGAGCGCACTGGCACCACTGGGGATGCAGTGCAGTGAGCAAACAGAGTGCACTGGCACCACTGGTGATGCAGTGCCGAGAGTCCAGAGAGTGCACTGGCACCACTGGGGATGTAGTGCAGTGAATCCAGAGAGTGCACTGTCACCACTGCGGATGCACTGCAGTGATTCCAGAGAGTGCACTGGCACCACTGGGGAAGCAGTGCAGTGAGTCCAGAGAGTGCACTGGCACCACTGGGGATGCAGTGCAGTGAGTGCAGAGAGTGCCCTGGCACCACTGGGGATGCAGTGCAGTGAGTGCAGAGGTTGCCCTGGCACCATTGGGATGCAGTGCAGTGAGTCCAGAGAGTGCACTGGCTCCACTGGGGATGCAGTGCAGTGAGTCCAAAGAGTGCACTGGCACCACTGGGGATGAAGTGCAGTGCGTCCAGAGAGTGCACTGGCAACACTGGTGATGCAGTGAAGTGATTCCAGAGCGTGCACTGTCACCTTGGGGATGCAGTGCAATGAGTCCAGAGCGTGCACTGGCACCACTCGGGATGCAGTGCAGGGAGTCCAGAGAGTGCACTGGCACCACTGGGGATGCACTGCAGTGAGTCCAGAGAGTGCCCTGGGACCAGTGGGAATGCACTGCTGTGAGTCCAGAGAGTGCACTGGCACCACTGGGGATGCACTGCAGTGAGCCCAGAGAGTGCCCTGGCACCACTGGGGATGCAGTGCAGTGAGTCCACAGAGTGCACTAGAAGCAATGGTAATGCAGTGCAGTGAGTCCAGAGAGTGCAGTGGCACCACTGGGGATGCAGTGCAGTGAGTCCATAGAGTGCACTGGCACCATTGGGGATGCACTGCAGTGAGTCCAGAGAGTGCACTGGCACCACTGGGGATGCAGTGCAGTGAGTCCAGAGAGTGCACGGGCACCAGTGGGGATGCACTGCAGTGAGTCCAAAGAGTGCACTGGCACCACTGGGGATGCACTGCAGTGACTCTAGAGAGTGCACTGGCACCACTGGGGATGCAGTGCAGTGACTCCAGAGAGTGCACTGGCACCACTGGGGATGCAGTGCAGTGAGTCCAGAGAGTGCACTGGCACCACTGGGGATGCAGTGCAGTGAGTGCAGAGAGTGCCCTGGCACCACTGGGGATGCAGTGCAGTGAGTCCAAAGAGTGCACTGGCACCATTGAAGATGCAGTGCAGTGAGTCCAGAGAGTGCACTGGCACCACTGGGGATGCAGTGCAGTGAGTCCAGAGAGTGCACTGGCACCACTGGAGCTGTACTGTAGTGAGTCCAGAGAGTGCACTGGCACCACTGGGAATGCAATGCAGTGAGTCCAGAGAGTGCACTGGCACCACTGGGGATGCAGAGCAGGGAGTCCAGTGTGTGCACTGGCACCACTGAGGATGCAGTGCAGTGAGTCCATAGAGTGCACTGGCACCACTGGGGATGCAGTGCTGTGAGTCCAGAGAGTGCACTGGCACCACTGGGGATGCAGTGCAGTGAGTCCAGAGAGTGCACTGGCACCAGTGGGGATGCACTGCAGTGAGTGCACTGGCACCACTGGGGATGCACTGCAGTGACGCTAAAGAGTGCACTGGCACCACTGGGAATACACTGCAGTGAGTCCAGAGAGTGCACTGGCACCAGTGGGGATGCAGTGCAGTGAGTCCAGAGAGTGCACTGGCACCACTGGGGATGCAGTGCAGTGAGTCCAGAGAGTGCACTGGCACCACTGGGGATGCAGTGCAGTGAGTCCAGAGAGTGCACTGGCACCTCTGGGAATGCAGTGCAGTGAGTCCAGAGAATGCACTGGCACCACTGGTGATGCAGTGCAGTGAGTAAACAGAGTGTACTGGCACCACTGCGGATGCAGTGCCGTGAGTCCAGAGAGTGCACTGTCAGCACTGGGGATGCAGTGCAGTGAGTCCAGAGAGTGCACTGGCACCACTGGGGATGCAGTGCAGTGAGTCCAGAGAGTGCACTGGCACCACTGGGGATGCAGTGCAGTGAGTCCATAGAGTGCACTGGCACCACTGGGGATTCAGTGTAGTGAGTCCAGTAAGTGCAAAGGTACCAGTGGGGATGCACTGCAGTGAGTGCACTGGCACCACTGGAGCTGTACTGTAGTGAGTCCAGAGAGTGCACTGGCACCACTGGGAATGCAGTGCAGTGAGTCCAGAGAGTGCACTGGCACCACTGGGGATGCAGTGCAGTGAGTGCAGAGAGTGCCCTGGCACCACTGGGGATGCACTGCAGTGAGTCCACAGAGTTCAATGGCACCACTGGGTAGCAGTGCCGTGAGTCCAGAGAGTGCACTGGCCCCACTGGGGATGCACTGCAGTGACTTCAGAGAGTGCACTAGCAGCACTAAGGGATGCAGTGCCGTGAGTCCAGAGAGTGCACTTGCACCACTGGGAATGCAGTCCTGTAAGTCCTGAGAGTGCCTTGGCAACACTGGGGATGCACTGCAGTGAGTCCAGAGAGTGCACTGGCACCACTGGTAATGCAGTGCAGTGAGTCCAGAGAGTGCACTGGCACCACTGGGAATGCACTGCAGTGACTCCAGAGAGTGCCCTGGCACAACTGGGAATGCAGTGCAGTGAGTCCAGAGAGCGCACTGGCACCACTGGGGATGCAGTGCAGTGAGTATACAGAGTGCACTGGCACCACTGGGGATGCAGTGCCGAGAGTCCAGAGAGTGCACTGGCACCACTGGGGATGCAGTGCAGTGAGTCCAAAGAGTGCACTGGCACCACTGGGGATGCAGTGCAGTGAGTCCAGAGAGTGCACTGGCAACACTGGGGATGCAGTGAAGTGATTCCAGAGCGTGCACTGGCACCTTGGGGATGCAGAGCAGTGAGTCCAGAGAGTGCACTGGCACGACTGGGGATGCAGTGCAGTGAGTGCAGAGAGTGCACTGGCACCACTGGGGATGCAGTGCAGTGAGTCCAGAGAGTGCCCTGGGACCAGTGGGAATGCACTGCAGTGACTCCAGAGAGTGCCCTGGCACAACTGGGAATGCAGTGCAGTGAGTCCAGAGAGCGCACTGGCACCACTGGGGATGCAGTGCAGTGAGTAAACAGAGTGCACTGGCACCACTGGTGATGCAGTGCCGAGAGTCCAGAGAGTGCACTGGCACCACTGGGGATGTAGTGCAGTGAATCCAGAGAGTGCACTGTCACCACTGCGGATGCACTGCAGTGATTCCAGAGAGTGCCCTGGCACCACTGGGGAAGCAGTGCAGTGAGTCCAGAGAGTGCACTGGCACCACTGGGGATGCAGTGCAGTGAGTGCAGAGAGTGCCCTGGCACCTCTGGGGATGCAGTGCAGTGAGTGCAGAGGTTGCCCTGGCACCATTGGGATGCAGTGCAGTGAGTCCAGAGAGTGCACTGGCTCCACTGGGGATGCAGTGCAGTGAGTCCAAAGAGTGCACTGGCACCACTGGGGATGCAGTGCAGTGACTCCAGAGAGTGTACTGGCACCACTGGGGATGCAGTGCAGTGAGTCCAGAGAGTGCACTGGTACCACTGGGGATGCAGTGCAGTGAGTCCAGAGAGTGCACTGGCACCACTCGGGATGCAGTGCAGGGAGTCCAGAGAGTGCACTGGCACCACTGGGGATGCACTGCAGTGAGTCCAGAGAGTGCCCTGGGACCAGTGGGAATGCACTGCAGTGAGTCCAGAGAGTGCACTGGCACCACTGGGGATGCACTGCAGTGAGCCCAGAGAGTGCCCTGGCACCACTGGGGATGCAGTGCAGTGAGTCCACAGAGTGCACTGGCAGCAATGGGAATGCAGTGCAGTGAGTCCAGAGAGTTCAGTGGCACCACTGGGGATGCAGTGCAGTGAGTCCATAGAGTGCACTGGCACCATTGGGGATGCAGTGCAGTGAGTCCAGAGAGTGCACTGGCACCACTGGGGATGCAGTGCAGTGAGTCCAGAGAGTGCACGGGCACCAGTGGGGATGCACTGCAGTGAGTCCAAAGAGTGCACTGGCACCACTGGGGATGCACTGCCGTGACTCTAGAGAGTGCACTGGCACCACTGGGGATGCAGTGCAGTGAGTCCAGAGAGTGCACTGGCACCACTGGGGATGCAGTGCAGTGAGTCCAGAGAGTGCACTGGCACCACTGGGGATGCAGTGCAGTGAGTGCAGAGAGTGCCCTGGCACCACTGGGGATGCAGTGCAGTGAGTCCAGAGAGTGCACTGGCACCATTGAAGATGCAGTGCAGTGAGTCCAGAGAGTGCACTGGCACCACTGGGGATGCAGTGCAGTGAGTCCAGAGAGTGCACTGGCACCACTGGAGCTGTACTGTAGTGAGTCCAGAGAGTGCACTGGCACCACTGGGAATGCAGTGCAGTGAGTCCAGAGAGTGCACTGGCACCACTGGGGATGCAGTGCAGGGAGTCCAGTGTGTGCACTGGCACCACTGAGGATGCAGTGCAGTGAGTCCAGAGAGTGCACTGGCACCACTGGGGATGCAGTGCAGTGAGTCCATAGAGTGCACTGGCACCACTGGGGATGCAGTGCTGTGAGTCCAGAGAGTGCACTGGCACCACTGGGGATGCAGTGCAGTGAGTCCAGAGAGTGCACTGGCACCAGTGGGGATGCACTGCAGTGAGTGCACTGGCACCACTGGGGATGCACTGCAGTGACGCTAAAGAGTGTACTGGCACCACTGGGAATACACTGCAGTGAGTCCAGAGAGTGCACTGGCACCACTGGGGATGCAGTGCAGTGAGTCCAGAGAGTGCACTGGCACCACTGGGGATGCAGTGCAGTGAGTCCAGAGAGTGCACTGGCACCACTGGAGCTGTACTATAGTGAGTCCAGAGAGTGCACTGGCACCTCTGGGAATGCAGTGCAGTGAGTCCAGAGAATGCACTGGCACCACTGGTGATGCAGTGCAGTGAGTAAACAGAGTGTACTGGCACCACTGCGGATGCAGTGCCGTGAGTCCAGAGAGTGCACTGTCAGCACTGGGGATGCAGTGCAGTGAGTCCAGAGAGTGCACTGGCACCACTG
Organism: Anser brachyrhynchus; assembly: GCF_964034855.1. Classification (NCBI taxonomy): domain Eukaryota; kingdom Metazoa; phylum Chordata; class Aves; order Anseriformes; family Anatidae; genus Anser; species Anser brachyrhynchus. Next base: position 1,034,097 of record NW_027664004.1, read on the forward strand.
GGGATGCAGTGCAGTGAGTCCAGAGAGTGCACTGGCACCACTGGGGATGCAGTGCAGTGAGTCCATAGAGTGCACTGGCACCACTGGGGATTCAGTGTAGTGAGTCCAGTAAGTGCAAAGGTACCAGTGGGGATGCACTGCAGTGAGTGCACTGGCACCACTGGGGATGCACTGCAGTGACGCTAAAGAGTGCACTGGCACCACTGGGGATGCAGTGCAGTGAGTCCAGAGAGTGCACTGGCACCACTGGGGATGCAGTGCAGTGAGTGCACAGAGTGCACTGGCACCACTGGACCTGTACTGTAGTAAGTCCAGAGAGTGCACTGGCACCACTGGGGATGCAGTGCAGTGAGTCCAGAGAGTGCACTGGCACCACTGGGGATGCAGTGCAGTGAGTCCAGAGAGTGCACTGGCACCACTGGGGATGCAGTGCAGTGAGTCCAGAGAGTGCACTGGCACCAGTGGGGATGCACTGCAGTGAGTGCACTGGCACCACTGGGGATGCACTGCAGTGACGCTAAAGAGTGCACTGGCACCACTGGGAATACACTGCAGTGAGTCCAGAGAGTGCACTGGCACCACTGGAGATGCAGTGCAGTGAGTCCAGAGAGTGCACTGGCACCACTGGGGATGCAGTGCAGTGAGTCCAGAGAGTGCACTGGCACCACTGGGAATGCAGTGCTGTGTGTCCAGAGAGTGCCCTGGCAACATTGGGGATGCACTGCAGTGAGTCCAGAGAGTGCACTGGCACCACTGGTAATGCAGTGCAGTGAGTCCTGAGAGTGCCCTGGCACCACTGGGAATGCACTGCAGTGACTCCAGAGAGTGCCCTGGCACAACTGGGAATGCAGTGCAGTGAGTCCAGAGAGCGCACTGGCACCACTGGGGATGCAGTGCAGTGAGTAAACAGAGTGCACTGGCACCACTGGTGATGCAGTGCCGTGAGTCCAGAGAGTGCACTGGCACCACTGGTGATGCAGTGCAGTGAGTCCAGAGAGTGTACTGGCGCCACTGGGGATGCAGTGCAGTGAGTCCAGATAGTGCACGGGCACCACTTGGGATGCACTGCAGTGAGTCCAGTGTGAGCACTGGCACCACTGGGGATGCAGTGCAGTGAGTCCATAGAGTGCACTGGTACCACTGGGAATGCAGTGCAGTGAGTCCAGAGAGTGCAGTGACACCACTGGGGATGCAGTGCAGTGAGTCCATAGAGTGCACTGGCACCACTGGGGATGCAGTGCAGTGAGTCCAGAGAGTGCACTGGCACCACTGGGGATGCAGTGCAGTGAGTCCAGTAAGTGCACTGGCACCAGTGGGGATGCACTGCAGTGAGTGCACTGGCACAACTGGGGATGCACTGCAGTGACGCTAAAGAGTGCACTGGCACCACTGTGAATACACTGCAGTGAGTCCAGAGAGTGCACTGGCACCACTGGGGATGCAGTGCAGTGAGTCCAGAGAGTGCACTGGCACCACTGGGGATGCAGTGCAGTGAGTCCAGAGAGTGCACTGGCACCACTGGAGCTGTACTGTAGTGAGTCCAGAGATTGCACTGGCACCTCTGGGGATGCAGTGCAGTGAGTCCAGAGAGTGCACTGGCACCACTGGGGATGCACTGCAGTGAGTCCAGAGAGTGTACTGGCACCACTGGTGATGCAGTGCAGTGAGTCCAGAGAGTGCAGTGGCACCACTGGGGATGCACTGCAGTGAGTCCAGAGAGTGCACTGGCAACACTGGGGATGCAGTGAAGTGATTCCAGAGCGTGCACTGCACCTTGGGGATGCAGAGCAGTGAGTCCAGAGAGTGCACTGGCACCACTCGGGATGCAGTGCAGTGAGTCCAGAGAGTGCACTGGCAACACTGGGGATGCAGTGCAGTGAGTCCAGAGAGTGCCCTGGGACCAGTGGGAATGCACTGCAGTGAGTCCAGAGAGTGCACTGGCACCACTCGGGATGCAGTGCAGTGAGTCCAGAGAGTGCTCTGGCACCACTGGAGCTGTACTGTAGTGAGTCCAGAGAGTGCACTGGCACCACTGGGAATGCACTGCAGTGACTCCAGAGAGTGCACTGGCACCACTGGGGATGCAGTGCAGTGAGTAAACAGAGTGCACTGGCACCACTGCGGATGCAGTGCCTTGAGTCCAGGGAGTGCACTGTCAGCACTGGGGATGCAGTGCAGTGAGTGCAGAGAGTGCACTGGCACCACTGGGGATGCAGTGCAGTGAGTAAACAGAGTGCACTGGCACCACTGGGGATGCAGTGCAGTGAGTCCAGAGAGTGCACTGGCACCACTGGGGATGCAGTGCAGTGAGTCCAGAGAGTGCACTGGCACCACTGGGGATGCACTGCAGTGACTCCAGAGAGTGCCATGGCACTAGTGAAGATGCACTGCAGTGTCTCCAGAGAGTGCCCTGGCACCACTGGTAATGCAGTGCAGTGAGTCCAGAGAGTGCACTGGCACCACTGGGGATGCACTGCAGTGACTCCAGAGAGTGCCCTGGCACTAATGGAGATGCACAGCAGTGTCTCCAGAGAGTGCACTGGCACCACTGGGGATGCACTGCAGTTAGTCCAGAGAGTGCACTGGCACCACTGGGGATGTAGTGCAGTGATTCCAGAGAGTGCACTGGCACCACTGGGGATGCACTGCAGTGAGTCCAGAGAGTGCACTGGCACCACTGGGGATGCAGTGCAGTGAGTGCAGAGAGTGCACTGGCACCACTCGGGATGCAGTGCAGTGAGTCCAGAGAGTGCACTGGCAACACTGGGGATGCAGTGAAGTGATTCCAGAGCGTGCACTGGCACCTTGGGGATGCAGTGCAGTGAGTCCAGAGAGTGCACTGGCACCACTCGGGATGCCATGCAGTGAGTCCATAGAGTGCACTGGCACCACTGGGGATGCAGTGCAGTGAGTCCAGAGAGTGCACTGGCACCACTCGGGATGCCGTGCAGTGAGTCCACAGAGTACCCTGGCACCACTGGGGATGCAGTGCAGTGAGTCCAGAGAGTGCACTGGCACCACTGGGGATGCACTGCAGTGACTCCAGAGAGTGCCCTGGCACCACTGGGGATGCAGTGTAGTGAGTCCAGAGAGTGAACTGGCACCACTGGGGATGCACTGCAGTGAGTCCAGAGAGTGTACTGGCACCACTGGGGATGCACTGCAGTGAGTCCAGATAGTGCACTGGCACCTTGGGGATGCAGTGCAGTGAGTCCAGAGAGTGCACTGGCACCACTGGGGATGCAGTGCAGTGAGTCCAGAGAGTGCACTGGCACCACTGGGGATGCAGTGCAATGAGTCCAGAGAGTGCCCTGGCACAACTGGGGATGCACTGCAGTGACTCAGAGAGTGCACTGGCACCACTGGGGATGCATTGCAGTGAGTCCAGAGAGTGCACTGGTACCACTGGGGATGCAGTGCAGTGAGTCCAGAGAGTGCACTGGCACAACTGGGGATGCAGTGCAGTGAGTCCAGATAGTGCACTCGCACCTTGGGGATGCAGTGCAGTGAGTCCAGAGAGTGCACTGGCACCACTCGGGATGCAGTGCAGTGAGTCCAGAGAGTGCACTGGCACCACTGGGGATGCAGTGCAGTGAGTCCACAGAGTGCACTCGCACCACTGGGGATGCAGTGCAGTGAGTCCAGAGAGTGTACTGGCACCACTGGGGATGCACTGCAGTGAGTCCAGAGAGTGCACTGGCACCACTGGGAATGCAGTGCAGTGAGTCCAGAGAGTGCAGTGACACCACTGGGGATGCAGTGCAGTGAGTCCATAGAGTGCACTGGCACCACTGGGGATGCAGTGCAGTGAGTCCAGAGAGTGCACTGGCACCACTGGGGATGCAGTGCAGTGAGTCCAGAGAGTGCACTGGCACCACTGGGGATGCACTGCAGTGACTCCAGAGAGTGCCGTGGCACTAGTGGAGATGCACTGCAGTGTCTCCAGAGAGTGCCCTGGCACCACTGGTAATGCAGTGCAGTGAGTGCAGAGAGTGCACTGGCACCACTGGGGATGCACTGCAGTGACTCCAGAGAGTGCCCTGGCACTAGTGGAGATGCACAGCAGTGTCTCCAGAGAGTGCACTGGCACCACTGGGGATGCACTGCAGTTAGTCCAGAGAGTGCACTGGCACCACTGGAGATGTAGTGCAGTGATTCCAGAGAGTGCACTGGCACCACTGGGGATGCAGTGCAGTGAGTGCAGAGAGTGCACTGGCACCACTCGGGATGCAGTGCAGTGAGTGCATTGAGTGCCCTGGCACCATTGGGGATGCAGTTCAGTGAGTCCAAAGAGTGCACTGGCACCACTGGGGATGCAGTGCAGTGAGTCCAGAGAGTGCACTGGCAACACTGGGGATGCAGTGAAGTGATTCCAGAGCGTGCACTGGCACCTTGGGGATGCAGTGCAGTGAGTCCAGAGAGTGCACTGGCACCACTCGGGATGCCATGCAGTGAGTCCATAGAGTGCACTGGCACCACTGGGGATGCAGTGCAGTGAGTCCAGAGAGTGCACTGGCACCACTCGGGATGCCGTGCAGTGAGTCCACAGAGTACCCTGGCACCACTGGGGATGCAGTGCAGTGAGTCCAGAGAGTGCACTGGCACCACTGGGGATGCACTGCAGTGAGTCCAGAGAGTGCCCTGGCACCACTGGGGATGCAGTGTAGTGAGTCCAGAGAGTGAACTGGCACCACTGGGGATGCACTGCAGTGAGTCCAGAGAGTGTACTGGCACCACTGGGGATGCACTGCAGTGAGTCCAGATAGTGCACTGGCACCTTGGGGATGCAGTGCAGTGAGTCCAGAGAGTGCACTGGCACCACTGGGGATGCAGTGCAGTGAGTCCAGAGAGTGCACTGGCACCACTGGGGATGCAGTGCAATGAGTCCAGAGAGTGCCCTGGCACAACTGGGGATGCACTGCAGTGACTCAGAGAGTGCACTGGCACCACTGGGGATGCATTGCAGTGAGTCCAGAGAGTGCACTGGCACCACTGGGGATGCAGTGCAGTGAGTCCAGAGAGTGCACTGGCACAACTTTGGATGCAGTGCAGTGAGTCCAGATAGTGCACTCGCACCTTGGGGATGCAGTGCAGTGAGTCCAGAGAGTGCACTGGCACCACTCGGGATGCAGTGCAGTGAGTCCAGAGAGTGCACTGGCACCACTGGGGATGCAGTGCAGTGAGTCCAGAGAGTGCACTGGCACCACTGGTGATACACTGCATTGACTCCAGAGAGGGCACTGGCACCACTGGGGATGGAGTGCAGTGAGTCCAGAGAGTGCACTCGCACCACTGGGGATGCAGTGAAGTGATTCCAGAGCGTGCACTGGCACCTTGGGGATGCAGTGCCGTGAGTCCAGAGAGTGCACTGGCACCACTTGGAATACAGTGCTGTGTGTCCAGAGAGTGCCCTGGCAACATTGGGGATGCACTGCAGTGAGTCCAGAGAGTGCACTGGCACCACTGGGAATGCACTGCAGTGACTCCAGAGAGTGCCCTGGCACAACTGGGAATGCAGTGCAGTGAGTCCAGAGAGCGCACTGGCACCACTGGGGATGCAGTGCAGTGAGTAAACAGAGTGCACTGGCACCACTGGTGATGCAGTGCCGTGAGTCCAGAGAGTGCACTGGCACCACTGGTGATGCAGTGCAGTGAGTCCAGAGAGTGTACTGGCGCCACTGGGGATGCAGTGCAGTGAGTGCAGAGAGTGCACTGGCACCACTGGGGATGCACTGCAGTGAGTCCAGAGAGTGCACTGGCACCACTGGGGATGCAGTGCAGTGAGTCCAGAGAGTGCACTGGCACCACTGGGAATGCAGTGCAGTGAGTCCAGAGAGTGCACTGGCACCAGTGGGGATGCAGTGCAGTGAGTCCATAGAGTGCACTGGCACCACTGGGGATGCAGTGCAGTGAGTCCAGAGAGTGCACTGGCACCACTGGGGATGCAGTGCAGTGAGTCCAGTAAGTGCACTGGCACCAGTGGGGATGCACTGCAGTGAGTGCACTGGCACCACTGGGGATGCACTGCAGTGACGCTAAAGAGTGCACTGGTACAACTGTGAATACACTGCAGTGAGTCCAGAGAGTGCACTGGCACCACTGGGGATGCAGTGCAGTGAGTCCAGAGAGTGCACTGGCACCACTGGGGATGCAGTGCAGTGAGTCCAGAGAGTGCACTGGCACCACTGGAGCTGTACTGTAGTGAGTCCAGAGATTGCACTGGCACCTCTGGGGATGCAGTGCAGTGAGTCCAGAGAGTGCACTGGCACCACTGGGGATGCAGTGCAGTGAGTCCAGAGAGTGTACTGGCACCACTGGTGATGCAGTGCAGTGAGTCCAGAGAGTGCACTGGCACCACTGGGGATGCAGTGCTGTGAGTCCACAGAGTTCAATGGCACCACTGGGGATGCAGTGCCGTGAGTCCAGAGAGTGCACTTGCCCCACTGGGGATGCAGTGCAGTGAGTCCAGAGAGTGCACTAGCAGCACTGGGGATGCAGTGCTGTGAGTCCAGAGAGTGCACTGGCACCACTGGGAATGCAGTGCTGTGAGTCCAGAGAGTGCCCTGGCAACACTGGGGATGCACTGCAGTGAGTCCAGAGAGTGCTCTGGCAGCACTGGTAATGCAGTGCAGTGAGTCCAGAGAGTGCACTGGCACCACTGGGAATGCAGTGCCGTGAGTCCACAGAGTGCACTGGCAACACTGGGGATGCACTGCAGTGAGTCCAGAGAGTGCACTGGCAACACTGGGGATGCAGTGAAGTGATTCCAGAGCGTGCACTGCACCTTGGGGATGCAGAGCAGTGAGTCCAGAGAGTGCACTGGCACCACTCGGGATGCAGTGCAGTGAGTCCAGAGAGTGCACTGGCAACACTGGGGATGCAGTGCAGTGAGTCCAGAGAGTGCCCTGGGACCAGTGGGAATGCACTGCAGTGAGTCCAGAGAGTGCACTGGCACCACTCGGGATGCAGTGCAGTGAGTCCAGAGAGTGCTCTGGCACCACTGGAGCTGTACTGTAGTGAGTCCAGAGAGTGCACTGGCACCACTGGGAATGCAGTGCAGTGAGTCCAGAGAGTGCACTGGCACCACTGGGGATGCAGTGCAGTGAGTAAACAGAGTGCACTGGCACCACTGCGGATGCAGTGCCGTGAGTCCAGGGAGTGCACTGTCAGCACTGGGGATGCAGTGCAGTGAGTCCAGAGAGTGCCCTGGCACCACTGGGGATGCAGTGCAGTGAGTCCAGAGAGTGCACTGGCACCACTGGGGATGCAGTGCAGTGAGTCCATAGAGTGCAGTGGCACCACTGGGGATGCAGTGCAGTGAGTCCAGAGAGTGCACTGGCACCACTGGGGATGCAGTGCAGTGAGTGCAGAGAGTGCACTGGCACCAGTGGGGATGCACTGCAGAGAGTGCACTGGCACCACTGGGGATGCACTGCAGTGACGCTAAAGAGTGCACTGGCACCACTGCGGATGCAGTGCCGTGAGTCCAGGGAGTGCACTGTCAGCACTGGGGATGCAGTGCAGTGAGTCCAGAGAGTGCCCTGGCACCACTGGGGATGCAGTGCAGTGAGTCCAGAGAGTGCACTCGCACCACTGGGGATGCAGTGCAGTGAGTCCAGAGAGTGTACTGGCACCACTGGGGATGCAGTGCAGTGAGTCCAGAGAGTGCACTGGCACCACTGGGAATGCAGTGCAGTGAGTCCAGAGAGTGCAGTGACACCACTGGGGATGCAGTGCAGTGAGTCCATAGAGTGCACTGGCACCACTGGGGATGCAGTGCAGTGAGTCCAGAGAGTGCCCTGGCAACACTGGCGATGCACTGCAGTGAGTCCAGAGAGTACACTGGCACCACTGGGGATGCACTGCAGTGACTCCAGAGAGTGCCGTGGCACTAGTGAAGATGCACTGCAGTGTCTCCAGAGAGTGCCCTGGCACCACTGGTAATGCAGTGCAGTGAGTCCAGAGAGTGCACTGGCACCACTGGGGATGCAATGCAGAGACTCCAGAGAGTGCCCTGGCACTAGTGGAGATGCACAGCAGTGTCTCCAGAGAGTGCACTGGCACCATTGGGGATGCAGTGCAGTGAGTGCAGAGAGTGCACTGGCACCACTCGGGATGCAGTGCAGTGAGTGCATTGAGTGCCCTGGCACCATTGGGGATGCAGTTCAGTGAGTCCAAAGAGTGCACTGGCACCACTGGGGATGCAGTGCAGTGAGTCCAGAGAGTGCACTGGCAACACTGGGGATGCAGTGAAGTGATTCCAGAGCGTGCACTGGCACCTTGGGGATGCAGTGCAGTGAGTCCAGAGAGTGCACTGGCACCACTCGGGATGCCATGCAGTGAGTCCATAGAGTGCACTGGCACCACTGGGGATGCAGTGCAGTGAGTCCAGAGAGTGCACTGGCACCACTCGGGATGCCGTGCAGTGAGTCCACAGAGTACCCTGGCACCACTGGGGATGCAGTGCAGTGAGTCCAGAGAGTGCACTGGCACCACTGGGGATGCACTGCAGTGAGTCCACAGAGTGCCCTGGCACCACTGGGGATGCAGTGTAGTGAGTCCAGAGAGTGAACTGGCACCACTGGGGATGCACTGCAGTGAGTCCAGAGAGTGTACTGGCACCACTGGGGATGCACTGCAGTGAGTCCAGATAGTGCACTGGCACCTTGGGGATGCAGTGCAGTGAGTCCAGAGAGTGCACTGGCACCACTGGGGATGCAGTGCAGTGAGTCCAGAGAGTGCACTGGCACCACTGGGGATGCAGTGCAATGAGTCCAGAGAGAGCCCTGGCACAACTGGGGATGCACTGCAGTGACTCAGAGAGTGCACTGGCACCACTGGGGATGCATTGCAGTGAGTCCAGAGAGTGCACTGGTACCACTGGGGATGTAGTGCAGTGAGTCCAGAGAGTGCACTGGCACAACTGGGGATGCAGTGCAGTGAGTCCAGATAGTGCACTCGCACCTTGGGGATGCAGTGCAGTGAGTCCAGAGAGTGCACTGGCACCTTGGGGATGCAGTTCAGTGAGTGCAGAGAGTGCACTGGCACCACTGGTGATGCAGTGCAGTGAGTCCAGAGAGTGCACTGGCACCACTGGGGATGCAGTGCTGTGAGTCCACAGAGTTCAATGGCACCACTGGGGATGCAGTGCCGTGAGTCCAGAGAGTGCACTTGCCCCACTGGGGATGCAGTGCAGTGAGTCCAGAGAGTGCACTAGCAGCACTGGGGATGCAGTGCTGTGAGTCCAGAGAGTGCACTGGCACCACTGGGAATGCAGTGCTGTGAGTCCAGAGAGTGCCCTGGCAACACTGGGGATGCACTGCAGTGAGTCCAGAGAGTGCTCTGGCAGCACTGGTAATGCAGTGCAGTGAGTCCAGAGAGTGCACTGGCACCACTGGGAATGCAGTGCCGTGAGTCCACTGAGTGCACTGGCAACACTGGGGATGCACTGCAGTGAGTCCAGAGAGTCCACTGGCACCACTGGGGATGCTCTGCAGTGAGTATAGACAGTGCACTGGCACGACTTGGGATGCAGTGCAGTGAGTCCAGAGAGTGCAGTGGCACCACTGGGGATGCACTGCAGTGAGTCCAGAGAGTGCACTGGCACCACTGGGGATGCAGTGAAGTGATTCCAGAGCGTGCACTGCACCTTGGGGATGCAGAGCAGTGAGTCCAGAGAGTGCACTGGCACCACTCGGGATGCAGTGCAGTGAGTCCAGAGAGTGCACTGGCAACACTGGGGATGCAGTGCAGTGAGTCCAGAGAGTGCCCTGGGACCAGTGGGAATGCATTGCAGTGAGTCCAGAGAGTGCACTGGCACCACTCGGGATGCAGTGCAGTGAGTCCAGAGAGTGCTCTGGCACCACTGGAGCTGTACTGTAGTGAGTCCAGAGAGTGCACTGGCACCACTGGGAATGCACTGCAGTGACTCCAGAGAGTGCACTGGCACCACTGGGGATGCAGTGCAGTGAGTAAACAGAGTGCACTGGCACCACTGCGGATGCAGTGCCTTGAGTCCAGGGAGTGCACTGTCAGCACTGGGGATGCAGTGCAGTGAGTGCAGAGAGTGCACTGGCACCACTGGGGATGCAGTGCAGTGAGTAAACAGAGTGCACTGGCACCACTGGGGATGCAGTGCAGTGAGTCCAGAGAGTGCACTGGCCCCACTGGGGATGCAGTGCAGTGAGTGCAGAGAGTGCACTGGCACCAGTGGGGATGCACTGCAGAGAGTGCACTGGCACCACTGGGGATGCACTGCAGTGACGCTAAAGAGTGCACTGGCACCACTGCGGATGCAGTACCGTGAGTCCAGAGAGTGCACTGGCACCACTGGGGATGCAGTGCAGTGAGTGCAGAGAGTGCACTGGCACCACTGGGGATGCAGTGCAGTGAGTCCAGAGAGTGCACTCGCACCACTGGGGATGCAGTGCAGTGAGTCCAGAGAGTGTACTGGCACCACTGGGGATGCAGTGCAGTGACTCCAGAGAGTGCACTGGCACCACTGGGAATGCAGTGCAGTGAGTCCAGAGAGTGCAGTGACACCACTGGGGATGCAGTGCAGTGAGTCCATAGAGTGCACTGGCACCACTGGGGATGCAGTGCAGTGAGTCCAGAGAGTGCACTGGCACCACTGGGGATGCAGTGCAGTGAGTCCAGAGAGTGCACTGGCACCACTGGGGATGCACTGCAGTGACTCCAGAGAGTGCCGTGGCACTAGTGAAGATGCACTGCAGTGTCTCCAGAGAGTGCCCTGGCACCACTGGTAATGCAGTGCAGTGAGTCCAGAGAGTGCACTGGCACCACTGGGGATGCACTGCAGTGACTCCAGAGAGTGCCCTTGCACTAGTGGAGATGCACAGCAGTGTCTCCAGAGAGTGCACTGGCACCACTGGGGATGCAGTGCAGTGACTCCAGAGAGTGCACTGGCACCACTGGGAATGCAGTGCAGTGAGTCCAGAGAGTGCAGTGACACCACTGGGGATGCAGTGCAGTGAGTCCATAGAGTGCACTGGCACCACTGGGGATGCAGTGCAGTGAGTCCAGAGAGTGCACTGGCACCACTGGGGATGCAGTGCAGTGAGTCCAGAGAGTGCACTGGCACCACTGGGGATGCACTGCAGTGACTCCAGAGAGTGCCGTGGCACTAGTGAAGATGCACTGCAGTGTCTCCAGAGAGTGCCCTGGCACCACTGGTAATGCAGTGCAGTGAGTCCAGAGAGTGCACTGGCACCACTGGGGATGCACTGCAGTGACTCCAGAGAGTGCCCTGGCACTAGTGGAGATGCACAGCAGTGTCTCCAGAGAGTGTACTGGCACCACTGGGGATGCAGTGCAGTGACTCCAGAGAGTGCACTGGCACCACTGGGAATGCAGTGCAGTGAGTCCAGAGAGTGCAGTGACACCACTGGGGATGCAGTGCAGTGAGTCCATAGAGTGCACTGGCACCACTGGGGATGCAGTGCAGTGAGTCCAGAGAGTGCACTGGCACCACTGGGGATGCAGTGCAGTGAGTCCAGAGAGTGCACTGGCACCAGTGGGGATGCACTGCAGTGACTCCAGAGAGTGCCGTGGCACTAGTGAAGATGCACTGCAGTGTCTCCAGAGAGTGCCCTGGCACCACTGGTAATGCAGTGCAGTGAGTCCAGAGAGTGCACTGGCACCACTGGGGATGCACTGCAGTGACTCCAGAGAGTGCACTGGCACCACTGGGGATGTAGTGCAGTGATTCCAGAGAGTGCACTGGCACCACTGGGGATGCACTGCAGTGAGTCCAGAGAGTGCACTGGCACCACTGGGGATGCAGTGCAGTGAGTGCAGAGAGTGCACTGGCACCACTCGGGATGCAGTGCAGTGAGTGCATTGAGTGCCCTGGCACCATTGGGGATGCAGTTCAGTGAGTCCAAAGAGTGCACTGGCACCACTGGGGATGCAGTGCAGTGAGTCCAGAGAGTGCACTGGCAACACTGGGGATGCAGTGAAGTGATTCCAGAGCGTGCACTGGCACCTTGGGGATGCAGTGCAGTGAGTCCAGAGAGTGCACTGGCACCACTCGGGATGCCATGCAGTGAGTCCATAGAGTGCACTGGCACCACTGGGGATGCAGTGCAGTGAGTCCAGAGAGTGCACTGGCACCACTCGGGATGCCGTGCAGTGAGTCCACAGAGTACCCTGGCACCACTGGGGATGCAGTGCAGTGAGTCCAGAGAGTGCACTGGCACCACTGGGGATGCACTGCAGTGAGTCCAGAGAGTGCCCTGGCACCACTGGGGATGCAGTGTAGTGAGTCCAGAGAGTGAACTGGCACCACTGGGGATGCACTGCAGTGAGTCCAGAGAGTGTACTGGCACCACTGGGGATGCACTGCAGTGAGTCCAGATAGTGCACTGGCACCTTGGGGATGCAGTGCAGTGAGTCCAGAGAGTGCACTGGCACCACTGGGGATGCAGTGCAGTGAGTCCAGAGAGTGCACTGGCACCACTGGGGATGCAGTGCAATGAGTCCAGAGAGTGCCCTGGCACAACAGGGGATGCACTGCAGTGACTCAGAGAGTGCACTGGCACCACTGGGGATGCATTGCAGTGAGTCCAGAGAGTGCACTGGTACCACTGGGGATGCAGTGCAGTGAGTCCAGAGAGTGCACTGGCACAACTGGGGATGCAGTGCAGTGAGTCCAGATAGTGCACTCGCACCTTGGGGATGCAGTGCAGTGAGTCCAGAGAGTGCACTGGCACCACTCGGGATGCAGTGCAGTGAGTCCAGAGAGTGCACTGGCACCACTGGGAATGCAGTGCAGTGAGTCCAGAGAGTGCAGTGACACCACTGGGGATGCAGTGCAGTGAGTCCAGAGAGTGCACTGGCACCACTGGGGATGCAGTGCAGTGAGTCCAGAGAGTGCACTGGCACCACTGGGGATGCAGTGCAGTGAGTCCAGAGAGTGCACTGGCACCACTGGGGATGCACTGCAGTGACTCCAGAGAGTGCCGTGGCACTAGTGGAGATGCACTGCAGTGTCTCCAGAGAGTGCCCTGGCACCACTGGTAATGCAGTGCAGTGAGTGCAGAGAGTGCACTGGCACCACTGGGGATGCACTGCAGTGACTCCAGAGAGTGCCCTGGCACTAGTGGAGATGCACAGCAGTGTCTCCAGAGAGTGCACTGGCACCACTGGGGATGCACTGCAGTTAGTCCAGAGAGTGCACTGGCACCACTGGAGATGTAGTGCAGTGATTCCAGAGAGTGCACTGGCACCACTGGGGATGCAGTGCAGTGAGTGCAGAGAGTGCACTGGCACCACTCGGGATGCAGTGCAGTGAGTGCATTGAGTGCCCTGGCACCATTGGGGATGCAGTTCAGTGAGTCCAAAGAGTGCACTGGCACCACTGGGGATGCAGTGCAGTGAGTCCAGAGAGTGCACTGGCAACACTGGGGATGCAGTGAAGTGATTCCAGAGCGTGCACTGGCACCTTGGGGATGCAGTGCAGTGAGTCCAGAGAGTGCACTGGCACCACTCGGGATGCCATGCAGTGAGTCCATAGAGTGCACTGGCACCACTGGGGATGCAGTGCAGTGAGTCCAGAGAGTGCACTGGCACCACTCGGGATGCCGTGCAGTGAGTCCACAGAGTACCCTGGCACCACTGGGGATGCAGTGCAGTGAGTCCAGAGAGTGCACTGGCACCACTGGGGATGCAGTGCAGTGAGTTCAGAGAGTGCCCTGGCACCACTGGGGATGCAGTGTAGTGAGTCCAGAGAGTGAACTGGCACCACTGGGGATGCACTGCAGTGAGTCCAGAGAGTGTACTGGCACCACTGGGGATGCACTGCAGTGAGTCCAGATAGTGCACTGGCACCTTGGGGATGCAGTGCAGTGAGTCCAGAGAGTGCACTGGCACCACTGGGGATGCAGTGCAGTGAGTCCAGAGAGTGCACTGGCACCACTGGGGATGCAGTGCAATGAGTCCAGAGAGTGCCCTGGCACCACTGGGGATGCAGTGCAGTGACTCAGAGAGTGCACTGGCACCACTGGGGATGCATTGCAGTGAGTCCAGAGAGTGCACTGGCACCACTGGGGATGCAGTGCAGTGAGTCCAGAGAGTGCACTGGCACAACTGGGGATGCAGTGCAGTGAGTCCAGATAGTGCACTCGCACCTTGGGGATGCAGTGCAGTGAGTCCAGAGAGTGCACTGGCACCACTCGGGATGCAGTGCAGTGAGTCCAGAGAGTGCACTGGCACCACTGGGGATGCAGTGCAGTGAGTCCAGAGAGTGCACTGGCACCACTGGTGATACACTGCATTGACTCCAGAGAGGGCACTGGCACCACTGGGGATGGAGTGCAGTGAGTGCAGAGAGTGCACTCGCACCACTGGGGATGCAGTGAAGTGATTCCAGAGCGTGCACTGGCACCTTGGGGATGCAGTGCCGTGAGTCCAGAGAGTGCACTGGCACCACTGGGAATACAGTGCTGTGTGTCCAGAGAGTGCCCTGGCAACATTGGGGATGCACTGCAGTGAGTCCAGAGAGTGCACTGGCACCACTGGGAATGCACTGCAGTGACTCCAGAGAGTGCCCTGGCACAACTGGGAATGCAGTGCAGTGAGTCCAGAGAGCGCACTGGCACCACTGGGGATGCAGTGCAGTGAGTAAACAGAGTGCACTGGCACCACTGGTGATGCAGTGCCGTGAGTCCAGAGAGTGCACTGGCACCACTGGTGATGCAGTGCAGTGAGTCCAGAGAGTGTACTGGCGCCACTGGGGATGCAGTGCAGTGAGTCCAGAGAGTGCACTGGCACCACTGGGGATGCACTGCAGTGAGTCCAGTGTGAGCACTGGCACCACTGGGGATGCAGTGCAGTGAGTCCATAGAGTGCACTGGTACCACTGGGAATGCAGTGCAGTGAGTCCAGAGAGTGCAGTGACACCACTGGGGATGCAGTGCAGTGAGTCCATAGAGTGCACTGGCACCACTGGGGATGCAGTGCAGTGAGTCCAGAGAGTGCACTGGCACCACTGGGGATGCAGTGCAGTGAGTCCAGTAAGTGCACTGGCACCAGTGGGGATGCACTGCAGTGAGTGCACTGGCACCACTGGGGATGCACTGCAGTGACGCTAAAGAGTGCACTGGTACAACTGTGAATACACTGCAGTGAGTCCAGAGAGTGCACTGGCACCACTGGGGATGCAGTGCAGTGAGTCCAGAGAGTGCACTGGCACCACTGGGGATGCAGTGCAGTGAGTCCAGAGAGTGCACTGGCACCACTGGAGCTGTACTGTAGTGAGTCCAGAGATTGCACTGGCACCTCTGGGGATGCAGTGCAGTGAGTCCAGAGAGTGCACTGGCACCACTGGGGATGCAGTGCAGTGAGTCCAGAGAGTGTACTGGCACCACTGGTGATGCAGTGCAGTGAGTCCAGAGAGTGCACTGGCACCACTGGGGATGCAGTGCTGTGAGTCCACAGAGTTCAATGGCACCACTGGGGATGCAGTGCCGTGAGTCCAGAGAGTGCACTTGCCCCACTGGGGATGCAGTGCAGTGAGTCCAGAGAGTGCACTAGCAGCACTGGGGATGCAGTGCTGTGAGTCCAGAGAGTGCACTGGCACCACTGGGAATGCAGTGCTGTGAGTCCAGAGAGTGCCCTGGCAACACTGGGGATGCACTGCAGTGAGTCCAGAGAGTGCTCTGGCAGCACTGGTAATGCAGTGCAGTGAGTCCAGAGAGTGCACTGGCACCACTGGGAATGCAGTGCCGTGAGTCCACAGAGTGCACTGGCAACACTGGGGATGCACTGCAGTGAGTCCAGAGAGTGCACTGGCAACACTGGGGATGCAGTGAAGTGATTCCAGAGCGTGCACTGCACCTTGGGGATGCAGAGCAGTGAGTCCAGAGAGTGCACTGGCACCACTCGGGATGCAGTGCAGTGAGTCCAGAGAGTGCACTGGCAACACTGGGGATGCAGTGCAGTGAGTCCAGAGAGTGCCCTGGGACCAGTGGGAATGCACTGCAGTGAGTCCAGAGAGTGCACTGGCACCACTCGGGATGCAGTGCAGTGAGTCCAGAGAGTGCTCTGGCACCACTGGAGCTGTACTGTAGTGAGTCCAGAGAGTGCACTGGCACCACTGGGAATGCAGTGCAGTGAGTCCAGAGAGTGCACTGGCACCACTGGGGATGCAGTGCAGTGAGTAAACAGAGTGCACTGGCACCACTGCGGATGCAGTGCCGTGAGTCCAGGGAGTGCACTGTCAGCACTGGGGATGCAGTGCAGTGAGTCCAGAGAGTGCCCTGGCACCACTGGGGATGCAGTGCAGTGAGTCCAGAGAGTGCACTGGCACCACTGGGGATGCAGTGCAGTGAGTCCATAGAGTGCAGTGGCACCACTGGGGATGCAGTGCAGTGAGTCCAGAGAGTGCACTGGCACCACTGGGGATGCAGTGCAGTGAGTGCAGAGAGTGCACTGGCACCAGTGGGGATGCACTGCAGAGAGTGCACTGGCACCACTGGGGATGCACTGCAGTGACGCTAAAGAGTGCACTGGCACCACTGCGGATGCAGTACCGTGAGTCCAGAGAGTGCACTGGCACCACTGGGATGCAGTGCAGTGAGTGCAGAGAGTGCACTGGCACCACTGGGGATGCAGTGCAGTGAGTCCAGAGAGTGTACTGGCACCACTGGGGATGCAGTGCAGTGAGTCCAGAGAGTGCACTGGCACCACTGGGAATGCAGTGCAGTGAGTCCAGAGAGTGCAGTGACACCACTGGGGATGCAGTGCAGTGAGTCCATAGAGTGCACTGGCACCACTGGGGATGCAGTGCAGTGAGTCCAGAGAGTGCACTGGCACCACTGGGGATGCAGTGCAGTGAGTCCAGAGAGTACACTGGCACCACTGGGGATGCACAGCAGTGTCTCCAGAGAGTGCACTGGCACCACTGGGGATGCAGTGCAGTGAGTGCAGAGAGTGCACTGGCACCACTCGGGATGCAGTGCAGTGAGTGCATTGAGTGCCCTGGCACCATTGGGGATGCAGTTCAGTGAGTCCAAAGAGTGCACTGGCACCACTGGGGATGCAGTGCAGTGAGTCCAGAGAGTGCACTGGCAACACTGGGGATGCAGTGAAGTGATTCCAGAGCGTGCACTGGCACCTTGGGGATGCAGTGCAGTGAGTCCAGAGAGTGCACTGGCACCACTCGGGATGCCATGCAGTGAGTCCATAGAGTGCACTGGCACCACTGGGGATGCAGTGCAGTGAGTCCAGAGAGTGCACTGGCACCACTCGGGATGCCGTGCAGTGAGTCCACAGAGTACCCTGGCACCACTGGGGATGCAGTGCAGTGAGTCCAGAGAGTGCACTGGCACCACTGGGGATGCACTGCAGTGAGTCCACAGAGTGCCCTGGCACCACTGGGGATGCAGTGTAGTGAGTCCAGAGAGTGAACTGGCACCACTGGGGATGCACTGCAGTGAGTCCAGAGAGTGTACTGGCACCACTGGGGATGCACTGCAGTGAGTCCAGATAGTGCACTGGCACCTTGGGGATGCAGTGCAGTGAGTCCAGAGAGTGCACTGGCACCACTGGGGATGCAGTGCAGTGAGTCCAGAGAGTGCACTGGCACCACTGGGGATGCAGTGCAATGAGTCCAGAGAGAGCCCTGGCACAACTGGGGATGCACTGCAGTGACTCAGAGAGTGCACTGGCACCACTGGGGATGCATTGCAGTGAGTCCAGAGAGTGCACTGGTACCACTGGGGATGTAGTGCAGTGAGTCCAGAGAGTGCACTGGCACAACTGGGGATGCAGTGCAGTGAGTCCAGATAGTGCACTCGCACCTTGGGGATGCAGTGCAGTGAGTCCAGAGAGTGCACTGGCACCTTGGGGATGCAGTTCAGTGAGTGCAGAGAGTGCACTGGCACCACTGGGGATGCAGTGCAGTGAGTCCTGAGAGTGCAATGGCACCACTGGGGATGCAGTGCAGTGAGTCCAGAGAGTGTACTGGCACCACTGGGGATGCACTGCAGTGAGTCCAGAGAGTGCACTGGCACCACTGGGAATGCAGTGCAGTGAGTCCAGAGAGTGCAGTGACACCACTGGGGATGCAGTGCAGTGAGTCCATAGAGTGCACTGGCACCACTGGGGATGCAGTGCAGTGAGTCCAGAGAGTGCACTGGCACCACTGGGGATGCAGTGCAGTGTGTCCAGAGAGTGCACTGGCACCACTGGGGATGCACTGCAGTGACTCCAGAGAGTGCCGTGGCACTAGTGGAGATGCACTGCAGTGTCTCCAGAGAGTGCCCTGGCACCACTGGTAATGCAGTGCAGTGAGTGCAGAGAGTGCACTGGCACCACTGGGGATGCACTGCAGTGACTCCAGAGAGTGCACTGGCACCACTGGAGATGTAGTGCAGTGATTCCAGAGAGTGCACTGGCACCACTGGGGATGCAGTGCAGTGAGTGCAGAGAGTGAACTGGCACCACTCGGGATGCAGTGCACTGAGTGCATTGAGTGCCCTGGCACCATTGGGGATGCAGTTCAGTGAGTCCAAAGAGTGCACTGGCACCACTTGACATGCAGTGCAGTGAGTCCAGAGAGTGCACTGGCAACACTGGGGATGCAGTGAAGTGATTCCAGAGCGTGCACTGGCACCTTGGGGATGCAGTGCAGTGAGTCCACAGAGTGCACTGGCACCACTCGGGATGCCATGCAGTGAGTCCATAGAGTGCACTGGCACCACTGGGGATGCAGTGCAGTGAGTCCAGAGAGTGCACTGGCACCACTCGGGATGCCGTGCAGTGAGTCCACAGAGTACCCTGGCACCACTGGGGATGCAGTGCAGTGAGTCCAGAGAGTGCACTGGCACCACTGGGGATGCACTGCAGTGAGTCCAGAGAGTGCCCTGGCACCACTGGGGATGCAGTGTAGTGAGTCCAGAGAGTGAACTGGCACCACTGGGGATGCACTGCAGTGAGTCCAGAGAGTGTACTGGCACCACTGGGGATGCACTGCAGTGAGTCCAGATAGTGCACTGGCACCTTGGGGATGCAGTGCAGTGAGTCCAGAGAGTGCACTGGCACCACTGGGGATGCAGTGCAGTGAGTCCAGAGAGTGCACTGGCACCACTGGGGATGCAGTGCAATGAGTCCAGAGAGTGCCCTGGCACAACTGGGGATGCACTGCAGTGACTCAGAGAGTGCACTGGCACCACTGGGGATGCATTGCAGTGAGTCCAGAGAGTGCACTGGCACCACTGGGGATGCAGTGCAGTGAGTCCAGAGAGTGCACTGGCACAACTGGGGATGCAGTGCAGTGAGTCCAGATAGTGCACTCGCACCTTGGGGATGCAGTGCAGTGAGTCCAGAGAGTGCACTGGCACCACTGGGGATGCAGTGCAGTGAGTCCAGAGAGTGCACTGGCACCACTGGGGATGCAGTGCAGTGAGTCCAGAGAGTGCACTGGCACCACTGGGGATACACTGCATTGACTCCAGAGAGGGCACTGGCACCACTGGGGATGGAGTGCAGTGAGTCCAGAGAGTGCACTCGCACCACTGGGAATGCAGTGCAGTGAGTCCAGAGAGTGCACTGGCACCACTGGGAAGGCAGTGCAGTGAGTGCAGAGAGTGCACTGGCACCACTGGGGATGCAGTGCAGTGAGTCCAGAGACTGCACTGGCACCACTGGGGATGCAGTGCAGTGAGTCCAGAGAGTGCACTGGCTCCACTGGGGATGCAGTGCAGTGACTCCTGAGAGTGCACTGGCACCACTGGGGATGCAGTGCAGTGAGTCCAGAGAGTGCACTGGCACCACTGGGGATGCAGTGCAGTGAGTCCAGAGAGTGTACTGGCTCCACTGGTGATGCAGTGCAGTGAGTCCAGAGACTGCACTGGCACCACTGGGGATGCAGTGCAGTGAGTCCAGAGAGTGCACTGGCCCCACAGGGGATGCACTGCAGTGAGTCCAGAGAGTGCACTGGCACCACCGGGGATGCAGTGCAGTGAGTCCAGAGAGTGCACTGGCACCACTGGGGATGCAGTGCAGTGAGTCCAGAGAGTGCACTGGCACCACTGGGGATGCAGTGAAGTGATTCCAGAGCGTGCACTGGCACCTTGGGGATGCAGTGCAGTGAGTCCAGAGAGTGCCCTGGGACCAGTGGGGATGCAGTGCAGTGAGTCCAGAGAGTGCACTGGCACCACTGGGGATGCACTGCAGTGAGTCCAGAGAGTGCCCTGGCACCACTGGGGATGCAGTGTAGTGAGTCCAGAGAGTGCACTGGCACCACTGGGGATGCACTGCAGTGAGTCCAGAGAGTGCACTGGCACCACTGGGGATGCAGTGCCGTGAGTCCAGAGAGTGCCCTGGCACAACTGGGGATGCAGTGCAGTGAGTCCAGAGAGTGCACTGGCACCACTGGGGATGCACTTCAGTGAGTCCAGAGAGTGCAATGTCAGCACTGGGGATGGAGTGCAGTGAGTCCAGAGAGTGCACTGGCACCACTGCGTATGCATTGCAGTGAGTCCAGAGAGCGCACTGGCACCACTCGGGATGCAGTGCAGTGAGTCCAGAGAGTGCACTGGCACCACTGGGGATGCAGTGCAGTGAGTCCAGAGAGTGCACTGGCACCACTGGGGATGCAGTGCAGTGAGTCCAGAGAGTGCACTGGCACCACTGGGGATGCAGTGCAGTGAGTCCAGAGAGTGCACTGGCAGCACTGGGGATGCAGTGCAGTGAGTCCACAGAGTGCACTGGCACCCCTGGGGATGCAGTGCAGTGAGTCCAGAGAGTGCACTGGCACTACTGGGGATGCAGTGCAGTGAGTCAATAGAGTGCCCTGGCACCACTGGGGATGCAGTGCAGTGAGTCCACAGAGTTTAATGGCACCACTGGGTAGCAGTGCCGTGAGTCCAGAGAGTGCACTGGCCCCACTGGGGATGCAGTGCAGTGACTCCAGAGAGTGCACTAGCAGCACTGGGGATGCAGTGCCGTGAGTCCAGAGAGTGCACTGGCACCACTGGGAATGCAGTGCTGTAAGTCCAGAGAGTGCCCTGGCAACACTGGGGATGCACTGCAGTGAGTCCAGAGAGTGCACTGGCACCACTGGGAATGCACTGCAGTGACTCCAGAGAGTGCCCTGGCACAACTGGGAATGCAGTGCACTGAGTCCAGAGAGCGCACTGGCACCACTGGTGATGCAGTGCAGTGAGTAAACAGAGTGCACTGGCACCACTGGTGATGCAGTGCCGAGAGTCCAGAGAGTGCACTGGCACCACTGGGGATGTAGTGCAGTGAATCCAGAGAGTGCACTGCACCACTGCGGATGCACTGCAGTGATTTCAGAGAGTGCACTGGCACCACTCGGGAAGCAGTGCAGTGAGTCCAGAGAGTGCACTGGCACCACTGGGGATGCAGTGCAGTGAGTCCAGAGAGTGCCCTGGCACCACTGGGGATGCAGTGCGGTGAGTGCAGAGAGTGCACTGGCACCACTGGGGATGCAGTGCAGTGAGTCCAGAGAGTGCACTGGCACCACTGGGGATGCAGTGCAGTGAGTCCAGAGAGTGCACTGGCACCACTGGGGATGCAGTGCAGTGAGTCCAGAGAGTGCACTGGCAACACTCGGGATGCAGTGAAGTGATTCCAGAGCGTGCACTGGCACCTTGGGGATGCAGAGCAGTGAGTCCAGAGAGTGCACTGGCACCACTCGGGATGCAGTGCAGTGAGTCCAGAGAGTGCACTGGCACCACTGGGGATGCAGTGCAGTGAGTCCAGAGAGTGCCCTGGGACCAGTGGGAATGCACTGCAGTGACTCCAGAGAGTGCCCTGGCACAACTGGGAATGCAGTGCAGTGAGTCCAGAGAGCGCACTGGCACCACTGGGGATGCAGTGCCGTGAGTAAACAGAGTGCACTGGCACCACTGCTGATGCAGTGCCGAGAGTCCAGAGAGTGCACTGGCACCACTGGGGATGTAGTGCAGTGAATCCAGAGAGTGCACTGTCACCACTGCGGATGCACTGCAGTGATTCCAGAGAGTGCACTGGCACCACTGGGGAAGCAGTGCAGTGAGTCCAGAGAGTGCACTGGCACCACTGGAGATGCAGTGCAGTGAGAGCAGAGAGTGCCCTGGCACCACTGGGGACGCAGTGTAGTGAGTGCAGAGAGTGCCCTGGCACCATTGGGGATGCAGTGCAGTGAGTCCAGAGAGTGCACTGGCTCCACTGGGGATGCAGTGCAGGGAGTCCAGAGAGTGCTCTGGCACCACTGGGGATGCACTGCAGTGAGTCCAGAGAGTGCCCTGGCACCACTGGGGATGCAGTGCAGTGAGTCCAGAGAGTGCACTGGCAGCAATGGGAATGCAGTGCAGTGAGTCCAAAGAGTGCACTGGCACCATTGGGGATGCAGTGCAGTGAGTCCAGAGAGTGCACTGGCACCACTGGGGATGCAGTGCAGTGAGTCCAGAGAGTGCACTGGCACCACTGGGGATGCACTGCAGTGAGTCCAGAGAGTGCACTGGCACCACTGGGGATGCACTGCAGTGACTCTAGAGAGTGCACTGGCACCATTGAACATGCAGTGCAGTGAGTCCAGAGAGTGCACTGGCACCACTGGGGATGCAGTGCAGTGAGTCCAGAGAGTGCAGTGGCACCACTGGGGATGCAGTGCAGTGAGTGCAGAGAGTGCCCTGGCACCACTGGGGATGCAGTGCAGTGAGTCCAAAGAGTGCACTGGCACCATTGAACATGCAGTGCAGTGAGTCCAGAGAGTGCACTGGCACCACTGGGGATGCAGAGCAGTGAGTCCAGAGAGTGCACTGGCACCACTGGAGCTCTACTGTAGTGAGTCCAGAGAGTGCACTGGCACCACTGGGAATGCAGTGCAGTGAGTCCAGAGAGTGCACTGGCACCACTGGTGATGCAGTGCAGGGAGTCCAGTGTGTGCACTGGCACCACTGAGGATGCAGTGCAGTGAGTCCAGAGAGTGCACTGGCACCACTGGGGATGCAGTGCAGTGAGTCCATAGAGTGCACTGGCACCACTGGGGATGCAGTGCAGAGAGTCCAGAGAGTGCACTGGCACCACTGGGGATGCACTGCAGTGAGTCCAGAGAGTGCACTGGCACCAGTGGGGATGCACTGCAGTGAGTGCACTGGCACCACTGGGGATGCACTGCAGTGACGCTAAAGAGTGCACTGGCACCACTGGGAATACACTGCAGTGAGTCCAGAGAGTGCACTGGCACCACTGGGGATGTAGTGCAGTGAGTCCAGAGAGTCCACTGGCACCACTGGGGATGCAGTGTTGTGAGTCCGCAGAGTTCAATGGCACCACTGGGGATGCAGAGCCGTGAGTCCAGAGAGTGCACTGGCCCCACTGGGGATGCAGTGCAATGAGTCCAGAGAGTGCCCTGGCACAACTGGGGATGCACTGCAGTGACTCAGAGAGTGCACTGGCACCAGTGGGGATGCATTGCAGTGAGTCCATAGAGTGCACTGGCACCACTGGGGATGCAGTGCAGTGAGTCCAGAGAGTGCACTGGCACCACTGGGGATGCAGTGCAGTGACTCCAGATAGTGCACTCGCACCTTGGGGATGCAGTGCAGTGAGTCCAGAGAGTGCACTGGCACAACTGGGGATGCAGTGCAGTGAGTCCAGAGAGTGCACTGGCACCACTGGGGATGCACTGCAGTGAGTCCATAGAGTGCACTGGCACCACTGGGGATGCACTGCAATGAGTCCAGATAGTGCACTGGCACCACTGGGGATGCAGTGCAGTGAGTCCAGAGAGTGCACTGGCACCACTGGGGATGCAGTGCCGTGAGTCCAGAGAGTGCCCTGGCACAACTGGGGATGCAGTGCAGTGAGTCCAGAGAGTGCACTGGCACCACTGGGGATGCAGTGCAGTGAGTCCAGAGAGTGCACTGGCACCACTGCGGATGCAGTGCAGTGAGTGCAGAGAGTGTACTGGCACCACTGGGGATGCAGTGCAGTGAGTCCAGAGACTGCACTGGCACCACTGGGGATGCAGTGCAGTGAGTCCAGAGAGTGCACTGGCTCCACAGGGGATGCAGTGCAGTGACTCCTGAGAGTGCACTGGCACCACTGGGGATGCAGTGTAGTGAGTAAACAGAGTGCACTGGCACCACTGCGGATGCAGTACAGTGAGTCCAGAGAGTGTACTGGCTCCACTGGGGATGCAGTGCAGTGAGTCCAGAGACTGCACTGGCACCACTGGGGATGCAGTGCAGTGAGTCCAGAGAGTGCACTGGCCCCAAAGGGGATGCACTGCAGTGAGTCCAGAGAGTGCAGTGGCACCACTGGGGATGCAGTGCAGTGAGTCCAGAGAGTGCACTGGCACCACTGGGGATGCAGTGCAGTGAGTGCAGAGAGTGCACTGGCACCACTGGGGATGCAGTGAAGTGATTCCAGAGCGTGCACTGGCACCTTGGGGATGCAGTGCAGTGAGTCCAGAGAGTGCCCTGGGACCAGTGGGGATGCAGTGCAGTGAGTCCAGAGAGTGCACTGGCACCACTGGGGATGCACTGCAGTGACTCCTGAGAGTGCACTGGCACCACTGGGGTTGCAGTGCAGTGAGTCCACAGAGTGCCCTGGCACCACTGGGGATGCAGTGCAGTGAGTCCAGAGAGTGCACTGGCACCACTGGGGATGCAGTGCAGTGGCTCCAGAGAGTGCCCTGGCACTAGTGGAGATGCACTGCAGTGTCTCCAGAGAGTGCACTGGCAAACTGGGGATGCAGTGCTGTGAGTCCAGAGAGTGCACTGGCACCACTGGGGATGCACTGCAGTAACTCCAGAGAGGGCACTGACACCAGTGGGGATGGAGTGCAGTGAGTCCAGAGAGTGCACTGGCACCACTGGGGATGCATTGCAGTGAGTCCAGAGAGTGCACTGGCACCACTGGGGATGCAGTGCAGTGACTCAGAGGGTGCACTGGCACCACTGGGGATGCACTGCAGTGAGTCCAGACAGTGCACTGGCACCACTGGGGATGCAGTGCAGTGAGTCCAGAGAGTGCACTGGCACCACTGGGGATGCAGTGCAGTGAGTTCAGAGAGTGCACTGGCACCACTGGGGATGCAGTGTAGTGACTCCAGAGAGTGCACTGGCACCACTGGGGATGCACTGTAGTGAGTCAAGATAGTGGACTGGCACCACTGGGGATGCAGTGCAGTGAGTCCAGAGAGTGCACTGGCACCACTGGGGATGCAGTGCAATGAGTCCATAGAGTGCACTGGCACCACTGGGGATGCACTGCAATGAGTCCAGATAGTGCACTGGCACCACTGGGGATGCAGTGCAGTGACTCCAGAGAGTGCACTGGCACCACTGGGGATACACTGCAGTGACTCCAGAGAGGGCACTGGCACCAGTGGGGATGGAGTGCAGTGAGTCCAGAGAGTGCACTGGCACCACTGGGGATGCATTGCAGTGAGTCCAGAGAGTGCACTGGCACCACTGGGGATGCAGTGCAGTGACTCAGAGAGTGCACTGGAACAACTGGGGATGCAGTTCAGTGAGTACAGATAGTGCACTGGCACCACTGGGGATGTAGTGCAATGAGTCCAGAGAGTGCAGTGGCACCATTGGGGATGCAGTGCAGTGAGTCCTGAGAGTGTACTGGCTCCACTGGGGATGCAGTGCAATGAGTCCAGAGACTGCACTGGCACCACTGGGGATGCACTGCAGTGAGTCCAGAGAGTGCACTGGCTCCACTGGGGATGCAGTGCAGTGAGTCCAGAGAGTGCACTGGCACCACTGGGGATGCAGTGCAGTGAGTCCAGAGAGTGCACTGGCACCACTGGGGATGCACTGCAGTGACTCCAGAGAGTGCCGTGGCACTAATGGAGATGCACTGCAGTGTCTCCAGAGAGGGCACTGGCACCACTGGTAATGCAGTGCAGTGAGTCCAGAGAGTGCACTGGCACCACTGGGGATGCACTGCAGTGACTCCAGAGAGTGCCCTGGCACTAGTGGAGATGCACAGCAGTGTCTCCAGAGAGTGCACTGGCACCACTGGGGATGCACTGCAGTTAGTCCAGAGAGTGCACTGGCAACACTGGCGATGCAGTGAAGTGATTCCAGAGCGTGCACTGGCACCTTGGGGATGCAGTGCAGTGAGTCCAGAGAGTGCACTGGCACCACTGGGGATGCCATGCAGTGAGTCCATAGAGTGCACTGGCACCACTGGTGATGCAGTGCAGTGAGTCCAGAGAGTGCACTGGCACCACTCGGGATGCCGTGCAGTGAGTCCACAGAGTACCCTGGCACCACTGGGGATGCAGTGCAGTGAGTCCAGAGAGTGCACTGGCACCACTGGGGATGCACTGCAGTGAGTCCAGAGAGTGCCCTGGCACCACTGGGGATGCAGTGTAGTGAGTCCAGAGAGTGAACTGGCACCACTGGGGATGCAGTGCAGTGAGTCCAGAGAGTGTACTGGCACCACTGGGGATGCAGTGCAGTGAGTCCAGATAGTGCACTGGCACCTTGGGGATGCAGTGCAGTGAGTCCAGAGAGTGCACTGGCACCACTGGGGATGCAGTGCAGTGAGTCCAGAGAGTGCACTGGCACCACTGGGGATGCAGTGCAATGAGTCCAGAGAGTGCCCTGGCACAACTGGGGATGCACTGCAGTGACTCAGAGAGTGCACTGGCACCACTGGGGATGCAGTGCAGTGAGTCCAGAGAGTGCACTGGCACAACTGGGGATGCAGTGCAGTGAGTCCAGATAGTGCACTCGCACCTTGGGGATGCAGTGCAGTGAGTCCAGAGAGTGCACTGGCACCACTCGGGATGCACTGCAGTGAGTCCAGAGAGTGCACTGGCACCACTGGGGATGCAGTGCAGTGACTCCAGAGAGTGCACTGGCACAACTGGGGATGCAGTGCAGTGAGTCCAGAGAGTGCACTGGCACCACTGGGGATGCCATGCAGTGAGTCCATAGAGTGCACTGGCACCACTGGGGATGCAGTGCAGTGAGTCCAGAGAGTGCACTGGCACCACTCGGGATGCCGTGCAGTGAGTCCACAGAGTACCCTGGCACCACTGGGGATGCAGTGCAGTGAGTCCAGAGAGTGCACTGGCACCACTGGGGATGCACTGCAGTGAGTCCAGAGAGTGCCCTGGCACCACTGGGGATGCAGTGTAGTGAGTCCAGAGAGTGAACTGGCACCACTGGGGATGCAGTGCAGTGAGTCCAGAGAGTGTACTGGCACCACTGGGGATGCAGTGCAGTGAGTCCAGATAGTGCACTGGCACCACTGGGGATGCACTGCAGTGAGTCCAGAGAGTGCACTGGCTCCACTGGGGATGCAGTGCAGTGAGTCCAGAGAGTGCACTGGCACCACTGGGGATGCAGTGCAGTGAGTCCAGAGAGTGCACTGGCACCACTGGGGATGCACTGCAGTGACTCCAGAGAGTGCCGTGGCACTAATGGAGATGCACTGCAGTGTCTCCAGAGAGGGCACTGGCACCACTGGTAATGCAGTGCAGTGAGTCCAGAGAGTGCACTGGCACCACTGGGGATGCACTGCAGTGACTCCAGAGAGTGCCCTGGCACTAGTGGAGATGCACAGCAGTGTCTCCAGAGAGTGCACTGGCACCACTGGGGATGCACTGCAGTTAGTCCAGAGAGTGCACTGGCAACACTGGCGATGCAGTGAAGTGATTCCAGAGCGTGCACTGGCACCTTGGGGATGCAGTGCAGTGAGTCCAGAGAGTGCACTGGCACCACTGGGGATGCCATGCAGTGAGTCCATAGAGTGCACTGGCACCACTGGTGATGCAGTGCAGTGAGTCCAGAGAGTGCACTGGCACCACTCGGGATGCCGTGCAGTGAGTCCACAGAGTACCCTGGCACCACTGGGGATGCAGTGCAGTGAGTCCAGAGAGTGCACTGGCACCACTGGGGATGCACTGCAGTGAGTCCAGAGAGTGCCCTGGCACCACTGGGGATGCAGTGTAGTGAGTCCAGAGAGTGAACTGGCACCACTGGGGATGCAGTGCAGTGAGTCCAGAGAGTGTACTGGCACCACTGGGGATGCAGTGCAGTGAGTCCAGATAGTGCACTGGCACCTTGGGGATGCAGTGCAGTGAGTCCAGAGAGTGCACTGGCACCACTGGGGATGCAGTGCAGTGAGTCCAGAGAGTGCACTGGCACCACTGGGGATGCAGTGCAATGAGTCCAGAGAGTGCCCTGGCACAACTGGGGATGCACTGCAGTGACTCAGAGAGTGCACTGGCACCACTGGGGATGCAGTGCAGTGAGTCCAGAGAGTGCACTGGCACAACTGGGGATGCAGTGCAGTGAGTCCAGATAGTGCACTCGCACCTTGGGGATGCAGTGCAGTGAGTCCAGAGAGTGCACTGGCACCACTCGGGATGCACTGCAGTGAGTCCAGAGAGTGCACTGGCACCACTGGGGATGCAGTGCAGTGACTCCAGAGAGTGCACTGGCACAACTGGGGATGCAGTGCAGTGAGTCCAGAGAGTGCACTGGCACCACTGGGGATGCCATGCAGTGAGTCCATAGAGTGCACTGGCACCACTGGGGATGCAGTGCAGTGAGTCCAGAGAGTGCACTGGCACCACTCGGGATGCCGTGCAGTGAGTCCACAG
Source organism: Anser brachyrhynchus (assembly GCF_964034855.1). Lineage (NCBI taxonomy): Eukaryota > Metazoa > Chordata > Aves > Anseriformes > Anatidae > Anser > Anser brachyrhynchus. The sequence goes on from NW_027664004.1 coordinate 1,062,706, forward strand.
AGTACCCTGGCACCACTGGGGATGCAGTGCAGTGAGTCCAGAGAGTGCACTGGCACCACTGGGGATGCACTGCAGTGAGTCCAGAGAGTGCCCTGGCACCACTGGGGATGCAGTGTAGTGAGTCCAGAGAGTGAACTGGCACCACTGGGGATGCAGTGCAGTGAGTCCAGAGAGTGTACTGGCACCACTGGGGATGCAGTGCAGTGAGTCCAGATAGTGCACTGGCACCTTGGGGATGCAGTGCAGTGAGTCCAGAGAGTGCACTGGCACCACTGGGGATGCAGTGCAGTGAGTCCAGAGAGTGCACTGGCACCACTGGGGATGCAGTGCAATGAGTCCAGAGAGTGCCCTGGCACAACTGGGGATGCACTGCAGTGACTCAGAGAGTGCACTGGCACCACTGGGGATGCAGTGCAGTGAGTCCAGAGAGTGCACTGGCACAACTGGGGATGCAGTGCAGTGAGTCCAGATAGTGCACTCGCACCTTGGGGATGCAGTGCAGTGAGTCCAGAGAGTGCACTGGCACCACTCGGGATGCACTGCAGTGAGTCCAGAGAGTGCACTGGCACCACTGGGGATGCAGTGCAGTGACTCCAGAGAGTGCACTGGCACAACTGGGGATGCAGTGCAGTGAGTCCAGAGAGTGCACTGGCACCACTGGGGATGCAGTGCAGTGAGTCCAGAGACTGCACTGGCACCACTGGGGATGCAGTGCTGTGAGTCCAGAGAGTGCACTGGCACCACTGGGGATGCACTGCAGTGAGGCCAGAGAGTGCACTGGCACCACTGGGGATGCATTGCAGTGAGTCCATAGAGTGCACTGGCACCAGTGGGGATGCACTGCAATGAGTCCAGATAGTGCACTGGCACCATTGGGGATGCAGTGCAGTGAGTCCAGAGAGTGCACTGGCACCACTGGGGATACACTGCATTGACTCCAGAGAGGGCACTGGCACCACTGGGGATGGAGTGCAGTGAGTCCAGAGAGTGCACTGGCACCACGGGGGATGCAGTGCAGTGAGTGCAGAGAGTGCACTGGCACCACTGGGGATGCAGTGCAGTGAGTCCAGAGAGTGCACTGGCAACACTGGGGATGCACTTCAGTGAGTCCAGAGAGTACAATGTCAGCACTGGGGATGGAGTTCAGTGAGTCCAGAGAGTGCACTGGCACCACTGCGGATGCATTGCAGTGAGTCCAGAGAGCGCACTGGCACCACTGGGGATGCAGTGCAGTGAGTCCAGAGAGTGCACTGGCACCACTGGGGAAGCAGTGCATTGAGTCCAGAGAGTGCACTGGCACCACTGGGGATGCAGTGCAGTGAGTCCAGAGAGTGCACTGGCACCACTGGGGATGCAGTGCAGTGAGTCCAGAGAGTGCAGTGGCACCACTGGGGATGCAGTGCAGTGACTCCAGAGAGTGCACTGGCAGCACTGGGGATGAAGTGCAGTGAGTCCACAGAGTGCACTGGCACCAGTGGGGATGCAGTGCAATGAGTCCACAGAGTTTAATGGCACCACTGGGTAGCAGTGCCGTGAGTCCAGAGAGTGCACTGGCCCCACTGGGGATGCAGTGCAGTTAACTCCAGAGAGTGCACTAGCAGCACTGGGGATGCAGTGCCGTGAGTCCAGAGAGTGCACTGGCACCACTGGGAATGCAGTGCTGTAAGTCCAGAGAGTGCCCTGGCAACACTGGGGATGCACTGCAGTGAGTCCAGAGAGTGCACTGGCTCCACTGGTAATGCAGTGCAGTGAGTCCAGAGAGTGCACTGGCACCACTGGGGATGCACTGCAGTGACTCCAGAGAGTGCCCTGGCACAACTGGGAATGCAGTGCACTGAGTCCAGAGAGCGCACTGGCACCACTGGTGATGCAGTGCAGTGAGTAAACAGAGTGCACTGGCACCACTGGTGATGCAGTGCCGAGAGTCCAGAGAGTGCACTGGCACCACTGGGGATGCACTGCAGTGAGTCCAGAGAGTGCACTGGCACCACTGGGGATGCAGTGAAGTGAGTCCAGAGAGTGCCCTGGCACCACTGGGGATGCAGTGCAGTGAGTCCAGAGAGTGCACTGGCACCACTGGGGAGGCACTTCAGTGAGTCCAGAGAGTGCAATGTCAGCACTGGGGATGGAGTGCAGTGAGTCCAGAGAGTGCACTGGCACCACTGCGGATGCATTGCAGTGAGTCCAGAGAGCGCACTGGCACTAGTGGGGATGCAGTGCAGTGAGTCCAGAGAGTGCACTGGCACCACTGGGGAAGCAGTGCAGTGAGTCCAGAGAGTGCACTGGCACCACTGTGGATGCAGTGCAGTGAGTCCAGAGAGTGCACTGGCACCACTGGTTATGCAGTGCAGTGAGTCCAGAGAGTGCACTGGCACCACTGGGGATGCACTGCAGTGAGTCCAGAGAGTGCACTGGCAGCACTGGGGATGCAGTGCAGTGAGTCCACAGAGTGCACTGGCACCACTGGGGATGCAGTGCAGTGAGTCAATAGAGTGCCCTGGCACCACTGGGGATGCAGTGCCGTGAGTCCACAGAGTTTAATGGCACCACTGGGTAGCAGTGCAGTGACTCCAGAGAGTGCACTGGCCCCACTGGGGATGCACTGCAGTGACTCCAGAGAGTGCACTAGCAGCACTGGGGATGCAGTGCCGTGAGTCCAGAGAGTGCACTGGCACCACTGGGAATGCAGTACTGTAAGTCCAGAGAGTGCCCTGGCAACACTGGGGATGCACTGCAGTGAGTCCAGAGAGTGCCCTGGCACCACTGGGGATGCAGTGCAGTGAGTCCAGAGAGTGCACTGGCACCACTGGGAATGCACTGCAGTGACTCCAGAGAGTGCCCTGGCACAACTGGGATTGCAGTGCACTGAGTCCAGAGAGCGCACTGGCACCACTGGTGATGCAGTGCAGTGAGTAAACAGAGTGCACTGGCACCACTGGTGATGCAGTACCGAGAGTCCAGAGAGTGCACTGGCACCACTGGGGATGTAGTGCAGTGAATCCAGAGAGTGCACTGCACCACTGCGGATGCACTGCAGTGATTTCAGAGAGTGCACTGGCACCACTCGGGAAGCAGTGCAGTGAGTCCAGAGAGTGCACTGGCACCACTGGGGATGCAGTGCAGTGAGTCCAGAGAGTGCCCTGGCACCACTGGGGATGCAGTGCGGTGAGTCCAGAGACTGCCCTGGCACCATTGGGGATGCAGTGCAGTGAGTCCAGAGAGCGCACTGGCACCACTGGGGATGCAGTGCAGTGAGTCCAGAGAGTGCACTGGCACCACTGGGGATGCAGTGCAGTGAGTCCAGAGAGTGCACTGGCAACACTCGGGATGCAGTGAAGTGATTCCAGAGCGTGCACTGGCACCTTGGGGATGCAGAGCAGTGAGTCCAGAGAGTGCACTGGCACCACTCGGGATGCAGTGCAGTGAGTCCAGAGAGTGCCCTGGGACCAGTGGGAATGCACTGCAGTGACTCCAGAGAGTGCCCTGGCACAACTGGGAATGCAGTGCAGTGAGTCCAGAGAGCGCACTGGCACCACTGGGGATGTAGTGCAGTGAATCCAGAGAGTGCACTGTCACCACTGCGGATGCACTGCAGTGATTCCAGAGAGTGCACTGGCACCACTGGGGAAGCAGTGCAGTGAGTCCAGAGAGTGCACTGGCACCACTGGGGATGCAGTGCAGTGAGAGCAGAGAGTGCCCTGGCACCACTGGGGATGCAGTGTAGTGAGTGCAGAGAGTGCCCTGGCACCATTGGGGATGCAGTGCAGTGAGTCCAGAGAGTGCACTGGCTCCACTGGGGATGCAGTGCAGGGAGTCCAGAGAGTGCACTGGCACCACTGGGGATGCACTGCAGTGACTCCAGAGAGTGCCCTGGCACCACTGGGGATGCAGTGCAGTGAGTCCAGAGAGCGCACTGGCACCACTGGGGATGCAGTGCAGTGAGTAAACAGAGAGTGCACTGGCACCACTGGTGATGCAGTGCAGTGAGTCCAGAGAGTGCACTGGCACCACTGGGGATGCAGTGCAGTGAGTCCAGAGAGTGCACTGGCACCACTGGGGATGCACTGCAGTGAGTCCAGAGAGTGCCCTGGCACCACTGGGGATGCAGTGCAGTGACTCTAGAGAGTGCACTGGCACCACTGGGGATGCAGTGCAGTGAGTCCAGAGAGTGCACTGGCACCACTGGGGATGCAGTGCAGTGAGTCCAGAGAGTGCAGTGGCACCACTGGGGATGCAGTGCAGTGAGTGCAGAGAGTGCCCTGGCACCACTGGGGATGCAGTGCAGTGAGTCCAAAGAGTGCACTGGCACCATTGAACATGCAGTGCAGTGAGTCCAGAGAGTGCACTGGCACCACTGGGGATGCAGTGCAGTGAGTCCAGAGAGTGCACTGGCACCACTGGAGCTGTACTGTAGTGAGTCCAGAGAGTGCACTGGCACCACTGGGGATGCAGTGCAGTGAGTCCAGAGAGTGCACTGGCACCACTGGGGATGCAGTGCAGGGAGTCCAGTGTGTGCACTGGCACCACTGAGGATGCAGTGCAGTGAGTCCAGAGAGTGCACTGGCACCACTGGGAATGCACTGCAGTGAGTCCATAGAGTGCACTGGCACCAATGGGGATGCAGTGCAGTGAGTCCAGAGAGTGCCCTGGCACCACTGGGGATGCACTGCAGTGAGTCCAGAGAGTGCACTGGCACCAGTGGGGATGCACTGCAGTGAGTGCACTGGCACCACTGGGGATGCACTGCAGTGAAGCTAAAGAGTGCACTGGCACCACTGGGAATACACTGCAGTGAGTCCAGAGAGTGCACTGGCACCACTGGGGATGCAGTGCAGTGAGTCCAGAGAGTGCACTGGCACCACTTCAGCTGTACTGTAATGAGTCCAGAGAGTGCACTGGCACCACTGGGGATGCACTGCAGTGAGTCCAGAGAGTGCACTGGCACCACTGCAGCTGTACTGTAATGAGTCCAGAGAGTGCACTGGCACCACTGGGGATGCACTGCAGTGAGTCCAGAGAGTGCACTGGCACCACTGGTGATGCAGTGCAGTGAGTAAACAGAGTGCACTGGCACCACTGCGGATGCAGTGCCGTGAGTCCAGAGAGTGCACTGTCAGCACTCGGGATGCAGTGCAGTGAGTCCAGAGAGTGCACTGGCACCACTGGGGATGCAGTGCAGTGAGTCCAGAGAGTGCACTGGCACCACTGGGGATGCAGTGCAGTGAGTCCATAGAGTGCACAGGCACCACTGGGGATGCAGTGCAGTGAGTCCAGAGAGTGCACTGGCACCACTGGGGATGCACTGCAGTGACTCCTGAGAGTGCACTGGTACCAGTGGGGATGCACTGCAGTGAGTGCACTGGCACCACTGGGGATGCACTTCAGCGACGCTAAAGAGTGCACTGGCACCACTGGGGATGCAGTGCAGTGACTCCAGAGAGTGCACTGGCACCACTGGGGATGCAGTGCAGTGAGTGCAGAGAGTGCCCTGGCACCACTGGGGATGCAGTGCAGTGAGTCCACAGAGTTCAATGGCACCACTGGGTAGCAGTGCCGTGAGTCCAGAGAGTGCACTGGCCCCACTGGGGATGCAGTGCAGTGACTCCAGAGAGTGCACTAGCAGCACTGGGGATGCAGTGCCGTGAGTCCAGAGAGTGCACTGGCACCACTGGGAATGCAGTCCTGTAAGTCCAGAGAGTGCCTTGGCAACACTGGGGATGCACTGCAGTGAGTCCAGAGAGTGCACTGGCACCACTGGTAATGCAGTGCAGTGAGTCCAGAGAGTGCACTGGCACCACTGGGAATGCACTGCAGTGACTCCAGAGAGTGCCCTGGCACAACTGGGAATGCAGTGCAGTGAGTCCAGAGAGCGCACTGGCACCACTGGGGATGCAGTGCAGTGAGTAAACAGAGTGCACTGGCACCACTGGTGATGCAGTGCCGAGAGTCCAGAGAGTGCACTGGCACCACTGGGGATGTAGTGCAGTGAATCCAGAGAGTGCACTGTCACCACTGCGGATGCACTGCAGTGATTCCAGAGAGTGCACTGGCACCACTGGGGAAGCCGTGCAGTGAGTCCAGAGAGTGCACTGGCACCACTGGGGATGCAGTGCAGTGAGTCCAGAGAGTGCACTGGCACCACTGGGGATGCAGTGCAGTGAGTCCAAAGAGTGCACTGGCACCACTGGGGATGCAGTGCAGTGAGTCCAGAGAGTGCACTGGCACCACTGGGGATGCAGTGCAGTGAGTCCAGAGAGTACACTGGCACCACTGGGGATGCAGTGCAGTGAGTCCAGAGAGTGCACTGGCACCACTGGGGATGCAGTGTAGTGAGTCTAGTAAGTGCTCTGGTACCAGTGGGGATGCACTGCAGTGAGTGCACTGGCACCACTGGGGATGCACTGCAGTGACGCTAAAGAGTGCACTGGCACCACTGGGAATACACTGCAGTGAGTTCAGAGAGTGCACTGGCACCACTGGGGATGCAGTGCAGTGAGTCCAGAGAGTGCACTGGCACCACTGGTAATGCAGTGCAGTGAGTCCAGAGAGTGCACTGGCACCACTGGGAATGCACTGCAGTGACTCCAGAGAGTGCCCTGGCACAACTGGGAATGCAGTGCACTGAGTCCAGAGAGCGCACTGGCACCACTGGGGATGCAGTGCAGTGAGTAAACAGAGTCCACTGGCACCACTGGTGATGCAGTGCCGAGAGTCCAGAGAGTGCACTGGCAGCACTGGGGATGCAGTGCAGTGAGTCCAGAGAGTGCACTGGCACCACTGGGGATGCACTGCAGGGAGTCCAGTGTGAGCACTGGCACCACTGGGGATGCAGTGCAGTGAGTCCAGAGAGTGCACTGGCACCACTGGGGATGCACTGCAGTGAGTCCAGAGAGTGCACTGGCACCACTGGTGATGCAGTGCAGTGAGTAAACAGAGTGCACTGGCACCACTGCGGATGCAGTGCCGTGAGTCCAGAGAGTGCACTGTCAGCACTGGGGATGCAGTGCAGTGAGTCCAGAGAGTGCACTGGCACCACTGGGGATGCAGTGCAGTGAGTCCAGAGAGTGCACTGGCAACACTGGGGATGCAGTGAAGTGATTCCAGAGCGTGCACTGGCACCTTGGGGTGCAGAGCAGTGAGTCCAGAGAGTGCACTGGCACCACTGGGGATGCAGTGCAGTGAGTGCAGAGAGTGCACTGGCACCACTGGGGATGCAGTGCAGTGAGTCCAGAGAGTGCCCTGGGACCAGTGGGAATGCACTGCAGTGATTCCAGAGAGTGCACTGGCACCACTGGGGATGCAGTACAGTGAGTCCAGAGAGTGCACTGTCACCTTTGGGGATGCAATGCATTGTCTGCAGAGAGTGCCCTGGCACCACTGGGGATGCACCCCGGTGAGTCCAGAGATTGCACTGGCACCACTGGGGATGCAGTACAGTGAGTCCAGTGAGTGCACTGGCAGCACTGGGGATGCACTGCAGTGAGGGCAGAGAGTGCACTGGCACCACTGGGGATGCACGTCAGTGAGTCCAGAGAGTGCACTCTCTGGACTTGCCAGGGTGCATCCCCAGTGGTGCCAGTGCACTCTCTGGACTCACCGGGGTGCATCCCCATTGTAACCAGTGCACTCTCTAGACTCACTGCACTGCATCCCCTGTGGTGCCAGTGCACTCTCTGGACTCACTGCACTGCATCCCCAGTGGTGCCAGTGCACTCTCTGGACTCACTGCACTGCATCCCCATTGGTGCCAGTGCACTCTCTGGACTCACTGCGCTGCATCCCCAGTGGTGCCAGTGCACTCTCTGGACTCACTGTACTCCATCCCCAGTGGTCACAGTGCACTCTCTGCCCTCACTGCACTGCATCCCCAGTGGTGCCAGTGCACTCTCTGGACTCACTGCACTGCATCCCCAGTGGTGCCAGTGCACTCTCTGGACTCACTGCACTGCATACCCAGTGGTGCCAGGGCACTCTCTGGACTCACTGTACTCCATCCCCAGTGGTCACAGTGCACTCTCTGCCCTCACTGCAGTGCATCCCCAGTGGTGCCAGTGCACTCTCTGGACTCACTGCACTGCATCCCCAGTGGTGCCAGTGAACTCTCTGCACTCACTGCACTGCATCACCAGTGGTGCCAGTGCACTCTCTGGACTCACTGCACTACATCCCCAGTGGTGCCAGTGCACTCTCTGGACTCACTGTACTGCATCCCCTGTGGTGCCTGTGAAGTCTCTGGACTCACTGCAGTGCATCCCCAGTGGTGCCAGTGCAATCTCAGGACTCACAGCAGTGCAGCTCCAGTTGGTGCCAGTGCACTCTCTGGACTCACTGCACTGCATCCCCAGTGGTGCCAGTGCACTCTCTGGACTCACTGCACTGCATCCCCAGTGGTGCCAGTGCACTCTCTGGACTCACTGCAGTGCATCCCCAGTGGTTCCAGTGCACTCTCTGGACTCACTGCAGTGCATCCCCTGTGGTGCCAGTGCACTCTCTGGACTCACTGTACTGCATCCCCAGTGGTGCCAGTTGACTCTCTGGGCTCACTGCACTGCACCAGCCGCGGCATCCGCTCCAGCCGCCTCAGCCGCTCCAGCCGCGGTAGCCCCTCCAGCCGCGGCAGACGCTCTAGACGCTCCAGCCGCCGCAGCCGCTCCAGCCGCGGCAGCCGCTAAAGCCGCTACCGAGTGGAGCGGCTGCCACGGCTGGAGCGCCTGCCGCGGATGGAGCGGCTGCCGCGGCTGGAGCGGCTGGAGCGGCTGCCGAGGCTGGAGGGGCTACCGCGGCTGGAGCGGCTGCCGCGGCTCGAGCAGTACAGTGAGTCCAGAGAGTGCACTGTCACCTTTGGGGATGCAATGCATTGTCTGCAGAGAGTGCCCTGGCACCACTGGGGATGCACCCCGGTGAGTCCAGAGATTGCACTGGCACCACTGGGGATGCACTGCAGTGAGTCCAGAGAGTGCAATGGCACCACTTGGGATGCAATGCAGTCAGTCCAGAGAGTGCACTGGCACCAGTGGGGCTGCACTGCAGTGAGTAAAGAGAATGCACTGGCACCATTGGGGTTGCACTGCAGTGAGTCCACAGAGTGCACTGGCACCTTGGGGATGCAGTGCACTGAGTCCAGAGAGTGCACTGGCACCAGTGGGGATGCAGCGCAGTGAGTCCAGAGACTGCACTGGCACCAAAAGGAGCTGCACTGCAGTGAGTCCTGAGATTGCACTAGCACCACTCGGGATGCAGTGCAGTGAGTCCAGAGAGTGCACTGGCACCACTGGAAATGCACTGCAGTGAGTCCAGAGAGAGCACTGGCACCACTGGGGATGCAGTGTAGTGACTCCAGATAGTGCACTGGCACCACTTGGGATGCACTGCAGTGAGTCCAGAGAGTGCACTGGCACCACTGGGGATGCACTGCAATGAGTCCAGAGAATGCACTGGCACTAATGGGGATGCAGTGCAGTGACTCGAAAGAGTGCACTGGCACCACGGCGGATGCACTGCAGTGAGTCCGGAGAGTGCCCTGGCACCACTGGGGATGCACCCCGGCAAGTCCAGAGAGTGCAGTGGCACCACTGGGGTGCAGTGCAGTGAGTCCAGAGAGTGCACTGACACCACTGGGGATGCACTGCAGTGAATCCAGAGAGTGCACTGGCACCACTGGGGATGCAGTGCAGTGAGTCCAGAGAGTGCTCTGGGAACACTGGGGATGCAGTGCAGTGAGTCCAGAGAGTGCACTGGCACCACTGGGGATGCAGTGCAGTGAGTCCAGAGAGTGCACTGGCACCACTGGGGATGCAAGAGTGACTCGAAAGAGTGCACTAGCACCACTGCGGATGCACTGCAGTGAGTCCGGAGAGTTCCCTGGCACCAATGGTGATGCAGTGCAGTGAGTCCAGAGAGTGCAGTGGCACCACTGGGGATGCAGTGCAATGTGTCCAGAGAGTGCACTGGCACCACTGGGGATGCAATGCAGTGAGTCCAGAGAGTGCACTGGCACCACTGGGGATGAAGTGCAGTGAGTCCAGAGAGTGCACTGGCACCACTGGGGATGCACTGCAGTGAGTCCAGAGAGTGCACTGGCACCACTGGGGATGCACTGCAGTGACTCGAAAGAGTGCACTGGCACCACTGCGGATGCACTGCAGTGAGTCCGGAGAGTGCACTGGCACCAATGGTGATGCAGTGCAGTGAGTCCAGAGAGTGCAGTGGCAACACGGGGGATGCAGTGCAGTGAGTCCAGAGAGTGCACTGGCACCACTGGGGATGCAATGCAGTGAGTCCAGAGAGTGCACTGGCACCACTGGGGATGCAGTGCAGTGAGTCCAGAGAGTGCACTGGCACCACTGGGGATGCAGTGCAGTGATTCACGAGAGTGCACTGGCCCCACTGGGGATGCAGTGCAGTGAGTCCAGAGAGTGCAATGGCACCACTGGGGATGCACGTCAGTGAGTCCAGAGAGTGCACTCTCTGGACTTGCCGGGGTGCATCCCCAGTGGTGCCAGTGCACTCTCTGGACTCACCGGGGTGCATCCCCATTGGTGCCAGTGCACTCTCTAGACTCACTGCACTGCATCCCCTGTGGTGCCAGTGCACTCTCTGGACTCACCCGAGTGCATCCCCAGTGGTGCCAGTGCACTCTCTGGACTCACTGCACTGCATCCCCATTGGTGCCAGTGCACTCTCTGGACTCACTGCGCTGCATCCTATTGGTGCCAGTGCACTCTCAGGACTCACTGCATTGCATCCCCAGTGGTGCCAGTGCACTCTCAGGACTCACTGCACTGCATCCCCAGTGGTGCCAGTGCACTCTCTGGACTCACTGCACTGCATCCCCAGTTGTGCCACTGCACTCTCTGGACTCACTGCACTGCATCCCCAGTGGTGCCAGTGCACTCTCTGGACTCACTGCACTGCATCCCCAATGGTGCCAGTGCACTCTTTGGACTCTCTGCACTGCATCCGCAGTCGTGCCACTGCACTCTCTGGACTCACTGCACTGCATCCCCAGTGGTGCCGGGGCACTCTCTGGACTCACTGCACTGCATCCTCAGTGGGGCCAGTGCACTCTCTGGACTCACTGCACATCATCCCCAGTGGTGACAGTGCACTCTATGGACTTGCCGGGGTGCATCCCCAGTGGTGCCAGTGCACTCTCTGGACTTACTGCACTACATCCCCAGTGGTGCCAGTGCACTCTCTGGACTCACTGCACTGCATCCCCAGTGGTGCCAGTGCACTCTCTGGACTCACTGCACTGCATCCCCAGTGGGGCCAGTGCACTCTCTGGACTCACTGCACTGCATCCCCAGTGGTGCCAGTGCACTCTCTGGACTCACTGTGCTGCATCCCCAGTGGTGCCAGTGCACTCTCTGGACTCACTAAACTGCATCCCCAGTGGTGCCAGAGAACTCTCTGGACTCACTGCACTGCATCCCCAGTGGTGCCAGTGCACTCTCTTTTCTCACTGCACTGCATCCCCAGTGGTGCCAGTGCATTCTCTGGACTCACTGCACTGCATCCCCAGTGGTGCCAGTGCACTCTCTGGACTTGCCGGGGTGCATCCCCAGTGTTGCCAGTGCACTCTCTGGACTCACTGCACTGCATCCCCAGTGGTGCCAGTGCACTCTCTGGAGTCACTGCACTGCATCCCCACTGGTGCCAGTGCACTCTCTGGACTCACGGCAGTGCATCCCCAGTGGTGCCAGTGCCCTCTCTGGACTCACTGCACTGCATCCCCAGTGGTGCCAGTGCACTCTCTGGACTCACTGCACTGCATCCCCAGTGGTGCCAGTGCACTCTCTGGACTTGCCGGGGTGCATCCCCAGTGGTGCCAGTGCAGTCTCTGTGTTAGTGTTGGGGAGAATCGAATGGATGTTTTACTAATGTCTCTTAGGTAATGGGACCTACAGTATAATTAAGCATTGCCAAATGTACTTACATTATCAATTAATCTATGTATACTGGATTCTTAGGGAGTACATTGAACAATCAAAAGAATCATCGAAGGGGAACCTTGGAGGGAACAGGTACAACCTGACCTTGGATAAGGGCCTGGAAATGATGAAATGAGTTGAAGCAGAACCAAGAAGCGGAGGGAGCATGCGTCGAGTAAGAAAGGTGAAAAGTTTAGCGGAGAGGAAGACTCCTTACTTCATCTGGACGACCACCTGGACGACCACCAGAGTGCGCCACGCATGTGCAAAGGGGAGGGGAGCTAATTAGAATGAAAAGCGAGGCTGCTGTTGCAACCTGTAATGAATATGTATACCTGACGCAATATTGTATGTATAAATAATGGCTGGGAAGTAACGGGACTTGAAGCCAGATGTGGGCACCTGCCCCGGCTTCCAGCGCTGAATAAAGCACCTTCATATAATCACTAGGTGATTATGTGGTTGCTAGGCTAACATCTGGACTCACTGCAGTGCATCCCCAGTGGTGCCAGTGCACTCTCTGGACTCACTGCATTGCATCCCCAGTGGTGCCAGTGCACTCTCTGGACTCACTGCAGTGCATCCCCAGTGGTGCCAGTGCACTCGCTGGACTCACTGCAGTGCATCCCCAATCGTACCAGTGCACTCTCTGGACTCACTGCACTGCATCCCCAGTGGTGCCACTGCAACCTCTGGTCTCACTGCAGTGCATCCCCAGTGGTGCCTGTGCACTCTCTGGACTCACTGCAGTGCATCCCCAGTGGTACCAGTGCACTCTCTGGACTCACTGCACTGCACCCCCAGTGGTGCCAGTGCACTCTCTGGACTCACTGCACTGCATCCCCAGTGGTGCCAGTGCACTCTCTGGACTCACTGCACTGCATCCCCAGTGGTGACAGTGCAGTCTCTGGACTTGCCGGGGTGCATACCCAGTGGTGCCAGGGCACTATCTGGAGTCACCGGGGTGCATCCCCAGAGGTGCCAGTGCACTCTCTGGACTCACTGCACTACATCCCCAGTGGTGCCAGTGCACTCTCTGGACTCACTGTACTGCATCCCCTGTGGTGCCTGTGAAGTCTCTGGACTCACTGCAGTGCATCCCCAGTGGTGCCAGTGCAATCTCAGGACTCACAGCAGTGCAGCTCCAGTTGGTGCCAGTGCACTCTCTGGACTCACTGCACTGCATCCCCAGTGGTGCCAGTGCACTCTCTGGACTCACTGCAGTGCATCCCCTGTGGTGCCAGTGCACTCTCTGGACTCACTGTACTGCATCCCCAGTGGTGCCAGTTGACTCTCTGGGCTCACTGCACTGCCCCAGCCGCGGCATCCGCTCCAGCCGCCTCAGCCGCTCCAGCCGCGGTAGCCCCTCTAGCCGCGGCAGACGCTCTAGACGCTCCAGCCGCCGCAGCCGCTCCAGCCGCGGCAGCCGCTAAAGCCGCTACCGAGTGGAGCGGCTGCCGCGGCTGGAGCGGCTGGAGCGGCTGCCGCGGCTGGAGCGCCTGTCGCGGATGGAGCGGCTGCCGCGGCTGGACCGGCTGCCGCGGCTGCCGCGGCTGGAGCGGCTGGAGCGGCTGCCGAGGCTGGAGGGGCTACCGCGGCTGGAGCGGCTGCCGCGGCTCGAGCAGTACAGTGAGTCCAGAGAGTGCACTGTCACCTTTGGGGATGCAATGCATTGTCTGCAGAGAGTGCCCTGGCACCACTGGGGATGCACCCCGGTGAGTCCAGAGATTGCACTGGCACCACTGGGGATGCACTGCAGTGAGTCCAGAGAGTGCACTGGCACCACTGGGGATGCAGTGCAGTGAGTCCAGAGAGTGCACTGGCACCACTGGGGATGCAATGCAGTGAGTCCAGAGAGTGCACTGGCACCACTGGGGATGCACTGCAGTGAGTAAAGAGAATGCACTGGCACCATTGGGGTTGCACTGCAGTGAGTCCACAGAGTGCACTGGCACCTTGGGGATGCAGTGCAGTGAGTCCAGAGAGTGCACTGGCACCACTGGGGATGCAGCGCAGTGAGTCCAGAGATTGCACTGGCACCACTGGGGATGCACTGCAGTGAGTCCAGAGAGTGCACTGGCACCACTGGGGATGCACTGCAGTGAGTCCAGAGAGTGCACTGGCACCACTGGGGATGCAGTGCACTGAGTCCAGAGAGTACACTGACACCACTGGGGATGCAGTGCAGTGAGTCCAGAGAGTGCACTGTCAGCACTGGGGATGCAGTGCAGTGAGTCCAGAGAGTGCACTGGCACCACTGGGGATGCAGTGCAGTGAGTCCAGAGAGTGCACTGGCACCACTGGGGATGCACTGCAGTGAGTCCAGAGAATGCACTGGCGCGACTGGGGATGCAGTGCAGTGACTTGAAAGAGTGCACTGGCACCACTGGGGATGCACTGCAGTGAGTCCGGAGAGTGCCCTGGCACCAATGGTGATGCAGTGCAGTGATCCAGAGAGTGTACTGGAACCACTGGGGATGCAGTGCAGTGAGTCCAGAGAGTGCACTGGCACCACTGGGGATGCAGTGCAGTGAGTCCAGAGAGTGCACTGGCACCACTGGTTATGCAGTGCAGTTAGTCCATAGAGTGCACTGGCTCCACTGGGGATGCAGTGCAGTGACTCAAGAGAATGCACAGGCACCACTGGGGATGCAGTGCAGTGAGTCCAGAGAGTGCAATGGCACCACAGGGGATGCACTGCAGTGATTCCAGAGAGTGCACTGTCACCACTGGGGATGCAGTGCAGTGAGTCCAGAGAGTACACTGGCACCAGTGGGGGTGCAGTGCAGTGAGTCCAGAGACTGCACTGGCACCAAAAGGAGCTGCACTGCAGTGAGTCCTGAGATTGCACTAGCACCACTCGGGATGCAGTGCAGTGAGTCCAGAGAGTGCACTGGCACCACTGGAAATGCACTGCAGTGATTCCAGAGAGAGCACTGGCACCACTGGGGATGCAGTGTAGTGACTCCAGATAGTGCACTGGCACCACTGGGGATGCAGTGCAGTGAGTCCAGAGAGTGCACTGGCACCACTGGGGATGCACTGCAATGAGTCCAGAGAATGCACTGGCATTAATGGTGATGCAGTGCAGTGACTCGAAAGAGTGCACTGGCACCACTGCGGATGCACTGCAGTGAGTCCGGAGAGTGCCCTGGCACCAATGGTGATGCAGTGCAGTGAGTCCAGAGAGTGCAGTGGCACCACTGGGGATGCAGTGCAGTGAGTCCAGAGAGTGCACTGGCACCACTGGGGATGCACTGCAGTGAATCCAGAGAGTGCACTGGCACCACTGGGGATGCAGTGCAGTGAGTCCAGAGAGTGCTCTGGGAACACTGGGGATGCAGTGCAGTGAGTCCAGAGAGTGCACTGGCACCACTGGGGATGCAGTGCAGTGAGTCCAGAGAGTGCACTGGCACCACTGGGGATGCAAGAGTGACTCGAAAGAGTGCACTAGCACCACTGCGGATGCACTGCAGTGAGTCCGGAGAGTTCCCTGGCACCAATGGGGATGCAGTGCAGTGAGTCCAGAGAGTGCAGTGGCACCACTGGGGATGCAGTGCAGTGAGTCCAGAGAGTACACTGGCACCACTGGGGATGCAATGCAGTGAGTCCAGAGAGTGCACTGGCACCACTGGGGATGAAGTGCAGTGAGTCCAGAGAGTGCACTGGCACCACTGGGGATGCACTGCAGTGAGTCCAGAGAGTGCACTGGCACCACTGGGGATGCAGTGCGGTGAGTACAGAGAGTGCACTGGCACCACAGGGGATGCAGTGCAGTGATTCCAGAGAGTGCACTGGCACCACTGGGGATGCAGTGCAGTGAGTCCAGAGAGTGCACTGGCACCACTGGGGATGCACTGCAGTGAGTCCAGAGAGTGCACTGGCACCACTGGGGATGCAGTGCAGTGAGTCCAGAGAGTGCACTGGCACCTTGGGGATGCACTGCAGTGAGTCCAGAGAGTGCACTGGCACCACTGGGGATGCAGTGCAGTGAGTCCAGAGAGTGCACTGGCACCTTGGGGATGCACTGCAGTGAGTCCAGAGAGTGCACTGGCACCACTGGGGATGCAGTGCAGTGAGTCCAGAGAGTGCACTGGCACCACTGGGGATGCAGTGCAGTGAGTCCAGAGAGTGCACTGGCACCACTGGGGATGCAGTGCAGTGAGTCCAGAGAGTGCACTGGCACCACTGGGGATGCAGTGCAGTGTGTCCAGAGAGTGCACTGGCACCACTGGTGATGCAGTGCAGTGAGTCCAGAGAGTGCACTGGCACCACTGGGGATGCAGTGCAGTGAGTCCAGAGAGTGCACTGGCACCACTGGGGATGCAGTGCAGTGAGTCCAGAGAGTGCACTGGCACCACTGGGGATGCAGTGCAGTGAGTCCAGAGAGTGCACTGGGACCACAGGGGATGCAGTGCAGTGAGTCCAGAGAGTGCAATGGCACCACTGGGGATGCACGTCAGTGAGTCCAGAGAGTGCACTCTCTGGACTTGCCAGGGTGCATCCCCAGTGGTGCCAGTGCACTCTCTGGACGCACCGGGGTGCATCCCCAGTGGTGCCAGTGCACTCTCTGCACTCACTGCACTGCATCCCCATTGGTGCCAGTGCACTCTCTGGACTCACTGCGCTGCATCCTATTGGTGCCAGTGCACTCTCAGGACTCACTGCATTGCATCCCCAGTGGTGCCAGTGCACTCTCTGGACTCACTGCACTGCATCCCCAGTGGTGCCAGTGCACTCTCTGGACTCACTGCACTGCATCCCCAGTTGTGCCACTGCACTCTCTGGACTCACTGCACTGCATCCCCAGTGGTGCCAGTGCACTCTCTGGACTCACTGCACTGCATCCCCAATGGTGCCAGTGCACTCTTTGGACTCACTGCACTGCATCCGCAGTGGTGCCACTGCACTCTCTGGACTCACTGCACTGCATCCCCAGTGGTGCCGGGGCACTCTCTGGACTCACTGCAGTGCATCCCCAGTGGCGCCAGTGCACTCTCTGGAATCACTGCACTGCATCCCCAGTGGGGCCAGTGCACTCTCTGGACTCACTGCACATCATCGCCAGTGGTGACAGTGCACTCTATGGACTTGCCGGGGTGCATCCCCACTGGTGCCAGTGCACTCTCTGGACTCACTGCACTACATCCCCAGTGGTGCCAGTGCACTCTCTGGACTCACTGCACTGCATCCCCAGTGGTGCCAGTGCACTCTCTGGACTCACTGCACTGCATCCCCAGTGGGGCCAGTGCACTCTCTGGACTCACTGCACTGCATCCCCAGTAGTGCCAGTGCACTCTCTGGACTCACTGTGCTGCATCCCCAGTGGTGCCAGTGCACTCTCTGAACTCACTAAACTGCATCCCCAGTGGTGCCAGAGAACTCTCTGGACTCACTGCACTGCATCCCCAGTGGTGCCAGTGCACTCTCTTTACTCACTGCACTGCATCCCCAGTGGTGCCAGTGCATTCTCTGGACTCACTGCACTGCATCCCCAGTGGTGCCAGTGCACTCTCTGGACTTGCCGGGGTGCATCCCCAGTGGGGCCAGTGCACTCTCTGGACTCACTGCACTACATCCCCAGTGGTGCCACTGCACTCTCTGGACTCACTGCACTGCATCCCCAGTGGTGCCAGTGCACTCTCTGGACTCACTGCACTGCATCCCCAGTGGTGCCAGTGCACTCTCTGGACTCACTGCACTGCATCCCCAGTGGTGCCAGTGCACTCTCTGGACTCACTGTGCTGCATCCCCAGTGGTGCCAGTGCACTCTCTGGACTCACTAAACTGCATCCCCAGTGGTGCCAGAGAACTCTCTGGACTCACTGCACTGCATCCCCAGTGGTGCCAGTGCACTCTCTTTACTCACTGCACTGCATCCCCAGTGGTGCCAGTGCACTCTCTGGACTCACTGCACTGCATCCCCAGTGGTGCCAGTGCACTCTCTGGAGTCACTGCAGTGCATCCCCACTGGTGCCAGTGCACTCTCTGGACTCACGGCAGTGCATCCCCAGTGGTGCCAGTGCACTCTCTGGACTCACTGCACTGCATCCCCAGTGGTGACAGTGCACTCTCTGGACTCACTGCACTGCATCCCCAGTGGTGCCAGTGCACTCTCTGGACTTGCCGGGGTGCATCCCCAGTGGTGCCAGTGCAGTCTCTGTGTTAGTGTTGGGGAGAATGGAATGGATGTTTTACTAATGTCTCTTAGGTAATGGGACCTACAGTATAATTAAGCATTGCCAAATGTACTTACATTATCAATTAATCTATGTATACTGGATTCTTAGGGAGTACATTGAACAATCAAAAGAATCATTGAAGGGGAACCTTGGGAGGGAACAGGTACAACCTGACCTTGGATAAGGGCCTGGAAATGATGAAATGAGTTGAAGCAGAACCAAGAAGCGGAGGGAGCATGCGTCGAGTAAGAAAGGTGAAAAGTTTAGCGGAGAGGAAGACTCCTTACTTCATCTGGACGACCAGCTGGACGACCACCAGAGTGCGCCACGCATGTGCAAAGGGGAGGGGAGCTAATTAGAATGAAAAGCGAGGCTGCTGTTGCAACCTGTAATGAATATGTATACCTGACGCAATATTGTATGTATAAATAATGGCTGGGAAGTAACGGGACTTGAAGCCAGATTTGGGCACCTGCCCCGGCTTCCAGCGCTGAATAAAGCAACTTCATATAATCACTAGGTGATTATGTGGTTGCTAGGCTAACACCTGGACTCACTGCAGTGCATCCCCAGTGGTGCCAGTGCACTCTCTGGAGTCACTGCAGTGCATCCCCAGTGGTGCCAGTGCACTCCCTGGACTCACTGCAGTGCATCCCCAGTGGTGCCAGTGCACTCTCTGGACTCACCGAGGTGCATCCCCAGTGGTGCCAGTGCACTCTCTGGACTCACTGCATTGCATCCCCAGTGGTGCCAGTGCACTCTCTGGACTCACTGCAGTGCATCCCCAGTGGTGCCAGTGCACTCTCTGGACTCACTGCAGTGCATCCCCAATCGTACCAGTGCACTCTCTGGACTCACTGCACTGCATCCCCAGTGGTGCCACTGCAACCTCTGGTCTCACTGCAGTGCATCCCCAGTGGTGCCAGTGCACTCTCTGGACTCACAGCACTGCACCCCCAGTGGTGCCAGTGCACTCTCTGGACTCACTGCACTGCATCCCCAGTGGTGCCAGTGCACTCTCTGGACTCACTGCACTGCATCCCCAGTGGTGACAGTGCACTCTCTGGACTTGCCGGGGTGCATACCCAGTGGGGCCAGTGCACTCTCTGGAGTCACCGGGGTGCATCCCCAGAGGTGCCAGTGCACTCCCTGGACTCACTGCACTACATCCCCAGTGGTGCCAGTGCACTCTCTGGACTCACTGTACTGCATCCCCTGTGGTGCCTGTGAAGTCTCTGGACTCACTGCAGTGCATCCCCAGTGGTGCCAGTGCAATCTCAGGACTCACAGCAGTGCAGCTCCAGTTGGTGCCAGTGCACTCTCTGGACTCACTGCACTGCATCCCCAGTGGTGCCAGTGCACTCTCTGGACTCACTGCACTGCATCCCCAGTGGTGCCAGTGCACTCTCTGGACTCACTGCACTGCATCCCCAATCGTACCAGTGCACTCTCTGGACTCACTGCAGTGCATCCCCTGTGGTGCCAGTGCACTCTCTGGACTCACTGTACTGCATCCCCAGTGGTGCCAGTTGACTCTCTGGGCTCACTGCACTGCCCCAGCCGCGGCATCCGCTCCAGCCGCCTCAGCCGCTCCAGCCGCGGTAGCCCCTCTAGCCGCGGCAGACGCTAGAGACACTCAAGCCGCCGCAGCCGCTCCAGCCGCGGCAGCCGCTCCAGCCTCGGCAGCCGCGGAAGCCGCTCCAGCCCCGGCAGCCGCTAAAGCCGCTACCGAGTGGAGCGGCTGCCACGGCTGGAGCCGCTGCCGCGGTTGGAGCGGCTGCCACGGCTGGAGCGGCTGGAGCGGCTGCCGCGGCTGGAGCGGTGCCGCGGCTGCCGCGGCTGGAGCGGCTGGAGCGGCTGCCGAGGCTGGAGGGGCTACCGCGGCTGGAGCGGCTGCCGCGGCTCGAGCAGTACAGTGAGTCCAGAGAGTGCACTGTCACCTTTGGGGATGCAATGCATTGTCTGCAGAGAGTGCCCTGGCACCACTGGGGATGCACCCCGGTGAGTCCAGAGATTGCACTGGCACCACTGGGGATGCACTGCAGTGAGTCCAGAGAGTGCACTGGCACCACTTGGGATGCAATGCAGTCAGTCCAGAGAGTGCACTGGCACCAGTGGGGATGCACTGCAGTGAGTAAAGAGAATGCACTGGCACCATTGGGGTTGCACTGCAGTGAGTCCACAGAGTGCACTGGCACCACTGGGGATGCACTGCAGTGAGTCCAGAGAGTGCACTGGCACCACTGGGGATGCAGCGCAGAGAGTCCAGAGATTGCACTGGCACCACTGGGGATGCACTGCAGTGAGTCCAGAGAGTGCACTGGCACCACTGGGGATGCACTGCAGTGAGTCCAGAGAGTGCACTGGCACCACTGGGGATGCAGTGCACTGAGTCCAGAGAGTACACTGACACCACTGGGGATGCAGTGCAGTGAGTCCAGAGAGTGCACTGTCAGCACTGGGGATGCAGTGCAGTGAGTCCAGAGAGTGCACTGGCACCACTGGGGATGCAGTGCAGTGAGTCCAGAGAGTGCACTGTCACCACTGGGGATGCACTGCAGTGAGTCCAGAGAATGCACTGGCGCGACTGGGGATGCAGTGCAGTGACTTGAAAGAGTGCACTGGCACCACTGGGGATGCACTGCAGTGAGTCCGGAGAGTGCCCTGGCACCAATGGTGATGCAGTGTAGTGATCCAGAGAGTGCACTGGAACCACTGGGGATGCAGTGCAGTGAGTCCAGAGAGTGCACTGGCACCACTGGGGATGCAGTGCAGTGAGTCCAGAGAGTGCACTGGCACCACTGGTTATGAAGTGCAGTTAGTCCATAGAGTGCACTGGCTCCACTGGGGATGCAGTGCAGTGACTCAAGAGAGTGCACAGGCACCACTGGGGATGCAGTGCAGTGAGTCCAGAGAGTGCAATGGCACCACAGGGGATGCACTGCAGTGATTCCAGAGAGTGCACTGTCACCACTGGGGATGCAGTGCAGTGAGTCCAGAGAGTGCACTGGCACCAGTGGGGGTGCAGTGCAGTGAGTCCAGAGACTGCACTGGCACCAAAAGGAGCTGCACTGCAGTGAGTCCTGAGATTGCACTAGCACCACTGGGGATGCAGTGCAGTGAGTCCAGAGAGTGCACTGGCACCACTGGGGATGCAAGAGTGACTCGAAAGAGTGCACTAGCACCACTGCGGATGCACTGCAGTGAGTCCGGAGAGTTCCCTGGCACCAACGGTGATGCAGTGCAGTGAGTCCAGAGAGTGCAGTGGCACCACTGGGGATGCAGTGCAGTGAGTCCAGAGAGTGCACTGGCACCACTGGGGATGCAATGCAGTGAGTCCAGAGAGTGCACTGGCACCACTGGGGATGCACTGCAGTGAGTCAGGAGAGTGCACTGGCACCACTGGGGATGCACTGCAGTGAGTCCAGAGAGTGCACTGGCACCACTGGGGATGCACTGCAGTGACTCGAAAGAGTGCACTGGCACCACTGCGGATGCACTGCAGTGAGTCCGGAGAGTGCACTGGCACCAATGGTGATGCAGTGCAGTGAGTCCAGAGAGTGCAGTGGCAACACGGGGGATGCAGTGCAGTGAGTCCAGAGAGTGCACTGGCACCACTGGGGATGCAATGCAGTGAGTCCAGAGAGTGCACTGGCACCACTGGGGATGCAGTGCAGTGAGTCCAGAGAGTGCACTGGCACCTCTGGGGATGCAGTGCAGTGAGTCCAGAGAGTGCACTGGCACCACTGGGGATGCAGTGCAGTGAGTCCAGAGAGTGCGCTGGCACCACTGGGGATGCACTGCAGTGAGTCCAGAGAGTGCACTGGCACCACTGCGGATGCAGTGCAGTGACTCCAGAGAGTGCAGAGGCACCACTGTTGATGCAGTGCTCTGACTCCAGAGAGTGCAGTGGCACCACTGGGGATGCACTGCAGTGAGTCCAGAGAGTGCACTGGCACCACTGGGGATGCAGTGCACTGAGTCCAGAGAGTACACTGACACCACTGGGGATGCAGTGCAGTGAGTCCAGAGAGTGCACTGGCACCAGTGGGGATGCAGTGCAGTGAGTCCAGAGAGTGCACTGTCACCACTGGGGATGCACTGCAGTGAGTCCAGAGAATGCACTGGCGCGACTGGGGATGCAGTGCAGTGACTTGAAAGAGTGCACTGGCACCAATGGGGATGCACTGCAGTGAGTCCGGAGAGTGCCCTGGCACCAATGGTGATGCAGTGCAGTGATCCAGAGAGTGCACTGGAACCACTGGGGATGCAGTGCAGTGAGTCCAGAGAGTGCACTGGCACCACTGGGGA
The DNA here is from genome assembly GCF_964034855.1 of Anser brachyrhynchus. Classification (NCBI taxonomy): domain Eukaryota; kingdom Metazoa; phylum Chordata; class Aves; order Anseriformes; family Anatidae; genus Anser; species Anser brachyrhynchus. Next base: position 1,085,132 of record NW_027664004.1, read on the forward strand.
TGCAGTGCAGTGAGTCCAGAGAGTGCACTGGCACCACTGGTTATGCAGTGCAGTTAGTCCATAGAGTGCACTGGCTCCACTGGGGATGCAGTGCAGTGACTCAAGAGAGTGCACAGGCACCACTGGGGATGCAGTGCAGTGAGTCCAGAGAGTGCAATGGCACCACTGGGGATGCAGTGCAGTGATTCCAGAGAGTGCACTGTCACCACTGGGGATGCAGTGCAGTGAGTCCAGAGAGTACACTGGCACCAGTGGGGGTGCAGTACAGTGAGTCCAGAGACTGCACTGGCACCAAAAGGAGCTGCACTGCAGTGAGTCCTGAGATTGCACTAGCACCACTGGGGATGCAGTGCAGTGAGTCCAGAGAGTGCACTGGCACCATTGGAAATGCACTGCAGTGAGTCCAGAGAGAGCACTGGCACCACTGGGGATGCAGTGTAGTGACTTCAGATAGTGCACTGGCACCACTGGGGATGCAGTGCAGTGAGTCCACAGAGTACACTGGCACCTCAGGGGCTGCACTGCAGTGAGTCCAGAGAGTGCACTGGACCACTGGGGATGCAGTGCGGTGAGTCCAGAGAGTGCACTGGCACCACTGGGGATGCACCTCGGTGAGTCCAGAGAGTGCTCTGGGAACACCGGGGATGCAGTGCAGTGAGTGCAGAGAGTGCACTGGCACCACTGGGGATGCAGTGCAGTGAGTCCAGAGAGTGCACTGGCACCACTGGGGATGCAGTGCAGTGAGTCCAGAGAGTGCACTGGCACCACTGGGGATGCACTGCAGTGAGTCCAGAGAGTGCACTGGCACCACTGGGGATGCACTGCAGTGAGTCCAGAGAGTGCACTGTCAGCACTGGGGATGCAGTGCAGTGAGTCTAGAGAGTGCACTGTCAGCACTGGGGATGCAGTGCAGTGAGTCCAGAGAGTGCACTGGCACCACTGGGGATGCAGTGCAGTGAGTCCAGAGAGTGCACTGGCACCACTGGGGATGCACTGCAATGAGTCCAGAGAATGCACTGGCACTAATGGGGATGCAGTGCAGTGACTCGAAAGAGTGCACTGGCACCACTGCGGATGCACTGCAGTGAGTCCGGAGAGTGCCCTGGCACCAATGGTGATGCAGTGCAGTGAGTCCAGAGAGTGCAGTGGCACCACTGGGGATGCAGTGCAGTGAGTCCAGAGAGTGCACTGGCACCACTGGGGATGCACTGCAGTGAATCCAGAGAGTGCACTGGCACCACTGGGGATGCAGTGCAGTGAGTCCAGAGAGTGCTCTGTGAACACTGGGGATGCAGTGCAGTGAGTCCAGAGAGTGCACTGGCACCACTGGGGATGCAGTGCAGTGAGTCCAGAGAGTGCACTGGCACCACTGGGGATGCAAGAGTGACTCGAAAGAGTGCACTAGCACCACTGCGGATGCACTGCAGTGAGTCCGGAGAGTTCCCTGGCACCAATGGTGATGCAGTGCAGTGAGTCCAGAGAGTGCAGTGGCACCACTGGGGATGCAGTGCAATGAGTCCAGAGAGTGCACTGTCACCACTGGGGATGCAATGCAGTGAGTCCAGAGAGTGCACTGGCACCACTGGGGATGAAGTGCAGTGAGTCCAGAGAGTGCACTGGCACCACTGGGGATGCACTGCAGTGAGTCCAGAGAGTGCACTGGCAGCACTGGGGATGCCGTGCAGTGACTCCAATGAGTGCAGAGGCACCACTGTTGATGCAGTGCTGTGACTCCAGAGAGTGCACTGGCACCACTGGGGATGCAGTGCAGTGAGTCCAAAGAGTGCACTGGCACCACTGGGGATGCAGTGCAGTGAGTCCAGAGAGTGCACTGGCACCACTGGTGATGCAGTGCAGTGAGTGCAGAGAGTTCACTGGCACCACTGGGGATGCACTGCAGTGAGTCCAGAGAGTGCACTGGCACCACTGTGGATGCACTGCAGTGAGTCCAGAGAGTGCACTGGCACCACTGGGGATGCACTGCAGTGACTCGAAAGAGTGCACTGGCACCACTGCGGATGCACTGCAGTGAGTCCGGAGAGTGCACTGGCACCAATGGTGATGCAGTGCAGTGAGTCCAGAGAGTGCAGTGGCAACACGGGGGATGCAGTGCAGTGAGTCCAGAGAGTGCACTGGCACCACTGGGGATGCAATGCAGTGAGTCCAGAGAGTGCACTGGCACCACTGGGGATGCAGTGCAGTGAGTCCAGAGAGTGCACTGGCACCACTGGGGATGCAGTGCAGTGATTCACGAGAGTGCACTGGCACCACTGGGGATGCAGTGCAGTCAGTCCAGAGAGTGCGCTGGCACCACTGGGGATGCACTGCAGTGAGTCCAGAGAGTGCACTGGCACCACTGCGGATGCAGTGCAGTGACTCCAGAGAGTGCAGAGGCACCACTGTTGATGCAGTGCTCTGACTCCAGAGAGTGCACTGGCATCACTGGGGATGCAGTGCAGTGAGTCCAGAGAGTGGACTGGCACCACTGGGGATGCAGTGCAGTGAGTGCAGAGAGTGCCCTGGCACCACTGGGGATGCAGTGCAGTGAGTGCAGAGAGTGCACTGACACCACTGGGGATGCAGTGCGGTGAGTTCAGAGAGTGCACTGGCACCACTGGAGATGCAGTGCAGTGAGTCCAGAGAGTGCACTGGCACCACTGGGGATGCACTGGCAGTGAGTACAGAGAGTGCACTGGCACCACAGGGGATGCAGTGCAGTGAGTCCAGAGAGTGCACTGGCACCACTGGGGATGCAGTGCAGTGAGACCAGAGAGTGCACTGGCACCACTGGGGTGCACTGCAGTGAGTCCAGAGAGTGCATTGGCACCACTGGGGATGCAGTGCAGTGAGTCCAGAGAGTGCACTGGCACCTTGGGGATGCACTGCAGTGAGTCCAGAGAGTGCACTGGCACCACTGGCGATGCAGTGCAGTGAGTCCAGAGAGTGCACTGGCAACACTGGGGATGCAGTGCAGTGAGTCCAGAGAGTGCACTGGCACCACTGGGGATGCAGTGCAGTGAGTCCAGAGAGTGCACTGGCTCCACTGGGGATGCAGTGCAGTGAGTCCAGAGAGTGCACTGGCACCACTGGGGATGCAGTGCAGTGAGTCCAGAGAGTGCAATGGCACCACTGGGGATGCAGTGCAGTGAGTCCAGAGAGTGCACTGGCACCACTGGGGATGCAGTGCAGTGAGTCCAGAGAGTGCACTGGCACCACTGGGGATGCAGTGCAGTGAGTCCAGAGAGTGCACTGGGACCACAGGGGATGCAGTGCAGTGAGTCCAGAGAGTGCACTGGCACCACTGGGGATGCACGTCAGTGAGTCCAGAGAGTTCACTGGCACCACTGGGGATGCACCCCGGTGAGCCCAGAGATTGCCCTGGCACCACTGGGGATGCACTGCAGTGAGGGCAGAGAGTGCACTGGCACCACTGGGGATGCACTGCAGTGAGTCCAGAGAGTGCACTGGCACCACTGGGGATGCAGTGCAGTGAGTCCAGAGAGTGCACTGGCACCATTGGGGATGCAATGCAGTGAGTCCAGAGAGTGCACTGTCACCACTGTGGATGCAGTGCAGTGAGTCCAGAGAGTGCACTGGCACCACTGGGGATGCAATGCAGTGAGTCCAGAGAGTGCACTGGCACCACTGGGGATGCAGTGCAGTGACTCCAGAGAGTGCACTGGCACCACTGGGGATGCACTGCAGTGATTCCAGAGAGTGCACTGGCACCACTGGGGATGCAGTGCAGTGAGTCCAGAGAGTGCACTGGCACCACTGGGGATGCAGTGCAGTGACTCCAGAGAGTGCAGAGGCAGCACTGTTGATGCAGTGCTGTGACTCCAGAGAGTGCACTGGCACCACTGGGGATGCAGTGCAGTGAGTCCAGAGAGTGCACTGGCACCACTGGGGACGCAGTGCACTGAGCCCAGAGAGTGCACTGGCACCACTGGTGATGCAGTTCAGGGAGTCCAGAGAGTGCACTGGCACCACTGGCGATGCAGTGCAGTGAGTCCAGAGAGTGCACTGTCAGCACTGGGGATGCAGTGCAGTGATTCCAGAGAGTGCTCTGGCACCACTGGGGATGCAGTTCAGTGAGTCCAGAGAGTGCACTGGCACCACTGGGGATACACTGCAGTGACTCCAGAGAGTGCACTGGCACCACTGGGGATGCAGTGCAGTGAGTCCAGAGACTGCACTGGCACCAACTGGAGCTGCACTGCAGTGAGTCCTGAGATTGCACTGGCACCACTGGGGATGCACTACAGTGAGTCCAGAGACTACACTGGCACCACTGGAGATGCAGTGCAGTGAGTCCAGAGAGTGCACTGGCACCACTGTTCATGCAGTGCAGTGAGTCCAAAGAGTGCACTGGCACCATTGGGTATGCAGTGCATGAGTGCAGAGAGTGCACTGGCACCACTGGGGATGCAGTGCAGTGAGTCCAGAGAGTGGACTGGCACCAGTGGGGATGGAGTGCAGTGAGTCCAGAGAGTGCACTGGCACCACTGGGGATGCAGTGCAGTGAGTCCAGAGAGTGCACTGGCTCCACTGGGGATGAACTGTAGTGAGTCCAGAGACTGCACAGGCATCACTGGGGATGCAGTGCAGTGACTCCAGAGAGTGCACTGGCACCACTGGGGATGCAGTGCAGTGAGTCCAGAGAGTGCACTGGCACCACTGGGGATGCAATGCAGTGAGTCCAGAGAGTGCACTGGCACCACTGGGGATGCACTGCAGTGAGTCCAGAGATGGCACGGGCACCACTGGGGATGCAGTGCAGTTGAGTCCAGAGAGTGCACTGGCACCTTGGGGATGCAGTGCAGTGAGTCCAGAGAGTGCACTGGCACCACTGGGGATGCAGTGCGGTGAGTCCAGCGAGTGCACTGGCACCAGTGGGGGTGCACTGCAGTGAGTCCAGAGAGTGCACTGGCACCACTGGGGTTGCAGTGCAGTGAGTCCAGAGAGTGCACTGGCACCACTTGGGATTCACTGCAGTGAGTCCAGATAGTGCACCTGCACCACTGGGGATGCAGTGCAGTGAGTGCAGAGAGTGCACTGGCACCACTGGGGATGCAGCGCAGTGAGTCCAGAGAGTGCACTGGCACCACTGGGGATGCAGCGCAGTGAGTCCAGAGAGTGCACTGGCACTACTGGGGATGCACTGCAGTGAGTCCAGAGAGTGCACTGGCACCACTGGGGATGCAGTGCAGTGAGTCCAGAGAGTGCACTGGCACCACTGGGGATGCACCCCGGTGAACCAGAGATTGCACTGGAACCACTGGGGATGCACTGCAGTGTGTCCAGAGAGTGCACTGGCACCACTGGGGATGCACTGCAGTGAGGGCAGAGAGTGCACTGGGACCACTGGGGATGCAGTGCAGTGAGTCCAGAGAGTGCACTGGCACCACTGAGGATGCAGTGCAGTGACTCCAGAGAGTGCACTGGCACCACTGGGGATGCACTGCAGTGAGTCCAGAGAGTGCACTGGCACCACTGGGGATGCAATGCAGTGAGTCCAGAGAGTGCACTGGCACCACTGGGGATGCAGTGCAGCGAGTCCAGAGAGTGCACTGGCACCACTGGGGATGCAGTGCAGTGAGTCCAGAGAGTGCACTGGCACCACTGGTGATGCAGTACAGTGAGTCCAGTGAGTGCACTGGCACCACTGGGGATGCACTGCAGTGAGGGCAGAGAGTGCACTGGCACCACTGGGGATGCAGTGCAGTGAGTCCAGAGAGTGCACTGGCACCACTGGGAATGCAATGCGATGAGTCCACAGAGTGCGCTGGCACCACTGGGGATGTAGTGCAGTGAGTCCAGAGAGTGCACTGACACCACTGCGGATGCAGTGCGGTGAGTTCAGAGAGTGCACTGGCACCACTGGGGATGCAGCGCAGTGAGTCCAGAGAGTGCACTGGCACCACTGGGGATGCAGTGCAGTGAGTACAGAGAGTGCACTGGCACCACAGGGGATGCAGTGCAGTGATTCCAGAGAGTGCACTGTCACCACTGGGGATGCAGTGCAGTGAGTCCAGAGAGTGCACTGGCACCACTGGGGATGCAGTGCAGTGAGTCCAGAGAGTGCACTGGCACCACTGGGGATGCAGTGCAGTGAGTCCAGAGAGTGCACTGGCACCTTGGGGATGCACTGCAGTGAGTCCAGAGAGTGTACTGGCACCACTGGGGATGCACCCCGGTGAGTCCAGAGATTGCACTGGAACCACTGGGGATGCACTGCAGTGTGTCCAGAGAGTGCACTGGCACCACTGGGGATGCACTGCAGTGAGGGCAGAGAGTGCACTGGGACCACTGGGGATGCAGTGCAGTGAGTCCAGAGAGTGCACTGGCACCACTGAGGATGCAGTGCAGTGACTCCAGAGAGTGCACTGGCACCACTGGGTATGCACTGCAGTGAGTCCAGAGAGTGCACTGGCACCACTGGGGATGCAATGCGGTGAGTCCAGAGAGTGCACTGGCACCACTGGGGATGCAGTGCAGCGAGTCCAGAGAGTGCACTGGCACCACTGGGGATGCAGTGCAGCGAGTCCAGAGAGTGCACTGGCACCACTGGGGATGCAGTGCAGTGAGTCCACAGAGTGCGCTGGCACCACTGGGGATGTAGTGCAGTGAGTCCAGAGAGTGCACTGACACCACTGCGGATGCAGTGCAGTGAGTTCAGAGAGTGCACTGGCACCACTGGGGATGCAGCGCAGTGAGTCCAGAGAGTGCACTGGCACCACTGGGGATGCAGTGCAGTGAGTACAGAGAGTGCACTGGCACCACAGGGGATGCAGTGCAGTGATTCCAGAGAGTGCACTGGCACCACTGGGGATGCAGTGCAGTGAGTCCAGAGAGTGCACTGGCACCACTGGGGATGCAGTGCAGTGAGTCCAGAGAGTGCACTGGCACCACTGGGGATGCACTGCAGTGAGTCCAGAGAGTGCACTGGCACCACTGGGGATGCAGTGCAGTGAGTCCAGAGAGTGCACTGGCACCTTGGGGATGCACTGCAGTGAGTCCAGAGAGTGCACTGGCACCACTGGGGATGCAGTGCAGTGAGTCCAGAGAGTGCACTGGCACCACTGGGGATGCACTGCAGTGAGTCCAGAGAGTGCACTGGCACCACTGGGGATGCAGTGCGGTGAGTCCAGCGAGTGCACTGGCACCAGTGGGGGTGCACTGCAGTGAGTCCAGAGAGTGCACTGGCACCACTGGGGATGCAGTGCGGTGAGTCCAGCGAGTGCACTGGCACCAGTGGGGGTGCACTGCAGTGAGTCCAGAGAGTGCACTGGCACCACTGGGGTGGCAGTGCAGTGAGTCCAGAGAGTGCACTGGCACCACTTGGGATGCACTGCAGTGAGTCCAGATAGTGCACTGGCACCACTGGGGATGCAGTGCAGTGAGTGCAGAGAGTGCACTGGCACCACTGGGGATGCAGTGCAGTGAGTCCAGAGAGTGCACTGGCACCACTGGGGATGCAGTGCAGTGAGTCCAGAGAGTGCACTGGCACCACTGGGGATGTAGCGCAGTGAGTCCAGAGAGTGCACTGGCACTACTGGGGATGCACTGCAGTGAGTCCAGAGAGTGCACTGGCACCACTGGGGATGCACCCCGGTGAGTCCAGAGATTGCACTGGAACCACTGGGGATGCACTGCAGTGTGTCCAGAGAGTGCACTGGCACCACTGGGGATGCACTGCAGTGAGTCCAGAGAGTGCACTGGCACCACTGAGGATGCAGTGCAGTGACTCCAGAGAGTGCACTGGCACCACTGGGTATGCACTGCAGTGAGTCCAGAGAGTGCACTGGCACCACTGGGGATGCAATGCGGTGAGTCCAGAGAGTGCACTGGCACCACTGGGGATGCACTGCAGTGAGTCCAGAGAGTGCACTGGCACCACTGGGGATGCAGTGCAGCGAGTCCAGAGAGTGCACTGGCACCACTGGGGATGCAGTGCAGTGAGTCCAGAGAGTGCACTGGCACCACTGGTGATGCAGTGCAGTGAGTCCAGTGAGTGCACTGGCACCACTGGGGATGCACTGCAGTGAGGGCAGAGAGTGCACTGGCACCACTGGGGATGCAGTGCAGTGAGTCCAGAGAGTGCACTGGCACCACTGGGAATGCAATGCGATGAGTCCACAGAGTGCGCTGGCACCACTGGGGATGTAGTGCAGTGAGTCCAGAGAGTGCACTGACACCACTGCGGATGCAGTGCGGTGAGTTCAGAGAGTGCACTGGCACCACTGGGGATGCAGCGCAGTGAGTCCAGAGAGTGCACTGGCACCACTGGGGATGCAGTGCAGTGAGTACAGAGAGTGCACTGGCACCACAGGGGATGCAGTGCAGTGATTCCAGAGAGTGCACTGGCACCACTGGGGATGCAGTGCAGTGAGTCCAGAGAGTGCACTGGCACCACTGGGGATGCACTGCAGTGAGTCCAGAGAGTGCACTGGCACCACTGGGGATGCAGTGCAGTGAGTCCAGAGAGTGCACTGGCACCTTGGGGATGCACTGCAGTGAGTCCAGAGAGTGCACTGGCACCACTGGGGATGCAGTGCAGTGAGTCCAGAGAGTGCACTGGCACCACTGGGGATGCAGTGCAGTGAGTCCAGAGAGTGCACTGGCACCACTGGGGATGCAGTGCAGTGAGTCCAGAGAGTGCACTGGCACCACTGGGGATGCAGTGCAGTGAGTCCAGAGAGTGCACTGGCACCACTGGGGATGCAGTGCAGTGAGTCCAGAGAGTGCACTGGCACCACTGGGGATGCAGTGCAGTGAGTCCAGAGAGTGCACTGGCACCACTGGGGATGCAGTGCAGTGAGTCCAGAGAGTGCACTGGCACCACTGGGGATGCAGTACAGTGAGTCCAGAGAGTGCACTGGCACCACTGGGGATGCAGTGCAGTGAGTCCAGAGAGTGCACTGGCACCACTGGGGATGCAGTGCAGTGAGTCCAGAGAGTGCACTGGCACCACTGGGGATGCAGTGCAGTGAGTCCAGAGAGTGCACTGGCACCACTGGGGATGCAGTACAGTGAGTCCAGTGAGTGCACTGGCAGCACTGGGGATGCACTGCAGTGAGGGCAGAGAGTGCACTGGGACCACAGGGGATGCAGTGCAGTGAGTCCAGAGAGTGCAATGGCACCACTGGGGATTCACGTCAGTGAGTCCAGAGAGTGCACTCTCTGGACTTGCCGGGGTGCATCCCCAGTGGTGCCAGTGCACTCTCTGGACTCACCGGGGTGCATCCCCATTGGTGCCAGTGCACTCTCTAGACTCACTGCACTGCATCCCCTGTGGTGCCAGTGCACTCTCTGGACTCACCCGAGTGCATCCTATTGGTGCCAGTGCACTCTCAGGACTCACTGCATTGCATCCCCAGTGGTGCCAGTGCACTCTATGGACTTGCCGGGGTGCATCCCCAGTGGTGCCAGTGCACTCTCTGGACTCACTGCACTGCATCCCCATTGGTGCCAGTGCACTCTCTGGACTCACTGCACTGCATCCCCAGTGGTTCCAGTGCACTCTCTGGACTCACTGCACTGCATCCCCAGTGGGGCCAGTGCACTCTCTGGACTCACTGCACTGCATCCCCAGTGGTGCCAGTGCACTCTCTGGACTCACTGTGCTGCATCCCCAGTGGTGCCAGTGCACTCTCTGGACTCACTAAACTGCATCCCCAGTGGTGCCAGAGAACTCTCTGGACTCACTGCACTGCATCCCCAGTGGTGCCAGTGCACTCTCTTTACTCACTGCACTGCATCCCCAGTGGTGCCAGTGCATTCTCTGGACTCACTGCACTGCATCCCCAGTGGTGCCAGTGCACTCTCTGGACTTGCCGGGGTGCATCCCCAGTGGTGCCAGTGCACTCTCTGGACTCACTGCACTGCATCCCCAGTGGTGCCAGTGCACTCTCTGGAGTCACTGCAGTGCATCCCCACTGGTGCCAGTGCACTCTCTGGACTCACTGCACTGCATCCCCAGTGGTGCCAGTGCACTCTCTGGACTTGCCGGGGTGCATCCTCAGTGGTGCCAGTGCAGTCTCTGTCTTAGTGTTGGGGAGAATCGAATGGATGTTTTACTAATGTCTCTTAGGTAATGGGACCTACAGTATAATTAAGCATTGCCAAATGTACTTACATTATCAATTAATCTATGTATACTGGATACTTAGGGAGTACATTGAACAATCAAAAGAATCATCGAAGGGGAACCTTGGGAGGGAACAGGTACAACCTGACCTTGGATAAGGGCCTGGAAATGATGAAATGAGTTGAAGCAGAACCAAGAAGCGGAGGGAGCATGCGTCGAGTAAGAAAGGTGAAAAGTTTAGCGGAGAGGAAGACTCCTTACTTCATCTGGACGACCACCTGGACGACCACCAGAGTGCGCCACGCATGTGCAAAGGGGAGGGGAGCTAATTAGAATGAAAAGCGAGGCTGCTGTTGCAACCTGTAATGAATATGTATACCTGACGCAATATTGTATGTATAAATAACGGCTGGGAAGTAACGGGACTTGAAGCCAGATTTGGGCACCTGCCCCGGCTTCCAGCGCTGAATAAAGCACCTTCATATAATCACTAGGTGATTATGTGGTTGCTAGGCTAACATCTGGACTCACTGCAGTGCATCCCCAGTGGTGCCAGTGCACTCTCTGGAGTCACTGCAGTGCATCCCCAGTGGTGCCAGTGCACTCCCTGGACTCACTGCAGTGCATCCCCAGTGGTGCCAGTGCACTCTCTGGACTCACCGAGGTGCATCCCCAGTGGTGCCAGTGCACTCTCTGGACTCACTGCACTGCATCCCCAGTGGTGCCAGTGCACTCTCTGGACTCAGTGCGCTGCATCCCCAGTGGTGCCAGTGCACTCTCTGGACTTGCCGGGGTGCATCCCCAGTGGTGCCAGTGCACTCTCTGGACTCACTGCATTGCATCCCCAGTGGTGCCAGTGCACTCTCTGGACTCACTGCAGTGCATCCCCAGTGGTGCCAGTGCACTCGCTGGACTCACTGCAGTGCATCCCCAATCGTACCAGTGCACTCTCTGGACTCACTGCAGTGCATCCCCAATCGTACCAGTGCACTCTCTGGACTCACTGCACTGCATCCACAGTGGTGCCACTGCACTCTCTGGACTCACTGCAGTGCATCCCCAGTGGTACCAGTGCGCTCTCTGGACTCACTGCACTGCACCCCCAGTGGTGCCAGTGCACTCTCTGGACTCACTGCACTGCATCCCCAGTGGTGACAGTGCACTCTCTGGACTTGCCGGGGTGCATACCCAGTGGTGCCAGTGCACTCTCTGGAGTCACCGGGGTGCATCCCCAGAGGTGCCAGTGCACTCTCTGGACTCACTGCACTACATCCCCAGTGGTGCCAGTGCACTCTCTGGACTCACTGTACTGCATCCCCTGTGGTGCCTGTAAAGTCTCTGGACTCACTGCAGTGCATCCCCAGTGGTGCCAGTGCACTCTCTGGACTCACTGTACTGCATCCCCTGTGGTGCCTGTAAAGTCTCTGGACTCACTGCAGGGCATCCCCAGTGGTGCCAGTGCAATCTCAGGACTCACAGCAGTGCAGCTCCAGTTGGTGCCAGTGCACTCTCTGCACTCACTGCACTGCATCCCCAGTGGTGCCAGTGCACTCTCTGGACTCACTGCACTGCATCCCCAGTGGTGCCAGTGCACTCTCTGGACTCACTGCAGTGCATCCCCTGTGGTGCCATTGCACTCTCAGGACTCACTGCAGTGCATCCCCAGTGGTGCCAGTGCACTCTCTGGACTCACTGCACTGCATCCCCAGTGGTGCCTGTGAAGTCTCTGGTCTCACTGCACTGCATCCCCAGAGGTGCCAGTGCACTCTCTGGACTCACTGCACTGCATCCCCATTGCTGACAGTGCCCTCTCAGGACTCAGTGCACTGCATCCCCAGTGGTGCCAGTTCACTCTCTGGACTAACTGCACTGCATCCCCAGTGGTGCCAGTGGCTCTCTGGACTCATTGCACTGCATCCCCAGTGGTGCCAGTGCACTCTCTGGACTCACTGCAGTGCATCCACAGTGGTGCCAGTGTACTCTCTTAACTCACTGCACTGCATTCCCAATGGTGCCACTGCACTCTCTGGACTCACTGCACTGCATCCCCAGTGGTGCCAGTGCACTCTCTGGACTCACTGCACTGCATCACCAGTGGTGCCAGTGCACTCTCTGGACTCACTGCACTGCATCCCCAGTGGTGCCAGTGCACTCTCTGGACTCACTGCACTGCATCCCCAAGGTGCCAGTGCACTCTCTGGACTCACTGCACCGCATCCCCAGTGGTGCCAGTGCACTCTCTGGACTCACTGCACTGCATCCCCAGTGGTGACAGTGCACTCTCTGGACTCACTGCACTGCATCCCCCGTGGTGCCAGTGCACTCTCTGGACTCACTGCACTGCATCCCCAGTGGTGCCACTGCACTCTCTGGACTCACTGCAGTGTATCCCCTGTGGTGCCAGTGCACTCTGTGGACTCAGTACACTGCACCCAGTGGTGCCAGTGCACTCTCTGGACTCACTGCAGTGCATCCCCAGTGGTGCCAGTGCACTCTCTGGACTCACTGCACTGCATCCCCAGTGGTGCCAGTGCACTCTCTGGACTCACTGCAGTCCATCCCCAGTGGTGCCAGTGCACTCTCTGGACTCACTGCACTGCATCCACAGTGGTGCCAGTGCACTCTCTTTACTCACTGCACTGCATCCCAATGGTGCCAGTGCACTCTCTGGACTCACTGCAGTGCATCCCCAGTTGGTGCCAGTGCACTCTCTGGACTCACTGCACTGCATCCCCAGTGGTGCCAGTGCACTCTCTGGACTCACTGCACTGCATCCCCAGTGGTGCCAGTGCACTCTCTGGACTCACTGCAGTGCATCCCCTGTGGTGCCATTGCACTCTCAGGACTCACTGCAGTGCATCCCCAGTGGTGCCAGTGCACTCTCTGGACTCACTGCACTGCATCCCCAGTGGTGCCTGTGAAGTCTCTGGTCTCACTGCACTGCATCCCCAGAGGTGCCAGTGCACTCTCTGGACTCACTGCACTGCATCCCCATTGCTGACAGTGCCCTCTCAGGACTCAGTGCACTGCATCCCCAGTGGTGCCAGTTCACTCTCTGGACTAACTGCACTGCATCCCCAGTGGTGCCAGTGGCTCTCTGGACTCATTGCACTGCATCCCCAGTGGTGCCAGTGCACTCTCTGGACTCACTGCAGTGCATCCACAGTGGCGCCAGTGTACTCTCTTAACTCACTGCACTGCATCCCCAGTGGTGCCAGTGCACTCTCTGGACTCACTGCACTGCATTCCCAATGGTGCCACTGCACTCTCTGGACTCACTGCACTGCATCCCCAGTGGTGCCAGGGCACTCTCTGGACTCACTGCACTGCATCACCAGTGGTGCCAGTGCACTCTCTGGACTCACTGCACTGCATCCCCAGTGGTGCCAGTGCACTCTCTGGACTCACTGCACTGCATCCCCAAGGTGCCAGTGCACTCTCTGGACTCACTGCACTGCATCCCCAGTGGTGCCAGTGCACTCTCTGGACTCACTGCACTGCATCCCCAGTGGTGCCAGTGCACTCTCTGGACGCACTGCAGTGCATCCCCAGTGGTGCCAGTGCACTCTCTGGACTCACTGCAGTCCATCCCCAGTGGTGCCAGTGCACTCTCTGGACTCACTGCACTGCATCCACAGTGGTGCCAGTGCACTCTCTTTACTCACTGCACTGCATCCCAATGGTGCCAGTGCACTCTCTGGACTCACTGCAGTGCATCCCCAGTGGTGCCAGTGCACTCTCTGGACTCACTGCACTGCATCCCCAGTGGTGCCAGTGCACTCTCTGGACTCACTGCAGTGCATCCCCAGTGGTGCCAGTGCACTCTCTGCACTCACTGCAGTGCATCCCCAGTGGTGCCAGTGCACTCTCTGGACTCACTGCACTGCATCCCCAGTGGTACCAGTGCACTCTCTGGACTTGCCGGGGTGCATCCCCAGTGGTGCCAGTGCACTCTCTGGACTCACTGCAGTGCATCCCCAGTGTTGCCAGTGCACTCTCTGGACTCACTGCACTGCATCCCCAGTGGTGCCAGTGCACTCTGTGGACTCACTGCACTGCATCCCCAGTGGTGCCAGTGCACTCTCTGGTCTCACTGCACTGCATCCCCAGTGTTGCCAGTGCACTCTCTGGACTCACTGCACTGCATCCCCAGTGGTGCCAGTGCCCTCTGTGGACTCACTGCACTACATCGCCAGTGGTGCCAGTGCACTCTCTGGTCTCACTGCAGTGCATCCCCAGTGGTCCCAGTGCACTCTCTGCCCTCACTGCAGTGCATCCCCAGTGGTGCCAGTGCACTCTCTGGACTCACTGCAGTGCATCCCCAGTGGTGCTAGTGCACTCTCTGGACTCACTGCACTGCATCCCCAGTGGTGCCAAGGCACTCTCTGGACTCACTGCTCTGCGTTGCCATTGGTGCCAGTGCACTCTCTGGACTCACGGCACTGCATCCCCAGTGGTGCCAGTGCACTCTCTGGTCTCACTGCACTGCATCCCCAGTGGTGCCAGTGCACTCTCTGGACTCACTGCACTGCATCCCCAGTGGTGCCAGTGCACTCTCTGGACTCACTGCACTGCATCCCCAGTGGTGCCAGTGCACTCTCTGGAGTCACTGCAGTGCATCCCCACTGGTGCCAGTGCACTCTCTGGACTCACTGCAGTGCATTCCCTATGGTGCCAGCGCACTCTCTGGAGTCACTGCGCTGCGTCCCCAGTGGTGACAGTTCACTCTCTGGACTCACTGTGCTGCATCCCTATTGGTGCCAGTGCCCTCTCTGGACTCACTGCACTGCATCCCCAGTGGTGCCAGTGCAGTCTCTGTGTTAGTGTTGGGGAGAATCGAATGGATGTTTTACTAATGTCTCTTACGTAGTGGGACCTACAGTATAATTAAGCATTGCCAAATGTACTTACATTATCAATTAATCTATGTATACTGGATACTTAGGGAGTACATTGAACAATCAAAAGAGTCATTGAAGGGGAACCTTGGGAGGGAACAGGTACAACCTGACCTTGGATAACGGCCTGGAAATGATGAAATGAGTTGAAGCAGAACCAAGAAGCGGAGGGAGCATGCGTCGAGTAAGAAAGGTGAAAAGTTTATCGCAGAGGAAGACTCCTTACTTCATCTGGACGACCACCTGGACGACCACCAGAGTGCGCCACGCATGTGCAAAGGGGAGGGGAGCTAATTAGAATGAAAAGCGAGGCACTGTTGCAACCTGTAATGAATATGTATACCTGATGCAATATTGTATGTATAAATAACGGCTGGGAAGTAACGGGACTTGAAGCCAGATTTGGGCACCTGCCCCGGCTTCCAGCGCTGAATAAAGCACCATCATATAATCACTTGGTGATTATGTGGTTGCTAGGCTAACATCTGGACTCACTGCAGTGCATCCCCAGTGGTGCCAGTGCACTCTCTGGAGTCACTGCAGTGCATCCCCATTGTGCCAATGCACTCTCTGGACTCACTGCACTGCATCCCCAGTGCTGCCAGTGCACTATCTGGACTCATTGCAGTGCATTCCCAGTGGTGCCAGTGCACTCTCTGGACTCACTGCAGTGCATCCCCAGTGGTGCCAGTGCACTCTCTGGACTCACTGCAGTGCATCCCCTGTGGTGCCATTGCACTCTCAGGACTCACTGCAGTGCATCCCCAGTGGTGCCAGTGCACTCTCTGGACTCACTGCACTGCATCCCCAGTGGTGCCAGTGTACTCTCTGGACTCACTGCACTGCATCCCCAGTGGTGCCAGTGCACTCTCTGGACTCACTGCACTGCATCCCCAGTGGTGCCAGTGCCCTCTGTGGACTCACTGCACTGCATCCCCAGTGGTGCCAGTGAACTCTCTGGACACACCGCACTGCATCCCCTTTTCTGCCAGTGCACTCTCTGAGCTCACTGCACTGCATCCCCAGTGGTGCCAGTGCACTCTCTGGACTCACTGCACTGCATCCCCAGTGGTGCCAGTGCACTCTCTTTACTCACTGCACTGCATCCCCAGTGTTGCCAGTGCACTCTCTGGACTCACTGCACTGCATCCCCAGTGGTGCCAGTGCACTCTCTGGACTCACTGCACTGCATCCCCAGTGGTGCCAGTGCACTCTCTGGACTCACGGCAGTGCATCCCCAGAGGTGCCAGTGCACTCTCTGGACTCACTGCACTGTATCCCCAGTGGTGCCAGTGCACTCTCTGGACTCACTGCACTGCATCCCCAGTGGTGCCAGTGCACTCTCTGGACTTGCCGGGGTGCATCCCCAGTGGTGCCAGTGCAGTCTCTGTGTTAGTGTTGGGGAGAATCGAATGGATATTTTATTAATGTCTCTTAGGTAATGGGACCTACAGTATAATTAAGCATTGCCAAATGTACTTACATTATCAATTAATCTATGTATACTGGATACTTAGGGAGTACATTGAACAATCAAAAGAATCATTGAAGGGGAACCTTGGGAGGGAACAGGTACAACCTGACCTTGGATAAGGGCCTGGAAATGATGAAATGAGTTGAAGCAGAACCAAGAAGCGGAGGGAGCATGCGTCGAGTAAGAAAGGTGAAAAGTTTAGCGGAGAGGAAGACTCCTTACTTCATCTGGACGACCACCTGGACGACCACCAGAGTGCGCCACGCATGTGCAAAGGGGAGGGCAGCTAATTAGAATGAAAAGCGAGGCTGCTGTTGCAACCTGTAATGAATATGTATACCTGACGCAATATTGTATGTATAAATAACGGCTGGGAAGTAACGGGACTTGAAGCCAGATTTGGGCACCTGCCCCGGCTTCCAGCGCTGAATAAAGCACCTTCATATAATCACTTGGTGATTCTGTGGTTGCTAGGCTAACATCTGGACTCACTGCAGTGCATCCCCAGTGGTGCCAGTGCACTCTCTGGACTCACTGCAGTGCATCCCCAGTGGTGCCAGTGCACTCCCTGGACTCACTGCAGTGCATCCCCAGTGGTGCCAGTGCACTCTCTGGACTCACCGGGGTGCATCCCCAGTGGTGCCAGTTCACTCTCTGGACTCACTGCACTGCATCCCCAGTGGTGCCAGTGCACTCTCTGGACTCAGTGCGCTGCATCCCCAGTGGTGCCAGTGCACTCTCTGGACTTGCCGGGGTGCATCCCCAGTGGTGCCAGTGCACTCTCTGGACTCACTGCATTGCATCCGCAGTGGTGCCAGTGCACTCTCTGGACTCAATGCAGTGCATCCCCAGTGGTGCCAGTGCATTCTCTGGTTTCACTGCACTGCATCCCCAATCGTACCAGTGCACTCTCTGGACTCACTGCACTGCATCCACAGTGGTGCCACTGCAACCTCTGGTCTCACTGCAGTGCATCCCCAGTGGTGCCAGTGCACTCTCTGGACTCACTGCAGTGCATCCGCAGTGGTGCCAGTGCACTCTTTCGAGTCACTGCAGTGCATCCCCAGTGGTGCCAGTGCACTCTCTGGACTCACTGCCCTGCATCCGCAGTGGTGCCAGTGCACTCTTTCGAGTCACTGCACTGCATCCCCACTGGTGCCAGTGCACTCTCTGGACTTGCCGGGGTGCATCCCCAGTGGTGCCAGTGCAGTCTCTGTGTTAGTGTTGGGGAGAATCGAATGGATATTTTACTAATGTCTCTTAGGTAATGGGTGCATCCCCAGTGGTGCCAGTGCACTCTCTGGACTCACTGCAGTGCAACCCCAAAGGTGCCAGTGCACTCTCTGGACTCACTGCAGTCCATCCCCAGTGGTGCCAGTGCACTCTCTGGACTCACTGAACTGCATCCCCAGTGGTGCCAGTGCACTCTCTTTACTCACTGCACTGCATCCCCAGTGGTGCCAGTGTACTCTCTGGACTCACTGCACTGCATCCCCAGTGGTGCCAGTGCACTCTCTGGTCTCACTGCATTGCATCCCCAGTGATGCCAGTGCACTCTCTGGACTCACTGCACTGCATCCCCAGTGGTGCCAGTGCACTCTCTGGACTCACTGCACTGCATCCCAGTGGTGCCAGTGCACTCTCTGGACTCACTGCACTGCATCCCCAGTGGTGCCAGTGCACTCTCTGGACTTGCCGGGGTGCATCCCCAGTGGTGCCAGTGCACTCCCTGGACTCACTGCAGTGCATCCCCAGTGGTGCCAGTGCACTGTCTGGACTCACTGCATTCCCAGTGGTGCCAGGGCACTCTCTGGACTCACTGCAGTGCATCCCCAGTGGTGCCTGTGAAGTCTCTGGTCTCACTGCAGTGCATCCCCAATGGTGCCAGTGCACTCTCTGGACACACTGCACTGCATCCTCAGTGGTGCCAGTGCACTCTCTGGACTCACTGCAGTGCATCCACAGTGGTGCTAGTGCACTCTCTGGACTCATTGCACTGCATCCCCTGTGGTGCCAAGGCACTCTCTGGACTCACTGCACTGCGTTGCCATTGGTGCCAGTGCACTCTCTGGACTCATTGAAGTGCATCCCCAGTGGTGCCTGTGAGGTCTCTGGACTCACTGCAGTGCATCCCCAGTGGTGCCAGTGCAATCTCAGGACTCACAGCAGTTCAGCTCCAGTTGGTGCCAGTGCACTCTCTGGACTCACTGCACTGCATCCCCAGTGGTGCCAGTGCACTCTCTGGACTCACTGCATTGCATCCGCAGTGGTGCCAGTGCACTCTCTGGACTCACTGCAGTGCATCCCCTGTGGTGCCATTGCACTCTCAGGACTCACTGCACTGCATCCCCAGCGGTGCCAGTGCACTCTCTGGACTCAATGCACTGCATCCCCAGTGGTGCCTGGTAAGTCTCTGGTCTCACTGCACTGCATCGGCAGTGGTGCCAGTGCACTCTCTGGACTCACTGCAGTGCATCCCCATTGCTGACAGTGCCCTCTCTGGACTCAGTGCACTGCATCACCAGTGGTGCCAGTACACTCTCTGGACTCACTGCACTGCATCTCCAATGGTGCCGCTGCACTCTCTGGACTCACTGCACTGCATCCCCAGTGGTGCCAGTGCACTCTCTGGACTCACTGCACTGCATCACCAGTGGTGCCAGTGCACTCTGTGGACTCACTGCACTGCATCCCCAGTGGTGCCAGTGCACTCTCTGGACTCACTGCACTGCATCCCCAGTGGTGCCAGTGCACTCTCTGGACTCACTGCACTGCATCCCCAGTGGTGCCACTGCACTCTCTGAAAACACCGGGGTGCAACCGCTGCGGTGCCAGTGCACTCTCTACACTCACGGCAGTGCATCCCCAGTGGTGCCAGTGCACTCTCTGGACTCACGGCACTGCATCCCAGTGGTGCCAGTGCACTCTCTGGACTCACTGCAGTGCATCCCCAGTGGTGCCAGTGCACTCTCTGGACTCACTGCACTGCATCCCCAGTGGTGCCAGTGCACTCTCTGGACTCACTGCACTGCATCCCCAGTGGGGCCAGTGCACTCTCTGGACTCACTGCACTGCATCCCCAGTGGTGCCAGTGCACTCTCTGGACTCACTGCACTGCATCCCCAGTGGTGCCAGTGCACTCTCTGTAGTCACTGCACTGCATCCCCTGTGGTGCCAGTGCACTGTCTGGACTCACTGCAGTGCAACCCCAAAGGTGCCAGTGCATTCTCTTAACTCACTGCAGTGCATCCCCACTGGTGCCAGTGCACTCTCTGGACTGACTGCACTGCATCCCCAGTGGTGCCAGTGCACTCTCTGGACTCACTGCAGTCCATCCCCAGTGGTGCCAGTGCACTCTCTGGACTCACTGCACTGCATCCCCAGTGGTGCCAGTGCACTCTCTTTACTCACTGCACTGCATCCCCAGTGGGGCCAGTGCACTCTCTGGACTCACTGCACTGCATCCCCAGTTGTGCCAGTGCACTCTCTGGTCTCACTGCACTGCATCCCCAGTGGTGCCAGTGCACTCTCTGGACTCACTGCAGTGCATCCCCAGTGGTGCCCGTTCAATCTCTGGACTCACTGCAGTGCATCCCCAGTGGTGCCAGTGCACTCTCTGGACTCACTGCACTGCATCCCCAGTGGTGCCAGTGCACTCTCTGGACTTGCCGGGGTGCATCCCCAGTGGTGCCAGTGCACTCTCTGGACTCACTGCAGTGCATCCCCAGTGGTGCCAGTGCACTGTCTGGACTCACTGCATTCCCAGTGGTGCCAGGGCACTCTCTGGACTCACTGCACTGCATCCCCAGTGGTGCCAGTGCACTCTCTGGACTCACTGCACTGCATCCCCAATGCTGCCAGTTCACTCTTTGGACTCACTGCACTGCATCCCCAGTGGTGCCACTGTACTCTCTGGACTCACTGCACTGCATCCCCATTGGTGCCAGTGCCCTCTGTGGACTCACTGCACTACATCCCCAGTGGTGCCAGTGAACTCTCTGGACTCACTGCACTGCATCCCCAGTGGTGCCAGTGCACTCTCTGGAGTCACTGCACTGCATCCCCAGTGGTGCCAAGGCACTCTCTGGACTCACTGCACTGTGTTGCCATTGGTGCCAGTGCACTCACTGGACTCATTGCTGTGCATCCCCAGTGGTGCCAATGCACTCTCTGGACTCACGGCACTGCATCCCCAGTGGTGCCAGTGCACTCTCTGGACTCACTGCACTGCATCCCCAGTGGTGCCAGTGCACTCTCAGGAGTCACTGCGCTGCATCCCCAGTGGTTCCAGTGCACTCTTTTGACTCACTGCACTTCAACTCCAGGGGTGCCAGTGCACTCTGTGGACTCACTGCACTGCATCCCCAAGGTGCCAGTGCACTCTCTGGACTCACTGCACTGCATCCCCTGTGGTGCCAGAGCACTCTCTGGACTCACTGCAGTGCATCCCCAGTGGTGACAGTGCACTCTCTGGACTCACTGCACTGCATCCCCAGTGGTGCCACTGCACTCTCTGAAAACACCGGGGTGCAACCGCAGCGGTGCCAGTTCACTCTCTGCACTCACTGCAGTGCATCCCCAGTGGTGCCAGTGCACTCTCTGGACTCACTGCAGTGTATCCCCTGTGGTGCCAGTGCACTCTCTGGACTCAGTGCACTGCATCCCAGTGGTGCCAGTGCACTCTCTGGACTCACTGCAGTTCATCCCCAGTGGTGCCAGTGCACTCTCTGGACTCACTGCACTGCATCCCAGTGGTGCCAGTGCACTCTCTGGACTCACTGCACTGCATCCCCAGTGGCGCCAGTGCACTCTCTGGACTCACTGCACTGCATCCCCAGTGGTGCCAGTGCACTCTCTGGACTCACTGCAGTGCATCCCCAAGGTGCCAGTGCACTCTCTGGACTCACTGCACTGCATCCCCAGTGGTGCCAGTGCACTCTCTGTACTCACTGCAGTGCAACCCCAATGGTGCCAGTGCATTCTCTTTACTCACTGCACTGCATCCCCAGTGGTGCCAGTGCACTCTCTGGACTCACTGCAGTGCATCCCAAGTGGTGCCAGTGCACTCTCCGGACTCACTGCAGTCCATCCCCAGTGGTGCCAGTGCACTCTCTGGACTCACTGCACTGCATCCCCAGTGGTGCCAGGGCACTCTCTGCAGACAATGCAGTGCATCCCCAAAGGTGACAGTGCACTCTCTGGACTCACTGTACTGCTCGAGCCGCGGCAACCGCTCCAGCCGCGGTAGCCACTCCAGCCGCGGCAGCCGCTCCAACCGCGGCAGCCGCTCCAGCCGTGGCAGCCGCTCCACTCGGTAGCGGCTTTAGCGGCTGCCGCGGCTGGAGCGCCTGCCGCGCCTGCCGAGACTGGAGGGGCTGCCGCGGCTGGAGCGGCTGGGGCGGCTGCCGCGGCTGGAGCGTCTGGAGCGTCTGCCGCGTATGCCACGGATGGAGCGGCTGCCGCGGCTGGACCGGCTGCCGCGGTTGCCGCGGCTGGAGCGGCTGGAGCGGCTACCGAGGCTGGAGTGGATACCGCGGCTGGAGCGGTTGCCGCGGCTCGAGCAGTACAGTGAGTCCAGAGAGTGCACTGTCACCTTTGGGGATGCACTGCATTGTCTGCAGAGAGTGCCCTGGCACCACTGGGGATGCACTGCAGTGAGTCCAGAGAGTTCACTGGCACCACTTGGGATGCACTGCAGTGAGTCCAGAGAGTGCACTGGCACCAGTGGGGATGCACTGCAGTGAGTAAAGAGAATGCACTGGCACCATTGGGGTTGCACTGCAGTGAGTACAGAGAGTGCACTGGCACCACTGGGGATGCAGTGCAGTGAGTCCAGAGAGTGCACTGGCACCTTGGGGATGCACTGCAGTGAGTCCAGAGAGTGCACTGGCACCACTGGGGATGCAGTGCAGTGAGTCCATAGAGTGCACTGGCGCCACTGGGGATGCAGTGCAGTGAGTCCAGAGAGTGCACTGGCACCACTGGGATGCAGTGCAGTGAGTCCAGAGAGTGCACTGGCACCACTGGGGATGCACTGCAGTGAGTCCAGAGAGTGCACTGGCACCACTGGGATGCAGTGCACTGAGTCCACAGAGTGCACTGGCACCACAGGGGATACACTGCAGTGAGTCCAGAGAGTGCACTGGCACCACTGGGGATACACTGCAGTGAGTGCAGAGAGTGAACTGGCACCGCTGCGGTTGCACCCCGGTGTTTTCAGAGAGTGCAGTGGCACCACTGGGGATGCAGTGCAATGAGTCCAGAGAGTGCACTGTCACCACTGGGGATGCACTGCAGTGAGTCCAGAGAGTGCTCTGGCACCACTGGGGATGCAGTGCAGTGAGTCCAGAGAGTGCACTTGCACCTTGGGGATGCAGTGCAGTGAGTCCAGAGAGTGCATTGGCACCACTGGGGATGCACTGCAATGAGTCCAGAGAGTGCACTGGCACCACTGGGGATGCAGTGCCGTGAGTCCAGAGAGTGCATTGGCACCACTGGGGATGCACTGCAACGAGTCCAGAGAGTGCACTGGCACCAATGGCAACGCAGTGCAGTGAGTCCAGAGAGTGCCTTGGCACCACAGGGGATGCAGTGCAGTGAGTCCAGAGAGTGCACTAGCACCACTGGGGATGCACTGCAGTGAGTCCAGAGAGTGCACTGTCACCACTGGGGATGCAGTGCAGTGAGTCCAGAGAGTTCACTGGCACCACTGGGGATGCAGTGCAGTGAGTCCAAAGAGTGCACTGGCACCATTGGGGATGAACTGCAGTGAGTCCAAAGAGTGCACTGGCACCATTGGGGATGCACTGCAGTGAGTCCAGAGACTTCACAGGCACCACTGGGGATGCACTGCAGTGAGTCCAGAGAGTGCCCTGGCACCACTGGGAATGCAGTGAGTCCAGACAGTGCACTGGCACCAGTGGGGATGCACTGCAGTGAGTCCAGAGAGTGCACTGGCACCACTGGGGATGCAGTGCAGTGAGTCCAGAGAGTGCACTGGCACCACTGGGGATGCAGTGCAGTGAGTCCAGAGAGTGCACTGGCACCACTGGGGATGCAGTGCAGTGAGTCCAGAGAGTGCACTGGCACCACTGGGGATGCACTGCCGTGAGTCCAGAGATTGCACTGGCACCACTGGGGATGCACTGCAGTGAGTCCAGAGAGTACACTGGCACCACTGGGGATGCAGTGCAGTGAGTCCAGAGAGTGCACTGGCACCACTGGGGATGCACTGCAGTGAGTCCAGAGAGTGCACTGGCACCACTGGGGATGCACTGCCGTGAGTGCAGAGAGTGCACTGGCCCCGCTGCGGTTGCACCCCGGTGTTTTCAGAGAGTGCACTGGCACCACTGGGGATGCAGTGCAGTGAGTCCAGAGAGTGTACTGGCTCCACTGGGGATGCACTGCAGTGAGTCCAGAGAGTGCACAGTCACCAATGGGAATGCAGTGTAGTGAGTCCAGAGAGTGCACTGGCACCACTGGGGATGCAGTGCAGTGAGTCCAGAGAGTGTACTGGCACCTTGGGGATGCAGTGCAGTGAGTCCAGAGAGTGCACTGGCACCACTGGTGATGCAGTGCAGTGAGTTAAGAGAGTACAATCGCACCACTGTGGATGCACTGCAGTGAGTCCAGAGAGTACACTGGAGTCATTGTAGAGTCATTGAAGGGGAACCTTGGGAGGGAACAGGTACAACCTGACCTTGGATAAGGGCCTGGAAATGATGAAATGAGTTGAAGCAGAACCAAGAAGCGGAGGGAGCATGCGTCGAGTAAGAAAGGTGAAAAGTTTAGCGGAGAGGAAGACTCCTTACTTCATCTGGACGACCACCTGGACGACCACCAGAGTGCGCCACGCATGTGCAAAGGGGAGGGGAGCTAATTAGAATGAAAAGCGAGGCTGCTGTTGCAACCTGTAATGAATATGTATACCTGACGCAATATTGTATGTATAAATAACGGCTGGGAAGTAACGGGACTTGAAGCCAGATTTGGGCACCTGCCCCGGCTTCCAGCGCAGAATAAAGCAACTTCATATAATCACATGGTGATTCTGTGGTTGCTAGGCTAACATCTGGACTCACTGCAGTGCATCCCCAGTGGTGCCAATGCACTCTCTGGACTCACTGCAGTGCATCCCAGTGGTGCCAGTGCACTCCCTGGACTCAGTGCAGTGCATCCCCAGTGGTGCCAGTGCACTCTCTGGACTCACTGCACTGCATCCCCAGTGGTGCCAGTGCACTCTCTGGACTTGCCGGGGTGCATCCCCAGTGGTGCCAGTGCCCTCTCTGGACTCACTGCACTGCATCCCCAGTGGTGCCACTGCACTCTCTAGACTCACTGCAGTGCATCCCCAGTGGTGCCAGTGCACTCTCTGGACTCACTGCAGTGCATCCCGAATCGTACCAGTGCCCTCTCTGGACTCACTGCACTGCATCCCCAGTGGTGCCACTGCAACCTCTGGTCTCACTGCAGTGCATCTCCAGTGGTGCCAGTGCACTCTCTGGACTCACTGCACTGCATCCCCAGTGGTACCAGTGCACTCTCTGCAGACAATGCAGTGCATCCCCAAAGGTGACAGTGCACTCTCTGGACTCACTGTACTGCTCGAGCCGCGGCAACCGCTCCAGCCGCGGTAGCCACTCCAGCCTCGGCAGCCGCTCCAGCCGCGGCAGCCGCTCCAACCGCGGCAGGCGCTCCAGCCGTGGCAGCCGCTCCACTCGGTAGCGGCTTTAGCGGCTGCCGCGGCTGGAACGCCTGCCGCGCCTGCCGAGACTGGAGGGGCTGCCGCGGCTGGAGCGGCTGGGGCGGCTGCCGCGGCTGGAGCGTCTGGAGCGTCTGCCGCGTATGCCACGGATGGAGCGGCTGCCGCGGCTGGACCGGCTGCCGCGGTTGCCGCGGCTGGAGCGGCTGGAGCGGCTACCGAGGCTGGAGTGGCTACCGCGGCTGGAGCGGTTGCCGCGGCTCGAGCAGTACAGTGAGTCCAGAGAGTGCACTGTCACCTTTGGGGATGCACTGCATTGTCTGCAGAGAGTGCCCTGGCACCACTGGGGATGCACTGCAGTGAGTCCAGAGAGTTCACTGGCACCACTTGGGATGCACTGCAGTGAGTCCAGAGAGTGCACTGGCACCAGTGGGGATGCACTGCAGTGAGTAAAGAGAATGCACTGGCACCATTGGGGTTGCACTGCAGTGAGTACAGAGAGTGCACTGGCACCACTGGGGATGCAGTGCAGTCAGTCCAGAGAGTGCACTGGCACCAGTGGGGATGCACTGCAGTGAGTTAAGAGAATGCACTGGCACCTTTGGGGTTGCACTGCAGTGAGTCCAGACAGTGCACTGGCACCACAGGGGATGCAGTGCAGTGACTACAGAGAGTGCACTGGCACCACTGGGGATGCAGTGCAGTGAGTCCAGAGAGTGCACTGGCACCACTGGGGATGCAGTGCAGTGAGTCCAGAGAGTGCACTGGCCCCACTGGGGATGCAGTGCAGTGAGTTAAGAGAGTGCACTGGCACCACTGGGGATGCAGTGCAGTGAGTCCAGAGAGTGCACTGGCACCACTGGGGATGCACTGCAGTGAGTCCAGAGAGTGCACTGGCACCACTGGGATGCAGTGCAGTGAGTCCAGAGAGTGCACTGGCACCACTGGGGATGCACTGCCGTGAGTGTAGAGAGTGCACTGGCACCGCAGCGGTTGCACCCCGGTGTTTTCAGAGAGTGCAGTGGCACCACTGGGGATGCAGTGCAGTGAGTCCAGAGAGTGCACTGGCACCACTGGGATGCAGTGCAGTGAGTCCAGAGAGTGCACTGGCACCACTGGGGATGCACTGCAGTGAGTCCACAGAGTGCACTGGCACCACTGGGATGCAGTGCACTGAGTCCACAGAGTGCACTGGCACCACAGGGGATACACTGCAGTGAGTCCAGAGAGTGCACTGGCACCACTGGGGATACACTGCAGTGAGTGCAGAGAGTGAACTGGCACCGCTGCGGTTGCACCCCGGTGTTTTCAGAGAGTGCAGTGGCACCACTGGGGATGCAGTGCAATGAGTCCAGAGAGTGCACTGTCACCACTGGGGATGCACTGCAGTGAGTCCAGAGAGTGCTCTGGCACCACTGGGGATGCAGTGCAGTGAGTCCAGAGAGTGCACTTGCACCTTGGGGATGCAGTGCAGTGAGTCCAGAGAGTGCATTGGCACCACTGGGGATGCACTGCAATGAGTCCAGAGAGTGCACTGGCACCACTGGGGATGCAGTGCCGTGAGTCCAGAGAGTGTATTGGCACCACTGGGGATGCACTGCAACGAGTCCAGAGAGTGCACTGGCACCAATGGCAACGCAGTGCAGTGAGTCCAGAGAGTGCCTTGGCACCACAGGGGATGCAGTGCAGTGAGTCCAGAGAGTGCACTAGCACCACTGGGGATGCACTGCAGTGAGTCCAGAGAGTGCACTGTCACCACTGGGGATGTAGTGCAGTGAGTCCAGAGAGTTCACTGGCACCACTGGGGATGCAGTGCAGTGAG
Organism: Anser brachyrhynchus; assembly: GCF_964034855.1. Lineage (NCBI taxonomy): Eukaryota > Metazoa > Chordata > Aves > Anseriformes > Anatidae > Anser > Anser brachyrhynchus. The sequence goes on from NW_027664004.1 coordinate 1,112,117, forward strand.
TCCAAAGAGTGCACTGGCACCATTGGGGATGAACTGCAGTGAGTCCAAAGAGTGCACTGGCACCATTGGGGATGCACTGCAGTGAGTCCAGAGACTTCACAGGCACCACTGGGGATGCACTGCAGTGAGTCCAGAGAGTGCCCTGGCACCACTGGGAATGCAGTGAGTCCAGACAGTGCACTGGCACCAGTGGGGATGCACTGCAGTGAGTCCAGAGAGTGCACTGGCACAACTGGGGATGCAGTGCAGTGAGTCCAGAGAGTGCACTGGCACCACTGGGGATGCAGTGCAGTGAGTCCAGAGAGTGCACTGGCACCACTGGGGATGCACTGCCGTGAGTCCAGAGATTGCACTGGCACCACTGGGGATGCACTGCAGTGAGTCCAGAGAGTGCACTGGCACCACTGGGGATGCAGTGCAGTGAGTCCAGAGAGTGCACTGGCACCACTGGGGATGCACTGCAGTGAGTCCAGAGAGTGCACTGGCACCACTGGGGATGCACTGCAGTGATTCCAGAGAGTGCACTGGCACCACTGGGATGCAGTGCACTGAGTCCACAGAGTGCACTGGCACCACTGGGGATACACTGCAGTGAGTCCAGAGAGTGCACTGGCACCACTGGGGATGCACTGCCGTGAGTGCAGAGAGTGCACTGGCCCCGCTGCGGTTGCACCCCGGTGTTTTCAGAGAGTGCACTGGCACCACTGGGGATGCAGTGCAGTGAGTCCAGAGAGTGTACTGGCTCCACTGGGGATGCACTGCAGTGAGTCCAGAGAGTGCACAGTCACCAATGGGAATGCAGTGTAGTGAGTCCAGAGAGTGCACTGGCACCACTGGGGATGCAGAGCAGTGAGTCCAGAGAGTGCACTGGCACCTTGGGGATGCAGTGCAGTGAGTCCAGAGAGTGCACTGGCACCACTGGTGATGCAGTGCAGTGAGTTAAGAGAGTACAATCGCACCACTGTGGATGCACTGCAGTGAGTCCAGAGAGTACACTGGCACCACTGGGGATGCAGTGCAATGAGTCCAGAGAGCCACTGGAATTCTGGGGATGCACTGCAGTGAGACCAGAGAGTGCACTGGCACCACTGGGGATGCAGTGCAGTGAGTCCTGAGAGTGCAATGGCACCACAGGGGATGCACTGCAGTGAGTCCAGAGAGTGCACTGGCACCTCTGGGGATGCACTGCAGTGAGTCCAGAGATTTCACAGGCACCAATGGGGATGCAGTACTGTGAGTCCAGAGAGTACACTGGCACTACTGGGGATTCAGTTCAGTGAGTCCAGAGAGTGAACTGGCACCATTGGGGATGTAGTGCAGTGAGTCCAGAGAGTGCACTGGCACCAATGGGGATGCACCCCGGCAAGTCCAGAGAGTGCACTGTCACCACTGGGGATGCAGTGCAGTGAGTCCAGAGAGTGCACTGGCACCACTGTTCATGCAGTGCAGAGAGTCCAGAGAGTGCACTGGTACCACTGGGGATGCAGTGCAGTGAGTCCAGAGAGTGCACTGGCACCACTGGAGATGCACTGCAGTGAGACCAGAGGTTGCAGTGGCACCACTGGGGATGCAGTGCAGTGAGACCAGAGAGGGCACTGGTACGATTCGGGATGCACTGCAGTGAGTCCAGAGAGTGCACTGGCACCACTGGGGATGCACTGCAGTGAGTCTAGAGAGTGCAGTGGCACCACTGGGGATGCAGTGCAGTGAGTCCAGAGAGGGCACTGGCACCACTGGGGATGCACCCCGGCAAGTCCAGAGAGTGCACTGGCACCACTGGGGATGCAGTGCAGTGAGTCCAGAGAGTGCACTGGCACCACTGGGGATGCACTGCACTGAGTCCAGGGAGTGCACTGGCACCACTGGGATGCACTGCAGTGAGTCCAGAGAGTGCATTGGCACCACTGGGGATGCACTGCAGTGAGTCCAGATGTTAGCCTAGCAACCACAGAATCACCAAGTTATTATATGAAGTTGCTTTATTCTGCGCTGGAAGCCGGGGCAGGTGCCCAAATCTGGCTTCAAGTCCCGTTACTTCCCAGCCGTTATTTATACATACAATATTGCGTCAGGTATACATATTCATTACAGGTTGCAACAGCAGCCTCGCTTTTCATTCTAATTAGCTCCCCTCCCCTTTGCACATGCGTGGCGCACTCTGGTGGTCGTCCAGGTGGTCGTCCAGATGAAGTAAGGAGTCTTCCTCTCCGCTAAACTTTTCACCTTTCTTACTCGACGCATGCTCCCTCCGCTTCTTGGTTCTGCTTCAACTCATTTCATCATTTCCAGGCCCTTATCCAAGGTCAGGTTGTACCTGTTCCCTCCCAAGGTTCCCCTTCAATGACTCTTTTGATTGTTCAATGTACTCCCTAAGTATCCAGTATACATAGATTAATTGATAATGTAAGTACATATGGCAATGCTTAATTATACTGTAGGTCCCATTACCTAAGAGACATTAGTAAAACATCCATTCGATTCTCCCAAACACTAACACAGAGACTGCAGTGGCACCACTGGGATGCAGTGCACTGAGTCCACAGAGTGCACTGGCACCACAGGGGATACACTGCAGTGAGTCCAGAGAGTGCACTGGCACCACTGGGGATGCACTGCAGTGAGTGCAGAGAGTGAACTGGCACCGCTGCGGTTGCACCCCGGTGTTTTCAGAGAGTGCAGTGGCACCACTGGGGATGCAGTGCAGTGAGTCCAGAGAGTGCACTGTCACCACTGGGGATGCACTGCAGTGAATCCAGAGAGTGCTCTGGCACCACTGGGGATGCAGTGCAGTGAGTCCAGAGAGTGCACTGGCACCTTGGGGATGCAGTGCAGTGAGTCCAGAGAGTGCACTGGCACCACTGGAGTTGAAGTGCAGTGAGTCAAGAGAGTGCACTGGAACCACTGGGGATGCAGCGCAGTGACTCCTGAGAGTGCACTGGCACCACTGGGGATGCAGTGCAGTGAGTCCAGAGAGTGCACTGGCACCACTGGGGATGCAGTGCCGTGAGTCCAGAGAGTGCATTGGCACCACTGGGGATGCACTGCAATGAGTCCAGAGAGTGCACTGGCACCAATGGCAACGCAGTGCAGTGAGTCCAGAGAGTGCCTTGGCACCCAAGGGGATGCAGTGCAGTGAGTCCAGAGAGTGCACTAGCACCACTGGGGATGCACTGCACTGAGTCCAGAGAGTGCACTGGCACCACTGGGGATGCAGTGCAGTGAGTCCAGAGAGTTCACTGGCACCACTGGGGATGTAGTGCAGTGAGTCCACAGAGGGCACTGGCACCAATGGGGATGCAGTGCAGTGAGTCCAGAGAGTACAGTGGCACCACTGGGGATGCAGTGCAGTGAGTCCAAAGAGTGCACTGGCACCATTGGGGATGCACTGCAGTGAGTCTAGAGACTTCACAGGCACCACTGGGGATGCACTGCAGTGAGTCCAGAGAGTGCCCTGGCACCACTGGTAATGCAGTGAGTCCAGACAGTGCACTGGCACCACTGGGGATGCACTGCAGTGAGTCCAGAGAGTGCACTGGCACCACTGGGGATGCATCCCTGCAAGTCCAGAGAGTGCACTGGCACCACTGGGGATGCAGTGCAGTGAGTCCAGAGAGTGCACTGGCACCACTGGGGATGCAGTGCAGTGAGTCCAGAGAGTGCACTGGCACCACTGGGGATGCACTGCCCTGAGTCCATAGATTGCACTGACACCACTGGGGATGCACTGCAGTGAGTCCAGAGAGTGCACTGGCACCACTGGGGATGCAGTGCAGTGAGTCCAGAGAGTGCACTGGCACCCCTGGGGATGCACTGCAGTGAGTCCAGAGAGTGCACTGGCACCACTGGGGATGCACTGCAGTGAGTCCAGAGAGTGCACTGGCACCACTGGGGATGCAGTGCACTGAGTCCACAGAGTGCACTGGCACCACAGGGGATACACTGCAGTGAGTCCAGAGAGTGCACTGGCACCACTGGGGATGCACTGCCGTGAGTCCAGAGAGTGCACTGGCCCCGCAGCGGTTGCACCCCGGTGTTTTCAGAGAGTGCACTGGCACCACTGGGGATGCAGTGCAGTGAGTCCAGAGAGTGCACTGGCTCCACTGGGGATGCACTGCAGTGAGTCCAGAGAGTGCACTGGCACCACTGGGGATGCACTGCAGTGAGTCCAGAGAGTGCACTGGCACCACTGGGGATGCAGTTCAGTGAGTCCAGAGAGTGCACAGGCACCTTGGGGATGCAGTGCTGTGAGTCCAGAGAGTGCACTGGCACCACTGGGGATGCACTGCAGTGAGTCCACAGAGTGCTCTGGCACCACTGGGGATGCACTGCAGTGAGTGCAGAGAGTGCAGTGGCACCACTGGGGATGCAGTGCAGTGAGTCCAGAGAGTGCACTGGCACCACTGGTGTTGCAGTGCAGTGAGTCCAGAGAATGCACTGGCACCACTGGTGATGCAGTGCAGTGAGTTAAGAGAGTACACTGGCACCACTGTGGATGCACTGCAGTGAGTCCAGAGAGTGCACTGGCACCACTGGTGATGCAGTGCACTGAGTCCAGAGAGCCACTGGCACCACTGGGGATGCACTGCAGTGAGACCAGAGAGTGCACTGGCACCACTGGGGATGCACTGCAGTGAGTCCAGAGAGTGCACTGGCACCTCTGGGGATTCAGTGCAGTGAGTCCAGAGAGTGCACTGGCACCACTGGGGATGCAGTGCAGTGTGTGCAGAGAGTGCACTGGCACCAACTGGAGCTGCACTGCTGTGAGTCCTGAGATTGCACTGGCACCACTGGGGATGCACTGCAGTGAATCCAGAGATTTCACAGGCACCAATGGGGATGCAGTACCGTGAGTCCAGAGAGTACACTGGCACTACTGGGGATTCAGTTCAGTGAGTCCAGAGAGTGAACTGGCACCACTGGGGATGCAGTGCAGTGAGTCCAGAGAGTGCACTGGCACCACTGGGGATGCACTGCAGTGAGTCCAGAGAGTGCACTGGCACCAATGGGGATGCAGTGCAGTGAGTCCAGAGAGTGCACTGGTACCACTGGGGATGCACTGCAGTGAGTCCAGAGAGTGCACTGGCACCACTGGGGATGCAGTGCAGTGAGTCCAGAGAGTGCACTGGCACCACTGGGGTTGCAGTGCAGTGAGTCCAGAGAGTGCACTGGCACCACTGGGGATGCAGTGCAGTGAGTCCAGAGAGTACACTGGCACCACTGGGGATGCACTGCAGTGAGTCCAGATGTTAGCCTAGCAACCACAGAATCACCAAGTGATTATATGAAGGTGCTTTATTCAGCGCTGGAAGCCGGGGCAGGTGCCCAAATCTGGCTTCAAGTCCCGTTACTTCCCAGCCGTTATTTATACATACAATATTGCGTCAGGTATACATATTCATTACAGGTTGCAACAGCAGCCTCGCTTTTCATTCTAATTAGCTCCCCTCCCCTTTGCACATGCGTGGCGCACTCTGGTGGTCGTCCAGGTGGTCGTCCAGATGAAGTAAGGAGTCTTCCTCTCCGCTAAACTTTTCACCTTTCTTACTCGACGCATGCTCCCTCCGCTTCTTGGTTCTGCTTCAACTCATTTCATCATTTCCAGGCCCTTATCCAAGGTCAGGTTGTACCTGTTCCCTCCCAAGGTTCCCCTTCAATGACTCTTTTGATTGTTCAATGTACTCCCTAAGTATCCAGTATACATAGATTAATTGATAATGTAAGTACATTTGGCAATGCTTAATTATACTGTAGGTCCCATTACCTAAGAGACATTAGTAAAACATCCATTCGATTCTCCCAAACACTAACACAGAGACTGCAGTGGCACCACTGGGATGCAGTGCACTGAGTCCACAGAGTGCACTGGCACCACAGGGGATACACTGCAGTGAGTCCAGAGAGTGCACTGGCACCACTGGGGATGCACTGCAGTGAGTGCAGAGAGTGAACTGGCACCGCTGCGGTTGCACCCCGGTGTTTTCAGAGAGTGCAGTGGCACCACTGGGGATGCAGTGCAGTGAGTCCAGAGAGTGCACTGTCACCACTGGGGATGCACTGCAGTGAATCCAGAGAGTGCTCTGGCACCACTGGGGATGCAGTGCAGTGAGTCCAGAGAGTGCACTGGCACCTTGGGGATGCAGTGCAGTGAGTCCAGAGAGTGCACTGGCACCACTGGAGTTGAAGTGCAGTGAGTCAAGAGAGTGCACTGGAACCACTGGGGATGCAGCGCAGTGACTCCTGAGAGTGCACTGGCACCACTGGGGATGCAGTGCAGTGAGTCCAGAGAGTGCACTGGCACCACTGGGGATGCAGTGCCGTGAGTCCAGAGAGTGCATTGGCACCACTGGGGATGCACTGCAATGAGTCCAGAGAGTGCACTGGCACCAATGGCAACGCAGTGCAGTGAGTCCAGAGAGTGCCTTGGCACCACAGGGGATGCAGTGCAGTGAGTCCAGAGAGTGCACTAGCACCACTGGGGATGCACTGCACTGAGTCCAGAGAGTGCACTGGCACCACTGGGGATGCAGTGCAGTGAGTCCAGAGAGTTCACTGGCACCACTGGGGATGTAGTGCAGTGAGTCCACAGAGGGCACTGGCACCAATGGGGATGCAGTGCAGTGAGTCCAGAGAGTACAGTGGCACCACTGGGGATGCAGTGCAGTGAGTCCAAAGAGTGCACTGGCACCATTGGGGATGCACTGCAGTGAGTCTAGAGACTTCACAGGCACCACTGGGGATGCACTGCAGTGAGTCCAGAGAGTGCCCTGGCACCACTGGTAATGCAGTGAGTCCAGACAGTGCACTGGCACCACTGGGGATGCACTGCAGTGAGTCCAGAGAGTGCACTGGCACCACTGGGGATGCATCCCGGCAAGTCCAGAGAGTGCACTGGCACCACTGGGGATGCAGTGCAGTGAGTCCAGAGAGTGCACTGGCACCACTGGGAATGCAGTGCAGTGAGTCCAGAGAGTGCACTGGCACCACTGGGGATGCACTGCCCTGAGTCCACAGATTGCACTGACACCACTGGGGATGCACTGCAGTGAGTCCAGAGAGTGCACTGGCACCACTGGGGATGCAGTGCAGTGAGTCCAGAGAGTGCACTGGCACCCCTGGGGATGCACTGCAGTGAGTCCAGAGAGTGCACTGGCACCACTGGGGATGCACTGCAGTGAGTCCAGAGAGTGCACTGGCACCACTGGGGATGCAGTGCACTGAGTCCACAGAGTGCACTGGCACCACAGGGGATACACTGCAGTGAGTCCAGAGAGTGCACTGGCACCACTGGGGATGCAGTGCAGTGAGTCCAGAGAGTGCACTGGCCCCGCAGCGGTTGCACCCCGGTGTTTTCAGAGAGTGCACTGGCACCACTGGGGATGCAGTGCAGTGAGTCCAGAGAGTGCACTGGCTCCACTGGGGATGCACTGCAGTGAGTCCAGAGAGTGCACTGGCACCACTGGGGATGCACTGCAGTGAGTCCAGAGAGTGCACTGGCACCACTGGGGATGCAGTTCAGTGAGTCCAGAGAGTGCACTGGCACCACTGGGGATGCAGTGCAGTGAGTCCAGAGAGGGAACTGGCACCACTGGCGATGCACCCCGGCAAGTCCAGAGAGTGCACTGGCACCACTGGGGATGCAGTGCAGTGAGTCCAGAGAGTGCACTGGCACCACTGGGGATGCACTGCACTGAGTCCAGGGAGTGCAGTGGCACCACTGGGATGCACTGCAGTGAGTCCAGAGAGTGCACTGGCACCACTGGGGATGCACTGCAGTGACTCCAGAGAGTGCACTGGCACCACTGGGGATGCACTGCAGTGAGTCCAGATGTTAGCCTAGCAACCACAGAATCACCAAGTGATTATATGAAGGTGCTTTATTCAGCGCTGGAAGCCGGGGCAGGTGCCCAAATCTGGCTTCAAGTCCCGTTACTTCCCAGCCGTTATTTATACATACAATATTGCGTCAGGTATACATATTCATTACAGGTTGCAACAGCAGCCTCGCTTTTCATTCTAATTAGCTCCCCTCCCCTTTGCACATGCGTGGCACACTCTGGTGGTCGTCCAGGTGGTCGTCCAGATGAAGTAAGGAGTCTTCCTCTCCGCTAAACTTTTCACCTTTCTTACTCGACGCATGCTCCCTCCGCTTCTTGGTTCTGCTTCAACTCATTTCATCATTTCCAGGCCCTTATCCAAGGTCAGGTTGTACCTGTTCCCTCCCAAGGTTCCCCTTCAATGACTCTTTTGATTGTTCAATGTACTCCCTAAGTATCCAGTATACATAGATTAATTGATAATGTAAGTACATTTGGCAATGCTTAATTATACTGTAGGTCCCATTACCTAAGAGACATTAGTAAAACATCCATTCGATTCTCCCCAACACTAACACAGAGACTGCACTGGCACCACTGGGGATGCAGTGCAGTGAGTCCAGAGAGTGCACTGTCACCACTGGGGATGCAGTGCCGTGAGTCCAGAGAGTGCATTGGCACCACTGGGGATGCACTGCAATGAGTCCAGAGAGTGCACTGGCACCAATGGCAACGCAGTGCAGTGAGTCCAGAGAGTGCCTTGGCACCCAAGGGGATGCAGTGCAGTGAGTCCAGAGAGTGCACTAGCACCACTGGGGATGCACTGCAGTGAGTCCAGAGAGTGCACTGGCACCACTGGGGATGCAGTGCAGTGAGTCCAGAGAGTTGACTGGCACCACTGGGGATGTAGTGCAGTGAGTCCACAGAGGGCACTGGCACCAATGGGGATGCAGTGCAGTGAGTCCAAAGAGTGCACTGGCACCATTGGGGATGCACTGCAGTGAGTCCAGAGAGTGCACTGACACCACTGGGGATGCACTGCAGTGAGTCCAGAGAGTGCCCTGGCACCACTGGGAATGCAGTGAGTCCAGACAGTGCACTGGCACCACTGGGGATGCATGGTAGTGAGTCCAGAGAGTGCACTGGCACCACTGGGGATGCACCCCGGCAAGTCCAGAGAGTGCACTGGCACCACTGGGGATGCAGTGCAGTGAGTCCAGAGAGTGCACTGGCACCACTGGGGATGCACTGCCGTGAGTCCAGAGATTGCACTGGCACCACTGGGGATGCACTGCAGTGAGTCCAGAGAGTGCACTGGCACCACTGGGGATGCAGTGCAGTGAGTCCAGAGAGTGCACTGGCACCACTGGGGATGCACTGCAGTGAGTAAAGAGAGTGCAAAGGCACCACTGGGGATGCAGTGCAGTGAGTCCAGAGAGTGCACTGGCACCACTGGGGATGGAATGCAGTGAGTCCAGAGAGTGCACTGGCACCACTGGGGATGCAGTGCAGTGAGACCAGAGAGTGCACTGGCACCAGTGGGGATGCACTGCAGTGAGTAAAGAGAATGCACTGGCACCTTTGGGGGTGCACTGCAGTGAGTCCAGAGAGTGCACTGGCACCACTGGGGATGCAGTGCAGTGAGTCCAGAGAGTGCACTGGCACCTTGGGGATGCACTGCAGTGAGTCCAGAGAGTGCACTGTCACCACTGGGGATGCAGTGCAGTGAGTCCATAGAGTGCACTGGCGCCACTGGGGATGCAGTGCAGTGAGTCCAGAGAGTGCACTGGCACCACTGGGATGCAGTGCAGTGAGTCCAGAGAGTGCACTGGCACCACTGGGGATGCACTGCAGTGAGTCCAGAGAGTGCACTGGCACCACTGGAATGCAGTGCACTGAGTCCACAGAGTGCACTGGCACCACAGGGGATACACTGCAGTGAGTCCAGAGAGTGCACTGGCACCACTGGGGATACACAGCAGTGAGTGCAGAGAGTGAACTGGCACCGCTGCGGTTGCACCCCGGTGTTTTCAGAGAGTGCAGTGGCACCACTGGGGATGCAGTGCAATGAGTCCAGAGAGTGCACTGTCACCACTGGGGATGCACTGCAGTGAGTCCAGAGAGTGCTCTGGCACCACTGGGGATGCAGTGCAGTGAGTCCAGAGAGTGCACTTGCACCTTGGGGATGCAGTGCAGTGAGTCCAGGGAGTGCATTGGCACCACTGGGGATGCACTGCAATGAGTCCAGAGAGTGCACTGGCACCACTGGGGATGCAGTGCCGTGAGTCCAGAGAGTGCATTGGCACCACTGGGGATGCACTGCAACGAGTCCAGATAGTGCACTGGCACCAATGGCAACGCAGTGCAGTGAGTCCAGAGAGTGCCTTGGCACCACAGGGGATGCAGTGCAGTGAGTCCAGAGAGTGCACTAGCACCACTGGGGATGCACTGCAGTGAGTCCAGAGAGTGCACTGTCACCACTGGGGATGCAGTGCAGTGAGTCCAGAGAGTTCACTGGCACCACTGGGGATGCAGTGCAGTGAGTCCAGAGAGTGCACTGGCACCATTGGGGATGAACTGCAGTGAGTCCAAAGAGTGCACTGGCACCATTGGGGATGCACTGCAGTGAGTCCAGAGACTTCACAGGCACCACTGGGGATGCACTGCAGTGAGTCCAGAGAGTGCCCTGGCACCACTGGGAATGCAGTGAGTCCAGACAGTGCACTGGCACCAGTGGGGATGCACTGCAGTGAGTCCAGAGAGTGCACTGGCACCACTGGGGATGCAGTGCAGTGAGTCCAGAGAGTGCACTGGCACCACTGGGGATGCAGTGCAGTGAGTCCAGAGAGTGCACTGGCACCACTGGGGATGCAGTGCAGTGAGTCCAGAGAGTGCCCTGGCACCACTGGGGATGCACTGCCGTGAGTCCAGAGATTGCACTGGCACCACTGGGGATGCACTGCAGTGAGTCCAGAGAGTGCACTGGCACCACTGGGGATGCAGTGCAGTGAGTCCAGAGAGTGCACTGGCACCACTGGGGATGCACTGCAGTGAGTCCAGAGAGTGCACTGGCACCACTGGGGATGCACTGCCGTGAGTGCAGAGAGTGCACTGGCCCCGCTGCGGTTGCACCCCGGTGTTTTCAGAGAGTGCACTGGCACCACTGGGGATGCAGTGCAGTGAGTCCAGAGAGTGTACTGGCTCCACTGGGGATGCACTGCAGTGAGTCCAGAGAGTGCACAGTCACCAATGGGAATGCAGTGTAGTGAGTCCAGAGAGTGCACTGGCACCACTGGGGATGCAGTGCAGTGAGTCCAGAGAGTGTACTGGCACCTTGGGGATGCAGTGCAGTGAGTCCAGAGAGTGCACTGGCACCACTGGTGATGCAGTGCAGTGAGTTAAGAGAGTACAATCGCACCACTGTGGATGCACTGCAGTGAGTCCAGAGAGTACACTGGAGTCATTGTAGAGTCATTGAAGGGGAACCTTGGGAGGGAACAGGTACAACCTGACCTTGGATAAGGGCCTGGAAATGATGAAATGAGTTGAAGCAGAACCAAGAAGCGGAGGGAGCATGCGTCGAGTAAGAAAGGTGAAAAGTTTAGCGGAGAGGAAGACTCCTTACTTCATCTGGACGACCACCTGGACGACCACCAGAGTGCGCCACGCATGTGCAAAGGGGAGGGGAGCTAATTAGAATGAAAAGCGAGGCTGCTGTTGCAACCTGTAATGAATATGTATACCTGACGCAATATTGTATGTATAAATAACGGCTGGGAAGTAACGGGACTTGAAGCCAGATTTGGGCACCTGCCCCGGCTTCCAGCGCAGAATAAAGCAACTTCATATAATCACTTGGTGATTCTGTGGTTGCTAGGCTAACATCTGGACTCACTGCAGTGCATCCCCAGTGGTGCCAATGCACTCTCTGGACTCACTGCAGTGCATCCCAGTGGTGCCAGTGCACTCCCTGGACTCAGTGCAGTGCATCCCCAGTGGTGCCAGTGCGCTCTCTGAACTCACTACAGTGCATCCCCAGTGGTGCCAGTGCACTCTCTGGACTTGCCGGGGTGCATCCCCAGTCGTGCCAGTGCCCTCTCTGGACTCACTGCACTGCATCCCCAGCGGTGCCACTGCACTCTCTAGACTCACTGCAGTGCATCCCCAGTGGTGCCAGTGCACTCTCTGGACTCACTGCAGTGCATCCCGAATCGTACCAGTGCCCTCTCTGGACTCACTGCACTGCATCCCCAGTGGTGCCACTGCAACCTCTGGTCTCACTGCAGTGCATCTCCAGTGGTGCCAGTGCACTCTCTGGACTCACTGCACTGCATCCCCAGTGGTACCAGTGCACTCTCTGCAGACAATGCAGTGCATCCCCAAAGGTGACAGTGCACTCTCTGGACTCACTGTACTGCTCGAGCCGCGGCAACCGCTCCAGCCGCGGTAGCCACTCCAGCCTCGGCAGCCGCTCCAGCCGCGGCAGCCGCTCCAGCCGCGGCAGCCGCTCCAACCGCGGCAGGCGCTCCAGCCGTGGCAGCCGCTCCACTCGGTAGCGGCTTTAGCGGCTGCCGCGGCTGGAGCGCCTGCCGCGCCTGCCGAGACTGGAGGGGCTGCCGCGGCTGGAGCGGCTGGGGCGGCTGCCGCGGCTGGAGCGTCTGGAGCGTCTGCCGCGTATGCCACGGATGGAGCGGCTGCCGCGGCTGGACCGGCTGCCGCGGTTGCCGCGGCTGGAGCGGCTGGAGCGGCTACCGAGGCTGGAGTGGCTACCGCGGCTGGAGCGGTTGCCGCGGCTCGAGCAGTACAGTGAGTCCAGAGAGTGCACTGTCACCTTTGGGGATGCACTGCATTGTCTGCAGAGAGTGCCCTGGCACCACTGGGGATGCACTGCAGTGAGTCCAGAGAGTTCACTGGCACCACTTGGGATGCACTGCAGTGAGTCCAGAGAGTGCACTGGCACCAGTGGGGATGCACTGCAGTGAGTAAAGAGAATGCACTGGCACCATTGGGGTTGCACTGCAGTGAGTACAGAGAGTGCACTGGCACCACTGGGGATGCAGTGCAGTCAGTCCAGAGAGTGCACTGGCACCAGTGGGGATGCACTGCAGTGAGTTAAGAGAATGCACTGGCACCTTTGGGGTTGCACTGCAGTGAGTCCAGACAGTGCACTGGCACCACAGGGGATGCAGTGCAGTGACTACAGAGAGTGCACTGGCACCACTGGGGATGCAGTGCAGTGAGTCCAGAGAGTGCACTGGCACCACTGGGGATGCACTGCCGTGAGTGTAGAGAGTGCACTGGCACCGCAGCGGTTGCACCCCGGTGTTTTCAGAGAGTGCAGTGGCACCACTGGGGATGCAGTGCAGTGAGTCCAGAGAGTGCACTGGCACCACTGGGATGCAGTGCAGTGAGTCCAGAGAGTGCACTGGCACCACTGGGGATGCACTGCAGTGAGTCCACAGAGTGCACTGGCACCACTGGGATGCAGTGCACTGAGTCCACAGAGTGCACTGGCACCACAGGGGATACACTGCAGTGAGTCCAGAGAGTGCACTGGCACCACTGGGGATACACTGCAGTGAGTGCAGAGAGTGAACTGGTACCGCTGCGGTTGCACCCCGGTGTTTTCAGAGATTGCAGTGGCACCACTGGGGATGCAGTGCAATGAGTCCAGAGAGTGCACTGTCACCACTGGGGATGCACTGCAGTGAGTCCAGAGAGTGCTCTGGCACCACTGGGGATGCAGTGCAGTGAGTCCAGAGAGTGCATTGGCACCACTGGGGATGCACTGCAATGAGTCCAGAGAGTGCACTGGCACCACTGGGGATGCAGTGCCGTGAGTCCAGAGAGTGTATTGGCACCACTGGGGATGCACTGCAACGAGTCCAGAGAGTGCACTGGCACCAATGGCAACGCAGTGCAGTGAGTCCAGAGAGTGCCTTGGCACCACAGGGGATGCAGTGCAGTGAGTCCAGAGAGTGCACTAGCACCACTGGGGATGCACTGCAGTGAGTCCACAGAGTGCACTGTCACCACTGGGGATGTAGTGCAGTGAGTCCAGAGAGTTCACTGGCACCACTGGGGATGCAGTGCAGTGAGTCCAAAGAGTGCACTGGCACCATTGGGGATGAACTGCAGTGAGTCCAAAGAGTGCACTGGCACCATTGGGGATGCACTGCAGTGAGTCCAGAGACTTCACAGGCACCACTGGGGATGCACTGCAGTGAGTCCAGAGAGTGCCCTGGCACCACTGGGAATGCAGTGAGTCCAGACAGTGCACTGGCACCAGTGGGGATGCACTGCAGTGAGTCCAGAGAGTGCACTGGCACCACTGGGGATGCAGTGCAGTGAGTCCAGAGAGTGCACTGGCACCACTGGGGATGCAGTGCAGTGAGTCCAGAGAGTGCACTGGCACCACTGGGGATGCACTGCCGTGAGTCCAGAGATTGCACTGGCACCACTGGGGATGCACTGCAGTGAGTCCAGAGAGTGCACTGGCACCACTGGGGATGCAGTGCAGTGAGTCCAGAGAGTGCACTGGCACCACTGGGGATGCACTGCAGTGAGTCCAGAGAGTGCACTGGCACCACTGGGGATGCACTGCAGTGATTCCAGAGAGTGCACTGGCACCACTGGGATGCAGTGCACTGAGTCCACAGAGTGCACTGGCACCACTGGGGATACACTGCAGTGAGTCCAGAGAGTGCACTGGCACCACTGGGGATGCACTGCCGTGAGTGCAGAGAGTGCACTGGCCCCGCTGCGGTTGCACCCCGGTGTTTTCAGAGAGTGCACTGGCACCACTGGGGATGCAGTGCAGTGAGTCCAGAGAGTGTACTGGCTCCACTGGGGATGCACTGCAGTGAGTCCAGAGAGTGCACAGTCACCAATGGGAATGCAGTGTAGTGAGTCCAGAGAGTGCACTGGCACCACTGGGGATGCAGAGCAGTGAGTCCAGAGAGTACAATCGCACCACTGTGGATGCACTGCAGTGAGTCCAGAGAGTACACTGGCACCACTGGGGATGCAGTGCAATGAGTCCAGAGAGCCACTGGAACTCTGGGGATGCACTGCAGTGAGACCAGAGAGTGCACTGGCACCACTGGGGATGCAGTGCAGTGAGTCCTGAGAGTGCAATGGCACCACAGGGGTTCCACTGCAGTGAGTCCAGAGAGTGCACTGGCACCTCTGGGGATGCACTGCAGTGAGTCCAGAGATTTCACAGGCACCAATGGGGATGCAGTACAGTGAGTCCAGAGAGTACACTGGCACTACTGGGGATTCAGTTCAGTGAGTCCAGAGAGTGAACTGGCACCATTGGGGATGTAGTGCAGTGAGTCCAGAGAGTGCACTGGCACCAATGGGGATGCACCCCGGCAAGTCCAGAGAGTGCACTGTCACCACTGGGGATGCAGTGCAGTGAGTCCAGAGAGTGCACTGGCACCACTGTTCATGCAGTGCAGAGAGTCCAGAGAGTGCACTGGTACCACTGGGGATGCAGTGCAGTGAGTCCAGAGAGTGCACTGGCACCACTGGAGATGCACTGCAGTGAGACCAGAGGTTGCAGTGGCACCACTGGGGATGCAGTGCAGTGAGACCAGAGAGGGCACTGGTACGATTCGGGATGCACTGCAGTGAGTCCAGAGAGTGCACTGGCACCACTGGGGATGCACTGCAGTGAGTCTAGAGAGTGCAGTGGCACCACTGGGGATACAGTGCAGTGAGTCCAGAGAGGGCACTGGCACCACTGGGGATGCACCCCGGCAAGTCCAGAGAGTGCACTGGCACCACTGGGGATGCAGTGCAGTGAGTCCAGAGAGTGCACTGGCACCACTGGGGATGCACTGCACTGAGTCCAGGGAGTGCACTGGCACCACTGGGATGCACTGCAGTGAGTCCAGAGAGTGCATTGGCACCACTGGGGATGCACTGCAGTGAGTCCAGATGTTAGCCTAGCAACCACAGAATCACCAAGTTATTATATGAAGTTGCTTTATTCTGCGCTGGAAGCCGGGGCAGGTGCCCAAATCTGGCTTCAAGTCCCGTTACTTCCCAGCCGTTATTTATACATACAATATTGCGTCAGGTATACATATTCATTACAGGTTGCAACAGCAGCCTCGCTTTTCATTCTAATTAGCTCCCCTCCCCTTTGCACATGCGTGGCGCACTCTGGTGGTCGTCCAGGTGGTCGTCCAGATGAAGTAAGGAGTCTTCCTCTCCGCTAAACTTTTCACCTTTCTTACTCGACGCATGCTCCCTCCGCTTCTTGGTTCTGCTTCAACTCATTTCATCATTTCCAGGCCCTTATCCAAGGTCAGGTTGTACCTGTTCCCTCCCAAGGTTCCCCTTCAATGACTCTTTTGATTGTTCAATGTACTCCCTAAGTATCCAGTATACATAGATTAATTGATAATGTAAGTACATATGGCAATGCTTAATTATACTGTAGGTCCCATTACCTAAGAGACATTAGTAAAACATCCATTCGATTCTCCCAAACACTAACACAGAGACTGCAGTGGCACCACTGGGATGCAGTGCACTGAGTCCACAGAGTGCACTGGCACCACAGGGGATACACTGCAGTGAGTCCAGAGAGTGCACTGGCACCACTGGGGATGCACTGCAGTGAGTGCAGAGAGTGAACTGGCACCGCTGCGGTTGCACCCCGGTGTTTTCAGAGAGTGCAGTGGCACCACTGGGGATGCAGTGCAGTGAGTCCAGAGAGTGCACTGTCACCACTGGGGATGCACTGCAGTGAATCCAGAGAGTGCTCTGGCACCACTGGGGATGCAGTGCAGTGAGTCCAGAGAGTGCACTGGCACCTTGGGGATGCAGTGCAGTGAGTCCAGAGAGTGCACTGGCACCACTGGAGTTGAAGTGCAGTGAGTCAAGAGAGTGCACTGGAACCACTGGGGATGCAGCGCAGTGACTCCTGAGAGTGCACTGGCACCACTGGGGATGCAGTGCAGTGAGTCCAGAGAGTGCACTGGCACCACTGGGGATGCAGTGCCGTGAGTCCAGAGAGTGCATTGGCACCACTGGGGATGCACTGCAATGAGTCCAGAGAGTGCACTGGCACCAATGGCAACGCAGTGCAGTGAGTCCAGAGAGTGCCTTGGCACCCAAGGGGATGCAGTGCAGTGAGTCCAGAGAGTGCACTAGCACCACTGGGGATGCACTGCACTGAGTCCAGAGAGTGCACTGGCACCACTGGGGATGCAGTGCAGTGAGTCCAGAGAGTTCACTGGCACCACTGGGGATGTAGTGCAGTGAGTCCACAGAGGGCACTGGCACCAATGGGGATGCAGTGCAGTGAGTCCAGAGAGTACAGTGGCACCACTGGGGATGCAGTGCAGTGAGTCCAAAGAGTGCACTGGCACCATTGGGGATGCACTGCAGTGAGTCTAGAGACTTCACAGGCACCACTGGGGATGCACTGCAGTGAGTCCAGAGAGTGCACTGGCACCACTGGTAATGCAGTGAGTCCAGACAGTGCACTGGCACCACTGGGGATGCACTGCAGTGAGTCCAGAGAGTGCACTGGCACCACTGGGGATGCATCCCGGCAAGTCCAGAGAGTGCACTGGCACCACTGGGGATGCAGTGCAGTGAGTCCAGAGAGTGCACTGGCACCACTGGGGATGCAGTGCAGTGAGTCCAGAGAGTGCACTGGCACCACTGGGGATGCACTGCCCTGAGTCCATAGATTGCACTGACACCACTGGGGATGCACTGCAGTGAGTCCAGAGAGTGCACTGGCACCACTGGGGATGCAGTGCAGTGAGTCCAGAGAGTGCACTGGCACCCCTGGGGATGCACTGCAGTGAGTCCAGAGAGTGCACTGGCACCACTGGGGATGCACTGCAGTGAGTCCAGAGAGTGCACTGGCACCACTGGGGATGCAGTGCACTGAGTCCACAGAGTGCACTGGCACCACAGGGGATACACTGCAGTGAGTCCAGAGAGTGCAGTGGCACCACTGGGGATGCACTGCCGTGAGTCCAGAGAGTGCACTGGCCCCGCAGCGGTTGCACCCCGGTGTTTTCAGAGAGTGCACTGGCACCACTGGGGATGCAGTGCAGTGAGTCCAGAGAGTGCACTGGCTCCACTGGGGATGCACTGCAGTGAGTCCAGAGAGTGCACTGGCACCACTGGGGATGCACTGCAGTGAGTCCAGAGAGTGCACTGGCACCACTGGGGATGCAGTTCAGTGAGTCCAGAGAGTGCACAGGCACCTTGGGGATGCAGTGCTGTGAGTCCAGAGAGTGCACTGGCACCACTGGGGATGCAGTGCAGTGAGTCCACAGAGTGCACTGGCACCACTGGGGATGCACTGCAGTGAGTGCAGAGAGTGCAGTGGCACCACTGGGGATGCAGTGCAGTGAGTCCAGAGAGTGCACTGGCACCACTGGTGTTGCAGTGCAGTGAGTCCAGAGAATGCACTGGCACCACTGGTGATGCAGTGCAGTGAGTTAAGAGAGTACACTGGCACCACTGTGGATGCACTGCAGTGAGTCCAGAGAGTGCACTGGCACCACTGGTGATGCAGTGCACTGAGTCCAGAGAGCCACTGGCACCACTGGGGATGCACTGCAGTGAGTCCAGAGAGTGCACTGGCACCACTGGGGATGCACTGCAGTGAGTCCAGAGAGTGCACTGGCACCTCTGGGGATGCAGTGCAGTGAGTCCAGAGAGTGCACTGGCACCACTGGGGATGCAGTGCAGTGTGTGCAGAGAGTGCACTGGCACCAACTGGAGCTGCACTGCTGTGAGTCCTGAGATTGCACTGGCACCACTGGGGATGCACTGCAGTGAATCCAGAGATTTCACAGGCACCAATGGGGATGCAGTACCGTGAGTCCAGAGAGTACACTGGCACTACTGGGGATTCAGTTCAGTGAGTCCAGAGAGTGAACTGGCACCACTGGGGATGCAGTGCAGTGAGTCCAGAGAGTGCACTGGCACCACTGGGGATGCAATACAGTGAGTCCAGAGAGTGCACTGGCACCAATGGGGATGCAGTGCAGTGAGTCCAGAGAGTGCACTGGTACCACTGGGGATGCACTGCAGTGAGTCCAGAGAGTGCACTGGCACCACTGGGGATGCAGTGCAGTGAGTCCAGAGAGTGCACTGGCACCACTGGGGTTGCAGTGCAGTGAGTCCAGAGAGTGCACTGGCACCACTGGGGATGCAGTGCAGTGAGTCCAGAGAGTACACTGGCACCACTGGGGATGCACTGCAGTGAGTCCAGATGTTAGCCTAGCAACCACAGAATCACCAAGTGATTATATGAAGGTGCTTTATTCAGCGCTGGAAGCCGGGGCAGGTGCCCAAATCTGGCTTCAAGTCCCGTTACTTCCCAGCCGTTATTTATACATACAATATTGCGTCAGGTATACATATTCATTACAGGTTGCAACAGCAGCCTCGCTTTTCATTCTAATTAGCTCCCCTCCCCTTTGCACATGCGTGGCGCACTCTGGTGGTCGTCCAGGTGGTCGTCCAGATGAAGTAAGGAGTCTTCCTCTCCGCTAAACTTTTCACCTTTCTTACTCGACGCATGCTCCCTCCGCTTCTTGGTTCTGCTTCAACTCATTTCATCATTTCCAGGCCCTTATCCAAGGTCAGGTTGTACCAGTTCCCTCCCAAGGTTCCCCTTCGATGACTCTTTTGATTGTTCAATGTACTCCCTAAGTATCCAGTATACATAGATTAATTGATAATGTAAGTACATTTGGCAATGCTTAATTATACTGTAGGTCCCATTACCTAAGAGACATTAGTAAAACATCCATTCGATTCTCCCAAACACTAACACAGAGACTGCAGTGGCACCACTGGGATGCAGTGCACTGAGTCCACAGAGTGCACTGGCACCACAGGGGATACACTGCAGTGAGTCCAGAGAGTGCACTGGCACCACTGGGGATGCACTGCCGTGAGTGCATAGAGTGAACTGGCACCGCTGCGGTTGCACCCCGGTGTTTTCAGAGAGTGCAGTGGCACCACTGGGGATGCAGTGCAGTGAGTCCAGAGAGTGCACTGTCACCACTGGGGATGCACTGCAGTGAATCCAGAGAGTGCTCTGGCACCACTGGGGATGCAGTGCAGTGAGTCCAGAGAGTGCACTGGCACCTTGGGGATGCAGTGCAGTGAGTCCAGAGAGTGCACTGGCACCACTGGAGTTGAAGTGCAGTGAGTCAAGAGAGTGCACTGGAACCACTGGGGATGCAGCGCAGTGACTCCTGAGAGTGCACTGGCACCACTGGGGATGCAGTGCAGTGAGTCCAGAGAGTGCACTGGCACCACTGGGGATGCAGTGCCGTGAGTCCAGAGAGTGCATTGGCACCACTGGGGATGCACTGCAATGAGTCCAGAGAGTGCACTGGCACCAATGGCAACGCAGTGCAGTGAGTCCAGAGAGTGCCTTGGCACCACAGGGGATGCAGTGCAGTGAGTCCAGAGAGTGCACTAGCACCACTGGGGATGCACTGCACTGAGTCCAGAGAGTGCACTGGCACCACTGGGGATGCAGTGCAGTGAGTCCAGAGAGTTCACTGGCACCACTGGGGATGTAGTGCAGTGAGTCCACAGAGGGCACTGGCACCAATGGGGATGCAGTGCAGTGAGTCCAGAGAGTACAGTGGCACCACTGGGGATGCAGTGCAGTGAGTCCAAAGAGTGCACTGGCACCATTGGGGATGCACTGCAGTGAGTCTAGAGACTTCACAGGCACCACTGGGGATGCACTGCAGTGAGTCCAGAGAGTGCCCTGGCACCACTGGTAATGCAGTGAGTCCAGACAGTGCACTGGCACCACTGGGGATGCACTGCAGTGAGTCCAGAGAGTGCACTGGCACCACTGGGGATGCATCCCGGCAAGTCCAGAGAGTGCACTGGCACCACTGGGGATGCAGTGCAGTGAGTCCAGAGAGTGCACTGGCACCACTGGGGATGCAGTGCAGTGAGTCCAGAGAGTGCACTGGCACCACTGGGGATGCACTGCCCTGAGTCCACAGATTGCACTGACACCACTGGGGATGCACTGCAGTGAGTCCAGAGAGTGCACTGGCACCACTGGGGATGCAGTGCAGTGAGTCCAGAGAGTGCACTGGCACCCCTGGGGATGCACTGCAGTGAGTCCAGAGAGTGCACTGGCACCACTGGGGATGCACTGCAGTGAGTCCAGAGAGTGCACTGGCACCACTGGGGATGCAGTGCACTGAGTCCACAGAGTGCACAGGCACCACAGGGGATACACTGCAGTGAGTCCAGAGAGTGCAGTGGCACCACTGGGGATGCACTGCCGTGAGTCCAGAGAGTGCACTGGCCCCGCAGCGGTTGCACCCCGGTGTTTTCAGAGAGTGCACTGGCACCACTGGGGATGCAGTGCAGTGAGTCCAGAGAGTGCACTGGCTCCACTGGGGATGCACTGCAGTGAGTCCAGAGAGTGCACTGGCACCACTGGGGATGCACTGCAGTGAGTCCAGAGAGTGCACTGGCACCACTGGGGATGCAGTTCAGTGAGTCCAGAGAGTGCACAGGCACCTTGGGGATGCAGTGCTGTGAGTCCAGAGAGTGCACTGGCACCACTGGGGATGCAGTGCAGTGAGTCCACAGAGTGCACTGGCACCACTGGGGATGCACTGCAGTGAGTCCAGAGAGTGCAGTGGCACCACTGGAGATGCAGTGCAGTGAGTCCAGAGAGTGCACTGGCACCACTCGTGTTGCAGTGCAGTGAGTCCAGAGAATGCACTGGCACCACTGGTGATGCAGTGCAGTGAGTTAAGAGAGTACACTGGCACCACTGTGGATGCACTGCAGTGAGTCCAGAGAGTGCACTGGCACCACTGGTGATGCAGTGCACTGAGTCCAGAGAGCCACCGGCACCACTGGGGATGCACTGCAGTGAGACCAGAGAGTGCACTGGCACCACTGGGGATGCACTGCAGTGAGTCCAGAGAGTGCACTGGCACCTCTGGGGATGCAGTGCAGTGAGTCCAGAGAGTGCACTGGCACCACTGGTGATGCAGTGCAGTGTGTGCAGAGAGTGCACTGGCACCAACTGGAGCTGCACTGCTGTGAGTCCTGAGATTGCACTGGCACCACTGGGGATGCACTGCAGTGAATCCAGAGATTTCACAGGCACCAATGGGGATGCAGTACCGTGAGTCCAGAGAGTACACTGGCACTACTGGGGATTCAGTTCAGTGAGTCCAGAGAGTGAACTGGCACCACTGGGGATGCAGTGCAGTGAGTCCAGAGAGTGCACTGGCACCACTGGGGATGCACTGCAGTGAGTCCAGAGAGTGCACTGGCACCAATGGGGATGCAGTGCAGTGAGTCCAGAGAGTGCACTGGTACCACTGGGGATGCACTGCAGTGAGTCCAGAGAGTGCACTGGCACCACTGGGGATGCAGTGCAGTGAGTCCAGAGAGTGCACTGGCACCACTGGGGTTGCAGTGCAGTGAGTCCAGAGAGTGCACTGGCACCACTGGTGATGCAGTGCAATGAGTCCAGAGAGCCACTGGCACCACTGGGGATGCACTGCAGTGAGACCAGAGAGTGCACTGGCACCACTGGGGATGCAGTGCAGTGAGTCCTGAGAGTTGAATGGCACCACAGGGGATGCACTGCAGTGAGTCCAGAGAGTGCACTGGCACGACTGGGGATGCACTGCAGTGAGTCCAGAGAGTGCACTGGCACAACTGGGAATGCACTGCAATGAGTCCAGAGAGTGCACTGGCAGCACTGGGGATGCAGTGCAGTGAGTCCAGAGAGTGCACTGGCAGCACTGGGGATGCACTGCAGTGAGACCAGAGGTTGCAGTGGCACCACTGGGGATGCAGTGCAGTGAGTCCAGAGAGGGCACTGGTACGATTGGGGATGCACTGCAGTGAGTCCAGAGAGTGCACTGGCACCACTGGAGATGCACGGCAGTGAGTCTAGAGAGTGCACTGTCAGCATTGGGGATGCAGTGCAGTGAGTCCAGAGAGGGAACTGGCACCACTGGCGATGCACCCCGGCAAGTCCAGAGAGTGCACTGGCACCACTGGGGATGCAGTGCAGTGAGTCCAGAGAGTGCACTGGCACCACTGGGGATGCACTGCACTGAGTCCAGGGAGTGCAGTGGCACCACTGGGATGCACTGCAGTGAGTCCAGAGAGTGCACTGGCACCACTGGGGATGCACTGCAGTGAGTCCAGATGTTAGCCTAGCAACCACAGAATCACCAAGTGATTATATGAAGGTGCTTTATTCAGCGCTGGAAGCCGGGGCAGGTGCCCAAATCTGGCTTCAAGTCCCGTTACTTCCCAGCCGTTATTTATACATACAATATTGCGTCAGGTATACATATTCATTACAGGTTGCAACAGCAGCCTCGCTTTTCATTCTAATTAGCTCCCCTCCCCTTTGCACATGCGTGGCACACTCTGGTGGTCGTCCAGGTGGTCGTCCAGATGAAGTAAGGAGTCTTCCTCTCCGCTAAACTTTTCACCTTTCTTACTCGACGCATGCTCCCTCCGCTTCTTGGTTCTGCTTCAACTCATTTCATCATTTCCAGGCCCTTATCCAAGGTCAGGTTGTACCTGTTCCCTCCCAAGGTTCCCCTTCAATGACTCTTTTGATTGTTCAATGTACTCCCTAAGTATCCAGTATACATAGATTAATTGATAATGTAAGTACATTTGGCAATGCTTAATTATACTGTAGGTCCCATTACCTAAGAGACATTAGTAAAACATCCATTCGATTCTCCCCAACACTAACACAGAGACTGCACTGGCACCACTGGGGATGCAGTGCAGTGAGTCCAGAGAGTGCACTGTCACCACTGGGGATGCAGTGCCGTGAGTCCAGAGAGTGCATTGGCACCACTGGGGATGCACTGCAATGAGTCCAGAGAGTGCACTGGCACCAATGGCAACGCAGTGCAGTGAGTCCAGAGAGTGCCTTGGCACCCAAGGGGATGCAGTGCAGTGAGTCCAGAGAGTGCACTAGCACCACTGGGGATGCACTGCAGTGAGTCCAGAGAGTGCACTGGCACCACTGGGGATGCAGTGCAGTGAGTCCAGAGAGTTGACTGGCACCACTGGGGATGTAGTGCAGTGAGTCCACAGAGGGCACTGGCACCAATGGGGATGCAGTGCAGTGAGTCCAAAGAGTGCACTGGCACCATTGGGGATGCACTGCAGTGAGTCCAGAGACTTCACAGGCACCACTGGGGATGCACTGCAGTGAGTCCAGAGAGTGCCCTGGCACCACTGGGAATGCAGTGAGTCCAGACAGTGCACTGGCACCACTGGGGATGCATGGTAGTGAGTCCAGAGAGTGCACTGGCACCACTGGGGATGCACCCCGGCAAGTCCAGAGAGTGCACTGGCACCACTGGGGATGCAGTGCAGTGAGTCCAGAGAGTGCACTGGCACCACTGGGGATGCACTGCCGTGAGTCCAGAGATTGCACTGGCACCACTGGGGATGCACTGCAGTGAGTCCAGAGAGTGCACTGGCACCACTGGGGATGCAGTGCAGTGAGTCCAGAGAGTGCACTGGCACCACTGGGGATGCACTGCAGTGAGTAAAGAGAGTGCAAAGGCACCACTGGGGATGCAGTGCAGTGAGTCCAGAGAGTGCACTGGCACCACTGGGGATGGAATGCAGTGAGTCCAGAGAGTGCACTGGCACCACTGGGGATGCAGTGCAGTGAGACCAGAGAGTGCACTGGCACCAGTGGGGATGCACTGCAGTGAGTAAAGAGAATGCACTGGCACCTTTGGGGGTGCACTGCAGTGAGTCCAGAGAGTGCACTGGCACCACTGGGGATGCACTGCAGTGAGTCCAGAGAGTGCAGTGGCACCACTGGGGATGCAGTGCAGTGAGTCCAGAGAGTGCACTGTCACCACTGGGGATGCAGTGCAGTGAGTCCAGAGAGTGCACTGGCACCACTGGGGATGCACTGCAGTGAGTCCAGAGAGTGCACTGGCACCACTGGGATGCAGTGCAGTGAGTCCAGAGAGTGCACTGGCACCACTGGGGATGCAGTGCAGTGAGTCCAGAGAGTGCACTGGCACCACTGGGATGCAGTGCACTGACTCCACAGAGTGCACTGGCACCACAGGGGATACACTGCAGTGAGTCCAGAGAGTGCACTGGCACCACTGGGGATGCACTGCCGTGAGTGCAGAGAGTGCACTGGCACCGCTGAGGTTGCACCCCGGTGTTTTCAGAGAGTGCAGTTGCACCACTAGGGATGCAGTGCAGTGAGTCCAGAGAGTGCACTAGCACCACTGGGGATGCAGTGCAGCGAGTCCAGAGAGTGCAGTGGCACCATTGGAGATGCAGTGCAGTGAGTCCAGAGAGTGCACTGGCACCACTGGGGATGCACTGCAGTGAGTCCAGAGAGTGCACTGGCACCACTGGGGATGCACTGCAGTGAGTCCAGAGAGTGCACTGGCACCACTGGTGATGCAGTGCAATGAGTCCAGAGAGCCACTGGCACCACTGGGGATGCACTGCAGTGAGTCCAGAGAGTGAACTGGCACCACTGGGGATGCAGTGCACTGAGTCCAGAGAGGGCACTGTCAGCAATTGGGATGCAGTTCAGTGAGTCCAGAGAGTGCACTGACACCACTGGGGATGCAGTGCAGTGAGACCAGAGAGTGCACTGGCACCACTGGGGATGCAGTGCAGTGAGTCCTGAGAGTGCAATGGCACCACAGGGGATGCACTGCAGTGAGTCCAGAGAGTGCACTGGCACCACTGGGGATGCAATGCAGTGAGTCCAGAGAGTGCACTGGCACCACTGGTGATGCAGTGCAGTGAGTGCAGAGAGTGCACTGGCACCAATTGGAGCTGCACTGCTGTGAGTCCTGAGATTGCACTGGCACCACTGGGGATGCACTGCAGTGAGTCCAGAGACTTCACAGGCACCACTGGGGATGCAGTATAGTGAGTCCAGAGAGTGCACTGGAACCACTGGGTATTCAGTTCCGTGAGTCCAGAGAGTGAACTGGCACCACTGGGGATGTAGTGCAGTGAGTCCAGAGAGTGCACTGGCACCTCTGGGGATGCACCCCGGTGACTCCAGAGGGTGCACTAGCACCAGTGGGGATGCAGTGCAGTGAGTCCAGAGAGTGCACTGGCACCACTGGGGATGCAGTGCCGTGAGTCCAGAGAGTGCACTGGCACCACTGGAGATGCACTGCCGTGAGTCCAGAGAGTGCACTGGCACCACTGGGGATGCAGTGCAGTGAGTCCAGAGAGTGCACTGGCACCACTGGGGATGCACTGCCGTGAGTCCAGAGATTGCACTGGCACCACTGGGGATGCACTGCAGTGAGTCCAGAGAGTGCACTGGCACCACTGGGGATGCAGTGCAGTGAGTCCAGAGAGTGCACTGGCACCACTGGGGATGCACTGCAGTGAGTAAAGAGAGTGCACTGGCACCACTGGGGATGCAGTGCAGTGAGTCCAGAGAGTGCACTGGCACCACTGGGGATGGACTGCAGTGAGTCCAGAGAGTGCACTGGCACCACTGGGGATGCAGTGCAGTGAGACCAGAGAGTGCACTGGCACCAGTGGGGATGCACTGCAGTGAGTAAAGAGAATGCACTGGCACCTTTGGGGGTGCACTGCAGTGTGTCCAGAGAGTGCACTGGCACCACTAGGGATGCAGTGCAGTGAGTCCAGAGAGTGCACTGGCACCACTGGGGATGCAGTGCAGTGAGTCCAGAGAGTGCAGTGGCACCACTGGGGATGCAGTGCAGTGAGTCCAGAGAGTGCACTGACACCACTGGGGATGCACTGCAGTGAGTCCAGAGAGTGCACTGGCACCACTGGGATGCAGTGCAGTGAGTCCAGAGAGTGCACTGGCACCACTGGGGATGCACTGCAGTGAGTCCAGAGAGTGCACTGGCACCACTGGGATGCAGTGCACTGACTCCACAGAGTGCACTGGCACCACAGGGGATACACTGCAGTGAGTCCAGAGAGTGCACTGGCACCACTGGGGATGCACTGCCGTGAGTGCAGAGAGTGCACCGGCACCGCTGCGGTTGCACCCCGGTGTTTTCAGAGAGTGCAGTGGCACCACTGGGGATGCAGTGCAGTGAGTCCAGAGAGTGCACTGGCACCACTGGTGATGCAGTGCAGTGAGTCCAGAGAGTGCAGTGGCACCATTGGAGATGCAGTGCAGTGAGTCCAGAGAGTGCACTGGCACCACTGGGGATGCAGTGCAGTGAGTCCAGAGAGTGCACTGGCACCACTGGGGATGCACTGCAGTGAGTCCAGAGAGTGCACTGGCACCACTGGTGATGCAGTGCAATGAGTCCAGAGAGCCACTGGCACCACTGGGGATGCACTGCAGTGAGTCCAGAGAGTGAACTGGCACCACTGGGGATGCAGTGCACTGAGTCCAGAGAGGGCACTGTCAGCAATTGGGATGCAGTTCAGTGAGTCCAGAGAGTGCACTGACACCACTGGGGATGCAGTGCAGTGAGACCAGAGACTTCACAGGCACCACTGGGGATGCAGTGCAGTGAGTCCAGAGAGTGCACTGGCACCACTGGGGATGCACTGCAGTGAGTCCTGAGAGTGCAATGGCACCACAGGGGATGCACTGCAGTGAGTCCAGAGAGTGCACTGGCACCACTGGGGATGCAATGCAGTGAGTCCAGAGAGTGCACTGGCACCACTGGGGATGCAGTGCAGTGAGTGCAGAGAGTGCACTGGCACCAACTGGAGCTGCACTGCTGTGAGTCCTGAGATTGCACTGGCACCACTGGGGATGCACTGCAGTGAGTCCAGAGACTTCACAGGCACCACTGGGGATGCAGTATAGTGAGTCCAGAGAGTGCACTGGAACCTCTGGGTATTCAGTTCCGTGAGTCCAGAGAGTGAACTGGCACCACTGGGGATGTAGTGCAGTGAGTCCAGAGAGTGCACTGGCACCTCTGGGAAGCACCCCGGTGACTCCAGAGAGTGCACTGGCACCACTGGGGATGCAGTGCAGTGAGTCCAGAGAGTGCACTGGCACCACTGGGGATGCAGTGCAGTGAGTCCAGAGAGTGCACTGGCACCACTGGGGATGCACTGCCGTGAGTGCAGAGAGTGCACTGGCACCACTGGGGATGCACTGCAGTGAGACCAGAGGTTGCAGTGGCACCACTGGGGATGCAGTGCCGTGAGTCCAGAGAGTGCACTGGTACGATTGGGGATGCAGTGCAGTGAGTCCAGAGAGTGCACTGGCACCACTGGGGATGCACTGCAGTGAGTCCAGAGAGTGCACTGGCACCACTGGGGATGCACTGCAGTGAGTCCAGAGAGTGCACTGGCACCACTGGGAATGCACTGCAAGGAGTCCAGATAGTGCACTGGCAGCACTGGTGATGCAGTGCAGTGAGTCCACAGAGTGCACTGGCAGCACTGGGGATGCACTGCAGTGAGACCAGAGGTTGCAGTGGCACCACTGGGGATGCAGTGCAGTGAGTCCAGAGAGGGCACTGGTACGATTGGGGATGCACTGCAGTCAGTCCAGAGAGTGCACTGGCACCAGTGGAGATGCACTGCAGTGAGTCTAGAGAGTGCACTGTCAGCATTGGGGATGCAGTGCAGTGAGTCCAGAGAGGGAACTGGCACCACTGGCGATGCACCCCGGCAAGTCCAGAGAGTGCACTGGCACCACTGGGGATGCAGTGCAGTGAGTCCAGAGAGTGCACTGGCACCACTGGGGATGCAGTGCAGTGAGTCCAGAGAGTGCACTGGCACCACTGGGGATGCACTGCCGTGAGTCCAGAGAGTGCACTGGCACCACTGGGGATGCACTGCAGTGAGTCCAGAGAGTGCACTGGCACCACTGGGGATGCAGTGCAGTGAGTCCAGAGAGTGCACTGGCACCACTGGGGATGCACTGCAGTGAGTAAAGAGAGTGCACTGGCACCACTGGGGATGCAGTGCAGTGAGTCCAGAGAGTGCACTGGCACCACTGGGGATGCAGTGCAGTGAGTCCAGAGAGTGCACTGGCACCACTGGGGATGCACTGCAGTGAGTAAAGAGAGTGCACTGGCACCACTGGGGATGCAGTGCAGTGAGTCCAGAGAGTGCACTGGCACCCCTGGGGATGGACTGCAGTGAGTCCAGAGAGTGCACTGGCACCACTGGGGATGCAGTGCAGTGAGACCAGAGAGTGCACTGGCACCAGTGGGGATGCACTGCAGTGAGTAAAGAGAATGCATTGGCACCTTTGGGGGTGCACTGCAGTGAGTCCAGAGAGTGCACTGGCACCACTAGGGATGCAGTGCAGTGAGTCCAGAGAGTGCACTGGCACCACTGGGGATGCAGTGCAGTGAGTCCAGAGAGTGCAGTGGCACCACTGGGGATGCAGTGCAGTGAGTCCAGAGAGTGCACTGACACCACTGGGGATGCACTGCAGTGAGTCCAGAGAGTGCACTGGCACCACTGGGATGCAGTGCAGTGAGTCCAGAGAGTGCACTGGCACCACTTCGGATGCACTGCAGTGAGTCCAGAGAGTGCACTGGCACCACTGGGATGCAGTGCACTGACTCCACAGAGTGCACTGGCACCACAGGTGATACACTGCAGTGAGTCCAGAGAGTGCACTGGCACCACTGGGGATGCACTGCCGTGAGTGCAGAGAGTGCACCGGCACCGCTGCGGTTGCACCCCGGTGTTTTCAGAGAGTGCAGTGGCACCACTGGGGATGCAGTGCAGTGAGTCCAGAGAGTGCACTGGCACCACTGGGGATGCAGTGCAGTGAGTCCAGAGAGTGCAGTGGCACCACTGGGGATGCAGTGCAGTGAGTCCAGAGAGTGCACTGGCACCACTGGGGATGCACTGCAGTGAGTCCAGAGAGTGCACTGGCACCACTGGTGATGCAGTGCAATGAGACCAGAGAGCCACTGGCACCACTGGGGATGCACTGCAGTGAGTCCAGAGAGTGAACTGGCACCACTGGGGATGCAGTGCACTGAGTCCAGAGAGGGCACTGTCAGCAATTGGGATGCAGTTCAGTGAGTCCAGAGAGTGCACTGACACCACTGGGGATGCAGTGCAGTGAGACCAGAGACTTCACAGGCACCACTGGGGATGCAGTGCAGTGAGTCCAGAGAGTGCACTGGCACCACTGGGGATGCACTGCAGTGAGTCCTGAGAGTGCAATGGCACCACAGGGGATGCACTGCAATGAGTCCAGAGAGTGCACTGGCACCACTGGGGATGCAATGCAGTGAGTCCAGAGAGTGCACTGGCACCACTGGGGATGCAGTGCAGTGAGTCCAGAGAGTGCACTGACACCAACTGGAGCTGCACTGCTGTGAGTCCTGAGATTGCACTGGCACCACTGGGGATGCACTGCAGTGAGTCCAGAGACTTCACAGGCACCACTGGGGATGCAGTATAGTGAGTCCAGAGAGTGCACTGGAACCACTGGGTATTCAGTTCCGTGAGTCCAGAGAGTGAACTGGCACCACTGGGGATGTAGTGCAGTGAGTCCAGAGAGTGCACTGGCACCTCTGGGGATGCACCCCGGTGACTCCAGAGAGTGCACTGGCACCACTGGGGATGCAGTGCAGTGAGTCCAGAGAGTGCACTGGCACCACTGGGGATGCAGTGCAGTGAGTCCAGAGAGTGCACTGGCACCACTGGGGATGCACTGCCGTGAGTCCAGAGAGTGCACTGGCACCACTGGGGATGCACTGCAGTGAGACCAGAGGTTGCAGTGGCACCACTGGGGATGCAGTGCAGTGAGTCCAGAGAGTGCACTGGTACGATTGGGGATGCACTGCAGTCAGTCCAGAGAGTGCCCTGGCACCACTGGAGATGCACTGCAGTGAGTCTAGAGAGTGCATTGTCAGCATTGGGGATGCAGTGCAGTGAGTCCAGAGAGGGAACTGGCACCAATGGCGATGCACCCCGGCAAGTCCAGAGAGTGCACTGGCACCACTGGGGATGCAGTGCAGTGAGTCCAGAGAGTGCACTGGCACCACTGGGGATGCACTGCACTGAGTCCAGGGAGTGCAGTGGCACCACTGGGATGCACTGCAGTGAGTCCAGAGAGTGCACTGGCACCACTGGGGATGCACTGCAGTGACTCCAGAGAGTGCACTGGCACCACTGGGGATGCACTGCAGTGAGTCCAGATGTTAGCCTAGCAACCACAGAATCACCAAGTGATTATATGAAGGTGCTTTATTCAGCGCTGGAAGCCGGGGCAGGTGCCCAAATCTGGCTTCAAGTCCCGTTACTTCCCAGCCGTTATTTATACATACAATATTGCGTCAGGTATACATATTCATTACAGGTTGCAACAGCAGCCTCGCTTTTCATTCTAATTAGCTCCCCTCCCCTTTGCACATGCGTGGCACACTCTGGTGGTCGTCCAGGTGGTCGTCCAGATGAAGTAAGGAGTCTTCCTCTCCGCTAAACTTTTCACCTTTCTTACTCGACGCATGCTCCCTCCGCTTCTTGGTTCTGCTTCAACTCATTTCATCATTTCCAGGCCCTTATCCAAGGTCAGGTTGTACCTGTTCCCTCCCAAGGTTCCCCTTCAATGACTCTTTTGATTGTTCAATGTACTCCCTAAGTATCCAGTATACATAGATTAATTGATAATGTAAGTACATTTGGCAATGCTTAATTATACTGTAGGTCCCATTACCTAAGAGACATTAGTAAAACATCCATTCGATTCTCCCCAACACTAACACAGAGACTGCACTGGCACCACTGGGGATGCAGTGCAGTGAGTCCAGAGAGTGCACTGTCACCACTGGGGATGCAGTGCCGTGAGTCCAGAGAGTGCATTGGCACCACTGGGGATGCACTGCAATGAGTCCAGAGAGTGCACTGGCACCAATGGCAACGCAGTGCAGTGAGTCCAGAGAGTGCCTTGGCACCCAAGGGGATGCAGTGCAGTGAGTCCAGAGAGTGCACTAGCACCACTGGGGATGCACTGCAGTGAGTCCAGAGAGTGCACTGGCACCACTGGGGATGCAGTGCAGTGAGTCCAGAGAGTTCACTGGCACCACTGGGGATGTAGTGCAGTGAGTCCACAGAGGGCACTGGCACCAATGGGGATGCAGTGCAGTGAGTCCAGAGAGTACAGTGGCACCACTGGGGATGCAGTGCAGTGAGTCCAAAGAGTGCACTGGCACCATTGGGGATGCACTGCAGTGAGTCCAGAGACTTCACAGGCACCACTGGGGATGCACTGCAGTGAGTCCAGAGAGTGCCCTGGCACCACTGGGAATGCAGTGAGTCCAGACAGTGCACTGCCACCACTGGGGATGCACGGTAGTGAGAACAGAGAGTGCACTGGCACCACTGGGGATGCACCCCGGCAAGTCCAGAGAGTGCACTGGCACCACTGGGGATGCAGTGCAGTGAGTCCAGAGAGTGCACTGGCACCACTGGGGATGCACTGCCGTGAGTCCAGAGATTGCACTGGCACCACTGGGGATGCACTGCAGTGAGTCCAGAGAGTGCACTGGCACCACTGGGGATGCAGTGCAGTGAGTCCAGAGAGTGCACTGGCACCACTGGGGATGCACTGCAGTGAGTAAAGAGAGTGCAAAGGCACCACTGGGGATGCAGTGCAGTGAGTCCAGAGAGTGCACTGGCACCACTGGGGATGGACTGCAGTGAGTCCAGAGAGTGCACTGGCACCACTGGGGATGCAGTGCAGTGAGACCAGAGAGTGCACTGGCACCAGTGGGGATGCACTGCAGTGAGTAAAGAGAATGCACTGGCACCTTTGGGGGTGCACTGCAGTGAGTCCAGAGAGTGCACTGGCACCACTGGGGATGCACTGCAGTGAGTCCAGAGAGTGCAGTGGCACCACTGGGGATGCAGTGCAGTGAGTCCAGAGAGTGCACTGTCACCACTGGGGATGCAGTGCAGTGAGTCCAGAGAGTGCACTGGCACCACGAGGGATGCACTGCAGTGAGTCCAGAGAGTGCACTGGCACCACTGGGATGCAGTGCAGTGAGTCCAGAGAGTGCACTGGCACCACTGGGGATGCACTGCAGTGAGTACAGAGAGTGCACTGGCACCACTGGGATGCAGTGCACTGACTCCACAGAGTGCACTGGCACCACAGGGGATACACTGCAGTGAGTCCAGAGAGTGCACTGGCACCACTGGGGATGCACTGCCGTGAGTGCAGAGAGTGCACTGGCACCGCTGCGGTTGCACCCCGGTGTTTTCAGAGAGTGCAGTTGCACCACTAGGGATGCAGTGCAGTGAGTCCAGAGAGTGCACTGGCACCACTGGGGATGCAGTGCAGCGAGTCCAGAGAGTGCAGTGGCACCATTGGAGATGCAGTGCAGTGAGTCCAGAGAGTGCACTGGCACCACTGGGGATGCACTGCAGTGAGTCCAGAGAGTGCACTGGCACCACTGGGGATGCACTGCAGTGAGTCCAGAGAGTGAACTGGCACCACTGGGGATGCAGTGCACTGAGTCCAGAGAGGGCACTGTCAGCAATTGGGATGCAGTTCAGTGAGTCCAGAGAGTGCACTGACACCTTTGGGGATGCAGTGCAGTGAGACCAGAGACTTCACAGGCACCACTGGGGATGCAGTGCAGTGAGTCCAGAGAGTGCACTGGCACCACTGGGGATGCAGTGCAGTGAGTCCTGAGAGTGCAATGGCACCACAGGGGATGCACTGCAGTGAGTCCAGAGAGTGCACTGGCACCACTGGGGATGCAATGCAGTGAGTCCAGAGAGTGCACTGGCACCACTGGGGATGCAG
This sequence comes from Anser brachyrhynchus, assembly GCF_964034855.1. Lineage (NCBI taxonomy): Eukaryota > Metazoa > Chordata > Aves > Anseriformes > Anatidae > Anser > Anser brachyrhynchus. The sequence continues at coordinate 1,145,708 of NW_027664004.1, forward strand.
TGCAGTGAGTGCAGAGAGTGCACTGGCACCAACTGGAGCTGCACTGCTGTGAGTCCTGAGATTGCACTGGCACCACTGGGGATGCACTGCACTGAGTCCAGAGACTTCACAGGCACCACTGGGGATGCAGTATAGTGAGTCCAGAGAGTGCACTGGAACCACTGGGTATTCAGTTCCGTGAGTCCAGAGAGTGAACTGGCACCACTGGGGATGTAGTGCAGTGAGTCCAGAGAGTGCACTGGCACCTCTGGGGATGCACCCCGGTGACTCCAGAGGGTGCACTAGCACCACTGGGGATGCAGTGCAGTGAGTCCAGATAGTGCACTGGCACCACTGGGGATGCAGTGCAGTGAGTCCAGAGAGTGCACTGGCACCACTGGGGATGCACTGCCGTGAGTCCAGAGAGTGCACTGGCACCACTGGGGATGCAGTGCAGTGAGTCCAGAGAGTGCACTGGAACAACTGGGGATGCACTGCCGTGAGTCCAGAGATTGCACTGGCACCACTGGGGATGCACTGCAGTGAGTCCAGAGAGTGCACTGGCATCACTGGGGATGCAGTGCAGTGAGTCCAGAGAGTGCACTGGCACCACTGGGGATGCACTGCAGTGAGTAAAGAGAGTGCACTGGCACCACTGGGGATGCAGTGCAGTGAGTCCAGAGAGTGCACTGGCACCACTGGGGATGGACTGCAGTGAGTCCAGAGAGTGCACTGGCACCACTGGGGATGCAGTGCAGTGAGTCCAGAGAGTGCACTGGCACCACTGGGGATGCACTGCAGTGAGTCCAGAGAGTGCACTGGCACCACTGGGGATGCAGTGCAGTGAGTCCAGAGAGTGCACTGGCACCACTGGTGTTGCAGTGTAGTGAGTCCAGAGAATGCACTGGCACCACTGGCGATGGCGTGCAGTGAGTTAAGAAAGTACACTGGCACCACTGTGGATGCACTGCAGTGAGTCCAGAGAGTGCACTGGCACCACTGGTGATGCAGTGCACTGAGTCCAGAGAGCCACTGGCACCACTGGGGATGCACTGCAGTGAGTCCAGAGAGTGCACTGGCACCACTGGGGATGCAGTGCAGTGAGTCCAGAGAGTGCACTGGCACCACTGGGGATGCACTGCAGTGAGTAAAGAGAGTGCAAAGGCACCACTGGGGATGCAGTGCAGTGAGTCCAGAGAGTGCACTGGCACCACTGGGGATGGACTGCAGTGAGTCCAGAGAGTGCACTGGCACCACTGGGGATGCAGTGCAGTGAGACCAGAGAGTGCACTGGCACCAGTGGGGATGCACTGCAGTGAGTAAAGAGAATGCACTGGCACCTTTGGGGGTGCACTGCAGTGAGTCCAGAGAGTGCACTGGCACCACTGGGGATGCACTGCAGTGAGTCCAGAGAGTGCAGTGGCACCACTGGGGATGCAGTGCAGTGAGTCCAGAGAGTGCACTGTCACCACTGGGGATGCAGTGCAGTGAGTCCAGAGAGTGCACTGGCACCACGAGGGATGCACTGCAGTGAGTCCAGAGAGTGCACTGGCACCACTGGGATGCAGTGCAGTGAGTCCAGAGAGTGCACTGGCACCACTGGGGATGCACTGCCGTGAGTCCAGAGAGTGCACTGGCACCACTGGGATGCAGTGCAGTGACTCCACAGAGTGCACTGGCACCACAGGGGATACACTGCAGTGAGTCCAGAGAGTGCACTGGCACCACTGGGGATGCACTGCCGTGAGTGCAGAGAGTGCACTGGCACCGCTGCGGTTGCACCCCGGTGTTTTCAGAGAGTGCAGTTGCACCACTAGGGATGCAGTGCAGTGAGTCCAGAGAGTGCACTGGCACCACTGGGGATGCAGTGCAGCGAGTCCAGAGAGTGCAGTGGCACCATTGGAGATGCAGTGCAGTGAGTCCAGAGAGTGCACTGGCACCACTGGGGATGCACTGCAGTGAGTCCAGAGAGTGCACTGGCACCACTGGGGATGCACTGCAGTGAGTCCAGAGAGTGAACTGGCACCACTGGGGATGCAGTGCACTGAGTCCAGAGAGGGCACTGTCAGCAATTGGGATGCAGTTCAGTGAGTCCAGAGAGTGCACTGACACCTTTGGGGATGCAGTGCAGTGAGACCAGAGACTTCACAGGCACCACTGGGGATGCAGTGCAGTGAGTCCAGAGAGTGCACTGGCACCACTGGGGATGCAGTGCAGTGAGTCCTGAGAGTGCAATGGCACCACAGGGGATGCACTGCAGTGAGTCCAGAGAGTGCACTGGCACCACTGGGGATGCAGTGCAGTGAGTCCAGAGAGTGCACTGGCACCACTGGGGATGCACTGCAGTGAGTCCAGAGAGTGCAGTGGCACCACTGGGGATGCAGTGCAGTGAGTCCAGAGAGTGCACTGGCACCACTGGTGTTGCAGTGTAGTGAGTCCAGAGAATGCACTGGCACCACTGGCGATGGCGTGCAGTGAGTTAAGAAAGTACACTGGCACCACTGTGGATGCACTGCAGTGAGTCCAGAGAGCCACTGGCACCACTGGGGATGCACTGCAGTGAGACCAGAGAGTGCACTGGCACCACTGGGGATGCAGTGCAGTGAGTCCTGAGAGTGCAATGGCACCACAGGGGATGCACTGCAGTGAGTCCAGAGAGTGCACTGGCACCTCTGGGGATGCAGTGCAGTGAGTCCAGAGAGTGCACTGGCACCACTGGGGATGCAGTGCAGTGAGTGCAGAGAGTGCACTGGCACCAACTGGAGCTGCACTGCTGTGAGTCCTGAGATTGCACTGGCACCACTGGGGATGCACTGCAGTGAATCCAGAGATTTCACAGGCACCAATGGGGATGCAGTACCGTGAGTCCAGAGAGTACACTGGCACTACTGGGGATTCAGTTCAGTGAGTCCAGAGAGTGAACTGGCACCATTGGGGATGTAGTGCAGTGAGTCCAGAGAGTGCACTGGCACCACTGGGGATGCACCCCGGCAAGTCCAGAGAGTGCACTGGCACCACTGGGTATGCAGTGCAGTGAGTCCAGAGAGTGCACTGGCACCACTGGGGATGCACTGCAGTGAGTCCAGAGAGTGCACTGGCACCAATGGGGATGCAGTGCAGTGAGTCCAGAGAGTGCACTGGTACCACTGGGGATGCACTGCAGTGAGTCCAGAGAGTGCACTGGCACCACTGGGGATGCAGTGCAGTGAGTCCAGAGAGTGCACTGGCACCACTGGGCTTGCAGTGCAGTGAGTCCAGAGAGTGCACTTGCACCACTGGGGATGCAGTGCAGTGAGTCCAGAGAGTACACTGGCACCACTGGTGATGCACTGCAGTGAGTCCAGAGAGTACACTGGCACCACTGGTGATGCAGTGCAATGAGTCCAGAGAGCCACTGGCACCACTGGGGATGCACTGCAGTGAGACCAGAGAGTGCACTGGCACCACTGGGGATGCAGTGCAGTGAGTCCTGAGAGTGCAATGGCACCACAGGGGATGCACTGCAGTGAGTCCAGAGAGTGCACTGGCACCACTGGGGATGCACTGCAGTGAGTCCAGAGAGTGCACTGGCACCACTGGGAATGCACTGCAATGAGTCCAGATAGTGCACTGGCAGCACTGGGGATGCAGTGCAGTGAGTCCAGAGAGTGCACTGGCAGCACTGGGGATGCACTGCAGTGAGACCAGAGGTTGCAGTGGCACCACTGGGGATGCAGTGCAGTGAGTCCAGAGAGGGCACTGGTACGATTGGGGATGCACTGCAGTCAGTCCAGAGAGTACACTGGCACCACTGGAGATGCACTGCAGTGAGTCTAGAGAGTGCACTGGCACCACTGGGGATGCACTGCAGTGACTCCAGAGAGGGAACTGGCACCACTGGCGATGCACCCCGGCAAGTCCAGAGAGTGCACTGGCACCACTGGGGATGCAGTGCAGTGAGTCCAGAGAGTGTACTGGCACCACTGGGGATGCACTGCACTGAGTCCAGGGAGTGCAGTGGCACCACTGGGATGCACTGCAGTGAGTCCAGAGAGTGCACTGGCACCACTGGGGATGCACTGCAGTGACTCCAGAGAGTGCACTGGCACCACTGGGGATGCACTGCAGTGAGTCCAGATGTTAGCCTAGCAACCACAGAATCACCAAGTGATTATATGAAGGTGCTTTATTCAGCGCTGGAAGCCGGGGCAGGTGCCCAAATCTGGCTTCAAGTCCCGTTACTTCCCAGCCGTTATTTATACATACAATATTGCGTCAGGTATACATATTCATTACAGGTTGCAACAGCAGCCTCGCTTTTCATTCTAATTAGCTCCCCTCCCCTTTGCACATGCGTGGCACACTCTGGTGGTCGTCCAGGTGGTCGTCCAGATGAAGTAAGGAGTCTTCCTCTCCGCTAAACTTTTCACCTTTCTTACTCGACGCATGCTCCCTCCGCTTCTTGGTTCTGCTTCAACTCATTTCATCATTTCCAGGCCCTTATCCAAGGTCAGGTTGTACCTGTTCCCTCCCAAGGTTCCCCTTCAATGACTCTTTTGATTGTTCAATGTACTCCCTAAGTATCCAGTATACATAGATTAATTGATAATGTAAGTACATTTGGCAATGCTTAATTATACTGTAGGTCCCATTACCTAAGAGACATTAGTAAAACATCCATTCGATTCTCCCCAACACTAACACAGAGACTGCACTGGCACCACTGGGGATGCACCCCGGCAAGTCCAGAGAGTGCACTGGCACCACTGGGGATGCAGTGCAGTGAGTCCAGAGAGTGCACTGTCACCACTGGGGATGCAGTGCCGTGAGTCCAGAGAGTGCATTGGCACCACTGGGGATGCACTGCAATGAGTCCAGAGAGTGCACTGGCACCAATGGCAACGCAGTGCAGTGAGTCCAGAGAGTGCCTTGGCACCCAAGGGGATGCAGTGCAGTGAGTCCAGAGAGTGCACTAGCACCACTGGGGATGCACTGCACTGAGTCCAGAGAGTGCACTGGCACCACTGGGGATGCAGTGCAGTGAGTCCAGAGAGTTCACTGGCACCACTGGGGATGTAGTGCAGTGAGTCCACAGAGGGCACTGGCACCAATGGGGATGCAGTGCAGTGAGTCCAGAGAGTACAGTGGCACCACTGGGGATGCAGTGCAGTGAGTCCAAAGAGTGCACTGGCACCATTGGGGATGCACTGCAGTGAGTACAGAGACTTCACAGGCACCACTGGGGATGCACTGCAGTGAGTCCAGAGAGTGCCCTGGCACCACTGGGAATGCAGTGAGTCCAGACAGTGCACTGGCACCACTGGGGATGCACGGTACTGAGTCCAGAGAGTGCACTGGCACCACTGGGGATGCACCCCGGCAAGTCCAGAGAGTGCACTGGCACCACTGGGGATGCAGTGCAGTGAGTCCAGAGAGTGCACTGGCACCACTGGGGATGCACTGCCGTGAGTCCAGAGATTGCACTGGCACCACTGGGGATGCACTGCAGTGAGTCCAGAGAGTGCACTGGCACCACTGGGGATGCAGTGCAGTGAGTCCAGAGAGTGCACTGGCACCACTGGGGATGCACTGCAGTGAGTAAAGAGAGTGCAAAGGCACCACTGGGGATGCAGTGCAGTGAGTCCAGAGAGTGCACTGGCACCACTGGGGATGGACTGCAGTGAGTCCAGAGAGTGCACTGGCACCACTGGGGATGCAGTGCAGTGAGACCAGAGAGTGCACTGGCACCAGTGGGGATGCACTGCAGTGAGTAAAGAGAATGCACTGGCACCTTTGGGGGTGCACTGCAGTGAGTCCAGAGAGTGCACTGGCACCACTGGGGATGCACTGCAGTGAGTCCAGAGAGTGCAGTGGCACCACTGGGGATGCAGTGCAGTGAGTCCAGAGAGTGCACTGTCACCACTGGGGATGCAGTGCAGTGAGTCCAGAGAGTGCACTGGCACCACTGGGGATGCACTGCAGTGAGTCCAGAGAGTGCACTGGCACCACTGGGATGCAGTGCAGTGAGTCCAGAGAGTGCACTGGCACCACTGGGGATGCACTGCAGTGAGTCCAGAGAGTGCACTGGCACCACTGGGATGCAGTGCACTGACTCCACAGAGTGCACTGGCACCACAGGGGATACACTGCAGTGAGTCCAGAGAGTGCACTGGCACCACTGGGGATGCACTGCCGTGAGTGCAGAGAGTGCACTGGCACCGCTGCGGTTGCACCCCGGTGTTTTCAGAGAGTGCAGTTGCACCACTGGGGATGCAGTGCAGTGAGTCCAGAGAGTGCACTGGCACCACTGGGGATGCAGTGCAGCGAGTCCAGAGAGTGCAGTGGCACCATTGGAGATGCAGTGCAGTGAGTCCAGAGAGTGCACTGGCACCACTGGGGATGCACTGCAGTGAGTCCAGAGAGTGCACTGGCACCACTGGGGATGCACTGCAGTGAGTCCAGAGAGTGCACTGGCACCACTGGTGATGCAGTGCAATGAGTCCAGAGAGCCACTGGCACCACTGGGTATGCACTGCAGTGAGTCCAGAGAGTGAACTGGCACCACTGGGGATGCAGTGCAGTGAGTCCAGAGAGTGCACTGGCACCACTGGGGATGCACTGCAGTGAGTCCAGAGAGTGCACTGGCACCACTGGGGATGCAGTGCAGTGAGACCAGAGACTTCACAGGCACCACTGGGGATGCAGTGCAGTGAGTCCAGAGAGTGCACTGGCACCACTGTGGATGCATTGCAGTGAGTCCAGAGAGTGCACTGGCACCACTGGGGATGCACTGCCGTGAGTCCAGAGATTGCACTGGCTCCACTGGGGATGCACTGCAGTGAGTCCAGAGAGTGCACTGGCACCACTGGGGATGCAGTGCAGTGAGTCCAGAGAGTGCACTGGCACCACCGGGGATGCATTGCAGTGAGTCCAGAGAGTGCACTGGCACCACTGGGGATGCACTGCAGTGATTCCGGAGAGTGCACTGGCTCCACTGGGGATGCACTGCAGTGAGTCCAGAGAGTGCACTGGCACCACTGTGGATGCATTGCAGTGAGTCCAGAGAGTGCACTGGCACCACTGGGGATGCACTGCAGTGATTCCGGAGAGTGCACTGGCACCACTGGGGATGCAGTGCAGTGAGTCCAGAGAGTTCACTGGCACCACTGGGGATGTAGTGCAGTGAGTCCACAGAGGGCACTGGCACCACTGGGGATGCAGTGGAGTGAGTCCAGAGAGTACAGTGGCACTACTGGAGATGCAGTGCAGTGAGTCCAAAGAGTGCACTGGCACCATTGGGGATGCACTGCAGTGAGTCCAGAGAGTGCCCTGGCACCACTGGGAATGCAGTGAGTCCAGACAGTGCACTGGCACCACTTTGGATGCACGGTAGTGAGTCCAGAGAGTGCACTGGCACCACTGGGGATGCACCCCGGCAAGTCCAGAGAGTGCACTGGCACCACTGGGGATGCAGTGCCGTGAGTCCAGAGAGTGCATTGGCACCACTGGGGATGCACTGCAATGAGTCCAGAGAGTGCACTGGCACCAATGGCAACGCAGTGCAGTGAGTCCAGAGAGTGCCTTGGCACCCAAGGGGATGCAGTGCAGTGAGTCCAGAGAGTGCACTAGCACCACTGGGGATGCACTGCAGTGAGTCCAGAGAGTGCACTGGCACCACTGGGGATGCAGTGCAGTGAGTCCAGAGAGTTCACTGGCACCACTGGGGATGTAGTGCAGTGAGTCCACAGAGGGCACTGGCACCAATGGGGATGCAGTGCAGTGAGTCCAGAGAGTACAGTGGCACCACTGGGGATGCAGTGCAGTGAGTCCAAAGAGTGCACTGGCACCATTGGGGATGCACTGCAGTGAGTACAGAGACGTCACAGGCACCACTGGGGATGCACTGCAGTGAGTCCAGAGAGTGCCCTGGCACCACTGGGAATGCAGTGAGTCCAGACAGTGCACTGGCACCACTGGGGATGCACGGTACTGAGTCCAGAGAGTGCACTGGCACCACTGGGGATGCACCCCGGCAAGTCCAGAGAGTGCACTGGCACCACTGGGGATGCAGTGCAGTGAGTCCAGAGAGTGCACTGGCACCACTGGGGATGCACTGCCGTGAGTCCAGAGATTGCACTGGCACCACTGGGGATGCACTGCAGTGAGTCCAGAGAGTGCACTGGCACCACTGGGGATGCAGTGCAGTGAGTCCAGAGAGTGCACTGGCACCACTGGGGATGCACTGCAGTGAGTAAAGAGAGTGCACTGGCACCACTGGGGATGCAGTGCAGTGAGACCAGAGAGTGCACTGGCACCAGTGGGGATGCACTGCAGTGAGTAAAGAGAATGCACTGGCACCTTTGGGGGTGCACTGCAGTGAGTCCAGAGAGTGCACTGGCACCACTGGGGATGCACTGCAGTGAGTCCAGAGAGTGCAGTGGCACCACTGGGGATGCAGTGCAGTGAGTCCAGAGAGTGCACTGTCACCACTGGGGATGCAGTGCAGTGAGTCCAGAGAGTGCACTGGCACCACTGGGGATGCACTGCAGTGAGTCCAGAGAGTGCACTGGCACCACTGGGATGCAGTGCAGTGAGTCCAGAGAGTGCACTGGCACCACTGGGGATGCACTGCAGTGAGTCCAGAGAGTGCACTGGCACCACTGGGATGCAGTGCACTGACTCCACAGAGTGCACTGGCACCACAGGGGATACACTGCAGTGAGTCCAGAGAGTGCACTGGCACCACTGGGGATGCACTGCCGTGAGTGCAGAGAGTGCACTGGCACCGCTGCGGTTGCACCCCGGTGTTTTCAGAGAGTGCAGTTGCACCACTGGGGATGCAGTGCAGTGAGTCCAGAGAGTGCACTGGCACCACTGGGGATGCAGTGCAGCGAGTCCAGAGAGTGCAGTGGCACCATTGGAGATGCAGTGCAGTGAGTCCAGAGAGTGCACTGGCACCACTGGGGATGCACTGCAGTGAGTCCAGAGAGTGCACTGGCACCACTGGGGATGCACTGCAGTGAGTCCAGAGAGTGCACTGGCACCACTGGTGATGCAGTGCAATGAGTCCAGAGAGCCACTGGCACCACTGGGTATGCACTGCAGTGAGTCCAGAGAGTGAACTGGCACCACTGGGGATGCAGTGCAGTGAGTCCAGAGAGTGCACTGGCACCACTGGGGATGCACTGCAGTGAGTCCAGAGAGTGCACTGGCACCACTGGGGATGCAGTGCAGTGAGACCAGAGACTTCACAGGCACCACTGGGGATGCAGTGCAGTGAGTCCAGAGAGTGCACTGGCACCACTGTGGATGCATTGCAGTGAGTCCAGAGAGTGCACTGGCACCACTGGGGATGCACTGCCGTGAGTCCAGAGATTGCACTGGCTCCACTGGGGATGCACTGCAGTGAGTCCAGAGAGTGCACTGGCACCACTGGGGATGCAGTGCAGTGAGTCCAGAGAGTGCACTGGCACCACCGGGGATGCATTGCAGTGAGTCCAGAGAGTGCACTGGCACCACTGGGGATGCACTGCAGTGATTCCGGAGAGTGCACTGGCTCCACTGGGGATGCACTGCAGTGAGTCCAGAGAGTGCACTGGCACCACTGTGGATGCATTGCAGTGAGTCCAGAGAGTGCACTGGCACCACTGGGGATGCACTGCAGTGATTCCGGAGAGTGCACTGGCACCACTGGGGATGCAGTGCAGTGAGTCCAGAGAGTTCACTGGCACCACTGGGGATGTAGTGCAGTGAGTCCACAGAGGGCACTGGCACCACTGGGGATGCAGTGCAGTGAGTCCAGAGAGTACAGTGGCACCACTGGTGATGCAGTGCAGTGAGTCCAAAGAGTGCACTGGCACCATTGGGGATGCACTGCAGTGAGTCCAGAGAGTGCCCTGGCACCACTGGGAATGCAGTGAGTCCAGACAGTGCACTGGCACCACTGGGGATGCACGGTAGTGAGTCCAGAGAGTGCACTGGCACCACTGGGGATGCACCCCGGCAAGTCCAGAGAGTGCACTGGCACCACTGGGGATGCAGTGCAGTGGGTCCAGAGAGTGCACTGGCACCACTGGGGATGCACTGCCGTGAGTCCAGAGATTGCACTGGCACCACTGGGGATGCACTGCAGTGAGTCCAGAGAGTGCACTGGCACCACTGGGGATGCAGTGCAGTGAGTCCAGAGAGTGCACTGGCACCACTGGGGATGCACTGCAGTGAGTAAAGAGAGTGCAAAGGCACCACTGGGGATGCAGTGCAGTGAGTCCAGAGAGTGCACTGGCACCACTGGGGATGGACTGCAGTGAGTCCAGAGAGTGCACTGGCACCACTGGGGATGCAGTGCAGTGAGACCAGAGAGTGCACTGGCACCAGTGGGGATGCACTGCAGTGAGTAAAGAGAATGCACTGGCACCTTTGGGGGTGCACTGCAGTGAGTCCAGAGAGTGCACTGGCACCACTGGGGATGCACTTCAGTGAGTCCAGAGAGTGCAGTGGCACCACTGGGGATGCAGTGCAGTGAGTCCAGAGAGTGCACTGTCACCACTGGGGATGCAGTGCAGTGAGTCCAGAGAGTGCACTGGCACCACTGGGGATGCACTGCAGTGAGTCCAGAGAGTGCACTGGCACCACTGGGATGCAGTGCAGTGAGTCCAGAGAGTGCACTGGCACCACTGGGATGCAGTGCAGTGACTCCACAGAGTGCACTGGCACCACAGGGGATACACTGCAGTGAGTCCAGAGAGTGCACTGGCACCACTGGGGATGCACTGCCGTGAGTGCAGAGAGTGCACTGGCACCGCTGCGGTTGCACCCCGGTGTTTTCAGAGAGTGCAGTTGCACCACTAGGGATGCAGTGCAGTGAGTCCAGAGAGTGCACTGGCACCACTGGGGATGCAGTGCAGCGAGTCCAGAGAGTGCAGTGGCACCATTGGAGATGCAGTGCAGTGAGTCCAGAGAGTGCACTGGCACCACTGGGGATGCACTGCAGTGAGTCCAGAGAGTGCACTGGCACCACTGGGGATGCACTGCAGTGAGTCCAGAGAGTGCACTGGCACCACTGGTGATGCAGTGCAATGAGTCCAGAGAGCCACTGGCACCACTGGGGATGCACTGCAGTGAGTCCAGAGAGTGAACTGGCACCACTGGGGATGCAGTGCACTGAGTCCAGAGAGGGCACTGTCAGCAATTGGGATGCAGTTCAGTGAGTCCAGAGAGTGCACTGACACCACTGGGGATGCATTGCAGTGAGACCAGAGACTTCACAGGCACCACTGGGGATGCAGTGCAGTTGAGTCCAGAGAGTGCACTGGCACCTTGGGGATGCAGTGCAGTGAGTCCAGAGAGTGCACTGGCACCTTGGGGATGCAGTGCAGTTGAGTCCAGAGAGTGCACTGGCACCACTGGGGATACAGTGCAGTGAGTCCTGAGAGTGCAATGGCACCACTAGGGATGCACTGCAGTGAGTCCAGAGAGTGCACTGGCACCACTGGGGATGCAATGCAGTGAGTCCAGAGAGTGCACTGGCACCACTGGGGATGCAGTGCAGTGAGTGCAGAGAGTGCACTGGCACCAACTGGAGCTGCACTGCTGTGAGTCCTGAGATTGCACTGGCACCACTGGGGATGCACTGCAGTGAGTCCAGAGACTTCACAGGCACCACTGGGGATGCAGTATAGTGAGTCCAGAGAGTGCACTGGAACCACTGGGTATTCAGTTCCGTGAGTCCAGAGAGTGCACTGGCACCTCTGGGGATGCACCCCGGTGACTCCAGAGGGTGCAGTGGCACCACTGGGGATGCAGTGCAGTGAGTCCAGAGAGTGCACTGGCACCACTGGGGATGCACTGCCGTGAGTCCAGAGAGTGCACTGGCACCACTGGGGATGCACTGCCGTGAGTCCAGAGAGTGCACTGGCACCACTGGGGATGCAGTGCAGTGAGTCCAGAGAGTGCACTGGCACCACTGGGGATGCACTGCCGTGAGTCCAGAGATTGCACTGGCACCACTGGGGATGCACTGCAGTGAGTCCAGAGAGTGCACTGGCACCACTGGGGATGCAGTGCAGTGAGTCCAGAGAGTGCACTGGCACCACTGGGGATGCACTGCAGTGAGTAAAGAGAGTGCACTGGCACCACTGGGGATGCAGTGCAGTGAGTCCAGAGAGTGCACTGGCACCACTGGGGATGGACTGCAGTGAGTCCAGAGAGTGCACTGGCACCACTGGGGATGCAGTGCAGTGAGTCCAGAGAGTGCACTGGCACCAGTGGGGATGCACTGCAGTGAGTAAAGAGAATGCACTGGCACCTTTGGGGGTGGACTGCAGTGAGTCCAGAGAGTGCACTGGCACCACTAGGGATGCAGTGCAGTGAGTCCAGAGAGTGCACTGGCAGCACTGGGGATGCAGTGCAGTGAGTCCAGAGAGTGCAGTGGCACCACTGGGGATGCAGTGCAGTGAGTGCAGAGAGTGCACTGACACCACTGGGGATGCACTGCAGTGAGTCCAGAGAGTGCACTGGCACCACTGGGATGCAGTGCAGTGAGTCCAGAGAGTGCACTGGCACCACTGGGGATGCACTGCAGTGAGTCCAGAGAGTGCACTGGCACCACTGGGATGCAGTGCACTGACTCCACAGAGTGCACTGGCACCACAGGGGATACACTGCAGTGAGTCCAGAGAGTGCACTGGCACCACTGGGGATGCACTGCCGTGAGTGCAGAGAGTGCACTGGCACCGCTGCGGTTGCACCCCGGTGTTTTCAGAGAGTGCAGTGGCACCACTGGGGATGCAGTGCAGTGAGTCCAGAGAGTGCACTGGCACCACTGGGGACGCAGTGCAGTGAGTCCAGAGAGTGCAGTGGCACCATTGGAGATGCAGTGCAGTGAGTCCAGAGAGTGCACTGGCACCACTGGGGATGCAGTGCAGTGAGTCCAGAGAGTGCACTGGCCCCACAGGGGATGCAGTGCAGTGAGTCCAGAGAGTGCACTGGCACCACTGGTGATGCAGTGCAATGAGTCCAGAGAGCCACTGGCACCACTGGGGATGCACTGCAGTGAGTCCAGAGAGTGAACTGGCACCACTGGGGATGCAGTGCACTGAGTCCAGAGAGGGCACTGTCAGCAATTGGGATGCAGTTCAGTGAGTCCAGAGAGTGCACTGACACCACTGGGGATGCAGTGCAGTGAGACCAGAGACTTCACAGGCACCACTGGGGATGCAGTGCAGTGAGTCCAGAGAGTGCACTGGCACCACTGGGGATGCAGTGCAGTGAGTCCTGAGAGTGCAATGGCACCACAGGGGATGCACTGCAGTGAGTCCAGAGAGTGCACTGGCACCACTGGGGATGCAATGCAGTGAGTCCAGAGAGTGCACTGGCACCACTGGGGATGCAGTGCAGTGAGTGCAGAGAGTGCACTGGCACCAACTGGAGCTGCACTGCTGTGAGTCCTGAGATTGCACTGGCACCACTGGGGATGCACTGCAGTGAGTCCAGAGACTTCACAGGCACCACTGGGGATGCAGTATAGTGAGTCCAGAGAGTGCACTGGAACCACTGGGTATTCAGTTCCGTGAGTCCAGAGAGTGAACTGGCACCACTGGGGATGTAGTGCAGTGAGTCCAGAGAGTGCACTGGCACCTCTGGGGATGCACCCCGGTGACTCCAGAGAGTGCACTGGCACCACTGGGGATGCAGTGCAGTGAGTCCAGAGAGTGCACTGGCACCACTGGGGATGCAGTGCAGTGAGTCCAGAGAGTGCACTGGCACCACTGGGGATGCACTGCCGTGAGTCCAGAGAGTGCACTGGCACCACTAGGGATGCACTGCAGTGAGACCAGAGGTTGCAGTGGCACCACTGGGGATGCAGTGCAGTGAGTCCAGAGAGTGCACTGGTACGATTGGGGATGCAGTGCAGTGAGTCCAGAGAGTGCACTGGCACCACTGGGGATGCACTGCAGTGAGTCCAGAGAGTGCACTGGCACCACTGGGGATGCACTGCAGTGAGTCCAGAGAGTGCACTGGCACCACTGGGAATGCACTGCAATGAGTCCAGATAGTGCACTGGCAGCACTGGGGATGCAGTGCAGTGAGTCCAGAGAGTGCACTGGCAGCACTGGGGATGCACTGCAGTGAGACCAGAGGTTGCAGTGGCACCACTGGGGATGCAGTGCAGTGAGTCCAGAGAGGGCACTGGTACGATCGGGGATGCACTGCAGTCAGTCCAGAGAGTGCACTGGCACCACTGGAGATGCACTGAAGTGAGTCTAGAGAGTGCACTGTCAGCATTGGGGATGCAGTGCAGTGAGTCCAGAGAGGGAACTGGCACCACTGGGGATGCACTGCAGTGACTCCAGAGAGTGCACTGGCACCACTGGGGATGCACTGCAGTGAGTCCAGATGTTAGCCTAGCAACCACAGAATCACCAAGTGATTATATGAAGGTGCTTTATTCAGCGCTGGAAGCCGGGGCAGGTGCCCAAATCTGGCTTCAAGTCCCGTTACTTCCCAGCCGTTATTTATACATACAATATTGCGTCAGGTATACATATTCATTACAGGTTGCAACAGCAGCCTCGCTTTTCATTCTAATTAGCTGCCCTCCCCTTTGCACATGCGTGGCACACTCTGGTGGTCGTCCAGGTGGTCGTCCAGATGAAGTAAGGAGTCTTCCTCTCCGCTAAACTTTTCACCTTTCTTACTCGACGCATGCTCCCTCCGCTTCTTGGTTCTGCTTCAACTCATTTCATCATTTCCAGGCCCTTATCCAAGGTCAGGTTGTACCTGTTCCCTCCCAAGGTTCCCCTTCAATGACTCTTTTGATTGTTCAATGTACTCCCTAAGTTTCCAGTATACATAGATTAATTGATAATGTAAGTACATTTGGCAATGCTTAATTATACTGTAGGTCCCATTACCTAAGAGACATTAGTAAAACATCCATTCGATTCTCCCCAACACTAACACAGAGACTGCACTGGCACCACTGGGGATGCAGTGCAGTGAGTCCAGAGAGTGCACTGTCACCACTGGGGATGCAGTGCCGTGAGTCCAGAGAGTGCATTGGCACCACTGGGGATGCACTGCAATGAGTCCAGAGAGTGCACTGGCACCAATGGCAACGCAGTGCAGTGAGTCCAGAGAGTGCCTTGGCACCCAAGGGGATGCAGTGCAGTGAGTCCAGAGAGTGCACTAGCACCACTGGGGATGCACTGCAGTGAGTCCAGAGAGTGCACTGGCACCACTGGGGATGCAGTGCAGTGAGTCCAG
Source organism: Anser brachyrhynchus (assembly GCF_964034855.1). Classification (NCBI taxonomy): domain Eukaryota; kingdom Metazoa; phylum Chordata; class Aves; order Anseriformes; family Anatidae; genus Anser; species Anser brachyrhynchus. Next base: position 1,160,930 of record NW_027664004.1, read on the forward strand.
AGAGTTGACTGGCACCACTGGGGATGTAGTGCAGTGAGTCCACAGAGGGCACTGGCACCAATGGGGATGCAGTGCAGTGAGTCCAGAGAATACAGTGGCACCACTGGGGATGCAGTGCAGTGAGTCCAAAGAGTGCACTGGCACCATTGGGGATGCACTGCAGTGAGTCCAGAGACTTCACAGGCACCACTGGGGATGCACTGCAGTGAGTCCAGAGAGTGCCCTGGCACCACTGGGAATGCAGTGAGTCCAGACAGTGCACTGCCACCACTGGGGATGCACGGTAGTGAGTCCAGAGAGTGCACTGGCACCACTGGGGATGCACCCCGGCAAGTCCAGAGAGTGCACTGGCACCACTGGGGATGCACTGCAGTGAGTAAAGAGAGTGCACTGGCACCACTGGGGATGCAGTGCAGTGAGTCCAGAGAGTGCACTGGCACCACTGGGGATGGACTGCAGTGAGTCCAGAGAGTGCACTGGCACCACTGGGGATGCAGTGCAGTGAGACCAGAGAGTGCACTGGCACCAGTGGGGATGCACTGCAGTGAGTAAAGAGAATGCACTGGCACCTTTGGGGGTGCACTGCAGTGAGTCCAGAGAGTGCACTGGCACCACTGGGGATGCACTGCAGTGAGTCCAGAGAGTGCACTGGCACCACTGGGGATGCAGTGCAGTGAGTCCAGAGAGTGCAGTGGCACCACTGGGGATGCAGTGCAGTGAGTCCAGAGAGTGCACTGGCACCACTGGGATGCAGTGCAGTGAGTCCAGAGAGTGCACTGGCACCACTGGTGATGCAGTGCAGTGAGTCCAGAGAGTGCACTGGCACCACTGGGATGCAGTGCACTGACTCCACAGAGTGCACTGGCACCACAGGGGATACACTGCAGTGAGTCCAGAGAGTGCACTGGCACCACTGGGGATGCACTGCCGTGAGTGCAGAGAGTGCACTGGCACCGCTGCGGTTGCACCCCGGTGTTTTCAGAGAGTGCAGTGGCACCACTGGGGATGCAGTGCAGTGAGTCCAGAGAGTGCACTGGCACCACTGGGGATGCAGTGCAGTGACTCCAGAGAGTGCAGTGGCACCATTGGAGATGCAGTGCAGTGAGTCCAGAGAGTGCACTGGCACCACTGGGGATGCACTGCAGTGAGACCAGAGGTTGCAGTGGCACCACTGGGGATGCAGTGCAGTGAGTCCAGAGAGGGCACTGGTGCGATCGGGGATGCACTGCAGTCAGTCCAGAGAGTGCATTGGCACCACTGGGGATGCACTGCAATGAGTCCAGAGAGTGCACTGGCACCAATGGCAACGCAGTGCAGTGAGTCCAGAGAGTGCCTTGGCACCCAAGGGGATGCAGTGCAGTGAGTCCAGAGAGTGCACTAGCACCACTGGGGATGCACTGCAGTGAGTCCAGAGAGTGCACTGGCACCACTGGGGATGCAGTGCAGTGAGTCCAGAGAGTTGACTGGCACCACTGGGGATGTAGTGCAGTGAGTCCACAGAGGGCACTGGCACCAATGGGGATGCAGTGCAGTGAGTCCAGAGAGTACAGTGGCACCACTGGGGATGCAGTGCAGTGAGTCCAAAGAGTGCACTGGCACCATTGGGGATGCACTGCAGTGAGTCCAGAGACTTCACAGTACCACTGGGGATGCACTGCAGTGAGTCCAGAGAGTGCCCTGGCACCACTGGGAATGCAGTGAGTCCAGAGAGTGCACTGGCACCACTGGGGATGCACGGTAGTGAGTCCAGAGAGTGCACTGGCACCACTGGGGATGCACCCCGGCAAGTCCAGAGAGTGCACTGGCACCACTGGGGATGCACTGCAGTGAGTAAAGAGAGTGCACTGGCACCACTGGGGATGCAGTGCAGTGAGTCCAGAGAGTGCACTGGCACCACTGGGGATGGACTGCAGTGAGTCCAGAGAGTGCACTGGCACCACTGGGGATGCAGTGCAGTGAGACCAGAGAGTGCACTGGCACCAGTGGGGATGCACTGCAGTGAGTAAAGAGAATGCACTGGCACCTTTGGGGGTGCACTGCAGTGAGTCCAGAGAGTGCACTGGCACCACTAGGGATGCACTGCAGTGAGTCCAGAGAGTGCACTGGCACCACTGGGGATGCAGTGCAGTGAGTCCAGAGAGTGCAGTGGCACCACTGGGGATGCAGTGCAGTGAGTCCAGAGAGTGCACTGGCACCACTGGGATGCAGTGCAGTGAGTCCAGAGAGTGCACTGGCACCACTGGTGATGCAGTGCAGTGAGTCCAGAGAGTGCACTGGCACCACTGGGATGCAGTGCACTGACTCCACAGAGTGCACTGGCACCACAGGGGATACACTGCAGTGAGTCCAGAGAGTGCACTGGCACCACTGGGGATGCACTGCCGTGAGTGCAGAGAGTGCACTGGCACCGCTGCGGTTGCACCCCGGTGTTTTCAGAGAGTGCAGTGGCACCACTGGGGATGCAGTGCAGTGAGTCCAGAGAGTGCACTGGCACCACTGGGGATGCAGTGCAGTGAGTCCAGAGAGTGCAGTGGCACCATTGGAGATGCAGTGCAGTGAGTCCAGAGAGTGCACTGGCACCACTGGGGATGCACTGCAGTGAGACCAGAGGTTGCAGTGGCACCACTGGGGATGCAGTGCAGTGAGTCCAGAGAGGGCACTGGTACGATCGGGGATGCACTGCAGTCAGTCCAGAGAGTGCACTGGCACCACTGGAGATGCACTGAAGTGAGTCTAGAGAGTGCACTGTCAGCATTGGGGATGCAGTGCAGTGAGTCCAGAGAGGGAACTGGCACCACTGGGGATGCACTGCAGTGACTCCAGAGAGTGCACTGGCACCACTGGGGATGCACTGCAGTGAGTCCAGATGTTAGCCTAGCAACCACAGAATCACCAAGTGATTATATGAAGGTGCTTTATTCAGCGCTGGAAGCCGGGGCAGGTGCCCAAATCTGGCTTCAAGTCCCGTTACTTCCCAGCCGTTATTTATACATACAATATTGCGTCAGGTATACATATTCATTACAGGTTGCAACAGCAGCCTCGCTTTTCATTCTAATTAGCTCCCCTCCCCTTTGCACATGCGTGGCACACTCTGGTGGTCGTCCAGGTGGTCGTCCAGATGAAGTAAGGAGTCTTCCTCTCCGCTAAACTTTTCACCTTTCTTACTCGACGCATGCTCCCTCCGCTTCTTGGTTCTGCTTCAACTCATTTCATCATTTCCAGGCCCTTATCCAAGGTCAGGTTGTACCTGTTCCCTCCCAAGGTTCCCCTTCAATGACTCTTTTGATTGTTCAATGTACTCCCTAAGTTTCCAGTATACATAGATTAATTGATAATGTAAGTACATTTGGCAATGCTTAATTATACTGTAGGTCCCATTACCTAAGAGACATTAGTAAAACATCCATTCGATTCTCCCCAACACTAACACAGAGACTGCACTGGCACCACTGGGGATGCAGTGCAGTGAGTCCAGAGAGTGCACTGTCATCACTGGGGATGCAGTGCCGTGAGTCCAGAGAGTGCATTGGCACCACTGGGGATGCACTGCAATGAGTCCAGAGAGTGCACTGGCACCAATGGCAACGCAGTGCAGTGAGTCCAGAGAGTGCCTTGGCACCCAAGGGGATGCAGTGCAGTGAGTCCAGAGAGTGCACTAGCACCACTGGGGATGCACTGCAGTGAGTCCAGAGAGTGCACTGGCACCACTGGGGATGCAGTGCAGTGAGTCCAGAGAGTTGACTGGCACCACTGGGGATGTAGTGCAGTGAGTCCAGAGAGGGCACTGGCACCACTGGGGATGCAGTGCAGTGAGTCCAGAGAGTACAGTGGCACCACTGGGGATGCAGTGCAGTGAGTCCAAAGAGTGCACTGGCACCATTGGGGATGCACTGCAGTGAGTCCAGAGACTTCACAGGCACCACTGGGGATGCAGTGCAGTGAGTCCAGAGAGTGCCCTGGCACCACTGGGAATGCAGTGAGTCCAGACAGTGCACTGCCACCACTGGGGATGCACGGTAGTGAGTCCAGAGAGTGCACTGGCACCACTGGGGATGCACCCCGGCAAGTCCAGAGAGTGCACTGGCACCACTGGGGATGCACTGCAGTGAGTAAAGAGAGTGCACTGGCACCACTGGGGATGCAGTGCAGTGAGTCCAGAGAGTGCACTGGCACCACTGGGGATGGACTGCAGTGAGTCCAGAGAGTGCACTGGCACCACTGGGGATGCAGTGCAGTGAGACCAGAGAGTGCACTGGCACCAGTGGGGATGCACTGCAGTGAGTAAAGAGAATGCACTGGCACCTTTGGGGTTGCACTGCAGTGAGTCCAGAGAGTGCACTGGCACCACTGGGGATGCAGTGCAGTGAGTCCAGAGAGTGCAGTGGCACCACTGGGGATGCAGTGCAGTGAGTCCAGAGAGTGCACTGGCACCACTGGGATGCAGTGCAGTGAGTCCAGAGAGTGCACTGGCACCACTGGTGATGCAGTGCAGTGAGTCCAGAGAGTGCACTGGCACCACTGGGATGCAGTGCACTGACTCCACAGAGTGCACTGGCACCACAGGGGATACACTGCAGTGAGTCCAGAGAGTGCACTGGCACCACTGGGGATGCATTGCCGTGAGTGCAGAGAGTGCACTGGCACCGCTGCGGTTGCACCCCGGTGTTTTCAGAGAGTGCAGTGGCACCACTGGGGATGCAGTGCAGTGAGTCCAGAGAGTGCACTGGCACCACTGGGGATGCAGTGCAGTGAGTCCAGAGAGTGCAGTGGCACCATTGGAGATGCAGTGCAGTGAGTCCAGAGAGTGCACTGGCACCACTGGGGATGCAGTGCAGTGAGTCCAGAGAGTGCACTGGCACCACTGGGGATGCAATGCAGTGAGTCCAGAGAGTGCACTGGCACCACTGGTGATGCAGTGCAATGAGTCCAGAGAGCCACTGGCACCACTGGGGATGCACTGCAGTGAGTCCAGAGAGTGAACTGGCACCACTGGGGATGCAGTGCACTGAGTCCAGAGAGGGCACTGTCAGCAATTGGGATGCAGTTCAGTGAGTCCAGAGAGTGCACTGACACCACTGGGGATGCAGTGCAGTGAGACCAGAGACTTCACAGGCACCACTGGGGATGCAGTGCAGTGAGTCCAGAGAGTGCACTGGCACCACTGGGGATGCAGTGCAGTGAGTCCTGAGAGTGCAATGGCACCACAGGGGATGCACTGCAGTGAGTCCAGAGAGTGCACTGGCACCACTGGGGATGCAATGCAGTGAGTCCAGAGAGTGCACTGGCACCTCTGGGGATGCACCCCGGTGACTCCAGAGAGTGCACTGGCACCACTGGGGATGCAGTGCAGTGAGTCCAGAGAGTGCACTGGCACCACTGGGGATGCAGTGCAGTGAGTCCTGAGAGTGCACTGGCACCACTGGGGATGCACTGCAGTGAGACCAGAGGTTGCAGTGGCACCACTGGGGATGCAGTGCAGTGAGTCCAGAGAGTGCACTGGTACGATTGGGGATGCACTGCAGTGAGTCCAGAGAGTGCACTGGCACCACTGGGGATGCACTGCAGTGAGTCCAGAGAGTGCACTGGCACCACTGCGGATGCAATACAGTGAGTCCAGAGAGTGCACTGGCACCACTGGGGATGCACCCCGGCAAGTCCAGAGAGTGCACTGGCACCACTGGGTATGCAGCGCACTGAGTCCAGAGAGTGCACTGGCACCACTGGGGATGCACCACGGTGAGTCCAGAGAGTGCACTGGCACCACTGGGGATGCACCACGGTGAGTCCAGAGAGTGCACTGGCACCACTGGGGATGCACTGCAGTGAGTTCAGGGAGTGCACTGGCACCACTGGGGATGCACTGCAGTGAGTCCAGATGTTAGCCTAGCAACCACATAATCACCTAGTGATTATATGAAGGTGCTTTATTCAGCGCTGGAAGCCGGGGCAGGTGCCCAAATCTGGCTTCAAGTCCCGTTACTTCCCAGCCGTTATTTATACATACAATATTGCGTCAGGTATACATATTCATTACAGGTTGCAACAGCAGCCTCGCTTTTCATTCTAATTAGCTCCCCTCCCCTTTGCACATGCGTGGCGCACTCTGGTGGTCGTCCAGGTGGTCGTCCAGATGAAGTAAGGAGTCTTCCTCTCCGCTAAACTTTTCACCTTTCTTACTCGACGCATGCTCCCTCCGCTTCTTGGTTCTGCTTCAACTCATTTCATCATTTCCAGGCCCTTATCCAAGGTCAGGTTGTACCTGTTCCCTCCCAAGGTTCCCCTTCAATGATTCTTTTGATTGTTCAATGTACTCCCTAAGTAGCCAGTATACATAGATTAATTGATAATGTAAGTACATTTGGCAATGCTTAATTATACTGTAGGTCCCATTACCTAAGAGACATTAGTAAAACATCCATTCGATTCTCCCCAACACTAACACAGAGACTGCACTGGCACCACTGGGGATGCACCCCGGCAAGTCCAGAGAGTGCACTGGCACCACTGGGGATGCAGTGCAGTGAGTCCAGAGAGTGCACTGGCACCACTGGGGATGCAGTGCAGTGAGTCCAGAGAGTGCACTGGCACCACTGGGGATGCACTGCCGTGAGTCCAGAGAGTGCACTGGCACCACTGGGGATGCAGTGCAGTGAGTCCAGAGAGTGCACTGGCACCACTGGGGATGCAGTGCAGTGAGTCCAGAGAGTGCACTGGCACCACTGCGGATGCAGTGCAGTGAGTGCAGAGAGTGCACTGGCACCACTGGGGATGCAGTACAGTGAGTCCAGAGAGTGCACTGGCACCACTGGGGATGCAGTGCAGTGAGTAAAGAGAGTGCACTGGCACCACTGGGGATGCAGTGCAGTGAGTCCAGAGAGTGCACTGGCACCACTGGGGATGCAGTGCAGTGAGTCCAGAGAGTGCACTGGCACCACTGCGGATGCAGTGCAGTGAGTGCAGAGAGTGCACTGGCACCACTGGGGATGCAGTGCAGTGAGTCCAGAGAGTGCACTGGCACCACTGGGGATGCACCCCGGCAAGTCCATAGAGTGCACTGGCACCACTGGGGATGCAGTGCAGTGAGTCCAGAGAGTGCACTGGCACCACTGGGGATGCAGTGCAGTGAGTCCAGAGAGTGCAGTGGCACCACTGGGGATGCAGTGCAGTGAGTCCAAAGAGTGCACTGGCACCATTGGGGATGCACTGCAGTGAGTCCAGAGAGTGCACTGGCACCACTGGGGATGCAGTGCAGTGAGTCCAGAGAGTGCAGTGGCACAACTGGGGATGCAGTGCAGTGAGTCCAGAGAGGTCACTGGCACCACTGGGGATGCAGTGCAGTGAGTCCAGAGAGTCCACTGGCATCACTGGGGATGCAGTGCGGTGAGTCCAGAGTGCACTGGCACCACTGGGGATGCAGTGCAGTGAGTCAAGATAGGTCACTGGCACCACTGGGGATGCACTGCAGTGAGTCCAGAGAGTGCACTGGCACCAGTGGGGATTCACCCCGGTGAGTCCAGAGAGTGCACTGGCACCACTGGGGATGCAGTGCAGTGAGTCCAGAGAGTGCACTGGCAACACTGGGGATGCAGTGCAGTGAGTCCAGAGAGTGCACTGGCACCACTGGGGATGCACTGCCGTGAGTCCAGAGATTGCACTGGCACCACTGGGGATGCACTGCAGTGAGTCCAGAGAGTGCACTGGCACCACTGGGGATGCAGTACAGTGAGTCCAGAGAGTGCACTGGCACCACTGGGGATGCAGTGCAGTGAGTAAAGAGAGTGCACTGGCACCACTGGGGATGCAGTGCAGTGAGTCCAGAGAGTGCACTGGCACCACTGGGGATGCAGTGCAGTGAGTCCAGAGAGTGCACTGGCACCACTGCGGATGCAGTGCAGTGAGTGCAGAGAGTGCACTGGCACCACTGGGGATGCAGTACAGTGAGTCCAGAGAGTGCACTGGCACCACTGGGGATGCAGTGCAGTGAGTAAAGAGAGTGCACTGGCACCACTGGGGATGCAGTGCAGTGAGTCCAGAGAGTGCACTGGCACCACTGGGGATGCAGTGCAGTGAGTCCAGAGAGTGCACTGGCACCACTGGGGATGCACCCCGGCAAGTCCATAGAGTGCACTGGCACCACTGGGGATGCAGTGCAGTGAGTCCAGAGAGTGCACTGGCACCACGGGGGATGCAGTGCAGTGAGTCCAGAGAGTGCCCCGGCACCACTGGGGATGCAGTGCAGTGAGTCCAGAGAGTGCAGTGGCACCACTGGGGATGCAGTGCAGTGAGTCCAAAGAGTGCACTGGCACCATTGTGGATGCACTGCAGTGAGTCCAGAGAGTGCACTGGCACCACTGGGGATGCAGTGCAGTGAGTCCAGAGAGTGCACTGGCACCACTGGGGATGCAGTGCAGTGAGTCCAGAGAGTGTACTGGCACCACTGGGGATGCAGTGCAGTGAGTCCAGAGAGGTCACTGGCACCACTGGGGATGCAGTGCAGTGAGTCCAGAGAGTGCACTGGCATCACTGGGGATGCAGTGCGGTGAGTCCAGAGTGCACTGGCACCACTGGGGATGCAGTGCCGTGAGTCAAGATAGGTCACTGGCACCACTGGGGATGCACTGCAGTGAGTCCAGAGAGTGCACTGGCACCAGTGGGGATTCACCCCGGTGAGTCCAGAGAGTGCACTGGCACCACTGGGGATGCAGTGCAGTGAGTCCAGAGAGTGCACTGGCACCACTGGGGATGCAGTGCAGTGAGTCCAGAGAGTGCACTGGCACCACTGGGGATGCACTGCCGTGAGTCCAGAGATTGCACTGGCACCACTGGGGATGCACTGCAGTGAGTCCAGAGAGTGCACTGGCACCACTGGGGATGCACTGCAGTGAGTCCAGAGAGTGCACTGGCACCACTGGGGATGCACTGCAGTGAGTAAAGAGAGTGCAAAGGCACCACTGGGGATGCAGTGCAGTGAGTCCAGAGAGTGCACTGGCACCACTGGGGATGGACTGCAGTGAGTCCAGAGAGTGCACTGGCACCACTGGGGATGCAGTGCAGTGAGACCAGAGAGTGCACTGGCACCAGTGGGGATGCACTGCAGTGAGTAAAGAGAATGCACTGGCACCTTTGGGGGTGCACTGCAGTGAGTCCAGAGAGTGCACTGTCACCACTGGGGATGCACTGCAGTGAGTCCAGAGAGTGCACTGGCACCACTGGGGATGCACCCCGGTGAGTCCAGAGAGTGCAGTGGCACCACTGGGGATGCAGTGCAGTGAGTCCAGAGAGTGCACTGGCACCACTGGGGATGCACTGCAGTGAGCCCAGAGAGTGCACTGGCACCACTGGGATGCAGTGCAGTGAGTCCAGAGAGTGCACTGACACCACTGGGGATGCACTGCAGTGAGTCCAGAGAGTGCACTGGCACCACTGGGATGCAGTGCACTGACTCCACAGAGTGCACTGGCACCACAGGGGATACACTGCAGTGAGTCCAGAGAGTGCACTGGCACCACTGTGGATGCACTGCCGTGAGTGCAGAGAGTGCACTGGCACCGCTGAGGTTGCACCCCGGTGTTTTCAGAGAGTGCAGTGGCACCACTAGGGATGCAGTGCAGTGAGTCCAGAGAGTGCACTGGCACCACTGGGGATGCAGTGCAGTGAGTCCAGAGAGTGCAGTGGCACCATTGGAGATGCAGTGCAGTGAGTCCAGAGAGTGCACTGGCACCACTGGGGATGCAGTGCAGTGAGTCCAGAGAGTGCACTGGCACCACTGGGGATGCACTGCAGTGAGTCCAGAGAGTGCACTGGCACCACTGGTGATGCAGTGCAATGAGTCCAGAGAGCAACTGGCACCACTGGGGATGCACTGCAGTGAGTCCAGAGAGTGAACTGGCACCACTGGGGATGCAGTGCACTGAGTCCAGAGAGGGCACTGTCAGCAATTGGGATGCAGTTCAGTGAGTCCAGAGAGTGCACTGACACCACTGGGGATGCAGTGCAGTGAGACCAGAGACTTCACAGGCACCAGTGGGGATGCAGTGCAGTGAGTCCAGAGAGTGCACTGGCACCACTGGGGATGCAGTGCAGTGAGTCCTGAGAGTGCAATGGCACCACAGGGGATGCACTGCAGTGAGTCCAGAGAGTGCACTGGCACCACTGGGGATGCAATGCAGTGAGTCCAGAGAGTGCACTGGCACCACTGGGGATGCAGTGCAGTGAGTGCAGAGAGTGCACTGGCACCAACTGGAGCTGCACTGCTGTGAGTCCTGAGATTGCACTGGCACCAGTGGGGATGCACTGCAGTGATTCCAGAGACTTCACAGGCACCACTGGGGATGCAGTATAGTGAGTCCAGAGAGTGCACTGGAACCACTGGGTATTCAGTTCCGTGAGTCCAGAGAGTGAACTGGCACCACTGGGGATGTAGTGCAGTGAGTCCAGAGAGTGCACTGGCACCTCTGGGGATGCACCCCGGTGACTCCAGAGAGTGCACTGGCACCACTGGGGATGCAGTGCAGTCAATCCAGAGAGTGCACTGGCACCACTGGGGATGCAGTGCAGTGAGTCCAGAGAGTGCACTGGCACCACTGGGGATGCACTGCCGTGAGTCCAGAGAGTGCACTGGCACCACTGGGGATGCAGTGCAGTGAGTCCAGAGAGTGCACTGGCACCACTGGGGATGCACTGCCGTGAGTCCAGAGATTGCACTGGCACCACTGGGGATGCAGTGCAGTGAGTCCAGAGAGTGCACTGGCACCACTGGGGATGCAGTGCAGTGAGTCCAGAGAGTGCACTGGCACCACTGGGGATGCACTGCAGTGAGTAAAGAGAGTGCAAAGGCACCACTGGGGATGCAGTGCAGTGAGTCCAGAGAGTGCACTGGCACCACTGGGGATGGACTGCAGTGAGTCCAGAGAGTGCACTGGCACCACTGGGGATGCAGTGCAGTGAGACCAGAGAGTGCACTGGCACCAGTGGGGATGCACTGCAGTGAGTAAAGAGAATGCACTGGCACCTTTGGGGGTGCACTGCAGTGAGTCCAGAGAGTGCACTGGCACCACTGGGGATGCACTGCAGTGAGTCCAGAGAGTGCACTGGCACCACTGGAGATGCAGTGCAGTATGTCCAGAGAGTGCAGTGGCACCACTGGGGATGCAGTGCAGTGAGTCCAGAGAGTGCACTGGCACCACTGGGGATGCACTGCAGTGAGTCCAGAGAGTGCACTGGCACCACTGGGATGCAGTGCGGTGAGTCCAGAGAGTGCACTGGCACCACTGGGGATGCACTGCAGTGAGTCCAGAGAGTGCACTGGCACCACTGGGATGCAGTGCACTGACTCCACAGAGTGCACTGGCACCACAGGGGATACACTGCAGTGAGTGCAGAGAGTGCACTGGCACCACTGGGGATGCACTGCCGTGAGTGCAGAGAGTGCACTGGCACCGCTGCGGTTGCACCCCGGTGTTTTCAGAGAGTGCAGTGGCACCACTAGGGATGCAGTGCAGTGAGTCCAGAGAGTGCACTGGCACCACTGGGGATGCAGTGCAGTGAGTCCAGAGAGTGCAGTGGCACCATTGGAGATGCAGTGCAGTGAGTCCAGAGAGTGCACTGGCACCACTGGGGATGCAGTGCAGTGAGTCCAGAGAGTGCACTGGCACCACTGGGGATGCAGTGCAGTGAGTCCAGAGAGTGCACTGGCACCACTGGTGATGTAGTGCAATGAGTCCAGAGAGCCACTGGCACCACTGGGGATGCACTGCAGTGAGTCCAGAGAGTGAACTGGCACCACTGGGGATGCAGTGCACTGAGTCCAGAGAGGGCACTGTCAGCAATTGGGATGCAGTTCAGTGAGTCCAGAGAGTGCACTGACACCACTGGGAATGCAGTGCAGTGAGGCCAGAGACTTCACAGGCACCACTGGGGATGCAGTGCAGTGAGTCCAGAGAGTGCACTGGCACCACTGGGGATGCAGTGCAGTGAGTCCTGAGAGTGCAATGGCACCACAGGGGATGCACTGCAGTGAGTCCAGAGAGTGCACTGGCACCACTGGGGATGCAATGCAGTGAGTCCAGAGAGTGCACTGGCACCACTGGGGATGCAGTGCAGTGAGTGCAGAGAGTGCACTGGCACCAACTGGAGCTGCACTGCTGTGAGTCCTGAGATTGCACTGGCACCACTGGGGATGCACTGCAGTGAGTCCAGAGACTTCACAGGCACCACTGGGGATGCAGTATAGTGAGTCCAGAGAGTGCACTGGAACCACTGGGTATTCAGTTCCGTGAGTCCAGAGAGTGAACTGGCACCACTGGGGATGTAGTGCAGTGAGTCCAGAGAGTGCACTGGCACCTCTGGGGATGCACCCCGGTGACTCCAGAGGGTGCACTAGCACCACTGGGGATGCAGTGCAGTGAGTCCAGATAGTGCACTGGCACCACTGGGGATGCAGTGCAGTGAGTCCAGAGAGTGCACTGGCACCACTGGGGATGCACTGCCGTGAGTCCAGAGAGTGCACTGGCACCACTGGGGATGCAGTGCAGTGAGTCCAGAGAGTGCACTGGAACAACTGGGGATGCACTGCCGTGAGTCCAGAGATTGCACTGGCACCACTGGGGATGCACTGCAGTGAGTCCAGAGAGTGCACTGGCACCACTGGGGATGCAGTGCAGTGAGTCCAGAGAGTGCACTGGCACCACTGGGGATGCACTGCAGTGAGTAAAGAGAGTGCACTGGCACCACTGGGGATGCAGTGCAGTGAGTCCAGAGAGTGCACTGGCACCACTGGGGATGGACTGCAGTGAGTCCAGAGAGTGCACTGGCACCACTGGGGATGCAGTGCAGTGAGTCCAGAGAGTGCACTGGCACCACTGGGGATGCACTGCAGTGAGTCCAGAGAGTGCACTGGCACCACTGGGGATGCAGTGCAGTGAGTCCAGAGAGTGCACTGGCACCACTGGTGTTGCAGTGTAGTGAGTCCAGAGAATGCACTGGCACCACTGGCGATGGCGTGCAGTGAGTTAAGAAAGTACACTGGCACCACTGTGGATGCACTGCAGTGAGTCCAGAGAGTGCACTGGCACCACTGGTGATGCAGTGCACTGAGTCCAGAGAGCCACTGGCACCACTGGGGATGCACTGCAGTGAGTCCAGAGAGTGCACTGGCACCACTGGGGATGCAGTGCAGTGAGTCCAGAGAGTGCACTGGCACCACTGGGGATGCACTGCAGTGAGTAAAGAGAGTGCAAAGGCACCACTGGGGATGCAGTGCAGTGAGTCCAGAGAGTGCACTGGCACCACTGGGGATGGACTGCAGTGAGTCCAGAGAGTGCACTGGCACCACTGGGGATGCAGTGCAGTGAGACCAGAGAGTGCACTGGCACCAGTGGGGATGCACTGCAGTGAGTAAAGAGAATGCACTGGCACCTTTGGGGGTGCACTGCAGTGAGTCCAGAGAGTGCACTGGCACCACTGGGGATGCACTGCAGTGAGTCCAGAGAGTGCAGTGGCACCACTGGGGATGCAGTGCAGTGAGTCCAGAGAGTGCACTGTCACCACTGGGGATGCAGTGCAGTGAGTCCAGAGAGTGCACTGGCACCACGAGGGATGCACTGCAGTGAGTCCAGAGAGTGTACTGGCACCACTGGGATGCAGTGCAGTGAGTCCAGAGAGTGCACTGGCACCACTGGGGATGCACTGCCGTGAGTCCAGAGAGTGCACTGGCACCACTGGGATGCAGTGCAGTGACTCCACAAAGTGCACTGGCACCACAGGGGATACACTGCAGTGAGTCCAGAGAGTGCACTGGCACCACTGGGGATGCACTGCCGTGAGTGCAGAGAGTGCACTGGCACCGCTGCGGTTGCACCCCGGTGTTTTCAGAGAGTGCAGTTGCACCACTAGGGATGCAGTGCAGTGAGTCCAGAGAGTGCACTGGAACAACTGGGGATGCACTGCCGTGAGTCCAGAGGTTGCAGTGGCACCACTGGGGATGCAGTGCAGTGAGTCCAGAGAGTGCACTGGTACGATTGGGGATGCACTGCAGTGAGTCCAGAGAGTGCACTGGCACCACTGGGGATGCAGTGCAGTGAGTCCAGAGAGTGCACTGGCACCACTGCGGATGCAATGCAGTGAGTCCAGAGAGTGCACTGGCACCACTGGGGATGCACCCCGGCAAGTCCAGAGAGTGCACTGGCACCACTGGGTATGCAGCGCACTGAGTCCAGAGAGTGCACTGGCACCACTGGGGATGCAGTGCAGTGAGTCCAGAGAGTGCACTGGCACCACTGGGGATGCACCACGGTGAGTCCAGAGAGTGCACTGGCACCACTGGGGATGCACTGCAGTGAGTCCAGGGAGTGCACTGGCACCACTGGGGATGCACTGCAGTGACTCCAGAGAGTGCACTGGCACCACTGGGGATGCACTGCAGTGAGTCCAGATGTTAGCCTAGCAACCACATAATCACCTAGTGATTATATGAAGGTGCTTTATTCAGCGCTGGAAGCCGGGGCAGGTGCCCAAATCTGGCTTCAAGTCCCGTTACTTCCCAGCCATTATTTATACATACAATATTGCGTCAGGTATACATATTCATTACAGGTTGCAACAGCAGCCTCGCTTTTCATTCTAATTAGCTCCCCTCCCCTTTGCACATGCGTGGCGCACTCTGGTGGTCGTCCAGGTGGTCGTCCAGATGAAGTAAGGAGTCTTCCTCTCCGCTAAACTTTTCACCTTTCTTACTCGACGCATGCTCCCTCCGCTTCTTGGTTCTGCTTCAACTCATTTCATCATTTCCAGGCCCTTATCCAAGGTCAGGTTGTACCTGTTCCCTCCCAAGGTTCCCCTTCAATGACTCTTTTGATTGTTCAATGTACTCCCTAAGTTTCCAGTATACATAGATTAATTGATAATGTAAGTACATTTGGCAATGCTTAATTATACTGTAGGTCCCATTACCTAAGAGACATTAGTAAAACACCCATTCGATTCTCCCCAACACTAACATAGAGACTGCACTGGCACCACTGGGGATGCACCCCGGCAAGTCCAGAGAGTGCACTGTCACCACTGGGGATGCAGTGCCGTGAGTCCAGAGAGTGCACTGGCACCACTGGGGATGCAGTGCAGTGAGTCCAGAGAGTGCACTGGCACCACTGGGGATGCACTGCCGTGAGTCCAGAGAGTGCACTGGCACCACTGGGGATGCAGTGCAGTGAGTCCAGAGAGTGCACTGGCACCACTGGGGATGCAGTGCAGTGAGTCCAGAGAGTGCACTGGCACCACTGGGGATGCAGTGCAGTGAGTGCAGAGAGTGCACTGGCACCACTGGGGATGCAGTACAGTGAGTCCAGAGAGTGCACTGGCACCACTGGGGATGCAGTGCAGTGAGTAAAGAGAGTGCACTGGCACCACTGGGGATGCAGTGCAGTGAGTCCAGAGAGTGCACTGGCACCACTGGGGATGCAGTGCAGTGAGTCCTGAGAGTGCAATGGCACCACAGGGGATGCACTGCAGTGAGTCCAGAGAGTGCACTGGCACCACTGGGGATGCAATGCAGTGAGTCCAGAGAGTGCACTGGCACCACTGGGGATGCAGTGCAGTGAGTGCAGAGAGTGCACTGGCACCAACTGGAGCTGCACTGCTGTGAGTCCTGAGATTGCACTGGCACCACTGGGGATGCACTGCAGTGAGTCCAGAGACTTCACAGGCACCACTGTGGATGCAGTATAGTGAGTCCAGAGAGTGCACTGGAACCACTGGTTATTCAGTTCCGTGAGTCCAGAGAGTGAACTGGCACCACTGGGGATGTAGTGCAGTGAGTCCAGAGAGTGCACTGGCACCTCTGGGGATGCACCCCGGTGACTCCAGAGAGTGCACTGGCACCAACTGGAGCTGCAGTGCAGTGAGTCCAGAGAGTGCACTGGCACCACTGGGGATGCAGTGCAGTGAGTCCAGAGAGTGCACTGGCACCACTGGGGATGCACTGCCGTGAGTCCAGAGAGTGCACTGGCACCACTGGGGATGCACTGCAGTGAGACCAGAGGTTGCAGTGGCACCACTGGGGATGCAGTGCAGTGAGTCCAGAGAGTGCACTGGTACGATTGGGGATGCAGTGCAGTGAGTCCAGAGAGTGCACTGGCACCACTGGGGATGCACTGCAGTGAGTCCAGAGAGTGCACTGGCACCACTGGAGATGCACTGCAGTGAGTCCAGAGAGTGCACTGGCACCACTGCGGATGCAATGCATTGAGTCCAGAGAGTGCACTGGCACCACTGGGGATGCACCCCGGCAAGTCCAGAGAGTGCACTGGCACCACTGGGGATGCACCCAGGCAAGTCCATAGAGTGCACTGTCACCACTGGGGATGCAGTGCAGTGAGTCCAGAGAGTGCACTGGCCCCACTGGGGATGCAGTGCAGTGAGTCCAGAGAGTGCACTGGCACCACGGGGGATGCAGTGCAGTGAGTCCAGAGAGTGCCCCGGCACCACTGGGGATGCAGTGCAGTGAGTCCAGAGAGTGCAGTGGCACCACTGGGGATGCAGTGCAGTGAGTCCAAAGAGTGCACTGGCACCATTGGGGATGCAGTGCAGTGAGTCCAGAGAGTGCACTGGCACCACTGGGGATGCAGTGCAGTGAGTCCAGAGAGTGCAGTGGCACAACTGGGGATGCAGTGCAGTGACTCCAGAGAGTGCACTGGCACCACTGGGCATGCAGTGCAGTGAGTCCAGAGAGTGTACTGGCACCACTGGGGATGCAGTGCAGTGAGTCCAGAGAGGTCACTGGCACCACTGGGGATGCAGTGCAGTGAGTCCAGAGAGTGCACTGGCATCACTGGGGATGCAGTGCGGTGAGTCCAGAGTGCACTGGCACCACTGGGGATGCAGTGCAGTGAGTCAAGATAGGTCACTGGCACCACTGGGGATGCACTGCAGTGAGTCCAGAGAGTGCACTGGCACCACTGGGGATTCACCCCGGTGAGTCCAGAGAGTGCACTGGCACCACTGGGGATGCACCCCGGCAAGTCCAGAGAGTGCACTGTCACCACTGGGGATGCAGTGCAGTGAGTGCAGAGAGTACACTGGCACCACTGGGGATGCAGTGCAGTGAGTCCAGAGAGTGCACTGGTACCACTGGGTATGCACCCCGGTGAGTCTAGAGAGTGCACTGGCACCACTGGAGATGCACTGCAGTGAGTCCAGAGAGTGCACTGGCACCACTGGGGATGCAGTGCAATGAGTCCAGAGAGTGCACTGGCACCACTGGGGATGCAGTGCAGTGAGTGCAGAGAGTACACTGGCACCACTGGGAATGGAGTGCAGCGAGTCCAGAGAGTGCACTGGTACGATTGGGGATGCAGTGCAGTGAGTCCAGAGAGTGCACTGGCACCACTGGGGATGCAATGCAGTGAGTCCTGAGAGTGTACTGGCACCAATAGGATGCAGCGCAGTGAGTCCAGAGAGTGCACTGGCACCACTGGGGATGCAGTGCAGTGAGTCCAGAGAGTGCACTGGCACCACTGGGGATGCAGTGTAGTGAGTCCAGAGAGTGCACTGGCACCACTGGGGATGCACTCGGGTGAGTCCAGAGAGTGCACTGGTACCACTGGGGATGCACTCGGGTGAGTCCAGAGAGTGCACTGGCACCACAGGAGATGCAGTGCAGTGAGTCCAGAGAGTGCACTGGCACCACTGGGGATGCACCCCGGTGAGTCCAGAGAGTGCACTGGCACCACTGGGGATGCACCCCGGCAAGTCCAGAGAGTGCACTCTCTGAACTCACTGACGTGCATCCCCAGTGCACTGGCACCACTGGGGATGCACCCCGGCAAGTCCAGAGAGTGCACTCTCTGGACTCACTGGACTGCAACCCCAGTGGTGCCAGTGCACTCTCTGGACTCACTGCACCGCATCCCCAGTGGTGCCAGTGCACTCTCTGGACTCACTGCACCGCATCCCCAGTGGTGCCAGTGCACTCTCTGGACTCACTGCAGTGCATCCCCAGTGGTGCCAGTACACTCTCTGGACTCACTGCACTGCATCCCCAGTGGTGCCAGTGCACTCTCTGGACTCACTGCACTGCATCACCAATGGTGCCACTGCACTCTCTGGACTCACTGCACTGCATCCCCAGTGGTGCCAGTGCACTCTCTGGACTCACTGTACTGCGTCCCCAGTGGTGCCAGTGCACTCTCTGGACTCACTGCACTGCATCCCCAGTGGTGCCAGTGCACTCTCTGGAGTCACTGCACTGCATCCTCAGAAGTGCCAGTGCACTCTCTGGAGTCACTGCACTGCATCCCCAGTCGTGCCAGTGCACTCTCTGGACTCACTGCACTGCATCCCCAGTGGTGCCAGTGCACTCTCTGGACTCACTGCAGTGCATCCCCAAGGTGCCAGTGCACTCTCTGGACTCACTGCACTGCATCCCCAGTGGTGCCAGTGCACTCTCTGGACTCACTGCACTGCATCCCCAGTGGTGCCAGTGCACTCTCTGGAGTCACTGCACTGTATCCCCAGTGGTGCCAGTGCACTCTCTGGAATCACTGCAGTGCATCCCCTGTGGTGCCAGTGCACTCTCTGTACTCACTGCACTGCATCACCTGTGGTGCCAGTGCACTCTCTGGACTCACTGCACTGCATCCCCAGTGGTGCCAGTGCACTCTCTGAACTCACCGCACTGCATCCCCAGTGGTGCCAGTGCACTCTCTGGACTCACTGCACTGCATCCCCAGTGGTGCCAGTGCACTCTCTGAACTCACCGCACTGCATCCCCAGTGGTGTCAGTGCACTCTCTGGACTCACTGCACTGCATCCCCAGTGGTGCCTGTGCACTCTGTGGACTCATCACATTGCATCCCCAGTGGTGCCAGTGCACTCTCTGGACTCACTGCACTGCATCCCCAGTGGTGCCAGTGCACTCTCTGCCCTCACTGCAGTGCATCCCCAGTGGTGCCAGTGCACTCTCTGCACTCACTGCACTGCATCCCCAGTGGTGCCAGTGCACTCTCTGCCCTCACTGCAGTGCATCCCCAGTGGTGCCAGTGCACTCTCTGCCCTCACTGCATTGCATCCCCAGTGGTGCCAGTGCACTCTCTGGACTCACTGCACTGCATCCCCAGTGGTGCCAGTGCACTCTCTGGACTCACCGCATTGCATCCCCAGTGGTGCCAGTGCACTCTCTGCACTCACTGCACTGCATCCCCAGTGGTGCCAGTGCACTCTCTGGAGTCACTGCACTGCATCCTCAGTGGTGCCAGTGCACTCTCTGGACTCACTGCACTGCATCCCCAGTGGTGCCAGGGCACTCTCTGGACTCACTGCACTGCATCCCCAGTGGTCCCAGTGCACTCTCTGCCCTCACTGCAGTGCATCCCCAGTGGTGCCAGTGCACTCTCTGCACTCACTGCAGTGCATCCCCAGTGGTGCCAGTGCAATCTCTGGGCTCACCGGGGTGCATCCCCAGTGGTGCCAGTGCACTCTCTGGACTCACTGCACTGCATCCCCAGTGGTGCCAGTGCACTCTCTGGACTCACTGCACTGCATCCCCCGTGGTGCCAGTGCACTCTCTGCACTCACTGCACTGCATCCCCAGTGGTGCCAGTGCACTCTCTGGACTCACTACACTGCATCCCCAGTGGTGCCAGTGCACTCTCTGGACTCACTGCAGTGCATCCGCAGTGGTGCCAGTGCACTCTCTGGACTCACTGCAGTGCATTCCCAGTAGTGCCAGTGCACTCTCTGGACTCACTGCGCTGCATCCCCAGTGGTGCCAGTGCACTCTCTGGACTCACTGCACTGCATCCCCAGTGGTGCCAGTGCACTCTCTGCACTCACTGCACTGCATCCCCAGTGGTGCCAGTGCACTATCTGGACTCATTGCAGTGCATCCCCAGTGGTGCTAGTGCACTCTCTGAGTCACTGCACTGCATCCCCAGTGGTGCCAGTGCACTCTCTGGACTCACTGCAGTGCATCACAAGTGGTGCCAGTGCACTCTCTGGACTCACTGCACTGCATCCCCAGTGGTGCCAGTGCACTCTCTGGACTCACTGCAGTGCATCCCCAGTGGTGCCAGTGTACTCTCTGGACTCACCGCACTGCATCCCCAGTGGTGCCAGTGCACTCTCTGGACTCACTGCACTGCATCCCCAAGGTGCCAGTGCACTCTCCGGACTCAACTGCACTGCATCCCCAGTGGTGCCAGTGCACTCTCTGGACTCACTGCACTGCATCCCCAGTGGTGCCAGTGCACTCTCTGGACTCACTGCAGTGCATCCCCAGTGGTGCCAGTGCACTCTCTGCACTCACTGCACTGCATCCCCAGTGGTGCCAGTGCACTCTCTGGAGTCACTGGACTGCATCCCCAGTGGTGCCTGTGCAGTCTCTGGACTCACTACAGTTCATCCCCAGTGGAGCCAGTGCACTCTCTGGACTCACTGCACTGCATCCCCAGTGGTGCCAGTGCACTCTCTCGACTCACTGCACTCCATCCCCACTGGTGCCAGTGCACTCTCTGGACTCACTGCACTGCATCCCCAGTGGTGCCAGTGCACTCTCTGCACTCATGCACTGCATACCCAGTGGTGCCAGTGCACTCTTTGGACTCACTGCACTGCATGAACAGTGGTGCCAGTGCACTCTCTGGACTCACTGTACTGCATCCCCAGTGGTGCCAGTGCACTCTCTGGACTTGCCGGGGTGCATCCGCAGTGGTGCCAGTGCACTCTCTGGACTCACTGCACTGCATCTCCAATGGTGCCACTGCACTCTCTGGACTCACTGCACTGCATCCCCAGTGGTGCCAGTGCACTCTCTGGACTCACTGTACTGCGTCCCCAGTGGTGCCAGTGCACTCTCTGGACTCACTGCACTGCATCCCCAGTGGTGCCAGTGCACTCTCTGGAGTCACTGCACTGCATCCCCAGAAGTGCCAGTGCACTCTCTGGAGTCACTGCACTGCATCCCCAGTCGTGCCAGTGCACTCTCTGGACTCACTGCACTGCATCCCCAGTGGTGCCAGTGCACACTCTGGACTCACTGCAGTGCATCCCCAAGGTGCCAGTGCACTCTCTGGACTCACTGCAGTGCATCCCCAGTGGTGCCAGTGCACCCTCTGGACTCACTGCACTGCATCCCCAGTGGTGCCAGTGCACTCTCTGGAATCACTGCAGTGCATCCCCTGTGGTGCCAGTGCACTCTCTGTACTCACTGCACTGCATCACCTGTGGTGCCAGTGCACTCTCTGGACTCACTGCACTGCATCCCCAGTGGTGCCAGTGCACTCTCTGCACTCACGGCAGTGCATCCCCAGTGGTGTCAGTGCACTCTCTGGACTCACTGCACTGCATCCCCAGTGGTGCCTGTGCACTCTGTGGACTCATCACATTGCATCCCCAGTGGTGCCAGTGCACTCTCTGGACTCACTGCACTGCATCCCCAGTGGTGCCAGTGCACTCTCTGCCCTCACTGCAGTGCATCCCCAGTGGTGCCAGTGCACTCTCTGCACTCACTGCACTGCATCCCCAGTGGTGCCAGTGCACTCTCTGCCCTCACTGCAGTGCATCCCCAGTGGTGCCAGTGCACTCTCTGCCCTCACTACATTGCATCCCCAGTGGTGCCAGTGCACTCTCTGGACTCACTGCACTGCATCCCCAGTGGTGCCAGTGCACTCTCTGGACTCACCGCATTGCATCCCCAGTGGTGCCAGTGCACTCTCTGGACTCACTGCACTGCATCCCCAGTGGTGCCAGTGCACTCTCTGGAGTCACTGCACTGCATCCTCAGTGGTGCCAGTGCACTCTCTGCACTCACTGCACTGCATCCCCAGTGGTGCCAGTGCACTCTCTGGACTCACTGCACTGCATCCCCAGTGGTGCCAGTGCACTCTCTGGACTCACTGCAGTGCATCCCCAGTGCTGCCAGTGCACTCTCTGGACTCACTGCAGTGCATCCCCAGTGGTGCCAGTGCACTCTCTGGACTCACCGCGCTGCATCCCCAGTGGTGCCAGTGCACTCTCTGGACTCACTGCACTGCATCCCCAGTGGTGCCAGTGCACTCTCTGCACTCCCTGCACTGCATCCCCACTGGTGCCAATGCACTATCTGGACTCATTGCAGTGCATCCCCAGTGGTGCCAGTGCACTCTCTGAGTCACTGCACTGCATTCCCAGTGGTGCCAGTGCACTCTCTGGACTCACTGCAGTGCATCCCAAGTGGTGCCAGTGCACTCTCTGGACTCACTGCAGTGCATCCCCAGTGGTGCCAGTGCACTCTCTGGACTCACTGCAGTGCTTCCGCACTGGTGCCAGTGCACTCTCTGGACTCACCGCACTGCATCCCCAGTGGTGCCAGTGCACTCTCTGGACTCAACTGCACTGCATCCCCAGTGGTGCCCGTGCACTCTCTGGACTCACTGCATTGCATCCCCAGTGGTGCCAGTGCACTCTCTGGACTCACTGCACTGCATCACCAGTGGTGCCAGTGCACTCTCTGGAGTCACTGCACTGCATCCCCAGTGGTTCCTGTGCAGTCTCTGGACTCACTACAGTTCATCCCCAGTGGTGCCAGTGCACTCTCTGGACTCACTGCACTGCATCCCCAGTGGTGCCAGTGCACTCTCTGGACTCACTGCACTCCATCCCCACTGGTGCCAGTGCACTCTCTGGACTCACTGCACTGCATCCCCAGTGGTGCCAGTGCACTCTCTGCACTCATGCACTGAATACCCAGTGGTGCCAGTGAACTCTTTGGACTCACTGCACTGCATGAACAGTGGTGCCAGTGCACTCTCTGGACTCACTGCACTGCATCCCCAGTGGTGCCAGTATAGTCTCTGGACTCACTGTAGTGCATCCCCAGTGGTGCCAGTGCAATCTCAGGACTCACTGCAGTGCAGCTCCAGTTGGTGCCAGTGCAGTCTCTGGACTCACTGCACCGCATCCCCAGTGGTGCCAGTGCACTCTCTGGACTCACTGCACTGCATCCCCAGTGGTGCCAGTGCACTCTCTGGAGTCACTGCAGTGTATCCCCAGTGGTGCCAGTGCACTCTCTGGACTCACTGAACTGCATCCCCAGTGGTGCCAGAGCACTCTCTGGACTCACTGCAGTGCATCCCCAGTGCTGCCAGTGCACTCTCTGGACTCACTGCACTGCATCGCCTGTGGTGCCAGTGCACTCTCTGGACTCACTGCACTGCATCACCAGTGGTGCCAGTGCACTCTCTGGACTCACTGCACTGCATCCCCAGTGGTGCCAGTGCACTCTCTGGACTCACAGCACTGCATCAACAGTGGTGCCTCTGCACTCTCTGGAGTCACTGCACTGCATCCCCAGTGGTGCCAGTGCACTCTCTGGACTCACTGCAGTGCATCCCCAGTGGTGCCAGTGCACTCTCTGGACTCACTGCACTGCATCCCCAGTAGTGCCAGTGCACTCTCTGGACTCACTGCACTGCATCCCCAGTGGTGCCAGTGCACTCTCTGGAATCACTGCAGTGCATCCCCAGTGGTGCCAGTGCACTCTCTGGAGTCACTGCACTGCATCCCCAGTGGTGCCAGTGCACTCTCTGGACTCACTGCATTGCATCCCCAGTTGTGCCAGTGCACTCTCTGGACTCACTGCACTGCATCCCCAGTGGTGCCAGTGCACTCTCTGGACTCACTGCACTGCATCACCATTGGTGCCAGGGCACTCTCCGGACTCACTGCAGTGCATCCCCAGTGGTGCCAGTGCACTCTCTGGACTCACTGCACTGCATCCCCAGTGGTGCCAGTGCACTTTCTGGACTCACTGCACTGCATCCCCAGTGGTGCCAGTGCACTCACTGGAGTCACAGCACTGCACCAACAGTGGTGCCTCTGCACTCTCTGGAGTCACTGCACTGCATCCCCAGTGGTGCCATTGCACTCTCTGGACTCACTGCAGTGCATCCCCAGTGGTGCCAGTGCACTCTCTGGACTCACTGTACTGCATCCCCAGTGGTGCCAGTGCACTCTCTGGACTCACTGCACTGCATCCCCAGTGGTACCAGTGCACTCTCCGGAATCACTGCAGTGCATCCCCAGTGGTGCCAGTGCAGTCTCTGGACTCACTGCACTGCATCCACAGTGGTGCCAGTGCACTCTCTGGACTCACTGCATTGCATCCCCAGTGGTGCCAGTGCACTCTCTGGACTCACTGCACTGCATCCCCAGTGGTGCCAGTATAGTCTCTGGACTCACTGTAGTGCATCCCCAGTGGTGCCAGTGCAATCTCAGGACTCACTGCAGTGCAGCTCCAGTTGGTGCCAGTGCAGTCTCTGGACTCACTGCACTGCATCCCCAGTGGTGCCAGTGCACTCTCTGGACTCACTGCACTGCATCCCCAGTGGTGTCAGTGCACTCTCTGGAGTCACTGCAGTGTATCCCCAGTGGTGCCAGTGCACTCTCTGGACTCACTGCAGTGCATCCCCAGTGCTGCCAGTGCACTCTCTGGACTCACTGCACTGCATCGCCAGTGGTGCCAGTGCACTCTCTGGACTCACTGCACTGCATCCCCAGTGGTGCCAGTGCACTCTCTGGACTCACTGCACTGCATCCCCAGTGGTGCCAGTGCACTCTCTGGAGTCACAGCACTGCATCAACAGTGTTGCCTCTGCACTCTCTGGAGTCACTGCACTGTATCCCCAGTGGTGCCAGTGCACTCTCTGGACTCACTGCAGTGCATCCCCAGTGGTGCCAGTGCACTCTCTGGACTCACTGCACTGCATCCCCAGTAGTGCCAGTGCACTCTCTGGACTCACTGCACTGCATCCCCAGTGGTGCCAGTGCACTCTCTGGAATCACTGCAGTGCATCCCCAGTGGTGCCAGTGCACTCTCTGGAGTCACTGCACTGCATCCCCAGTGGTGCCAGTGCACTCTCTGGACTCACTGCATTGCATCCCCAGTGGTGCCAGTGCACTCTCTGGACTCACTGCACTGCATCCCCAGTGGTGCCAGTGCACTCTCTGGACTCACTGCACTGCATCACCATTGGTGCCAGGGCACTCTCCGGACTCACTGCAGTGCATCCCCAGTGGTGCCAGTGCACTCTCTGGACTCACTGCACTGCATCCCCAGTGGTGCCAGTGCACTCTCTGGACTCACTGCACTGCATCCCCAGTGGTGCCAGTGCACTCTCTGGAGTCACAGCACTGCATCAACAGTGTTGCCTCTGCACTCTCTGGAGTCACTGCACTGCATCCCCAGTGGTGCCAGTGCACTCTCTGGACTCACTGCAGTGCATCCCCAGTGGTGCCAGTGCACTCTCTGGACTCACTGCAGTGCATCCCCAGTGGTGCCAGTGCACTCTCTGGACTCACTGCACTGCATCCACAGTGGTGCCAGTGCACTCTCTGGACTCACTGCAGGGCATCACCAGTGGTGCCAGTGCACTCTCTGGAATCACTGCACTGCATCCCCAGTGGTGCCAGGGCACTCTCTGGACTCACTGCAGTGCATCCCCAGTGGTGCCAGTGCACTCTCTGCCCTCACTGCAGTGCATCCCCAGTGGTGCCAGTGCAATCTCTGGGCTCACGGGGGTGCATCCCCAGTGGTGCCAGTGCACTCTCTGGACTCACTGCACTGCATCCCCAGTGGTGCCAGTATAGTCTCTAGACTCACTGTAGTGCATCCCCAGTGGTGCCAGTGCAATCTCAGGACTCACTGCAGTGCAGCTCCAGTTGGTGCCAGTGCAGTCTCTGGACTCACTGCACTGCATCCCCAGTGGTGCCAGTGCACTCTCTGGACTCACTGCACTGCATCCCCAGTGGTGCCAGTGCACTCTCTTCAGTCACTGCAGTGTTTCCCCGGTGGTGCCAGTGCACTCTCTGGACTCACTGAACTGCATCCCCAGTGGTGCCAGAGCACTCTCTGGACTCACTGCAGTGCATCCCCAGTGCTGCCAGTGCACTCTCTGGACTCACTGCACTGCATCGCCAGTGGTGCCAGTGCACTCTCTGGACTCACTGCACTGCATCCCCAGTGATGCCAGTGCACTCTCTGGACTCACAGCACTGCATCAACAGTGGTGCCTCTGCACTCTCTGGAGTCACTGCACTGCATCCCCAGTGGTGCCAGTGCACTCTCTGGACTCACTGCAGTGCATCCCCAGTGGTGCCAGTGCACTCTCTGGACTCACTGCACTGCATCCCCAGTAGTGCCAGTGCACTCTCTGGACTCACTGCAGTGCATCCCCAGTGGTGCCAGTGCACTCTCTGGAATCACTGCAGTGCATCCCCAGTGGTGCCAGTGCACTCTCTGGAGTCACTGCACTGCATCCCCAGTGGTGCCAGTGCACTCTCTGGACTCACTGCATTGCATCCCCAGTTGTGCCAGTGCACTCTCTGGACTCACTGCACTGCATCCCCAGTGGTGCCAGTGCACTCTCTGGACTCACTGCACTGCATCACCATTGGTGCCAGGGCACTCTCCGGACTCACTGCAGTGCATCCCCAGTGGTGCCAGTGCACTCTCTGGACTCACTGCACTGCATCCCCAGTGGTGCCAGTGCACTCACTGGAGTCACAGCACTGCACCAACAGTGGTGCCAGTGCACTCTCTGGAGTCACTGCACTGCATCCCCAGTGGTGCCAGTGCACTCTCTGGACTCACTGCAGTGCATCTCCAGTGGTGCCAGTGCACTCTCTGGACTCACTGCACTGCATCCCCAGTGGTGCCAGTGCACTCTCTGGACTCACTGCACTGCATCCCCAGTGGTGCCAGTGCACTCTCCGGAATCACTGCAGTGCATCCCCAGTGGTGCCAGTGCACTCTCTGGACTCACTGCACTGCATCCACAGTGGTGCCAGTGCACTCTCTGGACTCACTGCATTGCATCCCCAGTGGTGCCAGTGCACTCTCTGGACTCACTGCACTGCATCCCCAGTGGTGCCAGGGCACTCTCTGGACTTACTGCAGTGCATCCCCAGTGGTGCCAGTACACTCTCTGGACTCACTGCAGTGCATCCCCAGTGGTGCCAGTGCAATCTCTGGGCTCACGGGGGTGCATCCCCAGTGGTGCCAGTGCACTCTCTGGACTCACTGCACTGCATCCCCAGTGGTGCCAGTGCACTCTCTGCCCTCACTGCAGTGCATCCCCAGTGGTGCCAGTGCACTCTCTGCCCTCACTGCAGTGCATCCCCAGTGGTGCCAGTGCACTCTCTGGACTCACTGCACTGCATCCCCAGTGGTGCCCGTGCACTCTCTGGACTCACTGCAGTGCATCCCCAGTGGTGCCAGTGCACTCTCTGGACTCACTGCATTGCATCCCCAGTGGTGCCAGTGCACTCTCTGCACTCACTGCACTGCATCCCCAGTGGTGCCAGTGCACTCTCTGGAGTAACTGCACTGAATCCCCAGTGGTGCCTGTGCAGTCTCTGGACTCACTACAGTGCATCCGCAGTGGAGCCAGTGCACTCTCTGGACTCACTGCAGTGCATCCCCAGTGGTGCCAGTGCACTCTTTGGACTCACTGCACTCCATCCCCAGTGGTGCCAGTCCACTCTCTGGACTCACTGCACTGCATCCCCAGTGGTGCCAGTGCACTCTCTGGACTCAAGCACTGCATCCCCAGTGGTGCCAGTGCACTCTTTGGACTCACTGCACTGCATCCCCAGTGGTGCCAGTGCACTCTCTGGACTCACTGCAGTGCATCACCAGTGGTGCCAGTGCACTCTCTGGACTCACTGCAGTGCTTCACCAGTGGTGCCAGTGCACTCTCTGGACTCACTGCACTCCATCCCCAGTGGTGCCAGTGCACTCTCTGGAATCACTGCAGTGCATCCCCAGTGGTGCCAGTGCACTCTCTGGACTCACTGCACTGCATCCACAGTGGTGCCAGTGCACTCTCTGGACTCAACTGCACTGCATCCCCAGTGGTGCCCGTGCACTCTCTGGACTCACTGCATTGCATCCCCAGTGGTGCCAGTGCACTCTCTGGACTCACTGCACTGCATCCCCAGTGGTGCCAGTGCACTCTCTGGAGTCACTGCACTGCATCCCCAGTGGTGCCAGTGCAGTCTCTGGACTCACTACAGTTCATCCCCAGTGGAGCCAGTGCACTCTCTGGACTCACTGCACTGCATCCCCAGTGGTGCCAGTGCACTCTCTGGACTCACTGCACTCCATCCCCACTGGTGCCAGTGCACTCTCTGGACTCACTGCACTGCATCCCCAGTGGTGCCAGTGCACTCTCTGCACTCATGCACTGAATACCCAGTGGTGCCAGTGCACTCTTTGGACTCACCGCACTGCATCCCCAGTGGTGCCAGTATAGTCTCTGGACTCACTGTAGTGCATCCCCAGTGGTGCCAGTGCAATCTCAGGACTCACTGCAGTGCAGCTCCAGTTTGTGCCAGTGCAGTCTCTGGACTCACTGCACTGCATCTCCAGTGGTGCCAGTGCACTCTCTGGAGTCACTGCAGTGTATCCCCAGTGGTGCCAGTGCACTCTCTGGACTCACTGAACTGCATCCCCAGTGGTGCCAGAGCACTCTCTGGACTCACTGCAGTGCATCCCCAGTGCTGCCAGTGCACTCTCTGGACTCACTGCACTGCATCGCCAGTGGTGCCAGTGCACTCTCTGGACTCACTGCAGTGCATCCCCAGTGGTGCCAGTGCACTCTCTGGACTCACTGCAGTGCTTCACCAGTGGTGCCAGTGCACTCTCTGGACTCACTGCACTGCATCCCCAGTGGTGCCAGTGCACTCTCTGGAATCACTGCAGTGCATCCCCAGTGGTGCCAGTGCACTCTCTGGACTCACTGCACTGCATCCACAGTGGTGCCAGTGCACTCTCTGGACTCAACTGCACTGCATCCCCAGTGGTGCCCGTGCACTCTCTGGACTCACTGCATTGCATCCCCAGTGGTGCCAGTGCACTCTCTGGACTCACTGCACTGCATCCCCAGTGGTGCCAGTGCACTCTCTGGAGTCACTGCACTGCATCCCCAGTGGTGCCAGTGCAGTCTCTGGACTCACTACAGTTCATCCCCAGTGGAGCCAGTGCACTCTCTGGACTCACTGCACTGCATCCCCAGTGGTGCCAGTGCACTCTCTGGACTCACTGCATTCCCAGTGGTGCCAGTGCACTCTCTGGACTCACTGCACTGCATCACCATTGGTGCCAGGGCACGCTCCGGACTCACTGCAGTGCATCCCCAGTGGTGCCAGTGCAGTCTCTGGACTCACTGCACTGCATCCCCAGTGGTGCCAGTGCACTCTCTGGACTCACTGCACTGCATCCCCAGTGGTGCCAGTGCACTCACTGGAGTCACAGCACTGCACCAACAGTGGTGCCTCTGCACTCTCTGGACTCACTGCACTGCATCCCCAGTGGTGCCTCTGCACTCTCTGGACTCACTGCAGTGCATCCCCAGTGGTGCCAGTGCACTCTCTGGACTCACTGCACTGCATCCCCAGTGGTGCCAGTGCACTCTCTGGACTCACTGCAGTGCATCCCCAGTGGTGCCAGTGCACTCTCCGGAATCACTGCAGTGCATCCCCAGTGGTGCCAGTGCACTCTCTGGACTCACTGCACTGCATCCACAGTGGTGCCAGTGCACTCTCTGGACGCACTACATTGCATCCCCGGTGGTGCCAGTGCACTCTCTGGACTCACTGCACTGCATCCCCAGTGGTGCCAGGGCACTCTCTGGACTCACTGCAGTGCATCCCCACTGGTGCCAGTGCACTCTCTGGACTCACTGCACTGCATCCCCAGTGGTGCCAGTGCACTCTCTGGACTCACTGCACTCCATCCCCACTGGTGCCAGTGCACTCTCTGGACTCACTGCACTGCATCCCCAGTGGTGCCAGTGCACTCTCTGCACTCATGCACTGAATACCCAGTGGTGCCAGTGCACTCTTTGGACTCACTGCACTGCATGAACAGTGGTGCCAGTGCACTCTCTGGACTCACTGCACTGCATCCCCAGTGGTGCCAGTGCACTCTCTGGAGTCACTGCAGTGTATCCCCAGTGGTGCCAGTGCACTCTCTGGACTCACTGAACTGCATCCCCAGTGGTGCCAGAGCACTCTCTGGACTCACTGCACTGCATCCCCAGTGCTGCCAGTGCACTCTCTGGACTCACTGCACTGCATCGCCAGTGGTGCCAGTGCACTCTCTGCACTCACTGCACTGCATCACCAGTGGTGCCAGTGCACTCTCTGGACTCACTGCACTGCATCCCCAGTGGTGCCAGTGCACTCTCTGGAGTCACAGCACTGCATCAACAGTGGTGCCTCTGCACTCTCTGGAGTCACTGCACTGCATCCCCAGTGGTGCCAGTGCACTCTCTGGACTCACTGCAGTGCATCCCCAGTGGTGCCAGTGCACTCTCTGGACTCACTGCACTGCATCCCCAGTAGTGCCAGTGCACTCTCTGGACTCACTGCAGTGCATCTCCAGTGGTGCCAGTGCACTCTCTGGACTCACTGCACTGCATCCCCAGTGGGGCCAGTGCACTCTCTGGACTCACTGCACTGCATCCCCAGTGGTGCCAGTGCACTCTCTGGACTCACTGCATTGCATCCCCAGTTGTGCCAGTGCACTCTCTGGACTCACTGCACTGCATCCCCAGTGGTGCCAGTGCACTCTCTGGACTCACTGCACTGCATCACCATTGGTGCCAGGGCACTCTCCGGACTCACTGCAGTGCATCCCCAGTGGTGCCAGTGCACTCTCTGGACTCACTGCACTGCATCCCCAGTGGTGCCAGTGCACTCTCTGGACTCACTGCACTGCATCCCCAGTGGTGCCAGTGCACTCACTGGAGTCACAGCACTGCACCAACACTGGTGCCTCTGCACTCTCTGGAGTCACTGCACTGCATCCCCAGTGGTGCCAGTGCACTCTCTGGACTCACTGCAGTGCATCCCCAGTGGTGCCAGTGCACTCTCTGGACTCACTGCAGTGCATCCCCAATGGTGCCAGTGCACTCTCTGCACTCACGGCAGTGCATCCCCAGTGGTGCCAGTGCACTCTCTGGACTCACTGCACTGCATCCACAGTGGTGCCAGTGCACTCTCTGGACTCACTGCATTGCATCCCCAGTGGTGCCAGTGCACTCTCTGGACTCACTGCACTGCATCCCCAGTGGTGCCAGGGCACTCTCTGGACTCACTGCAGTGCATCCCCAGTGGTGCCAGTGCACTCTCTGGACTCACTGCACTGCATCACCAGTGGTGCCAGTGCACTCTCTGGACTCACTGCACTGCATCCCCAGTGGTGCCAGTGCACTCTCTGGAGTCACAGCACTGCATCAACAGTGGAGCCTCTGCACTCTCTGGAGTCACTGCACTGCATCCCCAGTGGTGCCAGTGCACTCTCTGGACTCACTGCAGTGCATCCCCAGTGGTGCCAGTGCACTCTCTGGACTCACTGCACTGCATCCCCAGTAGTGCCAGCGCACTCTCTGGACTCAATGCACTGCATCCCCAGTGGTGCCAGTGCACTCTCTGGAATCACTGCACTGCATCCCCAGTGGTGCCAGTGCACTCTCTGGACTCACTGCACTGCATCCCCAGTGGTGCCAGTGCACTCTCTGGACTCACTGCATTGCATCCCCAGTTGTGCCAGTGCACTCTCTGGACTCACTGCACTGCATCCCCAGTGGTGCCAGTGCACTCTCTGGACTCACTGCACTGCATCCCCAGTGGTGCCAGTGCACTCACTGGAGTCACAGCACTGCACCAACAGTGGTGCCTCTGCACTCTCTGGAGTCACTGCACTGCATCCCCAGTGGTGCCAGTGCACTCTCTGGACTCACTGCAGTGCATCCCCAGTGGTGCCAGTGCACTCTCTGGACTCACTGCAGTGCATCCCCAGTGGTGCCAGTGCACTCTCTGGACTCACTGCACTGCATCCCCAGTGGTGCCAGTGCACTCTCCGGAATCACTGCAGTGCATCCCCAGTGGTGCCAGTGCACTCTCTGGACTCACTGCACTGCATCCACAGTGGTGCCAGTGCACTCTCTGGACTCACTGCAATGCATCCACAGTGGTGCCAGTGCACTCTCTGGACTCACGGCACTGCATCCCCAGTGGTGCCAGGGCACTCTCTGGACTCACTGCAGTGCATCCCCAGTGGTGCCAGTGCACTCTCTGCCCTCACTGCAGTGCATCCCCAGTGGTGCCAGTGCAATCTCTGGGCTCACGGGGGTGCATCCCCAGTGGTGCCAGTGCACTCTCTGGACTCACTGCACTGCATCCCCAGTGGTGCCAGTATAGTCTCTGGACTCACTGTAGTGCATCCCCAGTGGTGCCAGTGCAATCTCAGGACTCACTGCAGTGCAGCTCCAGTTGGTGCCAGTGCAGTCTCTGGACTCACTGCACTGCATCCCCAGTGGTGCCAGTGCACTCTCTGGACTCACTGCACTGCATCCCCAGTGGTGCCAGTGCACTCTCTGGACTCACTGAACTGCATCCCCAGTGGTGCCAGAGCACTCTCTGGACTCACTGCAGTGCATCCCCAGTGCTGCCAGTGCACTCTCTGGACTCACTGCACTGCATCGCCAGTGGTGCCAGTGCACTCTCTGGACTCACTGCACTGCATCCCCAGTGGTGCCAGTGCACTCTCTGGACTCACAGCACTGCATCAACAGTGGTGCCTCTGCACTCTCTGGAGTCACTGCACTGCATCCCCAGTGGTGCCAGTGCACTCTCTGGACTCACTGCAGTGCATCCCCAGTGGTGCCAGTGCACTCTGTGGACTCACTGCACTGCATCCCCAGTAGTGCCAGTGCACTCTCTGGACTCAATGCACTGCATCCCCAGTGGTGCCAGTGCACTCTCTGGAATCACTGCACTGCATCCCCAGTGGTGCCAGTGCACTCTCTGGAGTCACTGCACTGCATCCCCAGTGGTGCCAGTGCACTCTCTGGACTCACTGCATTGCATCCCCAGTTGTGCCAGTGCACTCTCTGGACTCACTGCACTGCATCCCCAGTGGTGCCAGTGCACTCTCTGGACTCACTGCACTGCATCCCCAGTGGTGCCAGTGCACTCACTGGAGTCACAGCACTGCACCAACAGTGGTGCCTCTGCACTCTCTGGAGTCACTGCACTGCATCCCCAGTGGTGCCAGTGCACTCTCTGGACTCACTGCAGTGCATCCCCAGTGGTGCCAGTGCACTCTCTGGACTCACTGCAGTGCATCCCCAGTGGTGCCAGTGCACTCTCTGGACTCACTGCACTGCATCCCCAGTGGTGCCAGTGCACTCTCCGGAATCACTGCAGTGCATCCCCAGTGGTGCCAGTGCACTCTCTGGACTCACTGCACTGCATCCACAGTGGTGCCAGTGCACTCTCTGGACTCACTGCATTGCATTCCCAGTGGTGCCAGTGCACTCTCTGGACTCACGGCACTGCATCCCCAGTGGTGCCAGGGCACTCTCTGGACTCACTGCAGTGCATCCCCAGTGGTGCCAGTGCACTCTCTGCCCTCACTGCAGTGCATCCCCAGTGGTGCCAGTGCAATCTCTGGGCTCACGGGGGTGCATCCCCAGTGGTGCCAGTGCACTCTCTGGACTCACTGCACTGCATCCCCAGTGGTGCCAGTATAGTCTCTGGACTCACTGTAGTGCATCCCCAGTGGTGCCAGTGCAATCTCAGGACTCACTGCAGTGCAGCTCCAGTTGGTGCCAGTGCAGTCTCTGGACTCACTGCACTGCATCCCCAGTGGTGCCAGTGCACTCTCTGGACTCACTGCACTGCATCCCCAGTGGTGCCAGTGCACTCTCTGGACTCACTGAACTGCATCCCCAGTGGTGCCAGAGCACTCTCTGGACTCACTGCAGTGCATCCCCAGTGCTGCCAGTGCACTCTCTGGACTCACTGCACTGCATCGCCAGTGGTGCCAGTGCACTCTCTGGACTCACTGCACTGCATCCCCAGTGGTGCCAGTGCACTCTCTGGAGTCACAGCACTGCATCAACAGTGGTGCCTCTGCACTCTCTGGAGTCACTGCACTGCATCCCCAGTGGTGCCAGTGCACTCTCTGGACTCACTGCAGTGCATCCCCAGTGGTGCCAGTGCACTCTCTGGACTCACTGCACTGCATCCCCAGTAGTGCCAGTGCACTCTCTGGACTCACTGCACTGCATCCCCAGTGGTGCCAGTGCACTCTCTGCACTCACTGCACTGCATCCCCAGTGGTGCCAGTGCACTCTCTGGACTCACTGCACTGCATCACCATTGGTGCCAGGGCACTCTCCGGACTCACTGCAGTGCATCCCCAGTGGTGCCACTGCACTCTCTGGACTCACTGCACTGCATCCCCAGTGGTGCCAGTGCACTCTCTGGACTCACTGCACTGCATCCCCAGTGGTGCCAGTACACTCACTGGAGTCACAGCACTGCACCAACAGTGGTGCCTCTGCACTCTCTGGAGTCACTGCACTGCATCCCCAGTGGTGCCAGTGCACTCTCTGGACTCACTGCAGTGCATCCCCAGTGGTGCCAGTGCACTCTCTGGACTCACTGCACTGCATCCCCAGTGGTGCCAGTGCACTCTCCGGAATCACTGCAGTGCATCCCCAGTGGTGCCAGTGCACTCTCTGGACTCACTGCAATGCATCCACAGTGGTGCCAGTGCACTCTCTGGACTCACTGCATTGCATCCCCGGTGGTGCCAGTGCACTCTCTGGACTCACTGCACTGCATCCCCAGTGGTGCCAGTGCACTCTCTGGACTCACTGCAGTGCATCCCCACTGGTGCCAGTGCACTCTCTGGACTCACTGCACTGCATCCCCAGTGGTGCCAGTGCACTCTCTGGACTCACTGCACTCCATCCCCACTGGTGCCAGTGCACTCTCTGGACTCACTGCACTGCATCCCCAGTGGTGCCAGTGCACTCTCTGCACTCATGCACTGAATACCCAGTGGTGCCAGTGCACTCTCTGGACTCAGTGCACTGCATCCCCAGTGGTGCCAGTGCACTCTCTGGACTCACTGCACTGCATCCCCAGTGGTGCCAGTATAGTCTCTGGACTCACTGTAGTGCATCCCCAGTGGTGCCAGTGCAATCTCAGGACTCACTGCAGTGCAGCTCCAGTTGGTGCCAGTGCAGTCTCTGGACTCACTGCACTGCATCCCCAGTGGTGCCAGTGCACTCTCTGGACTCACTGCACTGCATCCCCAGTGGTGCCAGTGCACTCTCTGGAGTCACTGCAGTGTATCCCCAGTGGTGCCAGTGCACTCTCTGGACTCACTGAACTGCATCCCCAGTGGTGCCAGAGCACTCTCTGGACTCACTGCAGTGCATCCCCAGTGCTGCCAGTGCACTCTCTGGACTCACTGCACTGCATCGCCAGTGGTGCCAGTGCACTCTCTGGACTCACTCCACTGCATCACCATTGGTGCCAGGGCACTCTCCGGACTCACTGCAGTGCATCCCCAGTGGTGCCAGTGCACTCTCTGGACTCACTGCACTGCATCCCCAGTGGTGCCAGTGCACTCTCTGGACTCACTGCACTGCATCCCCAGTGGTGCCAGTGCACTCACTGGAGTCACAGCACTGCACCAACAGTGGTGCCTCTGCACTCTCTGGAGTCACTGCACTGCATCCCCAGTGGTGCCAGTGCACTCTCTGGACTCACTGCAGTGCATCCCCAGTGGTGCCAGTGCACTCTCTGGACTCACTGCAGTGCATCCCCAGTGGTGCCAGTGCACTCTCTGGACTCACTGCACTGCATCCCCAGTGGTGCCAGTGCACTCTCCGGAATCACTGCAGTGCATTCCCAGTGGTGCCAGTGCACTCTCTGGACTCACTGCACTGCATCCACAGTGGTGCCAGTGCACTCTCTGGACTCACTGCATTGCATCCCCAGTGGTGCCAGTGCACTCTCTGGACTCACTGCACTGCATCCCCAGTGGTGCCAGGGCACTCTCTGGACTCACTGCAGTGCATCCCCAGTGGTGCCAGTGCACTCTCTGCCCTCACTGCAGTGCATCCCCAGTGGTGCCAGTGCAATCTCTGGGCTCACGGGGGTGCATCCCCAGTGGTGCCAGTGCACTCTCTGGACTCACTGCACTGCATAACCAGTGGTGCCAGTATAGTCTCTGGACTCACTGTAGTGCATCCCCAGTGGTGCCAGTGCAATCTCAGGACTCACTGCAGTGCAGCTCCAGTTGGTGCCAGTGCAGTCTCTGGACTCACTGCAGTGCATCCCCAGTGGTGCCAGTGCACTCTCTGGACTCACTGCACTGCATCCCCAGTGGTGCCAGTGCACTCTCTGGAGTCACTGCAGTGTATCCCCAGTGGTGCCAGTGCACTCTCTGGACTCACTGAACTGCATCCCCAGTGGTGCCAGAGCACTCTCTGGACTCACTGCAGTGCATCCCCAGTGGTGCCAGTGCACTCTCTGGACTCACTGCACTGCATCGCCAGTGGTGCCAGTGCACTCTCTGGACTCACTGCACTGCATCCCCAGTGGTGCCAGGGCACTCTCTGGACTCACTGCAGTGCATCCCCAGTGGTGCCAGTGCACTCTCTGGACTCACTGCACTGCATCCCCAGTAGTGCCAGTGCACTCTCTGGACTCACTGCACTGCATCCACAGTGGTGCCAGTGCACTCTCTGGAATCACTGCAGTGCATCCCCAGTGGTGCCAGTGCACTCTCTGGAGTCACTGCACTGCATCCCCAGTGGTGCCAGTGCACTCTCTGGACTCACTGCATTGCATCCCCAGTTGTGCCAGTGCACTCTCTGGACTCACTGCACTGCATCCCCAGTGGTGCCAGTGCACTCTCTCGACTCACTGCACTGCATCACCATTGGTGCCAGGGCACTCTCCGGACTCACTGCAGTGCATCCCCAGTGGTGCCAGTGCACTCTCTGGACTCACTGCACTGCATCCCCAGTGGTGCCAGTGCACTCTCTGGACTCACTGCACTGCATCCCCAGTGGTGCCAGTGCACTCACTGGAGTCACAGCACTGCACCAACAGTGGTGCCTCTGCACTCTCTGGAGTCACTGCACTGCATCCCCAGTGGTGCCAGTGCACTCTCTGGACTCACTGCAGTGCATCCCCAGTGGTGCCAGTGCACTCTCTGGACTCACTGCACTGCATCCCCAGTGGTGCCAGTGCACTCTCTGGACTCACTGCACTGCATCCCCAGTGGTGCCAGTGCACTCTCCGGAATCACTGCAGTGCATCCCCAGTGGTGCCAGTGCACTCTCTGGACTCACTGCACTGCATCCACAGTGGTGCCAGTGCACTCTCTGGACTCACTGCATTGCATCCCCAGTGGTGCCAGTGCACTCTCTGGACTCACTGCACTGCATCCCCAGTGGTGCCAGGGCACTCTCTGGACTCACTGCAGTGCATCCCCAGTGGTGCCAGTGCACTCTCTGCCCTCACTGCAGTGCATCCCCAGTGGTGCCAGTGCAATCTCTGGGCTCACGGGGGTGCATCCCCAGTGGTGCCAGTGCACTCTCTGGACTCACTGCACTGCATCCCCAGTGGTGCCAGTATAGTCTCTGGACTCACTGTAGTGCATCCCCAGTGGTGCCAGTGCAATCTCAGGACTCACTGCAGTGCAGCTCCAGTTGGTGCCAGTGCAGTCTCTGGACTCACTGCAGTGCATCCCCAGTGGTGCCAGTGCACTCTCTGGAGTCACTGCAGTGTATCCCCAGTGGTGCCAGTGCACTCTCTGGACTCACTGAACTGCATCCCCAGTGGTGCCAGAGCACTCTCTGGACTCACTGCAGTGCATCCCCAGTGCTGCCAGTGCACTCTCTGGACTCACTGCACTGCATCGCCAGTGGTGCCAGTGCACTCTCTGGACTCACTGCACTGCATCACCAGTGGTGCCAGTGCACTCTCTGGACTCACTGCACTGCATCCCCAGTGGTGCCAGTACACTCTCTGGAGTCACAGCACTGCATCAACAGTGGTGCCTCTGCACTCTCTGGAGTCACTGCACTGCATCCCCAGTGGTGCCAGTGCACTCTCTGGACTCACTGCACTGCATCCCCAGTGGTGCCAGTGCACTCTCTGGACTCACTGCACTGCATCCCCAGTAGTGCCAGTGCACTCTCAGGACTCACTGCACTGCATCCCCAGTGGTGCCAGTGCACTCTCTGGAATCACTGCAGTGCATCCCCAGTGGTGCCAGTGCACTCTCTGGAGTCACTGCACTGCATCCCCAGTGGTGCCAGTACTCTCTCTGGACTCACTGCATTGCATCCCCAGTTGTGCCAGTGCACTCTCTGGACTCACTGAACTGCATCCCCAGTGGTGCCAGTGCACTCTCTGGAATCACTGCAGTGCATCCCCAGTGGTGCCAGTGCACTCTCTGGAGTCACTGCACTGCATCCCCAGGGGTGCCAGTGCACTCTCTGGGCTCACTGCACTGCATCCCCAGTGGTGCCAGTGCACACTCTGGACTCACTGCACTGCATCCCCAGTGGAGCCAGTGCACTCTCTGGACTCACTGCACTGCATCACCATTGGTGCCAGGGCACTCTCCGGACTCACTGCAGTGCATCCCCAGTGGTGCCAGTTCACTCTCTGGACTCACTGCACTGCATCAACAGTGGTGCCAGTGCACTCTCTGGACTCACTGCACTGCATCCCCAGTGGTGCCAGTGCACTCACTGGAGTCACAGCACTGCACCAACAGTGGTGCCTCTGCACTCTCTGGAGTCACTGCACTGCATCCCCAGTGGTGCCAGTGCACTCTCTGGACTCACTGCACTGCATCAACAGTGGAGCCAGTGCACTCTCTGGACTCACTGCACTGCATCACCAGTGGAGCCAGTGCACTCTCTGGACTCACTGCACTGCATCCCCAGTGGTGCCAGTGCACTCTCCGGAATCACTGCAGTGCATCCCCAGTGGTGCCAGTGCACTCTCTGGACTCACTGCACTGCATCCACAGTGGTGCCAGTGCACTCTCTGGACTCACTGCATTGCATCCCCAGTGGTGCCAGTGAACTCTCTGGACTCACTGCACTGCATCCCCAGTGGTGCCAGTGCACTCTCTGGACTCACTGCAGTGCATCCCCAGTGGTGCCAGTGCACTCTCTGCCCTCACTGCAGTGCATCCCCAGTGGTGCCAGTGCAATCTCTGGGCTCACGGGGGTGCATCCCCAGTGGTGCCAGTGCACTCTCTGGACTCACTGCACTGCATCCCCAGTGGTGCCAGTATAGTCTCTGGACTCACTGTAGTGCATCCCCAGTGGTGCCAGTGCAATCTCAGGACTCACTGCAGTGCAGCTCCAGTTGGTGCCGGTGCAGTCTCTGGACTCACTGCACTGCATCCCCAGTGGTGCCAGTGCACTCTCTGGACTCACTGCACTGCATCCCCAGTGGTGCCAGTGCACTTTCTGGACTCACTGAACTGCATCCCCAGTGGTGCCAGAGCACTCTCTGGACTCACTGCAGTGCATCCCCAGTGCTGCCAGTGCACTCTCTGGACTCACTGCACTGCATCGCCAGTGGTGCCAGTGCACTCTCTGGACTCACTGCAGTGCATCCCCAGTGGTGCCAGTGCACTCTCTGGACTCACTGCACTGCATCCCCAGTAGTGCCAGTGCACTCTCTGGAGTCACTGCACTGCATCCCCAGTGGTGCCAGTGCACTCTCTGGACTCACTGCAGTGCATCCCCAGTGGTGCCAGTGCACTCTCTGGACTCACTGCACTGCATCCCCAGTAGTGCCAGTGCACTCTCTGGACTCACTGCAGTGCATCCCCAGTGGTGCCAGTGCACTCTCTGGAATCACTGCAGTGCATCACCAGTGGTGCCAGTGCACTCTCTGGAGTCACTGCACTGCATCCCCAGTGGTGCCAGTGCACTCTCTGGACTCACTGCATTGCATCCCCAGTTGTGCCAGTGCACTCTCTGGACTCACTGCACTGCATCCCCAGTGGTGCCAGTGCACTCTCTGGACTCACTGCACTGCATCACCATTGGTGCCAGGGCACTCTCCGGACTCACTGCAGTGCATCCCCAGTGGTGCCAGTGCAGTCTCTGGACTCACTGCACTGCATCCCCAGTGGTGCCAGTGCACTCTCTGGACTCACTGCAGTGCATCGCCAGTGGTGCCAGTGCACTCTCTGGACTCACTGCACTGCATCCACAGTGGTGCCAGTGCACTCTCTGGACGCACTACATTGCATCCCCGGTGGTGCCAGTGCACTCTCTGGACTCACTGCACTGCATCCCCAGTGGTGCCAGGGCACTCTCTGGACTCACTGCAGTGCATCCCCACTGGTGCCAGTGCACTCTCTGGACTCACTGCACTGCATCCCCAGTGGTGCCAGTGCACTCTCTGGACTCACTGCACTCCATCCCCACTGGTGCCAGTGCACTCTCTGGACTCACTGCACTGCATCCCCAGTGGTGCCAGTGCACTCTCTGCACTCATGCACTGAATACCCAGTGGTGCCAGTGCACTCTTTGGACTCACTGCACTGCATGAACAGTGGTGCCAGTGCACTCTCTGGACTCACTGCACTGCATCCCCAGTGGTGCCAGTATAGTCTCTGGACTCACTGTAGTGCATCCCCAGTGGTGCCAGTGCAATCTCAGGACTCACTGCAGTGCAGCTCCAGTTGGTGCCAGTGCAGTCTCTGGACTCACTGCACTGCATCCCCAGTGGTGCCAGTGCACTCTCTGGACTCACTGCACTGCATCCCCAGTGGTGCCAGTGCACTCTCTGGAGTCACTGCAGTGTATCCCCAGTGGTGCCAGTGCACTCTCTGGACTCACTGAACTGCATCCCCAGTGGTGCCAGAGCACTCTCTGGACTCACTGCACTGCATCCCCAGTGCTGCCAGTGCACTCTCTGGACTCACTGCACTGCATCGCCAGTGGAGCCAGTGCACTCTCTGGACTCACTGCACTGCATCACCAGTGGTGCCAGTGCACTCTCTGGACTCACTGCACTGCATCCCCAGTGGTGCCAGTGCACTCTCTGGAGTCACAGCACTGCATCAACAGTGGTGCCTCTGCACTCTCTGGAGTCACTGCACTGCATCCCCAGTGGTGCCAGTGCACTCTCTGGACTCACTGCAGTGCATCCCCAGTGGTGCCAGTGCACTCTCTGGACTCACTGCACTGCATCCCCAGTAGTGCCAGTGCACTCTCTGGACTCACTGCAGTGCATCCCCAGTGGTGCCAGTGCACTCTCTGGACTCACTGCACTGCATCCCCAGTGGGGCCAGTGCACTCTCTGGACTCACTGCACTGCATCCCCAGTGGTGCCAGTGCACTCTCTGGACTCACTGCATTGCATCCCCAGTTGTGCCAGTGCACTCTCTGGACTCACTGCATTGCATCCCCAGTGGTGCCAGTGCACTCTCTGGACTCACTGCAGTGCATCACCATTGGTGCCAGGGCACTCTCCGGACTCACTGCACTGCATCCCCAGTGGTGCCAGTGCACTCTCTGGACTCACTGCACTGCATCCCCAGTGGTGCCAGTGCACTCTCTGGACTCACTGCACTGCATCCCCAGTGGTGCCAGTGCACTCACTGGAGTCACAGCACTGCACCAACAGTGGTGCCTCTGCACTCTCTGGAGTCACTGCACTGCATCCCCAGTGGTGCCAGTGCACTCTCTGGACTCACTGCAGTGCATCCCCAGTGGTGCCAGTGCACTCTCTGGACTCACTGCAGTGCATCCCCAGTGGTGCCAGTGCACTCTCTGCACTCAGGGCAGTGCATCCCCAGTGGTGCCAGTGCACTCTCCGGAATCACTGCAGTGCATTCCCAGTGGTGCCAGTGCACTCTCTGGACTCACTGCACTGCATCCACAGTGGTGCCAGTGCACTCTCTGGACTCACTGCATTGCATCCCCAGTGGTGCCAGTGCACTCTCTGGACTCACTGCACTGCATCCCCAGTGGTGCCAGGGCACTCTCTGGACTCACTGCAGTGCATCCCCAGTGGTGCCAGTGCACTCTCTGCCCTCACTGCAGTGCATCCCCAGTGGTGCCAGTGCACTCTCTCGACTCACTGCACTGCATCCCCAGTGGTGCCAGTATAGTCTCTGCACTCACTGTAGTGCATCCCCAGTGGTGCCAGTGCAATCTCAGGACTCACTGCAGTGCAGCTCCAGTTGGTGCCAGTGCAGTCTCTGGACTCACTGCAGTGCATCCCCAGTGGTGCCAGTGCACTCTCTGGACTCACTGCACTGCATCCCCAGTGCTGCCAGTGCACTCTCTGGACTCACTGCAGTGTATCCCCAGTGGTGCCAGTGCACTCTCTGGACTCACTGAACTGCATCCCCAGTGGTGCCAGGGCACTCTCTGGACTCACTGCAGTGCATCCCCAGTGCTGCCAGTGCACTCTCTGGACTCACTGCACTGCATCGCCAGTGGTGCCAGTGCACTCTCTGGACTCACTGCACTGCATCACCAGTGGTGCCAGTGCACTCTCTGGACTCACTGCACTGCATCCCCAGTGGTGCCAGTGCACTCTCTGGAGTCACAGCACTGCATCAACAGTGGTGCCTCTGCACTCTCTGGAGTCACTGCACTGCATCCCCAGTGGTGCCAGTGCACTCTCTGGACTCACTGCAGTGCATCCCCAGTGGTGCCAGTGCACTCTCTGGACTCACTGCACTGCATCCCCAGTAGTGCCAGTGCACTCTCTGGACTCAATGCACTGCATCCCCAGTGGTGCCAGTGCACTCTCTGGAATCACTGCACTGCATCCCCAGTGGTGCCAGTGCACTCTCTGGAGTCACTGCACTGCATCCCCAGTGGTGCCAGTGCACTCTCTGGACTCACTGCATTGCATCCCCAGTTGTGCCAGTGCACTCTCTGGACTCACTGCACTGCATCCCCAGTGGTGCCAGTGCACTCTCTGGACTCACTGCACTGCATCCCCAGTGGTGCCAGTGCACTCACTGGAGTCACAGCACTGCACCAACAGTGGTGCCTCTGCACTCTCTGGAGTCACTGCACTGCATCCCCAGTGGTGCCTGTGCACTCTCCGGAATCACTGCAGTGCATTCCCAGTGGTGCCAGTGCACTCTCTGGACTCACTGCACTGCATCCACAGTGGTGCCAGTGCACTCTCTGGACTCACTGCATTGCATCCCCAGTGGTGCCAGTGCACTCTCTGGACTCACTGCACTGCATCCCCAGTGGTGCCAGGGCACTCTCTGGACTCACTGCAGTGCATCCCCAGTGGTGCCAGTGCACTCTCTGCCCTCACTGCAGTGCATCCCCAGTGGTGCCAGTGCACTCTCTGGACTCACTGCACTGCATCCCCAGTGGTGCCAGTATAGTCTCTGGACTCACTGTAGTGCATCCCCAGTGGTGCCAGTGCAATCTCAGGACTCACTGCAGTGCAGCT
The DNA here is from genome assembly GCF_964034855.1 of Anser brachyrhynchus. NCBI lineage: Eukaryota > Metazoa > Chordata > Aves > Anseriformes > Anatidae > Anser > Anser brachyrhynchus. The sequence goes on from NW_027664004.1 coordinate 1,204,250, forward strand.
CCAGTTGGTGCCAGTGCAGTCTCTGGACTCACTGCAGTGCATCCCCAGTGGTGCCAGTGCACTCTCTGGACTCACTGCACTGCATCCCCAGTGCTGCCAGTGCACTCTCTGGACTCACTGCAGTGTATCCCCAGTGGTGCCAGTGCACTCTCTGGACTCACTGAACTGCATCCCCATTGGTGCCAGGGCACTCTCTGGACTCACTGCAGTGCATCCCCAGTGCTGCCAGTGTACTCTCTGGACTCACTGCACTGCATCGCCAGTGGTGCCAGTGCACTCTCTGGACTCACTGCACTGCATCACCAGTGGTGCCAGTGCACTCTCTGGACTCACTGCACTGCATCCCCAGTGGTGCCAGTGCACTCTCTGTAGTCACTGCGCTGCGTCCCCAGTGGTGACAGTTCACTCTCTGGACTTACTGTGTTGCATCCCCAGTGGTGCCAGTGCACTCTCTGGACTCAGTGCAGGGTATCCCCTGTGGTGCCATTGCACTCTCAGGACTCACTGCAGTGCATCCCAGTGGTGCCAGTGCACTCTCTGGACTCACTGCAGTGCATCCCCAGTGGTGCCAGTGCACTCTCTGGACTCACTGCAGTGCAGCCCCTGAGGTCAAAGTGCACTCTCTGTACTCACTGCAGTGCATTCCCAGTGGTGTCAGTGCACTCTCTGGACTCACTGCAGTGAATCCCCGGTGGTGCCAGTGCACTCTCTGGAGTCACCGCGGTGCATCCCCAGTGGTGCCAGTGCACTCTCTGGACTCACTGAACTGCATCCCCAGTGGTGCCATTGCACTCTCAGGACTCACTGCACTGCATCCCCAGTGGTGCCAGTGCACTCTCTGGACTCACTGCACTGCATCAACAGTGGAGCCAGTGCACTCTCTGGACTCACTGCACTGCATCACCAGTGGAGCCAGTGCACTCTCTGGACTCACTGCACTGCATCCCCAGTGGTGCCAGTGCACTCTCTGGACTCAGTACACTGCATCCCCAATGGTGCCAGTGCACTCTCTGGACTCACTGCACTGCATCCCCAGTGGTGCCAGTGGCTCTCTGGACTCACTGCAATGCATCACCAGTGGTGACAGTGCACTCTTTGGACTCACTGCACTGCATCCCCAGTGGTGCCAGTGCGCTCTCTGGAGTCACTGCACTGCATCAACAGTGGTGCCAGTGCACTCTCTGGACTCACTGCACTGCATCCCCAGTGGTGCCAGTGCACTCTCTGGACTCACTGAACTGCATCCCCAGTGGTGCCAGTGCACTCTCTGGACTCACTGCACTGCATCCCCAGTGGTGCCAGTGCACTCTCTGCACTCACTGCACTGCATCCCCAGTGGTGCCAGTGCACTCTCTGCACTCACTGCACTGCATCCCCAGTGGTGCCAGTGCACTCTCTGGACTCACTGCAGTGCATCCCCAGTGGTGTCAGTGCACTCTCTGGACTCACCAGGGTGCATCCCCAGTGGTGCCAGTGCACTCTCTGGACTCACTGCAGTGCATCCCCAATGGTGCCAGTGTACTCTCTGGACTCACTGCACTGCATCACCAGTGGTGCCAGTGCACTCTCTGGACTCACTGCACTGCATCCCCACTGGTGCCAGTGCACCTTCTGGAGTCACTGCAGTGCATCCCCTGTTGTGCTAGTACACTCTCTGCACTCACTGCACTGCATCCCCAGAAGTGCCAGTGCAATCTCTGGACTCACTGCACTGCATCCCCAGTGGTGCCAGTGCACTATCTGGACTCACTGCACTGCATCCCCAGTGGTTCCATTGCACTCTCTGGACTCACTTCTTTGCATTCCAGTGGTGCCAGTGCACTCTCTGGACTCAGTGCAGTGCATCCCCAGTGGAGCCAGTGCACTCTCTGGACTCACTGCAGTGCATCCCCAGTGGTGCCAGTGCACTCTCTGGACTCACTGCACTGCATCCCCAGTGCTGACAGTGCAATCTCTGGACTCACTGCAGTGCATCACCACTGGTGCCAGTGCACTCTCTGGACTCACTGCACTGCATCCCCAGTGTTGACAGTGCACTCTCTGGACCCACTGCAGTGCATCCCCACTGGTGCCAGTGCACTCTCTGGACTCACTGCAGTGCATCCCCAGTGGTGCCAGTGCACTCTCTGTAGTCACTGCGCTGCGTCCCCAGTGGTGACAGTTCACTCTCTGGACTCAGTGCAGGGTATCCCCTGTGGTGCCATTGCACTCTCAGGACTCACTGCAGTGCATCCCAGTGGTGCCAGTGCACTCTCTGGACTCACTGCAGTGCATCCCCAGTGGTGCCAGTGCACTCTCTGGACTCACTGCAGTGCAGCCCCTGAGGTCAAAGTGCACTCTCTGTACTCACTGCAGTGCATTCCCAGTGGTGTCAGTGCACTCTCTGGACTCACTGCAGTGAATCCCCGGTGGTGCCAGTGCACTCTCTGGAGTCACCGCGGTGCATCCTCAGTGGTGCCAGTGCACTCTCTGGACTCACTGAACTGCATCCCCAGCGGTGCCAGTGCACTCTCTGGACTCACTGCACTGCATCCCCAGTGGTGCCATTGCACTCTCAGGACTCACTGCACTGCATCCCCAGTGGTGCCAGTGCACTCTCTGGACTCACTGCACTGCATCAACAGTGGAGCCAGTGCACTCTCTGGACTCACTGCACTGCATCACCAGTGGAGCCAGTGCACTCTCTGGACTCACTGCACTGCATCCCCAGTGGTGCCAGTGCACTCTCTGGACTCAGTACACTGCATCCCCAATGGTGCCAGTGCACTCTCTGGACTCACTGCACTGCATCCCCAGTGGTGCCAGTGGCTCTCTGGACTCACTGCAATGCATCACCAGTGGTGACAGTGCACTCTCTGGACTCACTGCACTGCATCCCCAGTGGTGCCAGTGCGCTCTCTGGAGTCACTGCACTGCATCAACAGTGGTGCCAGTGCACTCTCTGGACTCACTGCACTGCATCCCCAGTGGTGCCAGTGTAGTCTCTGGACTCACTGCAGTGCATCCCCAGTGGTGCCAGTGCTATCTCTGCACTCACTGCAGTGCAGCTCAGTGGTGCCAGAGCACTCTCTGGACTCACTGCAGTGCATCCCCAGTGGAGCCAGTGCACTCTCTGGACTCACTGCACTGCATCCGCAGTGGAGCCAGTGCACTCTCTAGACTCACTGCAGTGTATCTCCATTGGAGCCGGTCCACTCTCTGGACTCACTAAACTGCATCCCCAGTGGTGCCAGAGAACTCTCTGGTCTCACTGCAGTGCATCCCCAGTGGTGCCAGTGCACTGTCTGGACTCACTGCAGTTTATCCCCAGTGGTGCTAGGGCACTCTCTGGACTCACTGCACTGCATCCCCATTGGTGCCAGTGCACTCTCTGGACTAACTGCACTAAAACCCCAGTGGTGCCAGTGAACTCTCTGGACTCACTGCGCTGCATAAGCAGTGGTGACAGTGCACTCTCTAGACTCACTGCATTGCATCCCCAGTGGTGCCAGTGCACTCTCAGGACTCACTGCAGTGTATCCCCTGAGGTGCCAGTGCACTCTGTGGACTCACTGCACTGCATCCCAGTGGTGCCAGTGCACTCTCTGGACTCACTGCAGTGCATCCCCAGTGGTGCCAGTGCGCTCTCTGGACTCACTGCAGTGCAGCACCAGTGGTGCCAGTGCACTCTCTGGACTCACTGCAGTGCAGGCCCTTAGGTGCCAGTGCACTCTCTGTACTCACTGCAGTGCATTCCCAGTGGTGCCAGTGCACTCTCTGGACTCCTTGCACTGAATCCCCGGTGGTGCCAGTGCACTCTCTGGACTCACTGCACTACATCACCAGTGGTGCCAGTTCACTCTCTGGACTCACTGAACTGCATCCCCAGTGGTGCCAGTGCACTGTCTGGACTCACTGCAGTGCATCCCCAGTTGTGCAAGGGCACTCTCTGGACTCACTGCACTGCATCCCCAGTGGTGCCAGTGCACTCTCTGGACTCACTGCAGTGTATCCCCATTGGAGCCGGTGCACTCTCTGGACTCACTAAACTGCATCCCCAGTGGTGCCAGAGAACTCTCTGGACTCACCGGGTTGCATCCCCAGTGGTGCCAGTGCACTCTCTGGACTCACTGCACTGCATCCCCTGTGGTGCCAGTACACTCTCTGGACTCACTGCACAGCATCCCCTTAGGTGCCAGTGCACTCTCTGGACTCACTGCACTGCATCCCCAGTGCTGACAGTGCACTCTCTGGACTCACTGCACTGCATCCCCAGTGGTGCCAGTGCACTCTCTGGACTCACTGAACTGCATCACCATTGGTGCCACTGCACTCTCCGGACTCACTGCAGTGCATCCGCAGTGGTGCCAGTGCACTCTTTCGAGTCACTGCACTGCATCCCCATTAGTGCCAGTGCATTCTCTGGACTCACTGCAGTGCATCCCCAGTGGTGCCAGTGTACTCTCTGGACTCACAGCACTGCATCACCAGTGGTGCCAGTGCACTCTCTGGACTCACTGCACTGCATCCCCAGTGGTGCCAGTGCACTTTCTGGAGTCACTGCAGTGCATCCCCTGTTGTGCTAGTGCACTCTCTGCACTCACTGCACTGCATCCCCAGTGGAGCCAGTGCACTCTCTGGACTCACTGCAGTGCATCCCCAGTGGTGCCAGTGCACTCTCTGGACTCACTGCAGTGCATCACCAGTGGTGCCAGTGCACTCTCTGGAGTCACTGCGCTGCGTCCCCAGTGGTGACAGTTCACTCTCTGGACTCACTGTGCTGCATCCCTAGTGGTGCCAGTGCACTCTCTGGACTCACTACAATGTATCCCCTGTGGTGCCAGTGCACTCTGTGGACTCACTGCACTGCATCCCATTGGTGCCAGTGCACTCTCTGGACTCACTGCATTGCATCCCCAGTGGTGCCAGTGCACTCTCTGGACTCACTCCAGTGCATCCCCAGTGGTGCCAGTGCACTCTCTGGACTCACTGCAGTGCAGCCCCTGAGGTGCCAGTGCACTCTCTGTACTCAATGCAGTGCATTCCCATTGGTGTCAGTGCACTCTCTGGACTCACTGCACTGCATCCCCAGTGCTGACAGTGCACTCTCTGGACTCACTGCAGTGCATCCCCAGTGGTGCCAGTGCACTCTCTGGACTCACTGCAATGCATCCCCAGTGGTGCCAGTGCAATCTCTGGACTCACTGCACTGCATCCCCAGTGGTGCCAGTGAACTCTCTGGACTCACTGCAGTGCATCACCAGTGGTGCCAGTGCACTTTGTGGACTCACTGCACTGCATCCCCAGTGGTGCCAGTGCAATCACTGGACTCACTGCATTGCATCCCCCGTGGTGCCAGTGCACTCTCTGGACTCACTGCACTGCATCCCCAGTGGTGCCAGTGCACTCTCTGGACTCACTGCAGTGCATCCCTTGTGGTGCCATTGCACTCTCAGGACTCACTGCACTGCATCCCCAGTGGTGCCAGTGCACTCTCTGGACTCACTGCACTGCATCCCCATTGGAGCCAGTGCACTCTCTGGACTCACCGGGGTGCATCCCCAGTGGTGCCAGTGCACTCTCTGGACTCACTGCACTGCATCCCCAGTGGTGCCAGTGCACTCTCTGGACTCACTGCACTGCATCCCCAGTGCTGACAGTGCACTCTCTGGACTCAGTGCACTGCATCCCCAGTGGTGCCAGTGCACTCTCTGGACTCACTGCACTGCATCCCCAGTGGTGCCAGTGCACTCTCCGGACTCACTGCACTGCATCCCCAGTGGTGCCAGTGCACTCTCTGAGCTCACTGCACTGCATGCCCAGTGGTGCCAGTGCACTCTCTGGACTCACTGCACTTCATCCCCAGTGGTTCCAGTGCACTCTCTGGATCACTGCACTGCATCACCATTGGTGCCAGGGCACTCTGCGGACTCAGTGCAGTGCATCCCCAGTGGTGCCAGTGCACTCTTTCGAGTCACTGCACTGCATCCCCAGTGGTGCCAGTGCATTCTCTGGACTCACTGCAGTGCATCCCCAGTGGTGCCAGTGCACTCTCTGGACTCAGTGCAGTGCATCCCCAGTGGTGCCAGTGCACTCTCTGGACTCACTGCAGTGCTTCCCCACTGGTGCCAGTGCACTCTCTGGACTCACTGCACTGCATCGCCAGTGGTGCCAGTGTACTCTCTGGACTCAGTGCACTGCATCCCCAGTGGTGCCAGTGCACTCTCTGGCCTCACTGCAGTGCATCCCCAGTGGTGCCAGTGCACTCTCTGGCCTCACTGCAGTGCATCCCCAGTGGTGCCAGTGCACTCTCTGGACTCACTGCAGTGCATCCCCTGTGCTGGGAGTGCACTCTGTGGACTCAGTGCACTGCATCCCCAGTGGTGCCAGTGCACTCTCTGGACTCACCGCACTGCATCCCCAGTGGTGCCAGTGGCTCTCTGGACTCACTGCACTGCATCCCCAGTGGTGCCAGTGCACTCTCTGGACTCACTGCAGTGCATACCCAGTGGTGCCAGTGCACTCTCTGGACTCACTGCACTGCATCAACAGTGGTGCCAGTGCACTCTCTGGACTCACTGCACTGCATCCCCAGTGGTACCAGTGTAGTCTCTGGACTCACTGCAGTGCATCCCCAGTGGTGCCAGTGCAATCTCTGGACTCACTGCAGTGCAGCTCAGTGGTGCCAGAGCACTCTCTGGACTCACTGTGCTGCATCCCCAGTGGTGCCAGTGCACTCTCTGGACTCACTGCACTGCATCCCCAGTGGAGCCAGTGCACTCTCTGGACTCACTAAACTGCTTCCCCAGTGGTGCCAGAGAACTCTCTGGTCTCACTGCACTGCATCCCCAGTGGTGCCAGTACACTGTCTGGACTCACTGCAGTTTATCCCCAGTGGTGCAAGGGCACTCTCTGGACTCACTGCACTGCATCCCAGTGGTGCCAGTGCACTCTCTAGACTAACTGCACTAAAACCCCAGTGGTGCCAGTGCAGTCTCTGGACTCAGCGCAGTGCATCCCCAGTGGTGCCAGTGCACTCTCTGGACTCACTGCAGTGCATCCCCAGTGGTGTCAGTGCACTCTCTGGACTCACTGCACTGCATCCCCAGTGGTGCCAGTGCACTCTCTGCAATCACTGCACTGCATCCCCAGTGGTGCCAGTGCACTCTCTGGACTCACTGCAGTGCATCCCCAGTGGTGCCAGTGCAATCTCAGGACTCACCAGGGTGCATCCCCAGTGGTGCCAGTGCACTCTCTGGACTCACTGCACTGCATCCCCTGTTGTGCCAGTGCACTCTCTGGACTCAACTGCACTGCATCCCCAGTGGTGCCAGTGCACTCTCTGGACTCACTGCAGTGCATCCCCTGTGGTGCCAGTGCACTCTCTGGACTCACTGCACTGCATCCCCAGTGGTGCTAGTTCACTCTCTGGACTCACTGCAGTGCATCCCCAGTGGTGCCAGTGCACTCTCTGGACTCACTGCACTGCATCCCCAGTGGTGCCAGTGCATTTTCTGGACTCACTGCAGTGCATCCCCATTGGTGCCAGTGCACTCTCTGGACTTAGTACACTGCATCCCCAATGGTGCCAGTGCACTCTCTGGACTCACTGCACTGCATCCCCAGTGGTCCCAGTGCACTCTCTGGACTCACTGCAGTGTATCTCCATTGGAGCCGGTGCACTCTCTGGACTCACTAAACTGCATCTCCCGTGGTGCCAGAGAACTCTATGGTCTCACTGCAGTGCATCCCCAGTGGTGCCAGTGCACTCTCTGGACTTACTGTGCTGCATCCCAAGTGGTGCCAGTGCACTCTCTGGACTCAGTGCAGGGTATCCCCTGTGGTGCCATTGCACTCTCAGGACTCACTGCAGTGCATACCAGTGGTGCCAGCGCACTCTCTGGACTCACTGTACTGCATCACCAGTGGAGCCAGTGCACTCTCTGGTCTCACTGCACTGCATCCCCTGTGGTGCCAGTGCACTCTTTGGACTCACTGCAGTGCATCCCCAGTGCTGAGAGTGCACTCTCTGGACTCAGTGCACTGCATCCCCAGTGGTGCCAGTGCACTCTCTGGACTTAGTACACTGCATCCCCAATGGTGCCAGTGCACTCTCTGGACTCACTGCACTGCATCCCCAGTGGTGCCAGTGGCTCTCTGGACTCACTGCACTGCATCACCAGTGGTGACAGTGCACTCTCTGGACTCACTGCACTGCATCCCCAGTGGTGCCAGTGCACTCTCTGGAGTCACTGCACTGCATCAACAGTGGTGCCAGTGCACTCTCTGGACTCACTGCACTGCATACCCAGTGGTGCCAGTGTAGTCTCTGGACTCACTGCAGTGCATCCCCAGTGGTGCCAGTGCAATCTCTGGACTCACTGCAGTGCAGCTCAGTGGTGCCAGAGCACTCTCTGGACTCACTGCAGTGCATCCCCAGTGGAGCCAGTGCACTCTCTGGACTCACTGCAGTGTATCTCCATTGGAGCCGGTGCACTCTCTGGACTCACTAAACTGCATCCCCTGTGGTGCCAGAGAACTCTATGGTCTCACTGCAGTGCATCCCAAGTGGTGCCAGTGCAATCTCTGGACTCACTGCAGTGCAGCTCAGTGGTGCCAGAGCACTCTCTGCACTCAGTGCAGTGCATCTCCAGTGGTGCCAGTGCACTCTCTGGACTCACTGCAGTGCATCCCCAGTGGTGCCAGTGCACTCTCTGGACTCAGTGCAGTGCATCTCCAGTGGTGCCAGTGCACTCTCTGGACTCACTGCACTGCATCCCCGGTGGTGCCAGTGCACTCTCTGGACTCACTGCAGTGCATCCCCAATGGTGCCAGTGCACTCTCTGGACTCACTGCACTGCATCCCCAGTGGTGCCAGTGCACGCTCTGGACCCACTGCAGTGCATCCCCACTGGTGCCAGTGCACTCTCTGGACTCACTGCAGTGCATTCCCTATGGTGCCAGCGCACTCTCTGGAGTCACTGCGCTGCGTCCCCAGTGGTGACAGTTCACTCTCTGCACTCACTGTGCTGCATCCCTAGTGGTGCCAGTGCACTCTCTGGACTCACTGCAATGTATCCCCTGTGGTGCCAGTGCACTCTGTGGACTCACTGCACTGCATCCCATTGGTGCCAGTGCACTCTCTGGACTCACTGCATTGCATCCCCAGTGGTGCCAGTGCACTCTCTGGACTCACTCCAGTGCATCCCCAGTGGTGTCACTGCACTCTCTGGACTCATTGCAGTGCAGCCCCTGAGGTGCCAGTGCACTCTCTGTACTCAATGCAGTGCATTCCCAGTGGTGTCAGTGCACTCTCTGGACTCACTGCAGTGAATCCCCGGTGCTGCCAGTGCACTCTCTGGACTCACTGCACTGCATCCCCAGTGGTGCCAGTTCACTCTCTGGACTCACTGAACTGCATCCCCAGTGGTGCCAGTGCACTCTCTGGACTCACTGCACTGCATCCCCAGTGGTGCCAGTGCAATCTCTGGACTCACTGCACTGCATCCCCAGTGGTGCCAGTGAACTCTCTGGACTCACTGCAGTGCATCACCAGTGGTGCCAGTGCACTTTGTGGACTCACTGCACTGCATCCCCAGTGGTGCCAGTGCAATCTCTGGACTCACTGCAGTGCATCCCCAGTGGTGCCAGTGCACTCTCTGGACTCACTGCTCTGCATCCCCAGTGGTGCCAGTGCACTCTCTGGACACACTGCAGTGCATCCCCAGTGGTGCCAGTGCACTCTCTGGACTCACTGCAGTGCATCCCCAGTGGTGCCAGTGCACTCTCTGGACTCACTGCAGTGCATCCCCAGTGGTGCCAGTGCATTCTCTGGACACACTGCAGTGCATCCCCAGTGGTGCCAGGGCACTCTCCGGACTCACTGCAGTGCATCCCCAGTGGTGCCAGTGCACTCTTTCGAGTCACCGCACTGCATCCCCAGTGGTGCCAGTGCATTCTCTGGACTCACTGCAGTGCATCCCCAGTGGTGCCAGTGCAGTCTCTGGACTCACTGCAGTGCATCCCCAGTGGTGCCAGTGCACTCTCTGGACTCACTGCAGTGCATCCCTAGTGTTGCCAGTGCACTCTCTGGAGTCACTGCACTGCATCCCGAGTGGTGCCAGTGCACTCTCTGGACTCACTGCACTGCATCCCCTGTGGTGCCAGTGCACTCTCTGGACTCACTGCAGTGCATCCCCAGTGGTGCCAGTGCACTCTCTGGACTCACTGCACTGCATCCCATTGGTGCCAGGGCGCTCTCTGGACTCACTGCACTGCACCCCCAGTGGTGCCAGTGCACTCTCTGGACTCACTGCACTGCATCCCCAGTTGTGCCACTGCACTCTCTGGACTCACTGCAGTGCATCCCCAGTGGTGCCAGTGCACTCTCTGGACTCACTGCAGTGCTTCCGCACTGGTGCCAGTGCACTTTCTGCACTGACTTCACTGCATCCCCAGTGTTCCAGTGCACTCTCTGGACTACCTGCACTGCATCCCCAGTGGTGCCAGTGCACTCTCTGGACTCACTGCAGTGCATCCCCAGTGGTGACAGTGCACTCTCTGGACTCACTGCACTGCATCCCCAGTGGTGCCAGTGCACTCTCTGGACTCACTGCAGTGCATCCCTTGTGGTGCCTTTGCACTCTCAGTATTCACTGCACTGCATCCCCAGTGGTGCCAGTGCACTCTCTGGACTCAGTGCAGTGCATCCCCAGTGGTGCCAGTGCACTCTCTGGACTCACTGCAGTGCTTCCCCACTGGTGCCAGTGCACTCTCTGGACTCACTGCACTGCATCCCCAGTGGTGCCAGTGCACTCTCTGGACTCACTGCAGTGCATCCCCAGTGGTGCCAGTGCACTTTCTGGAGTCACTGCACTGCATCCCCAGTGGTGCCAGTGCACTCTCTGGACTCACTGCACTGCATCCCCAGTGGTGCCAGTGCACTCTCTGGACCCACTGCAGTGCATCCCCACTGGTGCCAGTGCACTCTCTGGACTCAGTGCACTGCATCCCCAATGGTGCCAGTGCACTCTCTGTAGTCACTGCACTGCGTCCCCAGTGGTGCCAGTGCACTCTCTGGACTCACTGCAGTGTATCCCCTGTGGTGCCAGTGCACTCTGTGGACTCACTGCACTGCATCCCAGTGGTGCCAGTGCACTCTCTGGACTCACTGCAGTGCATCCCCAGTGGTGCCAGTGCACTCTCTGGACTCACTGCAGTGCAGCCCCTGAGGTGCCAGTGCACTCTCTGTACTCCCTGCAGTGCATTCCCAGTGGTGTCAGTGCACTCTCTGGACTCACTGCAGTGAATCTCCGGTGGTGCCAGTGCACTCTCTGGACTCACTGCACTGCATCCCCAGTGGTGCCAGTGCACTCTCTGGACCCACTGCAGTGCATCCCCACTGGTGCCAGTGCACTCTCTGGACTCAGTGCACTGCATCCCCAATGGTGCCAGTGCACTCTCTGTAGTCACTGCACTGCGTCCCCAGTGGTGCCAGTGCACTCTCTGGACTCACTGCAGTGTATCCCCTGTGGTGCCAGTGCACTCTGTGGACTCACTGCACTGCATCCCAGTGGTGCCAGTGCACTCTCTGGACTCACTGCAGTGCATCCCCAGTGGTGCCAGTGCACTCTCTGGACTCACTGCAGTGCATCCCCAGTGGTGCCAGTGCACTCTCTGTACTCCCTGCAGTGCATTCCCAGTGGTGTCAGTGCACTCTCTGGACTCACTGCAGTGAATCTCCGGTGGTGCCAGTGCACTCTCTGGACTCACTGCACTGCATCCCCAGTGGTGCCAGTTCACTCTCTGGACTCACTGCACTGCATCCCCAGTGGTGCCTGTGAAGTCTCTGGACTCACTGCAGTGCATCCCCTGTGGTGCCAGTACAATATCTGGACTCACTGCATCCCCAGTGGTGCCAGGGCACTCTCTGGACTCACAGCACTGCATCCCCATTGGTGCCACTGCACTCTCTGGACTCACTGCAGTTCATCCCCTGTGCTGAGAGTGCACTCTGTGGACTCAGTGCACTGCATCCGCAGTGGTGCCAGTGCACTCTCTGGACTCACTAAACTGCATCCCCAGTGGTGCCAGTGTAGTCTCTGGACTCACTGCAGTGCATCCCCAGTGGTGCCAGTACAATCTCTGGACTCACTGCATCCCCAGTGGTGCCAGGGCACTCTCTGGACTCACAGCACTGCATCCCCATTGGTGCCACTGCACTCTCTGGACTCACTGCACTAAAAGCCCAATGGTGCCAGTGCAGTCTCTGGACTCACTGCACTGCATCCCCAGTGGTGCCAGTGCACTCTCTGGACTCACCGGGGTGCATCCCCAGTGGTGCCAGTGCACTCTCTGGACTCACTGCACTGCATCCCCTGTGGTGCCAGTGCACTCTCTGGACTCACTGCATTGCATCCGCAGTGGTGCCAGTGCACTCTCTGGACTCACTGCAGTGCATCCCCATTGGTGCCAGTGCACTCTCTGGACTCACTGCACTGCATCCCCAGTGGTGCCAGTGCACTCTCTGGACTCACTGCATTGCATCCCCAGTGGTGCCAGTGCACTCTCTGGACTCACTGCAGTGCAGCCCCTGTGGTGCCAGTGCACTCTCTGGACTCACTGCATTGCATCCCCAGTGGTGCCAGTACACTCTCTGGACTCACTGCACTGCATCCCCATTAGTGCCAGTGCACTCTCTGGACTCACTGCATTGCATCCCCTGTGGTGCCAGTGCACTCTCTGGACTCACTGCATTGCATCCCCAGTGGTGCCAGTGCACTCTCTGGACTCACTGCACTGCATCCCCAGTGGTGCCAGTGCACTCTCTGGACTCACTGCAGTGCAGCCCCTGAGGTGCCAGTGCACTCTCTGTACTCACTGCAGTGCATTCCCAGTGGTGTCAGTGCACTCTCTGGACTCACTGCAGTGAATCTCCGGTGGTGCCAGTGCACTCTCTGGACTCACTGCAGTGCATCCCCAGTGGTGCCAGTGCACTCTCTGGACTCACTGCAGTGCATCCCCAGTGCTGACAGTGCACTCTCTGGACTCAGTGCACTGCATCCCCAGTGGTGCCAGTGCACTCTCTGGACTCACAGCACTGCATCCCCATTGGTGCCACTGCACTCTCTGGACTCACCGGGGTGCATCCCCAGTGGTGCCAGTGCACTCTCTGGACTCACTGCACTAAAAGCCCAATGGTGCCAGTGCAGTCTCTGGACTCACTGCACTGCATCCCCAGTGGTGCCAGTGCACTCTCTGGACTCACCGGGGTGCATCCCCAGTGGTGCCAGGGCACTCTCTGGACTCACTGCAGTGCATCCCCAGTGGTGCCAGTGCACTCTCTGGACTCACTGCAGTGCAGCCCCTGAGGTGCCAGTGCACTCTCTGTACTCACTGCAGTGCATTCCCAGTGGTGTCAGTGCACTCTCTGGACTCACTGCAGTGAATCTCCGGTGGTGCCAGTGCACTCTCTGGACTCACTGCACTGCATCCCCAGTGGTGCCAGTTCACTCTCTGGACTCACTGCACTGCATCCCCAGTGGTGCCTGTGAAGTCTCTGGACTCACTGCAGTGCATCCCCTGTGGTGCCAGTGCACTCTGTGGACTCACTGCACTGCATTCCAGTGGTACCAGTGCACTCTCTGGACTCACTGCAGTGCATCCCCAGTGGTGCCAGTGCACTCTCTGGACTCACTGCAGTGCAGCCCCTGAGGTGCCAGTGCACTCTCTGTACTCACTGCAGTGCATTCCCAGTGGTGTCAGTGCACTCTCTGGACTCACTGCAGTGAATCTCCGGTGGTGCCAGTGCACTCTCTGGACTCACTGCACTGCATCCCCAGTGGTGCCAGTTCACTCTCTGGACTCACTGCACTGCATCCCCAGTGGTGCCTGTGAAGTCTCTGGACTCACTGCAGTGCATCCCCTGTGGTGCCAGTACAATATCTGGACTCACTGCATCCCCAGTGGTGCCAGGGCACTCTCTGGACTCACAGCACTGCATCCCCATTGGTGCCACTGCACTCTCTGGACTCACTGCAGTTCATCCCCTGTGCTGAGAGTGCACTCTGTGGACTCAGTGCACTGCATCCCCAGTGGTGCCAGTGCACTCTCTGGACTCAGTGCACTGCATCCCCAATGGTGCCAGTGCACTCTCTGGACTCACTGCACTTCATCCCCAGTGGTGCATGTGCAGTCTCTGGACTCACTGCACTGCGCCCCAGTGGTGCCAGTGCACTGTCTGAACTCACTGCAGTGTATCGCCATTGGAGCCGGTGCACTCTCTGGACTCACTAAACTGCATCCCCAGTGGTGCCAGTGTAGTCTCTGGACTCACTGCAGTGCATCCCCAGTGATGACAGTACAATATCTGGACTCACTGCATCCCCAGTGGTGCCAGGGCACTCTCTGGACTCACAGCACTGCATCCCCATTGGTGCCAGTGCACTCTCTGCACTCACTGCACTGCATCCCCAGAAGTGCCAGTGCACTCTCTGGACTCACTGCACTGCATCCCCAGGGGTTCCATTGCACTCTCTGGACTCACTGCATTGCATCCCCAGTGGTGTCAGTGCACTCTCTGGACTCAGTGCAGTGCATCCCCAGTGGTGCCAGTGCACTCTCTGGACTCACTGCACTGCATCCCCAGTGGTGCCAGTGCACTCTCTGGACTCACTGCACTGCATCCCCAGTGGTGCCAGTGCACTCTCTGGACCCACTGCAGTGCATCCCCACTGGTGCCAGTGCACTCTCTGGACTCAGTGCACTGCATCCCCAATGGTGCCAGTGCACTCTCTGTAGTCACTGCACTGCGTCCCCAGTGGTGCCAGTGCACTCTCTGGACTCACTGCAGTGTATCCCCTGTGGTGCCAGTGCACTCTGTGGACTCACTGCACTGCATCCCAGTGGTGCCAGTGCACTCTCTGGACTCACTGCAGTGCATCCCCAGTGGTGCCAGTGCACTCTCTGGACTCACTGCAGTGCAGCCCCTGAGGTGCCAGTGCACTCTCTATACTCACTGCAGTGCATTCCCAGTGGTGTCAGTGCACTCTCTGGACTCACTGCAGTGAATTTCCGGTGGTGCCAGTGCACTCTCTGGACTCACTGCACGGCATCCCCAGTGGTGCCAGTTCACTCTCTGGACTCACTGCAGTGCATCCCCATTGGTGCCTGTGAAGTCTCTGGACTCACTGCAGTGCATCCCCTGTGGTGCCAGTGCACTCTTTGGACTCACTGCAGTTCATCCCCTGTGCTGAGAGTGCACTCTGTGGACTCAGTGCACTGCATCCCCAGTGGTGCCAGTGCACTCTCTGGACTCAGTGCACTGCATCCCCAATGGTGCCAGTGCACTCTCTGGACTCACTGCACTTCATCCCCAGTGGTGCATGTGCAGTCTCTGGACTCACTGCACTGCATCCCCAGTGGTGCCAGTGGCTCTCTGGACTCACTGCAGTGCATCCCCAGTGGTGCCAGTGCACTCTCTGGACTCACTGCAGTGCATCCCCAGTGGTGCCAGTGCAATCTCTGGACTCACTGCAGTGCAGCTCAGTGGTGCCAGAGCACTCTCTGGACTCACTGCACTGCATCCCCAGTGGAGCCAGTGCACTCTCTGGACTCACTGCAGTGTATCCCCATTGGAGCCGGTGCACTCTCTGGACTCACTAAACTGCTTCCCCAGTGGTGCCAGAGAACTCTCTGGTCTCACTGCAGTGCATCCCCAGTGGTGCCAGTGCACTCTCTGGACTCACTGCAGTTTATCCCCAGTGGTGCAAGGGCACTCTCTGGACTCACTGCACTGCATCCCAGTGGTGCCAGTGCACTCTCTAGACTAACTGCACTAAAACCCCAGTGGTGCCAGTGCAGTCTCTGGACTCAGTGCAGTGCATCCCCAGTGGTGCCAGTGCACTCTCTGGACTCACTGCAGTGCATCCCCAGTGGTGCCAGTGCACTCTCTGGACTCACTGCACTGCATCCCCAGTGGTGCCAGTGCACTCTCTGCACTCACTGCACTGCATCCCCAGTGGTGCCAGTGCACTCTCTGCACTCACTGCAGTGCATCCCCAGTGGTGCCAGTGCAATCTCAGGACTCACCAGGGTGCATCCCCAGTGGTGCCAGTGCACTCTCTGGACTCACTGCACTGCATCCCCTGTTGTGCCAGTGCACTCTCTGGACTCAACTGCACTGCATCCCCAGTGGTGCCAGTGCACTCTCTGGACTCACTGCAGTGCATCCCCTGTGGTGCCAGTACACTCTCTGGACTCACTGCAGTGCATCCCCAGTGGTGCCAGTGTACTCTCTGGACTCACTGAACTGCATCACAAGTGGTGCCAGTGCACTCTCTGGACTCACTGCAGTGCATCCCCAGTGGTGCCAGTGCACTCTCTGGACCCACTGCAGTGCATCCCCACTGGTGCCAGTGCACTCTCTGGACTCAGTGCACTGCATCCCTGTGGTGCCAGTGCACTCTCTGGACTCACTGCACTGCATCCCCAGTGGTGCCAGTGCACTCTCTGGACCCACTGCAGTGCATCCCCACTGGTGCCAGTACACTCTCTGGACTCAGTGCACTGCATCCCCAATGGTGCCAGTGCACTCTCTGTAGTCACTGCACTGCGTCCCCAGTGGTGCCAGTGCACTCTCTGGACTCACTGCAGTGTATCCCCTGTGGTGCCAGTGCACTCTGTGGACTCACTGCACTGCATCCCAGTGGTGCCAGTGCACTCCCTGGACTCACTGCAGTGCATCCCCAGTGGTGCCAGTGCACTCTCTGGACTCACTGCAGTGCAGCCCCTGAGGTGCCAGTGCACTCTCTATACTCACTGCAGTGCATTCCCAGTGGTGTCAGTGCACTCTCTGGACTCACTGCACGGCATCCCCAGTGGTGCCAGTTCACTCTCTGGACTCACTGCACTGCATCCCCATTGGTGCCTGTGAAGTCTCTGGACTCACTGCAGTGCATCCCCTGTGGTGCCAGTGCACTCTTTGGACTCACTGCAGTTCATCCCCTGTGCTGAGAGTGCACTCTGTGGACTCAGTGCACTGCATCCCCAGTGGTGCCAGTGCACTCTCTGGACTCAGTGCACTGCATCCCCAATGGTGCCAGTGCACTCTCTGGACTCACTGCACTTCATCCCCAGTGGTGCATGTGCAGTCTCTGGACTCACTGCACTGCATCCCCAGTGGTGCCAGTGGCTCTCTGGACTCACTGCACTGCATCCCCAGTGGTGCCAGTGCACTCTCTGGACTCACTGCAGTGCATCCCCAGTGGTGCCAGTGCAATCTCTGGACTCACTGCAGTGCAGCTCAGTGGTGCCAGAGCACTCTCTGGACTCACTGCACTGCATCCCCAGTGGAGCCAGTGCACTCTCTGGACTCACTGCAGTGTATCCCCATTGGAGCCGGTGCACTCTCTGGACTCACTAAACTGCTTCCCCAGTGGTGCCAGAGAACTCTCTGGACTCACTGCACTGCATCCCCAGTGGTGCCAGTGCACTCTCTGGACTCACTGCAGTTTATCCCCAGTGGTGCAAGGGCACTCTCTGGACTCACTGCACTGCATCCCAGTGGTGCCAGTGCACTCTCTAGACTAACTGCACTAAAACCCCAGTGGTGCCAGTGCAGTCTCTGGACTCAGTGCAGTGCATCCCCAGTGGTGCCAGTGCACTCTCTGGACTCACTGCAGTGCATCCGCAGTGGTGCCAGTGCACTCTCTGGACTCACTGCACTGCATCCCCAATGGTGCCAGTGCACTCTCTGCACTCACTGCACTGCATCCCCAGTGGTGCCAGTGCACTCTCTGCACTCACTGCAGTGCATCCCCAGTGGTGCCAGTGCAATCTCAGGACTCACCAGGGTGCATCCCCAGTGGTGCCAGTGCACTCTCTGGACTCACTGCACTGCATCCCCTGTTGTGCCAGTGCACTCTCTGGACTCACTGCAGTGCATCCCCTGTGGTGCCAGTACACTCTCTGGACTCACTGCAGTGCATCCCCAGTGGTGCCAGTGTACTCTCTGGACTCACTGCACTGCATCACCAGTGGTGCCAGTGCACTCTCTGGACTCACTGCAGTGCATCCCCAGTGGTCAGTGGTGCCAGTGCACTCTCTGGACTCACTGCACTGCATCAACAGTGGTGCCAGTGCACTCTCTGGACTCACTGCACTGCATCCCCTGTGGTGACAGTGTAGTCTCTGGACTCACAGCAGTGCATCCCCAGTGGTGCCAGTGCAATTACTGGACTCACTGCAGTGTAGCTCAGTGGTGCCAGAGCACTCTCTGGACTCACTGCAGTGTATCGCCATTGGAGCCGGTGCACTCTCTGGACTCACTAAACTGCATCCCCAGTGGTGCCAGTTTAGTCTCTGGACTCACTGCAGTGCATCCCCAGTGGTGCCAGTACAATCTCTGGACTCACTGCATCCCCAGTGGTGCCAGTGCAGTCTCTGGACTCAGTGCAGTGCATCCCCAGTGGTGCCAGTGCACTCTCTGGACTCACAGCACTGCATCCCCATTGGTGCCACTGCACTCTCTGGACTCACTGCACTAAAAGCCCAATGGTGCCAGTGCAGTCTCTGGACTCACTGCACTGCATCCCCAGTGGTGCCAGTGCACTCTCTGGACTCACTGCACTGCATCCCCTGTGGTGCCAGTACACTCTCTGGACTCACTGCATTGCATCCGCAGTGGTGCCAGTGCACTCTCTGGACTCAGTGCACTGCATCCCCAGTGGTGCCAGTGCACTCTCTGGAGTCACTGCAGTGCATCCCCAGTGGTGCCAGTGCACTTTCTGGAGTCACTGCAGTGCATCCCCTGTTGTGCCAATGCACTCTCTGCACTCACTGCACTGCATCCCCAGAAGTGCCAGTGCACTCTCTGGACTCACTGCACTGCATCCCCAGTGGTTCCATTGCACTCTCTGGACTCACTGCATTGCATCCCCAGTGGTGTCAGTGCACTCTCTGGACTCAGTGCAGTGCATCCCCAGTGGTGCCAGTGCACTCTCTGGACCCACTGCAGTGCATCCCCACTGGTGCCAGTGCACTCTCTGGACTCAGTGCACTGCATCCCCAATGGTGCCAGTGCACTCTCTGTAGTCACTGCACTGCGTCCCCAGTGGTGCCAGTGCACTCTCTGGACTCACTGCAGTGTATCCCCTGTGGTGCCAGTGCACTCTGTGGACTCACTGCACTGCATCCCAGTGGTGCCAGTGCACTCTCTGGACTCACTGCAGTGCATCCCCAGTGGTGCCAGTGCACTCTCTGGACTCACTGCAGTGCAGCCCCTGAGGTGCCAGTGCACTCTCTGTACTCACTGCAGTGCATTCCCAGTGGTGTCAGTGCACTCTCTGGACTCACTGCAGTGAATCTCCGGTGGTGCCAGTGCACTCTCTGGACTCACTGCACTGCATCCCCAGTGGTGCCAGTTCACTCTCTGGACTCACTGCACTGCATCCCCATTGGTGCCTGTGAAGTCTCTGGACTCACTGCAGTGCATCCCCTGTGGTGCCAGTACAATATCTGGACTCACTGCATCCCCAGTGGTGCCAGGGCACTCTCTGGACTCACAGCACTGCATCCCCAGTGGTGCCAGTGCACTCTCTGGACTCACTGCAGTTCATCCCCTGTGCTGAGAGTGCACTCTGTGGACTCAGTGCACTGCATCCCCAGTGGTGCCAGTGCACTCTCTGGACTCAGTGCACTGCATCCCCAATGGTGCCAGTGCACTCTCTGGACTCACTGCACTTCATCCCCAGTGGTGCATGTGCACTCTCTGGACTCACTGCACTGCACCCCAGTGGTTCCAGTGCACTGTCTGAACTCACTGCAGTGTATCGCCATTGGAGCCGGTGCACTCTCTGGACTCACTAAACTGCATCCCCAGTGGTGCCAGTGTAGTCTCTGGACTCACTGCAGTGCATCCCCAGTGGTGCCAGTACAATCTCTGGACTCACTGCATCCCCAGTGGTGCCAGGGCACTCTCTGGACTCACAGCACTGCATCCCCATTGGTGCCACTGCACTCTCTGGACTCACTGCACTAAAAGCCCAATGGTGCCAGTGCAGTCTCTGGACTCACTGCACTGCATCCCCAGTGGTGCCAGTGCACTCTCTGGACTCACCGGGGTGCATCCCCAGTGGTGCCAGTGCACTCTCTGGACTCACTGCACTGCATCCCCTGTGGTGCCAGTGCACTCTCTGGACTCACTGCATTGCATCCGCAGTGGTGCCAGTGCACTCTCTGGACTCACTGCAGTGCATCCCCAGAGGTGCCAGTGCACTCTCTGGACTCACTGCAGTGCATCCCCAGTGGTGCCAGTGCACTTTCTGGAGTCACTGCAGTGCATCCCCTGTTGTGCCAGTGCACTCTCTGCACTCACTGCACTGCATCCCCAGAAGTGCCAGTGCACTCTCTGGACTCACTGCACTGCATCCCCAGTGGTTCCATTGCACTCTCTGGACTCACTGCATTGCATCCCCAGTGGTGTCAGTGCACTCTCTGGACTCAGTGCAGTGCATCCCCAGTGGTGCCAGTGCACTCTCTGGACTCACTGCAGTGCATCCCCAGTGGTGCCAGTGCACTCTCTGGACTCACTGCACTGCATCCCCAGTGGTGCCAGTGCACTCTCTGGACTCACTGCATTGCATCCCCAGTGGTGCCAGTGCACTCTCTGGACTCACTGCAGTGCAGCCGCTGTAGTGCCAGTGCACTCCCTGGACTCACTGCATTGCATCCCCAGTGGTGCCAGTACACTCTCTGGACTCACTGCACTGCATCCCCAGTGGTGCCAGTGCACTCTCTGGACTCACTGCATTGCATCCCCTGTGGTGACAGTGCACTCTCTGGACTCACTGCATTGCATCCCCAGTGGTGCCAGTGCACTCTCCGGACTCACTGCAGTGCATCCCCAGTGGTGCCAGTGCACTCTCTGGACTCACTGCACTGCAGCCCCTGAGGTGCCAGTGCACTCTCTGGACTCACTGCAGTGCATTCCCAGTGGTGTCAGTGCACTCTCTGGACTCACTGCAGTGAATCTCCGGTGGTGCCAGTGCACTCTCTGGACTCACTGCACTGCATCCCCAGTGGTGCCAGTGCACTCTCTGGACTCACTGCAGTGCATCCCCAGTGGTGCCAGTGCACTCTCTGGACTCAGTGCACTGCATCCCCAGTGGTGCCAGTGCACTCTCTGGACTCACAGCACTGCATCCCCAGTGGTGCCAGTGCACTCTCTGGACTCACCGGGGTGCATCCCCAGTGGTGCCAGTGCACTCTCTGGACTCACTGCACTGCATCCCCTGTGGTGCCAGTGCACTCTCTGGACTCACTGCAGTGCATCCCCAGTGGTGCCAGTGCACTCTCTGGACTCACTGCAGTGCAGCCCCTGAGGTGCCAGTGCACTCTCTGTACTCACTGCAGTGCATTCCCAGTGGTGTCAGTGCACTCTATGGACTCACTGCAGTGAATCTCCGGTGGTGCCAGTGCACTCTCTGGACTCACTGCACTGCATCCCCAGTGGTGCCAGTTCACTCTCTGGACTCACTGCACTGCATCCCCAGTGGTGCCTGTGAAGTCTCTGGACTCACTGCAGTGCATCCCCTGTGGTGCCAGTGCACTCTGTGGACTCACTGCACTGCATCCCAGTGGTGCCAGTGCACTCTCTGGACTCACTGCAGTGCATCCCCAGTGGTGCCAGTGCACTCTCTGGACTCACTGCAGTGCAGCCCCTGAGGTGCCAGTGCACTCTCTGTACTCACTGCAGTGCATTCCCAGTGGTGTCAGTGCACTCTCTGGACTCACTGCAGTGAATCTCCGGTGGTGCCAGTGCACTCTCTGGACTCACTGCACTGCATCCCCAGTGGTGCCAGTTCACTCTCTGGACTCAGTGCAGTGCATCCCCAGTGGTGCCAGTGCACTCTCTGGACTCACTGCAGTGCATCCCCAGTGGTGCCAGGGCAGTCTCTGGACTCACAGCACTGCATCCCCATTGGTGCCACTGCACTCTCTGGACTCACTGCAGTTCATCCCCTGTGCTGAGAGTGCACTCTGTGGACTCAGTGCACTGCATCCCCAGTGGTGCCAGTGCACTCTCTGGACTCAGTGCACTGCATCCCCAATGGTGCCAGTGCACTCTCTGGACTCACTGCACTTCATCCCCAGTGGTGCATGTGCAGTCTCTGGACTCACTGCACTGCACCCCAGTGGTGCCAGTGCACTGTCTGAACTCACTGCAGTGTATCGCCATTGGAGCCGGTGCACTCTCTGGACTCACTAAACTGCATCCCCAGTGGTGCCAGTGTAGTCTCTGGACTCACTGCAGTGCATCCCCAGTGGTGCCAGTACAATCTCTGGACTCACTGCATTCCCAGTGGTGCCAGGGCACTCTCTGGACTCACAGCACTGCATCCCCATTGGTGCCACTGCACTCTCTGGACTCACTGCACTAAAAGCCCAATGGTGCCAGTGCACTCTCTGGACTCAGCGGGGTGCATCCCCAGTGGTGCCAGTGCACTCTCTGGACTCACTGCACTGCATCCCCAGGGGTTCCATTGCACTCTCTGGACTCACTGCATTGCATCCCCAGTGGTGCCAGTGCACTCTCTGGACTCACTGCACTGCATCCCCAGGGGTTCCATTGCACTCTCTGGGCTCACTGCATTGCATCCCCAGAAGTGCCAGTGCACTCTCTGGACTCACTGCACTGCATCCCCAGGGGTTCCATTGCACTCTCTGGACTCACTGCATTGCATCCCCAGTGGTGTCAGTGCACTCTCTGGACTGAGTGCAGTGCATCCCCAGTGGTGCCAGTGCACTCTCTGGACTCACTGCAGTGCATCCCCAGTGGTGCCAGTGCACTCTCTGGACTCACTGCACTGCATCCCCAGTGGTGCCAGTGCACTCTCTGGACTCACTGCAGTGCATCACCAGTGGTGCCAGTGCACTCTCTGGAGTCACTGCACTGCATCCCCAGTGGTGCCAGTGCACTCTCTGGACTCACTGCACTGCATTCCCCAGTGGTGCCAGTGCACTCTCTGGACCCACTGCAGTGCATCCCCACTGGTGCCAGTGCACTCTCTGTAGTCACTGCACTGCGTCCCCAGTGGTGCCAGTGCACTCTCTGGACTCACTGCAGTGTATCCCCTGTGGTGCCAGTGCACTCTGTGGACTCACTGCACTGCATCCCAGTGGTGCCAGTGCACTCTCTGGACTCACTGCAGTGCATCCCCAGTGGTGCCAGTGCACTCTCTGGACTCACTGCAGTGCAGCTCCTGAGGTGCCAGTGCACTCTCTGTACTCACTGCAGTGCATTCCCAGTGGTGTCAGTGCACTCTCTGGACTCACTGCAGTGAATTTCCGGTGGTGCCAGTGCACTCTCTGGACTCACTGCACTGCATCCCCAGTGGTGCCAGTTCACTCTCTGGACTCACTGCACTGCATCCCCATTGGTGCCTGTGAAGTCTCTGGACTCACTGCAGTGCATCCCCTGTGGTGCCAGTGCACTCTCTGGACTCACTGCACTGCATTCCCAGTGGTGCCAGTGGCTCTCTGGACTCACTGCACTGCATCCCCAGTGGTGCCAGTGCACTCTCTGGAGTCACTGCAGTGCATCCCCAGTGGTGCCAGTGCACTCTCTGGACTCACTGCACTGCATCAACAGTGGTGCCAGTGCACTCTCTGGACTCACTGCACTGCATACCCAGTGGTGCCAGTGTAGTCTCTGGACTCACTGCAGTGCATCCCCAGTGGTGCCAGTGCAATCTCTGGACTCACTGCAGTGCAGCTCAGTGGTGCCAGAGCACTCTCTGGACTCACTGCAGTGCATCCCCAGTGGTGCCAGGGCACTCTCTGGACTCACTGCACTGCATCCCCAGTGGAGCCAGTGCACTCTCTGGACTCACTGCAGTGTATCCCCATTGGAGCCGGTGCACTCTCTGGACTCACTAAACTGCTTCCCCAGTGGTGCCAGAGAACTCTCTGGTCTCACTGCAGTGCATCCCCAGTGGTGCCAGTGCACTGTCTGGACTCACTGCAGTTTATCCCCAGTGGTGCAAGGGCACTCTCTGGACTCACTGCACTGCATCCCCAGTGGTGCCAGTGCACTCTTTGGACTCACTGCAGTGCATCCCCAGTGGTGCCAGTGCAATCTCAGGACTCACCAGGGTGCATCCCCAGTGGTGCCAGTGCACTCTCTGGACTCACTGCACTGCATCCCCTATTGTGCCAGTGCACTCTCTGGACTCACTGCAGTGCATCCCCAGTGGTGCCAGTGCACTTTCTGGAGTCACTGCAGTGCATCCCCTGTTGTGCTAGTGCACTCTCTGCACTCACTGCACTGCATCCCCAGAAGCGCCAGTGCACTCTCTGGACTCACTGCAATGCATCCCCAGTGGTGCCAGTGCACTCTCTGGACTCAATGCAGTGCATCCCCAGTGGTGCCAGTGCGCTCTCTGGACTCACTGCACTGCATCCCCAGTGGTGCCAGTGCACTCTCTGGACCCACTGCATTGCATCCCCACTGGTGCCAGTGCACTCTCTGGACTCACTGCAGTGCAGCCCCTGAGGTGCCAGTGCACTCTCTGTACTCACTGCAGTGCATTCCCAGTGGTGTCAGTGCACTCTATGGACTCACTGCAGTGAATCTCCGGTGGTGCCAGTGCACTCTCTGGACTCACTGCACTGCATCCCCAGTGGTGCCAGTTCACTCTCTGGACTCACTGCACTGCATCCCCAGTGGTGCCTGTGAAGTCTCTGGACTCACTGCAGTGCATCCCCTGTGGTGCCAGTGCACTCTGTGGACTCACTGCACTGCATCCCAGTGGTGCCAGTGCACTCTCTGGACTCACTGCAGTGCATCCCCAGTGGTGCCAGTGCACTCTCTGGACTCACTGCAGTGCAGCCCCTGAGGTGCCAGTGCACTCTCTGTACTCACTGCAGTGCATTCCCAGTGGTGTCAGTGCACTCTCTGGACTCACTGCAGTGAATCTCCGGTGGTGCCAGTGCACTCTCTGGACTCACTGCACTGCATCCCCAGTGGTGCCAGTTCACTCTCTGGACTCACTGCACTGCATCCCCAGTGGTGCCTGTGAAGTCTCTGGACTCACTGCAGTGCATCCCCTGTGGTGCCAGTACAATATCTGGACTCACTGCATCCCCAGTGGTGCCAGGGCACTCTCTGGACTCACAGCACTGCATCCCCATTGGTGCCACTGCACTCTCTGGACTCACTGCAGTTCATCCCCTGTGCTGAGAGTGCACTCTGTGGACTCAGTGCACTGCATCCCCAGTGGTGCCAGTGCACTCTCTGGACTCACCGGGGTGCATCCCCAGTGGTGCCAGTGCACTCTCTGGACTCACTGCACTGCATCCCCTGTGGTGCCAGTGCACTCTCTGGACTCACTGCAGTGCATCCCCAGTGGTGCCAGTGCACTCTCTGGACTCACTGCAGTGCAGCCCCTGAGGTGCCAGTGCACTCTCTGTACTCACTGCAGTGCATTCCCAGTGGTGTCAGTGCACTCTATGGACTCACTGCAGTGAATCTCCGGTGGTGCCAGTGCACTCTCTGGACTCACTGCACTGCATCCCCAGTGGTGCCAGTTCACTCTCTGGACTCACTGCACTGCATCCCCAGTGGTGCCTGTGAAGTCTCTGGACTCACTGCAGTGCATCCCCTGTGGTGCCAGTGCACTCTGTGGACTCACTGCACTGCATCCCAGTGGTGCCAGTGCACTCTCTGGACTCACTGCAGTGCATCCCCAGTGGTGCCAGTGCACTCTCTGGACTCACTGCAGTGCAGCCCCTGAGGTGCCAGTGCACTCTCTGTACTCACTGCAGTGCATTCCCAGTGGTGTCAGTGCACTCTCTGGACTCACTGCAGTGAATCTCCGGTGGTGCCAGTGCACTCTCTGGACTCACTGCACTGCATCCCCAGTGGTGCCAGTTCACTCTCTGGACTCACTGCACTGCATCCCCAGTGGTGCCTGTGAAGTCTCTGGACTCACTGCAGTGCATCCCCTGTGGTGCCAGTACAATATCTGGACTCACTGCATCCCCAGTGGTGCCAGGGCACTCTCTGGACTCACAGCACTGCATCCCCATTGGTGCCACTGCACTCTCTGGACTCACTGCAGTTCATCCCCTGTGCTGAGAGTGCACTCTGTGGACTCAGTGCACTGCATCCCCAGTGGTGCCAGTGCACTCTCTGGACTCAGTGCACTGCATCCCCAATGGTGCCAGTGCACTCTCTGGACTCACTGCACTTCATCCCCAGTGGTGCATGTGCAGTCTCTGGACTCACTGCACTGCACCCCAGTGGTGCCAGTGCACTGTCTGAACTCACTGCAGTGTATCGCCATTGGAGCCGGTGCACTCTCTGGACTCACTAAACTGCATCCCCAGTGGTGCCAGTGTAGTCTCTGGACTCACTGCAGTGCATCCCCAGTGGTGCCAGTACAATCTCTGGACTCACTGCATTCCCAGTGGTGCCAGGGCACTCTCTGGACTCACAGCACTGCATCCCCATTGGTGCCACTGCACTCTCTGGACTCACTGCACTAAAAGTCCAATGGTGCCAGTGCACTCTCTGGACTCAGCGGGGTGCATCCCCAGTGGTGCCAGTGCACTCTCTGGACTCACTGCACTGCATCCCCAGGGGTTCCATTGCACTCTCTGGACTCACTGCATTGCATCCCCAGTGGTGCCAGTGCACTCTCTGGACTCACTGCACTGCATCCCCAGGGGTTCCATTGCACTCTCTGGGCTCACTGCATTGCATCCCCAGAAGTGCCAGTGCACTCTCTGGACTCACTGCACTGCATCCCCAGGGGTTCCATTGCACTCTCTGGACTCACTGCATTGCATCCCCAGTGGTGTCAGTGCACTCTCTGGACTGAGTGCAGTGCATCCCCAGTGGTGCCAGTGCACTCTCTGGACTCACTGCAGTGCATCCCCAGTGGTGCCAGTGCACTCTCTGGACTCACTGCACTGCATCCCCAGTGGTGCCAGTGCACTCTCTGGACTCACTGCAGTGCATCACCAGTGGTGCCAGTGCACTCTCTGGAGTCACTGCACTGCATCCCCAGTGGTGCCAGTGCACTCTCTGGACTCACTGCACTGCATTCCCCAGTGGTGCCAGTGCACTCTCTGGACCCACTGCAGTGCATCCCCACTGGTGCCAGTGCACTCTCTGTAGTCACTGCACTGCGTCCCCAGTGGTGCCAGTGCACTCTCTGGACTCACTGCAGTGTATCCCCTGTGGTGCCAGTGCACTCTGTGGACTCACTGCACTGCATCCCAGTGGTGCCAGTGCACTCTCTGGACTCACTGCAGTGCATCCCTAGTGGTGCCAGTGCACTCTCTGGACTCACTGCAGTGCAGCTCCTGAGGTGCCAGTGCACTCTCTGTACTCACTGCAGTGCATTCCCAGTGGTGTCAGTGCACTCTCTGGACTCACTGCAGTGAATTTCCGGTGGTGCCAGTGCACTCTCTGGACTCACTGCACTGCATCCCCAGTGGTGCCAGTTCACTCTCTGGACTCACTGCACTGCATCCCCATTGGTGCCTGTGAAGTCTCTGGACTCACTGCAGTGCATCCCCTGTGGTGCCAGTGCACTCTCTGGACTCACTGCACTGCATTCCCAGTGGTGCCAGTGGCTCTCTGGACTCACTGCACTGCATCCCCAGTGGTGCCAGTGCACTCTCTGGAGTCACTGCAGTGCATCCCCAGTGGTGCCAGTGCACTCTCTGGACTCACTGCACTGCATCAACAGTGGTGCCAGTGCACTCTCTGGACTCACTGCACTGCATACCCAGTGGTGCCAGTGTAGTCTCTGGACTCACTGCAGTGCATCCCCAGTGGTGCCAGTGCAATCTCTGGACTCACTGCAGTGCAGCTCAGTGGTGCCAGAGCACTCTCTGGACTCACTGCAGTGCATCCCCAGTGGTGCCAGGGCACTCTCTGGACTCACTGCACTGCATCCCCAGTGGAGCCAGTGCACTCTCTGGACTCACTGCAGTGCATCCGCAGTGGTGCCAGTGCACTCTTTCGAGTCACTGCAGTGCATCCCCAGTGGTGCCAGTGCACTCTCTGGACTCACTGCACTGCATCCCCAGTGGTGCCAGTGCAGTCTCTGGGATCACTGCAGTGCATCCAAAGTGGTGCCAGTGCACTCTCTGGACTCACTGCACTGCATCCCCAGTGGTGCCTGTGAAGTCTCTGGACTCACTGCAGTGCATCCCCTGTGGTGCCAGTACAATATCTGGACTCACTGCATCCCCAGTGGTGCCAGGGCACTCTCTGGACTCACAGCACTGCATCCCCATTGGTGCCACTGCACTCTCTGGACTCACTGCAGTTCATCCCCTGTGCTGAGAGTGCACTCTGTGGACTCAGTGCACTGCATCCCCAGTGGTGCCAGTGCACTCTCTGGACTCAGTGCACTGCATCCCCAATGGTGCCAGTGCACTCTCTGGACTCACTGCACTTCATCCCCAGTGGTGCATGTGCAGTCTCTGGACTCACTGCACTGCACCCCAGTGGTGCCAGTGCACTGTCTGAACTCACTGCAGTGTATCGCCATTGGAGCCGGTGCACTCTCTGGACTCACTAAACTGCATCCCCAGTGGTGCCAGTGTAGTCTCTGGACTCACTGCAGTGCATCCCCAGTGGTGCCAGTACAATCTCTGGACTCACTGCATCCCCAGTGGTGCCAGGGCACTCTCTGGACTCACAGCACTGCATCCCCATTGGTGCCACTGCACTCTCTGGACTCACTGCACTAAAAAGCCCAATGGTGCCAGTGCACTCTCTGGACTCACTGCAGTGCATCCCCAGTGGTGCCAGTGCACTCTCTGTAGTCACTGCGCTGCGTCCCCAGTGGTGCCAGTGCACTCTCTGGACTCAGTGCAGGGTATCCCCTGTGGTGCCATTCCACTCTCAGGACTCACTGCAGTGCATCCCAGTGGTGCCTGTGCACTCTATGGACTCACTGCAGTGCATCCCCAGTGGTGCCAGTGCACTCTCTGGACTCACTGCACTGCATCCCCCGTGGTGCCAGTGCACTCTCTGGACTCACTGCACTGCATCCCCAGTGGTGCCAGTGCACTCTCTGGACTCACTGCACTGCATCCCCAGAAGTGCCAGTGCCTCTCTGGACTCATTGCACTGCATCACCAGTGGTGCCAGTGCACTCTCTGGACTCACTGCACTGCATCCCCAATGGTGCCAGTGCACTCTCTGTACTCACTGCAGTGCATTCCCAGTGGTGTCAGTGCACTCTCTGAACTAACTGCAGTGAATCCCCGGTGGTGCCAGTGCACTCTCCGGACTCACTGCACTGCATCCCCAGTGGTGCCAGTTCACTCTCTGGACTCACTAAACTGCATCCCCAGTGGTGCCAGAGCACTCTCTGGACTCACTGCAGTGCATCCCCAGTGGTGCCAGTGCACTCTCTGGACTCACTGCACTGCATCCCCAGTGGTGCCAGTGCACTCTCTGGACTCACTGCACTGCATCCCCAGTGGTGCCAGTGCACTCTCTAGACTCACTGCAGTGCATCCCCAGTGGTGCCAGTGCACTCTCTGGACTCACTGCACTGCTCGAGCCGCGGCAGCCGCTCCAGCCGCGGTAGCCGCTCCAGCCTCGGCAGCCGCTCCAGCCGCTCCAGCCGCTCCAACCGCGGCAGGCGCTCCAGCCGCGGCATCCGCGGCAGCCGCTCCAGCCGCGGCAGACGCTCCAACCGCGGCAGCCGCTCCAGCCGCGGTAGCCGCTCCACTCGTTAGCGGCTTTCGCGGCTGATGCGGCTTGAGCGGCTACCGCGGCTGGAGCGGCTGCCGCGGCTGGAGGGGCTGCGGCGGCTGGAGCGTCTAGAGCGTCTGCCGCGGCTGGAGGGGCTACCGCGGCTGGAGCGGCTGAGGCGGCTGGAGCGGATGCCGCGGCTGGAGCAGTGCAGTGAGTCCAGAGAGTCAACTGGCACCACTGAGGATGCAGTACAGTGAGTCCAGAGAGTGCACTGGCACCACAGGGAATGCACTGCAGTTACTCCAGAGAGTGCACTGGAACCACTGGGGATGCACTGCAGTGAGTCCAGAGAGTGCACTGGCACCACCGGGGATTCAGATACATTCTCACTTCAGTGAGATCCCCAGTAGTGCCAGTGCACTCTCTGGACTCACTGAACTGCATCCCCATTGCTGACAGTGCCCTCTCTGGACTCAGTGCACTGCATCCCCAGTGGTGCCAGTTCACTCTCTGGACTCACTGCAGTGCATCCCCAGAAGTGCCAGTGGCTCTCTGGACTCATTGCACTGCATCACCTGTGGTGCCAGTGCACTCTCTGGACTCACTGCACTGCATCCCCAGTGGTGCCATTGCACTCTCAGGACTCACTGCACTGCATCCCCAGTGGTGCCAGTGCACTCTCTGGACTCACTGCACTGCAACCCCAGTGGTGCCAGTGCACTCTCTGGACTCACTGCAGTGCACCCCCAGTGGTGCCAGTGCACTCTCTGGACTCACTGCACTGCATCCCCAGTGGTGCCAGTGCACTCTCTGGACTCACTGCACTGCATCCCCAAGGTGCCAGTGCACTCTCTGGACTCAACTGCACTGCATCCCCAGTGCTGCCAGTGCACTCTCTGGACTCACTGCAGTGCATCCCCAGTGGTGCCAGTGCACTCTCTGGACTCACTGCACTGCATCCACAGTGGTGCCAGTGCACTCTATGGACTCACTGCACTTCATTCCCAGTGGTGCCAGTGCACTCTCTGGACTCACTGCATTGCATCCCCAGTGGTGCCAGTGCACTCTCTGGACTCACCGCACTGCATCCCCAGTGGTGTCACTGCACTCTCTGGACTCACTGCACTGCATCACCATTGGTACCAGGGCACTCTCCGGACTCACTGCAGTGCATCCGCAGTGGTGCCAGTGCACTCTTTCGAGTCACTGCAGTGCATCCCCAGTGGTGCCAGTGCACTCTCTGGACTCACTGCACTGCATCCCCAGTGGTGCCAGTGCAGTCTCTGGGATCACTGCAGTGCATCCAAAGTGGTGCCAGTGCACTCTCTGGACTCACTGCACTGCATCCCCAGTGGTGCCAGTGCACTCTCTGGAATCACTGCAGTGCATCCAAAGTGGTGCCAGTGCACTCTCTGGACTCACTGCACTGCATCCCCAGTGGTGCCAGTGCACTCTCTGGACTCACTGCATTGCATCCCCAGTGGTGCCAGTGCACTCTCCGGACTCACTGCAGTGCATCCCCAGTGGTGCCAGTGCACTCTCTGGACTCACTGCAGTGCATCCACAGTGGTGCCAGTGCACTCTCTGCACTCACTGCACTGCATCCCCAGTGGTGCCAGTGCACTCTCTGCACTCACTGCACTGCATCCCCGGTGTTCCCAGAGCACTCTCTGGACTCACCGAGGTGCATCCCCAGTGGTGCCAGTGCACTCTCTGGACTCACCGCACTGCATCCCCAGTGGTGCCAGTGCACTCTCTGGACTCACTGCAGTGCAGCCCCTGAGGTGCCAGTGTACTCTCTGGACTCACTGCACTGCATCCCCAGTGGTGACAGTGCACTCTCTGGAATCACTGCAGTGCATCCCCTGTGGTGCCATTGCACTCTCTGGACTCACTGCACTGCATCCCCAGTGGTGCCTGTGCACTCTCTTGAGTCACTGCACTGCATCCCCAGTAGAGCCAGTGCACTCTATGGACTAACTGCACTGCATACCCAGTGGTGCCAGTGCACTCTCTGGACTCACTGCAGTGCATCCCCAGTGGTGCCAGTGCACTCTCTGGACTCACTGCACTGCATCCCCAGTGGTGCCAGTGCACTCTCTGGACTCACTGCACTTCATCCCCAGTGGTGCCAGTGCACTCTCTGGACTCACTGCATTGCATCCCCAGTGGTGCCAGTGCACTCTCTGGACTCACTGCACTGCATCCCCAGTGGTGCCACTGCACTCTCTGGACTCACTGCACTGCATCACCGTTGGTGCCAGGGCACTCTCCGGACTCACTGCAGTGCATCCGCAGTGGTGCCAGTGCACTCTTTCGAGTCACTGCAGTGCATCCCCAGTGGTGCCAGTGCACTCTCTGGACTCACTGCACTGCATCCCCAGTGGTGCCAGTGCACTCTCTGCACTCACTGCACTGCATCCCCAGTGTTCCCAGAGCACTCTCCGGACTCACTGCAGTGCATCCCCAGTGGTGCCAGTGCACTCTCTGGACTCACTGCAGTGCATCCACAGTGGTGCCAGTGCACTCTCTGCACTCACTGCACTGCATCCCCGGTGTTCCCAGAGCACTCTCTGGACTCACCGAGGTGCATCCCCAGTGGTGCCAGTGCACTCTCTGGACTCACCGCACTGCATCCCCAGTGGTGCCAGTGCACTCTCTGGACTCACTGCAGTGCAGCCCCTGAGGTGCCAGTGTACTCTCTGGACTCACTGCACTGCATCCCCAGTGGTGACAGTGCACTCTCTGGAATCACTGCAGTGCATCCCCTGTGGTGCCATTGCACTCTCTGGACTCACTGCACTGCATCCCCAGTGGTGCCTGTGCACTCTCTTGAGTCACTGCACTGCATCCCCAGTAGAGCCAGTGCACTCTATGGACTAACTGGACTGCATACCCAGTGGTGCCAGTGCACTCTCTGGACCCACTGCACTGCATCCCCAGTGGTGCCAGTGCACTCTCTGGACTCACTGCACTGCATCCTAGGTGGTTCCAGTGCACTCTCTGGGTCACTGCACTGCATCACCATTGGTGCCAGGGCACTCTCCGGACTCACTGCAGTGCATCACCAGTGGTGCCAGTGCACTCTTCCGAGTCACTGCACTGCATCCCCAGTGCTGACAGTGCACTCTCTGGACTCACTGCACTGCATCCCCAGTGGTTCCAGTGCACTCTCTGGACTCACTGCAGTGCATCCCCTTTTGTGCCAGTGCACTCTCTGGACTCACTGCACTGCATCCCCAGTGGTGCCAGTGCACTCTCTGGAGTCACTGCACTGCATCCGCAGTTGTGCCAGTGCACTCTCTGGACTCACTGCAGTGCATCCCCAGTGGTGCCAGTGCACTCTCTGGACTCACTGCAGTGCTTCCGCACTGGTGCCAGTGCACTCTCTGCACTCACTGCACTGCATCCCCAGTGGTGCCTCTGCACTCTCTGGACTCACTGCACTACAGCCCCAGTGGTGCCAGTGCACTCTCTGGACTCACTGCAGTGCATCCCCAGTGGTGCCAGTGCACTCTCTGGACTCACTGCACTGCATCCCCAGTGGTGCCAGTGCACTCTCTGGACTCACTGCAGTGCATCCATTGTGGTGCCTTTGCACTCTCAGGACTCACTGCACTGCATCCCCAGTGGTGCCAGTGCACTCTCTGGACTCAGTGCACTGCATCCCCAGTGGTGCCACTGCACTCTCTGGACTCACTGCAGTGCATCCGCAGTGGTGCCAGTGCACTCTTTCGAGTCACTGCACTGCATCCCCAGTGGAGCCAGTGCACTCTCTGGACTCACTGCACTGCATCCCCAGTGGTGCCAGTGCACTCTCTGGAATCACTGCAGTGCATCCAAAGTGGTGCCAGTGCACTCTCTGGACTCACTACACTGCATCCCCTGTGGTGCCAGTGCACTCTCTGGACTCACTGCATTGCATCCCCAGTGGTGCCAGTGCACTCTCTGGACTCACTGCACTGCATCCCCAGTGGTGCCAGTGCACTCTCTGGACTCACTGCACTGCATCACCATTGGTGCCAGTGCACTCTCCGGACTCACTGCAGTGCATCCGCAGTGGTGCCACTGCACTCTTTTGAGTCACTGCGCTGCATCCCCAGTGGTGCCAGTGCACTCTCTGGAGTCGCAGCACTGCATCAACAGTGGTGCCTCTGCACTCTCTGGAGTCACTGCACTGCATCCCCAGTGCTGCCAGTGCACTCTCTGGACTCACTGCAGTGCATCCCCAGTGGTGCAAGTGCACTCTCTGGACTCACTGCAGTGCATCCCCAGTGGTGCCAGTGCACTCTCTGGACTCACTGCACTGCATCCCCAGTGGTGCCAGTGCACTCTCTGGACTCACTGCACTTCATCCCCAGTGGTGCCAGTGCACTCTCTGGACTCACTGCATTGCATCCCCAGTGGTGCCAGTGCACTCTCTGGACTCACTGCACTGCATCCCCAGTGGTGCAACTGCACTCTCTGGACTCACTGCACTGCATCACCGTTGGTGCCACTGCACTCTCTGGACTCACTGCACTAAAAGCCCAATGGTGCCAGTGCACTCTCTGGACTCACCGGGGTGCATCCCCAGTGGTGCCAGTGCACTCTCTGGACTCACTGCATTGCATCCGCAGTGGTGCCAGTGCACTCTCTGCACTCACTGCACTGCATCCCCAGAAGTGCCAGTGCACTCTCTGGACTCACTGCACTGCATCCCCAGGGGTTCCATTGCACTCTCTGGACTCACTGCATTGCATCCCCAGTGGTGTCAGTGCACTCTCTGGACTCAGTGCAGTGCATCCCCAGTGGTGCCAGTGCACTCTCTGGACTCACTGCACTGCATCCCCAGTGGTGCCAGTGCACTCTCTGGACTCACTGCACTGCATCCCCAGTGGTGCCAGTGCACTCTCTGGACCCACTGCAGTGCATCCCCACTGGTGCCAGTGCACTCTCTGGACTCAGTGCACTGCATCCCCAATGGTGCCAGTGCACTCTCTGTAGTCACTGCACTGCGTCCCCAGTGGTGCCAGTGCACTCTCTGGACTCACTGCAGTGTATCCCCTGTGGTGCCAGTGCACTCTGTGGACTCACTGCACTGCATTCCAGTGGTGCCAGTGCACTCTCTGGACTCACTGCAGTGCATCCCCAGTGGTGCCAGTGCACTCTCTGGACTCACTGCAGTGCAGCCCCTGAGGTGCCAGTGCACTCTCTATACTCACTGCAGTGCATTCCCAGTGGTGTCAGTGCACTCTCTGGACTCACTGCAGTGAATTTCCGGTGGTGCCAGTGCACTCTCTGGACTCACTGCACGGCATCCCCAGTGGTGCCAGTTCACTCTCTGGACTCACTGCACTGCATCCCCATTGGTGCCTGTGAAGTCTCTGGACTCACTGCAGTGCATCCCCTGTGGTGCCAGTGCACTCTTTGGACTCACTGCAGTTCATCCCCTGTGCTGAGAGTGCACTCTGTGGACTCAGTGCACTGCATCCCCAGTGGTGCCAGTGCACTCTCTGGACTCAGTGCACTGCATCCCCAATGGTGCCAGTGCACTCTCTGGACTCACTGCACTTCATCCCCAGTGGTGCATGTGCAGTCTCTGGACTCACTGCACTGCATCCCCAGTGGTGCCAGTGGCTCTCTGGACTCACTGCACTGCATCCCCAGTGGTGCCAGTGCACTCTCTGGACTCACTGCAGTGCATCCCCAGTGGTGCCAGTGCAATCTCTGGACTCACTGCAGTGCAGCTCAGTGGTGCCAGAGCACTCTCTGGACTCACTGCACTGCATCCCCAGTGGAGCCGGTGCACTCTCTGGACTCACTAAACTGCTTCCCCAGTGGTGCCAGAGAACTCTCTGGTCTCACTGCACTGCATCCCCAGTGGTGCCAGTGCACTCTCTGGACTCACTGCAGTTTATCCCCAGTGGTGCAAGGGCACTCTCTGGACTCACTGCACTGCATCCCAGTGGTGCCAGTGCACTCTCTAGACTAACTGCACTAAAACCCCAGTGGTGCCAGTGCAGTCTCTGGACTCAGTGCAGTGCATCCCCAGTGGTGCCAGTGCACTCTCTGGACTCACTGCAGTGCATCCCCAGTGGTGCCAGTGCACTCTCTGGACTCACTGCACTGCATCCCCAATGGTGCCAGTGCACTCTCTGCACTCACTGCACTGCATCCCCAGTGGTGCCAGTGCACTCTCTGCACTCACTGCAGTGCATCCCCAGTGGTGCCAGTGCAATTCCAGGACTCACCAGGGTGCATCCCCAGTGGTGCCAGTGCACTCTCTGGACTCACTGCACTGCATCCCCTGTTGTGCCAGTGCACTCTCTGGACTCAACTGCACTGCATCCCCAGTGGTGCCAGTGCACTCTCTGGACTCACTGCAGTGCATCCCCTGTGGTGCCAGTACACTCTCTGGACTCACTGCAGTGCATCCCCAGTGGTGCCAGTGTACTCTCTGGACTCACTGCACTGCATCACCAGTGGTGCCAGTGCACTCTCTGGACTCACTGCAGTGCATCCCCAGTGGTCAGTGGTGCCAGTGCACTCTCTGGACTCACTGCACTGCATCCCCAGTGGTGCCAGTGCACTCTCTGGACTCACTGCACTGCATCCCCTGTGGTGACAGTGTAGTCTCTGGACTCACAGCAGTGCATCCCCAGTGGTGCCAGTGCAATTACTGGACTCACTGCAGTGTAGCTCAGTGGTGCCAGAGCACTCTCTGGACTCACTGCAGTGTATCGCCATTGGAGCCGGTGCACTCTCTGGACTCACTAAACTGCATCCCCAGTGGTGCCAGTTTAGTCTCTGGACTCACTGCAGTGCATCCCCAGTGGTGCCAGTACAATCTCTGGACTCACTGCATCCCCAGTGGTGCCAGGGCACTCTCTGGACTCACAGCACTGCATCCCCATTGGTGCCACTGCACTCTCTGGACTCACTGCACTAAAAGCCCAATGGTGCCAGTGCAGTCTCTGGACTCACTGCACTGCATCCCCAGTGGTGCCAGTGCACTCTCTGGACTCACTGCACTGCATCCCCTGTGGTGCCAGTACACTCTCTGGACTCACTGCATTGCATCCGCAGTGGTGCCAGTGCACTCTCTGGACTCAGTGCACTGCATCCCCAGTGGTGCCAGTGCACTCTCTGGAGTCACTGCAGTGCATCCCCAGTGGTGCCAGTGCACTTTCTGGAGTCACTGCAGTGCATCCCCTGTTGTGCCAATGCACTCTCTGCACTCACTGCACTGCATCCCCAGAAGTGCCAGTGCACTCTCTGGACTCACTGCACTGCATCCCCAGTGGTGCCAGTGCACTCTCTGGACTCACTGCATTGCATCCCCAGTGGTGTCAGTGCACTCTCTGGACTCAGTGCAGTGCATCCCCAGTGGTGCCAGTGCACTCTCTGGACTCACTGCAGTGCTTCCCCACTGGTGCCAGTGCACTCTCTGGACTCACTGCACTGCATCCCCAGTGGTGCCAGTGCACTCTCTGGACTCACTGCAGTGCATCCCCAGTGGTGCCAGTGCACTCTCTGGAGTCACTGCACTGCATCCCCAGTGGTGCCAGTGCACTCTCTGGACTCACTGCACTGCATCCCCAGTGGTGCCAGTGCACTCTCTGGACCCACTGCAGTGCATCCCCACTGGTGCCAGTGCACTCTCTGGACTCAGTGCACTGCATCCCCAATGGTGCCAGTGCACTCTCTGTAGTCACTGCACTGCGTCCCCAGTGGTGCCAGTGCACTCTCTTTACTCACTGCAGTGTATCCCCTGTGGTGCCAGTGCACTCTGTGGACTCACTGCACTGCATCCCAGTGGTGCCAGTGCACTCTCTGGACTCACTGCACTGCATCCCCAGTGGTGCCAGTGCACTCTCTGGACTCACTGCAGTGCAGCCCCTGAGGTGCCAGTGCACTCTCTGTACTCACTGCAGTGCATTCCCAGTGGTGTCAGTGCACTCTCTGGACTCACTGCAGTGAATCTCCGGTGGTGCCAGTGCACTCTCTGGACTCACTGCACTGCATCCCCAGTGGTGCCAGTTCACTCTCTGGACTCACTGCACTGCATCCCCATTGGTGCCTGTGAAGTCTCTGGACTCACTGCAGTGCATCCCCTGTGGTGCCAGTACAATATCTGGACTCACTGCATCCCCAGTGGTGCCAGGGCACTCTCTGGACTCACAGCACTGCATCCCCATTGGTGCCACTGCACTCTCTGGACTCACTGCAGTTCATCCCCTGTGCTGAGAGTGCACTCTGTGGACTCAGTGCACTGCATCCCCAGTGGTGCCAGTGCACTCTCTGGACTCAGTGCACTGCATCCCCAATGGTGCCAGTGCACTCTCTGGACTCACTGCACTTCATCCCCAGTGGTGCATGTGCACTCTCTGGACTCACTGCACTGCACCCCAGTGGTGCCAGTGCACTGTCTGAACTCACTGCAGTGTATCGCCATTGGAGCCGGTGCACTCTCTGGACTCACTAAACTGCATCCCCAGTGGTGCCAGTGTAGTCTCTGGACTCACTGCAGTGCATCCCCAGTGGTGCCAGTACAATCTCTGGACTCACTGCATCCCCAGTGGTGCCAGGGCACTCTCTGGACTCAAAGCACTGCATCCCCATTGGTGCCACTGCACTCTCTGGACTCACTGCACTAAAAGCCCAATGGTGCCAGTGCAGTCTCTGGACTCACTGCACTGCATCCCCAGTGGTGCCAGTGCACTCTCTGGACTCACCGGGGTGCATCCCCAGTGGTGCCAGTGCACTCTCTGGACTCACTGCACTGCATCCCCTGTGGTGCCAGTGCACTCTCTGGACTCACTGCATTGCATCCGCAGTGGTGCCAGTGCACTCTCTGGACTCACTGCAGTGCATCCCCAGTGGTGCCAGTGCACTCTCTGGACTCACTGCAGTGCATCCCCAGTGGTGCCAGTGCACTTTCTGGAGTCACTGCAGTGCATCCCCTGTTGTGCCAGTGCACTCTCTGCACTCACTGCACTGCATCCCCAGAAGTGCCAGTGCACTCTCTGGACTCACTGCACTGCATCCCCAGTGGTTCCATTGCACTCTCTGGACTCACTGCATTGCATCCCCAGTGGTGTCAGTGCACTCTCTGGACTCAGTGCAGTGCATCCCCAGTGGTGCCAGGGCACTCTCTGGACTCACTGCAGTGCATCCCCAGTGGTGCCAGTGCACTCTCTGGACTCACTGCACTGCATCCCCAGTGGTGCCAGTGCACTCTCTGGACTCACTGCATTGCATCCCCAGTGGTGCCAGTGCATCCTCTGGACTCACTGCAGTGCAGCCGCTGTAGTGCCAGTGCACTCTCTGGACTCACTGCATTGCATCCCCAGTGGTTCCAGTACACTCTCTGGACTCACTGCACTGCATCCCCAGTGGTGCCAGTGCACTCTCTCGACTCACTGCATTGCATCCCCTGTGGTGACAGTGCACTCTCTGGACTCACTGCATTGCATCCCCAGTGGTGCCAGTGCACTCTCCGGACTCACTGCAGTGCATCCCCAGTGGTGCCAGTGCACTCTCTGGACTCACTGCACTGCAGCCCCTGAGGTGCCAGTGCACTCTCTGGACTCACTGCAGTGCATCCCCAGTGGTGCCAGTGCACTCTCTGGACTCACTGCAGTGAATCTCCGGTGGTGCCAGTGCACTCTCTGGACTCACTGCACTGCATCCCCAGTGGTGCCAGTGCACTCTCTGGACTCACTGCAGTGCATTCCCAGTGGTGCCAGTGCACTCTCTGGACTCAGTGCACTGCATCCCCAGTGGTGCCAGTGCACTCTCTGGACTCACAGCACTGCATCCCCAGTGGTGCCAGTGCACTCTCTGGACTCACCGGGGTGCATCCCCAGTGGTGCCAGTGCACTCTCTGGACTCACTGCACTGCATCCCCTGTGGTGCCAGTGCACTCTCTGGACTCACTGCAGTGCATCCCCAGTGGTGCCAGTGCACTCTCTGGACTCACTGCAGTGCATTCCCAGTGGTGTCAGTGCACTCTCTGGACTCACTGCAGTGAATCTCCGGTGGTGCCTGTGCACTCTCTGGACTCACTGCACTGCATCCCCAGTGGTGCCAGTTCACTCTCTGGACTCACTGCACTGCATCCCCAGTGGTGCCTGTGAAGTCTCTGGACTCACTGCAGTGCATCCCCTGTGGTGCCAGTACAATATCTGGACTCACTGCATCCCCAGTGGTGCCAGGGCACTCTCTGGACTCACAGCACTGCATCCCCATTGGTGCCACTGCACTCTCTGGACTCACTGCAGTTCATCCCCTGTGCTGAGAGTGCACTCTGTGGACTCAGTGCACTGCATCCCCAGTGGTGCCAGTGCACTCTCTGGACTCAGTGCACTGCATCCCCAATGGTGCCAGTGCACTCTCTGGACTCACTGCACTTCATCCCCAGTGGTGCATGTGCAGTCTCTGGACTCACTGCACTGCACCCCAGTGGTGCCAGTGCACTGTCTGAACTCACTGCAGTGTATCGCCATTGGAGCCGGTGCACTCTCTGGACTCACTAAACTGCATCCCCAGTGGTGCCAGTGTAGTCTCTGGACTCACTGCAGTGCATCCCCAGTGGTGCCAGTACAATCTCTGGACTCACTGCATCCCCAGTGGTGCCAGGGCACTCTCTGGACTCACAGCACTGCATCCCCATTGGTGCCACTGCACTCTCTGGACTCACTGCACTAAAAGCCCAATGGTGCCAGTGCACTCTCTGGACTCACCGGGGTGCATCCCCAGTGGTGCCAGTGCACTCTCTGGACTCACTGCACTGCATCCCCAGGGGTTCCATTGCACTCTCTGGACTCACTGCATTGCATCCCCAGTGGTGCCAGTGCACTCTCTGGACTCACTGCACTGCATCCCCAGGGGTTCCATTGCACTCTCTGGACTCACTGCATTGCATCCCCAGAAGTGCCAGTGCACTCTCTGGACTCACTGCACTGCATCCCCAGGGGTTCCATTGCACTCTCTGGACTCACTGCATTGCATCCCCAGTGGTGTCAGTGCACTCTCTGGACTGAGTGCAGTGCATCCCCAGTGGTGCCAGTGCACTCTCTGGACTCACTGCAGTGCATCCCCAGTGGTGCCAGTGCACTCTCTGGACTCACTGCAGTGCATCACCAGTGGTGCCAGTGCACTCTCTGGAGTCACTGCACTGCATCCCCAGTGGTGCCAGTGCACTCTCTGGACTCACTGCACTGCATTCCCCAGTGGTGCCAGTGCACTCTCTGGACCCACTGCAGTGCATCCCCACTGGTGCCAGTGCACTCTCTGGACTCACTGCAGTGCAGCTCCTGAGGTGCCAGTGCACTCTCTGTACTCACTGCAGTGCATTCCCAGTGGTGTCAGTGCACTCTCTGGACTCACTGCATTGAATTTCCGGTGGTGCCAGTGCACTCTCTGGACTCACTGCACTGCATCCCCAGTGGTGCCAGTTCACTCTCTGGACTCACTGCACTGCATCCCCATTGGTGCCTGTGAAGTCTCTGGACTCACTGCAGTGCATCCCCTGTGGTGCCAGTGCACTCTCTGGACTCACTGCACTGCATTCCCAGTGGTGCCAGTGGCTCTCTGGACTCACTGCACTGCATCCCCAGTGGTGCCAGTGCACTCTCTGGAGTCACTGCAGTGCATCCCCAGTGGTGCCAGTGCACTCTCTGGACTCACTGCACTGCATCAACAGTGGTGCCAGTGCACTCTCTGGACTCACTGCACTGCATACCCAGTGGTGCCAGTGTAGTCTCTGGACTCACTGCAGTGCATCCCCAGTGGTGCCAGTGCAATCTCTGGACTCACTGCAGTGCAGCTCAGTGGTGCCAGAGCACTCTCTGGACTCACTGTGCTGCATCCCCAGTGGTGCCAGGGCACTCTCTGGACTCACTGCACTGCATCCCCAGTGGAGCCAGTGCACTCTCTGGACTCACTGCAGTGTATCCCCATTGGAGCCGGTGCACTCTCTGGACTCACTGCATTGCATCCCCAGTGGTGCCAGTGCACTCTCTGGACTCACTGCACTGCATCCCCAGGGGTTCCATTGCACTCTCTGGACTCACTGCATTGCATCCCCAGAAGTGCCAGTGCACTCTCTGGACTCACTGCACTGCATCCCCAGGGGTTCCATTGCACTCTCTGGACTCACTGCATTGCATCCCCAGTGGTGTCAGTGCACTCTCTGGACTGAGTGCAGTGCATCCCCAGTGGTGCCAGTGCACTCTCTGGTCTCACTGCAGTGCATCCCCAGTGGTGCCAGTGCACTGTCTGGACTCACTGCAGTTTATCCCCAGTGGTGCAAGGGCACTCTCTGGACTCACTGCACTGCATCCGCAGTGGTGCCAGTGCACTCTTTTGAGTCACTGCAGTGCATCACCAGTGGTGCCAGTGCACTCTCTGGACTCACTGCACTGCATCCCCAGTGGTGCCAGTGCACTCTCTGGAGTCGCAGCACAGCATCAACAGTGGTGCCTCTGCACTCTCTGGAGTCACTGCACTGCATCCCCAGTGCTGCCAGTGCACTCTCTGGACTCACTGCACTGCATCCCCAGTGGTGCCAGTGCACTCTCTGGACTCACTGCAGTGCATCCCCAGTGGTGCCAGTGCACTCTCTGGACTCACTGCACTGCATCCCCAGTGGTGCCAGTGCACTCTCTGGACTCACTGCACTTCATCCCCAGTGGTGCCAGTGCACTCTCTGCACTCACTGCATTGCATCCCCAGTGGTGCCACTGCACTCTCTGGACTCACTGCACTGCATCACCATTGGTGTCAGGGCACTCTCCGGACTCAATGCAGTGCATCCGCAGTGGTGCCAGTGCACTCTTTCGAGTCACTGCAGTGCATCCCCAGTGGTGCCAGTGCACTCTCTGGACTCACTGCACTGCATCCCCAGTGGTGCCAGTGCACTCTCTGCACTCACTGCACTGCATCCCCAGTGTTCCCAGAGCACTCTCTGGACTCACTACAGTGCATCCCCAGTGGTGCCAGTGCACTCTCTGGACTCACTGCAGTGCATCCCCAGTGGTGCCAGTGCACTCTCTGGACTCACTGCACTGCATCCCCAGTGGTGCCACTGCACTCTCTGGACTCACTGCACTGCATCAACAGTGGTGTCACTGCACTCTCTGGACTCACTGCACTGCATCACCATTGGTGCCAGGGCACTCTCCGGACTCACTGCAGTGCATCCGCAGTGGTGCCAGTGCACTCTTTCGAGTCACTGCACTGCACACCATTAGTGCCAGTGCATTCTCTGGACTCATTGCAGTGCATCCCCAGTGGTGCCAGTGCACTCTCTGGACTCACTGCACTGCATCCCCAGTGGTGCCAGTGCACTCTCTGGACTCACTGCACTGCATCCCCTGTGGTGCCAGTGCACTCTCTGGACTCACTGCACTGCATCCCCAGTGTTCACAGTGCACTCTCTGGACTCACTGCAGTGCAACCCCAGTGGTGCCAGTGCACTCTCTGCACTCACT
The DNA here is from genome assembly GCF_964034855.1 of Anser brachyrhynchus. Lineage (NCBI taxonomy): Eukaryota > Metazoa > Chordata > Aves > Anseriformes > Anatidae > Anser > Anser brachyrhynchus. The sequence goes on from NW_027664004.1 coordinate 1,247,435, forward strand.
GCACTGCATCCCCGGTGTTCCCAGAGCACTCTCTGGACTCACCGAGGTGCATCCCCCGTGGTGCCAGTGCACTCTCTGGACTCACCGCACTGCATCCCCAGTGGTGCCAGTGCACTCTCTGGACTCACTGCAGTGCAGCCCCTGAGGTGCCAGTGTACTCTCTGGACTCACTGCAGTGCATCCCCAGTGGTGCCAGTGCACTCTCTGGACTCAGTGCACTGCATCCCCGGTGGTGCCAGTGTACTCTCTGGACTCAGTGCACTGCATCCCCAGTGGTGCCACTGCACTCTCTGGACTCACTGCAGTGCATCCCCAGTGGTGCCAGTGCACTCTCTGGACTCACTGCACTGCATCACCAGTGGTGCCAGTGCACTCTCTGGACTCACTACAGTGCATCCCCAGTGGTGCCAGTGCACTCTCTGGACTCACTACACTGCATCCCCAGTGGTGCCAGTGCACTCTCTGGAGTCACTGCACTGCATCCCCAGTGGTTCCAGGGCACTCTCCGGACTCACTGCAGTGCATCCGCAGTGGTGCCAGTGCACTCTCTGGACGCACTGCACTGCATCCCCAGTGCTGACAGTGCACTCTCTGCACTCACTGCACTGCATCCCCAGTGCTGACAGTGCACTCTCTGGACTCACTGCAGTGCAACCCCAGTGGTGCCAGTGCACTCTCTGGACTCACTGCACTGCATCCCCAGTGGTGCCAGTGCACTCTCCGGACTCACTGCACTGCATCCCTAATGGTGCCAGTGCACTCTCTGGACTCACTGCAGTCCATCCCCAGTGGTGCCAGTGCACTCTCTGCACTCACTGCACTGCATCCCCAGTGGTGCCAGTGCACTCTCTGCACTCACTGCACTGCATCCCCGGTGTTCCCAGAGCACTCTCTGGACTCACCGAGGTGCATCCCCCGTGGTGCCAGTGCACTCTCTGGACTCACCGCACTGCATCCCCAGTGGTGCCAGTGCACTCTTTGGACTCACTGCAGTGCAGCCCCTGAGGTGCCAGTGTACTCTCTGGACTCACTGCAGTGCATCCCCAGTGGTGCCAGTGCACTCTCTGGACTCAGTGCACTGCATCCCCAGTGGTGCAAGTGCACTCTCTGGACTCACTGCAGTGCATCCCCAGTGGTGCCAGTGCACTCTCTGGTCTCACTGCACTGCATCACCAGTGGTGCCAGTGCACTCTCTGGACTCACTACAGTGCATCCCCAGTGGTGCCAGTGCACTCTCTGGACTCACTACACTGCATCCCCAGTGGTGCCAGTGCACTCTCTGGAGTCACTGCACTGCATCCCCAGTGGTGCCAGTGCACTCTCTGGACTCACTGCGCTGCATCCCCAGTGGTGCCAGTGCACTCTCTGGACTCACTGCACTGCATCCCCAGTGGTGCCAGTGCACTCTCTGGACTCACTGCATTGCATCCCCAGTGGTGCCAGTGCACTCTCTGGACTCACTGCACTGCAACCCCAGTGGTGCCAGTGCACCCTCTGCACTCACTGCACTGCATCCCCAGTGGTGCCAGTGCACTCTCTGGACTCACTGCAGTGCATCCCCAGTGGTGCCAGTGCACTCTATGGACTCACTGAACTGCATCCCCAGTGGTGCCAGTGCACTCTCTGGACTCACTGCACTGCATTCCCAGTGGAGCCACTGCACTCTCTGGACTCACTGCACTGCATCCCCATTACTTCCAGTGCATTCTCTGGACTCATTGCAGTGCATCCCCAGTGGTGCCAGTGCACTCTCTGGTCTCACTGCACTGCATCCCCAGTGGTGCCAGTGCACTCTCTGGACTCACTGCATTGCATCCCCAGTGGTGCCAGTGTACTCTCTGGACTCACTGCACTGCATCCCCAGTGCTGACAGTGCACTCTCTGGACTCACTGAAGTGCATCCCCAGTGGTGCCAGTGCATTCTCTGGACTCACTGCACTGCATCCCCAGTGGTGCCAGTGTACTCTCTGGACTCACTGCACTGCATCCCCTTTTGTGCCAGTGCACTCTCTGGACTCACTGCACTGCATCCCCAGTGGTGCCAGTGCACTCTCTGGACTCACTGCAGTGCATCCCCTTTTGTGCTAGTGCACTCTCTGGACTCATTGCAGTGCATCCCCAGTGGTGCCAGTGCACTCTCTGGACTCATTGCAGTGCATCCCCAGTGGTGCCAGTGCACTCTCTGGACTCACTGCACTGCATCCCCAGTGGTGCCAGTGCACTCTCTGGACTCACTGCAGCGCATCCCCACTGGTGCCAGTGCACTCTCTGGACTCACTGCACTGCATCCCCAGTGGTGCCAGTGCACTCTCTGGAGTCACTGCACTGCATCCCCATTAGTGCCAGTGCACTCTCTGGACTCACTGCAGTGCATCCCCAATGGTGCCAGTGCACTCTCTGCACTCACTGCACTGCATCCCCAGTGGTGCCAGTGCACTCTCTGGAGTCGCAGCACTGCATCAACAGTGGTGCCTCTGCACTCTCTGGAGTCACTGCACTGCATCAACAGTGCTGCCACTGCACTCTCTGGACTCACTGCAGTGCATCCCCAGTGGTGCCAGTGCACTCTCTGGACTCACTGCAGTGCATCCCCTTTTGTGCCAGTGCACTCTCTGGACTCACTGCACTGCATCCCCAGTGGTGCCAGTGCACTCTCTGGAGTCACTGCACTGCATCCCCATTAGTTCCAGTGCACTCTCTGGACTCACTGCATTGCATCCCCAGTGGTGCCAGTGCACTCTCTGGACTCACTGCACTGCATCCCCAGTGGTGCCACTGCACTCTCAGGACTCACTGCACTGCATCACCATTGGTGCCAGGGCACTCTCCGGACTCACTGCAGTGCATCCGCAGTGGTGCCAGTGCACTCTTTCGAGTCACTGCAGTGCATCCCCAGTGGTGCCAGTGCACTCTCTGGACTCACTGCACTTCATCCCCAGTGGTGCCAGTGCACTCTCTGGACTCACGGCACTGCATCCCCAGTGGTGCCAGTGCACTCTCTGCACTCACTGCACTGCATCCCCAGTGTTCCCAGAGCACTCTCTGGACTCACTGCAGTGCATCCCCAGTGGTGCCAGTGCACTCTCTGGACTCACTGCACTGCATCCCCAGTGGTGCCAGTGCACTCTCTGGACTCACTGCAGTGCATCCCCTTTTGTGCCAGTGCACTCTCTGGACTCACTGCACTGCATCCCCAGTGGTGCCAGTGCACTCTCTGGAGTCACTGCACTGCATCCCCATTAGTGCCAGTGCACTCTCTGGACTCACTGCAGTGCATCCCCAGTGGTGCCAGTGCACTCTCTGGACTCACTGCACTGCATCCCCAGTGGTGCCAGTGCACTCTCTGCACTCACTGCACTGCATCCCCAGTGTTCCCAGAGCACTCTCTGGACTCACTGCAGTGCATCCCCAGTGGTGCCAGTGCACTCTCTGGACTCACTGCACTGCATCCCCAGTGGTGCCAGTGCACTCTCTGGACTCACTGCACTGCATCCCCAGTGGTGCCACTGCACTCTCTGGACTCACTGCACTGCATCACCATTGGTGCCAGGGCACTCTCCGGACTCACTGCAGTGCATCCGCAGTGGTGCCAGTGCACTCTTTCGAGTCACTGCACTGCATCCCCATTACTTCCAGTGCATTCTCTGGACTCATTGCAGTGCATCCCCAGTGGTGCCAGTGCACTCTCTGGACTCACTGCACTGCATCCCCAGTGGTGCCAGTGCACTCTCTGGACTCACTGCACTGCATCCCCAGTGGTGCCAGTGTACTCTCTGGACTCACTGCACTGCATCCCCAGTGCTGACAGTGCACTCTCTGGACTCACTGCAGTGCATCCACAGTGGTGCCAGTGCATTCTCTGTACTCACTGCAGTGCATCCCCAGTGGTGCCAGTGTACTCTCTGGACTCACTGCACTGCATCCCCTTTTGTGCCAGTGCACTCTCTGGACTCACTGCACTGCATCCCCAGTGGTGCCAGTGCACTCTCTGGACTCACTGCAGTGCATCCCCTTTTGTGCCAGTGCACTCTCTGGACTCATTGCAGTGCATCCCCAGTGGTGCCAGTGCACTCTCTGGACTCACTGCACTGCATCCCCAGTGGTGCCAGTGCACTCTCTGGACTCACTGCACTGCATCCCCAGTGGTGCCAGTGCACTCTCTGGACTCACTGCAGTGCATCCCCTTTTGTGCCAGTGCACTCTCTGGACTCACTGCACTGCATCCCCAGTGGTGCCAGTGCACTCTCTGGAGTCACTGCACTGCATCCCCATTAGTGCCAGTGCACTCTCTGGACTCACTGCAGTGCATCCCCAATGGTGCCAGTGCACTCTCTGCACTCACTGCACTGCATCCCCAGTGGTGCCAGTGCACTCTCTGGAGTCGCAGCACTGCATCAACAGTGGTGCCTCTGCACTCTCTGGAGTCACTGCACTGCATCCCCAGTGCTGCCACTGCACTCTCTGGACTCACTGCAGTGCATCCCCAGTGGTGCCAGTGCACTCTCTGGACTCACTGCAGTGCATCCCCAGTGGTGCCAGGGCACTCTCCGGACTCACTGCAGTGCATCCGCAGTGGTGCCAGTGCACTCTTTCGAGTCACTGCAGTGCATCCCCAGTGGTGCCAGTGCACTCTCTGGACTCACTGCACTTCATCCCCAGTGGTGCCAGTGCACTCTCTGGACTCACGGCACTGCATCCCCAGTGGTGCCAGTGCACTCTCTGCACTCACTGCACTGCATCCCCAGTGTTCCCAGAGCACTCTCTGGACTCACTGCAGTGCATCCCCAGTGGTGCCAGTGCACTCTCTGGACTCACTGCACTGCATCCCCAGTGGTGACAGTGCACTCTCTGGACTCACTGCAGTGCAACCCCTTTTGTGCCAGTGCACTCTCTGGACTCACTGCACTGCATCCCCAGTGGTGCCAGTGCACTCTCTGGAGTCACTGCACTGCATCCCCATTAGTGCCAGTGCACTCTCTGGACTCACTGCAGTGCATCCCCAGTGGTGCCAGTGCACTCTCTGCACTCACTGCACTGCATCCCCAGTGGTGCCAGTGCACTCTCTGGAGTCGCAGCACTGCATCAACAGTGGTGCCTCTGCACTCTCTGGACTCACTGCACTGCATCACCATTGGTGCCAGGGCACGCTCTGGACTCACTGCAGTGCATCCGCAGTGGTGCCAGTGCACTCTTTCGAGTCACTGCAGTGCATCCCCAGTGGTGCCAGTGCACTCTCTGGACTCACTGCACTTCATCCCCAGTGGTGCCAGTGCACTCTCTGGACTCACGGCACTGCATCCCCAGTGGTGCCAGTGCACTCTCTGCACTCACTGCACTGCATCCCCAGTGTTCCCAGAGCACTCTCTGGACTCACTGCAGTGCATCCCCAGTGGTGCCAGTGCACTCTCTGGACTCACTGCAGTGCATCCCCAGTGGTGCCAGTGCACTCTCTGGACTCACTGCACTGCATCCCCAGTGGTGCCACTGCACTCTCTGGACTCACTGCACTGCATCACCATTGGTGCCAGGGCACTCTCGGGACTCACTGCAGTGCATCCGCAGTGGTGCCAGTGTACTCTTTCGAGTCACTACACTGCATCCCCATTAGTACCAGTGCATTCTCTGGACTCATTGCAGTGCATCCCCAGTGGTGCCAGTGCACTCTCTGGATCACTGCACTGCATCCCCAGTGGTGCCAGTGCACTCTCTGGACTCACTGCACTGCATCCCCAGTGGTGCCAGTGCACTCTCCGGACTCACTGCACTGCATCCCTAATGGTGCCAGTGCACTCTCTGGACTCACTGCAGTGCATCCCCAGTGGTGCCAGTGCACTCTCTGGACTCACTGCATTGCATCCCCAGTGGTGCCAGTGCACTCTCTGCACTCACTGCACTGCATCCCCGGTGTTCCCAGAGCACTCTCTGGACTCACCGAGGTGCATCCCCAGTGGTGCCAGTGCACTCTTTGGACTCACTGCAGTGCAGCACCTGAGGTGCCAGTGTACTCTCTGGACTCACTGCACTGCATCCCCAGTGGTGACAGTGCACTCTCTGGAATCACTGCAGTGCATCCCCTGTGGTGCCATTGCACTCTCTGGACTCACTGCACTGCATCCCCAGTGGTGCCTGTGCACTCTCTTGAGTCACTGCACTGCATCCCCAGTGGAGCCAGTGCACTCTCTGGACTCACTGCACTGCATCCCCAGTGGTGCCAGTGCACTCTCTGGACTCACTGCACTGCATCCCCAGTGGTGCCAGTGCACTCTCTGAACTCACTGCACTGCAGCCCCAGTGGTTCCAGTGCACTCTCTGGATCACTGCACTGCATCACCATTGGTGCCAGGGCACTCTCCGGACTAACTGCAGTGCATCCCCAGTGGTGCCAGTGCACTCTTTCAAGTCACTGCACTGCATCCCCATTGGTGCCACTGCATTTTCTGGACTCACTGCAGTGCATCCCCATTGGTGCCAGTGCAGTCTCTGGAGTCACTGCAGTGCATCCCCAGTGGTGCCAGTGCACTCTCTGGACTCACTGCACTGCATCCCCATTGCACTCTCTGGACTCACTGCACTGCATCCCCAGTGGTGCCAGTGTACTCTCTGGACTCAGTGCACTGCATCCCCAGTGGTGCCACTGCACTCTCTGGACTCACTGCAGTGCATCCCCAGTGGAGCCAGTGCACTCTCTGGACTCACTGCACTGCATCCCCAGTGGTGACAGTGCACTCTCTGGACTCACTGCACTGCATCACCAGTGGTGGCAGTGTACTCTCTGGACTCACTGCACTGCATCCCCATTAGTGCCAGTGCACTCTCTGGACTCACTGCAGTGCATCCCCAGTGGTGCCAGTGCACTCTCTGCACTCACTGCACTGCATCCCCAGTGGTGCCAGTGCACTCTCTGGAGTCGCAGCACTGCATACCCAGTGGTGCCTCTGCACTCTCTGGACTCACTGCACTGCATCACCATTGGTGCCAGGGCACGCTCTGGACTCACTGCAGTGCATCCGCAGTGGTGCCAGTGCACTCTTTCGAGTCACTGCAGTGCATCCCCAGTGGTGCCAGTGCACTCTCTGGACTCACTGCACTTCATCCCCAGTGGTGCCAGTGCACTCTCTGGACTCACGGCACTGCATCCCCAGTGGTGCCAGTGCACTCTCTGCACTCACTGCACTGCATCCCCAGTGTTCCCAGAGCACTCTCTGGACTCACTGCAGTGCATCCCCAGTGGTGCCAGTGCACTCTCTGGACTCACTGCAGTGCATCCCCAGTGGTGCCAGTGCACTCTCTGGACTCACTGCACTGCATCCCCAGTGGTGCCACTGCACTCTCTGGACTCACTGCACTGCATCACCATTGGTGCCAGGGCACTCTCGGGACTCACTGCAGTGCATCCGCAGTGGTGCCAGTGTACTCTTTCGAGTCACTACACTGCATCCCCATTAGTACCAGTGCATTCTCTGGACTCATTGCAGTGCATCCCCAGTGGTGCCAGTGCACTCTCTGGATCACTGCACTGCATCCCCAGTGGTGCCAGTGCACTCTCTGGACTCACTGCACTGCATCCCCAGTGGTGCCAGTGCACTCTCCGGACTCACTGCACTGCATCCCTAATGGTGCCAGTGCACTCTCTGGACTCACTGCAGTGCATCCCCAGTGGTGCCAGTGCACTCTCTGGACTCACTGCATTGCATCCCCAGTGGTGCCAGTGCACTCTCTGCACTCACTGCACTGCATCCCCGGTGTTCCCAGAGCACTCTCTGGACTCACCGAGGTGCATCCCCAGTGGTGCCAGTGCACTCTTTGGACTCACTGCAGTGCAGCACCTGAGGTGCCAGTGTACTCTCTGGACTCACTGCACTGCATCCCCAGTGGTGACAGTGCACTCTCTGGAATCACTGCAGTGCATCCCCTGTGGTGCCATTGCACTCTCTGGACTCACTGCACTGCATCCCCAGTAGTGCCTGTGCACTCTCTTGAGTCACTGCACTGCATCCCCAGTGGAGCCAGTGCACTCTCTGGACTCACTGCACTGCATCCCCAGTGGTGCCAGTGCACTCTCTGGACTCACTGCACTGCATCCCCAGTGGTGCCAGTGCACTCTCTGAACTCACTGCACTGCAGCCCCAGTGGTTCCAGTGCACTCTCTGGATCACTGCACTGCATCACCATTGGTGCCAGGGCACTCTCCGGACTAACTGCAGTGCATCCCCAGTGGTGCCAGTGCACTCTTTCAAGTCACTGCACTGCATCCCCATTGGTGCCACTGCATTTTCTGGACTCACTGCAGTGCATCCCCATTGGTGCCAGTGCAGTCTCTGGAGTCACTGCAGTGCATCCCCAGTGGTGCCAGTGCACTCTCTGGACTCACTGCACTGCATCCCCATTGCACTCTCTGGACTCACTGCACTGCATCCCCAGTGGTGCCAGTGTACTCTCTGGACTCAGTGCACTGCATCCCCAGTGGTGCCACTGCACTCTCTGGACTCACTGCAGTGCATCCCCAGTGGAGCCAGTGCACTCTCTGGACTCACTGCACTGCATCCCCAGTGGTGACAGTGCACTCTCTGGACTCACTGCACTGCATCACCAGTGGTGGCAGTGTACTCTCTGGACTCACTGCACTGCATCCCCAGTGGAGACAGTGCACTCTCTGTAGTCACTGCGCTGCATCCCCAGTGGTTCCAGGGCACTCTCTCGACTCACTGCACTGCAACTCCAGTGGTGCCAGTGCACTCTCTGGAGTCACTGCACTGCATCCCCAGTGGTGCCATTGCACTCTCTGGACTCACTGCAGTCCATCCCCAGTGGTGCCAGTGCACTCTCTGGACTCACCGGTGTGCATCCCCAGTGGTGCCAGTGCACTCTCTGGACTCACTGCAGTGCATCCCCAGTGGTGCCAGTGCACTCACTGGACTCACTGCAGTGCATCCCCAGTGGTGCCAGTGCACTCTCTGGACTCACTGCACTGCATCCCAGTGGTGCTAGTGCACTCTCTGGACTCACTGCACTGCATCCCCATTGGTGCCAGTGCACTCTCTGGACTCACTGCACTGCATCCCCAGTTCTGCCAGTGCACTCTCTGGACTCACTGCAGTGCATCCCCAGTGGTGCCAGTGCACTCTCTGCACTCACTGCACTGCATCAACAGTGGTGCCTCTTCACTCTCTGGAGTCACTGCACTGCATCCCCAGTGGTGCCAGTGCACTCTCTGGACTCACTGTAGTGCATCCCCAGTGGTGCCAGTGCACTCTCTGGACTCACTGCACTGCATCCCCAGTGGTGCCAGTGCACTCTCTGGACTCACTGCAGTGCATCAACAGTGGTGCCTCTGCACTCTCTGGAGTCACTGCACTGCATCAACAGTGGTGCCAGTGCACTCTCTGGACTCACTGCAGTGTATCGCCATTGGAGCCGGTGCACTCTCTGGACTCACTGCACTGCATCCCCAGTGGTGCCAGGGCACTCTCTGGACTCACAGCACTGCATCCCCAGTGGTGCCAGTGCACTCTCTGGACTCACTGCACTAAAACCCCAGTGGTGCCAGTGCACTCTCTGGACTCACTGCACTGCATCCCCAGTGGTGCCAGTGCACTCTCTGGACTCACCGGGGTGCATCCCCAGTGGTGCCAGTGCACTTTCTGGACTCACTGCACTGCATCCCCTTTTGTGCCAGTGCACTCTCTGCACTCACTGCACTGCATCCCCAGAATTGCCAGTGCACTCTCTGGATTCACTGCACTGCATCCCCAGTGGTTCCATTGCACTCTCTGGACTCACTGCAGTGCATCCCCAGTGGTGCCAGTGCAATCTCTTGACTCACTGCAGTGTATCCCCAGTGGTGCCAGTGCACTCTGTGGACTCAGTGCACTGCATCCCCAGTGTTGCCAGTCCACTCTCTGGACTCAGTGCACTGCATCCCACTGGTGCCAGTGCACTCTCTGGACTCACTGCAGTGCATCCCCAGTGGCGCCAGTGCACTCTCTGGACTCACTGCACTGCATCCCCAGTGGTGCCAGTGCACTCTCTGGACTCACTGCACTGCATCCCCAAGGTGCCAGTGCACTCTCTGGACTCACTGCACTGCATCCCCAAGGTGCCAGTGCACTCTCTGGACTCACTGCAGTGCATCCCAAGTGGTGCCAGTGCACTCTCTGGACTCACTGCAGTCCATCCCCAGTGGTGCCAGTGCACTCTCTGCAGACAATGCAGTGCATCCCCAAAGGTGACAGTGCACTCTCTGGACTCACTGTACTGCTCGAGCCGCGTCAACCACTCCAGCCGCGGTAGCCACTCCAGCCTCGGCAGCCGCTCCTGCCGCTCCAGCCGGGGCAGCCGCGGCAGCCGGTCCAGCCGCGGCAGCCGCTCCATCCGCGGCATACGCGGCAGACGCTCCAGCCACTCCAGCCGCGGCAGCCGCTCCAGCCGCGGTAGCCGCTCCACTCGGTAGCGGCTTTAGCGGCTGCCGCGGCTGGAGCGCCTGTCGCGGCTGCCGAGGCTGGAGCGGCTGCCGCGGCTGGAGCGGCTGCGGCGGCTGGAGCGTGTAGAGCGTCTGCCGCGGCTGGAGGGGCTACCGCGGCTGGAGCGGCTGAGGCGGCTGGAGCGGATGCCGCGGCTGGAGCAGTGCAGTGAGTCCAGAGAGTGCACTGGCACCACTTGGGATGCACTGCAGTGAGTCCAGAGAGTGCACTGGCACCAGTGGGGATGCACTGCGGTGAGTAAAGAGAATGCACTGGCACCATAGGGGTTGCACTGCAGTGAGTCCAGAGAGTGCACTGGCACCTTGCGGATGCAGTGCAGTGAGTCCAGAGAGTGCACTGGCACCACTGGGGATGCAGTGCAGTGAGTCCAGAGAGTGCACTGGCACCACTGGGGATGCACTGCAGTGAGTCCAGAGAGTGCACTGGCACCACTGGGGATGCACTGCAGTGAGTCCAGAGAGTGCCCTGACACCACTGGGATGCAGTGCACTGAGTCCACAGAGTGCACTGGCACCACTTTGGATACACTGCAGTGAGTCCAGAGGGTGCACTGGCACCACTGGGGATGCACTGCAGTGAGTTCAGAGAGTGCACTGGCACCGCTGCGCTTGCACCCGGTGTTTTCAGAGAGTGCAGTGGCACCACTGGGGATGCAGTGCAGTGAGTCCAGAGAGTGCACTGGCACCACTGGGGATGCAGTGCAGTGAGTCCAGAGAGTGCACTGTCACCACTGAGGATGCAGTGCAGTGAGTCCAGAGAGTGCACTGGCACCACTGGGGATGCAGTGCAGTGAGTCCAGAGAGTGCACTGGCACCTTGGGGATGCAGTGCAGTGAGTCCAGAGAGTGCACTGGCACCACTGGGGATGCAGTGCAGTGAGTCCAGAGAGTGCACTGGCACCACTGGGGATGCAGTGCAGTGAGTCCAGAGAGTGCACTGGCACCACTGGGGATGCAGTGCGGTGTGTCCAGAGAGTGCACTGGCACCACTGGGGATGCAGTGCAGTGAGTCCAGAGAGTGCACTGGCACCACTGGGGATGCAGTGCAGTGAGTCCAGAGAGTGCACTGGCACCACTGGGGATGCAGTGAAGTGAGTTAAGAGAGTACACTGGCACCACTGTGGATGCACTGCAGTGAGTCCAGAGAGTGCACTGGCACCACTGGTGATGCAGTGCAATGAGTCCAGAGAGCCACTGGCACCACTGGGGATGCACTGCAGGGAGACCAGAGAGTGCACTGGCACCACTGGGGATGCAGTGCAGTGAGTCCTGAGAGTGCAATGGCACCACAGGGGATGCACTGCAGTGAGTCCAGAGAGTGCACTGGCACCTCTGGGGATGCAGTGCAGTGAGTCCAGAGAGTGCACTGGCACCACTGGGGAATGCAGTGCAGTGAGTGCAGAGAGTGCACTGGCACCAACTAGAGCTGCACTGCTGTGAGTCCTGAGATTGCACTGGCACCACTGGGGATGCACTGCAGTGAGTCCAGAGATTTCACAGGCAACAATGGGGATGCAGTACAGTGAGTCCAGAGAGTACACTGGCACTACTGGGGATTCAGTTCAGTGAGTCCAGAGAGTGAACTGGCACCATTGGGGAAGTAGTGCAGTGAGTCCAGAGTGCACTGTCACCACTGGGGATGCACCCCGGCAAGTCCAGAGAGTGCACTGGCACCACTGGGTATGCAGTGCAGTGAGTCCAGAGAGTGCACTGGCACCACTGGGGATGCAGTGCAGTGAGTCCAGAGAGTGCACTGGCACCACTGGGGATGCAGTACAGTGAGTCCAGAGAGTGCACTGGCACCACTGGGGATGCACTGCAGTGAGTCCAGAGAGTGCACTGGCACCACTGGGGATGCAGTGCAGTGAGACCAGAGGTTGCAGTGGCACCTCTGGGGATGCAGTGCAGTGAGTCCAGAGAGTGCACTGGCACCACTGGGGATGCAGTGCAGTGAGTCCACAGAGGGCACTGGCACCACTGGGGATGCAGTGCAGTGAGTCCAGAGAGTGCACTGGCACCACTGGGGATGCACCCCGGTGAGTCCAGAGAGTGCACTGGCACCACTGGGGATGCAGCGCACTGAGTCCAGAGAGTGCACTGGCACCACTGGGGATGCACCCCGGTGAGTCCAGAGAGTGCACTGGCACCACTGGGGATGCAGTGCAGTGAGTCCAGAGAGTGCACTGGCACCACTGGGGATGCAGTGCAGTGAGTCCAGAGAGGGCACTGGCACCACTGGGGATGCAGTGCAGTGAGTCCAGAGAGTGCACTGGCACCACTGGGGATGCACCCCGGTGAGTCCAGAGAGTGCACTGGCACCTCTGGGGATGCAGTGCAGTGAGTCCAGAGAGTGCACTGGCACCACTGGGGATGCAGTGCAGTGAGTCCACAGAGGGCACTGGCACCACTGGGGATGCAGTGCAGTGAGTCCAGAGAGTGCACTGGCACCACTGGGGATGCACCCCGGTGAGTCCAGAGAGTGCACTGGCACCACTGGGGATGCAGCGCACTGAGTCCAGAGAGTGCACTGGCACCACTGGGGATGCAGTGCAGTGAGTCCAGAGAGTGCACTGGCACCACTGGGGATGCACCCCGGCAAGTCCAGAGAGTGCACTGGCACCACTGGGGATGCAGCGCACTGAGTCCAGAGAGTGCACTGGCACCACTGGGGATGCAGTGCAGTGAGTCCAGAGAGTGCACTGGCACCACTGGGGGTGCACCCCGGTGAGTCCAGAGAGTGCACTGGCACCACTGGGGATGCACTGCAGTGAGTCCAGGGAGTGCACTGGCACCACTGGGGATGCACTGCAGTGACTCCAGAGAGTGCACTGGCACCACTGGGGATGCACTGCAGTGAGTCCAGATGTTAGCCTAGCAACCACATAATCACCAAGTGATTATATGAAGGTGCTTTATTCAGCGCTGGAAGCCGGGGCAGGTGCCCAAATCTGGCTTCAAGTCCCGTTACTACCCAGCCGTTATTTATACATACAATATTGCGTCAGGTATACATATTCATTACAGGTTGCAACAGCAGCCTCGCTTTTCATTCTAATTAGCTCCCCTCCCCTTTGCACATGCGTGGCGCACTCTGGTGGTCGTCCAGGTGGTCGTCCAGATGAAGTAAGGAGTCTTCCTCTCCGCTAAACTTTTCACCTTTCTTACTCGATGCATGCTCCCTCCGCTTCTTGGTTCTGCTTCAACTCATTTCATCATTTCCAGGCCCTTATCCAAGGTCAGGTTGTACCTGTTCCCTCCCAAGGTTCCCCTTCAATGACTCTTTTGATTGTTCAATGTACTCCCTAAGTATCCAGTATACATAGATTAATTGATAATGTAAGTACATTTGGCAATGCTTAATTATACTGTAGGTCCCATTACGTAAGAGACATTAGTAAAACATCCATTCGATTCTCCCCAACACTAACACAGAGACTGCACTGGCACCACTGGGGATGCAGTGCAGTGAGTCCAGAGAGGGCACTGGCACCTCAGGGGATGCAGTGCAGTGAGTCCAGAGAGTGCACTGGCACCACTGGGGATGCACTGCAGTGAGTCCAGAGAGTGCACTGGCACCCCTGGGATGCAGTGCAGTGAGTCCAGAGAGTGCACTGGCACCACTGGGGATGCAGTGCACTGAGTCCACAGAGTGCACTGGCACCACTGGGGATGCACTGCAGTGAGTCCAGAGAGTGCACTGGCACCACTGGGGATGCACTGCCGTGAGCGCAGAGAGTGCACTGGCACCGCTGCGGTTGCACCCCGGTGTTTTCAGAGAGTGCAGTGGCACCACTGGGGATGCAGTGCACTGAGTCCAGAGAGGGCACTGTCAGCAACGGGGATGCAGTGCAGTGAGTCCAGAGAGTGCACTGGCACCACTGGGGATGCAGTGCAGTGAGTCCAGAGACTTCACAGGCACCACTGGGGATGCAGTGCAGTGAGTCCAGAGAGTGCACTGGCACCACTGGGGATGCAGTGCAGTGAGTCCTGAGAGTGCAATGGCACCACAGGGGATGCACTGCAGTGAGTCCAGAGAGTGCACTGGCACCACTGGGGATGCAATGCAGTGAGTCCAGAGAGTGCACTGGCACCAGTGGGGATGCACTGCAGTGAGTCCAGAGAGTGCACTGGCACCACTGGGGATGCAGTGCAATGAGTCCAGAGAGTGCACTGGCACCACTGGGGATGCACCCCGGTGAGTCCAGAGAGTGCACTGGCACCACTGGGGATGCACTGCACTGAGTCCAGGGAGTGCACTGGCACCACTGGGGATGCACTGCAGTGAGTCCAGAGAGTGCACTGGCACTACTGGGGATGCACTGCAGTGACTCCAGAGAGTGCACTGGCACCACTGGGGATGCACTGCAGTGAGTCCAGATGTTAGCCTAGCAACCACATAATCACCAAGTGATTATATGAAGGTGCTTTATTCAGCGCTGGAAGCCGGGGCAGGTGCCCAAATCTGGCTTCAAGTCCCGTTACTTCCCAGCCGTTATTTATACATACAATATTGCGTCAGGTATACATATTCATTACAGGTTGCAACAGCAGCCTCGCTTTTCATTCTAATTAGCTCCCCTCCCCTTTGCACATGCGTGGCGCACTCTGGTGGTCGTCCAGATGAAGTAAGGAGTCTTCCTCTCCGCTAAACTTTTCACCTTTCTTACTCGATGCATGCTCCCTCCGTTTCTTGGTTCTGCTTCAACTCATTTCATCATTTCCAGGCCCTTATCCAAGATCAGGTTGTACCTGTTCCCTCCCAAGGTTCCCCTTCAATGATTCTTTTGATTGTTCAATGTACTCCCTAAGTATCCAGTATACATAGATTAATTGATAATGTAAGTACATTTGGCAATGCTTAATTATACTGTAGGTCCCATTACCTAAGAGACATTAGTAAAATATCCATTCGATTCTCCCCAACACTAACACAGAGACTGCACTGGCACCACTGGGGATGCACCCCGGCAAGTCCAGAGAGTGCACTGGCACCACTGGGGATGCAGTGCAGTGAGTCCAGAGAGTGCACAGGCACCTCAGGGGATGCACTGCAATGAGTCCAGAGAGTGCACTGGCACCAGTGGGGATGCACTGCCGTGAGTCCAGAGAGTGCACTGGCACCACTGGGGATGCACTGCAGTGAATCCAGAGAGTGCACTGGCACCACTGGGGATGCAGTGCAGTGAGTCAGAGAGTGCACTGGCACCACTGGGGATGCAGTACAGTGAGTCCAGAGAGTGCACTGGCACCACTGGGGATGCAGTGCAGTGAGTAAAGAGAGTGCACTGGCACCACTGGGGATGCAGTGCAGTGAGTCCAGAGAGTGCACTGGCACCACTGGGGATGCAGTGCAGTGAGCTCAGAGAGTGCACTGGCACCACTGGGGATGCAGTGCGGTGTGTCCAGAGAGTGCACTGGCACCACTGGGGATGCAGTGCAGTGAGTCCACAGAGGGCACTGGCACCACTGGGGATGCAGTGCAGTGAGTCCAGAGAGTGCACTGGCACCACTGGGGATGCAGTGCAGTGAGTCCAGAGAGTGCACTGGCACCACTGGGGATGCACCCCGGTGAGTCCAGAGAGTGCACTGGCACCACTGGGGATGCACCCCGGCAAGTCCAGAGAGTGCACTGTCACCACTGGGGATGCACTGCAGTGAGTCCAGAGAGTGTACTGGCACCACTGGGGATGCACCCCGGCAAGTACAGAGAGTGCACTGGCACCACTGGTGATGCAGTGCAGTGAGTCCAGAGAGTGCACTGGCACCACTGGGGATGCACTGCAGTGAGTCCAGAGAGTGCACTGGCACCACTGGGGATGCAGTGCAGGGAGTCCAGAGAGTGCACTGGCACCACTGGGGATGCAGTGCAGTGAGTCCAGAGAGTGCACTGGCACCACTGGGGATGCAGTACAGTGAGTCCAGAGAGTGCACTGGCACCACTGGGGATGCAGTGCAGTGAGTAAATAGAGTGCACTGGCACCACTGTGGATGCAGTGCAGTGAGTCCAGAGAGTGCACTGGCACCACTGGGGATGGACTGCAGTGAGTCCAGAGAGTGCACTGGCACCACTGGGGATGCAGTGCAGTGAGTCCAGAGAGTGCACTGGCACCACTGGGGATGCAGTGCAGTGAGTCCAGAGAGTGCACTGGCACCACTGGGGATGCACTGCAGTGAGTCCAGAGAGTGCACTGGCACGACTGGGATGCAGTGCAGTGAGTCCAGAGAGTGCACTGGCACCACTGGGGATGCACTGCAGTGAGTCCAGAGAGTGCACTGGCACCACTGGGATACAGTGCACTGAGTCCACAGAGTGCACTGGCACCACAGGGGATACACTGCAGTGAGTCCAGAGAGTGCACTGGCACCACTGGGGATGCAGTACCGTGAGTCCAGAGAGTGCACTGTCACCACTGGGGATGCAGTGCAGTGAGTCCAGAGAGTGCACTGGCACCACTGGGGATGCAGTGCAGTGAGTCCAGAGAGTGCACTGGCACCTTGGGGATGCAGTTCAGTGAGTCCAGAGAGTGCACTGGCACCACTGGGGATGCAGTGCAGTGAGTCCAGAGACTACACTGGCACCACTGGTGATGCAGTGCAGTGAGTCCAGAGAGTGCAGTGGCAACATTGGGGATGCAGTGCAGTGAGTCCAGAGAGTGCACTGGCACCACTGGGGATGCAGTGCAGTGAGTCCAGAGAGTGCACTGGCACCACTGGGGATGCAGTGCAGTGAGTCCAGAGAGTGCAGTGGCAACATTGGGGATGCAGTGCAGTGAGTCCAGAGAGTGCACTGGCACCACGGGTGATGCAGTGCAGTGAGTTAAGAGAGTACACTGGCGCCACTGTGGATGCACTGCAGTGAGTCCAGAGAGTGCACTGGCACCACTGGGGATGCAGTGCAATGAGTCCAGAGAGCCACTGGCACCACTGGGGATGCAGTGCATTTAGTCCAGAGAGTGAACTGGCACCACTGGGGATGCAGTGCACTGAGTCCAGAGAGGGCACTGTCAGCAATGGGGATGCAGTGCAGTGAGTCCAGAGAGTGCACTGGCACCACTGGGGATGCAGTGCAGTGAGACCAGAGAGTGCACTGGCACCACTGGGGATGCAGTGCTGTGAGTGCAGAGAGTGCACTGGCACAAAAGTGGATGCACTGCAGTGAGTCCAGAGAGTGCACTGGCACCACTGGGGATGCAATGCAGTGAGTCCAGAGAGTGCACTGGCACCAGTGGGGATGCAGTGCAGTGAGTCCAGAGAGTGCACTGGCACCACTGGGGATGTAGTGCAGTGAGTCCACAGAGGGCACTGGCACCACTGGGGATGCAGTGTAGTGAGTGCAGAGAGTGCACTGGCACTACTGGGAATGCAGTGAGTCCAGAGAGTGCATTGGCACCACTGGGGATGCACTGCAATGAGTCCAGAGAGTGCACTGGCACGACTGGGGATGCACCCCGGCAAGTCCAGAGAGTGCACTGGCACCACTGGGGATGCAGTGCAGTGAGTCCAGAGAGTGCACTGGCACCACTGGGGATGCACTGCAGTGAGTGCAGAGAGTGCACTGGCACCACTGGGGATGCACTGCAGTGAGTCCAGAGAGTGCACTGGCACCACTGGGTATGCAGTGCAGTGAGTCCAGAGAGTGCACTGGCACCACTGGGGATGCAGTGCAGTGAGTCCAGAGAGTGCACTGGCACCACTGGGGATGCAGTACAGTGAGTCCAGAGAGTGCACTGGCACCACTGGGGATGCAGTGCAGTGAGTAAAGAGAGTGCACAGGCACCACTGGTGATGCAGTGCAGTGAGTCCAGAGAGTGCACTGGCACCACTGGGGATGCAGTGCAGTGAGTCCAGAGAGTGCACTGGCACCACTGGGGATGCAGTGCAGTGAGTCCAGAGAGTGCACTGGCACCACTGGGGATGCAGTGCAGTGAGTCCAGAGAGTGCACTGGCACCACTGGGGATGCAGTGCAGTGAGTCCAGAGAGTGTACTGGCACCACTGGGGATGCAGTGCAGTGAGTCCGGAGAGTGCACTGGCACCATTGGGATGCAGTGCAGTGAGTCCAGAGAGTGCACTGGCACCACTGTTGATGCAGTGCAGTGAGTCCAGAGAGTGCACTGGCACCACAGGGATGCAGTGCACTGAGTCCACAGAGTGCACTGGCACCACTGGGGATACACTGCAGTGAGACCAGAGAGTGCACTGGCACAACTCGGGATGCAGTGCAGTGAGTCCAGAGAGTGCACTGTCAGCACTGGGGATGCAGTGCAGTGAGTCCAGAGAGTGCACTGGCACCACTGGGGATGCACTGCAATGAGTCCAGAGAATGCACTGGCAGTAATGGGGATGCAGTGCAGTGACTCGAAAGAGTGCACTGGCACCACTGGGGATGCAGTGCAGTGAGTCCAGAGAGTGCACTGGCACCACTGGGGATGCAGTGCAGTGAGTCCAGAGAGTGCACTGGCACCTTGGGGATGCAGTTCAGTGAGTCCAGAGAGTGCACTGGCGCCACTGGGGATGCAGTGCAGTGAGTCCACAGAGTGCACTGGCACCACTGGTGATGCAGTGCAGTGAGTCCAGAGAGTGCACTGTCACCACTGGGGATGCAGTGCAGTGAGTCCAGAGAGTGCAGTGACACCATTGGGGATGCAGTGCAGTGAGTCCAGAGAGTGCAGTGGCGCCACAGGTGATGCAGTGCAGTGAGTCCAGAGAGTGCACTGGCACCACTGGGGATGCACTGCAGTGAGTCCAGAGAGTGCAGTGGCACCACTGGGGATGCAGTGCAGTGAGTCCACAGAGTGCACTGGCACCACTGGTGATGCAGTGCAGTGAGTCCAGAGAGTGCACTGTCAGCACTGGGGATGCAGTGCTGTGAGTCCAGAGAGTGCACTGGCACCACTGGGGATGCACTGCAGTGAGTCCAGAGAGTGCACTGGCACCACTGGGGATGCAGTGCAGTGAGTCCAGAGAGTGCAGTGGCACCACTGGGGATGCAGTGCACTGAGTCCAGAGAGTACACTGGCACCACTGGGGATGCAGTGCAGTGAGTCCAGAGAGTGCACTGTCAGCACTGGGGATGCAGTGCAGTGAGTCCAGAGAGTGCACTGGCACCAACTGGAGCTGCACTGCTGTGAGTCCTGAGATTGCACTGGCACCACTGGGGATGCACTGCAGGTAGTCGAGAGACTTCACAGGCACCACTGGGGATGCAGTACAGTGAGTCCAGAGACTGCACTGGCACCACTGGAGATTCAGTTCAGTGAGTCCAGAGAGTGAACTGGCACCACTGGGGATGTAGTGCAGTGAGTCCAGAGAGTGCACTGGCACCAGTGGGGATGCAGTGCACTGAGTCCAGAGAGTGCACTGGCACCACTGGGGATGCACTGCAGTGAGTCCAGAGAGTGCACTGGCACCTCTGGGGATGCACCCCGGTGACTCCAGAGAGTGCACTGGCACCACTGGGGATGCACCCCGGCAAGTCCAGAGAGTGCACTGTCACCACTGGGGATGCAGTGCAGTGAGTCCAGAGAGTGCACTGGCACCACTGGGGATGCAGTGCAGTGAGTCCAGAGAGTGCACTGGCACCACTGGGGATGCAGTGCAGTGAGTCCAGAGAGTGCACTGGTACCACTGGGGATGCAGTGCAGTGAGTCCAGAGAGTGCACTGGTACGATTGGGGATGCACTGCAGTGAGTCCAGAGAGTGCACTGGCACCACTGGGTATGCAGTGCAGTGAGTCCAGAGAGTGCACTGGCACCACTGGGGATGCAGTGCAGTGAGTCCAGAGAGTGCACTGGCACCACTGGGATGCAGTGCAGTGAGTCCAGAGAGTGCACTGGCACCACTGGGGATGCACTGCAGTGAGTCCAGAGAGTGCACTGGCACGACTGGGATACAGTGCACTGAGTCCACAGAGTGCACTGGCACCACAGGGGATACACTGCAGTGAGTCCAGAGAGTGCACTGGCACCACTGGGGATGCAGTGCCGTGAGTCCAGAGAGTGCACTGGCACCGCTGCGGTTGCACCCCGGTGTTTTCAGAGAGTGCAGTGGCACCACTGGGGATGCAGTGCAGTGAGTCCAGAGAGTGCTCTGGCACCACTGGGGATGCACTGCAGTGAGTCCAGAGAGTGCACTGTCACCACTGGGGATGCAGTGCAGTGAGTCCAGAGAGTGCACTGGCACCACTGGGGATGCAGTGCAGTGAGTCCAGAGAGTGCAGTGACACCATTGGGGATGCAGTGCAGTGAGTCCAGAGAGTGCACTGGCACCACTGGGGATGCAGTGCAGTGAGTCCAGAGACTACACTGGAACCACTGGAAATGCACTGCAGTGAGTCCAGAGAGTGCACTGGCACCACTGGGGATGCACTGCAGTGAGTCCAGAGAGTGCAGTGGAACCATTGGGGATGCAGTGCAGTGAGTCCAGAGAGTGCACTGGCACCACTGGTGATGCAGTGCAGTGAGTTAAGAGAGTACACTGGCGCCACTGTGGATGCACTGCAGTGAGTCCAGAGAGTACACTGGCACCACTGGTGATGCAGTGCAATGAGTCCAGAGAGCCTCTGGCACCACTGGGGATGCAGTGCATTTAGTCCAGAGAGTGAACTGGCACCACTGGGGATGCAGTGCACTGAGTCCAGAGAGGGCACTGTCAGCAATGGGGATGCAGTGCAGTGAGTCCAGAGAGTGCACTGGCACCACTGGGGATGCAGTGCAGTGAGACCAGAGAGTGCACTGGCACCACTGGGGATGCAGTGCAGTGAGTGCAGAGAGTGCACTGGCACCACTGGTGATGCACTGCAGTGAGTCCAGAGAGTGCACTGGCACCACTGGGGATGCACCCCGGCAAGTCCTGAGATTGCACTGGCACCACTGGGGATGCAGTGCAGTGAGTCCAGAGAGTGCACTGGCACCACTGGGGATGCACTGCAGTGAGTGCAGAGAGTGCACTGGCACCACTGGGGATGCACTGCAGTGAGTCCAGAGAGTGCACTGGCACCACTGGGGATGCAGTGCAGTGAGTCCAGAGAGTGCACTGGCACCACTGGGGATGCAGTGCAGTGAGTCCAGAGAGTGCACTGGCACCACTGGTGATGCAGTACAGTGAGTCCAGAGAGTGCACTGGCACCACTGGGGATGCAGTGCAGTGAGTCCAGAGAGTGCACTGGCACCACTGGGGATGCAGTGCAGTGAGTCCAGAGAGTGTACTGGCACCACTGGGGATGCAGTGCAGTGAGTCCGGAGAGTGCACTGGCACCATTGGGATGCAGTGCAGTGAGTCCAGAGAGTGCACTGGCACCACTGTTGATGCAGTGCAGTGACTCCAGAGAGTGCACTGGCACCACAGGGATGCAGTGCACTGAGTCCACAGAGTGCACTGGCACCACAGGGGATACACTGCAGTGAGACCAGAGAGTGCACTGGCACCACTGGGGATGCAGTGCCGTGAGTGCAGAGAGTGCACTGGCACCGCTGCGGTTGCACCCTGGTGTTTTCAGAGAGTGCACTGGCACCACTGGGGATGCAGTGCAGTGAGTCCAGAGAGTGCACTGGCACCACGGGGGATGCAGTGCACTGAATCCAGAGAGTGCACTGTCACCACTGGGGATGCAGTGCAGTGAGTCCAGAGAGTGCACTGGCACCACTGGGGATGCAGTGCAGTGAGTCCAGAGAGTGCACTGGCACCTTGGGGATGCAGTTCAGTGAGTCCAGAGAGTGCACTGGCACCACTGGGGATGCAGTGCAGTGAGTGCAGAGAGTGCACTGGCACCACTGGGGATGCAGTGTGGTGAGTCCAGAGAGTGCACTGTCACCACTGGGGATGCAGTGCAGTGAGTCCAGAGAGTGCAGTGACACCATTGGGGATGCAGTGCAGTGAGTCCTGAGAGTGCAGTGGCACCACTGGTGATGCAGTGCAGTGAGTCCAGAGAGTGCACTGGCACCACTGGGGATGCACTGCAGTGAGTCCAGAGAGTGCAGTAGCACCAATGGGGATGCAGTGCAGTGAGTCCACAGAGTGCACTGGCACCACTGGTGATGCAGTGCAGTGAGTCCAGAGAGTGCACTGTCAGCACTGGGGATGCAGTGCACTGAGTCCAGAGAGTGCACTGGCACCACTGGGGATGCACTGCAGTGAGTCCAGAGAGTGCACTGGCACCACTGGGGATGCACTGCAGTGAGTCCAGAGAGTGCACTGTCAGCACTGGGGATGCAGTGCAGTGAGTCCAGAGAGTGCACTGGCACCAACTGGAGCTGCACTGCTGTGAGTCCTGAGATTGCACTGGCACCACTGGGGATGCACTGCAGTTAGTCGAGAGACTTCACAGGCACCACTGGGGATGCAGTACAGTGAGTCCAGAGACTGCACTGGCACCACTGGGGATTCAGTTCAGTGAGTCCAGAGAGTGCAGTGGCACCACTGGGGATGCAGTGCAC
The DNA here is from genome assembly GCF_964034855.1 of Anser brachyrhynchus. NCBI lineage: Eukaryota > Metazoa > Chordata > Aves > Anseriformes > Anatidae > Anser > Anser brachyrhynchus. Next base: position 1,270,347 of record NW_027664004.1, read on the forward strand.
TGAGTCCAGAGAGGGCACTGTCAGCAATGGGGATGCAGTGCAGTGAGTCCAGAGACTTCACAGGCACCACTGGGGATGCAGTGCAGTGAGTCCAGAGAGTGCACTAGCACCACTGGGGATGCAGTGCAGTGAGTCCTGAGAGTGCAATGGCACCACAGGGGATGCACTGCAGTGAGTCCAGAGAGTGCACTGGCACCAACTGGATCTGCACTGCTGTGAGTCCTGAGATTGCAGTGGCACCACTGCGATGCACTGCAGTGAGTCCAGAGACTTCACAGGCACCACTGGGGATGCAGTACAGTGAGTCCAGAGAGTGCACTGGCACCACTGGGGATTCAGTTCCTTGAGTCCAGAGAGTGAACTGGCACCACTATGGATTTAGAGCAGTGAGTCCAGAGAGTGCACTGGCACCTCTGGGGATGCACCCCGGTGACTCCAGAGAGTGCACTGGCACCACTGGGGATGCACCCCGGCAAGTCCAGAGAGTGCACTGTCACCACTGGGGATGCAGTGCAGTGAGTCCAGAGAGTGCACTGGCACCACCGGGGATGCAGTGCAGTGAGTCCAGAGAGTGCACTGGCACCACTGGGGATGCAGTGCAGTGAGTCCAGAGAGTGCACTGGTACCACTGGGGATGCACTGCAGTGAGTCCAGAGAGTGCACTGGCACCACTGGGGATGCACTGCAGTGAGACCAGAGGTTGCAGTGGCACCACTGAGGATGCAGTGCAGTGAGTCCAGAGAGTGCACTGGCACCACTGGGGATGCACTGCAGTGAGTCCAGAGAGTGCACTGGCACCACTGCGGATGCACTGCAGTGAGTCGAGAGAGTGCACTGGCACCACTGGGTATGCACCCCGGCAAGTCCAGAGAGTGCACTGGCACCACTGGGGATGCAGCGCACTGAGTCCAGAGAGTGCACTGGCACCACTGGGGATGCAGTGCAGTGAGTCCAGAGAGTGCACTGGCACCACTGGGGATGCACCCCGGTGAGTCCAGAGAGTGCACTGGCACCACTAGGGATGCACTGCACTGAGTCCAGGGAGTGCACTGGCACCACTGGGGATGCACTGCAGTGAGTCCAGAGAGTGCACTGGCACCACTGGGGATGCACTGCAGTGACTCCAGAGAGTGCACTGGCACCACTGGGGATGCACTGCAGTGAGTCCAGATGTTAGCCTAGCAACCACATAATCACCAAGTGATTATATGAAGGTGCTTTATTCAGCGCTGGAAGCCGGGGCAGGTGCCCAAATCTGGCTTCAAGTCCTGTTACTTCCCAGCCGTTATTTATACATACAATATTGCGTCAGGTATACATATTCATTACAGGTTGCAACAGCAGCCTCGCTTTTCATTCTAATTAGCTCCCCTCCCCTTTGCACATGCGTGGCGCACTCTGGTGGTCGTCCAGATGAAGTAAGGTGTCTTCCTCTCCGCTAAACTTTTCACCTTTCTTACTCGACGCGTGCTCCCTCCGTTTCTTGGTTCTGCTTCAACTCATTTCATCATTTCCAGGCCCTTATCCAAGGTCAGGTTGTACCTGTTCCGTCCCAAGGTTCCCCTTCAATGACTCTTTTGATTGTTCAATGTACTCCCTAAGTAGCCAGTATACATAGATTAATTGATAATGTAAGTACATTTGGCAATGCTTAATTATACTGTAGGTCCCATTACCTAAGAGACATTAGTAAAACATCCATTCGATTCTCCCCAACACTAACACAGACTCTGCACTGGCACCACTGGGGATGCAGTGCAGTGAGTCCAGAGAGTGCACTGGCACCACTGGGGATGCAGTGCAGTGAGTCCAGAGAGTGCACTGGCACCACTGGGGATGCAGTGCAGTGAGTCCAGAGAGTGCCCTGGCACCAATGGGAATGCAGTGAGTCCAGACAGTGCACTGGCACCACTGGGGATGCACCCCGGCAAGTCCAGAGAGTGCACTGGCACCACTGGGGATGCAGTGCAGTGAGTCCAGAGAGTGCACTGGCACCACTGGGGATGCACTGCAGTGAGTGCAGAGAGTGCACTGGCACCACTGGGGATGCACTGTTGTGAGTCCAGAGAGTGCACTGGCACCACTGGGGATGCAGTGCAGTGAGTCCAGAGAGTGCACTGGCACCACTGGGGATGCAGTGCAGTGAGTCCAGAGAGTGCACTGGCACCACTGGGGATGCACTGCAGTGAGTCCAGAGAGTGCACTGGCACCACTGGGGATGCACTGCAGTGAGTCCAGAGAGTGCACTGGCACCACTGGGGATGCAGTGCAGTGAGTAAAGAGAGTGCACTGGCACCACTGGGGATGGACTGCAGTGAGTCCAGAGAGTGCACTGGCACCACTGGGTATGCAGTGCAGTGAGTCCAGAGAGTGCACTGGCACCACTGGGGATGCAGTGCAGTGAGTCCAGAGAGTGCACTGGCACCACTGGGGATGCAGTGCAGTGAGTCCAGAGAGTGCACAGGCACCACTGGGATGCAGTGCAGTGAGTCCAGAGAGTGCACTGGCACCACTGGGGATGCACTGCAGTGAGTCCAGAGAGTGCACTGGCACCACTGGGGATGCAGTGCAGTGAGTGCAGAGAGTGCACTGGCACCACTGGGGATGCACTGCAGTGAGTCGAGAGAGTGCACTGGCACCACTGATGATGCAGTGCAGTGAGTCCAGAGAGTGCACTGGCACCACTGGGGATACACTGCAGTGAGTCCAGAGAGTGCACTGGCACCAATGGGGATGTAGTGCAGTGAGTCCACAGAGGGCACAGGCACCACTGGGGATGCAGTGTAGTGAGTCCAGAGAGTACAGTGGCACCACTGGGGATGCAGTGCAGTGAGTCCAAAGAGTGCACTGGCACCATTGGGGATGCAGTGCAGTGAGTCCAGAGACTTCACAGGCACCACTGGGGATGCAGTGCAGTGAGTCCAGAGAGTGCCCTGGCACCACTGGGAATGCAGTGAGTGCAGAGAGTGCACTGGCACCACTGGGGATGCACTGCAGTGAGTCCAGAGAGTGCACTGGCACCGCTGGGGATGCACCCCGGCAAGTCCAGAGAGTGCACTGGCACCACTGGGTATGCAGTGCAGTGAGTCCAGAGAGTGCACTGGCACCACTGGGGATGCAGTGCAGTGAGTCCAGAGAGTGCACTGGCACCACTGGGATGCAGTGCAGTGAGTCCAGAGAGTGCACTGGCACCACTGGGGATGCACTGCAGTGAGTCCAGAGAGTGCACTGGCACGACTGGGATACAGTGCACTGAGTCCACAGAGTGCACTGGCACCACAGGGGATACACTGCAGTGAGTCCAGAGAGTGCACTGGCACCACTGGGGATGCAGTGCCGTGAGTCCAGAGAGTGCACTGGCACCGCTGCGGTTGCACCCCGGTGTTTTCAGAGAGTGCAGTGGCACCACTGGGGATGCAGTGCAGTGAGTCCAGAGAGTGCTCTGGCACCACTGGGGATGCACTGCAGTGAGTCCAGAGAGTGCACTGTCACCACTGGGGATGCAGTGCAGTGAGTCCAGAGAGTGCACTGGCACCACTGGGGATGCAGTGCAGTGAGTCCAGAGAGTGCAGTGACACCATTGGGGATGCAGTGCAGTGAGTCCAGAGAGTGCACTGGCACCACTGGGGATGCAGTGCAGTGAGTCCAGAGACTACACTGGAACCACTGGAAATGCACTGCAGTGAGTCCAGAGAGTGCACTGGCACCACTGGGGATGCACTGCAGTGAGTCCAGAGAGTGCAGTGGAACCATTGGGGATGCAGTGCAGTGAGTCCAGAGAGTGCACTGGCACCACTGGTGATGCAGTGCAGTGAGTTAAGAGAGTACACTGGCGCCACTGTGGATGCACTGCAGTGAGTCCAGAGAGTACACTGGCACCACTGGTGATGCAGTGCAATGAGTCCAGAGAGCCTCTGGCACCACTGGGGATGCAGTGCATTTAGTCCAGAGAGTGAACTGGCACCACTGGGGATGCAGTGCACTGAGTCCAGAGAGGGCACTGTCAGCAATGGGGATGCAGTGCAGTGAGTCCAGAGAGTGCACTGGCACCACTGGGGATGCAGTGCAGTGAGACCAGAGAGTGCACTGGCACCACTGGGGATGCAGTGCAGTGAGTGCAGAGAGTGCACTGGCACCACTGGTGATGCACTGCAGTGAGTCCAGAGAGTGCACTGGCACCACTGGGGATGCACCCCGGCAAGTCCTGAGATTGCACTGGCACCACTGGGGATGCAGTGCAGTGAGTCCAGAGAGTGCACTGGCACCACTGGGGATGCACTGCAGTGAGTGCAGAGAGTGCACTGGCACCACTGGGGATGCACTGCAGTGAGTCCAGAGAGTGCACTGGCACCACTGGGGATGCAGTGCAGTGAGTCCAGAGAGTGCACTGGCACCACTGGGGATGCAGTGCAGTGAGTCCAGAGAGTGCACTGGCACCACTGGTGATGCAGTACAGTGAGTCCAGAGAGTGCACTGGCACCACTGGGGATGCAGTGCAGTGAGTCCAGAGAGTGCACTGGCACCACTGGGGATGCAGTGCAGTGAGTCCAGAGAGTGTACTGGCACCACTGGGGATGCAGTGCAGTGAGTCCGGAGAGTGCACTGGCACCATTGGGATGCAGTGCAGTGAGTCCAGAGAGTGCACTGGCACCACTGTTGATGCAGTGCAGTGACTCCAGAGAGTGCACTGGCACCACAGGGATGCAGTGCACTGAGTCCACAGAGTGCACTGGCACCACAGGGGATACACTGCAGTGAGACCAGAGAGTGCACTGGCACCACTGGGGATGCAGTGCCGTGAGTGCAGAGAGTGCACTGGCACCGCTGCGGTTGCACCCTGGTGTTTTCAGAGAGTGCACTGGCACCACTGGGGATGCAGTGCAGTGAGTCCAGAGAGTGCACTGGCACCACGGGGGATGCAGTGCACTGAATCCAGAGAGTGCACTGTCACCACTGGGGATGCAGTGCAGTGAGTCCAGAGAGTGCACTGGCACCACTGGGGATGCAGTGCAGTGAGTCCAGAGAGTGCACTGGCACCTTGGGGATGCAGTTCAGTGAGTCCAGAGAGTGCACTGGCACCACTGGGGATGCAGTGCAGTGAGTGCAGAGAGTGCACTGGCACCACTGGGGATGCAGTGTGGTGAGTCCAGAGAGTGCACTGTCACCACTGGGGATGCAGTGCAGTGAGTCCAGAGAGTGCAGTGACACCATTGGGGATGCAGTGCAGTGAGTCCTGAGAGTGCAGTGGCACCACTGGTGATGCAGTGCAGTGAGTCCAGAGAGTGCACTGGCACCACTGGGGATGCACTGCAGTGAGTCCAGAGAGTGCAGTAGCACCAATGGGGATGCAGTGCAGTGAGTCCACAGAGTGCACTGGCACCACTGGTGATGCAGTGCAGTGAGTCCAGAGAGTGCACTGTCAGCACTGGGGATGCAGTGCACTGAGTCCAGAGAGTGCACTGGCACCACTGGGGATGCACTGCAGTGAGTCCAGAGAGTGCACTGGCACCACTGGGGATGCACTGCAGTGAGTCCAGAGAGTGCACTGTCAGCACTGGGGATGCAGTGCAGTGAGTCCAGAGAGTGCACTGGCACCAACTGGAGCTGCACTGCTGTGAGTCCTGAGATTGCACTGGCACCACTGGGGATGCACTGCAGTTAGTCGAGAGACTTCACAGGCACCACTGGGGATGCAGTACAGTGAGTCCAGAGACTGCACTGGCACCACTGGGGATTCAGTTCAGTGAGTCCAGAGAGTGCAGTGGCACCACTGGGGATGCAGTGCACTGAGTCCAGAGAGGGCACTGTCAGCAATGGGGATGCAGTGCAGTGAGTCCAGAGACTTCACAGGCACCACTGGGGATGCAGTGCAGTGAGTCCAGAGAGTGCACTAGCACCACTGGGGATGCAGTGCAGTGAGTCCTGAGAGTGCAATGGCACCACAGGGGATGCACTGCAGTGAGTCCAGAGAGTGCACTGGCACCAACTGGATCTGCACTGCTGTGAGTCCTGAGATTGCAGTGGCACCACTGCGATGCACTGCAGTGAGTCCAGAGACTTCACAGGCACCACTGGGGATGCAGTACAGTGAGTCCAGAGAGTGCACTGGCACCACTGGGGATTCAGTTCCTTGAGTCCAGAGAGTGAACTGGCACCACTATGGATTTAGAGCAGTGAGTCCAGAGAGTGCACTGGCACCTCTGGGGATGCACCCCGGTGACTCCAGAGAGTGCACTGGCACCACTGGGGATGCACCCCGGCAAGTCCAGAGAGTGCACTGTCACCACTGGGGATGCAGTGCAGTGAGTCCAGAGAGTGCACTGGCACCACCGGGGATGCAGTGCAGTGAGTCCAGAGAGTGCACTGGCACCACTGGGGATGCAGTGCAGTGAGTCCAGAGAGTGCACTGGTACCACTGGGGATGCACTGCAGTGAGTCCAGAGAGTGCACTGGCACCACTGGGGATGCACTGCAGTGAGACCAGAGGTTGCAGTGGCACCACTGAGGATGCAGTGCAGTGAGTCCAGAGAGTGCACTGGCACCACTGGGGATGCACTGCAGTGAGTCCAGAGAGTGCACTGGCACCACTGCGGATGCACTGCAGTGAGTCGAGAGAGTGCACTGGCACCACTGGGTATGCACCCCGGCAAGTCCAGAGAGTGCACTGGCACCACTGGGGATGCAGCGCACTGAGTCCAGAGAGTGCACTGGCACCACTGGGGATGCAGTGCAGTGAGTCCAGAGAGTGCACTGGCACCACTGGGGATGCACCCCGGTGAGTCCAGAGAGTGCACTGGCACCACTAGGGATGCACTGCACTGAGTCCAGGGAGTGCACTGGCACCACTGGGGATGCACTGCAGTGAGTCCAGAGAGTGCACTGGCACCACTGGGGATGCACTGCAGTGACTCCAGAGAGTGCACTGGCACCACTGGGGATGCACTGCAGTGAGTCCAGATGTTAGCCTAGCAACCACATAATCACCAAGTGATTATATGAAGGTGCTTTATTCAGCGCTGGAAGCCGGGGCAGGTGCCCAAATCTGGCTTCAAGTCCTGTTACTTCCCAGCCGTTATTTATACATACAATATTGCGTCAGGTATACATATTCATTACAGGTTGCAACAGCAGCCTCGCTTTTCATTCTAATTAGCTCCCCTCCCCTTTGCACATGCGTGGCGCACTCTGGTGGTCGTCCAGATGAAGTAAGGTGTCTTCCTCTCCGCTAAACTTTTCACCTTTCTTACTCGACGCGTGCTCCCTCCGTTTCTTGGTTCTGCTTCAACTCATTTCATCATTTCCAGGCCCTTATCCAAGGTCAGGTTGTACCTGTTCCGTCCCAAGGTTCCCCTTCAATGACTCTTTTGATTGTTCAATGTACTCCCTAAGTAGCCAGTATACATAGATTAATTGATAATGTAAGTACATTTGGCAATGCTTAATTATACTGTAGGTCCCATTACCTAAGAGACATTAGTAAAACATCCATTCGATTCTCCCCAACACTAACACAGACTCTGCACTGGCACCACTGGGGATGCAGTGCAGTGAGTCCAGAGAGTGCACTGGCACCACTGGGGATGCAGTGCAGTGAGTCCAGAGAGTGCACTGGCACCACTGGGGATGCAGTGCAGTGAGTCCAGAGAGTGCCCTGGCACCAATGGGAATGCAGTGAGTCCAGACAGTGCACTGGCACCACTGGGGATGCACCCCGGCAAGTCCAGAGAGTGCACTGGCACCACTGGGGATGCAGTGCAGTGAGTCCAGAGAGTGCACTGGCACCACTGGGGATGCACTGCAGTGAGTGCAGAGAGTGCACTGGCACCACTGGGGATGCACTGTTGTGAGTCCAGAGAGTGCACTGGCACCACTGGGGATGCAGTGCAGTGAGTCCAGAGAGTGCACTGGCACCACTGGGGATGCAGTGCAGTGAGTCCAGAGAGTGCACTGGCACCACTGGGGATGCACTGCAGTGAGTCCAGAGAGTGCACTGGCACCACTGGGGATGCACTGCAGTGAGTCCAGAGAGTGCACTGGCACCACTGGGGATGCAGTGCAGTGAGTAAAGAGAGTGCACTGGCACCACTGGGGATGGACTGCAGTGAGTCCAGAGAGTGCACTGGCACCACTGGGTATGCAGTGCAGTGAGTCCAGAGAGTGCACTGGCACCACTGGGGATGCAGTGCAGTGAGTCCAGAGAGTGCACTGGCACCACTGGGGATGCAGTGCAGTGAGTCCAGAGAGTGCACAGGCACCACTGGGATGCAGTGCAGTGAGTCCAGAGAGTGCACTGGCACCACTGGGGATGCACTGCAGTGAGTCCAGAGAGTGCACTGGCACCACTGGGGATGCAGTGCAGTGAGTGCAGAGAGTGCACTGGCACCACTGGGGATGCACTGCAGTGAGTCGAGAGAGTGCACTGGCACCACTGATGATGCAGTGCAGTGAGTCCAGAGAGTGCACTGGCACCACTGGGGATACACTGCAGTGAGTCCAGAGAGTGCACTGGCACCAATGGGGATGTAGTGCAGTGAGTCCACAGAGGGCACAGGCACCACTGGGGATGCAGTGTAGTGAGTCCAGAGAGTACAGTGGCACCACTGGGGATGCAGTGCAGTGAGTCCAAAGAGTGCACTGGCACCATTGGGGATGCAGTGCAGTGAGTCCAGAGACTTCACAGGCACCACTGGGGATGCAGTGCAGTGAGTCCAGAGAGTGCCCTGGCACCACTGGGAATGCAGTGAGTGCAGAGAGTGCACTGGCACCACTGGGGATGCACTGCAGTGAGTCCAGAGAGTGCACTGGCACCGCTGGGGATGCACCCCGGCAAGTCCAGAGAGTGCACTGGCACCACTGGGGATGCAGTGCAGTGAGTCCAGAGAGTGCACTGGCACCACTGGGGATGCACTGCAGTGACTGCAGAGAGTGCACTGGCACCACTGGGGATGCACTGCAGTGAGTCCAGAGAGTGCACTGGCACCACTGGGGATGCAGTGCAGTGAGTCCAGAGAGTGCACTGGCACCACTGGGGATGCAGTGCAGTGAGTCCAGAGAGTGCACTGGCACCACTGGGGATGCAGTACAGTGAGTCCAGAGAGTGCACTGGCACCACTGGGCATGCAGTGCAGTGAGTAAAGAGAGTGCACTGGCACCACTGTGGATGCAGTGCAGTGAGTCCAGAGAGTGCACTGGCACCACTGTGGATGCAGTGCAGTGAGTCCAGAGAGTGCACTGGCACCACTGGGGATGCACTGCAGTGAGTCCAGAGAGTGCACTGGCACCACTGGGGATGCAGTGCACTGAGTCCACAGAGTGCACTGGCACCACAGGGGATACACTGCAGTGAGTCCAGAGAGTGCACTGGCACCACTGGGGATGCACTGCAGTGAGTCCAGAGAGTGCACTGGCACCACTGGGATGCAGTGCCGTGAGTGCAGAGAGTGCACTGGCACCGCTGCGGTTGCACCCCGGTGTTTTCAGAGAGTGCAGTGGCACCACTGGGGATGCAGTGCAGTGAGTCCAGAGAGTGCACTGGCACCACGGGGGATGCAGTGCAGTGAGTCCAGAGAGTGCACTGTCACCACTGGAGATGCAGTGCAGTGAGTCCAGAGAGTGCACTGGCACCTTGGGGATGCAGTTCAGTGAGTCCAGAGAGTGCACTGGCACCACTGGGGATGCAGTGCAGTGAGTCCAGAGAGTGCACTGGCACCAGAGGGGATACACTGCAGTGAGTCCAGAGAGTGCACTGGCACCACTGGGGATGCAGTGCAGTGAGTCCACAGAGTACACTGGCACCACTGGAAATGCAGTGCAGTTAGTCCAGAGAGTGCACTGGCACCACTGGGGATGCAGTGCAGTGAGTCCAGAGAGTGCAGTGGCACCATTGGGGATGCACTGCAGTGATTCCAGAGAGTGCACTGGCACCACTGGTGATGCAGTGCAGTGAGTTAAGAGAGTACACTGGCGCCACTGTGGATGCACTGCAGTGAGTCCAGAGAGTGCACTGGCACCACTGGTGATGCAGTGCAATGAGTCCAGAGAGCCACTGGCACCACTGGGGATGCAGTGCATTTAGTCCAGAGAGTGAACTGGCACCACTGGGGATGCAATGCAGTGAGTCCAGAGAGTGCACTGGCACCACTGGGGATGCAGTGCAGTGAGTCCAGAGAGTGCACTGGCACCACTGGGGATGCAGTGCAGTGAGACCAGAGACTTCACAGGCACCACTGGGGATGCAGTGCAGTGAGTCCAGAGAGTGCACTGGCACCACTGGGGATGCAGTGCAGTGAGTCCAGAGAGTGCACTGTCAGCACTGGGGATGCAGTGCAGTGAGTCCAGAGAGTGCACTGGCACCACTGGGTATGCACTGCAGTGAGTCCAGAGAGTGCACTGGCACCACTGGGGATGCACTGCAGTGAGTCCAGAGAGTGCACTGGCACCACTGGGGATGCACTGCAGTGAGTCCAGGGAGTGCACTGGCACCACTGGGGATGCACTGCAGTGACTCCAGAGAGTGCACTGGCACCACTGGGGATGCACTGCAGTGAGTCCAGATGTTAGCCTAGCAACCACAGAATCACCAAGTGATTATATGAAGGTGCTTTATTCAGCGCTGGAAGCCGGGGCAGGTGCCCAAATCTGGCTTCAAGTCCCGTTACTTCCCAGCCATTATTTATACATACAATATTGCGTCAGGTATACATATTCATTACAGGTTGCAACAGCAGCCTCGCTTTTCATTCTAATTAGCTCCCCTCCCCTTTGCACATGCGTGGCGCACTCTGGTGGTCGTCCAGGTGGTCGTCCAGATGAAGTAAGGAGTCTTCCTCTCCGCTAAACTTTTCACCTTTCTTACTCGACGCATGCTCCCTCCGCTTCTTGGTTCTGCTTCAACTCATTTCATCATTTCCAGGCCCTTATCCAAGGTCAGGTTGTACCTGTTCCCTCCCAAGGTTCCCCTTCGATGATTCTTTTGATTGTTCAATGTACTCCCTAAGGATCCAGTATACATAGATTAATTGATAATGTAAGTACATTTGGCAATGCTTAATTATACTGTAGGTCCCATTACCTAAGAGACATTAGTAAAACATCCATTCGATTCTCCCCAACACTAACACAGAGACTGCACTGGCACCACTGGGGATGCAGTGCAGTGAGTCCAGAGAGTGCACTGGCACCACTGGGGATGCACTGCCGTGAGTCCAGAGAGTGCACTGGCACCACTGGGGATGCACTGCAGTGAGTCCAGAGTGTGCACTGGCACCACTGGGGATGCAGTGCAGTGAGTCCAGAGAGTGCACTGGCACCACTGGGGATGCAGTACAGTGAGTACAGAGAGTGCACTGGCAACACTGGGGATGCAGTGCAGTGAGTAAAGAGAGTGCACTGGCACCACTGGGGATGCAGTGCAGTGAGTCCAGAGAGTGCACTGGCACCACAGGGGATGCACTGTTGTGAGTCCAGAGAGTGCACTGGCACCACTGGGGATGCACCCCGGTGAGTCCAGAGAGTGCGCTGGCACCACTGGGGATGCACACCGGCAAGTCCATAGAGTGCACTGTCACCACTGGGTTTGCAGTGCAGTGAGTCCAGAGAGTGCATTGGCACCACAGGGGATGCACTGCCGTGAGTCCAGAGAGTGCCCCGGCACCACTGGGGATGCAGTGCAGTGAGTCCAGAGAGTGCAGTGGCACCACAGGGGATGCAGTCCAGTGAGTCCAAAGAGTGCACTGGCACCATTGGGGATGCACTGCAGTGAGTCCAGAGAGTGCACTGGCACCACTGGGGATGCAGTGCAGTGAGTCCAAAGAGTGCAGTGGCACAACTGGGGATGCAGTGCAGTGAGTCCAGAGAGTGCACTGGCACCACTGGGGATGCAGTGCAGTGAGTCCAGAGAGTGTACTGGCACCACTGGGGATGCAGTGCAGTGAGTCCAGAGAGGTCACTGGCACCACTGGGGATGCAGTGCAGTGAGTCCAGAGAGTGCACTGGCATCACTGGGGATGCAGTGCGGTGAGTCCAGAGTGCACTGGCACCACTGGGGATGCAGTGCAGTGAGTCCAGAGAGTGCACTGGCACCACTGGGGATGCACTGCAGTGAGTCCAGAGAGTGCACTGGCACCACTGGGGATGCACCCCGGTGAGTCCAGAGAGTGCACTGGCACCACTGGGGATGCACCCCGGCAAGTCCAGAGAGTGCACTGTCACCACTGGCGATGCACTGCAGTGAGTCCAGAGAGTGCACTGGCACCACTGGGGATGCAGTGCAGTGAGACCACAGATTGCAGTGGCACCACTGGGAATGGAGTTCAGCGAGTCCAGAGAGGGCACTGGTACGATTGGGGATGCACCCCGGTGAGTCCAGAGAGTGCACTGGCACCACTGGGGATGCAATGCAGTGAGTCCTGAGAGTGCACTGGCACCAATAGGATGCAGCGCAGTGAGTCCAGAGAGTGCACTGGCACCACTGGGGATGCAGTGCAGTGAGTCCAGAGAGTGCGCTGGCACCACTGGGGATGCACTCGGGTGAGTCCATAGAGTGCACTGGTACCACTGGGGATGCACTCTGGTGAGTCCAGAGAGTGCACTGGCACTACAGGGGATGCAGTGCAGTGAGTCCAGAGAGTGCACTGGCACCACTGGGGATGCAACCCGGTGAGTCCAGAGAGTGCACTGGCACCACTGGGGATGCACCCCGGCAAGTCCAGAGAGTGCACTCTCTGGACTCACTGACGTGCATCCCCAGTGCACTGGCACCACTGGGGATGCACCCCGGCAAGTCCAGAGAGTTCACTCTCTGGACTCACTGACGTGCATCCCCAGTGGTGCCATTGCACTCTCTGGACTCACTGCACTGCATCCCCAGTGGTGCCAGTGCACTCACTGGACTCACTGCACTGCATCCCCAGTGGTGCCAGTGCACTCACAGGACTCACTGTACTGCATCACCAGTGGTGCCAGTGCACTCTCTGGACTCACTGCACTGCATCCCCAGTGGTGCCAGTGCACTCTCTGGACTCACTGTACTGCATCACCAGTGTTGCCAGTGCACTCTCTGGACTCACTGCACTGCATCGCCAGTGGTGCCAGTGCACTCTCTGGACTCACTGCACTGCATCCCCAGTGGTGCCAGTGCACTCTCTGGACCCACTGCAGTGCATCCCCAGTGGTGCCAGTGCACTCTCTGGACTCACTGCACTGCATCCCCAGTGGTGCCAGTGCACTCTCTGGAGTCACTGCACTGCATCCCCAGAAGTGCCAGTGCACTCTCTGGAGTCACTGCACTGCATCCCCAGTGGTGCCAGTGCACTCTCTGGACTCACTGCAGTGCATCCCCAGTGGTGCCAGTGTACTCTCTGGACTCACTGCAGTGCATCCCCAAGGTGCCAGTGCACTCTCTGGACTCACTGCACTGCATCCCCAGTGGTGCCAGTGCACTCTCTGGACTCACTGCAGTGCATCCCCAGTGGTGCCAGTGCACTCTCTGGACTCACTGCACTGCATCCCCAGTGGTGCCAGTGCACTCTCTGGAATCACTGCAGTGCATCCCCTGTGGTGCCAGTGCACTCTCTGTACTCACTGAACTGCATCACCTGTGGTGCCAGTGCACTCTCTGGACTCACTGCACTGCATCCCCAGTGGTGCCAGTGCACTCTCTGAACTCACCGCACTGCATCCCCAGTGGTGTCAGTGCACTCTCTGGACTCACTGCACTGCATCCCCAGTGGTGCCAGTGCACTCTCTGGACTCACCGCATTGCATCCCCAGTGGTGCCAGTGCACTCTCTGGACTCACTGCACTGCATCCCCAGTGGTGCCAGTGCACTCTCTGGACTCACTGCACTGCATCCTCAGTGGTGCCAGTGCACTCTCTGCCCTCACTGCAGTGCATCCCCAGTGGTGCCAGTGCACTCTCTGCACTCACTGCAGTGCATCCCCAGTGGTGCCAGTGCAATCTCTGGGCTCACCGGGGTGCATTCCCAGTGGTGCCAGTGCACTCTCTGGACTCACTGCACTGCATCCCCAGTGGTGCCAGTGCACTCTCTGGACTCACTGCAGTGCATCCCCAGTGGTGCCAGTGCACTCTCTGCACTAACTGCACTGCATCCCCAGTGGTGCCAGTGCACTCTCTGGACTCACTGCAGTGCATCCGCAGTGGTGCACGTGCACTCTCTGGACTCACTGCAGTGCATCCCCAGTAGTGCCAGTGCACTCTCTGGACTCACTGCGCTGCATCCCCAGTGGTGCCAGTGCAGTTTCTGGACTCACTGCACTGCATCCCCAGTGGTGCCAGGGCACTCTCTGCACTCACTGCACTGCATCCCCAGTGGTGCCAGGGCACTCTCCGGACTCACTGAAGTGCATCCGCAGTGGTGCCAGTGCACTCTTTCGAGTCACTGCAGTGCATCCCCAGTGGTGCCAGTGCACTCTCTGGACTCACTGCAGTGCATCCCCAGTGCTGCCAGTGCACTCTCTGGACTCACTGCAGTGCATCCCCAGTGGTGCCAGTGCACTCTCTGGACTCACTGCACTGCATCCCCAGTGGTGCCAGTGCACTCTCCGGAATCACTGCACTGCATCCCCACTGGTGCCAGTGCACTCTCTGGACTCACTGCAGTGCATCCCCAGTGGTGCCCGTGCACTCTCTGGACTCACTGCAGTGCATCCCCAGTGGTGCCAGTGCACTCTCTGGACTCACTGCATTGCATCCCCAGTGGTGCCAGTGCACTCTCTGCACTCACTGCACTGCATCCCCAGTGGTGCCAGTGCACTCTCTGGAGTCACTGCACTGCATCCCCAGTGGTGCCTGTGCAGTCTCTGGACTCAATACAGTTCATCCCCAGTGGAGCCAGTGCACTCACTGGACTCACTTCACTGCATCCCCAGTGGTGCCAGTGCACTCTCTGGACTCACTGCACTCCATCCCCACTGGTGCCAGTCCACTCTCTGGACTCACTGCACTGCATCCCCAGTGGTGCCAGTGGACTCTCTGCACTCATGCACTGCATCCCCAGTGGTGCCAGTGCACTCTTTGGACTCACTGCACTGCATGAACAGTGGTGCCAGTGCACTCTCTGGACTCACTGCACTGCATCCCCAGTGGTGCTTGTGTAGTCTCTGGACTCACTGCATTGCATCCCCAGTGGTGCCAGTGCAATCTCAGGACTCACTGCAGTGCAGCTCCAGTTGGTGCCAGTGCAGTCTCTGGACTCACTGCACTGCATCCACAGTGGTGCCAGTGCACTCTCTGGACTCACTGCAGTGCATCCCCAGTGGTGCCAGTGCACTCTCTGGACTCACTGCAGTGTATCCCCAGTGGTGCCAGTGCACTCTCTGGACTCAGTGCACTGCATCCCCAGTGGTGCCAGTGCACTCTCTGGACTCACTGCACTGCATCCCCAGTGGTGCCAGTGCACTCTCTGGACTCACTGCACTGCATCCCCAGTGGTGCCACTTCACTCTCTGGACTCACTGCACTGCATCACCATTGGTGCCAGGGCACTCTCCGGACTCACTGCAGTGCATCCGCAGTGGTGCCAGTGCACTCTTTCGAGTCACTGCAGTGCATCCCCAGTGGTGCCAGTGCACTCTCTGGACTCACTGCACTGCATCCCCAGTGGTGCCAGTGCACTCTCTGGACTCACTGCAGTGCATCCCCAGTGGTGCCAGTGCACTCTCTGGACTCACTGCAGTGCATCCCCAGTGGTGCCAGTGCACTCTCTGGAATCACTGCAGTGCATAACCTGTGGTGCCAGTGCACTCTCTGTACTCACTGCACTGCATCACCTGTGGTGCCAGTGCACTCTCTGGACTCACTGCACTGCATCCCCAGTGGTACCAGTGCACTCTCTGAACTCACCGCACTGCATCCCCAGTGGTGTCAGTGCACTCTCTGGACTCACTGCACTGCATCCCCTGTGGTGCCAGTGCACTCTGTGGACTCATCGCATTGCATCCCCAGTGGTGCCAGTGCACTCTCTGGACTCACTGCACTGCATCCCCAGTGGTGCCAGTGCACTCTCGGCCCTCACTGCAGTGCATCCCCAGTGGTGCCAGTGCACTCTCTGCACTCACTGCACTGCATCCCCAGTGGTGCCAGTGCACTCTCTGCCCTCACTGCAGTGCATCCCCAGTGGTGCCAGTGCACTCTCTGCCCCCACTGCAGTGCATCCCCAGTGGTGCCAGTGCACTCTCTGGACTCACTGCAGTGCATCCCCAGTGGTGCCAGTGCACTCTCTGGACTCACTGCAGTGCATCCCCAGTGCTGCCAGTGCACTCTCTGGACTCACTGCAGTGCATCCCCAGTGGTGCCAGTGCACTCTCTGGACTCACAGCACTGCATCACCAGTGGGGCCAGTGCACTCTCTGGAGTCACAGCACTGCATCAACAGTGGTGCCTCTGCACTCTCTGGAGTCACTGCACTGCATCCCCAGTGGTGCCAGTGCACTCTCTGGACTCACTGCAGTGCATCCCCAGTGGTGCCAGTGCACTCTCTGGACTCACTGCAGTGCATCCCCAGTGGTGCCAGTGCACTCTCTGGACTCACTGCAGTGCACCCCAAGTGCTGCCAGTGCACTCTCTGGACTCACTGCACTGCATCCCCAGTGGTGCCAGTGCACTCTCCGGAATCACTGCAGTGCATCACCAGTGGTGCCAGTGCACTCTCTGGACTCACTGCACTGCATCCCCAGTGGTGCCAGTTCACTCTCTGGACTCACTGCATTGCATCCCCAGTGGTGCCAGTGCACTCTCTGGACTCACTGCACTGCATCCCCACTGGTGCCAGGGCACTATCTGGACTCACTGCAGTGCATCCCCAGTGGTGCCAGTGCACTCTCTGCCCTCACTGCAGTGCATCCCCAGTGGTGCCAGTGCACTCTCTGCACTCACTGCAGTGCATGCCCAGTGGTGCCAGTGCAATCTCTGGGCTCACCGGGGTGCATCCCCAGTGGTGCCAGTGCACTCTCTGGACTCACTGCACTGCATCCCCAGTGGTGCCAGTGCACTCTCTGGACTCACTGCACTGCATCCCCCGTGGTGCCAGGGCACTCTCTGGACTCACTGCACTGCAACCCCAGTGGTGCCAGTGCACTCTCTGGACTCACTGCAGTGCACCCCCACTGGTGCCAGTGCACTCTCTGGACTCACTGCACTGCATCCCCAGTGGTGCCAGTGCACTCTCTGGACTCACTGCACTGCATCCCCAAGGTGCCAGTGCACTCTCTGGACTCAACTGCACTGCATCCCCAGTGCTGCCAGTGCACTCTCCGGACTCACTGCAGTGCATCCGCAGTGGTGCCAGTGCACTCTTTCGAATCACTGCAGTGCATCCCCAGTGGTGCCAGTGCACTCTCTGGAGTCACTGCACTGCATCCCCAGTGGTGCCAGTGCACTCTCTGGAATCACTGCAGTGCATCCCCAGTGGTGCCAGTGCACTCTCTGGACTCACTGCACTGCATCCCCAGTGGTGCCAGTGCACTCTCTGGACTCACTGCATTGCATCTCCAGTGGTGCCAGTGCACTCTCTGGACTCACTGCACTGCATCCCCAGTGGTGCCACTGCACTCTCTGGACTCACTGCACTGCATCACCATTGGTGCCAGTGCACTCTCCGGACTCACTGCAGTGCATCCGCAGTGGTGCCAGTGCACTCTTTTGAGTCACTGCAGTGCATCCCCAGTGGTGCCAGTGCACTCTCTGGACTCACTGCAGTGCATCCCCAGTGGTGCCAGTGCACTCTCTGCACTCACTGCACTGCATCACCAGTGGTGCCAGTGCACTCTCTGGTCTCACTGCAGTGCATCTCCAGTGGTGCCAGTGCACTCTCTGGACTCACTGCACTGCATCCCCAGTGGTGCCAGTGCACTCTCTGGAGTCGCAGCACTGCATCAACAGTGTTGCCTCTGCACTCTCTGGAGTCACTGCACTGCATCCCCAGTGCTGCCAGTGCACTCTCTGGACTCACTGCACTGCATCCCCAGTGGTGCCAGTGCACTCTCTGGACTCACTGCAGTGCATCCCCAGTGGTGCCAGTGCACTCTCTGGACTCACTGCACTGCATCCCCAGTGGTGCCAGTGCACTCTCTGGACTCACTGCACTTCATCCCCAATGGTGCCAGTGCAATCTCTGGACTCACTGCATTGCATCCCCAGTGGTGCCAGTGCACTCTCTGGACTCACTGCAGTGCATCCCCAGTGGTGCCACTGCACTCTCTGGACTCACTGCACTGCATCACCATTGGTGCCAGGGCACTCTCCGGACTCACTGCAGTGCATCCGCAGTGGTGCCAGTGCACTCTTTCGAGCCACTGCAGTGCATCCCCAGTGGTGCCAGTGCACTCTCTGGACTCACTGCACTGCATCCCCAGTGGTGCCAGTGCACTCTCTGCACTCACTGCACTGCATCCCCAGTGTTCCCAGAGCACTCTCTGGACTCACTGCAGTGCATCCCGAGTGGTGCCAGTGCACTCTCTGGACTCACTGCAGTGCATCCCCAGTGGTGCCAGTGCACACTCTGGACTCACTGCACTGCATCTCCAGTGGTGCCACTGCACCCCCAGTGGTGCCACTGCACTCTCTGGACTCACTGCACTGCATCACCGTTGGTGCCAGGGCACTCTCCGGACTCACTGCAGTGCATCCGCAGTGGTGCCAGTGCACTCTTTCGAGTCACTGCACTGCATCCCCATTAGTGCCAGTGCATTCTCTGGACTCATTGCAGTGCATCCCCAGTGGTGCCAGTGCACTCTCTGGTCTCACTGCACTGCATCCCCAGTGGTGCCAGTGCACTCTCTGGACTCACTGCACTGCATCCCCAGTGCTGACAGTGCACTCTCTGGACTCACTGCACTGCATCCCCAGTGCTGACAGTGCACTCTCTGGACTCACTGCAGTGCATCCCCATTGGTGCCAGTGCACTCTCTGGACTCACTGCACTGCATCCCCAGTGGTGCCAGTGCACTCTCTGGACTCACTGCAGTGCATCCCCAGTGGTGCCAGTGCACTCTCTGCACTCACTGAACTGCATCCCCAGTGGTGCCAGTGCACTCTCTGCACTCACTGCACTGCATCCCCGGTGTTCCCAGAGCACTCTCTGGACTCACCGAGGTGCATCCCCAGTGGTGCCAGTGCACTCTCTGGACTCACCGCACTGCATCCCCAGTGGTGCCAGTGCACTCTCTGGAGTCACTGCAGTGCAGCCCCTGAGGTGCCAGTGTACTCTCTGGACTCACTGCACTGCATCCCCAGTGGTGACAGTGCACTCTCTGGAATCACTGCAGTGCATCCCCTGTGGTGCCATTGCACTCTCTCGACTCACTGCACTCCATCCCCAGTGGTGCCTGTGCACTCTCTTGAGTCACTGCACTGCATCCCCAGTGGAGCCAGTGCACTCTATGGACTAACTGCACTGCATACCCAGTGGTGCCAGTGCACTCTCTGGACTCACTGCACTGCATCCCCAGTGGTGCCAGTGCACTCTCTGGACTCACTGCACTGCATCCCCAGTGGTTCCAGTGCACTCTCTGGATCACTGCACTGCATCACCATTGGTGCCAGGGCACTCTCTGGACTCACTGCAGTGCATCCCCAGTGGTGCCAGTGCACTCTTTCGAGTCACTGCACTGCATCCCCAGTGGTGCCAGTGCATTCTCTGGACTCACTGCAGTGCATCCCCATTGGTGCCAGTGCAGTCTCTGGAGTCACTGCACTGCATCCCCAGTGGTGCCAGTGCACTCTCTGCACTCACTGCACTGCATCCCCAGTGCTGACAGTTCACTCTCTGGACTCACTGCACTGCATCCCCAGTGGTGCCAGTGCACTCTCTGGACTCACTGCAGTGCATCCCCTTTTGCGCCAGTGCACTCTCTTGACTCACTGCACTGCATCCCCAGTGGTGCCAGTGCACTCTCTGCACTCACTGCACTGCATCCCCAGTGGGGCCAGTGCACTCTCTGGACTCACTGCAGTGCATCCCCAGTGGTGCCAGTGAACTCTCTGGACTCACTGCACTGCATCCCCAGTGGAGACAGTGCACTCTCTGTAGTCACTGCGCTGCATCCCCATTGGTTCCAGGGCACTCTCTCGACTCACTGCACTGCAACTCCAGTGGTGCCAGTGCACTCTCTGGACTCACTGCACTGCATGCCCAGTGGTGCCAGTGCACTCTCTGGAGTCACTGCGCTGCATCCCCAGTGGTGCCAGTGCCCTCTGTGGACTCACTGCACTACATCCCCTGTGGGGCCAGTGCACTCTCTCGACTCACTGCAGTGCATCCCCAGTGGTGCGAGTGCACTCTCTGGACTCACCGGGGTGCATCCCCAGTGGTGCCAGTGCACTCTCTGGACTCACCGGGGTGCATTCCCTGTGGTGCCAGTGCACTCTCTGGACTCACTGCACTGCATCCCCAGTGGTGCCAGTGCACTCTGTGGACTCACTGCAGTGCATCCCCAGTGTTGCCAGTGCACTCTCATGAGTCACTGCACTGCATCCCCAGTGGTGCCAGTGCACTCTCTGGACTCACTGCACTGCATCCCCAGTGGCGCCAGTGCACTCTCTGGACTCACTGCAGTGCATCCCCAGTGGCGCCAGTGCACTCTCTGGACTCACTGCACTGCATCCAATTGGTGCTAGTGCACTCTCTGGACTCACTGCACTGCATCCCCAGTGGTGCCAGTGCACTCTCTGGACTCACTGCACTGCATCCCCACTGCTGCCAGTGCACTCTCTGGACTCACTGCAGTGCATCCCCAGTGGTGCCAGTGCACTCTCTGGACTCACTGCACTGCATCCCCAGTTCTGCCAGTGCACTCTCTGCACTCACTGCACTGCATCCCCAGTGGTGCCTCTGCACTCTCTGGACTCACTGCACTGCATCCCCAGTGGTGCCAGTGCACTCTCTGGACTCACTGTAGTGCATCCCCAGTGGTGCCAGTGCACTCTCTGGACTCACTGCACTGCATCCCCAGTGGTGCCAGTGCACTCTCTGAGCTCACTGCAGTGCATCCCCAGTGGTGCCAGTGCACTCTCTGGACTCACTGCACTGCATCCCCAGTGGTGCCAGTGCACTCTCTGGACTCACTGCACTGCATCAACAGTGGTGCCAGTCCACTCTCTGCACTCACTGCACTGCATCCCCAGTGGTGCCAGTGTAGTCTCTGGACTCACAGCAGTGCATCCCCAGTGGTGCCAGTGCAACTACTGGACTCACTGCAGTGTAGCTCAGTGGTGCCAGAGCACTCTCTGGACTCACTGCACTGCATCCCCAGTGGTGCCAGTGCACTGTCTGGACTCATTGCAGTGTATTGCCATTGGAGCCGGTGCACTCTCTGGACTCACTAAACTGCATCCCCAGTGGTGCCAGAGAACTCTCTGGTCTATTGCAGTGCATCCCCAGTGGTGCCAGTGCACTCTCTGGACTCACTGCATCCCCAGTGGTGCCAGGGCACTCTCTGGACTCACAGCACTGCATCCCCATTGGTGCCAGTGCACTCTCTGGACTCACTGCACTAAAACCCCAGTGGTGCCAGTGCAGTCTCTAGACTCACTGCACTGCATCCCCAGTGGTGCCAGTGCATTCTCCGGACTCACCGGGGTGCATCCCCAGTGGTGCCAGTGCACTCTCTGGACTCACTGCACTGCATCCCCTGTGGTGCCAGTACACTCTCTGGACTCACTGCAGTGCATCACCAGTGGTGCCAGTGTACTCTCTGGACTCACTGCACTGCATCACCAGCGGTGCCAGTGCACTCTCTGGACTCACTGCAGTGCATCCCCAGTGGTGCCAGTGCACTTTCTGGAGTCACTGCAGTGCATCCCCAGAAGTGCCAGTGCACTCTCTGGACTCACTGCACTGCATCCCCAGTGGTTCCATTGCACTCTCTGGACTCACTGCATTGGATCCCCAGTGGTGTCAGTGCACTCTCTGGACTCAGTGCAGTGCATCCCCAGTGGTGCCAGTGCACTCTCTGGACTCACTGCAGTGCTTCCCCAGTGGTGCCAGTGCACTCTCTGGACTCACTGCACTGCATCCCCAGTGGTGCCAGTGCACTCTCTGGACTCACTGCAGTGCATCACCAGTGGTGCCAGTACACTCTCTGGAGTCACTGCACTGCATCCCCAGTGGTGCCACTGCACTCTCTGGACTCACTGCACTGCATTCCCAGTGGTGCCAGTGCACTCTCTGGACTCACTGCACTGCATCCCCAGTGGTGCCAGTGCACTCTCTGGACCCACTGCAGTGCATCCCCAGTGGTGCCAGTGCACTCTCTGGACTCAGTGCACTGCATCCACAATGGTGCCAGTGCACTCTCTGTAGTCACTGCACTGCGTCCCCAGTGGAGCCAGTGCACTCTCTGGACTCACTGCAGTGTATCCCCTGTGGTGCCAGTGCACTCTGTGGACTCACTGCACTGCATCCCAGTGGTGCCAGTGCACTCTCTGGACTCACTGCACTGCATCCCCAAGGTGCCAGTGCACTCTCTGGACTCAACTGCACTGCATCCCCAGTGCTGCCAGTGCACTCTCTGGACTCACTGCACTGCATCCCCAGTGGTGCCAGTGCACTCTCTGGACTCACTGCAGTGCATCCCCAGTGGTGCCAGTGCACTCTCTGGACTCACTGCACTTCATCCCCAGTGGTGCCAGTGCACTCTCTGGACTCACTGCATTGCATCCCCAGTGGTGCCAGTGCACTCTCTGCACTCACTGCGCTGCATCCCCAGTGGTATCACTGCACTCTCTGGACTCACTGCACTGCATCACCATTGGTGCCAGGGCACTCACCGGACTCACTGCAGTGCATTCGCAGTGGTGCCAGTGCACTCTTTTGAGTCACTGCAGTGCATCCCCAGTGGTGCCAGTGCACTCTCTAGACTCACTGCAGTGCATCCCCAGTGGTGCCAGTGCACTCTCTGCACTCACTGCACTGCATCCCCAGTGGTGCCAGTGCACTCTCTGGACTCACTGCACTGCATCCCCAGTGGTGCCAGTGCACTCTCTGGACTCACTGCATTGCAATCCCCGTGGTGCCAGTGCACTCTCTGGACTCACTGCACTGCATCCCCAGTGGTGCCACTGCACTCTCTGGACTCACTGCACTGCATCACCATTGGTGCCAGTGCACTCTCCGGACTCACTGCAGTGCATCCGCAGTGGTGCCAGTGCACTCTTTTGAGTCACTGCAGTGCATCCCCAGTGGTGCCAGTGCACTCTCTAGACTCACTGCAGTGCATCCCCAGTGGTGCCAGTGCACTCTCTGCACTCACTGCACTGCATCACCAGTGGTGCCAGTGCACTCTCTGGAGTCACTGCACTGCATCCCCAGTGCTGCCAGTGCACTCTCTGGACTCACTGCAGTGCATCCCCAGTGGTGCCAGTGCACTCTCTGGACTCACTGCACTGCATCCCCAGTGGTGCCAGTGCACTCTCTGGACTCACTGCACTTCATCCCCAGTGGTGCCAGTGCACTCTCTGGACTCACTGCATTGCATCCCCAGTGGTGCCAGTGCACTCTCTGGACTCACTGCACTGCATCCCCAGTGGTGCCAGAGAACTCTCTGGTCTCACTGCAGTGCATCACCATTGGTGCCAGGGCACTCTCCGGACTCACTGCAGTGCATCCGCAGTGGTGCCAGTGCACTCTTTCGAGTCACTGCAGTGCATCCCCAGTGGTGCCAGTGTACTCTCTGGACTCAGTGCACTGCATCCCCAGTGGTGCCACTGCACTCTCTGGACTCACTGCAGTGCATCCCCAGTGGTGCCAGTGCACTCTCTGGACTCACTGCACTGCATCCCCAGTGGTGCCAGTGCACTCTCTGGACTCACTGCAGTGCATCCCCTTTTGTGCCAGTGCACTCTCTGGACTCACTGCACTGCATCCCCAGTGGTGCCAGTGCACTCTCTGGACTCACCGGGGTGCATCCCCAGTGGTGCCAGTACACACTCTGGACTCACTGCAGTGCATCCCCAGTGGTGCCAGTGCACTCTCTGGACTCACTGCATCCCCAGTGGTGCCAGGGCACTCTCTGGACTCACAGCACTGCATCACCACTGGTGGCAGTGTACTCTCTGGACTCACTGCACTGCAACCCCAGTGGAGACAGTGCACTCTCTGTAGTCACTGCGCTGCATCCCCAGTGGTTCCAGGGCACTCTCTCGACTCACTGCACTGCAACTCCAGTGGTGCCAGTGCACTCTCTGGAAGCACTGCAGTGCATCCCCAGTGGTGCCAGTGCACTCTCTGGAGTCACTGCGCTGCATCCCCAGTGGTGTTAGTGCCCTCTGTGGACTCACTGCACTACATCCCCTGTGGGGCCAGTGCACTCTCTGGACTCACTGCAGTGCATCCCCAGTGGTGCCAGTGCACTCTCTGGACTCACCGGGGTGCATCCCCAGTGGTGCCAGTGCACTCTCTGGACTCACTGCAGTGCATCCCCAGTGGTGCCACTGCACTCTCTGGACTCACTGCACTGCATTCCCAGTGGTGCCAGTGCACTCTCTGGACTCACTGCACTGCATCCCCAGTGGTGCCAGTGCACTCTCTGGACCCACTGCAGTGCATCCCCAGTGGTGCCAGTGCACTCTCTGGACTCAGTGCACTGCATCCACAATGGTGCCAGTGCACTCTCTGTAGTCACTGCACTGCGTCCCCAGTGGTGCCAGTGCACTCTCTGGACTCACTGCAGTGTATCCCCTGTGGTGCCAGTGCACTCTGTGGACTCACTGCACTGCATCCCAGTGGTGCCAGTGCACTCTCTGGACTCACTGCACTGCATCCCCAAGGTGCCAGTGCACTCTCTGGACTCAACTGCACTGCATCCCCAGTGCTGCCAGTGCACTCTCTGGACTCACTGCACTGCATCCCCAGTGGTGCCAGTGCACTCTCTGGACTCACTGCAGTGCATCCCCAGTGGTGCCAGTGCACTCTCTGGACTCACTGCACTTCATCCCCAGTGGTGCCAGTGCACTCTCTGGACTGACTGCATTGCATCCCCAGTGGTGCCAGTGCACTCTCTGCACTCACTGCGCTGCATCCCCAGTGGTATCACTGCACTCTCTGGATTCACTGCACTGCATCACCATTGGTGCCAGGGCACTCACCGGACTCACTGCAGTGCATCCGCAGTGGTGCCAGTGCACTCTTTTGAGTCACTGCAGTGCATCCCCAGTGGTGCCAGTGCACTCTCTAGACTCACTGCAGTGCATCCCCAGTGGTGCCAGTGCACTCTCTGCACTCACTGCACTGCATCCCCAGTGGTGCCAGTGCACTCTCTGGACTCACTGCACTGCATCCCCAGTGGTGCCAGTGCACTCTCTGGACTCACTGCATTGCAATCCCCGTGGTGCCAGTGCACTCTCTGGACTCACTGCACTGCATCCCCAGTGGTGCCACTGCACTCTCTGGACTCACTGCACTGCATCACCATTGGTGCCAGTGCACTCTCCGGACTCACTGCAGTGCATCCGCAGTGGTGCCAGTGCACTCTTTTGAGTCACTGCAGTGCATCCCCAGTGGTGCCAGTGCACTCTCTAGACTCACTGCAGTGCATCCCCAGTGGTGCCAGTGCACTCTCTGCACTCACTGCACTGTATCACCAGTGTTGCCAGTGCACTCTCTGGACTCACTGCACTGCATCCCCAGTGCTGCCAGTGCACTCTCTGGACTCACTGCAGTGCATCCCCAGTGGTGCCAGTGCACTCTCTGGAGTCACTGCACTGCATCCCCAGTGGTGCCAGTGCACTCTCTGGACTCACTGCACTGCATCCCCAGTGGTGCCAGTGCACTCTCTGGACTCACTGCACTTCATCCCCAGTGGTGCCAGTGCACTCTCTGAACTCACTGCATTGCATCCCCAGTGGTGCCAGTGCACTCTCTGGACTCACTGCACTGTATCCCCAGTGGTGCCAGAGAACTCTCTGGTCTCACTGCTGTGCATCACCATTGGTGCCAGGGCACTCTCCGGACTCACTGCAGTGCATCCGCAGTGGTGCCAGTGCACTCTTTCGAGTCACTGCAGTGCATCCCCAGTGGTGTCAGTGTACTCTCTGGACTCAGTGCACTGCATCCCCAGTGGTGCCACTGCACTCTCTGGACTCACTGCAGTGCATCCCCAGTGGTGCCAGTGCACTCTCTGGACTCACTGCACTGCATCCCCAGTGGTGCCAGTGCACTCTCTGGACTCACTGAAGTGCATCCCCTTTTGTGCCAGTGCACTCTCTGGACTCACTGCACTGCATCCCCAGTGGTGCCAGTGCACTCTCTAGAGTCACTGCACTGCATCCCCAGTGGTGCCAGTGCACTCTCTGGACTCACTGCACTGCATCCCCAGTGGTGCCAGTGCACTCTCTGGACTCACTACACTGCATCCCCAGTGCTGACAGTGCACTCTCTGGACTCACTGCACTGCATCACCACTGGTGGCAGTGTACTCTCTGGACTCACTGCACTGCAACCCCAGTGGAGACAGTGCACTCTCTGTAGTCACTGCGCTGCATCCCCAGTGGTTCCAGGGCACTCTCTCGACTCACTGCACTGCAACTCCAGTGGTGCCAGTGCACTCCCTGGAATCACTGCAGTGCATCCCCAGTGGTGCCAGTGCACTCTCTGGAGTCACTGCGCTGCATCCCCAGTGGTGTTAGTGCCCTCTGTGGACTCACTGCACTACATCCCCTGTGGGGCCAGTGCACTCTCTGGACTCACTGCAGTGCATCCCCAGTGGTGCCAGTGCACTCTCTGGACTCACCGGGGTGCATCCCCAGTGGTGCCAGTGCACTCTCTGGACTCACTGCAGTGCATCCCCAGTGGTGCCAGTGCACTCTGTGGACTCACTGCAGTGCATCCCCAGTGGTGCCAGTGCACTCTCTGGACTCACTGCACTGCATCCTCATGGTGCCAGTGCACTCTCTGGAGTCACTGCAGTGCATCCCCAGTGGTGCCAGTGCACTCTCTGGACTCACTGCACTGCATCCCCAGTGCTGACAGTGCACTCTCTGGACTCACTGCACTGCATCCCCAGTGCTGACAGTGCACTCTCTGCACTCACTGAACTGCATCCCCAGTGGTGCCAGTGCACTCTCTGCACTCACTGCACTGCATCCCCGGTGTTCCCAGAGCACTCTCTGGACTCACCGAGGTGCATCCCCAGTGGTGCCAGTGCACTCTCTGGTCTCACCGCACTGCATCCCCAGTGGTGCCAGTGCACTCTCTGGACTCACTGCAGTGCAGCCCCTGAGGTGCCAGTGTACTCTCTGGACTCACTGCACTGCATCCCCAGTGGTGACAGTGCACTCTCTGGAATCACTGCACTGCATCCCCAGTGGTGCCATTGCACTCTCTGGACTCACTGCACTCCATCCCCAGTGGTGCCAGTGCACTCTCTTGAGTCACTGCACTGCATCCCCAGTGGAGCCAGTGCACTCTATGGACTAACTGCACTGCATACCCAGTGGTGCCAGTGCACTCTCTTGACTCACTGCACTGCATCCCCAGTGGTGCCAGTGTACTCTCTGGACTCACTGCACTGCATCCCCAGTGGCAACAGTGCACTCGCTGTAGTCACTGCGCTGCATCCCCAGTGGTTCCAGGGCACTCTCTGGACTCACTGCACTGCAACTCCAGTGGTGCCAGTGCACTCTCTGGACTCACTGCACTGCATCCCCAGTGGTGCCAGTGCACTCTCTGAGCTCACTGCAGTGCATCCCCAGTGGTGCCAGTGCACTCTCTGGACTCACTGCAGTGCATCCCCAGTGGTGCCAGTGCACTCTCTGGACTCACTGCACTGCATCAACAGTGGTGCCAGTGCACTCTCTGCACTCACTGCACTGCATCCCCAGTGGTGCCAGTGTAGTCTCTGGACTCACTGCACTGCATCCCCAGTGGTGCCAGTGCACTGTCTGGACTCACTGCAGTGTATTGCCATTGGAGCCGGTGCACTCTCTGGACTCACTAAACTGCATCCCCAGTGGTGCCAGAGAACTCTCTGGTCTCACTGCAGTGCATCCCCAGTGGTGCCAGTGCACTCTCTGGACTCACTGCATCCCCAGTGGTGCCAGGGCACTCTCTGGACTCACTGCAGTGCATCCCCAGTGGTGCCAGTGCACTCTCTGGACTCACTGCACTTCATCCCCAGTGGTGCCAGTGCACTCTCTGGACTCACTGCATTGCATCCCCAGTGGTGCCAGTGCACTCTCTGGACTCACTGCACTGCATCACCAGTGGTATCACTGCACTCTCTGGACTCACTGCACTGCATCACCATTGGTGCCAGGGCACTCTCCGGACTCACTGCAGTGCATCCGCAGTGGTGCCAGTGCACTCTTTCGAGTCACTGCAGTGCATCCCCAGTGGTGCCAGTGCACTCTCTGGACTCACTGCACTGCATCCCCAGTGGTGCCAGTGCACTCTCTGCACTCACTGCAGTGCATCCCCAGTGGTGCCAGTGCACTCTCTGGACTCACTGCACTGCATCCCCAGTGGTGCCAGTGCACTCTCTGGACTCACTGCATTGCAACCCCCGTGGTGCCAGTGCACTCTCTGGACTCACTGCACTGCATCCCCAGTGGTGCCACTGCACTCTCTGGACTCACTGCACTGCATCACCATTGGTGCCAGTGCACTCTCCGGACTCACTGCAGTGCATCCGCAGTGGTGCCAGTGCACTCTTTTGAGTCACTGCAGTGCATCCCCAGTGGTGCCAGTGCACTCTCTAGACTCACTGCAGTGCATCCCCAGTGGTGCCAGTGCACTCTCTGGAGTCACTGCACTGCATCCCCAGTGCTGCCAGTGCACTCTCTGGACTCACTGCAGTGCATCCCCAGTGGTGCCAGTGCACTCTCTGGAGTCACTGCACTGCATCCCCAGTGCTGCCAGTGCACTCTCTGGACTCACTGCAGTGCATCCCCAGTGGTGCCAGTGCACTCTCTAGACTCACTGCACTGCATCACCAGTGGTGCCAGTGCACTCTCTGCAGTCACTGCACTGCATCCCCAGTGCTGCCAGTGCACTCTCTGGACTCACTGCAGTGCATCCCCAGTGGTGCCAGTGCACTCTCTGGACTCACTGCATTGCATCCCCAGTGGTGCCAGTGCACTCTCTGGAGTCACTGCACTGCATCCCCAGTGGTGCCAGTGCACTCTCTGGACTCACTGCACTTCATCCCCAGTGGTGCCAGTGCACTCTCTGGACTCACTGCATTGCATCCCCAGTGGTGCCAGTGCACTCTCTGGACTCACTGCACTGCATCCCCAGTGGTGCCAGAGAACTCTCTGGTCTCACTGCAGTGCAACACCATTGGTGCCAGGGCACTCTCCGGACTCACTGCAGTGCATCCGCAGTGGTGCCAGTGCACTCTTTCGAGTCACTGCAGTGCATCCCCAGTGGTGCCAGTGTACTCTCTGGACTCAGTGCACTGCATCCCCAGTGGTGCCACTGCACTCTCTGGACTCACTGCAGTGCATCCCCATTGGTGCCAGTGCACTCTCTGGACTCACTGCACTGCATCCCCAGTGGTGCCAGTGCACTCTCTGGACTCACTGCAGTGCATCCCCTTTTGTGCCAGTGCACTCTCTGGACTCACTGCACTGCATCCCCAGTGCTGACAGTGCACTCTCTGGACTCACTGCACTGCATCACCACTGGTGGCAGTGTACTCTCTGGACTCACTGCACTGCAACCCCAGTGGAGACAGTGCACTCTCTGTAGTCACTGCGCTGCATCCCCAGTGGTTCCAGGGCACTCTCTCGACTCACTGCACTGCAACTCCAGTGGTGCCAGTGCACTCTCTGGACTCACTGCAGTTCATCCCTTGTGGTGCCTTTGCACTCTCAGGACTCACTGCACTGCATCCCCAGTGGTGCCAGTGCACTCTCTGGAGTCACAGCACTGCATCAACAGTGGTTCCTCTGCACTCTCTGGAGTCACTGCAGTGCATCCCCAGTGGTGCCAGTGCACTCTCTGGACTCACCGGGGTGCATCCCCAGTGGTGCCAGTGCACTCTCTGGACTCACTGCAGTGCATCCCCAGTGGTGCCAGTGCACTCTGTGGACTCACTGCAGTGCATCCCCAGTGTTGCCAGTGCACTCTCTGGAGTCACTGCACTGCATCCTCAGTGGTGCCAGTGCACTCTCTGGACTCACTGCAGTGCATCCCCAGTGGTGCCAGTGCACTCTCTGGACTCACAGCACTGCATCCCATTGGTGCTAGTGCACTCTCTGGACTCACTGCACTGCATCCCCAGTGGTGCCAGTGCACTCTCTGGACTCACTGCACTGCATAAACAGTGGTGCCAGTGCACTCTCTGCACTCACTGCACTGCATCCCCAGTGGTGCCAGTGTAGTCTCTGGACTCACAGCAGTGCATCCCCAGTGGTGCCAGTGCAACTACTGGACTCACTGCAGTGTAGCTCAGTGGTGCCAGAGCACTCTCTGGACTCACTGCACTGCATCCCCAGTGGTGCCAGTGCACTGTCTGGACTCACTGCAGTGTATTGCCATTGGAGCCGGTGCACTCTCTGGACTCACTAAACTGCATCCCCAGTGGTGCCAGTGCACTCTCTGGACTCACTGCACTGCATCCCCAAGGTGCCAGTGCACTCTCTGGACTCAGCTGCACTGCATCCCCAGTGCTGCCAGTGCACTCTCTGGACTCACTGCAGTGCATCCCCAGTGGTGCCAGTGCACTCTCTGGACTCACTGCAGTGCATCCCCAGTGGTGCCAGTGCACTCTCTGGACTCACTGCACTTCATCCCCAGTGGTGCCAGTGCACTCTCTGGACTCACTGCATTGCATCCCCAGTGGTGCCAGTGCACTCTCTGGACTCACTGCACTGCATCCCCAGTGGTATCACTGCACTCTCTGGACTCACTGCACTGCATCACCATTGGTGCCAGGGCACTCTCCGGACTCACTGCAGTGCATCCGCAGTGGTGCCAGTGCACTCTTTCGAGTCACTGCAGTGCATCCCCAGTGGTGCCAGTGCACTCTCTGGACTCACTGCACTGCATCAACAGTGGTGCCAGTGCACTCTCTGCACTCACTGCAGTGCATCCCCAGTGGTGCCAGTGCACTCTCTGGACTCACTGCACTGCATCCCCAGTGGTGCCAGTGCACTCTCTGGACTCACTGCATTGCAACCCCCGTGGTGCCAGTGCACTCTCTGGACTCACTGCACTGCATCCCCAGTGGTGCCACTTTACTCTCTGGACTCACTGCACTGCATCACCATTGGTGCCAGTGCACTCTCCGGACTCACTGCAGTGCATCCACAGTGGTGCCAGTGCACTCTTTTGAGTAACTGCAGTGCATCCCCAGTGGTGCCAGTGCACTCTCTAGACTCACTGCAGTGCATCCCCAGTGGTGCCAGTGCACTCTCTGGACTCACTGCACTGCATCACCATTGGTACCAGTGCACTCTCTGGACTCACTGCACTGCATCCCCAGTGGTGCCACTGCACTCTCTGGACTCACTGCACTGCATCACCATTGGTGCCAGTGCACTCTCCGGACTCACTGCAGTGCATCCGCAGTGGTGCCAGTGCACTCTTTTGAGTCACTGCAGTGCATCCCCAGTGGTGCCATTGCACTCTCTAGACTCACTGCAGTGCATCCCCAGTGGTGCCAGTGCACTCTCTGCACTCACTGCACTGCATCACCAGTGGTGCCAGTGCACTCTCTGGAGTCACTGCACTGCATCCCCAGTGCTGCCAGTGCACTCTCTGGACTCACTGCAGTGCATCCCCAGTGGTGCCAGTGCACTCTCTGGACTCACTGCAGTGCATCCCCAGTGGTGCCAGTGCACTCTCTGGACTCACTGCACTGCATCCCCAGTGGTGCCAGTGCACTCTCTGGACTCACTGCACTTCATCCCCAGTGGTGCCAGTGCACTCTCTGGACTCACTGCATTGCATCCCCAGTGGTGCCAGTGCACTCTCTGGACTCACTGCACTGCATCCCCAGTGGTGCCAGAGAACTCTCTGGTCTCACTGCAGTGCATCACCATTGGTGCCAGGGCACTCTCCGGACTCACTGCAGTGCATCCGCAGTGGTGCCAGTGCACTCTTTCGAGTCACTGCAGTGCATCCCCAGTGGTGCCAGTGTACTCTCTGGACTCAGTGCACTGCATCCCCAGTGGTGCCACTGCACTCTCTGGACTCACTGCAGTGCATCCCCATTGGTGCCAGTGCACTCTCTGGACTCACTGCACTGCATCCCCAGTGGTGCCAGTGCACTCTCTGGACTCACTGCACTGCATCCCCTTTTGTGCCAGTGCACTCTCTGGACTCACTGCACTGCATCCCCAGTGGTGCCAGTGCACTCTCTAGAGTCACTGCACTGCATCCCCAGTGGTGCCAGTGCACTCTCTGGACTCACTGCAGTGCATCCCCAGTGGTGCCAGTGCACTCTCTGGACTCACTGCACTGCATCCCCAGTGCTGACAGTGCACTCTCTGGACTCACTGCACTGCATCACCACTGGTGGCACTGTACTCTCTGGACTCACTGCACTGCAACCCCAGTGGAGACAGTGCACTCTCTGTAGTCACTGCGCTGCATCCCCAGTGGTTCCAGGGCACTCTCTCGACTCACTGCACTGCAACTCCAGTGGTGCCAGTGCACTCTCTGGACTCACTGCAGTGCATCCCCAGTGGTGCCACTGCACTCTCAGGACTCACTGCACTGCATCCCCAGTGGTGCCAGTGCACTCTCTGGAGTCACAGCACTGCATCAACAGTGGTGCCTCTGCACTCTCTGGAGTCACTGCAGTGCATCCCCAGTGGTGCCAGTGCACTCTCTGGACTCACCGGGGTGCATCCCCAGTGGTGCCAGTGCACTCTCTGGACTCACTGCAGTGCATCCCCAGTGGTGCCAGTGCACTCTGTGGACTCACTGCAGTGCATCCCCAGTGTTGCCAGTGCACTCTCTGGAGTCACTGCACTGCATCCTCAGTGGTGCCAGTGCACTCTCTGGACTCACTGCAGTGCATCCACAGTGGTGCCAGTGCACTCTCTGGACTCACAGCACTGCATCCCATTGGTGCTAGTGCACTCTCTGGACTCACTGCACTGCATCCCCAGTGGTGCCAGTGCACTCTCTGGACTCACTGCACTGCATCCCCAGTTGTGCCACTGCACTCTCTGGACTCACTGCAGTGCATCCCCAGTGGTGCCAGTGCACTCTCTGGACTCACTGCACTGCTTCCGCACTGGTGCCAGTGCACTCTCTGCACTCACTGCACTGCATCAACAGTGGTGCCTCTGCATTCTCTGGAGTCACTCCACTGCATCCCCAGTGGTGCCAGTGCACTCTCTGGACTCACTGTAGTGCATCCCCAGTGGTGCCAGTGCACTCTCTGGACTCACTGCACTGCATCCCCAGTGGTGCCAGTGCACTCTCTAGAGTCACTGCACTGCATCCCCAGTGGTGCCAGTGCACTCTCAGGACTCACTGCACTGCATCCCCAGTGGTGCCAGTGCACTCTCTGGAGTCACAGCACTGCATCAACAGTGGTGCCTCTGCACTCTCTGGAGTCACTGCAGTGCATCCCCAGTGGTGCCAGTGCACTCTCTGGACTCACTGCACTGCATCCCCAGTGGTGCCAGTGCACTCTCTGGACTCACTGCACTGCATCCCCTGTAGTGCCAGTGCACTCTCTGGACTCACTGCACTGCATCCCCAGTGGTGCCAGTGCACTCTCTGGACTCACTGCACTGCATCAACAGTGGTGCCAGTGCACTCTCTGGACTCACCGCATTGCATCCCCAGTGGTGCCAGTGTAGTCTCTGGACTCACAGCAGTGCATCCCCAGTGGTGCCAGTGCAAATACTGGACTCACTGCAGTGTAGCTCAGTGGTGCCAGAGCACTCTCTGGACTCACTGCACTGCATCCCCAGTGGTGCCAGTGCACTCTCTGCACTCACTGCACTGCATCCCCAGTGGTGCTAGTGCACACTCTGGACTCACTGCAATGTATCGCCATTGGAGCCGGTGCACTCTCTGGACTCACTAAACTGCATCAACAGTGGTGCCAGAGAACACTCTGGTCTCACTGCAGTGCATCCCCAGTGGTGCCAGTGCACTGTCTGGACTCACTGCATCCCCAGTGGTGCCAGGGCACTCTCTGGACTCACAGCACTGCATCCCCAGTGGTGCCAGTGCACTCTCTGGACTCACTGCACTAAAACCCCAGTGGTGCCAGTGCAGTCTCTGGACTCACTGCACTGCATCCCCAGTGGTGCCAGTGCACTCTCTGGACTCACTGCAGTGCATCCCCAGTGGTGCCAGTGCACTCTCTGGACTCACTGCACTGCATCCCCAGTGGTGCCAGTGCACTCTCTGGACTCACTGCACTGCATCACCATTGGTGCCAGGGCACTCTCCGGACTCACTGCAGTGCATCCTCAGTGGTGCCAGTGCACTCTTTCTAGTCACTGCACTGCATCCCCATTAGTGCCAGTGCATTCTCTGGTCTCATTGCAGTGCATCCCCAGTGGTGCCAGTGCACTCTCTGGACTCACTGCACTGCATCCCCAGTGGTGCCAGTGCACTCTCCGGACTCACTGCACTGCATCTTTAATGGTGCCAGTGCACTCTCTGGACTCACTGCACTGCATCCCCAGTGGTGCCAGTGCACTCTCTGGACTCACTGCACTGCAGCCCCTGAGGTGCCAGTGCACTCTCTGGACTCACTGCAGTGCAGCCCCTGTGGTAGCAGTGTACTCTCTGGACTCACTGCAGTGCATCCCCAGTGGTGCCTGTGCACTCTCTTGAGTCACTGCACTGCATCCCCAGTGGAGCCAGTGCACTCTATGGACTAAATGCACTGCATACCCAGTGGTGCCAGTGCACTCTCTGGACTCACTGCACTGCATCCCCAGTGGTGCCAGTGCACTCTCTGGACTCACTGCACTGCATCCCCAGTGGTTCCAGTGCACTCTCTGGACTCACTGCAGTGCATCCCCTTTTGTGCCAGTGCACTCTCTGGACTCACTGCACTGCATCCCCAGTGGTGCCATTGCACTCTCTGGAGTCACTGCGCTGCATCCCCAGTGGTGTTAGTGCCCTCTGTGGACTCACTGCACTACATCCCCTGTGGGGCCAGTGCACTCTCTGGACTCACTGCAGTGCATCCCCAGTGGTGCCAGTGCACTCTCTGGACTCACCGGGGTGCATCCCCAGTGGTGCCAGTGCACTCTCTGGACTCACTGCAGTGCATCCCCAGTGGTGCCAGTGCACTCTGTGGACTCACTGCAGTGCATCCCCAGTGTTGCCAGTGCACTCTCTGGAGTCACTGCACTGCATCCTCATGGTGCCAGTGCACTCTCTGGAGTCACTGCAGTGCATCCCTTGTGGTGCCTTTGCACTCTCAGGACTCACTGCACTGCATCCCCAGTGGTGCCAGTGCACTCTCTGGACTCACTGCACTGCATCCCCAGTGCTGACAGTGCACTCTCTGGACTCACTGCACTGCATCCCCAGTGCTGACAGTGCACTCTCTGGACTCACTGCAGTGCATCCCCAGTGGTGCCAGTGCACTCTCCGGACTCACTGCACTGCATCCCCAGTGGTGCCAGTGCACTCTCTGGACTCACTGCAGTGCATCCCCAGTGGTGCCAGTGCACTCTCTGCACTCACTGAACTGCATCCCCAGTGGTGCCAGTGCACTCTCTGCACTCACTGCACTGCATCCCCGGTGTTCCCAGAGCACTCTCTGGACTCACCGAGGTGCATCCCCAGTGGTGCCAGTGCACTCTCTGGAATCACCGCACTGCATCCCCAGTGGTGCCAGTGCACTCTCTGGACTCAGTGCAGTGCAGCCCCTGAGGTGCCAGTGTACTCTCTGGACTCACTGCACTCCATCCCCAGTGGTGCCTGTGCACTCTCTTGAGTCACTGCACTGCATCCCCAGTGGAGCCAGTGCAATCTATGGACTAACTGCACTGCATACCCAGTGGTGCCAGTGCACTCTCTGGACTCACTGCACTGCATCCCCAGTGGTGCCAGTGCACTCTCTGCACTCACTGCACTGCATCCCCAGTGGTTCCAGTGCACTCTCTGGATCACTGCACTGCATCACCATTGGTGCCAGGGCACTCTCCGGACTCACTGCAGTGCATCCCCAGTGGTACCAGTGCACTCTTTCGAGTCACTGCACTGCATCCCCAGTGGTGCCAGTGCATTCTCTGGACTCACTGCAGTGCATCCCCATTGGTGCCAGTGCAGTCTCTGGAGTCACTGCAGTGCATCCCCAGTGGTGCCAGTGCACTCTCTGCACTCACTGCACTGCATCCCCAGTGCTGACAGTGCACTCTCTGGACTCACTGCACTGCATCCCCTGTAGTGCCAGTGCACTCTCTGGACTCACTGCACTGCATCCCCAGTGGTGCCAGTGCACTCTCTGGACTCACTGCACTGCATCAACAGTGGTGCCAGTGCACTCTCTGGACTCACCGCATTGCATCCCCAGTGGTGCCAGTGTAGTCTCTGGACTCACAGCAGTGCATCCCCAGTGGTGCCAGTGCAAATACTGGACTCACTGCAGTGTAGCTCAGTGGTGACAGAGCACTCTCTGGACTCACTGCACTGCATCCCCAGTGGTGCCAGTGCACTCTCTGGACTCACTGCACTGCATCCCCAGTGGTGCTAGTGCACACTCTGGACTCACTGCAATGTATCGCCATTGGAGCCGGTGCACTCTCTGGACTCACTAAACTGCATCAACAGTGGTGCCAGAGAACACTCTGGTCTCACTGCAGTGCATCCCCAGTGGTGCCAGTGCACTGTCTGGACTCACTGCATCCCCAGTGGTGCCAGGGCACTCTCTGGACTCACAGCACTGCATCCCCATTGGTGCCAGTGCACTCTCTGGACTCACTGCACTAAAACCCCAGTGGTGCCAGTGCAGTCTCTGGACTCACTGCACTGCATCCCCAGTGGTGCCAGTGCACTCTCTGGACTCACTGCACTGCATCCCCAGTGGTGCCATTGCACTCTCTGGACTCACTGCACTGCATCCCCAGTGGTGCCAGTGCACTCTCTGGACTCACTGCACTGCATCACCATTGGTGCCAGGGCACTCTCCGGACTCACTGCAGTGCATCCGCAGTGGTGCCAGTGCACTCTTTCTAGTCACTGCACTGCATCCCCATTAGTGCCAGTGCATTCTCTGGTCTCATTGCAGTGCATCCCCAGTGGTGCCAGTGCACTCTCTGGACTCACTGCACTGCATCCCCAGTGGTGCCAGTGCACTCTCCGGACTCACTGCACTGCATCCCCATTGGTGCCAGTGCACTCTCTGGACTCACTGCACTGCATCCCCAGTGGTGCCAGTGCACTCTCTGGACTCACTGCACTGCAGCCCCTGAGGTGCCAGTGCACTCTCTGGACTCACTGCAGTGCAGCCCCTGAGGTACCAGTGTACTCTCTGGACTCACTGCAGTGCATCCCCAGTGGTGCCTGTGCACTCTCTTGAGTCACTGCACTGCATCCCCAGTGGAGCCAGTGCACTCTATGGACTAAATGCACTGCATACCCAGTGGTGCCAGTGCACTCTCTGGACTCACTGCACTGCATCCCCA
The DNA here is from genome assembly GCF_964034855.1 of Anser brachyrhynchus. Taxonomy (NCBI): domain Eukaryota; kingdom Metazoa; phylum Chordata; class Aves; order Anseriformes; family Anatidae; genus Anser; species Anser brachyrhynchus. The sequence goes on from NW_027664004.1 coordinate 1,307,919, forward strand.
GTGGTGCCAGTGCACTCTCTGGACTCACTGCACTGCATCCCCAGTGGTTCCAGTGAACTCTCTGGACTCACTGCAGTGCATCCCCTTTTGTGCCAGTGCACTCTCTGGACTCACTGCACTGCATCCCCAGTGGTGCCATTGCACTCTCTGGAGTCACTGCGCTGCATCCCCAGTGGTGTTAGTGCCCTCTGTGGACTCACTGCACTACATCCCCAGTGGTGCCAGTGCACTCTCTGGACTCACCGGGGTGCATCCCCAGTGGTGCCAGTGCACTCTCTGGAGTCACTGCACTGCATCCTCATGGTGCCAGTGCACTCTCTGGAGTCACTGCAGTGCATCCCTTGTGGTGCCTTTGCACTCTCAGGACTCACTGCACTGCATCCCCAGTGGTGCCAGTGCACTCTCTGGACTCACTGCACTGCATCCCCAGTGCTGACAGTGCACTCTCTGGACTCACTGCACTGCATCCCCAGTGCTGACAGTGCACTCTCTGGACTCACTGCAGTGCATCCCCAGTGGTGCCAGTGCACTCTCTGGACTCACCGCACTGCATCCCCAGTGGTGCCAGTGCACTCTCTGCACTCACTGCACTGCATCCCCAGTGGTTCCAGTGCACTCTCTGGATCACTGCACTGCATCACCATTGGTGCCAGGGCACTCTCCGGACTCACTGCAGTGCATCCCCAGTGGTGCCAGTGCACTCTTTCGAGTCACTGCACTGCATCCCCAGTGGTGCCAGTGCACTCTCTGCACTCACTGCACTGCATCCCCAGTGGTGCCAGTGCACTCTCTGGAGTCACTGCGCTGCATCCCCAGTGGTGCCAGTGCACTCTCTGGACTCACTGCAGTTCATCCCCAGTGGTGCCAGTGCACTCTCTGGACTCACTGCACTGCATCCCCTGTGGTGCCAGTACACTCACTGGACTCACTGCAGTGCATCCCCAGTGGTGCCAGTGTACTCTCTGGACTCACTGCACTGCATCACCAGCGGTGCCAGTGCACTCTCTGGACTCACTGCACTGCATCCCCAGTGGTGCCAGTGCACTCTCTGGAGTCACTGCACTGCATCCCCAGTGGTGCCAGTGCACTCTCTGGACTCACTGCATTTCATCCCCAGTGGAGCCAGTGCACTCTCTGGACTCACTGCACTGCATCCCCAGTGGTGACAGTGCACTCTCTGGACTCACTGCACTGCATCACCAGTGGTGGCAGTGTACTCTCTGGACTCACTGCACTGCATCCCCAGTGGCAACAGTGCACTCTCTGTAGTCACTGCGCTGCATCCCCAGTGGTTCCAGGGCACTCTCTGGACTCACTGCACTGCAACTCCAGTGGTGCCAGTGCACTCTCTGGACTCACTGCACTGCATCCCCAGTGGTGCCAGTGCACTCTCTGAGCTCACTGCAGTGCATCCCCAGTGGTGCCAGTGCACTCTCTGGACTCACTGCACTGCATCCCCAGTGGTGCCAGTGCACTCTCTGGACTCACTGCACTGCATCAACAGTGGTGCCAGTGCACTCTCTGCACTCACTGCACTGCATCCCCAGTGGTGCCAGTGTAGTCTCTGGACTCACAGCAGTGCATCCCCAGTGGTGCCAGTGCAACTACTGGACTCACTGCAGTGTAGCTCAGTGGTGCCAGAGCACTCTCTGGACTCACTGCACTGCATCCCCAGTGGTGCCAGTGCACTGTCTGGACTCACTGCAGTGTATTGCCATTGGAGCCGGTGCACTCTCTGGACTCACTAAACTGCATCCCCAGTGGTGCCAGAGAACTCTCTGGTCTCACTGCAGTGCATCCCCAGTGGTGCCAGTGCACTCTCTGGACTCACTGCATCCCCAGTGGTGCCAGGGCACTCTCTGGACTCACAGCACTGCATCCCCATTGGTGCCAGTGCACTCTCTGGACTCACTGCACTAAAACCCCAGTGGTGCCAGTGCAGTCTCTAGACTCACTGCACTGCATCCCCAGTGGTGCCAGTGCACTCTCTGGACTCACCGGGGTGCATCCCCAGTGGTGCCAGTGCACTCTCTGGACTCACTGCACTGCATCCCCTGTGGTGCCAGTACACTCACTGGACTCACTGCAGTGCATCCCCAGTGGTGCCAGTGTACTCTCTGGACTCACTGCACTGCATCACCAGCGGTGCCAGTGCACTCTCTGGACTCACTGCAGTGCATCCCCAGTGGTGCTAGTGCACTTTTTGGAGTCACTGCAGTGCATCCCCTGTTGTGCCAGTGCACTCTCTGCACTCACTGCACTGCATCCCCAAAAGTGCCAGTGCACTCTCTGGACTCACTGCACTGCATCCCCAGTGGTTCCATTGCACTCTCTGGACTCACTGCATTGGATCCCCAGTGGTGTCAGTGCACTCTCTGGACTCAGTGCAGTGCATCCCCAGTGGTGCCAGTGCACTCTCTGGACTCACTGCAGTGCTTCCCCACTGGTGCCAGTGCACTCTCTGGACTCACTGCACTGCATCCCCAGTGGTGCCAGTGCACTCTCTGGACTCACTGCACTGCATCCCCAGTGGTATCACTGCACTCTCTGGACTCACTGCACTGCATCACCATTGGTGCCAGGGCACTCTCCGGACTCACTGCAGTGCATCCGCAGTGGTGCCAGTGCACTCTTTCGAGTCACTGCAGTGCATCCCCAGTGGTGCCAGTGCACTCTCTGGACTCACTGCACTGCATCCCCAGTGGTGCCAGTGCACTCTCTGCACTCACTGCAGTGCATCCCCAGTGGTGCCAGTGCACTCTCTGGACTCACTGCACTGCATCCCCAGTGGTGCCAGTGCACTCTCTGGACTCACTGCACTGCATCACCATTGGTGCCAGTGCACTCTCCGGACTCACTGCAGTACATCCGCAGTGGTGCCAGTGCACTCTTTTGAGTCACTGCATTGCATCCCCAGTGGTGCCAGTGCACTCTCTAGACTCACTGCAGTGCATCCCCAGTGGTGCCAGTGCACTCTCTGCACTCACTGCACTGCATCACCAGTGGTGCCAGTGCACTCTCTGGAGTCACTGCACTGCATCCCCAGTGCTGCCAGTGCACTCTCTGGACTCACTGCACTGCATCCCCAGTGGTGCCAGTGCACTCTCTGGACTCACTGCAGTGCATCCCCAGTGGTGCCAGTGCACTCTCTGGACTCACTGCACTGCATCCCCAGTGGTGCCAGTGCACTCTCTCGACTCACTGCAGTGCATCCCCTTTTGCGCCAGTCCACTCTCTTGACTCACTGCACTGCATCCCCAGTGGTGCCAGTGCACTCTCTGGAGTCACTGCACTGCATCCCCAGTGGTGCCAGTGCACTCTCTGGACTCACTGCAGTTCATCCCCAGTGGTGCCAGTGCACTCTCTGGACTCACTGCACTGCATCCCCAGTGGTGACAGTGCACTCTCTGGACTCACTGCACTGCATCACCAGTGGTGGCAGTGTACTCTCTGGACTCACTGCACTGCATCCCCAGTGGCAACAGTACACTCTCTGTAGTCACTGCGCTGCATCCCCAGTGGTTCCAGGGCACTCTCTGGACTCACTGCACTGCAACTCCAGTGTTGCCAGTGCACTCTCTGGACTCACTGCACTGCATCCCCAGTGGTGCCAGTGCACTCTCCGGAATCACTGCACTGCATCCCCAGTGGTGCCAGTGCACTCTCCGGACTCACTGCACTGCATCCCCAGTGGTGCCAGTGCACTCTCTGGACTCACTGCACTGCATCCCCAGTGGTGCCAGTGCACTCTCCGGACTCACTGCACTGCATCCCCAGTGGTGCCAGTGCACTCTCTGGACTCACTGCAGTGCATCCCCAGTGGTGCCAGTGCACTCTCTGCACTCACTGAACTGCATCCCCAGTGGTGCCAGTGCACTCTCTGCACTCACTGCACTGCATCCCCGGTGTTCCCAGAGCACTCTCTGGACTCACCGAGGTGCATCCCCAGAGGTGCCAGTGTACTCTCTGGACTCACCGCACTGCATCCCCAGTGGTGCCAGTGCACTCTCTGGACTCACTGCAGTGCAGCCCCTGAGGTGCCAGTGTACTCTCTGGACTCACTGCACTGCATCCCCAGTGGTGACAGTGCACTCTCTGGAATCACTGCAGTGCATCCCCTGTGGTGCCATTGCACTCTCTGGACTCACTGCACTCCATCCCCAGTGGTGCCTGTGCACTCTCTTGAGTCACTGCACTGCATCCCCAGTGGAGCCAGTGCACTCTATGGACTAACTGCACTGCATACCCAGTGGTGCCAGTGCACTCTCTGGACTCACTGCACTGCATCCCCAGTGGTGCCAGTGCACTCTCTGCACTCACTGCACTGCATCCCCAGTGGTTCCAGTGCACTCTCTGGATCACTGCACTGCATCACCATTGGTGCCAGGGCACTCTCCGGACTCACTGCAGTGCATCCCCAGTGGTGCCAGTGCACTCTTTCGAGTCACTGCACTGCATCCCCAGTGGTGCCAGTGCATTCTCTGGACTCACTGCAGTGCATCCCCATTGGTGCCAGTGCAGTCTCTGGAGTCACTGCAGTGCATCCCCAGTGGTGCCAGTGCACTCTCTGCACTCACTGCACTGCATCCCCAGTGCTGACAGTGCACTCTGTGGACTCACTGCACTGCATCCCCAGTGGTGCCAGTGCACTCTCTGGACTCACTGCAGTGCATCCCCTTTTGCGCCAGTGCACTCTCTTGACTCACTGCACTGCATCCCCAGTGGTGCCAGTGCACTCTCTGGACTCACTGCACTGCATCCGCAGTGGTGCCAGTGCACTCTTTCGAGTCACTGCAGTGCATCCCCAGTGGTGCCAGTGCACTCTCTGGGCTCACTGCACTGCATCCCCAGTGGTGACAGTGCACTCTCTGGACTCACTGCACTGCATCACCAGTGGTGGCAGTGTACTCTATGGACTCACTGCACTGCATCCCCATTGGCAACAGTGCACTCTCTGTAGTCACTGTGCTGCATCCCCAGTGGTTCCAGGGCACTCTCTGGACTCACTGCACTGCAACTCCAGTGGTGCCAGTGCACTCTCTGGACTCACTGCACTGCATCCCCAGTGGTGCCAGTGCACTCTCTGAGCTCACTGCAGTGCATCCCCAGTGGTGCCAGTGCACTCTCTGGACTCACTGCACTGCATCCCCAGTGGTGCCAGTGCACTCTCTGGACTCACTGCACTGCATCAACAGTGGTGCCAGTGCACTCTCTGCACTCACTGCACTGCATCCCCAGTGGTGCCAGTGTAGTCTCTGGACTCACAGCAGTGCATCCCCAGTGGTGCCAGTGCAACTACTGGACTCACTGCAGTGTAGCTCAGTGGTGCCAGAGCACTCTCTGGACTCACTGCACTGCATCCCCAGTGGTACCAGTGCACTGTCTGGACTCACTGCAGTGTATTGCCATTGGAGCCGGTGCACTCTCTGGACTCACTAAACTGCATCCCCAGTGGTGCCAGAGAACTCTCTGGTCTCACTGCAGTGCATCCCCAGTGGTGCCAGTGCACTCTCTGGACTCACTGCATCCCAAGTGGTGCCAGGGCACTCTCTGGACTCACAGCACTGCATCCCCATTGGTGCCAGTGCACTCTCTGGACTCACTGCACTAAAACCCCAGTGGTGCCAGTGCAGTCTCTAGACTCACTGCACTGCATCCCCAGTGGTGCCAGTGCACTCTCTGGACTCACCGGGGTGCATCCCCAGTGGTGCCAGTGCACTCTCTGGACTCACTGCACTGCATCCCCTGTGGTGCCAGTACACTCTCTGGACTCACTGCAGTGCATCCCCAGTGGTGCCAGTGTACTCTCTGGACTCACTGCACTGCATCACCAGCGGTTGCAGTGCACTCTCTGGACTCACTGCAGTGCATCCCCAGTGGTGCCAGTGCACTTTCTGGAGTCACTGCAGTGCATCCCCTGTTGTGCCAGTGCACTCTCTGCACTCACTGCACTGCATCCCCAGAAGTGCCAGTGCACTCTCTGGACTCACTGCACTGCATCCCCAGTGGTTCCATTGCACTCTCTGGACTCACTGCATTGGATCCCCAGTGGTGTCAGTGCACTCTCTGGACTCAGTGCAGTGCATCCCTAGTGGTGCCAGTGCACTCTCTGGACTCACTGCAGTGCTTCCCCAGTGGTGCCAGTGCACTCTCTGGACTCACTGCACTGCATCCCCAGTGGTGCCAGTGCACTCTCTGGACTCACTGCAGTGCATCACCAGTGGTGCCAGTGCAATCTCTGGAGTCACTGCACTGCATCCCCAGTGGTGCCAGTGCACTCTCTGGACTCACTGCACTGCATTCCCAGTGGTGCCAGTGCACTCTCTGGACTCACTGCACTGCATCCCCAGTGGTGCCAGTGCACTCTCTGGACCCACTGCAGTGCATCCCCACTGGTGCCAGTGCACTCTCTGGACTCAGTGCACTGCATCCCCAATGGTGCCAGTGCACTCTCTGTAGTCACTGCACTGCGTCCCCAGTGGTGCCAGTGCACTCTCTGGACTCACTGCAGTGTATCCCCTGTGGTGCCAGTGCACTCTGTGGACTCACTGCACTGCATCCCAGTGGTGCCAGTGCACTCTCTGGACTCACTGCACTGCATCCCCAAGGTGCCAGTGCACTCTCTGGACTCACTGCACTTCATCCCCAGTGGTGCCAGTGCACTCTCTGGACTCACTGCACTGCATCCCCAGTGGTATCACTGCACTCTCTGGACTCACTGCACTGCATCACCATTGGTGCCAGGGCACTCTCCGGACTCACTGCAGTGCATCCGCAGTGGTGCCAGTGCACTCTTTCGAGTCACTGCAGTGCATCCCCAGTGGTGCCAGTGCACTCTCTGGACTCACTGCACTGCATCCCCAGTGGTGCCAGAGCACTCTCTGGACTCACTGCAGTGCATCCACAGTGGTGCCAGTGCACTCTCTGGACTCACTGCACTGCATCCCCAGTGGTGCCAGTGCACTCTCTGGACTCACTGCATTGCAACCCCCGTGGTGCCAGTGCACTCTCTGGACTCACTGCACTGCATCCCCAGTGGTGCCACTGCACTCTCTGGACTCACTGCACTGCATCACCATTGGTGTCAGTGCACTCTCCGGACTCACTGCAGTACATCCGCAGTGGTGCCAGTGCACTCTTTTGAGTCACTGCAGTGCATCCCCAGTGGTGCCAGTGCACTCTCTGGACTCACTGCAGTGCATCCCCAGTGGTGCCAGTGCACTCTCTGGACTCACTGCACTGCATCCCCAGTGGTGCCAGTGCACTCTCTGGACTCACTGCACTTCATCCCCAGTGGTGCCAGAGAACTCTCTGGTCTCATTGCAGTGCATCACCATTGGTGCCAGGGCACTCTCCGGACTCACTGCAGTGCATCCGCAGTTGTGCCAGTGCACTCTTTCGAGTCACTGCAGTGCATCCCCAGTGGTGCCAGTGCACTCTCTGGACTCACTGCACTGCATCCCCAGTGGTGCCAGTGCACTCTCTGGACTCACTGCAGTGCATCCCCTTTTGTGCCAGTGCACTCTCTGGACTCACTGCACTGCATCCCCAGTGGTGCCAGTGCACTCTCTAGAGTCACTGCACTGCATCCCCAGTGGTGCCAGTGCACTCTCTGGACTCACTGCACTGCATCCCCAGTGGTGCCAGAGCACTCTCTGGACTCACTGCAGTGCATCCCCAGTGGTGCCAGTGCACTCTCTGGACTCACTGCACTGCATCCCCAGTGGTATCACTGCACTCTCTGGACTCACTGCACTGCATCACCATTGGTGCCAGGGCACTCTCCGGACTCACTGCAGTGCATCCGCAGTGGTGCCAGTGCACTCTTTCGAGTCACTGCAGTGCATCCCAGTGGTGCCAGTGCACTCTCTGGACTCACTGCACTGCATCCCCAGTGGTGCCAGAGCACTCTCTGGACTCACTGCAGTGCATCCCCAGTGGTGCCAGTGCACTCTCTGGACTCACTGCACTGCATCCCCAGTGGTGCCAGTGCACTCTCTGGACTCACTGCATTGCAACCCCCGTGGTGCCAGTGCACTCTCTGGACTCACTGCACTGCATCCCCAGTGGTGCCACTGCACTCTCTGGACTCACTGCACTGCATCACCATTGGTGCCAGTGCACTCTCCGGACTCACTGCAGTACATCCGCAGTGGTGCCAGTGCACTCTTTTGAGTCACTGCAGTGCATCCCCAGTGGTGCCAGTGCACTCTCTGGACTCACTGCAGTGCATCCCCAGTGGTGCCAGTGCACTCTCTGGACTCACTGCACTGCATCCCCAGTGGTGCCAGTGCACTCTCTGGACTCACTGCACTTCATCCCCAGTGGTGCCAGAGAACTCTCTGGTCTCATTGCAGTGCATCACCATTGGTGCCAGGGCACTCTCCGGACTCACTGCAGTGCATCCGCAGTTGTGCCAGTGCACTCTTTCGAGTCACTGCAGTGCATCCCCAGTGGTGCCAGTGTACTCTCTGGACTCAGTGCACTGCATCCCCAGTGGTGCCAGTGCACTCTCTGGACTCACTGCAGTGCATCCCCTTTTGTGCCAGTGCACTCTCTGGACTCACTGCACTGCATCCCCAGTGGTGCCAGTGCACTCTCTAGAGTCACTGCACTGCATCCCCAGTGGTGCCAGTGCACTCTCTGGACTCACTGCAGTGCATCCCCAGTGGTGCCAGTGCACTCTCTGGACTCACTGCACTGCATCCCCAGTGCTGACAGTGCACTCTCTGGACTCACTGCACTGCATCACCACTGGTGGCAGTGTACTCTCTGGACTCACTGCACTGCAACCCCAGTGGAGACAGTGCACTCTCTGTAGTCACTGCACTGCATCCCCAGTGGTTCCAGGGCACTCTCTCGACTCACTGCACTGCAACTCCAGTGGTGCCAGTGCACTCTCTGGACTCACTGCACTGCATCCCCAGTGGTGCCAGTGCACTCTCTGGAGTCACTGCGCTGCATCCCCAGTGGTGTTAGTGCCCTCTGAGGACTCACTGCACTACATCCCCTGTGGGGCCAGTGCACTCTCTGGACTCACTGCAGTGCATCCCCAGTGGTGCCAGTGCACTCTCTGGACTCACTGCATTGCATCCCCAGTGGTGCCAGTGCACTCTCTGGACTCACTGCAGTGCATCCCCAGTGGTGCCAGTGCACTCTGTGGACTCACTGCAGTGCATCCCCAGTGTTGCCGGTGCACTCTCTGGAGTCACTGCACTGCATCCTCAGTGGTGCCAGTGCACTCTCTGGAGTCACTGCAGTGCATCCCCAGTGGTGCCAGTGCACTCTCTGGACTCACAGCACTGCATCCCATTGGTGCTAGTGCACTCTCTGGAGTCACTGCACTGCATCCCCAGTGGTGCCAGTGCACTCTCTGGACTCACTGCACTGCATCCCCAGTTGTGCCACTGCACTCTCTGGACTCACTGCAGTGCATCCCCAGTGGTGCCAGTGCACTCTCTGCACTCACTGCAGTGCTTCCGCACTGGTGCCAGTGCACTCTCTGCACTCACTGCACTGCATCAACAGTGGTGCCTCTGCATTCTCTGGAGTCACTGCACTGCATCCCCAGTGGTGCCAGTGCACTCTCTGGACTCACTGCACTGCATCCCCAGTGGTGCCAGTGCACTCTCTGGACTCACTGCAGTGCGTCCCTTGTGGTGCCTTTGCACTCTCAGGACTCACTGCACTGCATCCCCAGTGGTGCCAGTGCACTCTCTGGAGTCACAGCACTGCATCAACAGTGGTGCCTCTGCACTCTCTGGACTCACCGAGGTGCATCCCCAGTGGTGCCAGTGCACTCTCTGGACTCACTGTAGTGCATCCCCAGTGGTGCCAGTGCACTCTCTGGACTCACTGCACTGCATCCCCAGTGGTGCCAGTGCACTCTCTGGACTCACTGCACTGCATCCCCAGTGGTGCCAGTGCACTCTCTGGACTCACTGCACTGCATCAACAGTGGTGCCAGTGCACTCTCTGGACTCACCGCATTGCATCCCCAGTGGTGCCAGTGTAGTCTCTGGACTCACAGCACTGCATCCCCAGTGGTGCCAGTGCACTCTCTGGACTCACTGCACTCCATCCCCAGTGGTGCCAGTGCACTCTCTGGACTCACTGCACTGCATCCCCAGTGGTGCCAGTGCACTCTCTGGACTCACTGCACTTCATCCCCAGTGGTGCCAGAGAACTCTCTGGTCTCATTGCAGTGCATCACCATTGGTGCCAGGGCACTCTCCGGACTCACTGCAGTGCATCCGCAGTTGTGCCAGTGCACTCTTTCGAGTCACTGCAGTGCATCCCCAGTGGTGCCAGTGCACTCTCTGGACTCACTGCACTGCATCCCCAGTGGTGCCAGTGCACTCTCTGGACTCACTGCAGTGCATCCCCTTTTGTGCCAGTGCACTCTCTGGACTCACTGCACTGCATCCCCAGTGGTGCCAGTGCACTCTCTAGAGTCACTGCACTGCATCCCCAGTGGTGCCAGTGCACTCTCTGGACTCACTGCACTGCATCCCCAGTGGTGCCAGAGCACTCTCTGGACTCACTGCAGTGCATCCCCAGTGGTGCCAGTGCACTCTCTGGACTCACTGCACTGCATCCCCAGTGGTATCACTGCACTCTCTGGACTCACTGCACTGCATCACCATTGGTGCCAGGGCACTCTCCGGACTCACTGCAGTGCATCCGCAGTGGTGCCAGTGCACTCTTTCGAGTCACTGCAGTGCATCCCAGTGGTGCCAGTGCACTCTCTGGACTCACTGCACTGCATCCCCAGTGGTGCCAGAGCACTCTCTGGACTCACTGCAGTGCATCCCCAGTGGTGCCAGTGCACTCTCTGGACTCACTGCACTGCATCCCCAGTGGTGCCAGTGCACTCTCTGGACTCACTGCATTGCAACCCCCGTGGTGCCAGTGCACTCTCTGGACTCACTGCACTGCATCCCCAGTGGTGCCACTGCACTCTCTGGACTCACTGCACTGCATCACCATTGGTGCCAGTGCACTCTCCGGACTCACTGCAGTACATCCGCAGTGGTGCCAGTGCACTCTTTTGAGTCACTGCAGTGCATCCCCAGTGGTGCCAGTGCACTCTCTGGACTCACTGCAGTGCATCCCCAGTGGTGCCAGTGCACTCTCTGGACTCACTGCACTGCATCCCCAGTGGTGCCAGTGCACTCTCTGGACTCACTGCACTTCATCCCCAGTGGTGCCAGAGAACTCTCTGGTCTCATTGCAGTGCATCACCATTGGTGCCAGGGCACTCTCCGGACTCACTGCAGTGCATCCGCAGTTGTGCCAGTGCACTCTTTCGAGTCACTGCAGTGCATCCCCAGTGGTGCCAGTGTACTCTCTGGACTCAGTGCACTGCATCCCCAGTGGTGCCAGTGCACTCTCTGGACTCACTGCAGTGCATCCCCTTTTGTGCCAGTGCACTCTCTGGACTCACTGCACTGCATCCCCAGTGGTGCCAGTGCACTCTCTAGAGTCACTGCACTGCATCCCCAGTGGTGCCAGTGCACTCTCTGGACTCACTGCAGTGCATCCCCAGTGGTGCCAGTGCACTCTCTGGACTCACTGCACTGCATCCCCAGTGCTGACAGTGCACTCTCTGGACTCACTGCACTGCATCACCACTGGTGGCAGTGTACTCTCTGGACTCACTGCACTGCAACCCCAGTGGAGACAGTGCACTCTCTGTAGTCACTGCACTGCATCCCCAGTGGTTCCAGGGCACTCTCTCGACTCACTGCACTGCAACTCCAGTGGTGCCAGTGCACTCTCTGGACTCACTGCACTGCATCCCCAGTGGTGCCAGTGCACTCTCTGGAGTCACTGCGCTGCATCCCCAGTGGTGTTAGTGCCCTCTGAGGACTCACTGCACTACATCCCCTGTGGGGCCAGTGCACTCTCTGGACTCACTGCAGTGCATCCCCAGTGGTGCCAGTGCACTCTCTGGACTCACTGCATTGCATCCCCAGTGGTGCCAGTGCACTCTCTGGACTCACTGCAGTGCATCCCCAGTGGTGCCAGTGCACTCTGTGGACTCACTGCAGGGCATCCCCAGTGTTGCCGGTGCACTCTCTGGAGTCACTGCACTGCATCCTCAGTGGTGCCAGTGCACTCTCTGGAGTCACTGCAGTGCATCCCCAGTGGTGCCAGTGCACTCTCTGGACTCACAGCACTGCATCCCATTGGTGCTAGTGCACTCTCTGGAGTCACTGCACTGCATCCCCAGTGGTGCCAGTGCACTCTCTGGACTCACTGCACTGCATCCCCAGTTGTGCCACTGCACTCTCTGGACTCACTGCAGTGCATCCCCAGTGGTGCCAGTGCACTCTCTGCACTCACTGCAGTGCTTCCGCACTGGTGCCAGTGCACTCTCTGCACTCACTGCACTGCATCAACAGTGGTGCCTCTGCATTCTCTGGAGTCACTGCACTGCATCCCCAGTGGTGCCAGTGCACTCTCTGGACTCACTGCACTGCATCCCCAGTGGTGCCAGTGCACTCTCTGGACTCACTGCAGTGCGTCCCTTGTGGTGCCTTTGCACTCTCAGGACTCACTGCACTGCATCCCCAGTGGTGCCAGTGCACTCTCTGGAGTCACAGCACTGCATCAACAGTGGTGCCTCTGCACTCTCTGGACTCACCGAGGTGCATCCCCAGTGGTGCCAGTGCACTCTCTGGACTCACTGTAGTGCATCCCCAGTGGTGCCAGTGCACTCTCTGGACTCACTGCACTGCATCCCCAGTGGTGCCAGTGCACTCTCTGGACTCACTGCACTGCATCCCCAGTGGTGCCAGTGCACTCTCTGGACTCACTGCACTGCATCAACAGTGGTGCCAGTGCACTCTCTGGACTCACCGCATTGCATCCCCAGTGGTGCCAGTGTAGTCTCTGGACTCACAGCACTGCATCCCCAGTGGTGCCAGTGCACTCTCTGGACTCACTGCACTCCATCCCCAGTGGTGCCAGTGCACTCTCTGGACTCACTGCACTGCATCCCCAGTGGTGCCAGTGCACTCTCTGGACACACTGCACTGCATCACCATTGGTGCCAGGGCACTCTCCGGACTCACTGCAGTGCATCCGCAGTGGTGCCAGTGCACTCTTTCGAGTCACTGCAGTGCATCCCCAGTGGTGCCAGTGCACTCTCTGGACTCACTGCACTGCATCCCCAGTGGTGCCAGTGCACTCTCTGCACTCACTGCACTGCATCCCCAGTGTTCCCAGTGCACTCTCTGGACTCACTGCAGTGCATCCCCAGTGGTGCCAGTGCACTCTCTGGACTCACTGCACTGCATCCCCAGTGGTGCCACTGCACTCTCTGGACTCACTGCACTGCATCACCATTGGCGCCAGGGCACTCTCCGGACTCACTGCAGTGCATCCGCAGTGGTGCCAGTGCACTCTTTCGAGTCACTGCAGTGCATCCCCAGTGGTGCCAGTGCACTCTCTGGACTCACTGCACTGCATCCCCAGTGGTGCCAGAGCACTCTCTGGACTCACTGCAGTGCATCCCCAGTGGTGCCAGTGCACTCTCTGGACTCACTGCACTGCATCCCCAGTGGTGCCAGTGCACTCTCTGGACTCACTGCATTGCAACCCCCGTGGTGCCAGTGCACTCTCTGGACTCACTGCACTGCATCCCCAGTGGTGCCACTGCACTCTCTGGACTCACTGCACTGCATCACCATTGGTGCCAGTGCACTCTCCGGACTCACTGCAGTACATCCGCAGTGGTGCCAGTGCACTCTTTTGAGTCACTGCAGTGCATCCCCAGTGGTGCCAGTGCACTCTCTGGACTCACTGCAGTGCATCCCCAGTGGTGCCAGTGCACTCTCTGGACTCACTGCACTGCATCCCCAGTGGTGCCAGTGCACTCTCTGGACTCACTGCACTTCATCCCCAGTGGTGCCAGAGAACTCTCTGGTCTCATTGCAGTGCATCACCATTGGTGCCAGGGCACTCTCCGGACTCACTGCAGTGCATCCGCAGTTGTGCCAGTGCACTCTTTCGAGTCACTGCAGTGCATCCCCAGTGCTGCCAGTGTACTCTCTGGACTCAGTGCACTGCATCCCCAGTGGTGCCAGTGCACTCTCTGGACTCACTGCAGTGCATCCCCTTTTGTGCCAGTGCACTCTCTGGACTCACTGCACTGCATCCCCAGTGGTGCCAGTGCACTCTCTAGAGTCACTGCACTGCATCCCCAGTGGTGCCAGTGCACTCTCTGGACTCACTGCACTGCATCCCCAGTGGTGCCAGAGCACTCTCTGGACTCACTGCAGTGCATCCCCAGTGGTGCCAGTGCACTCTCTGGACTCACTGCACTGCATCCCCAGTGGTATCACTGCACTCTCTGGACTCACTGCACTGCATCACCATTGGTGCCAGGGCACTCTCCGGACTCACTGCAGTGCATCCGCAGTGGTGCCAGTGCACTCTTTCGAGTCACTGCAGTGCATCCCAGTGGTGCCAGTGCACTCTCTGGACTCACTGCACTGCATCCCCAGTGGTGCCAGAGCACTCTCTGGACTCACTGCAGTGCATCCCCAGTGGTGCCAGTGCACTCTCTGGACTCACTGCCGTGCATCCCCAGTGGTGCCAGTGCACTCTCTGGACTCACTGCATTGCAACCCCCGTGGTGCCAGTGCACTCTCTGGACTCACTGCACTGCATCCCCAGTGGTGCCACTGCACTCTCTGGACTCACTGCACTGCATCACCATTGGTGCCAGTGCACTCTCCGGACTCACTGCAGTACATCCGCAGTGGTGCCAGTGCACTCTTTTGAGTCACTGCAGTGCATCCCCAGTGGTGCCAGTGCACTCTCTGGACTCACTGCAGTGCATCCCCAGTGGTGCCAGTGCACTCTCTGGACTCACTGCACTGCATCCCCAGTGGTGCCAGTGCACTCTCTGGACTCACTGCACTTCATCCCCAGTGGTGCCAGAGAACTCTCTGGTCTCATTGCAGTGCATCACCATTGGTGCCAGGGCACTCTCCGGACTCACTGCAGTGCATCCGCAGTTGTGCCAGTGCACTCTTTCGAGTCACTGCAGTGCATCCCCAGTGGTGCCAGTGTACTCTCTGGACTCAGTGCACTGCATCCCCAGTGGTGCCAGTGCACTCTCTGGACTCACTGCAGTGCATCCCCTTTTGTGCCAGTGCACTCTCTGGACTCACTGCACTGCATCCCCAGTGGTGCCAGTGCACTCTCTAGAGTCACTGCACTGCATCCCCAGTGGTGCCAGTGCACTCTCTGGACTCACTGCAGTGCATCCCCAGTGGTGCCAGTGCACTCTCTGGACTCACTGCACTGCATCCCCAGTGCTGACAGTGCACTCTCTGGACTCACTGCACTGCATCACCACTGGTGGCAGTGTACTCTCTGGACTCACTGCACTGCAACCCCAGTGGAGACAGTGCACTCTCTGTAGTCACTGCACTGCATCCCCAGTGGTTCCAGGGCACTCTCTCGACTCACTGCACTGCAACTCCAGTGGTGCCAGTGCACTCTCTGGACTCACTGCACTGCATCCCCAGTGGTGCCAGTGCACTCTCTGGAGTCACTGCGCTGCATCCCCAGTGGTGTTAGTGCCCTCTGAGGACTCACTGCACTACATCCCCTGTGGGGCCAGTGCACTCTCTGGACTCACTGCAGTGCATCCCCAGTGGTGCCAGTGCACTCTCTGGACTCACTGCATTGCATCCCCAGTGGTGCCAGTGCACTCTCTGGACTCACTGCAGTGCATCCCCAGTGGTGCCAGTGCACTCTGTGGACTCACTGCAGTGCATCCCCAGTGGTGCCAGTGCACTCTCTGCACTCACTGCAGTGCTTCCGCACTGGTGCCAGTGCACTCTCTGCACTCACTGCACTGCATCAACAGTGGTGCCTCTGCATTCTCTGGAGTCACTGCACTGCATCCCCAGTGGTGCCAGTGCACTCTCTGGACTCACTGCACTGCATCCGCAGTGGTGCCAGTGCACTCTCTGGACTCACTGCAGTGCGTCCCTTGTGGTGCCTTTGCACTCTCAGGACTCACTGCACTGCATCCCCAGTGGTGCCAGTGCACTCTCTGGAGTCACAGCACTGCATCAACAGTGGTGCCTCTGCACTCTCTGGACTCACCGAGGTGCATCCGCAGTGGTGCCAGTGCACTCTCTGGACTCACTGTAGTGCATCCCCAGTGGTGCCAGTGCACTCTCTGGACTCACTGCACTGCATCCCCAGTAGTGCCAGTGCACTCTCTGGACTCACTGCACTGCATCCCCAGTGGTGCCAGTGCACTCTCTGGACTCACTGCACTGCATCAACAGTGGTGCCAGTGCACTCTCTGGACTCACCGCATTGCATCCCCAGTGGTGCCAGTGTAGTCTCTGGACTCACAGCACTGCATCCCCAGTGGTGCCAGTGCACTCTCTGGACTCACTGCAGTGCATCCCCAGTGGTGCCAGTGCACTCTCTGGACTCACTGCACTGCATCCCCAGTGGTGCCAGTGCACTCTCTGGACACACTGCACTGCATCACCATTGGTGCCAGGGCACTCTCCGGACTCACTGCAGTGCATCCGCAGTGGTGCCAGTGCACTCTTTCGAGTCACTGCAGTGCATCCCCAGTGGTGCCAGTGCACTCTCTGGACTCACTGCACTGCATCCCCAGTGGTGCCAGTGCACTCTCTGCACTCACTGCACTGCATCCCCAGTGTTCCCAGTGCACTCTCTGGACTCACTGCAGTGCATCCCCAGTGGTGCCAGTGCACTCTCTGGACTCACTGCACTGCATCCCCAGTGGTGCCACTGCACTCTCTGGACTCACTGCACTGCATCACCATTGGTGCCAGGGCACTCTCCGGACTCACTGCAGTGCATCCGCAGTGGTGCCAGTGCACTCTTTCGAGTCACTGCACTGCATCCCCATTAGTGCCAGTGCATTCTCTGGACTCATTGCAGTGCATCCCCAGTGGTGCCAGTGCACTCTCTGGACTCACTGCACTGCATCTTTAATGGTGCCAGTGCACTCTCTGGACTCACTGCACTGCATCCCCAGTGGTGCCAGTGCACTCTCTGCACTCACTGCACTGCATCCCCGTTGTTCCCAGAGCACTCTCTGGACTCACTGCAGTGCAGCCCCTGAGGTGCCAGTGTACTCTCTGGACTCACTGCACTGCATCCCCAGTGGTGACAGTGCACTCTCTGGAATCACTGCAGTGCATCCCCTGTGGTGCCATTGCACTCTCTGGACTCACTGCACTGCATCCCCAGTGGTGCCAGTGCACTCTTTTGAGTCACTGCACTGCATCCCCAGTGGTGCCAGTGCACTCTCTGGACTCACTGCAGTGCATCCCCAGTGGTGCCAGTGCACTCTCTGCACTCACTGCACTGCATCACCAGTGGTGCCAGTGCACTCTCTGGAGTCACTGCACTGCATCCCCAGTGCTGCCAGTGCACTCTCTGGACTCACTGCAGTGCATCCCCAGTGGTGCCAGTGCACTCTCTGGACTCACTGCAGTGCATCCCCAGTGGTGCCAGTGCACTCTCTGGACTCACTGCACTGCATCCCCAGTGCTGCCAGTGCACTCTCTGGACTCACTGCACTTCATCACCAGTGGTGCCAGTGCACTCTCTGGACTCACTGCATTGCATCCCCAGTGGTGCCAGTGCACTCTCTGGACTCACTGCACTGCATCCCCAGTGGTGCCACTGCACTCTCTGGACTCACTGCACTGCATCACCATTGGTGCCAGGGCACTCTCCGGACTCACTGCAGTGCATCCGCAGTGGTGCCAGTGCACTCTTTCGAGTCACTGCAGTGCATCCCCAGTGGTGCCAGTGCACTCTCTGGACTCACTGCACTGCATCCCCTGTGGTGCCAGTGCACTCTCTGCACTCACTGCACTGCATCCCCAGTGTTCCCAGAGCACTCTCTGGACTCACTGCAGTGCATCGCCAGTGGTGCCAGTGCACTCTCCGGACTCACTGCAGTGCATCCCTAATGGTGCCAGTGCACTCTCTGGACTCACTGCACTGCATCCCCAGTGGAGCCAGTGCACTCTCTGCACTCACTGCACTGCATCTCCGGTGTTCCCAGAGCACTCTCTGGACTCACCGAGGTGCATCCCCAGTGGTGCCAGTGCACTCTCTGGACTCACTGCACTGCATCCCCAGTGGTGCCAGTGCACTGTCTGGACTCACTGCGGTGTATCGCCATTGGAGCCGGTGCACTCTCTGGACTCACTAAACTGCATCCCCAGTGGTGCCAGAGAACTCTCTGGTCTCACTGCAGTGCATCCCCAGTGGTGCCAGTGCACTCTCTGGACTCACTGCATCCCCAGTGGTGCCAGGGCACTCTCTGGACTCACAGCACTGCATCCCCATTGGTGCCAGTGCACTCTCTGGACACACTGCACTAAAACCCCAGTGGTGCCAGTGCACTCTCTGGACTCACTGCACTGCATCCCCAGTGGTGCCAGTGCACTCTCTGGACTCACCCAGGTGCATCCCCAGTGGTGCCAGTGCACTCTCTGGACTCACTGCACTGCATCCCCTGCGGTGCCAGTACACTCTCTGGACTCACTGCAGTGCATCACCAGTGGTGCCAGTGTACTCTCTGGACTCACTGCACTGCATCACCAGCGGTGGCAGTGCACTCTCTGGACTCACTGCAGTGCATCCCCAGTGGTGCCAGTGCACTTTCTGGTGTCACTGCAGTGCATCCCCTGTTGTGCCAGTGCACTCTCTGCACTCACTGCACTGCATCCCCAGAAGTGCCAGTGCACTCTCTGGACTCACTGCAGTGCATCCCCAGTGGTGCCAGTGCACTTTCTGGTGTCACTGCAGTGCATCCCCTGTTGTGCCAGTGCACTCTCTGGACTCACTGCAGTGCATCCCCAGTGGTGCCAGTGCACTCTCTGGACTCACTGCACTTCATCCCCAGTGGTGCCAGTGCACTCTCTGGACTCACTGCACTGCATCACCAGTGGTGCCAGTGCACTCTCTGGAGTCACTGCACTGCATCCCCTGTTGTGCCAGTGCACTCTCTGGACTCACTGCAGTGCATCCCCAGTGGTGCCAGTGCACTCTCTGGACTCACTGCACTTCATCCCCAGTGGTGCCAGTGCACTCTCTGCACTCACTGCACTGCATCACCAGTGGTGCCAGTGCACTCTCTGGAGTCACTGCACTGCATCCCCAGTGCTGCCAGTGCACTCTCTGGACTCACTGCAGTGCATCCCCAGTGGTGCCAGTGCACTCTCTGGACTCACTGCACTGCATCCCCGGTGTTCCCAGAGCACTCTCTGGACTCACCGAGGTGCATCCCCAGTGGTGCCAGTGCACTGTCTGGACTCACTGCACTGCATCCCCAGTGGTGCCAGTGCACTCTCTGGACTCACTGCACTGCATCCCCAGTGGTGCCAGTGCACTCTCTGGACTCACTGCACTGCATCACCATTGGTGCCAGGGCACTCTCCGGACTCACTGCAGTGCATCCGCAGTGGTGCCAGTGCACTCTTTCGAGTCACTGCAGTGCATCCCCAGTGGTGCCAGTGCACTCTCTGGACTCACTGCACTGCATCCCCAGTGGTGCCAGTGCACTCTCTGCACTCACTGCACTGCATCCCCAGTGTTCCCAGTGCACTCTCTGGACTCACTGCAGTGCATCCCCAGTGGTGCCAGTGCACTCTCTGGACTCACTGCACTGCATCCCCAGTGGTGCCACTGCACTCTCTGGACTCACTGCACTGCATCACCATTGGTGCCAGGGCACTCTCCGGACTCACTGCAGTGCATCCGCAGTGGTGCCAGTGCACTCTTTCGAGTCACTGCACTGCATCCCCATTAGTGCCAGTGCATTCTCTGGACTCACTGCAGTGCATCCCCATTGGTGCCAGTGCACTCTCTGCACTCACTGCACTGCATCACCATTGGTGCCAGGGCACTCTCCGGACTCACTGGAGTGCATCCGCAGTGGTGCCAGTGCATTCTTTCGAGTCACTGCAGTGCATCCCCAGTGGTGCCAGTGCACTCTCTGGACTCACTGCACTGCATCCCCAGTGGTGCCAGTGCACTCTCTGCACTCACTGCACTGCATTCCCAGTGTTCCCAGAGCACTCTCTGGACTCACTGCAGTGCATCCCCAGTGGTGCCAGTGCACTCTCCGGACTCACTGCACTGCATCCCTAATGGTGCCAGTGCACTCTCTGGACTCACTGCACTGCATCCCCAGTGGTGCCAGTGCACTCTCTGCACTCACTGCACTGCATCTCCGGTGTTCCCAGAGCACTCTCTGGACTCACCGAGGTGCATCCCCAGTGGTGCCAGTGCACTCTCTGGACTCACTGCACTGCATCCCCAGTGGTGCCAGTGCACTCTCTGGACTCACTGCAGTGCAGCCCCTGAGGTGCCAGTGTACTCTCTGGACTCACTGCACTGCATCCCCAGTGGTGACAGTGCACTCTCTGGAATCACTGCAGTGCATCCCCTGTGCTGCCATTGCACTCTCTGGACCCACTGCACTGCATCCCCAGTGGTGCCTGTGCACTCTCTTGAGTCACTGCAATGCATCCCCAGTGGAGCCAGTGCACTCTATGGACTAACTGCACTGCATAACCAGTGGTGCCAGTGCACTCTCTGGACTCACTGCACTGCATCCCCAGTGGTGCCAGTGTACTCTCTGGACTCACTGCACTGCATCCCCAGTGGTGCCAGTGCACTCTCTGCACTCACTGCACTGCATCCCCGGTGTTCCCAGAGCACTCTCTGGACTCACCGAGGTGCATCCCCAGTGGTGCCAGTGCACTCTCTGGACTCACTGCACTGCATCCCCAGTGGTGCCAGTGCACTCTCTGGACTCACTGCAGTGCAGCCCCTGAGGTACCAGTGTACTCTCTGGACTCACTGCAGTGCATCCCCTGTGGTGACAGTGCACTCTCTGGAATCACTGCAGTGCATCCCCAGTGGTGCCTGTGCACTCTCTTGAGTCACTGCACTGCATCCCCAGTGGAGCCAGTGCACTCTATGGACTAACTGCACTGCATAACCAGTGGTGCCAGTGCACTCTCTGGACTCACTGCACTGCATCCCCAGTGGTGCCAGTGCACTCTCTGGACTCACTGCACTGCATCCCCAGTGGTTCCAGTGCACTCTCTGGACTCACCGGGGTGCATATCCAGTGGTGCCAGTGCACTCTTTCGAGTCACTGCACTGCATCCCCAGTGGAGCCAGTGCACTCTATGGACTAACTGCACTGCATACCCAGTGGTGCCAGTGCACTCTCTGGACTTACTGCACTGCATACCCAGTGGTGCCAGTGCACTCTCTGGACTCACTGCACTGCATCCCCAGTGGTTCCAGTGCACTCTCTGGACTCACTGCACTGCATCCCCAGTGGTGCCTGTGCACTCTCTTGAGTCACTGCACTGCATCCCCAGTGGAGCCAGTGCACTCTATGGACTAACTGCACTGCATACCCAGTGGTGCCAGTGCACTCTCTGGACTCACTGCACTGCATCCCCAGTGGTGACAGTGCACTCTCTGGACTCACTGCACTGCATCCCCAGTGGTTCCAGTGCACTCTCTGGACTCACTGCACTGCATCCCCAGTGGTGCCTGTGCACTCTCTTGAGTCACTGCACTGCATCCCCAGTGGAGCCAGTGCACTCTATGGACTAACTGCACTGCATCCCCAGTGGTGCCAGTGCACTCTCTGGATTCACTGCACTGCATCACCAGTGGTGCCAGTGCACTCTCTGGACTCACTGCACTGCATCACCATTGGTGCCAGGGCACTCTCCGGACTCACTGCAGTGCATCCCCAGTGGTGCCAGTGCACTCTTTCGAGTCACTGCACTGCATCCCCAGTGGTGCCAGTGCATTATCTGGACTCACTGCAGTGCATCCGTATTGGTGCCAGTGCACTCTCTGGACTCACTGCAGTGCATCCCCAGTGGTGCCAGTGCACTCTCTGGACTCACTGCACTGCATCCCCAGTGGTGCCAGTGCACTCTCTGGACTCACTGCACTGCATCAACAGTGGTGCCAGTGCACTCCCTGCACTCACTGCACTGCATCCCCAGAGGTGCCAGTGCACTCTCTGGACTCACTGCACTGCATCCCCAGTGGTGCCAGTGCACTCTCTGCACTCACTGCAGTGCTTCCGCACTGGTGCCAGTGCACTCTCTGCACTCACTGCACTGCATCAACAGTGGTGCCTCTGCATTCTCTGGAGTCACTGCACTGCATCCCCAGTGGTGCCAGTGCACTCTCTGGACTCACTGCACTGCATCCCCAGTGGTGCCAGTGCACTCTCTGGACTCACTGCAGTGCGTCCCTTGTGGTGCCTTTGCACTCTCAGGACTCACTGCACTGCATCCCCAGTGGTGCCAGTGCACTCTCTGGAGTCACAGCACTGCATCAACAGTGGTGCCTCTGCACTCTCTGGACTCACCGAGGTGCATCCCCAGTGGTGCCAGTGCACTCTCTGGACTCACTGCAGTGCATCCCCAGTGGTGCCAGTGCACTCTCTGCACTCACTGCACTGCATCCCCAGTAGTGCCAGTGCACTCTCTGGACTCACTGCACTGCATCCCCAGTGGTGCCAGTGCACTCTCTGGACTCACTGCACTGCATCAACAGTGGTGCCAGTGCACTCTCTGGACTCACCGCATTGCATCCCCAGTGGTGCCAGTGTAGTCTCTGGACTCACAGCACTGCATCCCCAGTGGTGCCAGTGCACTCTCTGGACTCACTGCACTCCATCCCCAGTGGTGCCAGTGCACTCTCTGGACTCACTGCACTGCATCCCCAGTGGTGCCAGTGCACTCTCTGGACACACTGCACTGCATCACCATTGGTGCCAGGGCACTCTCCGGACTCACTGCAGTGCATCCGCAGTGCTGCCAGTGCACTCTTTCGAGTCACTGCAGTGCATCCCCAGTGGTGCCAGTGCACTCTCTGGACTCACTGCACTGCATCCCCAGTGGTGCCAGTGCACTCTCTGCACTCACTGCACTGCATCCCCAGTGTTCCCAGTGCACTCTCTGGACTCACTGCAGTGCATCCCCAGTGGTGCCAGTGCACTCTCTGGACTCACTGCACTGCATCCCCAGTGGTGCCACTGCACTCTCTGGACTCACTGCACTGCATCACCATTGGTGCCAGGGCACTCTCCGGACTCACTGCAGTGCATCCGCAGTGGTGCCAGTGCACTCTTTCGAGTCACTGCACTGCATCCCCATTAGTGCCAGTGCATTCTCTGGACTCATTGCAGTGCATCCCCAGTGGTGCCAGTGCACTCTCTGGACTCACTGCACTGCATCTTTAATGGTGCCAGTGCACTCTCTGGACTCACTGCACTGCATCCCCAGTGGTGCCAGTGCACTCTCTGCACTCACTGCACTGCATCCCCGTTGTTCCCAGAGCACTCTCTGGACTCACCGAGGTGCATCCCCAGTGGTGCCAGTGCACTCTCTGGACTCACTGCACTGCATCCCCAGTGGTGCCAGTGCACTCTCTGGACTCACTGCAGTGCAGCCCCTGAGGTGCCAGTGTACTCTCTGGACTCACTGCACTGCATCCCCAGTGGTGACAGTGCACTCTCTGGAATCACTGCAGTGCATCCCCTGTGGTGCCATTGCACTCTCTGGACTCACTGCACTGCATCCCCAGTGGTGCCAGTGCACTCTTTTGAGTCACTGCACTGCATCCCCAGTGGTGCCAGTGCACTCTCTGGACTCACTGCAGTGCATCCCCAGTGGTGCCAGTGCACTCTCTGCACTCACTGCACTGCATCACCAGTGGTGCCAGTGCACTCTCTGGAGTCACTGCACTGCATCCCCAGTGCTGCCAGTGCACTCTCTGGACTCACTGCAGTGCATCCCCAGTGGTGCCAGTGCACTCTCTGGACTCACTGCAGTGCATCCCCAGTGGTGCCAGTGCACTCTCTGGACTCACTGCACTGCATCCCCAGTGCTGCCAGTGCACTCTCTGGACTCACTGCACTTCATCACCAGTGGTGCCAGTGCACTCTCTGGACTCACTGCAGTGCATCCGCAGTGGTGCCAGTGCACTCTTTCGAGTCACTGCAGTGCATCCCCAGTGGTGCCAGTGCACTCTCTGGACTCACTGCACTGCATCCCCTGTGGTGCCAGTGCACTCTCTGCACTCACTGCACTGCATCCCCAGTGTTCCCAGAGCACTCTCTGGACTCACTGCAGTGCATCCCCAGTGGTGCCAGTGCACTCTCCGGACTCACTGCACTGCATCCCTAATGGTGCCAGTGCACTCTCTGGACTCACTGCACTGCATCCCCAGTGGTGCCAGTGCACTCTCTGCACTCACTGCACTGCATCTCCGGTGTTCCCAGAGCACTCTCTGGACTCACCGAGGTGCATCCCCAGTGGTGCCAGTGCACTCTCTGGACTCACTGCACTGCATCCCCAGTGGTGCCAGTGCACTCTCTGGACTCACTGCAGTGCAGCCCCTGAGGTGCCAGTGTACTCTGTGGACTCACTGCACTGCATCCCCAGTGGTGACAGTGCACTCTCTGGAATCACTGCAGTGCATCCATTGTGCTGCCATTGCACTCTCTGGACCCACTGCACTGCATCCCCAGTGGTGCCTGTGCACTCTCTTGAGTCACTGCACTGCATCCCCAGTGGAGCCAGTGCACTCTCTGGACTCACTGCAGTGTAGCTCAGTGTTGCCAGAGCACTCTCTGGACTCACTGCAGTGCATCCCCAGTGGTGCCAGTGCACTGTCTGGACTCACTGCGGTGTATCGCCATTGGAGCCGGTGCACTCTCTGGACTCACTAAACTGCATCCCCAGTGGTGCCAGAGAACTCTCTGGTCTCACTGCAGTGCATCCCCAGTGGTGCCAGTGCACTCTCTGGACTCACTGCATCCCCAGTGGTGCCAGGGCACTCTCTGGACTCACAGCACTGCATCCCCATTGGTGCCAGTGCACTCTCTGGACACACTGCACTAAAACCCCAGTGGTGCCAGTGCACTCTCTGGACTCACTGCACTGCATCCCCAGTGGTGCCAGTGCACTCTCTGGACTCACCCAGGTGCATCTCCAGTGGTGCCAGTGCACTCTCTGGACTCACTGCACTGCATCCCCTGCGGTGCCAGTACACTCTCTGGACTCACTGCAGTGCATCACCAGTGGTGCCAGTGTACTCTCTGGACTCACTGCACTGCATCACCAGCGGTGCCAGTGCACTCTCTGGACTCACTGCAGTGCATCCCCAGTGGTGCCAGTGCACTTTCTGGTGTCACTGCAGTGCATCCCCTGTTGTGCCAGTGCACTCTCTGCACTCACTGCACTGCATCCCCAGAAGTGCCAGTGCACTCTCTGGACTCACTGCAGTGCATCCCCAGTGGTGCCAGTGCACTTTCTGGTGTCACTGCAGTGCATCCCCTGTTGTGCCACTGCACTCTCTGGACTCACTGCAGTGCATCCCCAGTGGTGCCAGTGCACTCTCTGGACTCACTGCACTTCATCCCCAGTGGTGCCAGTGCACTCTCTGGACTCACTGCAGTGCATCCCCAGTGGTGCCAGTGCACTCTCTGCACTCACTGCACTGCATCCCCAGTGGTGCCAGTGCACTCTCTGGAGTCACTGCACTGCATCCCCAGTGCTGCCAGTGCACTCTCTGGACTCACTGCACTGCATCCCCAGTGGTGCCAGTGCACTCTCTGGACTCACTGCACTGCATCCCCGGTGTTCCCAGAGCACTCTCTGGACTCACCGAGGTGCATCCCCAGTGGTGCCAGTGCACTCTCTGGACTCACTGCACTGCATCCCCAGTGGTGCCAGTGCACTCTCTGGACTCACTGCACTGCATCCCCAGTGGTGCCAGTGCACTCTCTGGACTCACTGCACTGCATCACCATTGGTGCCAGGGCACTCTCCGGACTCACTGCAGTGCATCCGCAGTGGTGCCAGTGCACTCTTTCGAGTCACTGCAGTGCATCCCCAGTGGTGCCAGTGCACTCTCTGGACTCACTGCACTGCATCCCCAGTGGTGCCAGTGCACTCTCTGCACTCACTGCACTGCATCCCCAGTGTTCCCAGTGCACTCTCTGGACTCACTGCAGTGCATCCCCAGTGGTGCCAGTGCACTCTCTGGACTCACTGCACTGCATCCCCAGTGGTGCCACTGCACTCTCTGGACTCACTGCACTGCATCACCATTGGTGCCAGGGCACTCTCCGGACTCACTGCAGTGCATCCGCAGTGGTGCCAGTGCACTCTTTCGAGTCACTGCACTGCATCCCCATTAGTGCCAGTACACTCTCTGCACTCACTGCACTGCATCTCCGGTGTTCCCAGAGCACTCTCTGGACTCACCGAGGTGCATCCCCAGTGGTGCCAGTGCACTCTCTGGACTCACTGCACTGCATCCCCAGTGGTGCCAGTGCACTCTCTGGACTCACTGCAGTGCAGCCCCTGAGGTGCCAGTGTACTCTCTGGACTCACTGCACTGCATCCCCAGTGGTGACAGTGCACTCTCTGGAATCACTGCAGTGCATCCCCTGTGCTGCCATTGCACTCTCTGGACCCACTGCACTGCATCCCAAGTGGTGCCTGTGCACTCTCTTGAGTCACTGCACTGCATCCCCAGTGGAGCCAGTGCACTCCATGGACTAACTGCACTGCATAACCAGTGGTGCCAGTGCACTCTCTGGACTCACTGCACTGCATCCCCAGTGGTGCCAGTGTACTCTCTGGACTCACTGCACTGCATCCCCAGTGGTGCCAGTGCACTCTCTGCACTCACTGCACTGCATCCCCGGTGTTCCCAGAGCACTCTCTGGACTCACCGAGGTGCATCCCCAGTGGTGCCAGTGCACTCTCTGGACTCACTGCACTGCATCCCCAGTGGTGCCAGTGCACTCTCTGGACTCACTGCAGTGCAGCCCCTGAGGTACCAGTGTACTCTCTGGACTCACTGCAGTGCATCCCCTGTGGTGACAGTGCACTCTCTGGAATCACTGCAGTGCATCCCCAGTGGTGCCTGTGCACTCTCTTGAGTCACTGCACTGCATCCCCAGTGGAGCCAGTGCACTCTATGGACTAACTGCACTGCATAACCAGTGGTGCCAGTGCACTCTCTGGACTCACTGCACTGCATCCCCAGTGGTGCCAGTGCACTCTCTGGACTCACTGCACTGCATCCCCAGTGGTTCCAGTGCACTCTCTGGACTCACCGGGGTGCATATCCAGTGGTGCCAGTGCACTCTTTCGAGTCACTGCACTGCATCCCCAGTGGAGCCAGTGCACTCTATGGACTAACTGCACTGCATACCCAGTGGTGCCAGTGCACTCTTTCGACTCACTGCACTGCATACCCAGTGGTGCCAGTGCACTCTCTGGACTCACTGCACTGCATCCCCAGTGGTTCCAGTGCACTCTCTGGACTCACTGCACTGCATCCCCAGTGGTGCCTGTGCACTCTCTTGAGTCACTGCACTGCGTCCCCAGTGGAGCCAGTGCACTCTATGGACTAACTGCACTGCATACCCAGTGGTGCCAGTGCACTCTCTGGACTCACTGCACTGCATCCCCAGTGGTGACAGTGCACTCTCTGGACTCACTGCACTGCATCCCCAGTGGTTCCAGTGCACTCTCTGGACTCACTGCACTGCATCCCCAGTGGTGCCTGTGCACTCTCTTGAGTCACTGCACTGCATCCCCAGTGGAGCCAGTGCACTCTATGGACTAACTGCACTGCATCCCCAGTGGTGCCGGTGCGCTCTCTGGACTCACTGCACTGCATACCCAGTGGTGCCAGTGCACTCTCTGGATTCACTGCACTGCATCACCAGTGGTGCCAGTGCACTCTCTGGACTCACTGCACTGCATCACCATTGGTGCCAGGGCACTCTCCGGACTCACTGCAGTGCATCCCCAGTGGTGCCAGTGCACTCTTTCGAGTCACTGCACTGCATCCCCAGTGGTGCCAGTGCATTATCTGGACTCACTGCAGTGCATCCGTATTGGTGCCAGTGCACTCTCTGGACTCACTGCAGTGCATCCCCAGTGGTGCCAGTGCACTCTCTGGACTCACTGCACTGCATCCCCAGTGGTGCCAGTGCACTCTCTGGACTCACTGCACTGCATCAACAGTGGTGCCAGTGCACTCCCTGCACTCACTGCACTGCATCCCCAGAGGTGCCAGTGCACTCTCTGGACTCACTGCACTGCATCCCCAGTGGTGCCAGTGCACTCTCTGGACTCACTGCAGTGTAGCTCAGTGGTGCCAGAGCACTCTCTGGACTCACTGCACTGCATCCCCAGTGGTGCCAGTGCACTGTCTGGACTCACTGCGGTGTATCGCCATTGGAGCCGGTGCACTCTCTGGACTCACTAAACTGCATCCCCAGTGGTGCCAGAGAACTCTCTGGTCTCACTGCAGTGCATCCCCAGTGGTGCCAGTGCACTCTCTGGACTCACTGCATCCCCAGTGGTGCCAGGGCACTCTCTGGACTCACAGCACTGCATCCCCATTGGTGCCAGTGCACTCTCTGGACACACTGCACTAAAACCCCAGTGGTGCCAGTGCACTCTCTGGACTCACTGCACTGCATCCCCAGTGGTGCCAGTGCACTCTCTGGACTCACCGGGGTGCATCCCCAGTGGTGCCAGTGCACTCTCTGGACTCACTGCACTGCATCCCCTGCGGTGCCAGTACACTCTCTGGACTCACTGCAGTGCATCACCAGTGGTGCCAGTGTACTCTCTGGACTCACTGCACTGCATCACCAGCGGTGCCAGTGCACTCTCTGGACTCACTGCAGTGCATCCCCAGTGGTACCAGTGCACTTTCTGGTGTCACTGCAGTGCATCCCCTGTTGTGCCAGTGCACTCTCTGGACTCACTGCAGTGCATCCCCAGTGGTGCCAGTGCACTCTCTGGACTCACTGCACTTCATCCCCAGTGGTGCCAGTGCACTCTCTGGACTCACTGCAGTGCATCCCCAGTGGTGCCAGTGCACTCTCTGCTCTCACTGCACTGCATCACCAGTGGTGCCAGTGCACTCTCTGGAGTCACTGCAGTGCATCCCCAGTGCTGCCAGTGCACTCTCTGGACTCACTGCAGTGCATCCCCAGTGGTGCCAGTGCACTCTCTGGACTCACTGCACTGCATCCCCAGTGGTGCCAGTGCACTCTCTGGACTCACTGCACTGCATCCCCAGTGGTGCCAGTGCACTCTCTGGACTCACTGCAGTGCATCCCCAGTGGTGCCAGTGCACTCTCTGGACTCACTGCACTGCATCCCCAGTGGTGCCAGTGCACTCTCTGGACTCACTGCACTGCATCACCATTGGTGCCAGGGCACTCTCCGGACTCACTGCAGTGCATCCGCAGTGGTGCCAGTGCACTCTTTCGAGTCACTGCAGTGCATCCCCAGTGGTGCCAGTGCACTCTCTGGACTCACTGCACTGCATCCCCAGTGGTGCCAGTGCACTCTCTGCACTCACTGCACTGCATCCCCAGTGTTCCCAGTGCACTCTCTGGACTCACTGCAGTGCATCCCCAGTGGTGCCAGTGCACTCTCTGGACTCACTGCACTGCATCCCCAGTGGTGCCACTGCACTCTCTGGACTCACTGCACTGCATCACCATTGGTGCCAGGGCTCTCTCCGGACTCACTGCAGTGCATCCGCAGTGGTGCCAGTGCACTCTTTCGAGTCAGTGCACTGCATCCCCATTAGTGCCAGTGCATTCTCTGGACTCATTGCAGTGCATCCCCAGTGGTGCCAGTGCACTCTCTGCACTCACTGCACTGCATCTTTAATGGTGCCAGTGCACTCTCTGGACTCACTGCACTGCATCCCCAGTGGTGCCAGTGCATTATCTGGACTCACTGCACTGCATCCCCGGTGTTCCCAGAGCACTCTCTGGACTCACCGAGGTGCATCCCCAGTGGTGCCAGTGCACTCTCTGGACTCACTGCACTGCATCCCCAGTGGTGCCAGTGCACTCTCTGGACTCACTGCAGTGCAGCCCCTGAGGTGCCAGTGTACTCTCTGGACTCACTGCACTGCATCCCCAGTGGTGACAGTGCACTCTCTGGAATCACTGCAGTGTATCCCCTGTGGTGCCATTGCACTCTCTGGACTCACTGCACTGCATCCCCAGTGGTGCCTGTGCACTCTTTTGAGTCACTGCACTGCATCCCCAGTGGTGCCAGTGCACTCTCTGGACTCACTGCAGTGCATCCCCAGTGGTGCCAGTGCACTCTCTGCACTCACTGCACTGCATCACCAGTGGTGCCAGTGCACTCTCTGGAGTCACTGCACTGCATCCCCAGTGGTGCCAGTGCACTCTCTGGACTCACTGCACTGCATCCCCAGTGGTGCCAGTGCACTCTCTGGACTCACTGCCGTGCATCCCCAGTGGTGCCAGTGCACTCTCTGGACTCACTGCACTGCATCCCCAGTGCTGCCAGTGCACTCTCTGGACTCACTGCACTTCACCCCCAGTGGTGCCAGTGCACTCTCTGGACTCACTGCATTGCATCCCCAGTGGTGCCAGTGCACTCTCTGGACTCACTGCACTGCATCCCCAGTGGTGCCACTGCACTCTCTGGACTCACTGCACTGCATCACCATTGGTGCCAGGGCACTCTCCGGACTCACTGCAGTGCATCCGCAGTGGTGCCAGTGCACTCTTTCGAGTCACTGCAGTGCATCCCCAGTGGTGCCAGTGCACTCTCTGGACTCACTGCACTGCATCCCCAGTGGTGCCAGTGCACTCTCTGCACTCACTGCACTGCATCCCCAGTGTTCCCAGAGCACTCTCTGGACTCACTGCAGTGCATCCCCAGTGGTGCCAGGGCACTCTCCGGACTCACTGCACTGCATCCCTAATGGTGCCAGTGCACTCTCTGGACTCACTGCACTGCATCCCCAGTGGTGCCAGTGCACTCTCTGCACTCACTGCACTGCATCACCGGTGTTCCCAGAGCACTCTCTGGACTCACAGAGGTGCATCCCCAGTGGTGCCAGTGCACTCTCTGGACTCACTGCACTGCATCCCCAGTGGTGCCAGTGCACTCTCTGGACTCACTGCAGTGCATCCCCTGTGCTGCCATTGCACTCTCTGGACCCACTGCACTGCATCCCCAGTGGTGCCTGTGCACTCTCTTGAGTCACTGCACTGCATCCCCAGTGGAGCCAGTGCACTCTATGGACTAACTGCACTGCATAACCAGTGGTGCCAGTGCACTCTCTGGACTCACTGCACTGCATCCCCAGTGGTGCCAGTGTACTCTCTGGACTCACTGCACTGCATCCCCAGTGGTGCCAGTGCACTCTCCGGACTCATTGCACTGCATCCCTAATGGTGCCAGTGCACTCTCTGGACTCACTGCACTGCATCCCCAGTGGTGCCAGTGCACTCTCTGCACTCACTGCACTGCATCCCCGGTGTTCCCAGCGCACTCTCTGGACTCACCGAGGTGCATTCCCAGTGGTGCCAGTGCACTCTCTGGACTCACTGCAATGCATCCCCAGTGGTGCCAGTGCACTCTCTGGACTCACTGCAGTGCAGCCCCTGAGGTACCAGTGTACTCTCTGGACTCACTGCAGTGCATCCCCTGTGGTGACAGTGCACTCTCTGGAATCACTGCAGTGCATCCCCAGTGGTGCCTGTGCACTCTCTTGAGTCACTGCACTGCATCCCCAGTGGTGCCAGTGCACTCTATGGACTAACTGCACTGCATAACCAGTGGTGCCAGTGCACTCTCTGGACTCACTGCACTGCATCCCCAGTGGTGCCAATGCACTCTCTGGACTCACTGCACTGCATCCCCAGTGGTTCCAGTGCACTCTCTGGACTCACTGCACTGCATCCCCAGTGGTGCCTGTGCACTCTCTTGAGTCACTGCACTGCATCCCCAGTGGAGCCAGTGCACTCTATGGACTAACTGCACTGCATACCCAGTGGTGCCAGTGCACTCTCTGGACTCACTGCACTGCATACCCAGTGGTGCCAGTGCACTCTCTGGACTCACTGCAGTGCATCCCCAGTGGTGCCAGTGCACTCTCTTGACTCACTGCACTGCATCCCCAGTGGTGCCTGTGCACTCTCTTGAGTCACTGCACTGCATCCCCAGTGTTGCCAGTGCACTCTCTGGACTCACTGTAGTGCATCCCCAGTGGTGCCAGTGCACTCTCTGGACTCACTGCACTGCATCCCCAGTGGTGCCAGTGCACTCTCTGAGCTCACTGCAGTGCATCCCCAGTGGTGCCAGTGCACTCTCTGGACTCACTGCACTGCATCCCCAGTGGTGCCAGTGCACTCTCTGGACTCACTGCACTGCATCAACAGTGGTGCCAGTGCACTCCCTGCTCACACTGCACTGCATCCCCAGTGGTGCCAGTGCACTCTCTGGACTCACTGCACTGCATCCCCAGTGGTGCCAGTGCACTCTCTGGACTCACTGCAGTGTAGCTCAGTGGTGCCAGAGCACTCTCTGGACTCACTGCACTGCATCCCCAGTGGTGCCAGTGCACTGTCTGGACTCACTGCGGTGTATCGCCATTGGAGCCGGTGCACTCTCTGGACTCACTAAACTGCATCCCCAGTGGTGCCAGAGAACTCTCTGGTCTCACTGCAGTGCATCCCCAGTGGTGCCAGTGCACTCTCTGGACTCACTGCATCCCCAGTGGTGCCAGGGCACTCTCTGGACTCACAGCACTGCATCCCCATTGGTGCCAGTGCACTCTCTGGACACACTGCACTAAAACCCCAGTGGTGCCAGTGCAGTCTCTGGACTCACTGCACTGCATCCCCAGTGGTGCCAGTGCACTCTCTGGACTCACCGGGGTGCATCCCCAGTGGTGCCAGTGCACTCTCTGGACTCACTGCACTGCATCCCCTGCGGTGCCAGTACACTCTCTGGACTCACTGCAGTGCATCACCAGTGGTGCCAGTGTACTCTCTGGACTCACTGCACTGCATCACCAGCGGTGCCAGTGCACTCTCTGGACTCACTGCAGTGCATCCCCAGTGGTGCCAGTGCACTTTCTGGTGTCACTGCAGTGCATCCCCTGTTGTGCCAGTGCACTCTCTGCACTCACTGCACTGCATCCCCAGAAGTGCCAGTGCACTCTCTGGACTCACTGCAGTGCATCCCCAGTGGTGCCAGTGCACTTTCTGGTGTCACTGCAGTGCATCCCCTGTTGTGCCAGTGCACTCTCTGGACTCACTGCAGTGCATCCCCAGTGGTGCCAGTGCACTCTCTGGACTCACTGCACTTCATCCCCAGTGGTGCCAGTGCACTCTCTGGACTCACTGCAGTGCATCCCCAGTGGTGCCAGTGCACTCTCTGGAGTCACTGCACTGCATCCCCAGTGCTGCCAGTGCACTCTCTGGACTCACTGCAGTGCATCCCCAGTGGTGCCAGTGAACTCTCTGGACTCACTGCAGTGCATCCCCAGTGGTGCCAGTGCACTCTCTGGACTCACTGCACTGCATCCCCAGTGGTGCCAGTGCACTCTCTGGACTCACTGCACTGCATCCCCAGTGGTGCCAGTGCACTCTCTGGACTCACTGCAGTGCATCCCCTGTTCTTCCATTGCACTCTCCGGACTCACTGCAGTGCATCCGCAGTGGTGCCAGTGCACTCTTTCGAGTCACTGCAGTGCATCCCCAGTGGTGCCAGTGCACTCTCTGGACTCACTGCACTGCATCCCCAGTGGTGCCAGTGCACTCTCTGCACTCACTGCACTGCATCCCCAGTGTTCCCAGTGCACTCTCTGGACTCACTGCAGTGCATCCCCAGTGGTGCCAGTGCACTCTCTGGACTCACTGCACTGCATCCCCAGTGGTGCCACTGCACTCTCTGGACTCACTGCACTGCATCACCATTGGTGCCAGGGCACTCTCCGGACTCACTGCAGTGCATCCGCAGTGGTGCCAGTGCACTCTTTCGAGTCACTGCACTGCATCCCCATTAGTGCCAGTGCATTCTCTGGACTCATTGCAGTGCATCCCCAGTGGTGCCAGTGCACTCTCTGGACTCACTGCACTGCATCTTTAATGGTGCCAGTGCACTCTCTGGACTCACTGCACTGCATCCCCAGTGGTGCCAGTGCACTCTCTGCACTCACTGCACTGCATCCCCGGTGTTCCCAGAGCACTCTCTGGACTCACCGAGGTGCATCCCCAGTGGTGCCAGTGCACTCTCTGGACTCACTGCACTGCATCCCCATTGCACTCTCTGGACTCACTGCACTGCATCCCCAGTGGTGCCAGTGTACTCTCTGGACTCAGTGCACTGCATCCCCAGTGGTGCCAGTGCACTCTCTGGACTCACTGCAGTGCATCCCCAGTGGAGCCAGTGCACTCTCTGGACTCACTGCACTGCATCCCCAGTGGTGACAGTGCACTCTCTGGACTCACTGCACTGCATCCCCAGTGGTGCCAGTGCACTCTCTGGACTCACTGCAGTGCAGCCCCTGAGGTGCCAGTGTACTCTCTGGACTCACTGCACTGCATCCCCAGTGGTGACAGTGCACTCTCTGGAATCACTGCAGTGCATCCCCTGTGGTGCCATTGCACTCTCTGGACTCACTGCACTGCATCCCCAGTGGTGCCTGTGCACTCTTTTGAGTCACTGCACTGCATCCCCAGTGGTGCCAGTGCACTCTCTGGACTCACTGCACTGCATCACCATTGGTGCCAGGGCACTCTCCGGACTCACTGCAGTGCATCCCCAGTGGTGCCAGTGCACTCTTTCGAGTCACTGCACTGCATCCCCAGTGGTGCCAGTGCATTATCTGGACTCACTGCAGTGCATCCGTATTGGTGCCAGTGCACTCTCTGGACTCACTGCAGTGCATCCCCAGTGGTGCCAGTGCACTCTCTGGACTCACTGCACTGCATCCCCAGTGGTGCCAGTGCACTCTCTGGACTCACTGCACTGCATCAACAGTGGTGCCAGTGCACTCCCTGCACTCACTGCACTGCATCCCCAGTGGTGCCAGTGCACTCTCTGGACTCACTGCACTGCATCCCCAGTGGTGCCAGTGCACTCTCTGGACTCACTGCACTGCATCAACAGTGGTGCCAGTGCACTCCCTGCACTCACTGCACTGCATCCCCAGTGGTGCCAGTGCACTCTCTGGACTCACTGCACTGCATCCCCAGTGGTGCCAGAGCACTCTCTGGACTCACTGCACTGCATCCCCAGTGGTGCCAGTGCACTGTCTGGACTCACTGCGGTGTATCGCTATTGGAGCCGGTGCACTCTCTGGACTCACTAAACTGCATCCCCAGTGGTGCCAGAGAACTCTCTGGTCTCACTGCAGTGCATCCCCAGTGGTGCCGGTGCACTCTCTGGACTCACTGCATCCCCATTGGTGCCAGTGCACTCTCTGGACACACTGCACTAAAACCCCAGTGGTGCCAGTGCAGTCTCTGGACTCACTGCACTGCATCCCCAGTGGTGCCAGTGCACTCTCTGGACTCACCGGGGTGCATCCCCAGTGGTGCCAGTGCACTCTCTGGACTCACTGCACTGCATCCCCTGCGGTGCCAGTACACTCTCTGGACTCACTGCAGTGCATCACCAGTGGTGCCAGTGTACTCTCTGGACTCACTGCACTGCATCACCAGCGGTGCCAGTGCACTCTCTGGACTCACTGCAGTGCATCCCCAGTGGTGCCAGTGCACTTTCTGGTGTCACTGCAGTGCATCCCCTGTTGTGCCAGTGCACTCTCTGCACTCACTGCACTGCATCCCCAGAAGTGCCAGTGCACTCTCTGGACTCACTGCAGTGCATCCCCAGTGGTGCCAGTGCACTTTCTGGTGTCACTGCAGTGCATCCCCTGTTGTGCCAGTGCACTCTCTGGACTCACTGCAGTGCATCCCCAGTGGTGCCAGTGCACTCTCTGGACTCACTGCACTTCATCCCCAGTGGTGCCAGTGCACTCTCTGGACTCACTGCAGTGCATCCCCAGTGGTGCCAGTGCACTCTCTGCACTCACTGCACTGCATCACCAGTGGTGCCAGTGCACTCTCTGGAGTCACTGCACTGCATCCCCAGTGCTGCCAGTGCACTCTCTGGACTCACTGCAGTGCATCCCCAGTGGTGCCAGTGCACTCTCTGGACTCACTGCACTGCATCCCCAGTGGTGCCAGTGCACTCTCTGGACTCACTGCACTGCATCCCCAGTGGTGCCAGTACACTCTCTGGACTCACTGCACTGCATCCCCAGTGGTGCCAGTGCACTCTCTGGACTCACTGCACTGCATCCCCAGTGGTGCCAGTG
Organism: Anser brachyrhynchus; assembly: GCF_964034855.1. Lineage (NCBI taxonomy): Eukaryota > Metazoa > Chordata > Aves > Anseriformes > Anatidae > Anser > Anser brachyrhynchus. Next base: position 1,344,207 of record NW_027664004.1, read on the forward strand.
CACTCTCTGGACTCACTGCACTGCATCACCATTGGTGCCAGGGCACTCTCCGGACTCACTGCAGTGCATCCGCAGTGGTGCCAGTGCACTCTTTCGAGTCACTGCAGTGCATCCCCAGTGGTGCCAGTGCACTCTCTGGACTCACTGCACTGCATCCCCAGTGGTGCCAGTGCACTCTCTGCACTCACTGCACTGCATCCCCGGTGTTCCCAGTGCACTCTCTGGACTCACTGCAGTGCATCCCCAGTGGTGCCAGTGCACTCTCTGGACTCACTGCACTGCATCCCCAGTGCTGCCACTGCACTCTCTGGACTCACTGCACTGCATCACCATTGGTGCCAGGGCACTCTCCGGACTCACTGCAGTGCATCCGCAGTGGTGCCAGTGCACTCTTTCGAGTCACTGCACTGCATCCCCATTAGTGCCAGTGCATTCTCTGGACTCATTGCAGTGCATCCCCAGTGGTGCCAGTGCACTCTCTGGACTCACTGCTCTGCATCTTTAATGGTGCCAGTGCACTCTCTGGACTCACTGCACTGCATCCCCAGTGGTGCCAGTGCACTCTCTGCACTCACTGCACTGCATCCCCGGTGTTCCCAGAGCACTCTCTGGACTCACCGAGGTGCATCCCCAGTGGTGCCAGTGCACTCTCTGGACTCACTGCACTGCATCCCCAGTGGTGCCAGTGCACTCTCTGGACTCACTGCAGTGCAGCCCCTGAGGTGCCAGTGTACTCTCTGGACTCACTGCACTGCATCCCCAGTGGTGACAGTGCACTCTCTGGAATCACTGCAGTGCATCCCCTGTGGTGCCATTGCACTCTCTGGACTCACTGCACTGCATCCCCAGTGGTGCCTGTGCACTCTTTTGAGTCACTGCACTGCATCCCCAGTGGTGCCAGTGCACTCTCTGGACTCACTGCAGTGCATCCCCAGTGGTGCCAGTGCACTCTCTGCACTCACTGCACTGCATCACCAGTGGTGCCAGTGCACTCTCTGGAGTCACTGCACTGCATCCCCAGTGCTGCCAGTGCACTCTCTGGACTCACTGCAGTGCATCCCCAGTGGTGCCAGTGCACTCTCTGGACTCACTGCAGTGCATCCCCAGTGGTGCCAGTGCACTCTCTGGACTCACTGCACTGCATCCCCAGTGCTGCCAGTGCACTCTCTGGACTCACTGCACTTCATCCCCAGTGGTGCCAGTGCACTCTCTGGACTCACTGCATTGCATCCCCAGTGGTGCCAGTGCACTCTCTGGACTCACTGCACTGCATCCCCAGTGGTGCCACTGCACTCTCTGGACTCACTGCACTGCATCACCATTGGTGCCAGGGCACTCTCCGGACTCACTGCAGTGCATCCGCAGTGGTGCCAGTGCACTCTTTCGAGTCACTGCAGTGCATCCCCAGTGGTGCCAGTGCACTCTCTGGACTCACTGCACTGCATCCCCAGTGGTGCCAGTGCACTCTCTGCACTCACTGCACTGCATCCCCAGTGTTCCCAGAGCACTCTCTGGACTCACTGCAGTGCATCCCCAGTGGTGCCAGTGCACTCTCCGGACTCACTGCACTGCATCCCTAATGGTGCCAGTGCACTCTCTGGACTCACTGCACTGCATCCCCAGTGGTGCCAGTGCACTCTCTGCACTCACTGCAGTGCAGCCCCTGAGGTGCCAGTGTACTCTCTGGACTCACTGCACTGCATCCCCAGTGGTGACAGTGCACTCTCTGGAATCACTGCAGTGCATCCCCTGTGCTGCCATTGCACTCTCTGGACCCACTGCACTGCATCCCCAGTGGTGCCTGTGCACTCTCTTGAGTCACTGCACTGCATCCCCAGAGGAGCCAGTGCACTCTATGGACTAACTGCACTGCATAACCAGTGGTGCCAGTGCACTCTCTGGACTCACTGCACTGCATCCCCAGTGGTGCCAGTGTACTCTCTGGACTCACTGCACTGCATCCCCAGTGGTGCCAGTGCACTCTCCGGACTCATTGCACTGCATCCCTAATGGTGCCAGTGCACTCTCTGGACTCACTGCACTGCATCCCCAGTGGTGCCAGTGCACTCTCTGCACTCACTGCACTGCATCACCATTGGTGCCAGGGAACTCTCTGGACTCACCGAGGTGCATCCCCAGTGGTGCCAGTGCACTCTCTGGACTCACTGCACTGCATCCCCAGTGGTGCCAGTGCACTCTCTGGACTCACTGCAGTGCAGCCCCTGAGGTACCAGTGTACTCTCTGGACTCACTGCAGTGCATCCCCTGTGGTGACAGTGCACTCTCTGGAATCACTGCAGTGCATCCCCAGTGGTGCCTGTGCACTCTCTTGAGTCACTGCACTGCATCCCCAGTGGAGCCAGTGCACTCTATGGACTAACTGCACTGCATAACCAGTGGTGCCAGTGCACTCTCTGGACTCACTGCACTGCATCCCCAGTGGTGCCAGTGCACTCTCTGGACTCACTGCACTGCATCCCCAGTGGTTCCAGTGCACTCTCTGGACTCACCGGGGTGCATACCCAGTGGTGCCAGTGCACTCTTTCGAGTCACTGCACTGCATCCCCATTAGTGCCAGTGCACTCTCTGGACTAACTGCACTGCATACCCAGTGGTGCCAGTGCACTCTCTGGACTCACTGCACTGCATACCCAGTGGTGCCAGTGCACTCTCTGGACTCACTGCACTGCATCCCCAGTGGTTCCAGTGCACTCTCTGGACTCACTGCACTGCATCCCCAGTGGTGCCTGTGCACTCTCTTGAGTCACTGCACTGCATCCCCAGTGGAGCCAGTGCACTCTATGGACTAACTGCACTGCATACCCAGTGGTGCCAGTGCACTCTCTGGACTCACTGCACTGCATCCCCAGTGGTGCCAGTGCACTCTCTGGACTAACTGCACTGCATCCCCAGTGGTTCCAGTGCACTCTCTGGACTCACTGCACTGCATCCCCAGTGGTGCCTGTGCACTCTCTTGAGTCACTGCACTGCATCCCCAGTGGAGCCAGTGCACTCTATGGACTAACTGCACTGCATCCCCAGTGGTGCCAGTGCACTCTCTGGACTCACTGCACTGCATACCCAGTGGTGCCAGTGCACTCTCTGGATTCACTGCACTGCATCACCAGTGGTGCCAGTGCACTCTCTGGACTCACTGCACTGCATCACCATTGGTGCCAGGGCACTCTCCGGACTCACTGCAGTGCATCCCCAGTGGTGCCAGTGCACTCTTTCGAGTCACTGCACTGCATCCCCAGTGGTGCCAGTGCATTATCTGGACTCACTGCAGTGCATCCGTATTGGTGCCAGTGCACTCTCTGGACTCACTGCAGTGCATCCCCAGTGGTGCCAGTGCACTCTCTGGACTCACTGCACTGCATCCCCAGTGGTGCCAGTGCACTCTCTGGACTCACTGAACTGCATCAACTGTGGTGCCAGTGCACTCCCTGCACTCACTGCACTGCATCCCCAGTGGTGCCAGTGCACTCTCTGGACTCACTGCACTGCATCCCCAGTGGTGCCAGTGCACTCTCTGGACTCACTGCAGTGTAGCTCAGTGGTGCCAGAGCACTCTCTGGACTCACTGCACTGCATCCCCAGTGGTGCCAGGGCACTCTCCGGACTCACTGCAGTGCATCCGCAGTGGTGCCAGTGCACTCTTTCGAGTCACTGCACTGCATCCCCATTAGTGCCAGTACACTCTCTGCACTCACTGCACTGCATCTCCGGTGTTCCCAGAGCACTCTCTGGACTCACCGAGGTGCATCCCCAGTGGTGCCAGTGCACTCTCTGGACTCACTGCACTGCATCCCCAGTGGTGCCAGTGCACTCTCTGGACTCACTGCAGTGCAGCCCCTGAGGTGCCAGTGTACTCTCTGGACTCACTGCACTGCATCCCCAGTGGTGACAGTGCACTCTCTGGAATCACTGCAGTGCATCCCCTGTGCTGCCATTGCACTCTCTGGACCCACTGCACTGCATCCCCAGTGGTGCCTGTGCACTCTCTTGAGTCACTGCACTGCATCCCCAGTGGAGCCAGTGCACTCCATGGACTAACTGCACTGCATAACCAGTGGTGCCAGTGCACTCTCTGGACTCACTGCACTGCATCCCCAGTGGTGCCAGTGTACTCTCTGGACTCACTGCACTGCATCCCCAGTGGTGCCAGTGCACTCTCTGCACTCACTGCACTGCATCCCCGGTGTTCCCAGAGCACTCTCTGGACTCACCGAGGTGCATCCCCAGTGGTGCCAGTGCACTCTCTGGACTCACTGCACTGCATCCCCAGTGGTGCCAGTGCACTCTCTGGACTCACTGCAGTGCAGCCCCTGAGGTACCAGTGTACTCTCTGGACTCACTGCAGTGCATCCCCTGTGGTGACAGTGCACTCTCTGGAATCACTGCAGTGCATCCCCAGTGGTGCCTGTGCACTCTCTTGAGTCACTGCACTGCATCCCCAGTGGAGCCAGTGCACTCTATGGACTAACTGCACTGCATAACCAGTGGTGCCAGTGCACTCTCTGGACTCACTGCACTGCATCCCCAGTGGTGCCAGTGCACTCTCTGGACTCACTGCACTGCATCCCCAGTGGTTCCAGTGCACTCTCTGGACTCACCGGGGTGCATATCCAGTGGTGCCAGTGCACTCTTTCGAGTCACTGCACTGCATCCCCAGTGGAGCCAGTGCACTCTATGGACTAACTGCACTGCATACCCAGTGGTGCCAGTGCACTCTTTCGACTCACTGCACTGCATACCCAGTGGTGCCAGTGCACTCTCTGGACTCACTGCACTGCATCCCCAGTGGTTCCAGTGCACTCTCTGGACTCACTGCACTGCATCCCCAGTGGTGCCTGTGCACTCTCTTGAGTCACTGCACTGCATCCCCAGTGGAGCCAGTGCACTCTATGGACTAACTGCACTGCATACCCAGTGGTGCCAGTGCACTCTCTGGACTCACTGCACTGCATCCCCAGTGGTGACAGTGCACTCTCTGGACTCACTGCACTGCATCCCCAGTGGTTCCAGTGCACTCTCTGGACTCACTGCACTGCATCCCCAGTGGTGCCTGTGCACTCTCTTGAGTCACTGCACTGCATCCCCAGTGGAGCCAGTGCACTCTATGGACTAACTGCACTGCATCCCCAGTGGTGCCGGTGCGCTCTCTGGACTCACTGCACTGCATACCCAGTGGTGCCAGTGCACTCTCTGGATTCACTGCACTGCATCACCAGTGGTGCCAGTGCACTCTCTGGACTCACTGCACTGCATCACCATTGGTGCCAGGGCACTCTCCGGACTCACTGCAGTGCATCCCCAGTGGTGCCAGTGCACTCTTTCGAGTCACTGCACTGCATCCCCAGTGGTGCCAGTGCATTATCTGGACTCACTGCAGTGCATCCGTATTGGTGCCAGTGCACTCTCTGGACTCACTGCAGTGCATCCCCAGTGGTGCCAGTGCACTCTCTGGACTCACTGCACTGCATCCCCAGTGGTGCCAGTGCACTCTCTGGACTCACTGCACTGCATCAACAGTGGTGCCAGTGCACTCCCTGCACTCACTGCACTGCATCCCCAGAGGTGCCAGTGCACTCTCTGGACTCACTGCACTGCATCCCCAGTGGTGCCAGTGCACTCTCTGGACTCACTGCAGTGTAGCTCAGTGGTGCCAGAGCACTCTCTGGACTCACTGCACTGCATCCCCAGTGGTGCCAGTGCACTGTCTGGACTCACTGCGGTGTATCGCCATTGGAGCCGGTGCACTCTCTGGACTCACTAAACTGCATCCCCAGTGGTGCCAGAGAACTCTCTGGTCTCACTGCAGTGCATCCCCAGTGGTGCCAGTGCACTCTCTGGACTCACTGCATCCCCAGTGGTGCCAGGGCACTCTCTGGACTCACAGCACTGCATCCCCATTGGTGCCAGTGCACTCTCTGGACACACTGCACTAAAACCCCAGTGGTGCCAGTGCACTCTCTGGACTCACTGCACTGCATCCCCAGTGGTGCCAGTGCACTCTCTGGACTCACCGGGGTGCATCCCCAGTGGTGCCAGTGCACTCTCTGGACTCACTGCACTGCATCCCCTGCGGTGCCAGTACACTCTCTGGACTCACTGCAGTGCATCACCAGTGGTGCCAGTGTACTCTCTGGACTCACTGCACTGCATCACCAGCGGTGCCAGTGCACTCTCTGGACTCACTGCAGTGCATCCCCAGTGGTACCAGTGCACTTTCTGGTGTCACTGCAGTGCATCCCCTGTTGTGCCAGTGCACTCTCTGGACTCACTGCAGTGCATCCCCAGTGGTGCCAGTGCACTCTCTGGACTCACTGCACTTCATCCCCAGTGGTGCCAGTGCACTCTCTGGACTCACTGCAGTGCATCCCCAGTGGTGCCAGTGCACTCTCTGCTCTCACTGCACTGCATCACCAGTGGTGCCAGTGCACTCTCTGGAGTCACTGCAGTGCATCCCCAGTGCTGCCAGTGCACTCTCTGGACTCACTGCAGTGCATCCCCAGTGGTGCCAGTGCACTCTCTGGACTCACTGCACTGCATCCCCAGTGGTGCCAGTGCACTCTCTGGACTCACTGCACTGCATCCCCAGTGGTGCCAGTGCACTCTCTGGACTCACTGCAGTGCATCCCCAGTGGTGCCAGTGCACTCTCTGGACTCACTGCACTGCATCCCCAGTGGTGCCAGTGCACTCTCTGGACTCACTGCACTGCATCACCATTGGTGCCAGGGCACTCTCCGGACTCACTGCAGTGCATCCGCAGTGGTGCCAGTGCACTCTTTCGAGTCACTGCAGTGCATCCCCAGTGGTGCCAGTGCACTCTCTGGACTCACTGCACTGCATCCCCAGTGGTGCCAGTGCACTCTCTGCACTCACTGCACTGCATCCCCAGTGTTCCCAGTGCACTCTCTGGACTCACTGCAGTGCATCCCCAGTGGTGCCAGTGCACTCTCTGGACTCACTGCACTGCATCCCCAGTGGTGCCACTGCACTCTCTGGACTCACTGCACTGCATCACCATTGGTGCCAGGGCTCTCTCCGGACTCACTGCAGTGCATCCGCAGTGGTGCCAGTGCACTCTTTCGAGTCAGTGCACTGCATCCCCATTAGTGCCAGTGCATTCTCTGGACTCATTGCAGTGCATCCCCAGTGGTGCCAGTGCACTCTCTGCACTCACTGCACTGCATCTTTAATGGTGCCAGTGCACTCTCTGGACTCACTGCACTGCATCCCCAGTGGTGCCAGTGCATTATCTGGACTCACTGCACTGCATCCCCGGTGTTCCCAGAGCACTCTCTGGACTCACCGAGGTGCATCCCCAGTGGTGCCAGTGCACTCTCTGGACTCACTGCACTGCATCCCCAGTGGTGCCAGTGCACTCTCTGGACTCACTGCAGTGCAGCCCCTGAGGTGCCAGTGTACTCTCTGGACTCACTGCACTGCATCCCCAGTGGTGACAGTGCACTCTCTGGAATCACTGCAGTGTATCCCCTGTGGTGCCATTGCACTCTCTGGACTCACTGCACTGCATCCCCAGTGGTGCCTGTGCACTCTTTTGAGTCACTGCACTGCATCCCCAGTGGTGCCAGTGCACTCTCTGGACTCACTGCAGTGCATCCCCAGTGGTGCCAGTGCACTCTCTGCACTCACTGCACTGCATCACCAGTGGTGCCTGTGCACTCTCTGGAGTCACTGCACTGCATCCCCAGTGGTGCCAGTGCACTCTCTGGACTCACTGCACTGCATCCCCAGTGGTGCCAGTGCACTCTCTGGACTCACTGCCGTGCATCCCCAGTGGTGCCAGTGCACTCTCTGGACTCACTGCACTGCATCCCCAGTGCTGCCAGTGCACTCTCTGGACTCACTGCACTTCACCCCCAGTGGTGCCAGTGCACTCTCTGGACTCACTGCATTGCATCCCCAGTGGTGCCAGTGCACTCTCTGGACTCACTGCACTGCATCCCCAGTGGTGCCACTGCACTCTCTGGACTCACTGCACTGCATCACCATTGGTGCCAGGGCACTCTCCGGACTCACTGCAGTGCATCCGCAGTGGTGCCAGTGCACTCTTTCGAGTCACTGCAGTGCATCCCCAGTGGTGCCAGTGCACTCTCTGGACTCACTGCACTGCATCCCCAGTGGTGCCAGTGCACTCTGCACTCACTGCACTGCATCCCCAGTGTTCCCAGAGCACTCTCTGGACTCACTGCAGTGCATCCCCAGTGGTGCCAGGGCACTCTCCGGACTCACTGCACTGCATCCCTAATGGTGCCAGTGCACTCTCTGGACTCACTGCACTGCATCCCCAGTGGTGCCAGTGCACTCTCTGCACTCACTGCACTGCATCACCGGTGTTCCCAGAGCACTCTCTGGACTCACAGAGGTGCATCCCCAGTGGTGCCAGTGCACTCTCTGGACTCACTGCACTGCATCCCCAGTGGTGCCAGTGCACTCTCTGGACTCACTGCAGTGCATCCCCTGTGCTGCCATTGCACTCTCTGGACCCACTGCACTGCATCCCCAGTGGTGCCTGTGCACTCTCTTGAGTCACTGCACTGCATCCCCAGTGGAGCCAGTGCACTCTATGGACTAACTGCACTGCATAACCAGTGGTGCCAGTGCACTCTCTGGACTCACTGCACTGCATCCCCAGTGGTGCCAGTGTACTCTCTGGACTCACTGCACTGCATCCCCAGTGGTGCCAGTGCACTCTCCGGACTCACTGCACTGCATCCCCAGTGGTGCCAGTGCACTCTCTGGACTCACTGCACTGCATCCCCGGTGTTCCCAGCGCACTCTCTGGACTCACCGAGGTGCATTCCCAGTGGTGCCAGTGCACTCTCTGGACTCACTGCAATGCATCCCCAGTGGTGCCAGTGCACTCTCTGGACTCACTGCAGTGCAGCCCCTGAGGTACCAGTGTACTCTCTGGACTCACTGCAGTGCATCCCCTGTGGTGACAGTGCACTCTCTGGAATCACTGCAGTGCATCCCCAGTGGTGCCTGTGCACTCTCTTGAGTCACTGCACTGCATCCCCAGTGGTGCCAGTGCACTCTATGGACTAACTGCACTGCATAACCAGTGGTGCCAGTGCACTCTCTGGACTCACTGCACTGCATCCCCAGTGGTGCCAATGCACTCTCTGGACTCACTGCACTGCATCCCCAGTGGTTCCAGTGCACTCTCTGGACTCACTGCACTGCATCCCCAGTGGTGCCTGTGCACTCTCTTGAGTCACTGCACTGCATCCCCAGTGGAGCCAGTGCACTCTATGGACTAACTGCACTGCATACCCAGTGGTGCCAGTGCACTCTCTGGACTCACTGCACTGCATACCCAGTGGTGCCACTGCACTCTCTGGACTCACTGCAGTGCATCCCCAGTGGTGCCAGTGCACTCTCTTGACTCACTGCACTGCATCCCCAGTGGTGCCTGTGCACTCTCTTGAGTCACTGCACTGCATCCCCAGTGTTGCCAGTGCACTCTCTGGACTCACTGTAGTGCATCCCCAGTGGTGCCAGTGCACTCTCTGGACTCACTGCACTGCATCCCCAGTGGTGCCAGTGCACTCTCTGAGCTCACTGCAGTGCATCCCCAGTGGTGCCAGTGCACTCTCTGGACTCACTGCACTGCATCCCCAGTGGTGCCAGTGCACTCTCTGGACTCACTGCACTGCATCAACAGTGGTGCCAGTGCACTCCCTGCTCACACTGCACTGCATCCCCAGTGGTGCCAGTGCACTCTCTGGACTCACTGCACTGCATCCCCAGTGGTGCCAGTGCACTCTCTGGACTCACTGCAGTGTAGCTCAGTGGTGCCAGAGCACTCTCTGGACTCACTGCACTGCATCCCCAGTGGTGCCAGTGCACTGTCTGGACTCACTGCGGTGTATCGCCATTGGAGCCGGTGCACTCTCTGGACTCACTAAACTGCATCCCCAGTGGTGCCAGAGAACTCTCTGGTCTCACTGCAGTGCATCCCCAGTGGTGCCAGTGCACTCTCTGGACTCACTGCATCCCCAGTGGTGCCAGGGCACTCTCTGGACTCACAGCACTGCATCCCCATTGGTGCCAGTGCACTCTCTGGACACACTGCACTAAAACCCCAGTGGTGCCAGTGCAGTCTCTGGACTCACTGCACTGCATCCCCAGTGGTGCCAGTGCACTCTCTGGACTCACCGGGGTGCATCCCCAGTGGTGCCAGTGCACTCTCTGGACTCACTGCACTGCATCCCCTGCGGTGCCAGTACACTCTCTGGACTCACTGCAGTGCATCACCAGTGGTGCCAGTGTACTCTCTGGACTCACTGCACTGCATCACCAGCGGTGCCAGTGCACTCTCTGGACTCACTGCAGTGCATCCCCAGTGGTGCCAGTGCACTTTCTGGTGTCACTGCAGTGCATCCCCTGTTGTGCCAGTGCACTCTCTGCACTCACTGCACTGCATCCCCAGAAGTGCCAGTGCACTCTCTGGACTCACTGCAGTGCATCCCCAGTGGTGCCAGTGCACTTTCTGGTGTCACTGCAGTGCATCCCCTGTTGTGCCAGTGCACTCTCTGGACTCACTGCAGTGCATCCCCAGTGGTGCCAGTGCACTCTCTGGACTCACTGCACTTCATCCCCAGTGGTGCCAGTGCACTCTCTGGACTCACTGCAGTGCATCCCCAGTGGTGCCAGTGCACTCTCTGGAGTCACTGCACTGCATCCCCAGTGGTGCCAGTGCACTCTCTGCACTCACTGCACTGCATCCCCGGTGTTCCCAGCGCACTCTCTGGACTCACCGAGGTGCATTCCCAGTGGTGCCAGTGCACTCTCTGGACTCACTGCAATGCATCCCCAGTGGTGCCAGTGCACTCTCTGGACTCACTGCAGTGCAGCCCCTGAGGTACCAGTGTACTCTCTGGACTCACTGCAGTGCATCCCCTGTGGTGACAGTGCACTCTCTGGAATCACTGCAGTGCATCCCCAGTGGTGCCTGTGCACTCTCTTGAGTCACTGCACTGCATCCCCAGTGGTGCCAGTGCACTCTATGGACTAACTGCACTGCATAACCAGTGGTGCCAGTGCACTCTCTGGACTCACTGCACTGCATCCCCAGTGGTGCCAATGCACTCTCTGGACTCACTGCACTGCATCCCCAGTGGTTCCAGTGCACTCTCTGGACTCACTGCACTGCATCCCCAGTGGTGCCTGTGCACTCTCTTGAGTCACTGCACTGCATCCCCAGTGGAGCCAGTGCACTCTATGGACTAACTGCACTGCATACCCAGTGGTGCCAGTGCACTCTCTGGACTCACTGCACTGCATACCCAGTGGTGCCACTGCACTCTCTGGACTCACTGCAGTGCATCCCCAGTGGTGCCAGTGCACTCTCTTGACTCACTGCACTGCATCCCCAGTGGTGCCTGTGCACTCTCTTGAGTCACTGCACTGCATCCCCAGTGTTGCCAGTGCACTCTCTGGACTCACTGTAGTGCATCCCCAGTGGTGCCAGTGCACTCTCTGGACTCACTGCACTGCATCCCCAGTGGTGCCAGTGCACTCTCTGAGCTCACTGCAGTGCATCCCCAGTGGTGCCAGTGCACTCTCTGGACTCACTGCACTGCATCCCCAGTGGTGCCAGTGCACTCTCTGGACTCACTGCACTGCATCAACAGTGGTGCCAGTGCACTCCCTGCTCACACTGCACTGCATCCCCAGTGGTGCCAGTGCACTCTCTGGACTCACTGCACTGCATCCCCAGTGGTGCCAGTGCACTCTCTGGACTCACTGCAGTGTAGCTCAGTGGTGCCAGAGCACTCTCTGGACTCACTGCACTGCATCCCCAGTGGTGCCAGTGCACTGTCTGGACTCACTGCGGTGTATCGCCATTGGAGCCGGTGCACTCTCTGGACTCACTAAACTGCATCCCCAGTGGTGCCAGAGAACTCTCTGGTCTCACTGCAGTGCATCCCCAGTGGTGCCAGTGCACTCTCTGGACTCACTGCATCCCCAGTGGTGCCAGTGAACTCTCTGGACTCACTGCACTGCATCCCCATTGGTGCCAGTGCACTCTCTGGACACACTGCACTAAAACCCCAGTGGTGCCAGTGCAGTCTCTGGACTCACTGCACTGCATCCCCAGTGGTGCCAGTGCACTCTCTGGACTCACCGGGGTGCATCCCCAGTGGTGCCAGTGCACTCTCTGGACTCACTGCACTGCATCCCCTGCGGTGCCAGTACACTCTCTGGACTCACTGCAGTGCATCACCAGTGGTGCCAGTGTACTCTCTGGACTCACTGCACTGCATCACCAGCGGTGCCAGTGCACTCTCTGGACTCACTGCAGTGCATCCCCAGTGGTGCCAGTGCACTTTCTGGTGTCACTGCAGTGCATCCCCTGTTGTGCCAGTGCACTCTCTGCACTCACTGCACTGCATCCCCAGAAGTGCCAGTGCACTCTCTGGACTCACTGCAGTGCATCCCCAGTGGTGCCAGTGCACTTTCTGGTGTCACTGCAGTGCATCCCCTGTTGTGCCAGTGCACTCTCTGGACTCACTGCAGTGCATCCCCAGTGGTGCCAGTGCACTCTCTGGACTCACTGCACTTCATCCCCAGTGGTGCCAGTGCACTCTCTGGACTCACTGCAGTGCATCCCCAGTGGTGCCAGTGCACTCTCTGGAGTCACTGCACTGCATCCCCAGTGCTGCCAGTGCACTCTCTGGACTCACTGCAGTGCATCCCCAGTGGTGCCAGTGAACTCTCTGGACTCACTGCAGTGCATCCCCAGTGGTGCCAGTGCACTCTCTGGACTCACTGCACTGCATCCCCAGTGGTGCCAGTGCACTCTCTGGACTCACTGCACTGCATCCCCAGTGGTGCCAGTGCACTCTCTGGACTCACTGCAGTGCATCCCCTGTTCTTCCATTGCACTCTCCGGACTCACTGCAGTGCATCCGCAGTGGTGCCAGTGCACTCTTTCGAGTCACTGCAGTGCATCCCCAGTGGTGCCAGTGCACTCTCTGGACTCACTGCACTGCATCCCCAGTGGTGCCAGTGCACTCTCTGCACTCACTGCACTGCATCCCCAGTGTTCCCAGTGCACTCTCTGGACTCACTGCAGTGCATCCCCAGTGGTGCCAGTGCACTCTCTGGACTCACTGCACTGCATCCCCAGTGGTGCCACTGCACTCTCTGGACTCACTGCACTGCATCACCATTGGTGCCAGGGCACTCTCCGGACTCACTGCAGTGCATCCGCAGTGGTGCCAGTGCACTCTTTCGAGTCACTGCACTGCATCCCCATTAGTGCCAGTGCATTCTCTGGACTCATTGCAGTGCATCCCCAGTGGTGCCAGTGCACTCTCTGGACTCACTGCACTGCATCTTTAATGGTGCCAGTGCACTCTCTGGACTCACTGCACTGCATCCCCAGTGGTGCCAGTGCACTCTCTGCACTCACTGCACTGCATCCCCGGTGTTCCCAGAGCACTCTCTGGACTCACCGAGGTGCATCCCCAGTGGTGCCAGTGCACTCTCTGGACTCACTGCACTGCATCCCCATTGCACTCTCTGGACTCACTGCACTGCATCCCCAGTGGTGCCAGTGTACTCTCTGGACTCAGTGCACTGCATCCCCAGTGGTGCCACTGCACTCTCTGGACTCACTGCAGTGCATCCCCAGTGGAGCCAGTGCACTCTCTGGACTCACTGCACTGCATCCCCAGTGGTGACAGTGCACTCTCTGGACTCACTGCACTGCATCCCCAGTGGTGCCAGTGCACTCTCTGGACTCACTGCAGTGCAGCCCCTGAGGTGCCAGTGTACTCTCTGGACTCACTGCACTGCATCCCCAGTGGTGACAGTGCACTCTCTGGAATCACTGCAGTGCATCCCCTGTGGTGCCATTGCACTCTCTGGACTCACTGCACTGCATCCCCAGTGGTGCCTGTGCACTCTTTTGAGTCACTGCACTGCATCCCCAGTGGTGCCAGTGCACTCTCTGGACTCACTGCACTGCATCACCATTGGTGCCAGGGCACTCTCCGGACTCACTGCAGTGCATCCCCAGTGGTGCCAGTGCACTCTTTCGAGTCACTGCACTGCATCCCCAGTGGTGCCAGTGCATTATCTGGACTCACTGCAGTGCATCCGTATTGGTGCCAGTGCACTCTCTGGACTCACTGCAGTGCATCCCCAGTGGTGCCAGTGCACTCTCTGGACTCACTGCACTGCATCCCCAGTGGTGCCAGTGCACTCTCTGGACTCACTGCACTGCATCAACAGTGGTGCCAGTGCACTCCCTGCACTCACTGCACTGCATCCCCAGTGGTGCCAGTGCACTCTCTGGACTCACTGCACTGCATCCCCAGTGGTGCCAGTGCACTCTCTGGACTCACTGCACTGCATCAACAGTGGTGCCAGTGCACTCCCTGCACTCACTGCACTGCATCCCCAGTGGTGCCAGTGCACTCTCTGGACTCACTGCACTGCATCCCCAGTGGTGCCAGAGCACTCTCTGGACTCACTGCACTGCATCCCCAGTGGTGCCAGTGCACTGTCTGGACTCACTGCGGTGTATCGCTATTGGAGCCGGTGCACTCTCTGGACTCACTAAACTGCATCCCCAGTGGTGCCAGAGAACTCTCTGGTCTCACTGCAGTGCATCCCCAGTGGTGCCGGTGCACTCTCTGGACTCACTGCATCCCCATTGGTGCCAGTGCACTCTCTGGACACACTGCACTAAAACCCCAGTGGTGCCAGTGCAGTCTCTGGACTCACTGCACTGCATCCCCAGTGGTGCCAGTGCACTCTCTGGACTCACCGGGGTGCATCCCCAGTGGTGCCAGTGCACTCTCTGGACTCACTGCACTGCATCCCCTGCGGTGCCAGTACACTCTCTGGACTCACTGCAGTGCATCACCAGTGGTGCCAGTGTACTCTCTGGACTCACTGCACTGCATCACCAGCGGTGCCAGTGCACTCTCTGGACTCACTGCAGTGCATCCCCAGTGGTGCCAGTGCACTTTCTGGTGTCACTGCAGTGCATCCCCTGTTGTGCCAGTGCACTCTCTGCACTCACTGCACTGCATCCCCAGAAGTGCCAGTGCACTCTCTGGACTCACTGCAGTGCATCCCCAGTGGTGCCAGTGCACTTTCTGGTGTCACTGCAGTGCATCCCCTGTTGTGCCAGTGCACTCTCTGGACTCACTGCAGTGCATCCCCAGTGGTGCCAGTGCACTCTCTGGACTCACTGCACTTCATCCCCAGTGGTGCCAGTGCACTCTCTGGACTCACTGCAGTGCATCCCCAGTGGTGCCAGTGCACTCTCTGCACTCACTGCACTGCATCACCAGTGGTGCCAGTGCACTCTCTGGAGTCACTGCACTGCATCCCCAGTGCTGCCAGTGCACTCTCTGGACTCACTGCAGTGCATCCCCAGTGGTGCCAGTGCACTCTCTGGACTCACTGCACTGCATCCCCAGTGGTGCCAGTGCACTCTCTGGACTCACTGCACTGCATCCCCAGTGGTGCCAGTACACTCTCTGGACTCACTGCACTGCATCCCCAGTGGTGCCAGTGCACTCTCTGGACTCACTGCACTGCATCCCCAGTGGTGCCAGTGCACTCTCTGGACTCACTGCACTGCATCACCATTGGTGCCAGGGCACTCTCCGGACTCACTGCAGTGCATCCGCAGTGGTGCCAGTGCACTCTTTCGAGTCACTGCAGTGCATCCCCAGTGGTGCCAGTGCACTCTCTGGACTCACTGCACTGCATCCCCAGTGGTGCCAGTGCACTCTCTGCACTCACTGCACTGCATCCCCGGTGTTCCCAGTGCACTCTCTGGACTCACTGCAGTGCATCCCCAGTGGTGCCAGTGCACTCTCTGGACTCACTGCACTGCATCCCCAGTGCTGCCACTGCACTCTCTGGACTCACTGCACTGCATCACCATTGGTGCCAGGGCACTCTCCGGACTCACTGCAGTGCATCCGCAGTGGTGCCAGTGCACTCTTTCGAGTCACTGCACTGCATCCCCATTAGTGCCAGTGCATTCTCTGGACTCATTGCAGTGCATCCCCAGTGGTGCCAGTGCACTCTCTGGACTCACTGCTCTGCATCTTTAATGGTGCCAGTGCACTCTCTGGACTCACTGCACTGCATCCCCAGTGGTGCCAGTGCACTCTCTGCACTCACTGCACTGCATCCCCGGTGTTCCCAGAGCACTCTCTGGACTCACCGAGGTGCATCCCCAGTGGTGCCAGTGCACTCTCTGGACTCACTGCACTGCATCCCCAGTGGTGCCAGTGCACTCTCTGGACTCACTGCAGTGCAGCCCCTGAGGTGCCAGTGTACTCTCTGGACTCACTGCACTGCATCCCCAGTGGTGACAGTGCACTCTCTGGAATCACTGCAGTGCATCCCCTGTGGTGCCATTGCACTCTCTGGACTCACTGCACTGCATCCCCAGTGGTGCCTGTGCACTCTTTTGAGTCACTGCACTGCATCCCCAGTGGTGCCAGTGCACTCTCTGGACTCACTGCAGTGCATCCCCAGTGGTGCCAGTGCACTCTCTGCACTCACTGCACTGCATCACCAGTGGTGCCAGTGCACTCTCTGCACTCACTGCACTGCATCCCCAGTGTTCCCAGAGCACTCTCTGGACTCACTGCAGTGCATCCCCAGTGGTGCCAGTGCACTCTCCGGACTCACTGCACTGCATCCCTAATGGTGCCAGTGCACTCTCTGGACTCACTGCACTGCATCCCCAGTGGTGCCAGTGCACTCTCTGCACTCACTGCAGTGCAGCCCCTGAGGTGCCAGTGTACTCTCTGGACTCACTGCACTGCATCCCCAGTGGTGACAGTGCACTCTCTGGAATCACTGCAGTGCATCCCCTGTGCTGCCATTGCACTCTCTGGACCCACTGCACTGCATCCCCAGTGGTGCCTGTGCACTCTCTTGAGTCACTGCACTGCATCCCCAGAGGAGCCAGTGCACTCTATGGACTAACTGCACTGCATAACCAGTGGTGCCAGTGCACTCTCTGGACTCACTGCACTGCATCCCCAGTGGTGCCAGTGTACTCTCTGGACTCACTGCACTGCATCCCCAGTGGTGCCAGTGCACTCTCCGGACTCATTGCACTGCATCCCTAATGGTGCCAGTGCACTCTCTGGACTCACTGCACTGCATCCCCAGTGGTGCCAGTGCACTCTCTGCACTCACTGCACTGCATCACCATTGGTGCCAGGGAACTCTCTGGACTCACCGAGGTGCATCCCCAGTGGTGCCAGTGCACTCTCTGGACTCACTGCACTGCATCCCCAGTGGTGCCAGTGCACTCTCTGGACTCACTGCAGTGCAGCCCCTGAGGTACCAGTGTACTCTCTGGACTCACTGCAGTGCATCCCCTGTGGTGACAGTGCACTCTCTGGAATCACTGCAGTGCATCCCCAGTGGTGCCTGTGCACTCTCTTGAGTCACTGCACTGCATCCCCAGTGGAGCCAGTGCACTCTATGGACTAACTGCACTGCATAACCAGTGGTGCCAGTGCACTCTCTGGACTCACTGCACTGCATCCCCAGTGGTGCCAGTGCACTCTCTGGACTCACTGCACTGCATCCCCAGTGGTTCCAGTGCACTCTCTGGACTCACCGGGGTGCATACCCAGTGGTGCCAGTGCACTCTTTCGAGTCACTGCACTGCATCCCCATTAGTGCCAGTGCACTCTCTGGACTAACTGCACTGCATACCCAGTGGTGCCAGTGCACTCTCTGGACTCACTGCACTGCATACCCAGTGGTGCCAGTGCACTCTCTGGACTCACTGCACTGCATCCCCAGTGGTTCCAGTGCACTCTCTGGACTCACTGCACTGCATCCCCAGTGGTGCCTGTGCACTCTCTTGAGTCACTGCACTGCATCCCCAGTGGAGCCAGTGCACTCTATGGACTAACTGCACTGCATACCCAGTGGTGCCAGTGCACTCTCTGGACTCACTGCACTGCATCCCCAGTGGTGCCAGTGCACTCTCTGGACTAACTGCACTGCATCCCCAGTGGTTCCAGTGCACTCTCTGGACTCACTGCACTGCATCCCCAGTGGTGCCTGTGCACTCTCTTGAGTCACTGCACTGCATCCCCAGTGGAGCCAGTGCACTCTATGGACTAACTGCACTGCATCCCCAGTGGTGCCAGTGCACTCTCTGGACTCACTGCACTGCATACCCAGTGGTGCCAGTGCACTCTCTGGATTCACTGCACTGCATCACCAGTGGTGCCAGTGCACTCTCTGGACTCACTGCACTGCATCACCATTGGTGCCAGGGCACTCTCCGGACTCACTGCAGTGCATCCCCAGTGGTGCCAGTGCACTCTTTCGAGTCACTGCACTGCATCCCCAGTGGTGCCAGTGCATTATCTGGACTCACTGCAGTGCATCCGTATTGGTGCCAGTGCACTCTCTGGACTCACTGCAGTGCATCCCCAGTGGTGCCAGTGCACTCTCTGGACTCACTGCACTGCATCCCCAGTGGTGCCAGTGCACTCTCTGGACTCACTGAACTGCATCAACTGTGGTGCCAGTGCACTCCCTGCACTCACTGCACTGCATCCCCAGTGGTGCCAGTGCACTCTCTGGACTCACTGCACTGCATCCCCAGTGGTGCCAGTGCACTCTCTGGACTCACTGCAGTGTAGCTCAGTGGTGCCAGAGCACTCTCTGGACTCACTGCACTGCATCCCCAGTGGTGCCAGTGCACTGTCTGGACTCACTGCGGTGTATCGCTATTGGAGCCGGTGCACTCTCTGGACTCACTAAACTGCATCCCCAGTGGTGCCAGAGAACTCTCTGGTCTCACTGCAGTGCATCCCCAGTGGTGCCAGTGCACTCTCTGGACTCACTGCATCCCCAGTGGTGCCAGGGCACTCTCTGGACTCACAGCACTGCATCCCCATTGGTGCCAGTGCACTCTCTGGACACACTGCACTAAAACCCCAGTGGTGCCAGTGCACTCTCTGGACTCACTGCACTGCATCCCCAGTGGTGCCAGTGCACTCTCTGGACTCACCGGGGTGCATCCCCAGTGGTGCCAGTGCACTCTCTGGACTCACTGCACTGCATCCCCTGCGGTGCCAGTACACTCTCTGGACTCACTGCAGTGCATCACCAGTGGTGCCAGTATACTCTCTGGACTCACTGCACTGCATCACCAGCGGTGCCAGTGCACTCTCTGGACTCACTGCAGTGCATCCCCAGTGGTGCCAGTGCACTTTCTGGTGTCACTGCAGTGCATCCCCTGTTGTGCCAGTGCACTCTCTGCACTCACTGCACTGCATCCCCAGAAGTGCCAGTGCACTCTCTGGACTCACTGCAGTGCATCCCCAGTGGTGCCAGTGCACTTTCTGGTGTCACTGCAGTGCATCCCCTGTTGTGCCAGTGCACTCTCTGGACTCACTGCAGTGCATCCCCAGTGGTGCCAGTGCACTCTCTGGACTCACTGCACTTCATCCCCAGTGGTGCCAGTGCACTCTCTGGACTCACTGCAGTGCATCCCCAGTGGTGCCAGTGCACTCTCTGCACTCACTGCACTGCATCACCAGTGGTGCCAGTGCACTCTCTGGAGTCACTGCACTGCATCACCAGTGCTGCCAGTGCACTCTCTGGACTCACTGCAGTGCATCCCCAGTGGTGCCAGTGCACTCTCTGGACTCACTGCACTGCATCCCCAGTGGTGCCAGTGCACTCTCTGGACTCACTGCACTGCATCCCCAGTGGTGCCAGTACACTCTCTGGACTCACTGCACTGCATCCCCAGTGGTGCCAGTGCACTCTCTGGACTCACTGCACTGCATCCCCAGTGGTGCCAGTGCACTCTCTGGACTCACTGCACTGCATCACCATTGGTGCCAGGGCACTCTCCGGACTCACTGCAGTGCATCCGCAGTGGTGCCAGTGCACTCTTTCGAGTCACTGCAGTGCATCCCCAGTGGTGCCAGTGCACTCTCTGGACTCACTGCACTGCATCCCCAGTGGTGCCAGTGCACTCTCTGCACTCAATGCACTGCATCCCCAGTGTTCCCAGTGCACTCTCTGGACTCACTGCACTGCATCCCCAGTGGTGCCACTGCACTCTCTGGACTCACTGCACTGCATCACCATTGGTGCCAGGGCACTCTCCGGACTCACTGCAGTGCATCCGCAGTGGTGCCAGTGCACTCTTTCGAGTCACTGCACTGCATCCCCATTAGTGCCAGTGCATTCTCTGGACTCATTGCAGTGCATCCCCAGTGGTGCCAGTGCACTCTCTGGACTCACTGCACTGCATCTTTAATGGTGCCAGTGCACTCTCTGGACTCACTGCACTGCATCCCCAGTGGTGCCAGTGCACTCTCTGCACTCACTGCACTGCATCCCCGGTGTTCCCAGAGCACTCTCTGGACTCACCGAGGTGCATCCCCAGTGGTGCCAGTGCACTCTCTGGACTCACTGCACTGCATCCCCAGTGGTGCCAGTGCACTCTCTGGACTCACTGCAGTGCAGCCCCTGAGGTGCCAGTGTACTCTCTGGACTCACTGCACTGCATCCCCAGTGGTGACAGTGCACTCTCTGGAATCACTGCAGTGCATCCCCTGTGGTGCCATTGCACTCTCTGGACTCACTGCACTGCATCCCCAGTGGTGCCTGTGCACTCTTTTGAGTCACTGCACTGCATCCCCAGTGGTGCCAGTGCACTCTCTGGACTCACTGCAGTGCATCCCCAGTGGTGCCAGTGCACTCTCTGCACTCACTGCACTGCATCACCAGTGGTGCCAGTGCACTCTCTGGAGTCACTGCACTGCATTCCCAGTGCTGCCAGTGCACTCTCTGGACTCACTGCAGTGCATCCCCAGTGGTGCCAGTGCACTCTCTGGACTCACTGCAGTGCATCCCCAGTGGTGCCAGTGCACTCTCTGGACTCACTGCACTGCATCCCCAGTGCTGCCAGTGCACTCTCTAGACTCACTGCACTTCATCCCCAGTGGTGCCAGTGCACTCTCTGGACTCACTGCATTGCATCCCCAGTGGTGCCAGTGCACTCTCTGGACTCACTGCACTGCATCCCCAGTGGTGCCACTGCACTCTCTGGACTCACTGCACTGCATCACCATTGGTGCCAGGTCACTCTCCGGACTCACTGCAGTGCATCCGCAGTGGTGCCAGTGCACTCTTTCGAGTCACTGCAGTGCATCCCCAGTGGTGCCAGTGCACTCTCTGGACTCACTGCACTGCATCCCCAGTGGTGCCAGTGCACTCTCTGCACTCACTGCACTGCATCCCCAGTGTTCCCAGAGCACTCTCTGGACTCACTGCAGTGCATCCCCAGTGGTGCCAGTGCACTCTCCGGACTCACTGCACTGCATCCCTAATGGTGCCAGTGCACTCTCTGGACTCACTGCACTGCATCCCCAGTGGTGCCAGTGCACTCTCTGCACTCACTGCAGTGCATCCCCTGTGCTTCCATTGCACTCTCTGGACCCACTGCACTGCATCCCCAGTGGTGCCTGTGCACTCTCTTGAGTCACTGCACTGCATCCCCAGTGGAGCCAGTGCACTCTATGGACTAACTGCACTGCATAACCAGTGGTGCCAGTGCACTCTCTGGACTCACTGCACTGCATCCCCAGTGGTGCCAGTGTACTCTCTGGACTCACTGCACTGCATCCCCAGTGGTGCCAGTGCACTCTCCGGACTCATTGCACTGCATCCCTAATGGTGCCAGTGCACTCTCTGGACTCACTGCACTGCATCCCCAGTGGTGCCAGTGCACTCTCTGCACTCACTGCACTGCATCCCCGGTGTTCCCAGAGCACTCTCTGGACTCACCGAGTTGCATCCCCAGTGGTGCCAGTGCACTCTCTGGACTCACTGCACTGCATCCCCAGTGGTGCCAGTGCACTCTCTGGACTCACTGCAGTGCAGCCCCTGAGGTACCAGTGTACTCTCTGGACTCACTGCAGTGCATCCCCTGTGGTGACAGTGCACTCTCTGGAATCACTGCAGTGCATCCCCAGTGGTGCCTGTGCACTCTCTTGAGTCACTGCACTGCATCACCAGTGGAGCCAGTGCACTCTATGGACTAACTGCACTGCATAACCAGTGGTGCCAGTGCACTCTCTGGACTCACTGCACTGCATCCCCAGTGGTGCCAGTGCACTCTCTGGACTCACTGCACTGCATCCCCAGTGGTGCCAGTGCACTCTATGGACTAACTGCACTGCATCCCCAGTGGTGACAGTGCACTCTCTGGAATCACTGCAGTGCATCCCCTGTGGTGCCATTGCACTCTCTGGACTCACTGCACTGCATCCCCAGTGGTGCCTGTGCACTCTTTTGAGTCACTGCACTGCATCCCCAGTGGTGCCAGTGCACTCTCTGGACTCACTGCAGTGCATCCCCAGTGGTGCCAGTGCACTCTCTGCACTCACTGCACTGCATCACCAGTGGTGCCAGTGCACTCTCTGGAGTCACTGCACTGCATCCCCAGTGCTGCCAGTGCACTCTCTGGACTCACTGCAGTGCGTCCCCAGTGGTGCCAGTGCACTGTCTGGACTCACTGCAGTGCATCCCCAGTGGTGCCAGTGCACTCTCTGGACTCACTGCACTGCATCCCCAGTGCTGCCAGTGCACTCTCTGGACTCACTGCACTTCACCCCCAGTGGTGCCAGTGAACTCTCTGGACTCACTGCATTGCATCCCCAGTGGTGCCAGTGCACTCTATGGACTCACTGCACTGCATCCCCAGTGGTGCCACTGCACTCTCTGGACTCACTGCACTGCATCACCATTGGTGCCAGGGCACTCTCCGGACTCACTGCAGTGCATCCGCAGTGGTGCCAGTGCACTCTTTCGAGTCACTGCAGTGCATCCCCAGTGGTGCCAGTGCACTCTCTGGACTCACTGAACTGCATCCCCAGTGGTGCCAGTGCACTCTCTGCACTCACTGCACTGCATCCCCAGTGTTCCCAGAGCACTCTCTGGACTCACTGCAGTGCATCCCCAGTGGTGCCAGTGCACTCTCCGGACTCACTGCACTGCATCCCTAATGGTGCCAGTGCACTCTCTGGACTCACTGCACTGCATCCCCAGTGGTGCCAGTGCACTCTCTGCACTCACTGCACTGCATCCCCGGTGTTCCCAGAGCACTCTCTGGACTCACCGAGGTGCATCCCCAGTGGTGCCAGTGCACTCTCTGGACTCACTGCACTGCATCCCCAGTGGTGCCAGTGCACTCTCTGGACTCACTGCAGTGCAGCCCCTGAGGTACCAGTGTACTCTCTGGACTCACTGCAGTGCATCCCCTGTGGTGACAGTGCACTCTCTGGAATCACTGCAGTGCATCCCCAGTGGTGCCTGTGCACTCTCTTGATTCACTGCACTGCATCCCCAGTGGTGCCAGTGCACTCTATGGACTATCTGCACTGCATCCCCAGTGGTGCCAGTGCACTCTCTGGACTCACTGCACTGCATCCCCAGTGGTGCCAGTGCACTCTCTGGACTCACTGCACTGCATCCCCAGTGGTTCCAGTGCACTCTCTGGACTCACCGGGGTGCATACCCAGTGGTGCCAGTGCACTCTTTCGAGTCACTGCACTGCATCGCCAGTGGAGCCAGTGCACTCTATGGACTAACTGCACTGCATACCCAGTGGTGCCAGTGCACTCTCTGGACTCACTGCACTGCATACCCAGTGGTGCCAGTGCACTCTCTGGACTCACTGCACTGCATCCCCAGTGGTTCCAGTGCACTCTCTTGACTCACTGCACTGCATCCCCAGTGGTGCCTGTGCACTCTCTTGAGTCACTGCACTGCATCCCCAGTGTTGCCAGTGCACTCTCTGGACTCACTGTAGTGCATCCCCAGTGGTGCCAGTGCACTCTCTGGACTCACTGCACTGCATCCCCAGTGGTGCCAGTGCACTCTCTGAGCTCACTGCAGTGCATCCCCAGTGGTGCAGTGCACTCTCTGGACTCACTGCACTGCATCCCCAGTGGTGCCAGTGCACTCTCTGGACTCACTGCACTGCATCAACAGTGGTGCCAGTGCACTCCCTGCACTCACTGCACTGCATCTCCAGTGGTGCCAGTGCACTCTCTGGACTCACTGCACTGCATCCCCAGTGGTGCCAGTGCACTGTCTGGACTCACTGCGGTGTATCGCCATTGGAGCCGGTGCACTCTCTGGACTCACTAAACTGCATCCCCAGTGGTGCCAGAGAACTCTCTGGTCTCACTGCAGTGCATCCCCAGTGGTGCCAGTGCACTCTCTGGACACACTGCACTAAAACCCCAGTGGTGCCAGTGCAGTCTCTGGACTCACTGCACTGCATCCCCAGTGGTGCCAGTGCACTCTCTGGACTCACCGGGGTGCATCCCCAGTGGTGCCAGTGCACTCTCTGGACTCACTGCACTGCATCCCCTGCGGTGCCAGTACACTCTCTGGACTCACTGCGCTGCATCACCAGTGGTGCCAGTGTACTCTCTGGACTCACTGCACTGCATCACCAGCGGTGCCAGTGCACTCTCTGGACTCACTGCAGTGCATCCCCAGTGGTGCCAGTGCACTTTCTGGTGTCACTGCAGTGCATCCCCTGTTGTGCCAGTGCACTCTCTGCACTCACTGCACTGCATCCCCAGAAGTGCCAGCGCACTCTCTGGACTCACTGCAGTGCATCCCCAGTGGTGCCAGTGCACTTTCTGGTGTCACTGCAGTGCATCCCCTGTTGTGCCAGTGCACTCTCTGGA
Organism: Anser brachyrhynchus; assembly: GCF_964034855.1. NCBI lineage: Eukaryota > Metazoa > Chordata > Aves > Anseriformes > Anatidae > Anser > Anser brachyrhynchus. The sequence continues at coordinate 1,368,987 of NW_027664004.1, forward strand.
CTCACTGCAGTGCATCCCCAGTGGTGCCAGTGCACTCTCTGGACTCACTGCACTTCATCCCCAGTGGTGCCAGTGCACTCTCTGGACTCACTGCAGTGCATCCCCAGTGGTGCCAGTGCACTCTCTGCACTCACTGCACTGCATCACCAGTGGTGCCAGTGCACTCTCTGGAGTCACTGCACTGCATCCCCAGTGCTGCCAGTGCACTCTCTGGACTCACTGCAGTGCATCCCCAGTGGTGCCAGTGCACTCTCTGGACTCACTGCACTGCATCCCCAGTGGTGCCAGTGCACTCTCTGGACTCACTGCACTGCATCCCCAGTGGTGCCAGTGCACTCTCTGGACTCACTGCACTGCATCCCCAGTGGTGCCAGTGCACTCTCTGGACTCACTGCACTGCATCCCCAGTGGTGCCAGTGCACTCTCTGGACTCACTGCACTGCATCAACATTGGTGCCAGGGCACTCTCCGGACTCACTGCAGTGCATCCGCAGTGGTGCCAGTGCACTCTCTGGACTCACTGCACTGCATCCCCAGTGGTGCCAGTGCACTCTCTGCACTCACTGCACTGCATCCCCAGTGTTCCCAGTGCACTCTCTGGACTCACTGCAGTGCATCCCCAGTGGTGCCACTGCACTCTCTGGACTCACTGCACTGCATCCCCAGTGGTGCCACTGCACTCTCTGGACTCACTGCACTGCATCACCATTGGTGCCAGGGCACTCTCCGGACTCACTGCAGTGCATCCGCAGTGGTGCCAGTGCACTCTTTCGAGTCACTGCACTGCATCCCCATTAGTGCCAGTGCATTCTCTGGACTCATTGCAGTGCATCCCCAGTGGTGCCAGTGCACTCTCTGGACTCACTGCACTGCATCTTTAATGGTGCCAGTGCACTCTCTGGACTCACTGCACTGCATCCCCAGTGGTGCCAGTGCACTCTCTGCACTCACTGCACTGCATCCCCGGTGTTCCCAGAGCACTCTCTGGACTCACCGAGGTGCATCCCCAGTGGTGCCAGTGCACTCTCTGGACTCACTGCACTGCATCCCCAGTGGTGCCAGTGCACTCTCTGGACTCACTAAACTGCATCCCCAGTGGTGCCAGAGAACTCTCTGGTCTCACTGCAGTGCATCCCCAGTGGTGCCAGTGCACTCTCTGGACTCACTGCATCCCCAGTGGTGCCAGGGCACTCTCTGGACTCACAGCACTGCATCCCCATTGGTGCCAGTGCACTCTCTGGACACACTGCACTAAAACACCAGTGGTGCCAGTGCAGTCTCTGGACTCACTGCACTGCATCCCCAGTGGTGCCAGTGCACTCTCTGGACTCACCGGGGTGCATCCCCAGTGGTGCCAGTGCACTCTCTGGACTCACTGCACTGCATCCCCTGCGGTGCCAGTACACTCTCTGGACTCACTGCGCTGCATCACCAGTGGTGCCAGTGTACTCTCTGGACTCACTGCACTGCATCACCAGCGGTGCCAGTGCACTCTCTGGACTCACTGCAGTGCATCCCCAGTGGTGCCAGTGCACTTTCTGGTGTCACTGCAGTGCATCCCCTGTTGTGCCAGTGCACTCTCTGCACTCACTGCACTGCATCCCCAGAAGTGCCAGCGCACTCTCTGGACTCACTGCAGTGCATCCCCAGTGGTGCCAGTGCACTTTCTGGTGTCACTGCAGTGCATCCCCTGTTGTGCCAGTGCACTCTCTGGACTCACTGCAGTGCATCCCCAGTGGTGCCAGTGCACTCTCTGGACTCACTGCACTTCATCCCCAGTGGTGCCAGTGCACTCTCTGGACTCACTGCAGTGCATCCCCAGTGGTGCCAGTGCACTCTCTGCACTCACTGCACTGCATCACCAGTGGTGCCAGTGCACTCTCTGGAGTCACTGCACTGCATCCCCAGTGCTGCCAGTGCACTCTCTGGACTCACTGCAGTGCATCCCCAGTGGTGCCAGTGCACTCTCTGGACTCACTGCACTGCATCCCCAGTGGTGCCAGTGCACTCTCTGGACTCACTGCACTGCATCCCCAGTGGTGCCAGTGCACTCTCTGGACTCACTGCACTGCATCCCCAGTGGTGCCAGTGCACTCTCTGGACTCACTGCACTGCATCAACATTGGTGCCAGGGCACTCTCCGGACTCACTGCAGTGCATCCGCAGTGGTGCCAGTGCACTCTCTGGACTCACTGCACTGCATCCCCAGTGGTGCCAGTGCACTCTCTGCACTCACTGCACTGCATCCCCAGTGTTCCCAGTGCACTCTCTGGACTCACTGCAGTGCATCCCCAGTGGTGCCACTGCACTCTCTGGACTCACTGCACTGCATCCCCAGTGGTGCCACTGCACTCTCTGGACTCACTGCACTGCATCACCATTGGTGCCAGGGCACTCTCCGGACTCACTGCAGTGCATCCGCAGTGGTGCCAGTGCACTCTTTCGAGTCACTGCACTGCATCCCCATTAGTGCCAGTGCATTCTCTGGACTCATTGCAGTGCATCCCCAGTGGTGCCAGTGCACTCTCTGGACTCACTGCACTGCATCTTTAATGGTGCCAGTGCACTCTCTGGACTCACTGCACTGCATCCCCAGTGGTGCCAGTGCACTCTCTGCACTCACTGCACTGCATCCCCGGTGTTCCCAGAGCACTCTCTGGACTCACCGAGGTGCATCCCCAGTGGTGCCAGTGCACTCTCTGGACTCACTGCACTGCATCCCCAGTGGTGCCAGTGCACTCTCTGGACTCACTGCAGTGCAGCCCCTGAGGTGCCAGTGTACTCTCTGGACTCACTGCACTGCATCCCCAGTGGTGACAGTGCACTCTCTGGAATCACTGCAGTGCATCCCCTGTGGTGCCATTGCACTCTCTGGACTCACTGCACTGCATCCCCAGTGGTGCCTGTGCACTCTTTTGAGTCACTGCACTGCATCCCCAGTGGTGCCAGTGCACTCTCTGGACTCACTGCAGTGCATCCCCAGTGGTGCCAGTGCACTCTCTGCACTCACTGCACTGCATCACCAGTGGTGCCAGTGCACTCTCTGGACTCACTGCACTGCATCCCCAGTGCTGCCAGTGCACTCTCTGGACTCACTGCAGTGCATCCCCAGTGGTGCCAGTGCACTCTCTGGACTCACTGCAGTGCATCCCCAGTGGTGCCAGTGCACTCTCTCGACTCACTGCACTGCATCCCCAGTGCTGCCAGTGCACTCTCTGGACTCACTGCACTTCATCCCCAGTGGTGCCAGTGCACTCTCTGGACTCACTGCATTGCATCCCCAGTGGTGCCAGTGCACTCTCTGGACTCACTGCACTGCATCCCCAGTGGTGCCACTGCACTCTCTGGACTCACTGCACTGCATCACCATTGGTGCCAGGGCACTCTCCGGACTCACTGCAGTGCATCCGCAGTGGTGCCAGTGCACTCTTTCGAGTCACTGCAGTGCATCCCCAGTGGTGCCAGTGCACTCTCTGGACTCACTGCACTGCATCCCCAGTGGTGCCAGTGCACTCTCTGCACTCACTGCACTGCATCCCCAGTGTTCCCAGAGCACTCTCTGGACTCACTGCAGTGCATCCCCAGTGGTGCCAGTGCACTCTCCGGACTCACTGCACTGCATCCCTAATGGTGCCAGTGCACTCTCTGGACTCACTGCACTGCATCCCCAGTGGTGCCAGTGCACTCTCTGCACTCACTGCAGTGCAGCCCCTGAGGTGCCAGTGTACTCTCTGGACTCACTGCACTGCATCCCCAGTGGTGACAGTGCACTCTCTGGAATCACTGCAGTGCATCCCCTGTGCTGCCATTGCACTCTCTGGACCCACTGCACTGCATCCCCAGTGGTGCCTGTGCACTCTCTTGAGTCACTGCACTGCATCCCCAGTGGAGCCAGTGCACTCTATGGACTAACTGCACTGCATAACCAGTGGTGCCAGTGCACTCTCTGGACTCACTGCACTGCATCCCCAGTGGTGCCAGTGTACTCTCTGGACTCACTGCACTGCATCCCCAGTGGTGCCAGTGCACTCTCCGGACTCATTGCACTGCATCCCCAGTGGTGCCAGTGCACTCTCTGCACTCACTGCACTGCATCCCCGGTGTTCCCAGAGCACTCTCTGGACTCACCGAGGTGCATCCCCAGTGGTGCCAGTGCACTCTCTGGACTCACTGCACTGCATCTCCAGTGGTGACACTGCACTCTCTGGACTCACTGCAGTGCAGCCCCTGAGGTACCAGTGTACTCTCTGGACTCACTGCAGTGCATCCCCTGTGGTGACAGTGCACTCTCTGGAATCACTGCAGTGCATCCCCAGTGGTGCCTGTGCACTCTCTCGAGTCACTGCACTGCATCCCCAGTGGAGCCAGTGCACTCTATGGACTAACTGCACTGCATAACCAGTGGTGCCAGTGCACTCTCTGGACTCACTGCACTGCATCCCCAGTGGTGCCAGTGCACTCTCTGGACTCACTGCACTGCATCCCCAGTGGTTCCAGTGCACTCTCTGGACTCACCGGGGTGCATACCCAGTGGTGCCAGTGCACTCTTTCGAGTCACTGCACTGCATCCCCATTAGTGCCAGTGCACTCTATGGACTAACTGCACTGCATACCCAGTGGTGCCAGTGCACTCTCTGGACTCACTGCACTGCATACCCAGTGGTGCCAGTGCACTCTCTGGACTCACTGCACTGCATCCCCAGTGGTTCCAGTGCACTCTCTGGACTCACTGCACTGCATCCCCAGTGGTGCCAGTGCACTCTCTTGAGTCACTGCACTGCATCCCCAGTGGAGCCAGTGCACTCTATGGACTAACTGCACTGCATACCCAGTGGTGCCAGTGCACTCTCTGGACTCACTGCACTGCATCCCCAGTGGTGCCAGTGCACTCTCTGGACTAACTGCACTGCATCCCCAGTGGTTCCAGTGCACTCTCTGGACTCACTGCACTGCATCCCCAGTGGTGCCTGTGCACTCTCTTGAGTCACTGCACTGCATCCCCAGTGGAGCCAGTGCACTCTATGGACTAACTGCACTGCATCCCCAGTGGTGCCAGTGCACTCTCTGGACTCACTGCACTGCATACCCAGTGGTGCCAGTGCACTCTCTGGATTCACTGCACTGCATCACCAGTGGTGCCAGTGCACTCTCTGGACTCACTGCACTGCATCACCATTGGTGCCAGGGCACTCTCCGGACTCACTGCAGTGCATCCCCAGTGGTGCCAGTGCACTCTTTCGAGTCACTGCACTGCATCCCCAGTGGTGCCAGTGCATTATCTGGACTCACTGCAGTGCATCCGTATTGGTGCCAGTGCACTCTCTGGACTCACTGCAGTGCATCCCCAGTGGTGCCAGTGCACTCTCTGGACTCACTGCACTGCATCCCCAGTGGTGCCAGTGCACTCTCTGGACTCACTGCACTGCATCAACAGTGGTGCCAGTGCACTCCCTGCACTCACTGCACTGCATCCCCAGTGGTGCCAGTGCACTCTCTGGACTCACTGCACTGCATCCCCAGTGGTGCCAGTGCACTCTCTGGACTCACTGCAGTGTAGCTCAGTGGTGCCAGAGCACTCTCTGGACTCACTGCACTGCATCCCCAGTGGTGCCAGTGCACTGTCTGGACTCACTGCGGTGTATCGCCATTGGAGCCGGTGCACTCTCTGGACTCACTAAACTGCATCCCCAGTGGTGCCAGAGAACTCTCTGGTCTCACTGCAGTGCATCCCCAGTGGTGCCAGTGCACTCTCTGGACTCACTGCATCCCCAGTGGTGCCAGGGCACTCTCTGGACTCACAGCACTGCATCCCCATTGGTGCCAGTGCACTCTCTGGACACACTGCACTAAAACCCCAGTGGTGCCAGTGCACTCTCTGGACTCACTGCAGTGCATCCCCAGTGGTGCCAGTGCACTCTCTGGACTCACCGGGGTGCATCCCCAGTGGTGCCAGTGCACTCTCTGGACTCACTGCACTGCATCCCCTGCGGTGCCAGTACACTCTCTGGACTCACTGCAGTGCATCACCAGTGGTGCCAGTGTACTCTCTGGACTCACTGCACTGCATCACCAGCGGTGCCAGTGCACTCTCTGGACTCACTGCAGTGCATCCCCAGTGGTGCCAGTGCACTTTCTGGTGTCACTGCAGTGCATCTCCTGTTGTGCCAGTGCACTCTCTGCACTCACTGCACTGCATCCCCAGAAGTGCCAGTGCACTCTCTGGACTCACTGCAGTGCATCCCCAGTGGTGCCAGTGCACTTTCTGGTGTCACTGCAGTGCATCCCCAGTGGTGCCAGTGCACTCTCTGGACTCACTGCACTTCATCCACAGTGGTGCCAGTGCACTCTCTGGACTCACTGCAGTGCATCCCCAGTGGTGCCAGTGCACTCTCTGCACTCACTGCACTGCATCACCAGTGGTGCCAGTGCACTCTCTGGAGTCACTGCACTGCATCCCCAGTGCTGCCAGTGCACTCTCTGGACTCACTGCAGTGCATCCCCAGTGGTGCCAGTGCACTCTCTGGACTCACTGCAGTGCATCCCCAGTGGTGCCAGTGCACTCTCTGGACTCACTGCACTGCATCCCCAGTGGTGCCAGTGCATTATCTGGACTCACTGCACTGCATCCCCAGTGGTGCCAGTGCACTCTCTGGACTCACTGCACTGCATCCCCAGTGGTGCCAGTGCACTCTCTGGACTCACTGCACTGCATCACCATTGGTGCCAGGGCACTCTCCGGACTCACTGCAGTGCATCTGCAGTGGTGCCAGTGCACTCTTTCGAGTCACTGCAGTGCATCCCCAGTGGTGCCAGTGCACTCTCTGGACTCACTGCACTGCATCCCCAGTGGTGCCTGTGCACTCTCTTGAGTCACTGCACTGCATCCCCAGTGGAGCCAGTGCACTCTATGGACTAACTGCACTGCATCCCCAGTGGTGCCAGTGCACTCTCTGGACTCACTGCACTGCATACCCAGTGGTGCCAGTGCACTCTCTGGATTCACTGCACTGCATCACCAGTGGTGCCAGTGCACTCTCTGGACTCACTGCACTGCATCACCATTGGTGCCAGGGCACTCTCCGGACTCACTGCAGTGCATCCCCAGTGGTGCCAGTGCACTCTTTCGAGTCACTGCACTGCATCCCCAGTGGTGCCAGTGCATTATCTGGACTCACTGCAGTGCATCCGTATTGGTGCCAGTGCACTCTCTGGACTCACTGCAGTGCATCCCCAGTGGTGCCAGTGCACTCTCTGGACTCACTGCACTGCATCCCCAGTGGTGCCAGTGCACTCTCTGGACTCACTGCACTGCATCAACAGTGGTGCCAGTGCACTCCCTGCACTCACTGCACTGCATCCCCAGTGGTGCCAGTGCACTCTCTGGACTCACTGCACTGCATCCCCAGTGGTGCCAGTGCACTCTCTGGACTCACTGCAGTGTAGCTCAGTGGTGCCAGAGCACTCTCTGGACTCACTGCACTGCATCCCCAGTGGTGCCAGTGCACTGTCTGGACTCACTGCGGTGTATCGCCATTGGAGCCGGTGCACTCTCTGGACTCACTAAACTGCATCCCCAGTGGTGCCAGAGAACTCTCTGGTCTCACTGCAGTGCATCCCCAGTGGTGCCAGTGCACTCTCTGGACTCACTGCATCCCCAGTGGTGCCAGGGCACTCTCTGGACTCACAGCACTGCATCCCCATTGGTGCCAGTGCACTCTCTGGACACACTGCACTAAAACCCCAGTGGTGCCAGTGCACTCTCTGGACTCACTGCAGTGCATCCCCAGTGGTGCCAGTGCACTCTCTGGACTCACCGGGGTGCATCCCCAGTGGTGCCAGTGCACTCTCTGGACTCACTGCACTGCATCCCCTGCGGTGCCAGTACACTCTCTGGACTCACTGCAGTGCATCACCAGTGGTGCCAGTGTACTCTCTGGACTCACTGCACTGCATCACCAGCGGTGCCAGTGCACTCTCTGGACTCACTGCAGTGCATCCCCAGTGGTGCCAGTGCACTTTCTGGTGTCACTGCAGTGCATCTCCTGTTGTGCCAGTGCACTCTCTGCACTCACTGCACTGCATCCCCAGAAGTGCCAGTGCACTCTCTGGACTCACTGCAGTGCATCCCCAGTGGTGCCAGTGCACTTTCTGGTGTCACTGCAGTGCATCCCCAGTGGTGCCAGTGCACTCTCTGGACTCACTGCACTTCATCCACAGTGGTGCCAGTGCACTCTCTGGACTCACTGCAGTGCATCCCCAGTGGTGCCAGTGCACTCTCTGCACTCACTGCACTGCATCACCAGTGGTGCCAGTGCACTCTCTGGAGTCACTGCACTGCATCCCCAGTGGTGCCAGTGCACTCTCTGGACTCACTGCAGTGCATCCCCAGTGGTGCCAGTGCACTCTCTGGACTCACTGCAGTGCATCCCCAGTGGTGCCAGTGCACTCTCTGGACTCACTGCACTGCATCCCCTGTGGTGCCAGTGCATTATCTGGACTCACTGCACTGCATCCCCAGTGGTGCCAGTGCACTCTCTGGACTCACTGCACTGCATCCCCAGTGGTGCCAGTGCACTCTCTGGACTCACTGCACTGCATCACCATTGGTGCCAGGGCACTCTCCGGACTCACTGCAGTGCATCTGCAGTGGTGCCAGTGCACTCTTTCGAGTCACTGCAGTGCATCCCCAGTGGTGCCAGTGCACTCTCTGGACTCACTGCACTGCATCCCCAGTGGTGCCAGTGCACTCTCTGCACTCACTGCACTGCATCCCCAGTGTTCCCAGTGCACTCTCTGGACTCACTGCAGTGCATCCCCAGTGGTGCCAGTGCACTCTCTGGACTCACTGCACTGCATCCCCAGTGGTGTCACTGCACTCTCTGGACTCACTGCACTGCATCACCATTGGTGCCAGGGCACTCTCCGGACTCACTGCAGTGCATCCGCAGTGGTGCCAGTGCACTCTTTCGAGTCAGTGCACTGCATCCCCATTAGTGCCAGTGCATTCTCTGGACTCATTGCAGTGCATCCCCAGTGGTACCAGTGCACTCTCTGGACTCACTGCACTGCATCTTTAATGGTGCCAGTGCACTCTCTGGACTCACTGCACTGCATCCCCAGTGGTGCCAGTGCACTCTCTGGACTCACTGCACTGCATCCCCGGTGTTCCCAGAGCACTCTCTGGACTCACCGAGGTGCATCCCCAGTGGTGCCAGTGCACTCTCTGGACTCACTGCACTGCATCCCCAGTGGTGCCAGTGCACTCTCTGGACTCACTGCAGTGCAGCCCCTGAGGTGCCAGTGTACTCTCTGGACTCACTGCACTGCATCCCCAGTGGTGACAGTGCACTCTCTGGAATCACTGCAGTGCATCCCCCACTGGTGCCATTGCACTCTCTGGACTCACTGCACTGCATCCCCAGTGGTGCCTGTGCACTCTTTTGAGTCACTGCACTGCATCCCCAGTGGTGCCAGTGCACTCTCTGGACTCACTGCAGTGCATCCCCAGTGGTGCCAGTGCACTCTCTGCACTCACTGCACTGCATCACCAGTGGTGCCAGTGCACTCTCTGGAGTCACTGCACTGCATCCCCAGTGCTGCCAGTGCACTCTCTGGACTCACTGCAGTGCATCCCCAGTGGTGCCAGTGCACTCTCTGGACTCACTGCACTGCATCCCCAGTGGTGCCAGTGCACTCTCTGGACTAACTGGGGTGCATCCCCAGTGCTGCCAGTGCACTCTCTGGACTCACTGCACTTCACCCCCAGTGGTGCCAGTGCACTCTCTGGACTCACTGCATTGCATCCCCAGTGGTGCCAGTGCACTCTCTGGACTCACTGCACTGCATCCCCAGTGGTGCCACTGCACTCTCTGGACTCACTGCACTGCATCACCATTGGTGCCAGGGCACTCTCCGGACTCACTGCAGTGCATCCGCAGTGGTGCCAGTGCACTCTTTCGAGTCACTGCAGTGCATCCCCAGTGGTGCCAGTGCACTCTCTGGACTCACTGCACTGCATCCCCAGTGGTGCCAGTGCACTCTCTGCACTCACTGCACTGCATCCCCAGTGTTCCCAGAGCACTCTCTGGACTCACTGCAGTGCATCCCCAGTGGTGCCAGTGCACTCTCTGGACTCACTGCACTGCATCCCTAATGGTGCCAGTGCACTCTCTGGACTCACTGCACTGCATCCCCAGTGGTGCCAGTGCACTCTCTGCACTCACTGCACTGCATCCCCGGTGTTCCCAGAGCACTCTCTGGACTCACCGAGGTGCATCCCCAGTGGTGCCAGTGCACTCTCTGGACTCACTGCACTGCATCCCCAGTGGTGCCAGTGCACTCTCTGGACTCACTGCAGTGCAGCCCCTGAGGTGCCAGTGTACTCTCTGGACTCACTGCACTGCATCCCCAGTGGTGACAGTGCACTCTCTGGAATCACTGCAGTGCATCCCCTGTGCTGCCATTGCACTCTCTGGACCCACTGCACTGCATCCCCAGTGGTGCCTGTGCACTCTCTTGAGTCACTGCACTGCATCCCCAGTGGAGCCAGTGCACTCTATGGACTAACTGCACTGCATAACCAGTGGTGCCAGTGCACTCTCTGGACTCACTGCACTGCATCCCCAGTGGTGCCAGTGTACTCTCTGGACTCACTGCACTGCATCCCCAGTGGTGCCAGTGCACTCTCCGGACTCATTGCACTGCATCCCTAATGGTGCCAGTGCACTCTCTGGACTCACTAAACTGCATCCCCAGTGGTGCCAGTGCACTCTCTGCACTCACTGCACTGCATCCCCGGTGTTTCCAGAGCACTCTCTGGACTCACCGAGGTGCATCCCCAGTGGTGCCAGTGCACTCTCTGGACTCACTGCACTGCATCCCCAGTGGTGCCACTGCACTCTCTGGACTCACTGCAGTGCAGCCCCTGAGGTACCAGTGTACTCTCTGGACTCACTGCAGTGCATCCCCAGTGGTGACAGTGCACTCTCTGGAATCACTGCAGTGCATCCCCAGTGGTGCCTGTGCACTCTCTTGAGTCACTGCAGTGCATCCCCAGTGGTGCCAGTGCACTCTATGGACTAACTGCACTGCATAACCAGTGGTGCCAGTGCACTCTCTGGACTCACTGCACTGCATCCCAAGTGGTGCCAGTGCACTCTCTGGACTCACTGCACTGCATCCCCAGTGGTTCCAGTGCACTCTCTGGACTCACCGGGGTGCATACCCAGTGGTGCCAGTGCACTCTTTCGAGTCACTGCACTGCATCCCCAGTGGAGCCAGTGCACTCTATGGACTAACTGCACTGCATAGCCAGTGGTGCCAGTGCACTCTCTGGACTCACTGCACTGCATACCCAGTGGTGCCAGTGCACTCTCTGGACTCACTGCACTGCATCCCCAGTGGTTCCAGTGCACTCTCTTGACTCACTGCACTGCATCCCCAGTGGTGCCTGTGCACTCTCTTGAGTCACTGCACTGCATCCCCAGTGGTGCCAGTGCACTCTATGGACTAACTGCACTGCATACCCAGTGGTGCCAGTGCACTCTCTGGACTCACTGCACTGCATCCCCAGTGGTGCCAGTGCACTCTCTGGACTCACTGCACTGCATCCCCAGTGGTGCCAGTGTACTCTCTGGACTCACTGCACTGCATCCCCAGTGTTCCCAGAGCACTCTCTGGACTCACTGCAGTGCATCCCCAGTGGTGCCAGTGCACTCTCCGGACTCACTGCACTGCATCCCTAATGGTGCCAGTGCACTCTCTGGACTCACTGCACTGCATCCCCAGTGGTGCCAGTGCACTCTCTGCACTCACTGCACTGCATCTCCGGTGTTCCCAGAGCACTCTCTGGACTCACCGAGGTGCATCCCCAGTGGTGCCAGTGCACTCTCTGGACTCACTGCACTGCATCCCCAGTGGTGCCAGTGCACTCTCTGGACTCACTGCAGTGCAGCCCCTGAGGTGCCAGTGTACTCTCTGGACTCACTGCACTGCATCCCCAGTGGTGACAGTGCACTCTCTGGAATCACTGCAGTGCATCCCCTGTGCTGCCATTGCACTCTCTGGACCCACTGCACTGCATCCCCAGTGGTGCCTGTGCACTCTCTTGAGTCACTGCACTGCATCCCCAGTGGAGCCAGTGCACTCTATGGACTAACTGCACTGCATAACCAGTGGTGCCAGTGCACTCTCTGGACTCACTGCACTGCATCCCCAGTGGTGCCAGTGTACTCTCTGGACTCACTGCACTGCATCCCCAGTGGTGCCAGTGCACTCTCCGGACTCATTGCACTGCATCCCTAATGGTGCCAGTGCACTCTCTGGACTCACTAAACTGCATCCCCAGTGGTGCCAGTGCACTCTCTGCACTCACTGCACTGCATCCCCGGTGTTCCCAGAGCACTCTCTGGACTCACCGAGGTGCATCCCCAGTGGCGCCAGTGCACTCTCTGGACTCACTGCACTGCATCCCCAGTGGTGCCACTGCACTCTCTGGACTCACTGCAGTGCAGCCCCTGAGGTACCAGTGTACTCTCTGGACTCACTGCAGTGCATCCCCAGTGGTGACAGTGCACTCTCTGGAATCACTGCAGTGCATCCCCAGTGGTGCCTGTGCACTCTCTTGAGTCACTGCACTGCATCCCCAGTGGTGCCAGTGCACTCTATGGACTAACTGCACTGCATAACCAGTGGTGCCAGTGCACTCTCTGGACTCACTGCACTGCATCCCAAGTGGTGCCAGTGCACTCTCTGGACTCACTGCACTGCATCCCCAGTGGTTCCAGTGCACTCTCTGGACTCACCGGGGTGCATACCCTGTGGTGCCAGTGCACTCTTTCGAGTCACTGCACTGCATCCCCAGTGGAGCCAGTGCACTCTATGGACTAACTGCACTGCATAGCCAGTGGTGCCAGTGCACTCTCTGGACTCACTGCACTGCATACCCAGTGGTGCCAGTGCACTCTCTGGACTCACTGCACTGCATCCCCAGTGGTTCCAGTGCACTCTCTTGACTCACTGCACTGCATCCCCAGTGGTGCCTGTGCACTCTCTTGAGTCACTGCACTGCATCCCCAGTGGTGCCAGTGCACTCTATGGACTAACTGCACTGCATACCCAGTGGTGCCAGTGCACTCTCTGGACTCACTGCACTGCATCCCCAGTGGTGCCAGTGCACTCTCTGGACTAACTGCACTGCATCCCCAGTGGTTCCAGTGCACTCTCTGGACTCACTGCACTGCATCCCCAGTGGTGCCTGTGCACTCTCTTGAGTCACTGCACTGCATCCCCAGTGGAGCCAGTGCACTCTATGGACTAACTGCACTGCATCCCCAGTGGTGCCAGTGCACTCTCTGGACTCACTGCACTGCATACCCAGTGGTGCCAGTGCACTCTCTGGATTCACTGCACTGCATCACCAGTGGTGCCAGTGCACTCTCTGGACTCACTGCACTGCATCACCATTGGTGCCAGGGCACTCTCCGGACTCACTGCAGTGCATCCCCAGTGGTGCCAGTGCACTCTTTCGAGTCACTGCACTGCATCCCCAGTGGTGCCAGTGCATTATCTGGACTCACTGCAGTGCATCCGTATTGGTGCCAGTGCACTCTCTGGACTCACTGCAGTGCATCCCCAGTGGTGCCAGTGCACTTTCTGGACTAACTGCACTGCATCCCCAGTGCTGACAGTGCACTCTCCGGACTCACTGCACTGCATCCCCAGTGGTGCCAGTGTACTCTCTGGACTCAGTGCACTGCATCACCAGTGGTGGCAGTGTACTCTCTGGACTCACTGCACTGCATCACCAGTGGTGGCAGTGTACTCTCTGGACTCACTGCACTGCATCCCCAGTGGTGCCAGTGCCCTCTCTGCACTCACTGCACTGCATCCCCAGTGGTTCCTGGGCACTCTCTCGACTCACTGCACTGCAACTCCAATGGTGCCCGTGCACTCTCTGGACTCACTGCAGTGCATCCCCAGTGGTGCCAGTGCACTCTCTGGACTCACTGCGCTGCATCCCCAGTGGTGTTAGTGCCCTCTGTGGACTCACTGCACTACATCCCCTGTGGTGCCAGTGCACTCTCTGGACTCACTGCAGTGCATCCCCAGTGGTGCGAGTGCACTCTCTGGACTCACCGGGGTGCATCCCCAGTGGTGCCAGTGCACTCTCTGGACTCACTGCAGTGCATCCCCAGTGGTGCCAGTGCACTCTGTGGACTCACTGCAGTGCATCCCCAGTGGTGCCAGTGCATTCTCTGGACTCACTGCACTGCATCCCATTGGTGCTAGTGCAGTCTCTGGACTCACTGCACTGCATCCCCAGTTGTGCCAGTGCACTCTCTGGACTCACTGCAGTGCATCCCCAGTGGTGCCAGTGCACTCTCTGGACTCACTGCAGTGCTTCCGCTCTGGTGCCAGTGCACTCTCTGCACTCACTGCACTGCATCAACAGTGGTGCCTCTGCACTCTCTGGATCACTGCACTGCATCACCATTGGTGCCAGGGCACTCTCCGGACTCACTGCAGTGCATCCCCAGTGGTGCCAGTGCACTCTTTCGAGTCACTGCACTGCATCCCCAGTGGTGCCAGTGCATTCTCTGGACTCACTGCTGTGCATCCCCATTGGTGCCAGTGCAGTCTCTGGAGTCACTGCACTGCATCCCCAGTGGTGACAGTGCACTCTCTGGACTCACTGCACTGCATCCCCAGTGCTGACAGTACACTCTCTGGACTCACTGCACTGCATCCCCAGTGGTGCCAGTGTACTCTCTGGACTCAGTGCACTGCATCCCCAGTGGTGCCACTGCACTCTCTGGACTCACTGCAGTGCATCCCCATTGGTGCCAGTGCACTCTCTGGACTCACTGCACTGCATCCCCAGTGGTGCCAGTGCACTCTCTGGACTCACAGCAGTGCATCCCCTTTTGTGCCAGTGCACTCTCTGGACTCACTGCACTGCATCCCCAGTGGTGCCAGTGCACTCTCTAGAGTCACTGCAATGCATCCCCAGTGGTGCCAGTGCACTCTCTGGACTCACTGCAGTGCATCCCCAGTGGTGCCTGTACACTCTTTTGAGTCACTGCACTGCATCCCCAGTGGTTCCAGTGCACTCTCTGGACTCACTGCAGTGCATCCCCAGTGGTGCCAGTGCACTCTCTGCACTCACTGCACTGCATCACCAGTGGTGCCAGTGCACTCTCTGGAGTCACTGCACTGCATCCCCAGTGCTGCCAGTGCACTCTCTGGACTCACTGCAGTGCATCCCCAGTGGTGCCAGTGCACTCTCTGGACTCACTGCACTGCATCCCCAGTGGTGCCAGTGCACTCTCTGGACTCACTGCACTGCATCCCCAGTGCTGCCAGTGCACTCTCTGGACTCACTGAACTGCATCCCCAGTGGTGCCAGTGCACTCTCTGCACTCACTGCATTGCATCCCCAGTGGTGCCAGTGCACTCTCTGGACTCACTGCACTGCATCCCCAGTGGTGCCACTGCACTCTCTGGACTCACTGCACTGCATCACCATTGGTGCCAGTGCACTCTCTGGACTCACTGCAGTGCATCCGCAGTGGTGCCAGTGCACTCTTTCGAGTCACTGCAGTGCATCCCCAGTGGTGCCAGTGCACTCTCTGGACTCACTGCACTGCATCCCCAGTGGTGCCAGTGCACTCTCTGCACTCACTGCACTGCATCCCCAGTGTTCCCAGAGCACTCTTTGGACTCACTGCAGTGCATCCCCAGTGGTGCCAGTGCACTCTCCGGACTCACTGCACTGCATCCCTAATGGTGCCAGTGCACTCTCTGGACTCACTGCACTGCATCCCCAGTGGTGCCAGTGCACTCTCTGCACTCACTGCAGTGCAGCCCCTGAGGTGCCAGTGTACTCTCTGGACTCACTGCACTGCATCCCCAGTGGTGACAGTGCACTCTCTGGAATCACTGCAGTGCATCCCCTGTGCTGCCATTGCACTCTCTGGACCCACTGCACTGCATCCCCAGTGGTGCCTGTGCACTCTCTTGAGTCACTGCACTGCATCCCCAGTGGAGCCAGTGCACTCTATGGACTAACTGCACTGCATAACCAGTGGTGCCAGTGCACTCTCTGGTCTCACTGCAGTGCATCCCCAGTGGTGCCAGTGTACTCTCTGGACTCACTGCACTGCATCCCCAGTGGTGCCAGTGCACTCTCCGGACTCATTGCACTGCATCCCTAATGGTGCCAGTGCACTCTCTGGACTCACTGCACTGCATCCCCAGTGGTGCCAGTGCACTCTCTGCACTAACTGCACTGCATCCCCGGTGTTCCCAGAGCACTCTCTGGACTCACCGAGTTGCATCCCCAGTGGTGCCAGTGTACTCTCTGGACTCACTGCACTGCATCCCCAGTGGTGCCAGTGCACTCTCTGGACTCACTGCAGTGCAGCCCCTGAGGTACCAGTGTACTCTCTGGACTCACTGCAGTGCATCCCCTGTGGTGACAGTGCACTCTCTGGAATCACTGCAGTGCATCCCCAGTGGTGCCTGTGCACTCTCTTGAGTCACTGCACTGCATCCCCAGTGGAGCCAGTGCACTCTATGGACTAACTGCACTGCATAACCAGTGGTGCCAGTGCACTCTCTGGACTCACTGCACTGCATCCCCAGTGGTGCCAGTGCACTCTCTGGACTCACTGCACTGCATCCCCAGTGGTTCCAGTGCACTCTCTGGACTCACCGGGGTGCATAGGCAGTGGTGCCAGTGCACTCTTTCGAGTCACTGCACTGCATCCCCATTAGTGCCAGTGCACTCTATGGACTAACTGCACTGCATCCCCAGTGGTGACAGTGCACTCTCTGGAATCACTGCAGTGCATCCCCTGTGGTGCCATTGCACTCTCTGGACTCACTGCACTGCATCCCCAGTGGTGCCTGTGCACTCTTTTGAGTCACTGCACTGCATCCCCAGTGGTGCCAGTGCACTCTCTGGACTCACTGCACTGCATCCCCAGTGCTGCCAGTGCACTCTCTGGACTCACTGCAGTGCATCCCCAGTGGTGCCAGTGCACTCTCTGGACTCACTGCAGTGCATCCCCAGTGGTGCCAGTGCACTCTCTGGACTCACTGCACTGCATCCCCAGTGCTGCCAGTGCACTCTCTGGACTCACTGCACTTCACCCCCAGTGGTGCCAGTGCACTCTCTGGACTCACTGCATTGCATCCCCAGTGGTGCCAGTGCACTCTCTGGACTCACTGCACTGCATCCCCAGTGGTGCCAGTGCACTCTCTGGACTCACTGCACTGCATCACCATTGGTGCCAGGGCACTCTCCGGACTCACTGCAGTGCATCCGCAGTGGTGCCAGTGCACTCTTTCGAGTCACTGCAGTGCATCCCCAGTGGTGCCAGTGCACTCTCTGGACTCACTGAACTGCATCCCCAGTGGTGCCAGTGCACTCTCTGCACTCACTGCACTGCATCCCCAGTGTTCCCAGAGCACTCTCTGGACTCACTGCAGTGCATCCCCAGTGGTGCCAGTGCACTCTCCGGACTCACTGCACTGCATCCCTAATGGTGCCAGTGCACTCTCTGGACTCACTGCACTGCATCCCCAGTGGTGCCAGTGCACTCTCTGCACTCACTGCACTGCATCCCCGGTGTTCCCAGAGCACTCTCTGGACTCACCGAGGTGCATCCCCAGTGGTGCCAGTGCACTCTCTGGACTCACTGCACTGCATCCCCAGTGGTGCCAGTGCACTCTCTGGAGTCACTGAAGTGCATCCCCTGTGCTGCCATTGCACTCTCTGGACCCACTGCACTGCATCCCCAGTGGTGCCTGTGCACTCTCTTGAGTCACTGCACTGCATCCCCAGTGGAGCCAGTGCACTCTATGGACTAACTGCACTGCATAACCAGTGGTGCCAGTGCACTCTCTGGACTCACTGCACTGCATCCCCAGTGCTGACAGTGCACTCTCCGGACTCACTGCACTGCATCCCCAGTGGTGCCAGTGTACTCTCTGGACTCAGTGCACTGCATCACCAGTGGTGGCAGTGTACTCTCTGGACTCACTGCACTGCATCACCAGTGATGGCAGTGTACTCTCTGGACTCACTGCACTGCATCCCCAGTGGTGCCAGTGCCCTCTCTGCACTCACTGCACTGCATCCCCAGTGGTTCCTGGGCACTCTCTCGACTCACTGCACTGCAACTCCAATGGTGCCTGTGCACTCTCTGGACTCACTGCAGTGCATCCCCAGTGGTGCCAGTGCACTCTCTGGACTCACTGCGCTGCATCCCCAGTGGTGTTAGTGCCCTCTGTGGACTCACTGCACTACATCCCCTGTGGTGCCAGTGCACTCTCTGGACTCACTGCAGTGCATCCCCAGTGGTGCGAGTGCACTCTCTGGACTCACCGGGGTGCATCCCCAGTGGTGCCAGTGCACTCTCTGGACTCACTGCAGTGCATCCCCAGTGGTGCCAGTGCACTCTGTGGACTCACTGCAGTGCATCCCCAGTGGTGCCAGTGCATTCTCTGGACTCACTGCACTGCATCCCATTGGTGCTAGTGCACTCTCTGGACTCACTGCACTGCATCCCCAGTTGTGCCAGTGCACTCTCTGGACTCACTGCAGTGCATCCCCAGTGGTGCCAGTGCACTCTCTGGACTCACTGCAGTGCTTCCGCTCTGGTGCCAGTGCACTCTCTGCACTCACTGCACTGCATCAACAGTGGTGCCTCTGCACTCTCTGGATCACTGCACTGCATCACCATTGGTGCCAGGGCACTCTCCGGACTCACTGCAGTGCATCCCCAGTGGTGCCAGTGCACTCTTTCGAGTCACTGCACTGCATCCCCAGTGGTGCCAGTGCATTCTCTGGACTCACTGCAGTGCATCCCCATTGGTGCCAGTGCAGTCTCTGGAGTCACTGCACTGCATCCCCAGTGGTGACAGTGCACTCTCTGGACTCACTGCACTGCATCCCCAGTGCTGACAGTACACTCTCTGGACTCACTGCACTGCATCCCCAGTGGTGCCAGTGTACTCTCTGGACTCAGTGCACTGCATCCCCAGTGGTGCCACTGCACTCTCTGGACTCACTGCAGTGCATCCCCATTGGTGCCAGTGCACTCTCTGGACTCACTGCACTGCATCCCCAGTGGTGCCAGTGCACTCTCTGGACTCACAGCAGTGCATCCCCTTTTGTGCCAGTGCACTCTCTGGACTCACTGCACTGCATCCCCAGTGGTGCCAGTGCACTCTCTAGAGTCACTGCAATGCATCCCCAGTGGTGCCAGTGCACTCTCTGGACTCACTGCAGTGCATCCCCAGTGGTGCCTGTACACTCTTTTGAGTCACTGCACTGCATCCCCAGTGGTTCCAGTGCACTCTCTGGACTCACTGCAGTGCATCCCCAGTGGTGCCAGTGCACTCTCTGCACTCACTGCACTGCATCACCAGTGGTGCCAGTGCACTCTCTGGAGTCACTGCACTGCATCCCCAGTGCTGCCAGTGCACTCTCTGGACTCACTGCAGTGCATCCCCAGTGGTGCCAGTGCACTCTCTGGACTCACTGCAGTGCATCCCCAGTGGTGCCAGTGCACTCTCTGGACTCACTGCACTGCATCCCCAGTGCTGCCAGTGCACTCTCTGGACTCACTGCACTTCATCCCCAGTGGTGCCAGTGCACTCTCTGCACTCACTGCATTGCATCCCCAGTGGTGCCAGTGCACTCTCTGGACTCACTGCACTGCATCCCCAGTGGTGCCACTGCACTCTCTGGACTCACTGCACTGCATCACCATTGGTGCCAGTGCACTCTCTGGACTCACTGCAGTGCATCCGCAGTGGTGCCAGTGCACTCTTTCGAGTCACTGCAGTGCATCCCCACTGGTGCCAGTGCACTCTCTGGACTCACTGCACTGCATCCCCAGTGGTGCCAGTGCACTCTCTGCACTCACTGCACTGCATCCCCAGTGTTCCCAGAGCACTCTTTGGACTCACTGCAGTGCATCCCCAGTGGTGCCAGTGCACTCTCCGGACTCACTGCACTGCATCCCTAATGGTGCCAGTGCACTCTCTGGACTCACTGCACTGCATCCCCAGTGGTGCCAGTGCACTCTCTGCACTCACTGCAGTGCAGCCCCTGAGGTGCCAGTGTACTCTCTGGACTCACTGCACTGCATCCCCAGTGGTGACAGTGCACTCTCTGGAATCACTGCAGTGCATCCCCTGTGCTGCCATTGCACTCTCTGGACCCACTGCACTGCATCCCCAGTGGTGCCTGTGCACTCTCTTGAGTCACTGCACTGCATCCCCAGTGGAGCCAGTGCACTCTATGGACTAACTGCACTGCATAACCAGTGGTGCCAGTGCACTCTCTGGACTCACTGCAGTGCATCCCCAGTGGTGCCAGTGTACTCTCTGGACTCACTGCACTGCATCCCCAGTGGTGCCAGTGCACTCTCCGGACTCATTGCACTGCATCCCTAATGGTGCCAGTGCACTCTCTGGACTCACTGCACTGCATCCCCAGTGGTGCCAGTGCACTCTCTGCACTAACTGCACTGCATCCCCGGTGTTCCCAGAGCACTCTCTGGACTCACCGAGTTGCATCCCCTGTGGTGCCAGTGCACTCTCTGGACTCACTGCACTGCATCCCCAGTGGTGCCAGTGCACTCTCTGGACTCACTGCAGTGCAGCCCCTGAGGTACCAGTGTACTCTCTGGACTCACTGCAGTGCATCCCCTGTGGTGACAGTGCACTCTCTGGAATCACTGCAGTGCATCCCCAGTGGTGCCTGTGCACTCTCTTGAGTCACTGCACTGCATCCCCAGTGGAGCCAGTGCACTCTATGGACTAACTGCACTGCATAACCAGTGGTGCCAGTGCACTCTCTGGACTCACTGCACTGCATCCCCAGTGGTGCCAGTGCACTCTCTGGACTCACTGCACTGCATCCCCAGTGGTTCCAGTGCACTCTCTGGACTCACCGGGGTGCATACCCAGTGGTGCCAGTGCACTCTTTCGAGTCACTGCACTGCATCCCCATTAGTGCCAGTGCACTCTATGGACTAACTGCACTGCATCCCCTGTGGTGACAGTGCACTCTCTGGAATCACTGCAGTGCATCCCCTGTGGTGCCATTGCACTCTCTGGACTCACTGCACTGCATCCCCAGTGGTGCCTGTGCACTCTTTTGAGTCACTGCACTGCATCCCCAGTGGTGCCAGTGCACTCTCTGGACTCACTGCACTGCATCCCCAGTGCTGCCAGTGCACTCTCTGGACTCACTGCAGTGCATCCCCAGTGGTGCCAGTGCACTCTCTGGACTCACTGCACTGCATCCCCAGTGGTGCCAGTGCACTCTCTGGACTCACTGCACTGCATCCCCAGTGCTGCCAGTGCACTCTCTGGACTCACTGCACTTCACCCCCAGTGGTGCCAGTGCACTCTCTGGACTCACTGCATTGCATCCCCAGTGGTGCCAGTGCACTCTCTGGACTCACTGCACTGCATCCCCAGTGGTGCCACTGCACTCTCTGGACTCACTGCACTGCATCACCATTGGTGCCAGGGCACTCTCCGGACTCACTGCAGTGCATCCGCAGTGGTGCCAGTGCACTCTTTCGAGTCACTGCAGTGCATCCCCAGTGGTGCCAGTGCACTCTCTGGACTCACTGAACTGCATCCCCAGTGGTGCCAGTGCACTCTCTGCACTCACTGCACTGCATCCCCAGTGTTCCCAGAGCACTCTCTGGACTCACTGCAGTGCATCCCCAGTGGTGCCAGTGCACTCTCCGGACTCACTGCACTGCATCCCTAATGGTGCCAGTGCACTCTCTGGACTCACTGCACTGCATCCCCAGTGGTGCCAGTGCACTCTCTGCACTCACTGCACTGCATCCCCGGTGTTCCCAGAGCACTCTCTGGACTCACCGAGGTGCATCCCCAGTGGTGCCAGTGCACTCTCTGGACTCACTGCACTGCATCCCCAGTGGTGCCAGTGCACTCTCTGGAGTCACTGAAGTGCATCCCCTGTGCTGCCATTGCACTCTCTGGACCCACTGCACTGCATCCCCAGTGGTGCCTGTGCACTCTCTTGAGTCACTGCACTGCATCCCCAGTGGAGCCAGTGCACTCTATGGACTAACTGCACTGCATAACCAGTGGTGCCAGTGCACTCTCTGGACTCACTGCACTGCATCCCCAGTGGTGCCAGTGTACTCTCTGGACTCACTGCACTGCATCCCCAGTGGTGCCAGTGCACTCTCCGGACTCATTGCTCTGCATCCCTAATGGTGCCAGTGCACTCTCTGGACTCACTGCACTGCATCCCCAGTGGTGCCAGTGCACTCTCTGCACTCACTGCACTGCATCCCCGGTGTTCCCAGAGCACTCTCTGGACTCACCGAGGTGCATCCCCAGTGGTGCCAGTGCACTCTCTGGACTCACTGCACTGCATCCCCAGTGGTGCCAGTGCACTCTCTGGACTCACTGCAGTGCAGCCCCTGAGGTACCAGTGTACTCTCTGGACTCACTGCAGTGCATCCCCTGTGGTGACAGTGCACTCTCTGGAATCACTGCAGTGCATCCCCAGTGGTGCCTGTGCACTCTCTTGAGTCACTGCACTGCATCCCCAGTGGTGCCAGTGCACTCTATGGACTAACTGCACTGCATAACCAGTGGTGCCAGTGCACTCTCTGGACTCACTGCACTGCATCCCCAGTGGTGCCAGTGCACTCTCTGGACTCACTGAACTGCATCCCCAGTGGTTCCAGTGCACTCTCTGGACTCACCGGGGTGCATACCCAGTGGTGCCAGTGCACTCTTTCGAGTCACTGCACTGCATCCCCAGTGGAGCCAGTGCACTCTCTGGACTAACTGCACTGCATACCCAGTGGTGCCAGTGCACTCTCTGGACTCACTGCACTGCATACGCAGTGGTGCCAGTGCACTCTCTGGACTCACTGCACTGCATCCCCAGTGGTTCCAGTGCACTCTCTTGACTCACTGCACTGCATCCCCAGTGGTGCCTGTGCACTCTCTTGAGTCACTGCACTGCATCCCCAGTGTTGCCAGTGCACTCTCTGGACTCACTGTAGTGCATCCCCAGTGGTGCCAGTGCACTCTCTGGACTCACTGCACTGCATCCCCAGTGGTGCCAGTGCACTCTCTGAGCTCACTGCAGTGCATCCCCAGTGGTGCCAGTGCACTCTCTGGACTCACTGCACTGCATCCCCAGTGGTGCCAGTGCACTCTCTGGACTCACTGCACTGCATCAACAGTGGTGCCAGTGCACTCCCTGCACTCACTGCACTGCATCACCAGTGGTGCCAGTGCACTCTCTGGACTCACTGCACTGCATCCCCACTGGTCCCAGTGCACTCTCTGGACTCACTGCAGTGTAGTTCAGTGGTGCCAGAGCACTCTCTGGACTCACTGCACTGCATCCCCAGTGGTGCCAGTGCACTGTCTGGACTCACTGCGGTGTATCGCCATTGGAGCCGGTGCACTCTCTGGACTCACTAAACTGCATCCCCAGTGGTGCCAGAGAACTCTCTGGTCTCACTGCAGTGCATCCCCAGTGGTGCCAGTGCACTCTCTGGACTCACTGCATCCCCAGTGGTGCCAGGGCACTCTCTGGACTCACAGCACTGCATCCCCATTGGTGCCAGTGCACTCTCTGGACACACTGCACTAAAACCCCAGTGGTGCCAGTGCAGTCTCTGGACTCACTGCACTGCATCCCCAGTGGTGCCAGTGCACTCTCTGGACTCACCGGGGTGCATCCCCAGTGCTGCCAGTGCACTCTCTGGACTCACTGCACTGCATCCCCTGCGGTGCCAGTACACTCTCTGGACTCACTGCGCTGCATCACCAGTGGTGCCAGTGTACTCTCTGGACTCACTGCACTGCATCACCAGCGGTGCCAGTGCACTCTCTGGACTCACTGCAGTGCATCCCCAGTGGTGCCTGTACACTCTTTTGAGTCACTGCACTGCATCCCCAGTGGTTCCAGTGCACTCTCTGGACTCACTGCAGTGCATCCCCAGTGGTGCCAGTGCACTCTCTGCACTCACTGCACTGCATCACCAGTGGTGCCAGTGCACTCTCTGGAGTCACTGCACTGCATCCCCAGTGCTGCCAGTGCACTCTCTGGACTCACTGCAGTGCATCCCCAGTGGTGCCAGTGCACTCTCTGGACTCACTGCAGTGCATCCCCAGTGGTGCCAGTGCACTCTCTGGACTCACTGCACTGCATCCCCAGTGCTGCCAGTGCACTCTCTGGACTCACTGCACTTCATCCCCAGTGGTGCCAGTGCACTCTCTGCACTCACTGCATTGCATCCCCAGTGGTGCCAGTGCACTCTCTGGACTCACTGCACTGCATCCCCAGTGGTGCCACTGCACTCTCTGGACTCACTGCACTGCATCACCATTGGTGCCAGTGCACTCTCTGGACTCACTGCAGTGCATCCGCAGTGGTGCCAGTGCACTCTTTCGAGTCACTGCAGTGCATCCCCAGTGGTGCCAGTGCACTCTCTGGACTCACTGCACTGCATCCCCAGTGGTGCCAGTGCACTCTCTGCACTCACTGCACTGCATCCCCAGTGTTCCCAGAGCACTCTTTGGACTCACTGCAGTGCATCCCCAGTGGTGCCAGTGCACTCTCCGGACTCACTGCACTGCATCCCTAATGGTGCCAGTGCACTCTCTGGACTCACTGCACTGCATCCCCAGTGGTGCCAGTGCACTCTCTGCACTCACTGCAGTGCAGCCCCTGAGGTGCCAGTGTACTCTCTGGACTCACTGCACTGCATCCCCAGTGGTGACAGTGCACTCTCTGGAATCACTGCAGTGCATCCCCTGTGCTGCCATTGCACTCTCTGGACCCACTGCACTGCATCCCCAGTGGTGCCTGTGCACTCTCTTGAGTCACTGCACTGCATCCCCAGTGGAGCCAGTGCACTCTATGGACTAACTGCACTGCATAACCAGTGGTGCCAGTGCACTCTCTGGACTCACTGCAGTGCATCCCCAGTGGTGCCAGTGTACTCTCTGGACTCACTGCACTGCATCCCCAGTGGTGCCAGTGCACTCTCCGGACTCATTGCACTGCATCCCTAATGGTGCCAGTGCACTCTCTGGACTCACTGCACTGCATCCCCAGTGGTGCCAGTGCACTCTCTGCACTAACTGCACTGCATCCCCGGTGTTCCCAGAGCACTCTCTGGACTCACCGAGTTGCATCCCCTGTGGTGCCAGTGCACTCTCTGGACTCACTGCACTGCATCCCCAGTGGTGCCAGTGCACTCTCTGGACTCACTGCAGTGCAGCCCCTGAGGTACCAGTGTACTCTCTGGACTCACTGCAGTGCATCCCCTGTGGTGACAGTGCACTCTCTGGAATCACTGCAGTGCATCCCCAGTGGTGCCTGTGCACTCTCTTGAGTCACTGCACTGCATCCCCAGTGGAGCCAGTGCACTCTATGGACTAACTGCACTGCATAACCAGTGGTGCCAGTGCACTCTCTGGACTCACTGCACTGCATCCCCAGTGGTGCCAGTGCACTCTCTGGACTCACTGCACTGCATCCCCAGTGGTTCCAGTGCACTCTCTGGACTCACCGGGGTGCATACCCAGTGGTGCCAGTGCACTCTTTCGAGTCACTGCACTGCATCCCCATTAGTGCCAGTGCACTCTATGGACTAACTGCACTGCATCCCCTGTGGTGACAGTGCACTCTCTGGAATCACTGCAGTGCATCCCCTGTGGTGCCATTGCACTCTCTGGACTCACTGCACTGCATCCCCAGTGGTGCCTGTGCACTCTTTTGAGTCACTGCACTGCATCCCCAGTGGTGCCAGTGCACTCTCTGGACTCACTGCACTGCATCCCCAGTGCTGCCAGTGCACTCTCTGGACTCACTGCAGTGCATCCCCAGTGGTGCCAGTGCACTCTCTGGACTCACTGCACTGCATCCCCAGTGGTGCCAGTGCACTCTCTGGACTCACTGCACTGCATCCCCAGTGCTGCCAGTGCACTCTCTGGACTCACTGCACTTCACCCCCAGTGGTGCCAGTGCACTCTCTGGACTCACTGCATTGCATCCCCAGTGGTGCCAGTGCACTCTCTGGACTCACTGCACTGCATCCCCAGTGGTGCCACTGCACTCTCTGGACTCACTGCACTGCATCACCATTGGTGCCAGGGCACTCTCCGGACTCACTGCAGTGCATCCGCAGTGGTGCCAGTGCACTCTTTCGAGTCACTGCAGTGCATCCCCAGTGGTGCCAGTGCACTCTCTGGACTCACTGAACTGCATCCCCAGTGGTGCCAGTGCACTCTCTGCACTCACTGCACTGCATCCCCAGTGTTCCCAGAGCACTCTCTGGACTCACTGCAGTGCATCCCCAGTGGTGCCAGTGCACTCTCCGGACTCACTGCACTGCATCCCTAATGGTGCCAGTGCACTCTCTGGACTCACTGCACTGCATCCCCAGTGGTGCCAGTGCACTCTCTGCACTCACTGCACTGCATCCCCGGTGTTCCCAGAGCACTCTCTGGACTCACCGAGGTGCATCCCCAGTGGTGCCAGTGCACTCTCTGGACTCACTGCACTGCATCCCCAGTGGTGCCAGTGCACTCTCTGGAGTCACTGAAGTGCATCCCCTGTGCTGCCATTGCACTCTCTGGACCCACTGCACTGCATCCCCAGTGGTGCCTGTGCACTCTCTTGAGTCACTGCACTGCATCCCCAGTGGAGCCAGTGCACTCTATGGACTAACTGCACTGCATAACCAGTGGTGCCAGTGCACTCTCTGGACTCACTGCACTGCATCCCCAGTGGTGCCAGTGTACTCTCTGGACTCACTGCACTGCATCCCCAGTGGTGCCAGTGCACTCTCCGGACTCATTGCTCTGCATCCCTAATGGTGCCAGTGCACTCTCTGGACTCACTGCACTGCATCCCCAGTGGTGCCAGTGCACTCTCTGCACTCACTGCACTGCATCCCCGGTGTTCCCAGAGCACTCTCTGGACTCACCGAGGTGCATCCCCAGTGGTGCCAGTGCACTCTCTGGACTCACTGCACTGCATCCCCAGTGGTGCCAGTGCACTCTCTGGACTCACTGCAGTGCAGCCCCTGAGGTACCAGTGTACTCTCTGGACTCACTGCAGTGCATCCCCTGTGGTGACAGTGCACTCTCTGGAATCACTGCAGTGCATCCCCAGTGGTGCCTGTGCACTCTCTTGAGTCACTGCACTGCATCCCCAGTGGTGCCAGTGCACTCTATGGACTAACTGCACTGCATAACCAGTGGTGCCAGTGCACTCTCTGGACTCACTGCACTGCATCCCCAGTGGTGCCAGTGCACTCTCTGGACTCACTGAACTGCATCCCCAGTGGTTCCAGTGCACTCTCTGGACTCACCGGGGTGCATACCCAGTGGTGCCAGTGCACTCTTTCGAGTCACTGCACTGCATCCCCAGTGGAGCCAGTGCACTCTCTGGACTAACTGCACTGCATACCCAGTGGTGCCAGTGCACTCTCTGGACTCACTGCACTGCATACGCAGTGGTGCCAGTGCACTCTCTGGACTCACTGCACTGCATCCCCAGTGGTTCCAGTGCACTCTCTTGACTCACTGCACTGCATCCCCAGTGGTGCCTGTGCACTCTCTTGAGTCACTGCACTGCATCCCCAGTGTTGCCAGTGCACTCTCTGGACTCACTGTAGTGCATCCCCAGTGGTGCCAGTGCACTCTCTGGACTCACTGCACTGCATCCCCAGTGGTGCCAGTGCACTCTCTGAGCTCACTGCAGTGCATCCCCAGTGGTGCCAGTGCACTCTCTGGACTCACTGCACTGCATCCCCAGTGGTGCCAGTGCACTCTCTGGACTCACTGCACTGCATCAACAGTGGTGCCAGTGCACTCCCTGCACTCACTGCACTGCATCACCAGTGGTGCCAGTGCACTCTCTGGACTCACTGCACTGCATCCCCACTGGTCCCAGTGCACTCTCTGGACTCACTGCAGTGTAGTTCAGTGGTGCCAGAGCACTCTCTGGACTCACTGCACTGCATCCCCAGTGGTGCCAGTGCACTGTCTGGACTCACTGCGGTGTATCGCCATTGGAGCCGGTGCACTCTCTGGACTCACTAAACTGCATCCCCAGTGGTGCCAGAGAACTCTCTGGTCTCACTGCAGTGCATCCCCAGTGGTGCCAGTGCACTCTCTGGACTCACTGCATCCCCAGTGGTGCCAGGGCACTCTCTGGACTCACAGCACTGCATCCCCATTGGTGCCAGTGCACTCTCTGGACACACTGCACTAAAACCCCAGTGGTGCCAGTGCAGTCTCTGGACTCACTGCACTGCATCCCCAGTGGTGCCAGTGCACTCTCTGGACTCACCGGGGTGCATCCCCAGTGCTGCCAGTGCACTCTCTGGACTCACTGCACTGCATCCCCTGCGGTGCCAGTACACTCTCTGGACTCACTGCGCTGCATCACCAGTGGTGCCAGTGTACTCTCTGGACTCACTGCACTGCATCAGCAGCGGTGCCAGTGCACTCTCTGGACTCACTGCAGTGCATCCCCAGTGGTGCCAGTGCACTTTCTGGTGTCACTGCAGTGCATCCCCTGTTGTGCCAGTGCACTCTCTGCACTCACTGCACTGCATCCCCAGAAGTGCCAGTGCACTCTCAGGACTCACTGCAGTGCATCCCCAGTGGTGCCAGTGCACTTTCTGGTGTCACTGCAGTGCATCCCCTGTTGTGCCAGTGCACTCTCTGGACTCACTGCAGTGCATCCCCAGTGGTGCCAGTGCACTCTCTGGACTCACTGCACTTCATCCCCAGTGGTGCCAGTGCACTCTCTGGACTCACTGCAGTGCATCCCCAGTGGTGCCAGTGCACTCTCTGCACTCACTGCAGTGCATCCCCAGTGGTGCCAGTGCACTCTCTGGAGTCACTGCACTGCATCCCCAGTGCTGCCAGTGCACTCTCTGGACTCACTGCAGTGCATCCCCAGTGGTGCCAGTGCACTCTCTGGACTCACTGCACTGCATCCCCAGTGGTGCCAGTGCACTCTCTGGACTCACTGCAGTGCATCCCCAGTGGTGCCAGTGCACTCTCTGGACTCACTGCACTGCATCCCCAGTGGTGCCAGTGCACTCTCTGGACTCACTGCACTGCATCCCCAGTGGTGCCAGTGCACTCTCTGGACTCACTGCACTGCATCCCCAGTGGTGCCAGTGCACTCTCTGGACTCACTGCAGTGCAGCCCCTGAGGTACCAGTGTACTCTCTGGACTCACTGCAGTGCATCCCCTGTGGTGACAGTGCACTCTCTGGAATCACTGCAGTGCATCCCCAGTGGTGCCTGTGCACTCTCTTGAGTCACTGCACTGCATCCCCAGTGGTGCCAGTGCACTCTATGGACTAACTGCACTGCATAACCAGTGGTGCCAGTGCACTCTCTGGACTCACTGCACTGCATCCCCAGTGGTGCCAGTGCACTCTCTGGACTCACTGAACTGCATCCCCAGTGGTTCCAGTGCACTCTCTGGACTCACCGGGGTGCATACCCAGTGGTGCCAGTGCACTCTTTCGAGTCACTGCACTGCATCCCCAGTGGAGCCAGTGCACTCTCTGGACTAACTGCACTGCATACCCAGTGGTGCCAGTGCACTCTCTGGACTCACTGCACTGCATACGCAGTGGTGCCAGTGCACTCTCTGGACTCACTGCACTGCATCCCCAGTGGTTCCAGTGCACTCTCTTGACTCACTGCACTGCATCCCCAGTGGTGCCTGTGCACTCTCTTGAGTCACTGCACTGCATCCCCAGTGTTGCCAGTGCACTCTCTGGACTCACTGTAGTGCATCCCCAGTGGTGCCAGTGCACTCTCTGGACTCACTGCACTGCATCCCCAGTGGTGCCAGTGCACTCTCTGAGCTCACTGCAGTGCATCCCCAGTGGTGCCAGTGCACTCTCTGGACTCACTGCACTGCATCCCCAGTGGTGCCAGTGCACTCTCTGGACTCACTGCACTGCATCAACAGTGGTGCCAGTGCACTCCCTGCACTCACTGCACTGCATCACCAGTGGTGCCAGTGCACTCTCTGGACTCACTGCACTGCATCCCCACTGGTCCCAGTGCACTCTCTGGACTCACTGCAGTGTAGTTCAGTGGTGCCAGAGCACTCTCTGGACTCACTGCACTGCATCCCCAGTGGTGCCAGTGCACTGTCTGGACTCACTGCGGTGTATCGCCATTGGAGCCGGTGCACTCTCTGGACTCACTAAACTGCATCCCCAGTGGTGCCAGAGAACTCTCTGGTCTCACTGCAGTGCATCCCCAGTGGTGCCAGTGCACTCTCTGGACTCACTGCATCCCCAGTGGTGCCAGGGCACTCTCTGGACTCACAGCACTGCATCCCCATTGGTGCCAGTGCACTCTCTGGACACACTGCACTAAAACCCCAGTGGTGCCAGTGCAGTCTCTGGACTCACTGCACTGCATCCCCAGTGGTGCCAGTGCACTCTCTGGACTCACCGGGGTGCATCCCCAGTGCTGCCAGTGCACTCTCTGGACTCACTGCACTGCATCCCCTGCGGTGCCAGTACACTCTCTGGACTCACTGCGCTGCATCACCAGTGGTGCCAGTGTACTCTCTGGACTCACTGCACTGCATCAGCAGCGGTGCCAGTGCACTCTCTGGACTCACTGCAGTGCATCCCCAGTGGTGCCAGTGCACTTTCTGGTGTCACTGCAGTGCATCCCCTGTTGTGCCAGTGCACTCTCTGCACTCACTGCACTGCATCCCCAGAAGTGCCAGTGCACTCTCAGGACTCACTGCAGTGCATCCCCAGTGGTGCCAGTGCACTTTCTGGTGTCACTGCAGTGCATCCCCTGTTGTGCCAGTGCACTCTCTGGACTCACTGCAGTGCATCCCCAGTGGTGCCAGTGCACTCTCTGGACTCACTGCACTTCATCCCCAGTGGTGCCAGTGCACTCTCTGGACTCACTGCAGTGCATCCCCAGTGGTGCCAGTGCACTCTCTGCACTCACTGCAGTGCATCCCCAGTGGTGCCAGTGCACTCTCTGGAGTCACTGCACTGCATCCCCAGTGCTGCCAGTGCACTCTCTGGACTCACTGCAGTGCATCCCCAGTGGTGCCAGTGCACTCTCTGGACTCACTGCACTGCATCCCCAGTGGTGCCAGTGCACTCTCTGGACTCACTGCAGTGCATCCCCAGTGGTGCCAGTGCACTCTCTGGACTCACTGCACTGCATCCCCAGTGGTGCCAGTGCACTCTCTGGACTCACTGCACTGCATCCCCAGTGGTGCCAGTGCACTCTCTGGACTCACTGCACTGCATCACCATTGGTGCCAGGGCACTCTCCGGACTCACTGCAGTGCATCCGCAGTGGTGCCAGTGCACTCTTTCGAGTCACTGCAGTGCATCCCCAGTGGTGCCAGTGCACTCTCTGGACTCACTGCACTGCATCCCCAGTGGTGCCAGTGCACTCTCTGCACTCACTGCACTGCATCCCCAGTGTTCCCAGTGCACTCTCTGGACTCACTGCAGTGCATCCCCAGTGGTGCCAGTGCACTCTCTGGACTCACTGCACTGCATCCCCAGTGGTGCCACTGCACTCTCTGGACTCACTGCACTGCATCACCATTGGTGCCAGGGCACTCTCCGGACTCACTGCAGTGCATCCGCAGTGGTGCCAGTGCACTCTTTCGAGTCACTGCACTTCATCCCCATTAGTGCCAGTGCATTCTCTGGACTCATTGCAGTGCATCCCCAGTGGTGCCAGTGCACTCTCTGGACTCACTGCACTGCATCTTTAATGGTGCCAGTGCACTCTCTGGACTCACTGCACTGCATCCCCAGTGGTGCCAGTGCACTCTCTGCACTCACTGCACTGCATCCCCGGTGTTCCCAGAGCACTCTCTGGACTCACCGAGGTGCATCCCCAGTGGTGCCAGTGCACTCTCTGGACTCACTGCACTGCATCCCCAGTGGTGCCAGTGCACTCTCTGGACTCACTGCAGTGCAGCCCCTGAGGTGCCAGTGTACTCTCTGGACTCACTGCACTGCATCCCCAGTGGTGACAGTGCACTCTCTGGAATCACTGCAGTGCATCCCCAGTGGTGCCATTGCACTCTCTGGACTCACTGCACTGCATCCCCAGTGGTGCCTGTGCACTCTTTTGAGTCACTGCACTGCATCCCCAGTGGTGCCAGTGCACTCTCTGGACTCACTGCAGTGCATCCCCAGTGGTGCCAGTGCACTCTCTGCACTCACTGCACTGCATCACCAGTGGTGCCAGTGCACTCTCTGGAGTCACTGCACTGCATCCCCAGTGCTGCCAGTGCACTCTCTGGACTCACTGCAGTGCATCCCCAGTGGTGCCAGTGCACTCTCTGGACTCACTGCAGTGCATCCCCAGTGGTGCCAGTGCACTCTCTGGACTCACTGCACTGCATCCCCAGTGCTGCCAGTGCACTCTCTGGACTCACAGCACTTCATCCCCAGTGGTGCCAGTGCACTCTCTGGACTCACTGCATTGCATCCCCAGTGGTGCCAGTGCACTCTCTGGACTCACTGCACTGCATCCCCAGTGGTGCCACTGCACTCTCTGGACTCACTGCACTGCATCACCATTGGTGCCAGGGCACTCTCCGGACTCACTGCAGTGCATCCGCAGTGGTGCCAGTGCACTCTTTCGAGTCACTTCAGTGCATCCCCAGTGGTGCCAGTGCACTCTTGGCACTCACTGCACTGCATCCCCAGTGGTGCCAGTGCACTCTCTGCACTCACTGCACTGCATCCCCAGTGTTCCCAGAGCACTCTCTGGACTCACTGCAGTGCATCCCCAGTGGTGCCAGTGCACTCTCCGGACTCACTGCACTGCATCCCTAATGGTGCCAGTGCACTCTCTGGACTCACTGCACTGCATCCCCAGTGGTGCCAGTGCACTCTCTGCACTCACTGCAGTGCAGCCCCTGAGGTGCCAGTGTACTCTCTGGACTCACTGCACTGCATCCCCAGTGGTGACAGTGCACTCTCTGGAATCACTGCAGTGCATCCCCTGTGCTGCCATTGCACTCTCTGGACCCACTGCACTGCATCCCCAGTGGTGCCTGTGCACTCTCTTGAGTCACTGCACTGCATCCCCAGTGGAGCCAGTGCACTCTATGGACTAACTGCACTGCATAACCAGTGGTGCCAGTGCACTCTCTGGACTCACTGCACTGCATCCCCAGTGGTGCCAGTGTACTCTCTGGACTCACTGCACTGCATCCCCAGTGGTGCCAGTGCACTCTCCGGACTCATTGCACTGCATCCCTAATGGTGCCAGTGCACTCTCTGCACTCACTGCACTGCATCCCCAGTGGTGCCAGTGCACTCTCTGCACTCACTGCACTGCATCCCCGGTGTTCCCAGAGCACTCTCTGGACTCACCGAGGTGCATCCCCAGTGGTGCCAGTGCACTCTCTGGACTCACTGCACTGCATCCCCAGTGGTGCCACTGCACTCTCTGGACTCACTGCAGTGCAGCCCCTGAGGTACCAGTGTACTCTCTGGACTCACTGCAGTGCATCCCCTGTGGTGACAGTGCACTCTCTGGAATCACTGCAGTGCATCCCCAGTGGTGCCTGTGCACTCTCTTGAGTCACTGCACTGCATCCCCAGTGGAGCCAGTGCACTCTATGGACTAACTGCACTGCATAACCAGTGGTGCCAGTGCACTCTCTGGACTCACTGCAGTGCATCCCCAGTGGTGCCAGTGCACTCTCTGGACTCACTGCACTGCATCCCCAGTGGTTCCAGTGCACTCTCTGGACTCACCGGGGTGCATACCCAGTGGTGCCAGTGCACTCTTTCGAGTCACTGCACTGCATCCCCATTAGTGCCAGTGCACTCTATGGACTAACTGCACTGCATACCCAGTGGTGCCAGTGCACTCTCTGGACTCACTGCACTGCATACCCAGTGGTGCCAGTGCACTCTCTGGACTCACTGCACTGCATCCCCAGTGGTTCCAGTGCACTCTCTGGACTCACTGCACTGCATCCCCAGTGGTGCCAGTGCACTCTCTTGAGTCACTGCACTGCATCCCCCGTGGAGCCAGTGCACTCTATGGACTAACTGCACTGCATACCCAGTGGTGCCAGTGCACTCTCTGGACTCACTGCACTGCATCCCCAGTGGTGCCAGTGCACTCTCTGGACTAACTGCACTGCATCCCCAGTGGTTCCAGTGCACTCTCTGGACTCACTGCACTGCATCCCCAGTGGTGCCTGTGCACTCTCTTGAGTCACTGCACTGCATCCCCAGTGGAGCCAGTGCACTCTATGGACTAACTGCACTGCATCCCCAGTGGTGCCAGTGCACTCTCTGGACTCACTGCACTGCATACCCAGTGGTGCCAGTGCACTCTCTGGATTCACTGCACTGCATCACCAGTGGTGCCAGTGCACTCTCTGGACTCACTGCACTGCATCACCATTGGTGCCAGGGCACTCTCCGGACTCACTGCAGTGCATCCCCAGTGGTGCCAGTGCACTCTTTCGAGTCACTGCACTGCATCCCCAGTGGTGCCAGTGAATTATCTGGACTCACTGCAGTGCATCCGTATTGGTGCCAGTGCACTCTCTGGACTCACTGCAGTGCATCCCCAGTGGTGCCAGTGCACTCTCTGGACTCACTGCACTGCATCCCCAGTGGTGCCAGTGCACTCTCTGGACTCACTGCACTGCATCAACAGTGGTGCCAGTGCACTCCCTGCACTCACTGCACTGCATCCCCAGTGGTGCCAGTGCACTCTCTGGACTCACTGCACTGCATCCCCAGTGGTGCCAGTGCACTCTCTGGACTCACTGCAGTGTAGCTCAGTGGTGCCAGAGCACTCTCTGGACTCACTGCACTGCATCCCCAGTGGTGCCAGTGCACTGTCTGGACTCACTGCGGTGTATCGCCATTGGAGCCGGTGCACTCTCTGGACTCACTAAACTGCATCCCCAGTGTTGCCAGTGCACTCTCTGCACTCACTGCACTGCATCCCCGGTGTTCCCAGAGCACTCTCTGGACTCACCGAGGTGCATCCCCAGTGGTGCCAGTGCACTCTCTGGACTCACTGCACTGCATCCCCAGTGGTGCCACTGCACTCTCTGGACTCACTGCAGTGCAGCCCCTGAGGTACCAGTGTACTCTCTGGACTCACTGCAGTGCATCCCCTGTGGTGACAGTGCACTCTCTGGAATCACTGCAGTGCATCCCCAGTGGTGCCTGTGCACTCTCTTGAGTCATTGCACTGCATCCCCAGTGGAGCCAGTGCACTCTATGGACTAACTGCACTGCATAACCAGTGGTGCCAGTGCACTCTCTGGACTCACTGCAGTGCATCCCCAGTGGTGCCAGTGCACTCTCTGGACTCACTGCACTGCATCCCCAGTGGTGCCAGTGCACTTTCTGGTGTCACTGCAGTGCATCCCCTGTTGTGCCAGTGCACTCTCTGGACTCACTGCAGTGCATCCCCAGTGGTGCCAGTGCACTCTCTGGACTCACTGCACTTCATCCCCAGTGGTGCCAGTGCACTCTCTGGACTCACTGCAGTGCATCCCCAGTGGTGCCAGTGCACTCTCTGCACTCACTGCACTGCATCACCAGTGGTGCCAGTGCACTCTCTGGACTCACTGCACTGCATCCCCAGTGCTGCCAGTGCACTCTCTGGACTCACTGCAGTGCATCCCCAGTGGTGCCAGTGCACTCTCTGGACTCACTGCACTGCATCCCCAGTGGTGCCAGTGCACTCTCTGCACTAACTGCACTGCATCCCCGGTGTTCCCAGAGCACTCTCTGGACTCACCGAGTTGCATCCCCTGTGGTGCCAGTGCACTCTCTGGACTCACTGCACTGCATCCCCAGTGGTGCCAGTGCACTCTCTGGACTCACTGCAGTGCAGCCCCTGAGGTACCAGTGTACTCTCTGGACTCACTGCAGTGCATCCCCTGTGGTGACAGTGCACTCTCTGGAATCACTGCAGTGCATCCCCAGTGGTGCCTGTGCACTCTCTTGAGTCACTGCACTGCATCCCCAGTGGAGCCAGTGCACTCTATGGACTAACTGCACTGCATAACCAGTGGTGCCAGTGCACTCTCTGGACTCACTGCACTGCATCCCCAGTGGTGCCAGTGCACTCTCTGGACTCACTGCACTGCATCCCCAGTGGTTCCAGTGCACTCTCTGGACTCACCGGGGTGCATACCCAGTGGTGCCAGTGCACTCTTTCGAGTCACTGCACTGCATCCCCATTAGTGCCAGTGCACTCTATGGACTAACTGCACTGCATCCCCTGTGGTGACAGTGCACTCTCTGGAATCACTGCAGTGCATCCCCTGTGGTGCCATTGCACTCTCTGGACTCACTGCACTGCATCCCCAGTGGTGCCTGTGCACTCTTTTGAGTCACTGCACTGCATCCCCAGTGGTGCCAGTGCACTCTCTGGACTCACTGCACTGCATCCCCAGTGCTGCCAGTGCACTCTCTGGACTCACTGCAGTGCATCCCCAGTGGTGCCAGTGCACTCTCTGGACTCACTGCACTGCATCCCCAGTGGTGCCAGTGCACTCTCTGGACTCACTGCACTGCATCCCCAGTGCTGCCAGTGCACTCTCTGGACTCACTGCACTTCACCCCCAGTGGTGCCAGTGCACTCTCTGGACTCACTGCATTGCATCCCCAGTGGTGCCAGTGCACTCTCTGGACTCACTGCACTGCATCCCCAGTGGTGCCACTGCACTCTCTGGACTCACTGCACTGCATCACCATTGGTGCCAGGGCACTCTCCGGACTCACTGCAGTGCATCCGCAGTGGTGCCAGTGCACTCTTTCGAGTCACTGCAGTGCATCCCCAGTGGTGCCAGTGCACTCTCTGGACTCACTGAACTGCATCCCCAGTGGTGCCAGTGCACTCTCTGCACTCACTGCACTGCATCCCCAGTGTTCCCAGAGCACTCTCTGGACTCACTGCAGTGCATCCCCAGTGGTGCCAGTGCACTCTCCGGACTCACTGCACTGCATCCCTAATGGTGCCAGTGCACTCTCTGGACTCACTGCACTGCATCCCCAGTGGTGCCAGTGCACTCTCTGCACTCACTGCACTGCATCCCCGGTGTTCCCAGAGCACTCTCTGGACTCACCGAGGTGCATCCCCAGTGGTGCCAGTGCACTCTCTGGACTCACTGCACTGCATCCCCAGTGGTGCCAGTGCACTCTCTGGAGTCACTGAAGTGCATCCCCTGTGCTGCCATTGCACTCTCTGGACCCACTGCACTGCATCCCCAGTGGTGCCTGTGCACTCTCTTGAGTCACTGCACTGCATCCCCAGTGGAGCCAGTGCACTCTATGGACTAACTGCACTGCATAACCAGTGGTGCCAGTGCACTCTCTGGACTCACTGCACTGCATCCCCAGTGGTGCCAGTGTACTCTCTGGACTCACTGCACTGCATCCCCAGTGGTGCCAGTGCACTCTCCGGACTCATTGCTCTGCATCCCTAATGGTGCCAGTGCACTCTCTGGACTCACTGCACTGCATCCCCAGTGGTGCCAGTGCACTCTCTGCACTCACTGCACTGCATCCCCGGTGTTCCCAGAGCACTCTCTGGACTCACCGAGGTGCATCCCCAGTGGTGCCAGTGCACTCTCTGGACTCACTGCACTGCATCCCCAGTGGTGCCAGTGCACTCTCTGGACTCACTGCAGTGCAGCCCCTGAGGTACCAGTGTACTCTCTGGACTCACTGCAGTGCATCCCCTGTGGTGACAGTGCACTCTCTGGAATCACTGCAGTGCATCCCCAGTGGTGCCTGTGCACTCTCTTGAGTCACTGCACTGCATCCCCAGTGGTGCCAGTGCACTCTATGGACTAACTGCACTGCATAACCAGTGGTGCCAGTGCACTCTCTGGACTCACTGCACTGCATCCCCAGTGGTGCCAGTGCACTCTCTGGACTCACTGAACTGCATCCCCAGTGGTTCCAGTGCACTCTCTGGACTCACCGGGGTGCATACCCAGTGGTGCCAGTGCACTCTTTCGAGTCACTGCACTGCATCCCCAGTGGAGCCAGTGCACTCTCTGGACTAACTGCACTGCATACCCAGTGGTGCCAGTGCACTCTCTGGACTCACTGCACTGCATACCCAGTGGTGCCAGTGCACTCTCTGGACTCACTGCACTGCATCCCCAGTGGTTCCAGTGCACTCTCTTGACTCACTGCACTGCATCCCCAGTGGTGCCTGTGCACTCTCTTGAGTCACTGCACTGCATCCCCAGTGTTGCCAGTGCACTCTCTGGACTCACTGTAGTGCATCCCCAGTGGTGCCAGTGCACTCTCTGGACTCACTGCACTGCATCCCCAGTGGTGCCAGTGCACTCTCTGAGCTCACTGCAGTGCATCCCCAGTGGTGCCAGTGCACTCTCTGGACTCACTGCACTGCATCCCCAGTGGTGCCAGTGCACTCTCTGGACTCACTGCACTGCATCAACAGTGGTGCCAGTGCACTCCCTGCACTCACTGCACTGCATCACCAGTGGTGCCAGTGCACTCTCTGGACTCACTGCACTGCATCCCCACTGGTCCCAGTGCACTCTCTGGACTCACTGCAGTGTAGTTCAGTGGTGCCAGAGCACTCTCTGGACTCACTGCACTGCATCCCCAGTGGTGCCAGTGCACTGTCTGGACTCACTGCGGTGTATCGCCCTTGGAGCCGGTGCACTCTCTGGACTCACTAAACTGCATCCCCAGTGGTGCCAGAGAACTCTCTGGTCTCACTGCAGTGCATCCCCAGTGGTGCCAGTGCACTCTCTGGACTCACTGCATCCCCAGTGGTGCCAGGGCACTCTCTGGACTCACAGCACTGCATCCCCATTGGTGCCAGTGCACTCTCTGGACACACTGCACTAAAACCCCAGTGGTGCCAGTGCAGTCTCTGGACTCACTGCACTGCATCCCCAGTGGTGCCAGTGCACTCTCTGGACTCACCGGGGTGCATCCCCAGTGCTGCCAGTGCACTCTCTGGACTCACTGCACTGCATCCCCTGCGGTGCCAGTACACTCTCTGGACTCACTGCGCTGCATCACCAGTGGTGCCAGTGTACTCTCTGGACTCACTGCACTGCATCACCAGCGGTGCCAGTGCACTCTCTGGACTCACTGCAGTGCATCCCCAGTGGTGCCAGTGCACTTTCTGGTGTCACTGCAGTGCATCCCCTGTTGTGCCAGTGCACTCTCTGCACTCACTGCACTGCATCCCCAGAAGTGCCAGTGCACTCTCAGGACTCACTGCAGTGCATCCCCAGTGGTGCCAGTGCACTTTCTGGTGTCACTGCAGTGCATCCCCTGTTGTGCCAGTGCACTCTCTGGACTC
This sequence comes from Anser brachyrhynchus, assembly GCF_964034855.1. NCBI lineage: Eukaryota > Metazoa > Chordata > Aves > Anseriformes > Anatidae > Anser > Anser brachyrhynchus. The sequence continues at coordinate 1,408,419 of NW_027664004.1, forward strand.
ACTGCAGTGCATCCCCAGTGGTGCCAGTGCACTCTATGGACTCACTGCACTTCATCCCCAGTGGTGCCAGTGCACTCTCTGGACTCACTGCAGTGCATCCCCAGTGGTGCCAGTGCACTCTCTGCACTCACTGCAGTGCATCCCCAGTGGTGCCAGTGCACTCTCTGGAGTCACTGCACTGCATCCCCAGTGCTGCCAGTGCACTCTCTGGACTCACTGCAGTGCATCCCCAGTGGTGCCAGTGCACTCTCTGGACTCACTGCACTGCATCCCCAGTGGTGCCAGTGCACTCTCTGGACTCACTGCAGTGCATCCCCAGTGGTGCCAGTGCACTCTCTGGACTCACTGCACTGCATCCCCAGTGGTGCCAGTGCACTCTCTGGACTCACTGCACTGCATCCCCAGTGGTGCCACTGCACTCTCTGGACTCACTGCACTGCATCACCATTGGTGCCAGGGCACTCTCCGGACTCACTGCAGTGCATCCGCAGTGGTGCCAGTGCACTCTTTCGAGTCACTGCAGTGCATCCCCAGTGGTGCCAGTGCACTCTCTGGACTCACTGCACTGCATCCCCAGTGGTGCCAGTGCACTCTCTGCACTCACTGCACTGCATCCCCAGTGTTCCCAGTGCACTCTCTGGACTCACTGCAGTGCATCCCCAGTGGTGCCAGTGCACTCTCTGGACTCACTGCACTGCATCCCCAGTGGTGCCACTGCACTCTCTGGACTCACTGCACTGCATCACCATTGGTGCCAGGGCACTCTCCGGACTCACTGCACTGCATCCCCAGTGGTGCCAGTGCACTCTTTCGAGTCACTGCACTTCATCCCCATTAGTGCCAGTGCATTCTCTGGACTCATTGCAGTGCATCCCCAGTGGTGCCAGTGCACTCTCTGGACTCACTGCACTGCATCTTTAATGGTGCCAGTGCACTCTCTGGACTCACTGCACTGCATCCCCAGTGGTGCCAGTGCACTCTCTGCACTCACTGCACTGCATCCCCGGTGTTCCCAGAGCACTCTCTGGACTCACCGAGGTGCATCCCCAGTGGTGCCAGTGCACTCTCTGGACTCACTGCACTGCATCCCCAGTGGTGCCAGTGCACTCTCTGGACTCACTGCAGTGCAGCCCCTGAGGTGCCAGTGTACTCTCTGGACTCACTGCACTGCATCCCCAGTGGTGACAGTGCACTCTCTGGAATCACTGCAGTGCATCCCCTGTGGTGCCATTGCACTCTCTGGACTCACCGCACTGCATCCCCAGTGGTGCCTGTGCACTCTTTTGAGTCACTGCACTGCATCCCCAGTGGTGCCAGTGCACTCTCTGGACTCACTGCAGTGCATCCCCAGTGGTGCCAGTGCACTCTCTGCACTCACTGCACTGCATCACCAGTGGTGCCAGTGCACTCTCTGGAGTCACTGCACTGCATCCCCAGTGCTGCCAGTGCACTCTCTGGACTCACTGCAGTGCATCCCCAGTGGTGCCAGTGCACTCTCTGGACTCACTGCAGTGCATCCCCAGTGGTGCCAGTGCACTCTCTGGACTCACTGCACTGCATCCCCAGTGCTGCCAGTGCACTCTCTGGACTCACAGCACTTCATCCCCAGTGGTGCCAGTGCACTCTCTGGACTCACTGCATTGCATCCCCAGTGGTGCCAGTGCACTCTCTGGACTCACTGCACTGCATCCCCAGTGGTGCCACTGCACTCTCTGGACTCACTGCACTGCATCACCATTGGTGCCAGGGCACTCTCCGGACTCACTGCAGTGCATCCGCAGTGGTGCCAGTGCACTCTTTCGAGTCACTTCAGTGCATCCCCAGTGGTGCCAGTGCACTCTTGGCACTCACTGCACTGCATCCCCAGTGGTGCCAGTGCACTCTCTGCACTCACTGCACTGCATCCCCAGTGTTCCCAGAGCACTCTCTGGACTCACTGCAGTGCATCCCCAGTGGTGCCAGTGCACTCTCCGGACTCACTGCACTGCATCCCTAATGGTGCCAGTGCACTCTCTGGACTCACTGCACTGCATCCCCAGTGGTGCCAGTGCACTCTCTGCACTCACTGCAGTGCAGCCCCTGAGGTGCCAGTGTACTCTCTGGACTCACTGCACTGCATCCCCAGTGGTGACAGTGCACTCTCTGGAATCACTGCAGTGCATCCCCTGTGCTGCCATTGCACTCTCTGGACCCACTGCACTGCATCCCCAGTGGTGCCTGTGCACTCTCTTGAGTCACTGCACTGCATCCCCAGTGGAGCCAGTGCACTCTATGGACTAACTGCACTGCATAACCAGTGGTGCCAGTGCACTCTCTGGACTCACTGCACTGCATCCCCAGTGGTGCCAGTGTACTCTCTGGACTCACTGCACTGCATCCCCAGTGGTGCCAGTGCACTCTCCGGACTCATTGCACTGCATCCCTAATGGTGCCAGTGCACTCTCTGCACTCACTGCACTGCATCCCCAGTGGTGCCAGTGCACTCTCTGCACTCACTGCACTGCATCCCCGGTGTTCCCAGAGCACTCTCTGGACTCACCGAGGTGCATCCCCAGTGGTGCCAGTGCACTCTCTGGACTCACTGCACTGCATCCCCAGTGGTGCCACTGCACTCTCTGGACTCACTGCAGTGCAGCCCCTGAGGTACCAGTGTACTCTCTGGACTCACTGCAGTGCATCCCCTGTGGTGACAGTGCACTCTCTGGAATCACTGCAGTGCATCCCCAGTGGTGCCTGTGCACTCTCTTGAGTCACTGCACTGCATCCCCAGTGGAGCCAGTGCACTCTATGGACTAACTGCACTGCATAACCAGTGGTGCCAGTGCACTCTCTGGACTCACTGCAGTGCATCCCCAGTGGTGCCAGTGCACTCTCTGGACTCACTGCACTGCATCCCCAGTGGTTCCAGTGCACTCTCTGGACTCACCGGGGTGCATACCCAGTGGTGCCAGTGCACTCTTTCGAGTCACTGCACTGCATCCCCATTAGTGCCAGTGCACTCTATGGACTAACTGCACTGCATACCCAGTGGTGCCAGTGCACTCTCTGGACTCACTGCACTGCATACCCAGTGGTGCCAGTGCACTCTCTGGACTCACTGCACTGCATCCCCAGTGGTTCCAGTGCACTCTCTGGACTCACTGCACTGCATCCCCAGTGGTGCCAGTGCACTCTCTTGAGTCACTGCACTGCATCCCCCGTGGAGCCAGTGCACTCTATGGACTAACTGCACTGCATACCCAGTGGTGCCAGTGCACTCTCTGGACTCACTGCACTGCATCCCCAGTGGTGCCAGTGCACTCTCTGGACTAACTGCACTGCATCCCCAGTGGTTCCAGTGCACTCTCTGGACTCACTGCACTGCATCCCCAGTGGTGCCTGTGCACTCTCTTGAGTCACTGCACTGCATCCCCAGTGGAGCCAGTGCACTCTATGGACTAACTGCACTGCATCCCCAGTGGTGCCAGTGCACTCTCTGGACTCACTGCACTGCATACCCAGTGGTGCCAGTGCACTCTCTGGATTCACTGCACTGCATCACCAGTGGTGCCAGTGCACTCTCTGGACTCACTGCACTGCATCACCATTGGTGCCAGGGCACTCTCCGGACTCACTGCAGTGCATCCCCAGTGGTGCCAGTGCACTCTTTCGAGTCACTGCACTGCATCCCCAGTGGTGCCAGTGAATTATCTGGACTCACTGCAGTGCATCCGTATTGGTGCCAGTGCACTCTCTGGACTCACTGCAGTGCATCCCCAGTGGTGCCAGTGCACTCTCTGGACTCACTGCACTGCATCCCCAGTGGTGCCAGTGCACTCTCTGGACTCACTGCACTGCATCAACAGTGGTGCCAGTGCACTCCCTGCACTCACTGCACTGCATCCCCAGTGGTGCCAGTGCACTCTCTGGACTCACTGCACTGCATCCCCAGTGGTGCCAGTGCACTCTCTGGACTCACTGCAGTGTAGCTCAGTGGTGCCAGAGCACTCTCTGGACTCACTGCACTGCATCCCCAGTGGTGCCAGTGCACTGTCTGGACTCACTGCGGTGTATCGCCATTGGAGCCGGTGCACTCTCTGGACTCACTAAACTGCATCCCCAGTGTTGCCAGTGCACTCTCTGCACTCACTGCACTGCATCCCCGGTGTTCCCAGAGCACTCTCTGGACTCACCGAGGTGCATCCCCAGTGGTGCCAGTGCACTCTCTGGACTCACTGCACTGCATCCCCAGTGGTGCCACTGCACTCTCTGGACTCACTGCAGTGCAGCCCCTGAGGTACCAGTGTACTCTCTGGACTCACTGCACTGCATCCCCTGTGGTGACAGTGCACTCTCTGGAATCACTGCAGTGCATCCCCAGTGGTGCCTGTGCACTCTCTTGAGTCATTGCACTGCATCCCCAGTGGAGCCAGTGCACTCTATGGACTAACTGCACTGCATAACCAGTGGTGCCAGTGCACTCTCTGGACTCACTGCAGTGCATCCCCAGTGGTGCCAGTGCACTCTCTGGACTCACTGCACTGCATCCCCAGTGGTGCCAGTGCACTTTCTGGTGTCACTGCAGTGCATCCCCTGTTGTGCCAGTGCACTCTCTGGACTCACTGCAGTGCATCCCCAGTGGTGCCAGTGCACTCTCTGGACTCACTGCACTTCATCCCCAGTGGTGCCAGTGCACTCTCTGGACTCACTGCAGTGCATCCCCAGTGGTGCCAGTGCACTCTCTGCACTCACTGCACTGCATCACCAGTGGTGCCAGTGCACTCTCTGGACTCACTGCACTGCATCCCCAGTGCTGCCAGTGCACTCTCTGGACTCACTGCAGTGCATCCCCAGTGGTGCCAGTGCACTCTCTGGACTCACTGCACTGCATCCCCAGTGGTGCCAGTGCACTCTCTGGAATCACTGCACTGCATCCCCAGTGGTGCCAGTGCACTCTCTGGACTCACTGCACTGCATCCCCAGTGGTGCCAGTGCACTCTCTGGACTCACTGCACTGCATCACCATTGGTGCCAGGGCACTCTCCGGACTCACTGCAGTGCATCCGCAGTGGTGCCAGTGCACTCTTTCGAGTCACTGCAGTGCATCCCCAGTGGTGCCAGTGCACTCTCTGGACTCACTGCACTGCATCCCCAGTGGTGCCAGTGCACTCTCTGCACTCACTGCACTGCATCCCCAGTGTTCCCAGTGCACTCTCTGGACTCACTGCAGTGCATCCCCAGTGGTGCCAGTGCACTCTCTGGACTCACTGCACTGCATCCCCAGTGGTGCCACTGCACTCTCTGGACTCACTGCACTGCATCACCATTGGTGCCAGGGCACTCTCCGGACTCACTGCAGTGCATCCGCAGTGGTGCCAGTGCACTCTTTCGAGTCACTGCACTGCATCCCCATTAGTGCCAGTGCATTCTCTGGACTCATTGCAGTGCATCCCCAGTGGTGCCAGTGCACTCTCTGGACTCACTGCACTGCATCTTTAATGGTGCCAGTGCACTCTCTGGACTCACTGCACTGCATCCCCAGTGGTGCCAGTGCACTCTCTGCACTCACTGCACTGCATCCCCGGTGTTCCCAGAGCACTCTCTGGACTCACCGAGGTGCATCCCCAGTGGTGCCAGTGCACTCTCTGGACTCACTGCACTGCATCCCCAGTGGTGCCAGTGCACTCTCTGGACTCACTGCAGTGCAGCCCCTGAGGTGCCAGTGTACTCTCTGGACTCACTGCACTGCATCCCCAGTGGTGACAGTGCACTCTCTGGAATCACTGCAGTGCATCCCCTGTGGTGCCATTGCACTCTCTGGACTCACTGCAGTGCATCCCCAGTGGTGCCAGTGCACTCTCTGCACTCACTGCACTGCATCACCAGTGGTGCCAGTGCACTCTCTGGAGTCACTGCACTGCATACCCAGTGCTGCCAGTGCACTCTCTGGACTCACTGCAGTGCATCCCCAGTGGTGCCAGTGCACTCTCTGGACTCACTGCAGTGCATCCCCAGTGGTGCCAGTGCACTCTCTGGACTCACTGCACTGCATCCCCAGTGCTGCCAGTGCACTCTCTGGACTCACTGCACTTCATCCCCAGTGGTGCCAGTGCACTCTCTGGACTCACTGCATTGCATCCCCAGTGGTGCCAGTGCACTCTCTGGACTCACTGCACTGCATCCCCAGTGGTGCCACTGCACTCTCTGGACTCACTGCACTGCATCACCATTGGTGCCAGGGCACTCTCCGGACTCACTGCAGTGCATCCCCAGTGGTGCCAGTGCACTCTTTCGAGTCACTGCAGTGCATCCCCAGTGGTGCCAGTGCACTCTTGGCACTCACTGCACTGCATCCCCAGTGGTGCCAGTGCACTCTCTGCACTCACTGCACTGCATCCCCAGTGTTCCCAGAGCACTCTCTGGACTCACTGCAGTGCATCCCCAGTGGTGCCAGTGCACTCTCCGGACTCACTGCACTGCATCCCTAATGGTGCCAGTGCACTCTCTGGACTCACTGCACTGCATCCCCAGTGGTGCCAGTGCACTCTCTGCACTCACTGCAGTGCAGCCCCTGAGGTGCCAGTGTACTCTCTGGACTCACTACACTGCATCCCCAGTGGTGACAGTGCACTCTCTGGAATCACTGCAGTGCATCCCCTGTGCTGCCATTGCACTCTCTGGACCCACTGCACTGCATCCCCAGTGGTGCCTGTGCACTCTCTTGAGTCACTACACTGCATCCCCAGTGGAGCCAGTGCACTCTATGGACTAACTGCACTGCATACCCAGTGGTGCCAGTGCACTCTCCGGACTCATTGCACTGCATCCCTAATGGTGCCAGTGCACTCTCTGGACTCACTGCACTGCATCCCCAGTGGTGCCAGTGCACTCTCTGCACTCACTGCACTGCATCCCCGGTGTTCCCAGAGCACTCTCTGGACTCACCGAGGTGCATCCCCAGTGGTGCCAGTGCACTCTCTGGACTCACTGCACTGCATCCCCAGTGGTGCCACTGCACTCTCTGGACTCACTGCAGTGCAGCCCCTGAGGTACCAGTGTACTCTCTGGACTCACTGCAGTGCATCCCCTGTGGTGACAGTGCACTCTCTGGAATCACTGCAGTGCATCCCCAGTGGTGCCTGTGCACTCTCTTGAGTCACTGCACTGCATCCCCAGTGGAGCCAGTGCACTCTATGGACTAACTGCACTGCATAACCAGCGGTGCCAGTGCACTCTCTGGACTCACTGCACTGCATCCCCAGTGGTGCCAGTGCACTCTCTGGACTCACTGCACTGCATCCCCAGTGGTTCCAGTGCACTCTCTGGACTCACCGGGGTGCATACCCAGTGGTGCCAGTGCACTCTTTCGAGTCACTGCACTGCATCCCCATTAGTGCCAGTGCACTCTATGGACTAACTGCACTGCATACCCAGTGGTGCCAGTGCACTCTCTGGACTCACTGCACTGCATACCCAGTGGTGCCAGTGCACTCTCTGGACTCACTGCACTGCATCCCCAGTGGTTCCAGTGCACTCTCTGGACTCACTGCACTGCATCCCCAGTGGTGCCAGTGCACTCTCTTGAGTCACTGCACTGCATCCCCCGTGGAGCCAGTGCACTCTATGGACTAACTGCACTGCATACCCAGTGGTGCCAGTGCACTCTCTGGACTCACTGCACTGCATCCCCAGTGGTGCCAGTGCACTCTCTGGACTAACTGCACTGCATCCCCAGTGGTTCCAGTGCACTCTCTGGACTCACTGCACTGCATCCCCAGTGGTGCCTGTGCACTCTCTTGAGTCACTGCACTGCATCCCCAGTGGAGCCAGTGCACTCTATGGACTAACTGCACTGCATCCCCAGTGGTGCCAGTGCACTCTCTGGACTCACTGCACTGCATACCCAGTGGTGCCAGTGCACTCTCTGGATTCACTGCACTGCATCCCCTGTGGTGCCAGTGCACTCTCTGGACTCACTGCACTGCATCACCATTGGTGCCAGGGCACTCTCCGGACTCACTGCAGTGCATCCCCAGTGGTGCCAGTGCACTCTTTCGAGTCACTGCACTGCATCCCCAGTGGTGCCAGTGCATTATCTGGACTCACTGCAGTGCATCCGTATTGGTGCCAGTGCACTCTCTGGACTCACTGCAGTGCATCCCCAGTGGTGCCAGTGCACTCTCTGGACTCACTGCACTGCATCCCCAGTGGTGCCAGTGCACTCTCTGGACTCACTGCAGTGCATCCCCAGTGGTGCCAGTGCACTCTCTGGACTCACTGCACTGCATCCCCAGTGGTGCCAGTGCACTCTCTGGACTCACTGCAGTGTAGCTCAGTGGTGCCAGAGCACTCTCTGGACTCACTGCACTGCATCCCCAGTGGTGCCAGTGCACTGTCTGGACTCACTGCGGTGTATCGCCATTGGAGCCGGTGCACTCTCTGGACTCACTAAACTGCATCCCCAGTGGTGCCAGAGAACTCTCTGGTCTCACTGCAGTGCATCCCCAGTGGTGCCAGTGCACTCTCTGGACTAACCGGGGTGCATCCCCAGTGCTGCCAGTGCACTCTCTGGACTCACTGCACTGCATCCCCAGTGGTGCCAGTGCACTCTCTGCACTCACTGCACTGCATCCCCAGTGTTCCCAGTGCACTCTCTGGACTCACTGCAGTGCATCCCCAGTGGTGCCAGTGCACTCTCTGGACTCACTGCACTGCATCCCCAGTGGTGCCACTGCACTCTCTGGACTCACTGCACTGCATCACCATTGGTGCCAGGGCACTCTCCGGACTCACTGCAGTGCATCCGCAGTGGTGCCAGTGCACTCTTTCGAGTCACTGCACTGCATCCCCATTAGTGCCAGTGCATTCTCTGGACTCATTGCAGTGCATCCCCAGTGGTGCCAGTGCACTCTCTGGACTCACTGCACTGCATCTTTAATGGTGCCAGTGCACTCTCTGGACTCACTGCACTGCATCCCCAGTGGTGCCAGTGCACTCTCTGGACTCACTGCACTGCATCCCCGGTGTTCCCAGAGCACTCTCTGGAATCACCGAGGTGCATCCCCAGTGGTGCCAGTGCACTCTCTGGACTCACTGCACTGCATCCCCAGTGGTGCCAGTGCACTCTCTGGACTCACTGCAGTGCAGCCCCTGAGGTGCCAGTGTACTCTCTGGACTCACTGCACTGCATCCCCAGTGGTGACAGTGCACTCTCTGGAATCACTGCAGTGCATCCCCTGTGGTGCCATTGCACTCTCTGGACTCACTGCACTGCATCCCCAGTGGTGCCTGTGCACTCTTTTGAGTCACTGCACTGCATCCCCAGTGGTGCCAGTGCACTCTCTGGACTCACTGCAGTGCATCCCCAGTGGTGCCAGTGCACTCTCTGCACTCACTGCACTGCATCACCAGTGGTGCCAGTGCACTCTCTGGAGTCACTGCACTGCATCCCCAGTGCTGCCAGTGCACTCTCTGGACTCACTGCAGTGCATCCCCAGTGGTGCCAGTGCACTCTCTGGACTCACTGCAGTGCATCCCCAGTGGTGCAAGTGCACTCTCTGGACTAACCGGGGTGCATCCCCAGTGCTGCCAGTGCACTCTCTGGACTCACTGCACTGCATACCCAGTGGTGCCAGTGCACTCTCTGGACTCACTGCACTGCATACCCAGTGGTGCCAGTGCACTCTCTGGACTCACTGCACTGCATCCCCAGTGGTTCCAGTGCACTCTCTTGACTCACTGCACTGCATCCCCAGTGGTGCCTGTGCACTCTCTTGAGTCACTGCACTGCATCCCCAGTGGTGCCAGTGCACTCTATGGACTAACTGCACTGCATACCCAGTGGTGCCAGTGCACTCTCTGGACTCACTGCACTGCATCCCCAGTGGTGCCAGTGCACTCTCTGGACTAACTGCACTGCATCCCCAGTGGTTCCAGTGCACTCTCTGGACTCACTGCACTGCATCCCCAGTGGTGCCTGTGCACTCTCTTGAGTCACTGCAGTGCATCCCCAGTGGTGCCAGTGCACTCTATGGACTAACTGCACTGCATACCCAGTGGTGCCAGTACACTCTCTGGATTCACTGCACTGCATCACCAGTGGTGCCAGTGCACTCTCTGGACTCACTGCACTGCATCACCATTGGTGCCAGGGCACTCTCCGGACTCACTGCAGTGCATCCCCAGTGGTGCCAGTGCACTCTTTCGAGTCACTGCACTGCATCCCCAGTGGTGCCAGTGCATTATCTGGACTCACTGCAGTGCATCCCCAGTGGTGCCAGTGCACTTTCTGGACTCACTGCACTGCATCCCCAGTGCTGACAGTGCACTCTCTGGACTCACTGCACTGCATCCCCAGTGGTGACAGTGTACTCTCTGGACTCAGTGCACTGCATCCCCAGTGGTGCCAGTGCACTCTCTGGACTCACTGCAGTGCATCCCCTTTTGTGCCAGTGCACTCTCTGGACTCACTGCACTGCATCACCAGTGGTGCCTCTGCACTCTCTGGATCACTGCACTGCATCACCATTGGTTCCAGGGCACTCTCCGGACTCACTGCAGTGCATCCCCAGTGGTGCCAGTGCACTCTTTCGAGTCACTGCACTGCATCCCCAGTGGTGCCAGTGCATTCTCTGGACTCACTGCCGTGCATCCCCATTGGTGCCAGTGCAGTCTCTGGAGTCACTGCACTGCATCCCCAGTGGTGACAGTGCACTCTCTGGACTCACTGCACTGCATCCCCAGTGCTGACAGTGCACTCTCTGGACTCACTGCACTGCATCCCCAGTGGTGCCAGTGTACTCTCTGGACTCAGTGCACTGCATCCCCAGTGGTGCCACTGCACTCTCTGGACTCACTGCAGTGCATCCCCAGTGGTGCCAGTGCACTCTCTGGACTCACTGCAGTGCATCCCCAGTGGTGCCAGTGCACTCTCTGGACTCACTGCACTGCATCCCCAGTGCTGACAGTGCACTCTCTGGACTCACTGCACTGCATCACCAGTGGTGGCAGAGTACTCTCTGGACTCACTGCACTGCATCCCCAGTGGAGACAGTGCACTCTCTGTAGTCACTGCACTGCATCCCCAGTGGTTCCAGGGCACTCTCTCGACTCACTGCACTGCAACTCCAGTGGTGCCAGTGCACTCTCTGGACTCACTGCAGTGCATCCCCAGTGGTGCCAGTGCACTCTCTGGAGTCACTGCGCTGCATCCCCAGTGGTGTTAGTGCCCTCTGTGGACTCACTACACTACATCCCCTGTGGGGCCAGTGCACTCTCTGGACTCACTGCACTGCATCCCCAGTGGTGCGAGAGCACTCTCTGGACTCACTGCAGTGCATCCCCAGTGTTGCCAGTGCACTCTCTGGACTCACTGCACTGCATCCCCATTGGTGCCAGTGCAGTCTCTGGAGTCACTGCACTGCATCCCCAGTGGTGACAGTGCACTCTCTGGACTCACTGCACTGCATCCCCAGTGCTGACAGTGCACTCTCTGGACTCACTGCACTGCATCCCCAGTGGTGCCAGTGTACTCTCTGGACTCAGTGCACTGCATCCCCAGTGGTGCCACTGCACTCTCTGGACTCACTGCAGTGCATCCCCAGTGGTGCCAGTGCACTCTCTGGACTCACTGCACTGCATCCCCAGTGGTGCCAGTGCACTCTCTAGACTCACTGCAGTGCATACCCAGTGGTGCCAGTGCACTCTCTGGACTCACTGCACTGCATCCCCGGTGTTCCCAGAGCACTCTCTGGACTCACCGAGGTGCATCCCCAGTGGTGCCAGTGCACTCTCTGGACTCACTGCACTGCATCCCCAGTGGTGCCAGTGCACTCTCTGGACTCACTGCAGTGCAGCCCCTGAGGTGCCAGTGTACTCTCTGGACTCACTGCACTGCATCCCCAGTGGTGACAGTGCACTCTCTGGAATCACTGCAGTGCATCCCCTGTGGTGCCATTGCACTCTCTGGACTCACTGCACTGCATCCCCAGTGGTGCCTGTGCACTCTTTTGAGTCACTGCACTGCATCCCCAGTGGTGCCAGTGCACTCTCTGGACTCACTGCAGTGCATCCCCAGTGGTGCCAGTGCACTCTCTGCACTCACTGCACTGCATCCCCAGTGGTGCCAGTGCACTCTCTGGAGTCACTGCACTGCATCCCCAGTGCTGCCAGTGCACTCTCTGGAATCACTGCAGTGCATCCCCAGTGGTGCCAGTGCACTCTCTGGACTCACTGCATTGCATCCCCAGTGCTGCCAGTGCACTCTCTGGACTCACTGCACTTCACCCCCAGTGGTGCCAGTGCACTCTCTGGACTCACTGCATTGCATCCCCAGTGGTGCCAGTGCACTCTCTGGACTCACTGCACTGCATCCCCAGTGGTGCCACTGCACTCTCTGGACTCACTGCACTGCATCACCATTGGTGGCAGGGCACTCTCCGGACTCACTGCACTGCATCCCCAGTGGTGCCAGTGCACTCTTTCGAGTCACTGCAGTGCATCCCCAGTGGTGCCAGTGCACTCTCTGGACTCACTGCACTGCATCCCCAGTGGTGCCAGTGCACACTCTGCACTCACTGCACTGCATCCCCAGTGTTCCCAGAGCACTCTCTGGACTCACTGCAGTGCATCCCCAGTGGTGCCAGTGCACTCTCCGGACTCACTGCACTGCATCCCTAATGGTGCCAGTGCACTCTCTGGACTCACTGCACTGCATCCCCAGTGGTGCCAGTGCACTCTCTGCACTCACTGCACTGCATCCCCGGTGTTCCCAGAGCACTCTCTGGACTCACCGAGGTGCATCCCCAGTGGTGCCAGTGCACTCTCTGGACTCACTGCACTGCATCCCCAGTGGTGCCAGTGCACTCTCTGGACTCACTGCAGTGCAGCCCCTGAGGTGCCAGTGTACTCTCTGGACTCACTGCACTGCATCCCCAGTGGTGACAGTGCACTCTCTGGAATCACTGCAGTGCATCCCCTGTGCTGCCATTGCACTCTCTGGACCCACTGCACTGCATCCCCAGTGGTGCCTGTGCACTCTCTTGAGTCACTGCACTGCATCCCCAGAGGAGCCAGTGCACTCTATGGACTAACTGCACTGCATAACCAGTGGTGCCAGTGCACTCTCTGGACTCACTGCACTGCATCCCCAGTGGTGCCAGTGTACTCTCTGGACTCACTGCACTGCATCCCCAGTGGTGCCAGTGCACTCTCCGGACTCATTGCACTGCATCCCTAATGGTGCCAGTGCACTCTCTGGACTCACTGGACTGCATCCCCAGTGGTGCCAGTGCACTCTCTGCACTCACTGCACTGCATCCCCGGTGTTCCCAGAGCACTCTCTGGACTCACTGCACTGCATCCCCAGTGGTGCCAGTGCACTCTCTGGACTAACTGCACTGCATCCCCAGTGGTTCCAGAGCACTCTCTGGACTCACTGCACTGCATCCCCAGTGGTGCCTGTGCACTCTCTTCAGTCACTGCACTGCATCCCCAGTGGAGCCAGTGCACTCTATGGACTAACTGCACTGCATCCCCAGTGGTGCCAGTGCACTCTCTGGACTCACTGCAGTGCATCGCCAGTGGTGCCAGTGCACTTTCTGGACTAACTGCACTGCATCCCCAGTGCTGACAGTGCACTCTCTGGACTCACTGCACTGCATCCCCAGTGGTGCCAGTGCACTCTCTGGACTCAGTGCACTGCATCCCCAGTGGTGCCAGTGCACTCTCTGGACTCACTGCAGTGCATCCCCTTTTGTGCCAGTGCACTCTCTGGACTCACTGCACTGCATCCCCAGTGGTGCCAGTGCACTCTCTAGAGTCACTGCACTGCATTCCCAGTGGTGCCAGTGCACTCTCTGGACTCACTGCGCTGCATCCCCATGGTGCGAGTGCACTCTCTGGACTCACCGGGGTGCATCCCCAGTGGTGCCAGTGCACTCTCTGGACTCACTGCAGTGCATCCCCAGTGGTGCCAGTGCACTCTGTGGACTCACTGCAGTGCATCCCCAGTGGTGCCAGTGCATTCTCTGGACTCACTGCACTGCATCGCATTGGTGCTAGTGCACTCTCTGGACTCACTGCACTGCATCCCCAGTTGTGCCAGTGCACTCTCTGGACTCATCGCAGTGCATCCCCAGTGGTGCCAGTGCACTCTCTGGACTCACTGCAGTGCTTCCGCTCTGGTGCCAGTGCACTCTCTGCACTCACTGCACTGCATCAACAGTGGTGCCTCTGCACTCTCTGGATCACTGCACTGCATCACCATTGGTGCCAGTGCACTCTCCGGACTCACTGCAGTGCATCCCCAGTGGTGCCAGTGCACTCTTTCGAGTCACTGCACTGCATCCCCAGTGGTGCCAGTGCATTCTCTGGACTCACTGCAGTGCATCCCCATTGGTGCCAGTGCAGTCTCTGGAGTCACTGCACTGCATCCCCAGTGGTGACAGTGCACTCTCTGGACTCACTGCACTGCATCCCCAGTGCTGACAGTGCACTCTCTGGACTCACTGCACTGCATCCCCAGTGCTGACAGTGCACTCTCTGGACTCACTGCACTGCATCACCAGTGGTGGCAGAGTACTCTCTGGACTCACTGCACTGCATCCCCAGTGGAGACAGTGCACTCTCTGTAGTCACTGCGCTGCATCCCCAGTGGTTCCAGGGCACTCTCTCGACTCACTACACTGCAACTCCAGTGGTGCCAGTGCACTCTCTGGACTCACTGCAGTGCATCCCCAGTGGTGCCAGTGCACTCTCTGGAGTCACTGCGCTGCATCCCCAGTGGTGTTAGTGCCCTCTGTGGACTCACTGCACTACATCCCCTGTGGGGCCAGTGCACTCTCTGGACTCACTGCACTGCATCCCCAGTGGTGCGACAGCACTCTCTGGACGCACTGCAGTGCGTCCCCAGTGTTGCCAGTGCACTCTCTGGACTCACTGCACTGCATCCCCATTGGTGCCAGTGCAGTCTCTGGAGTCACTGCACTGCATCCCCAGTGGTGACAGTGCACTCTCTGGACTCACTGCACTGCATCCCCATTGCTGACAGTGCACTCTCTGGACTCACTGCACTGCATCCCCAGTGGTGCCAGTGTACTCTCTGGACTCAGTGCACTGCATCCCCAGTGGTGCCACTGCACTCTCTGGACTCACTGCAGTGCATCCCCAGTGGTGCCAGTGCACTCTCTGGACTCACTGCACTGCATCCCCAGTGGTGCCAGTGCACTCTCTGGACTCACTGCAGTGCATCCCCTTTTGTGCCAGTGCACTCTCTGGACTCACTGCACTGCATCCCCAGTGGTGCCAGTGCACTCTCTAGAGTCACTGCAATGCATCCCCAGTGGTGCCAGTGCACTCTCTGGACTCACTGCACTGCATCCCCAGTGGTGACAGTGCACTCTCTGGACTCACTGCACTGCATCCCCAGTGCTGACAGTGCACTCTCTGGACTCACTGCACTGCATCACCAGTGGTGGCAGAGTACTCTCTGGACTCACTGCACTGCATCCCCAGTGGTGCCAGTGCACTCTCTGGACTCACGGCAGTGCATCCCCAGTGGTGCCAGTGCACTCTCTCGACTCACTGCACTTCAACTCCAGTGGTGCCAGTGCACTCTCTGGACTCACTGCAGTGCATCCCCAGTGGTGCTAGTGCACCCTCTGGAGTCACCGGGGTGCATCCCCAGAGGTGCCAGTGCACTCTCTGGACTCACTGCACTACATCCCCAGTGGTGCCAGTTCACTCTCTGGACTCACGGAACTGAATACCCAGTGGTTCCAGTGCACTCTCTGGACTCACTATACTGCATCCCCAGTGGTGCCTGTGAAGTCTCTGGACTCACTGCAGTGCATCCCCAGTGGTGCCAGTGCAATCTCAGGACTCACAGCAGTGCAGCTCCAGTTGGTGCCAGTGCACTCTCTGGACTCACTGCAGTGCATCCCCAGTGGTGCCAGTGCACTCTCTGGACTCACTGCATTGCATCCCCAGTGGTGCCAGTGCACTCTCTGGACTCACTGCAGTGCATCCCCTGTGGTGCCATTGCACTCTCAGGACTCACTGCACTGCATCCCCAGTGGTGCCAGTGCACTCTCTGGACTCACTGCACTGCATCCCCAGTGGTGCCTGTGAAGTCTCTGGTCTCACTGCACTGCATCCCCAAAGGTGTCAGTGCACTCTCTGGACTCACTGAACTGCATCCCAATTGCTGACTGTGCCCTCTCTGGACTCAGTGCACTGCATCCCCAGTGGTGCCAGTTCACTCTCTGGACTCACTGCAGTGCATCCCCAGTGGTGCCAGTGCACTCTCTGGACTCACTGCAGTGCATCCCCAGTGGTGCCAGTGCACTCTCTGGACTCACTGCACTGCATCTCCAATGGTGCCACTGCACTCTCTGGACTCGCTGCACTGCATCCCCAGTGGTGCCAGTGCACTCTCTGGACTCACTGCACTGCATCCCTAGTGGTGCAACTGCACTCTCTGAAAACACCGGGGTGCAACCGCAGCGGTGCCAGTGCACTCTCTGCACTCACGGCAGTGCATCCCCAGTGGTGCCAGTGCACTCTCTGGACTCACTGCAGTGTATCCCCTGTGGTGCCAGTGCACTCTGTGGAGTCAGTGCACTGCATCCCAGTGGTGCCAGTGCACTCTCTGGACTCACTGCAGTGCATCCCCAGTGGTGCCAGTGCACTCTCTGGACTCACTGCACTGCATCCCAGTGGTGCCAGTGCACTCTCTGGACTCACTGCAGTGCATCCCTCGTGGTGCCAGTGCACTCTCTGGACTCACTGCACTGCATCCCCAGTGGTGACAGTGCACTCTCTGGACTCACTGCACTGCATCCCCAGTGGTGCCAGTGAACTCTCTGGACTCACTGCACTGCATCCCCAATGGTGCCAGTGCACTCTCTGGACTCACTGCAGTGCATCCCCAGTGGTGCTAGTGCACTCTCTGGACTCACTGCACTGCATCCCCTTGGGTGCCAAGGCACTCTCTGGACTCACTGCACTGCGTTGCCATTGGTGCCAGTGCACTTCTGGACTCATTGCAGTGCATCCCCAGTGGTGCCAATGCACTCTCTGGACTCACGGCACTGCATCCCCAGTGGTGCCAGTGCACTCTCTGGACTCACTGCACTGCATCCCCAGTGGTGCCAGTGCAGTCTCTGTGTTAGTGTTGGGGAGAATCGAATGGATGTTTTACTAATGTCTCTTAGGTAATGGGACCTACAGTATAATTAAGCATTGCCAAATGTACTTACATTATCAATTAATCTATGTATACTGGATACTTAGGGAGTACATTGAACAATCAAAAGAGTCATTGAAGGGGAACCTTGGGAGGGAACAGGTACAACCTGACCTTGGATAAGGGCCTGGAAATGATGAAATGAGTTGAAGCAGAACCAAGAAGCGGAGGGAGCATGCGTCGAGTAAGAAAGGTGAAAAGTTTAGCGGAGAGGAAGACTCCTTACTTCATCTGGACGACCACCTGGACGACCACCAGAGTGTGCCACGCATGTGCAAAGGGGAGGGGAGCTAATTAGAATGAAAAGCGAGGCTGCTGTTGCAACCTGTAATGAATATGTATACCTGACGCAATATTGTATGTATAAATAACGGCTGGGAAGTAACGGGACTTGAAGCCAGATTTGGGCACCTGCCCCGGCTTCCAGCGCTGAATAAAGCACCTTCATATAATCACTTGGTGATTCTGTGGTTGCTAGGCAACCCAACCCACGTGAACTCCCTGGGGGAGCCTTTACGCAACCCCGCACTCAACAGGACTCTGCGTCTTCACTCTTTCCTAACAACCCTAAACATAACCCTAACCGCAACAAGAAGCTGAACCCGAGTTAGACCCGAAAAAACACGTACGGTGCCACTTTCTGCCATCCAAAAGTGCTCTCAGCGGAAGCCTTTGGGTACACCTGAACTCCCTGGGGGAGCCTTTACGCAACCCCACACTCAACAGGACTCTGCGTCTTCACTCTTTCCTAACAACCCTAAACATAACCCTAACCGCAACAAGAAGCTGAACCCGAGTTAGACCCGAAAAAACACGTACGGTGCCACTTTCTGCCATCAAAAAGTGCTCTCAGCGGAAGCCTTTGGGTACACCTGAACTCCCTGGGGGAGCCTTTACGCAACCCCACACTCAACAGGACTCTGCGTCTTCACTCTTTCCTAACAACCCTAAACATAACCCTAACCGCAACAAGAAGCTGAACCCGAGTTAGACCCGAAAAAACACGTACGGTGCCACTTTCTGCCATCAAAAAGTGCTCTCAGCGGAAGCCTTTGGGTACACCTGAACTCCCTGGGGGAGCCTTTACGCAACCCCACACTCAACAGGACTCTGCGTCTTCACTCTTTCCTAACAACCCTAAACATAACCCTAACCGCAACAAGAAGCTGAACCCGAGTTAGACCCGAAAAAACACGTACGGTGCCACTTTCTGCCATCAAAAAGTGCTCTCAGCGGAAGCCTTTGGGTACACCTGAACTCCCTGGGGGAGCCTTTACGCAACCCCACACTCAACAGGACTCTGCGTCTTCACTCTTTCCTAACAACCCTAAACATAACCCTAACCGCAACAAGAAGCTGAACCCGAGTTAGACCCGAAAAAACACGTACGGTGCCACTTTCTGCCATCAAAAAGTGCTCTCAGCGGAAGCCTTTGGGTACACCTGAACTCCCTGGGGGAGCCTTTACGCAACCCCACACTCAACAGGACTCTGCGTCTTCACTCTTTCCTAACAACCCTAAACATAACCCTAACCGCAACAAGAAGCTGAACCCGAGTTAGACCCGAAAAAACACGTACGGTGCCACTTTCTGCCATCCAAAAGTGCTCTCAGCGGAAGCCTTTGGGTACACCTGAACTCCCTGGGGGAGCCTTTACGCAACCCCACACTCAACAGGACTCTGCGTCTTCACTCTTTCCTAACAACCCTAAACATAACCCTAACCGCAACAAGAAGCTGAACCCGAGTTAGACCCGAAAAAACACGTACGGTGCCACTTTCTGCCATCAAAAAGTGCTCTCAGCGGAAGCCTTTGGGTACACCTGAACTCCCTGGGGGAGCCTTTACGCAACCCCACACTCAACAGGACTCTGCGTCTTCACTCTTTCCTAACAACCCTAAACATAACCCTAACCGCAACAAGAAGCTGAACCCGAGTTAGACCCGAAAAAACACGTACGGTGCCACTTTCTGCCATCAAAAAGTGCTCTCAGCGGAAGCCTTTGGGAACACCTGAACTCCCTGGGGGAGCCTTTACACAACCCCACACTCAACAGGACTCTGCGTCTTCACTCTTTCCTAACAACCCTAAACATAAGCCTAACCGGAACAAGAAGCTCAACCCGAGTTAGACCCGAAAAAACACGTACGGTGCCACTTTCTGCCATCAAAAAGTGCTCTCAGCGGAAGCCTTTGGGTACACCTGAACTCCCTGGGGGAGCCTTTACGCAACCCCACACTCAACAGGACTCTGCGTCTTCACTCTTTCCTAACAACCCTAAACATAACCCTAACCGCAACAAGAAGCTGAACCCGAGTTAGACCCGAAAAAACACGTACGGTGCCACTTTCTGCCATCAAAAAGTGCTCTCAGCGGAAGCCTTTGGGTACACCTGAACTCCCTGGGGGAGCCTTTACGCAACCCCACACTCAACAGGACTCTGCGTCTTCACTCTTTCCTAACAACCCTAAACATAACCCTAACCGCAACAAGAAGCTGAACCCGAGTTAGACCCGAAAAAACACGTACGGTGCCACTTTCTGCCATCAAAAAGTGCTCTCAGCGGAAGCCTTTGGGTACACCTGAACTCCCTGGGGGAGCCTTTACGCAACCCCACACTCAACAGGACTCTGCGTCTTCACTCTTTCCTAACAACCCTAAACATAACCCTAACCGCAACAAGAAGCTCAACCCGAGTTAGACCCGAAAAAACACGTACGGTGCCACTTTCTGCCATCAAAAAGTGCTCTCAGCGGAAGCCTTTGGGTACACCTGAACTCCCTGGGGGAGCCTTTACGCAACCCCACACTCAGCAGGACTCTGCGTCTTCACTCTTTCCTAATAACCCTAAACATAACCCTAACCGCAACAAGAAGCTGAACCCGAGTTAGACCCGAAAAAACACGTACGGTGCCACTTTCTGCCATCCAAAAGTGCTCTCAGCGGAAGCCTTTGGGTACACCTGAACTCCCTGGGGGAGCCTTTACGCAACCCCACACTCAACAGGACTCTGCGTCTTCACTCTTTCCTAACAACCCTAAACATAACCCTAACCGCAACAAGAAGCTGAACCCGAGTTAGACCCGAAAAAACACGTACGGTGCCACTTTCTGCCATCAAAAAGTGCTCTCAGCGGAAGCCTTTGGGAACACCTGAACTCCCTGGGGGAGCCTTTACGCAACCCCACACTCAACAGGACTCTGCGTCTTCACTCTTTCCTAACAACCCTAAACATAAGCCTAACCGGAACAAGAAGCTCAACCCGAGTTAGACCCGAAAAAACACGTACGGTGCCACTTTCTGCCATCAAAAAGTGCTCTCAGCGGAAGCCTTTGGGTACACCTGAACTCCCTGGGGGAGCCTTTACGCAACCCCACACTCAACAGGACTCTGCGTCTTCACTCTTTCCTAACAACCCTAAACATAACCCTAACCGCAACAAGAAGCTGAACCCGAGTTAGACCCGAAAAAACACGTACGGTGCCACTTTCTGCCATCAAAAAGTGCTCTCAGCGGAAGCCTTTGGGTACACCTGAACTCCCTGGGGGAGCCTTTACGCAACCCCACACTCAACAGGACTCTGCGTCTTCACTCTTTCCTAACAACCCTAAACATAACCCTAACCGCAACAAGAAGCTGAACCCGAGTTAGACCCGAAAAAACACGTACGGTGCCACTTTCTGCCATCAAAAAGTGCTCTCAGCGGAAGCCTTTGGGTACACCTGAACTCCCTGGGGGAGCCTTTACGCAACCCCACACTCAACAGGACTCTGCGTCTTCACTCTTTCCTAACAACCCTAAACATAACCCTAACCGCAACAAGAAGCTCAACCCGAGTTAGACCCGAAAAAACACGTACGGTGCCACTTTCTGCCATCAAAAAGTGCTCTCAGCGGAAGCCTTTGGGTACACCTGAACTCCCTGGGGGAGCCTTTACGCAACCCCACACTCAGCAGGACTCTGCGTCTTCACTCTTTCCTAATAACCCTAAACATAACCCTAACCGCAACAAGAAGCTGAACCCGAGTTAGACCCGAAAAAACACGTACGGTGCCACTTTCTGCCATCCAAAAGTGCTCTCAGCGGAAGCCTTTGGGTACACCTGAACTCCCTGGGGGAGCCTTTACGCAACCCCACACTCAACAGGACTCTGCGTCTTCACTCTTTCCTAACAACCCTAAACATAACCCTAACCGCAACAAGAAGCTGAACCCGAGTTAGACCCGAAAAAACACGTACGGTGCCACTTTCTGCCATCAAAAAGTGCTCTCAGCGGAAGCCTTTGGGAACACCTGAACTCCCTGGGGGAGCCTTTACGCAACCCCACACTCAACAGGACTCTGCGTCTTCACTCTTTC